>NC_080860.1:14106947-15315900 GCF_030435755.1 Ochotona princeps | reverse complement strand
TCTGCCTTTCCAGTAAAAATAAATAAATATTTGAAAAAAAGAGGGACAGAGAGAAAAGAAAAAAGAGAACTTGCGCCCATATGGGATCCCGGCACATACAAGGCAAGGACTTTAGCCACTAGGCTACCGCGCTGGGCCCCAGGATACTTTTTGGTTTTTCCCCACAAGTGGTTGAGATGCTTGACAGATAATAAAAAGACCAGGGGATGAATGGAATCAAACCGTCTTTGAGGAACCTGCCTTGTGTACACAGAGGAGAAGCAAAGAGAAGGGAACACTATCCAATAAGCGAGCTCCCACAGGAGCTGGGCATGGTAGCATGTACGCCCTGGCCAGTGTGGGCATTTGGAGAGAGAACCAATGGGTGACAGCTCCCTGTGTGCCATTCTGTCCATCTCTATCCCTAAAATAAACAGTTTTGTTTTTTTTTTTTTTTTAGAAGCAAAGTGAGTCGCCGTCTTAGCAGTATGTTCTGGAATTTTGTGGTCCTTCTACTCTCTAGCTCCTTGACAGTCCTGTGAAATGAACTCACAGGGAGCAGAAGCTCTGCAAACAAGCACTCTTCTAAGACCACAGAGTTTCTGGAATCTTCTGTCTACATGCCCGTGACGTCTGCAGCCTGGAACCTTGGCACTATCAGCTTGGTTCCCTCCACTTCAGGACTAATGAGCAGCAAGTGTTCATAGTGGCATCCTAGGACGAGAGCCCTGGACGCCAGGCTCCCCATTAGCGGAGCAGCTATTTTGGTCATACACAAAGGAAGGCCTCCCCGGGCACAGCCTCCAGGTGCTGTTTATTCAGCGAGGTGTGTGCTCTGCCCAGTTCTGAACTACTGTTGACACAGCAGGTAGCAGCACCAGGCCCCACCAACCTGCACCACAGCCAACGACTGGGAACAAAAACCGAAAGGAGCCTGCGTCTGCTGGTTTCAGGTCCCCTGAGTTTTCAGTTTCCAGCTAGTAAAATGCAAAACATCGAAAGCAGAGGCTGTGTGAGAAGCAACACATCCTTCCAGCAGGGGAGCAGGCCTAGGCACTTTCCAGGACGTTAGGATGCCAAGTGGGCATGGCTTTGGGCTGCAGCTCTCAGAGTCTCAGCTCCTGTCTGTTGGGAAATGATGTAGATTTTTTTTTCTGACTTTCAGGAATAAAAGAGAATGGTTGCTAGGTGTTCAGTCATCCAAGACTCCTTGGCTCTTTCTCATCACATTTTTAAAGATGATTTATTTATTTTTATTGGAAAGGCAGATTTACAGAGAGGAGGAGAGACACAGAGAGAATTCTTCATCTACTGATTCACACTCCAAATAGCCACAGTGGTTGGAGCTGAGCCGGCTTGAAGTCACGAGCCTGGATCTTCTTCCGGGTCTCCCATGTGGGTGCAAGGGTCCCAAGGTTTTAGGCCGTCCTCGACTGCTTTCCCAGGCCACAAGCAGGGAGCTGGATGGGAAGTAGAGCTGGATTAGAACCAGCACCCATATAGGATTGAGGTGTGTGCAAGGCAAGGACTTTTAGCTGCTAGGCCACCGTGCCAGGTCGCTCTTATTTCTCAAGACCACATTTCTTTCTGGGAGAGAGTTCCAGGAAGCCAGGATCAAGAGAACACGCGGGCACTGTTCATTTGTGAAAACAGCCCTGCAGCCCCGACTCCTTCTCTGTGAGGTGCGGCTGGAAGCAACTCCACTCCATCAGTAACTTGACCTCCCTAATCAACTTCCAACCAGCAGTTCCTATTCTTGAACCAGGATATGCAAACAAGGACCTCTGGGCGTTTTGTCAGCTGCCCATTTTCCCAAGGGAGCCAGCTGAGACCTGTCCAGCCACAGGCCAAGAGTAAAAGGCAAATAAACAGGTCCAAACCTTCCTCCCCGGTGAGAGGTGAACACAGAGTTCCCGTTCTCTTGTTCACCTCCGCCAAATACGGGCAACAGCCAGGGCAGAGCCAGGCTGAGGCCAGGAGCCAGCAAGACAGTCCAGATCTCCCGCAGGGGTACAGGGACCCCGCTGCTTCAAACATCCCCACTGGAATCTGGAACACACCTGGGGACTTAACCTCTAGGCCAAATGTTCACCTCCCCTTTGAGGTTTTAATTCCAGTGGTACACGGTTAAATATGAAGGGGGTGCGGCGTGTGGATGTTTAGTGCAGGAGATGTTCGTGTCACGTGTCCTGTCTCTAGCCTCTCCATTCCAGCTACCAGTGAATGTGTTTTCTGGGAGGGCAGCAGATGACGGCTCAGGTACTTGGGCCCCATCTGCCCAAGTGGCCAACCTGCTGCTGAACAACACCCCAAGCTGATTGGAAGCATTGTTGCAGATCCCCAAATTGGATGCACAGAAAGTCAATGACTGGGCCCGGCGGCGTGGCCTAGCAGCTAAAGTCCTCGCCTTGAAAACACCAGGATCCCATATGGGCGCCGGTTCTAATCCCGGCAGCTCCACTTCCCCTCCCGCTCCCTGCTTGTGGCCTGGGAAAGCAGTGGAGGATGGCCCAAAGCCTTGGGACCCTGCACCCGTGTGGAAGACCCAGAAGAGCTCCTGGCTTTAGATCGGCTCAGCACCGGCCATTGTGGTCACTTGGGGAGTGAATCATTAGATGGAAGATCTTCCTCTCTGTCTTTCTTCCTCTCTGTATATCTGACTTTGTAATAAATAAATCTGTTAAAAAAAAAAAAAAAAAAAGGAAAGCCAATGACTGACATCGGGGTGGTGGAAGAAAGTTGGTATCTGTTGCCAAACTAGAATAAGAAGCTGGGGGGCTGTTGTTTCATTTCCAGGTTCCCCGAAGAGTTCAGGGTGAAGGTTCTTGTAGATTGAAATTGGGGTGAGAGATACATGTACAGTTCAGGTCCAAGTTCTTGGCTGATCTGTGGAGCCCATGATGCTGTGTTCTTTAGGGAATTTATGATGGTCAGGTGGGCTCCAGTTGATCTGGGGGGTTTTGGGAAAATGGCAGGTACACTCTGCCCAGACCCGGAAGCCCACTACACAAATCACTCCAAGATAAAATCGACCCTCAAGTTTCTTATCTGTTGGAGTAGCAAATGACTCCTTCATTGGATCCTTGTAGCACCAGCTGGATCACTCTCTGAAATCAGTGAATTCCATTTGATAAAGAACAGGCAAGGATACCCTGGGCTAAAGGAAACACGAAGTTTGTACATTACGCGAGGTTCCCGGCTCTTGAGTTCAGCTTCTCCCAGCCCCAGTTGTTGCATTCGCTTAGAGGTGTGAACCAAAAAGATGGAAGCTCTGTCTCCTCTCGTGGTCTCTCTGCCTTTCAAAGGTATATATTACGTAATTAAAAAAAGAAATTCCAGGGAGGAAGCAGTGTTGTTTTATGACTGCCAAAGACAAATGGGGTACGCAAAGAGGAACCAGACAACAAGGCCCATAAAAAGTTACCTGTGCCACTGTGCCAAGAAGGGAGGTGGGGCGGGTGAGGGAGTTTAGCATCCTCAGGTCCCAGCTCTGGGTTCTGTCCCAGAACTGGGACCTGCATGTTGGAAGCTCCTGCTGTTTCAGTAGGGCAAGAGCCAAAGCAGGGAATTAGGGAGGAAGGGAATTGAAGGCCAAAGGAAAGGTGGGAGCAGGGGTGTGGATGTCTTATCCCTTCATATTCCTGCATACACACACACACACACACACACACACACCATTTTTTTAAATTACATGGTTCAGTAAAGGATGGTAAGGACATCTTCAGGGGTCTGGAGTTGGGAGAGGGGGTACAGGCAGGAGTTAGAGAAGTGTGGAAGTGTGTAGGCATCCAGAAAGAGCACTTTATACTCTCTTGGGTGGGTCGCAGGTGTTGCTGCATTTCGCATATGTATTTGTTAGTTTCAGGTTGTTTAGCACCACATGAAAATTACCTTCCTGAGAGTTCTGTCAAGTGCCAAGAAGCGCCTAGTTTCTTAAGGAGGAAGAAAAAGCACAAGAAGAAAAACTGAAACGTTGCACAGACTCACCCTTGAAAGCCCGTGTAAACCTCTCCTCCTGTGTGAAGCCTTCCCTGATGGACTTGGGGAATGCAACCTCTTCCCTCATCGAGGGCTACCTACAGATACACAGGACTGGAACTGTGAGAGTGCTTCAAAAAGTTCATGAAAAAATTAAATCAAAAGTCTGGGTTTATTTTGCTACCAACAACATTTAAAATCATGCATAGGTTTTTCTTAATATGCATCTTCCCTATATTATGAAAACACTTTGCACACTTTAAAAAAAACTGCTTATTAACGAGGCAGAGTCAGTCATGTTGGAGGGATATATTTCCTGCCTTTTTATTACAGACTCTTGTCGCCTCATAAGGTAAGAGTTTCAAACAGGGGAACTGGAATTGTGCTGCAGTGGGAAAGGCCCCTGGCATCCCATAGGGGCACCAGTTTCTGTCCCATCTGCTTCATTTCCAATCCAGCTCCCTGCTAATGGCCTGGGAAAAGCAGCAGAGGACGGCCCAAATGTTTGAGCCCCTGCCAAGTGACATGGGAGACCTCGATGTAGCTTCTGATTACTGGCTTTAACCTGACAGTGCCCTGGCTGTTGCTGCCATTTGGGGAGTAAATCAGTGGGTGGAATTTCTCTGTCTCGCCCCCTTTCTGCCTTTCAATAAAATGATGTCTTTGAAAAGGTGGTAAGGGGAACATAAGTAAAATACAGTGATGGGAATAGGATTTATTTACGGTGAAAGAGCATACATTCCGATGGGAATTCAGGCAACCCTACCAACTGAGTTGCTTCCCAGGAGAGGAAGGTGGTAGGGGTGAGGGGAGAGAGTCCGAGCTGCCCACAAGGTGAGGAAGTGAGAGAGGGGCTGTGCCCTAGTCCTATGGGGTTGAGCAAATGCCTTAATTGAATACAGAAATGGGGCAGGGTTCCATGCACGTGATGTCTCCCTGGGAGAGGTTATATGGCATCTCTACATGGCTTTCTCCCCTTTCCTGGTGCCAGGGACAAAGGTGGCACTGGTCTGGCTTGTAAGGTAGCTGGGGTTATGATGTAGGCGTCTTGTTTCCCTTCTGAAGCCGTACTATCCTGGAGTTCCTTATCAGTCAGACGAGTTCCCTAGACTAGCTCAATCCCCACATAGACAAGGGTCAGGTCAGGGCTGGAACTGGACGCTAAGAACTCACTCTAGGTCTTCCATGTGGGGGGATAGCAGACATCAGTTCCATTATTATTTTTTTTAAGATTTATTTATTTTTATTACAAAATCAGATATACAGAGAAGAGAGACAGAGAGGAACATCTTCCATCCGATGATTCACTTCCCAAGTGAGTGCAATGGCCGGTGCTGAGCTGATCCGGAGCCAGGAACCAGCAACCTCTTCCGGGTCTCCCACGCGGGTGCAGGGTTCCAAAGCATTGGGCCATCCTCGACTGCTTTCCCAGGCCACAAGCAGGGAGCTGGATGGGAAGTGGAGCTGCCGGGATTAGAACCGGCGACCATATGGGATCCTGGTGCGTTCAAGGCAAGGACTTTAGCTGCTTGGCCACGCCGCCGGGCCCCAGTCCCATTATTGAAAGCGTCAGCCCTGCCTTACAGGGTCTGCGCTGGGAGGAAGCTGGAGTTGGGTGCTGGAGCTGGGCTTTGACATCAGGCACTCTAATATGAGATGCAGGCTTCTCAACTGGTGTCTTCACTGCTCAGCCCTACAGCTGCCCCGGAACCCATACTTTTCATTCTGCTTTTCTGTAAACGTTTTTGAGGTATTCCTCATATTTGCATGTCTCTCCCCTCTTCTGATGTTGGCAGTGTTCAATGAATGTGTATGATGCATGATGAAGACATGCTACATGCAAGGTTGCCTGAGTGGTGTCGATCATGATGCTGGAAATACCAGTTTATTTCAGGTGTCATGGCTAGGTTTACTCAGAATCTAGAGACCCAAAGAAGAGCACTGAATGCAAATGGTAGAGCATGGGTGGAGAGTTTCAGGAGAACCGCAAGCCTACACAGAGGTTCATTGTCCTCCTCCCCTCACACTGGTCCCTAGGGGAAGTGTAGAACACTTGCTTGATCATGATCAGGGGAATCCCTTTAGAAAACTGTGTTCAGGGGGTGGCATTGTGGTTGTGGCATAGTAGGTTGAGCTGCTGCCTGAAGGGCCAGATTCCATGTGAGCACTGCTTCAAGTCCCAGCTACGCCATTTTCAATCCAGCTGTTTGCTAATATGCCTGGGAAGGCAATAAAAGTCACCCAACTGCTTGGGTCACTGCCACCCAAATGGAGTTCTAGGCTCCTGGCTTCAGCCTAGCCCAACCCTGTCATTGCAGTCATTGGGGGAGTGAACCAGCAAATGGAAAATCTCCCTTTGTGTCTCTTTCCCTCCCTCCCTCTCCCCTTCTTTTTCTCTCTATAACTCTATGCCTTTCAAATAAATAGTTTAGAGAAAAAGAAAGCTTAATTTTCAAAGATTTTTTTTTCCCAAAAAACTTTTTGGTGATACTTAGAAACTAGAGTCACAGTAGTCTTGAACAAGGCTGAAAGAGTTCAGTTTGGGGAAACTTTATTTCCGGTTGAAACCATCCTTGCCAGTGATCATCTTGACCCAGAAGGCAAGAAGACTCAAAGTTCCCTAGCGTTGGTGCGGACATCTGGTCATCTGGAAGGTTCCTCTGTGGCATCACCCTTCCTGGCTTCCTCCCATTTGTACTGGGGACAGCTGAGGTGGGCTGCCTGTGCCCTGGAGCCCTGGACTACATGCTGAAAAGGCTCCTTCCTGTGTGCCAGGCATTCTGCCAAGGTTGCCTTCACACTGTGCCCACCTGTTCCAGCATAAAAAAAAAAAAGAAAGAAAGAAAGAAAGAAAAATAAGGAAGCCCTTGAAGAGGTCAGTGCCATATTTCAGGTCAGTGAGCAGGGCTAAGCGTTAACCCACATCTTCCGGCTCAAGCTTAGCAGTTATGTTCCCTGCCTACCCCTTCCACCCCCCACCTCCACAAAGTTGTAGGTCACTGGAGGGTTAAGGGGGGTAGGAAAAACAGATGTCAAGTATATGTTATTTTGATGCAAAAACATTTTTTTGGTGATAGTCATGCATACAAAAGTGTTTGTGGAAAATTCATATTTGGAAAAATTTTACATGGAGTTCAATAATTCTTTTGTACCAAAATAAACTTATTCTCTCTCTCTAACGCGAGATCAAGAGGTGGTCAGAGTGCCTTTCTGCTGGTTCACTCATCAAACACAGTTAGCACTTGAAGTAGAAAGTTGGGAACTCAATCCAGCTATCTCCCGGGGAGGTGACAGAGCACAACCACGTAGGCTGCCCGTGCTGCCCTCCAACAGGTACTTTAGCAGGAGCCTGGAGACCGCAGCTAGAGCGGGGAACCCATCTCGGGGTCTCCAGTGGTAGATACAGATATCCTACCTGACATCTTCACCGGTAGGCCAAATGTCCACTACTACAAATTATCTCTTTTTTCTTTTAAGATTTTTTTAATTGGAAAGTCAAATATACAGAGGGGAAGATCTTCCATCTATTGATTCACTCCCCAAATGGCCACAACGGCCGGTGCTGCGCCGATCCGAAGGCAGGAGCCAGGAACCTCCTCCAGGTCTCCCACATGGGTGCAGGGTCCCCAGGGACCTGCACCTGGGCCGTCCTCGACTGCTTTCCCAGGCCACAAGCAGGGAGCTGGATGAGAAGCAGGGCCATTGGGATTAGAACTGGCGCCCATATGGGTTCCTGGTGCATGCAAGGTGAGAACTTTAACCACTATGCTATCATGCCAGGCCTAATTCTTTTTTTGTTAATTCACTTTATTATTGATTTGAAAGAGGGAGAGATAAGCAAATCCTCTGGTTCACTCCCCCAAATGGTCTCAATGTCTGGAGCTGACTGAGGGCAAAGCCAGGTGTCTGGAACCATATCCAGGTCTTGCCTGTGGGTGGCCGACACCATCTTCAGCTGCTTTCCCATGTGAGTTAGCAGGGAGTCAGATTGGAAGCCAAGCAGCCAGCATTCAAACTGGTACTCAAATTAGGGGATGAGATGGAAGGTAGCTTCTGATTGGACGGCACCGCAGTGCCAGCCCTCTAGTGATATCCTGGAAAATCCAAGTTGTTTCCAAAGGGAAAAAAATGATGACATTTCTATAGAACAAAAAGTCACATTTAAAAAATTTGCAACTGCTAACCTCTTCTCCCCCAGATCTGACAGCACACTCAGCTTGTTAGGCAAAGGACAACTGCCCCAAGCCGCCTCCAGGTATGGTGTAATCTGAACTCCACCCCTGGAATCCTGCCAGAGGTCATGGGTCACAGGTCTGTGTGCACAGCCAATGTTTGCCGTCCTCTGCTGGGAATTGTATTTCAGGTCACGCTCACCCGGCAGTTTGCTGGGAATGATCTGAAATGCGATTCTGGCCCACCCAGGGATTTTGTTCTCACGCTGGGGGAAGAAAACTCTTGCAGTGGCCAACATTGGGACATTTCTCCTGCTCTGCAGACTCCATCCTTGCCTGTGACTGTGGTTCAAATGGAGATCAAATATGCTACTTTAAGTGTCTTTTAAAGGCTTAGATATCCTGTTAGTCCACTTGGCCTGTTGGGATCTGTCAAATATCAAAAGCTGGGAGAAATGATGAGATTAGCAGTCGCCTTAGGGTTGGCACTGTGGTGCAGTGGGCTAAGTGACACCAACAACCCCGTGAGAGTCAAGGTTTGAGTCCTGGCTGCTCTGCTTCCAGTCCAGCTCCCTGCTAACAGCGGAGGAAGGCAGAGGAAGATGTTCTATGTGCTGGGCCTCTGTACCCACGTGGAAGACTCAGATGGAGTTTCAGGCTCTTGGCTTTAGCATGGCCCAGCCCCAGCCAGTACCCTCAAGTAAACAAATGGATCATTTTTGGAAAAGGAAAAAAAAAAGATAACGTTAGAAGGGCCAGGGAGTGCTGGTTGTTATGGGGGCAGTGGGGAGAGGAGTCTCTCTTTGGTAATGACAATGTTTAACACATGTTATCTACCTTCTTCATGTCATGCACTGTCTAGACGCCTCATATTATTCAACACTCAATTTTCATTTTATTCCTTCACTTCTTTTATTTGAAAGGTAGAAAGAGGTAGGCAGAGAGAGAAAGACTCTCCAACCTAATGGTTCACTCATCTAATGGCAGCAACAGTTCTCTCTGGGTCAAGCCAAAACCCCACGGTGAAAACCCAGTCATGGTCACCTGTCAGTGGCAGAGACCCAACTACCTGACGCACCCCCTGCCTCTCACAGCATGCAACAACGGAAAGCTGGAGCCAGGAGCGAAGGAGAGGGACTCAGCCAGCCGACACTCCGAGGTGGCATGCAAGCAACTCACCGAACCCCTGGGCCAAATGTCTATTCCTCAATTTTCATTTTAGAGACCGGCACTCAAGGCTCAGAGAAATTAAGCAACCTGCCTACAGTTGCCCAATAGTACGTGGTTGAGCTGAAAGAAACGGCCCTGCGTCCATGTGTCTCCCAAGACAAGACTGCCGGTTGCAGCTGCTGCTCTGCTAAGGTCTGGGAGTGGAATATGAATTCATGGGAGACGAATAGTCTCTTCCCCCCTACACACACACAAAACAAAACCCAAAAGCAGTTATACTTCCTCCTCTGATCCTGAAGCTTCTCTTTTCTGATATCCTCTTTATTCACTGAACTTGAATTTAGTTTGTATTTTACCTGACTGGTCTTGGAACCATATGCATCCTGGCTGTTCCCCATCCTTGGGTACCTAGGTGGTTGAGAGGTTGGGCGTGGCTTCTCCCCTTGTCTCCACCTCCCCCCACGATTTAAGAAGAAGATAAGGAAAGTGTAGAAATAGTGGTCTCACCCCTTTCCCCTAGTCCTCGACCCTTCCCACCCTAATCAACTGTGTAAACATCATCAAAAATAAAATAAAAAGATTTCTTTTTATTGGAAAGGCAGCTTTATAGAGAAGGAAAGACAGGGAGAAAGATCTTCCATTCGTTGGCTCATTCCCCAAGTGGCTGCAAAGGTTGGTACTGAGCTAATCTGAAGCCAGGAGCCAGGAGCTTCTTCTGGATCTCCCATGAGGGTACAGATATTGGACTATATTCAACTGCTTTCCCAGGCCATAAACGGAGCTGGATGGAAGCTGGAGCAGGTGGTACATGAACTGGCACCTGTACGTGCAAGGCAAGTATTTAACCACTGAGTGATTGTACCAGGCCCTAAATAAATAAATTTTTTTGAAAGAATTTTTTATTTTTATTGGAAAATCAGATAGAAAGAAGAGACAGAGAGGAGATCCTCCACCCAATGATTCACTCCCCAAGTGGCTTCCATAACCAGCACTGAACCAATCTGAAGCCAGGAGCCTGGAGCTTCTTCCGGGTCTCCCTTGCAGGTGCAGGGTCCGTAAGCTCTGGGCCATCCTCGACTTCTCTCCCAGGCCACAGATAGGGAACTGGATGGGAAGTGGGGCCTCAGGGACACGAACCGACACCCACATGGGATCCTGGCACGTGCAAGGCAAGGAGTTTGACTGCTTGGCTACCGCAGTGGGCCTGATAAATAAGTCTTAAGGTGTTTGTTTTAATCTACCATCTTGAAACTTATAGTCAATCAGTAATGCAGTGTGGGATCTCAGAAGAGAGAAAGGTCATATTTCGGGAAAAACTGATGAAATCTAAATGGAGTCTAGGGTTTAACAAATAACAATGCGTTAGTGCTGGCTTAGTTTTGACCAATGCACCACTATACTGTGCAAGCTGACAGCATTAGGGAAAGCTAGAACTGGACAAGGGAGTTCTCTGCCACGACTTTGTTCTATTTTCTAGGCTTAATATATGCCAACATAGAAAAATGTACTCAAAAAATGCCAGTACGGGGCTCGGCAGCGTGGCCTAGTGGCTAAGGTCCTCGCCTTGATCCCATATGGCCGCTGGTTCTGGTCCTGGCAGCTCCACTTCCTCTCTGTCTCTCCTCCTCTCAGTATATCTGACTTTGTAATAAAAATAAAATAAATCTTTAAAAAAAATGCCAGTACCTGTAAACTGGTTTATTTCTTCTCGTGGGAATGAGAGGGAGCTGGAGTGTTTAAACTTCTTTCAAGCAAGATAAAACTTGCCTCAAACTTTGAACCTGTTTACCGACCATGAGGGGTATTTGTGCTTTTAGAAGACTAAATCATGTGATTTAAGGTGTTGCATGTGGAATCCTGAACTGTACGTGTAATTTCTATGGGTGAAATTAAGACTCTAATCATTCCATTTTTTTTTTCCTGATCTCCTTTCTGTCAAACATCCTAGAGACATTTGTGGTGGGAGGAGAGAGGATGGTCTACAGCTAAGAGGGAGGCACCAAAGAACCACACCATTAAAATGATGAATGCCCCATCAAAAACAAAAAAGACTAAATCAGACCCCAGGCCATGAACTCTTCAGAATCAATGCAAGAGAGAAACAGAAACAAACATGTGATACCTTTACACCTTTCCCTGTGCTGGGGTGCCCGCTGAGTCCCCGTTTAACGGCTGTGGTTAGCAGTGGCCAAAAGAGCATTGAATTTCTTAGAACCCAAATAAATACACACTCGTAAGCTTCAGGAAGTGTTGCAATTCTTTTCCAGAAAGGGGTGGGCAGTTGCAGGATGGAAGGATTTCCTGAGCTCATATTTCACCATTCGACACAACTCAATAGTTCATAAACATCCCTTACCAAAAAAAAAAAAAATAAAAATAAAATAAAAAAATAAAAATTAAGCGGACACCCTGGCATCCCCAGAGAGACTTCATCCCTTGCTGGGGGCAAGAAGGCCTCTCTGCAGCCCAGTGGGCTCTGTGGTTCTGAGAACGCCCCACAGTCTTTGCAGCTGACAGCAAGAAGGGAAATTAGAGCCATAGGGGACGCACACAGCACTTTCTGCAGGGTTCACAACCAGCTTGTATTCTACATAGGAAACTCAATCTTACATAGAAACTCACACCTCACTCTCTCCAGAGTCATTGAAGAGTTTTTCATTTTTTATCTTTCTGAAAATACACAAATGGTTGTGCCAAACAATTCGCTTTTTTTTAATTTTAATTGATGGCTAATTGGTTATATTTCATTGATTTGAAAGTTAGAGCGGGGGCCTGGCATGAAGGTGCAGTGGCTATATCCTCGCCTTGCACACACCGGGATCCCGTATGGGAGCTGGTTCATGTCCCCAAATATGAGCACCAGCTGAGCTGGGTCACGTTCCACCCAGGAGCTAAGAACTCTATCTGGGTCTTCCATGTGGGTGACAGGGACCAAAGAACTTGAGCCATCACCAGCAGTCTCCCAGGAGTGTTAGTAGGAAGTTGGCTCAGAAGTAGAGCTGGGACTTGATCCCAGGCACTTCAGTGCAGGGTGTGGATATTCTTGGTGGTAGCTAAGTATACTGCAGCACCATGTCCCTCCTGCAACATTTTTTAAACTTGCATTTGGTTGTTGTTGGAGAGGCAGATGAGGAGAGAGTAAGAGAGAGAGCTCCCATCCACTGGTTCTCCTGAAATGCCTGTTGGGCCAGGCTGAAGCTGCGGCTTGGCGAGGATGAAGCAATACACTGAGAATGTCATCCGCGTTTGCCCACATCACCACTGTCTCCCAGGATCTGTATGGGCAGGAAACTGAAGTCAGGAGTAGAGTCAAGTGCTTTCATTCACTGGTTTACTCTCCAACTGGCCAGAACACCTGGGACTAGTCCAGGTCCAGGCCTGAAGCCAGGAACCTGGAACTCCATCTTGTTCTCCCACATGGGTGGCAGGGCCCCGAGTACTTGGACCATCTTCCACGGCCTTCCTAGGAGCATTAGCAGGGAGCAGGATGGGAAGTGGAGCAGCCAGGTCTCAAAACCTGTGATCTGTAATGACATGGCCTCAGTGCTGCCATGTCCCATCCTCCCATTCCTGCTCCTTCAAGTTTAACTGCTAGCCAAAGTGCCTGGTCCCTGAACCATTCTTCAATTTAGTTGATCAACAGAGAGCTACCAAGAAGAGCCAATGGAATTCCTGTCTCCAAGAATCTTCAAGTATCTTCAAGTCTAATATGGAGGGCCTCGTATAATGGTTCAGGACCTTGCATATATGGGAAATCCCATATGGGTGCTGGTTCCTGTCCCTGCTGGTCCATTTCCCATCCAACTTCCTGCTTGTGGCCTGGGAAAGCAGTAGAAAATGGCCCAAAGCCTTGAACCCTGCACCAGCGTGGGAGACCTGGAAGAAGCTCCTGACTCCTGGTTTTGGATCGGCTCAGCATCAGCTGTTGCAGCCACTTGAGGAGTGAGCCAGTGGATGGAAGATCTTTCTTTCTGTCTCTCCTTCTCTCTGTAAATCTATCTTTCCAATGAAAATAAATCTTTTTAAAAACCCTTTTAAGAAAGTCTAGTATGGAGACACAAATGCTTGAACTTGCACTACCAAGTATAGCAGGCGTGATGCTTGAGAAAAGGAAGGTAGAGATGAGAGTGAGGCTGACCCAAGTTTCAAACAATGAGTCTCAACTGTGAGAGGCCTGGCCCTGCCTCCCGGGGGACATTTGGCAATGTCTACAGACTGTGTTGGAGCAACCAGGGTGGAGACCAGTTTTGCTACTAACTTATCCTGCATGGTACAGGACAGCTGCCCCACCACAAAGAACTGTGCCCCCTCTAATCTCAGTAACCCTGAGGCTGTTAAACAGAAGAAATGGGCAAAGCAAATGGCAGGGCTTCACTGTGGCATGGACAGATAAACTGGCAAAGTAATCTAGAGTCTTAAATTGCTGATTTCTTTCCTTGGAACCTCAACTTTCCCGTGCACGGAACCGTGATGCTGTAAAGCTACGTGACTCACCTCTGCCTGGCACCAGCAGGAAGCACCGCTGATGAAGATTGCATCTCTGGGACCCACCTACTTCCCCTTGACCTACTCAAGCATGCCTGCTCCTGAACTGTGCTGGTAGTCTGTGCGTGAGAACCACAAAGACAATGTTTGGCAAACCCAACACAGGGCCATGGGGCTGCTAGAAGTGTCTGTGAAACCCAGGACTTGGGTTCCATTGATGTGTAACAAGAACACAGTTACCATTTGTTATCTATGATCTCCATACAACTTGGGATCTGGATGTGGAAGGGCTAGGCCTGCCTAGATGTACCTCTGTGATGCTATCAGGGACCCAGCCCCCTGGCTTTTCCTTGGGACATCCGTAAGCAGTGACTTCCTTCCTCATGTGTACAAAAGGGCTGCTGAATCTTCTCAGTCTTTGGAACTGTTCATTCACACTCCGGGCAAAAAGCAAAGGGAAATAGGGACGATGGAAAGAGGCAAAAAGTGAAAGGTTTCCCAAGTGAGTCTTCTTTTAATGAACAGAGTCTACTCTGCCTAGAACTTCCACTGCAAAACTTGATGGATGAACAGAATGAAAAGGTAGTATGAGTTTTCCATGAACCTTTGGGCCTTAATTGCATTTGCTTCAAAGGAATCTGAAACTTTAGCAAACAAAATAAATTTTTACAAAAGATTTATTTGTTTTTATTGGAAAGGCAGATCAGATTTATGGAGAGAAGGAGAGACAGAGAGGAAAGATCTTCCATTCTCTGGTTCACTGCTCCAGTGGCTGTAACAGCAGAACTGAGCCAATCTGAAGCCAGGAGCCAGGAGCTTCTTCCAAGTCTTCCATGTGGGTGCAGTGTCCCAAGGCTTTGGGCTATCCTCTACTGCTTTCCCAGGCCACAAGCAGGGAGCTGGATGGGAAGTGGAGCTGCCGGGATTAGAACCGGCGCCCATTTGGGATCCCGGGGCGTTCAAGGTGAGGACTTTAGCCGCTAGGCCACGCCGCCGGGCCCTGCTCCACTTCCAATCCAGCTCCCTGCTAATATGCCTAAAAAAGCAGAGGAAGACGGCCCAAGCACACAGGCCTCTGTACCCACGTAGGTAACCTGCAAGTAGATTTGGCTTCTGGCTTTGGCCTGGCCCAGCCCTGGCTGCTGTGACCCCTTGGGGAGTGAACCAGAGGATGGAAGATCTCTCTTTCTCTCTTACTCTTCTTCTCTCTAACTCTGCCTTTCAAATAAATAAATAAATCTTAAAGAAAAAAAAAAAAAGGCAAAAACCAAAGAACCCAGACTTTCCAATATGGGATATGACCATCTAATCCATGGCGCAGTCACTGGATCAAATGCCTGCCCCTACGACTTCAATGGCCTCTCATTTAAAGCATATTACAAACAATTTAAGAGTTAAATCATCATTCAAAAATATTTCTGACAGGCCTTGTATGTACTCAGCACAACAGTAAACACAGAGATCACTAAAGATAATCATGGCTTTCGCTTCTATTGAGTTTGATGGAATCTGGTTGGGAAAAAAATACACCAAACAAATGAAAAGTTGAGTAACAATGAGAGTTAAATAACAACCTGTCGTGGTAACTACATTGCCAGTGGGAATGTCAAATGGTGTAACCATTTTGGAAAATGAGTGGTCAATCATCAACCATGTATGCACCGTATAACCCTGCAAATCCACTCCAAGCAAAATGAAAATACGAAGGCTCCTTCCATACAGAGACTCCTATATAATATTCATAGGAGCTTTATCTATAAAAGCTAAAATCTGGAAACAACTCCATCTCACTCTTTGAGATCAAGATTCACGAATATTTCTGAGTGGAAAAAAAAAACATATGTACTTGTTTAGAAACAAAGTTTTTTGTGACATTAAATTTGCCAGTTGGACTACTCATATCTTCTTTGTGTGTTTCAGCTTTTAATACTTTTAAAAATATTCATTAAAAAAAAGATGTATTATTTTATTTATTTGAAAGGTAGGGGTACTGAGAGAGGAGAAGACAGACAGGTATCTTCCATTAACAGTCATAGTCCTCACATGACTGCGATGCGCAGAGCTGAACCGGGCTGGGCCAGGCTGAGGCCAGAAGCCTGGAACTCCATCCAGATCTCCCATACGGCGCCCAAGTACATGAGTCATCTTCTTCTGCCTTCCCAGGCACACTAGCAGGGAGTTGGACTGGAAGTGGAGCAACAGGTATTTGAACCAAGGCTCATCTTGGGATGCCAATGTTGTAGGCGGTGGCTGAACGTGCTGTCCTACAATGCTGGCCCCCAGCTATTGTATCTCTTAGGGAGATACATACACCTCCCATTGTGATTTTAGACCTGACATATTCAGTATTTGGTTTTGGTCTTTGCATATTTCAAACTTAATGTTGCAATGTTCATAAAGATTCATGACTGGCAGTTTGTATTCTTAAACAACATGAAGCACTTTTTTTCAGCTTTTAAAATACCATTTCCTGGGCCCAATGCAATGGCTCAGTGGCTAAAGTCCTCGCCTTCCATGCACCAGGATCCCATATGGGAGTCAAATTGTGTCTCAGCCACCCGCTTCCCATCCATGTCCCTGCTTGTGGCCTGGCCTAAGGGAAGATCTTTGTCTCTCCTCCTCTCTGTATATCTGACTTTGCAATAAAAATAAATAAATCTTTTTTTTTTTTTTTAAAGATGCCAGCCTAGCAGACAGTGCCTTAACCCAATGCTTCACAACCCCAGTTGGCATTTTTCCATTCTTACAACATTGTGTGTTCTTTCTGTATGCGCAAGCAAATACACACCTGGGCTTGAGATTTTTTTCAACCCACTCAGTCTCTCCTTCTCTCTCTCTCTCTTTGGTTTCACCCAATTAGAGCCTCTCTGTTTTAAATTTATTTATTCATTTGCTAGGACTTATTCCTACTGTATTATCACACATTTTCCACCTACTGTGTTTCTTGGGTTACTCCTTTTATTTTCTGACATTGTGTAGTGCTCTCTAAGCCTCTGTTTTTCTCTAATTTTTTACCCTTTCTCTTCCTAATGATGTAGTTCTATTACTCCTGCACAGTTCTGAACTTTTTTTGTTCCCTTGGTCTCTATATAGCGACTGAGTTACCTCTACACCCCTAAAAAGATTGTCCGCTTGCTCGAAGTTGCATCAGACTGTTAAAACTACTCCCAGGCCAATTTGTCGCCGCCTTTGTACAATCCAGTTTCAGCAAGAACCCTGCTCTTTTTAACCAATATGCCTCCTTCTCTATGTCTGAACACCCCTGTTATCTAATCTTTGATCAATTTCTGCTCCTCCACCATCCCCAGGGTGATGTGTCATCACCTGCTCTGCCTTCAGCAACATTCCAACTTAGTGGGTTGAGCCAGAAGGCCACCTCACCCCGGTACTTCCGCTTAGTCAATTCCCATCCCTGACTCTCCCCTCAACATCCTCGCCTAGCAGTGGTCCCCATGCCCACCTTGAAAGTCCTGTATAAAGTCTACCTTCCCTCACTTTAACAAGGGTCTTTGCACAATTTTGTTTTTCTTTCTTGAGTGCTCCTGACACATGTTTGACATCTAAAATTTTTCATTATAACTTAAATAGCTACAAAAGATATCATTTCTAATGACACTGGAGATGTTGACATTTTGCTTTATTATTTCTTTTTCTTTTTTTTTTTTTTACTGGAAAGTCAGATTTACAGACAGAAGGAGGGACAGAGAGAAAGATCTTCCATCCGCTGTTCTCATCCCCAAGTGGCTGCAACGGCCGGAGCTGTGCTGATCCCAAGCCAGGAGCCCGGAGCCTCTTCCGGATCTCCCACATGGATACAGGGTCCCAAGGCTTTGGGCCATCCTTGATCGCTTTCCCAGGCCACAAGCAGGAAGCTGGATGGGAAGTGAGGCAGCCGGGAAACGAACTGGCGCCCATATGGGATCTTGGCGTGTGTAAAGCAAGGATTTAGCTACTAGGCTAGTGCGTCGGGCCCTCTCTGTCACTCTTTATCACATCATGCATGGCGTCCCTGAGATGTGTGCATATATACATATATATGTACATATACACGCACCTCTGGGATGTGTACCTGGGAGGTCAGGGTTGATGGTTCTCAAGTACTTGGGTCCTTTCCACTCATATAGAGCACCCAAATTCGTGGCTTCAGTTTCACACAGTTGTAGCTGCTGTACCCATTTGGATAGTGAATCAGTGGATTGAAGAACTCTGGCTGTCTCTATCCCTGCCTTTCAAATTAAATAAAGACAAGCAAATTAAAACTTTAGAAAGAAATTGTTTTTTGGATTCAGGATTCAATGGATGGATATCACTTCTTTGCTTAAAACTGACAAAGCTCAATCCTTTAAAAAAAATATTAGACTTTTATTTATAGAGCAAAATTTGGCTCAAGACAAAATGGAGCAGAAAGTCCAAGGTCTCATACACATCGTCGCTCCAGCCTTTCTTTGTGTAGTGTAGTGTAGTGTAGTGTAGTGTAGTGTAGTGTAGTGTAGTATAGTGTCTCTCATTACTGCAATGGTGCATGTGTTGGCCTTCATAAGCCTACATCGCCACATTGATTCATCTTTGCACCACGATTCATCCTTGGTACTCTACATTGTAGGTTCTGATAAATGACTGATGACATGTATCTACCCATGTGAAAGACTCAGATGAAGTGGCTCCTGGCTCCTGGCTTCAGCCTGGTCCAGCTCCAGCTACTGTGAGCATTTGGGAGGTGAACTAGCAGATAGAGAATCTCTGTGTCTCCTATTCTCTCTCTTTCTCCTTCGATATGTCACTCTGTCTTTGAAATAAATAAGTCTTTTAAAAAATAAAACATGCAAGCAGGACTTGGTACTGTGGCAAAGCAAGTTAAGATGCTGTCTGCAGTGCCAGCATCCTTTAAGGGTGCAGGTTCATGTCCTGGCTGCTTCCCTTTCCTTCCAGCTCCCCCCTAATGAGACTAGTGGGAAAACAATAGAGGATGGCTCAAGTCCTTGGGACCCTGCACCCATATGGGAGACCAGGAAGACGCTCCTGGCTCCTAGCTCCAGCACATGCAAAGCAAGAACTTTAGCCACTAGGCTATTGTGCTGGGTCCTCAAATAAATAAATCTTAAGAAAAAAAAAGAATCAAGTAAAATCTAACAAGTAAAATGTACTTAACTCCAAATGTAAAAAATGCTCCACATACAATCAACATAATAAAGAACGTCGTATATTTAGGGCCCAGCACAATAGCCTAGTGGCTAATCCTTGCCTTGCATGCGCTGAGACCCCAAATGGGTACTGGTTCATGTCCTGGCTACTCCACTTTTCATCCAGCTCCCTGCCTGTGACCTGGGAAAGCAGTAGAGGATGGCCCAAAGTCTTGGGACCCTGCACCCACGTGGGAGACCCAGAGGAAGCTCCTGGCTCCTGGCTTTGGATCGGCTCAGCTCCGGCCACTGCGGCCGCTTGGAGAGAGAACCAGAGGATGGAAGACCTTCTTTATCTTTTCTTCTGTCTGTAAATCTGACTTTTCAATACAAAACAAATAAATCTTTTTAAAAAGAATGTCATACATTTAATGCTTCATACGAATTCTTCAGAGTCAGTGCATATTTCATACATGCAACACTTTTCCCTCTTTTGCTTTCATTTTTTTTGAAGTTAAATGCAATATGAAGTTGATAATTCGAAGTTTAACATAAAGCCATTTCTATATTTATGGTTGGATGAGATATTGTTCTCACCATGTGTGTAGTTCCCAGTTAGCCACGTGTGGCTTGTGGGTACCGTAAGGGACAACCCAATGCTCAAATTTTAGTTTCAGATAGTTGCTAATTTTGACACTGATGCTTATTTGGACAGTGTGTCAATGATGGTCCGCTCAACACTGCTTCTTTCCTCTCACGGCAACTGACAAGTTTGCGTTTTACGTACATGATTGCTCTTGCAGTTGCCCAGTGTGTTACTGAAAACATGGATGGAATCCAGTGTAAGAGCTACCAGATGAGTCTTACAGACCGGATATGAAACTCCTCCTGGGTTTGGACTTCAATGTTCACACCTTTACAAACAGCAATCTACAATGAGTCAAATTACTATTTTTAGTAATTTTACATGTTTTAGTATTAGTAGTAAATGTTTTTCCAAAAAGATAAAAATCTGGGGGTGGGGGAAAAACCTCTTTAACATTCTGTTCCTTTTTCAATAAACCAAGACCAAATTGCAACCCACTCCTTCTCCTGTGCCTTGGCATTGTTTGTCTTCTCCATAAAGTGAACTCATTTTCACTCCCACTGGACCTTTTAAATGTTTATTTCTCTGGGATTTCTTTTTTTTTTTTTTAAGTTTATTTTTATTTATTTGAAAAGCAGACACACATGCACGCACACGTGCGTGCGTGCACACACACACACCTTCCATCTGTTGGTTCAATCTGCCAAATGTCCACATCCATTGATGCCAGGCTGGGCTAAAGCCAGAAGCCAGAAACTCCTTCTCTGTCTCCACATGAGTGACAGGGTTCCAGGTACTTGGGTTTTCACCTGCTTCCTTCTAGCACATCTAGCAGCAGAAGCTGGAACTGCAAGTACAGTTGGGACTCAAAGGCGAGCACTCTGCTATGGGATGTGGACATTGTTTTGGCAGTAACACACATGATCTTCATTAAAAGAAGAGTGCAGGTCATAACTGCACCACTATGTCAGGTAACTCTTATGATCTTCTAGCATCCTAAACACACACCTGTAGGTCTCACCCTGAACGTGTCTCCAGACACTTGTCCCAGAAGCGCCTTGGGGGTGGGAAGGAGGCTTCCCAATCTGGAGGCACTCTAGGACCCAGGTGGCTAGAGGCTGTTCCTGCAGAAACTGTCATCATCCACGTCCCTTCTCACCCACAGAAACAAATGGTCTCTGGGTTTCCCCGGTGCCAACCCAGTTTACAGAAGCAGTCTCTGATTTTCCTTGCCCCTTGCCCCCAGCTGAAAAGTGGCACCACGGATCAACAGGCTAATTAAAGCCGCCTGCAAGTGCGGACATCCCATATGGTTCCCAGTTTGTGTCCTGGCTGCTCCACTTCCTGTCCAGCTCCCTGCTTGTGGCCTGGGAAAGCAGTTGAGGACGGCCCAAAGCCTTGGGACCTTGCACCTGTGTGGGAGATCTGGATCTCAACCTGGTTCAGCCTTGACCATTATCATTATTTGGGGAGTGAACCAGCAGGTGAAAAACCTTGTCTATCTCCTTCTCTCTGTAAATCTTTCAAATAAACAATTTTTTAAAAAAAGTCTTATATCAAGAAATGGGGACTGCTTTTAGCACCTTCTCCCCACATTGCTCCGTCCAGACGGAAATGGAATTGAAGACCTAAGCTGAGATACTAACACCGTACAACAATCGCTTAGAATCCTGTCATCCCAACACTGTGCACCTCCCAGGTCCCAAGTCAGTAATCTTTGCCTTCCTAGGACCTGGAAGACTGCTGGGCGGAAATACTTGTCAAAATGTGACAATAATAATAATAACAATAATAATAATTACAATTTGCTTCAAAAAAGGGGGGGTGGAAAATCGATGAATAAATACGTGGGGAGTTCTGCCCTTTTCTCACAAGTGTGGGGTCCTGGGCCGCCACAGCCCGCCCAGCGGCTCAGGGAACCCCAGTAACGGGGCACGCCCACCCAACGCAGAGAGCTTAGAAACACCGGGAACAAAATGACCGCGCCAGTCGCTGAGGAAGTCCTAGCCAAGTACTATAAAGACTTAAACCTTGAGGGGGGATTCCTTTGCAGGATTGCGTTTTACAGAAGGCAGCCCGGATCTACGATCTGGAACAACTTCTCGCCTCACGCCGGACCTGGCGAGGCGCACGAGGCTTGTCAGCCGGCTTGCCATCATCATCATCATCATCATCATCATCAGTTCGGAAATCTCGAGGCGTGGGGACAAGCTGCTGTCATGTTGGTCAAAGTGCGTCAGGTTGGCCGACGGTGGAGGACTGGTTTCCTGAGGAAACATTCCGCCTGGCTCCACAACCCTGCCACCTCGCAGGTCTGGAGGTCTCCCCAAAACCCTGCATCGGCCCAGCACCACAGCGCCCGGGTGTCAGGATTGGGAACAGTCCCCCCTTCCACACACACCCCGGCTCCCCCCACCCTGACCGGGACCGGCCACTGCCACGCTGGACGCCCAGGTCCAGCCCCCTCCGGCAGCAGACGGGCCAATGAACGCCGAGCTCGCCGCGCGTCCACGCAGCGCTGGCCAATCGCGGAGGGCCACGACCCTAGAAAGGCTGGGCGCGGCGCGGCTCGCCGCTTGGGCGGCGGCGGCGGCGAGCGCGCACTCGGGAGAGACTGACCAAGGGCCATGGTGGTGGTGGCAGCCGCACCGAGTCCGGCCGCTGGGGCTCCTAAAGTACTGCTTCTACCCGGTCAGCCCGCCGCCGCCGCCGCCGCCGCGGGAGCCCCAGCCGGCCGGGCCCTGCCGCTCATGGTACCCGGTCAGAGAGGGGCCAGCCCGGAGGAGGCGGCCGGCGAGGGGCCGCCCCAAGCGCGCAAGCGACAGCGCCTCACACACCTGAGCCCTGAGGAGAAGGCGCTGAGGAGGTGGGATCGGGAGCCGCGGGGAGGCCGGGGTCGGGGCGCTGACTGACAGCCCGGGGCGCTCGGGCGTCCTTGGCCTGCAGGGTCCGGTGCCAGCGTGGCGCGGGGCGGGGCGGGGCGGGGCGGCTGGACGGACCGGATCCGCCGCGCTGGGTGGAGTCCAATATTCTCCGGGTCTATTTTCTTTTACTTTCTCCCGATTTCTGTTAGAAATGAACAGGACTGGGATGACGCTAGCTGTCCGGTTTCCAGGCCCTTTGGCTGTGTGGCGACAGGCAGGTCGCTCAGCCCCTCTGGAGCCCATTAGGCTGCGCTGATTTTTTCTTTTTTTCGGAAGGGGCGCGAGGGTGAAATGGAAGAGCTGGTGAAGGGGGTGACAGGGTTGGGAGTCTTCACTCTAGTCACACGCAGGTACCTCGGCTGGGGGAGAGCAAGGCAGGCAGGGAATGTGGGTCGGTATTTGTGACCTTGCTTCCTCAAGTTTCTCCCAGAGTGGGCGCCCTGGCCCTGTTCCTCAGGGCACTAGGAGGAGGGGTGTGAGTCAGCCCATCCCAGACCTAGTGGGGTTTGGGGAGGGTGGATGGGTGGACTTCGGTCTAGATTTTTATCAGTCCAAGTGGGATTCTGCATGAGTTGGGGTTGGAGGCCGGAAATGGCAAAGGGGTTGGGGAGGGGAATAGAGGAGGAAAGTTCCTGATGATGCAAGCTGGATAGCGGCCGGCGGTGGTGGTGGTGGTGGTGGTGGTGGTGCCAGGTTGGGCTACGTGGCGCCGAGGAGGCCCAGGCAGATGACGCCATCTGGGAGAGGACAGAGCCAGCCTTCCAGGCTGATTGACACAAGCCTGTGGGATTTTGTTTTGCTGCGCAGTTTTAGGGTTCTGTGAGGGGAAGGATCCAGCTTTATGCCGTACATTCCGATGAAAGCCCCAGCTGGCCAGGGTTTTCAAATAAAGATAGAAATAACCCCTGAGATGACTCAGTGTGTGTGGTACATTCCTTTTTCTACGCAGGAAACTGAAAAACAGAGTAGCAGCTCAGACTGCCAGAGACCGGAAGAAAGCTCGGATGAGTGAGCTGGAACAGCAAGTCGTGGATTTGGAAGAAGAGGTAAAACTAGAGGGGGCCAAATGCTTTCTTCCATCAGGCGACTGTCTGCTGTGACTGTCCTGGCATTTACAGCCCACGCCAAGTTCTTTCAGTGCCTGTCGGAACGTTTTAGCATGTGTGCTTTAAAGCTAAATTAGTGGAACTCGGGGTACGATAGGTAGCTGGGGGAGGCTTGTTGAGAGTGGAAATAATTGATTCTGGCAGATACAGTATCATGGCTTAAACTTTAGCTTCTTCCTGGCTTGGCCAAAAGGTCACAAAAGTTTCCCTTTGTCTCCCGAGTCCGCCTGTTATCTAATCTTAAAGTTTGATCCATTAACTGGTTCACTTATTTATTTATTTTAAGCCGTATTATTTATTTAAAAGGCAGAGTCACAGAGAAAAAGACAACAGACACCATCCTGTGCTGGCGCACTTCCCATCTGGCGCAGAGCCGTTTCCAGGTCTCCCACGTGGGTGCAGGGGCACTCGCACCTGGGCCACCTTCCACTGCTTTCCCAGGCACATAGGCACGAGCTGGATTACCGTTGGAGCAGCGGGTGTCCATGTGGGCACTGCAGGCGGCTTACCTTGCCCTGCCTCCATGAGGGCCCCCTGGTAACTGGTTCTTAGAATGAACACAGTTATTCAGTACCAGATTTTTGGTTTGTTTTGGTTTTACAGTGTACTATTACCACCACTTTTATTGCTCCTTGCCAGTTCAAAAGAGGCTTTCTTCAAAACATCATGTGCAGATAGATGAAAGCCACACGTCTGTGTTGCTGAAGTCGTAGTAGTGCTTGGAAGCATTTGTTTATTTTTGACCCCACGAAATAGCTCTTAAATAGCTTGTTTTTCATATGTATGGCCCATTCTGCTAATATCTGCCATAAACAACTGCATAAGCCTAGGATATCCAAAAGTTCAAGGAAAGGAAATCCTATTATAGTGTTTACAAGATGGAGTCCTTCATGGGGCCGGCATGGTTTCTGCTCCTGTGATGGTGCTGTTCCATAGGTGTGCAGGTTTTAGTCCTGGCTGCTCTGCTTTCCATACAACTCCCTGTTAATGAGTCTGGGGAGGCAGCAGGTGATGATCCAAGTCCTTGGGCTTCTACCACCTCTGTGGGAGGCCTGGATGGAGTTCCAGGCTCCTGGCTTTAGCTCCAGCTGCCACCATTTGGGGGGTGTATCAGCAGAGGAAGGATTGATCTTCTTTCTTCAGCCTACCTTTCAAACATTTTTTTAAAAAATATGGATTCTAGGGCCTGGTGCGGTAACCTAGCGGCTAAAGTCCTCGCCTTGAATGCGCCGGGATCCCATATGGGCGACGGTTCTAATCCCAGGGGCCCCGCTTCCCATCCAGCTTCCTGCTTGTGGCCTGGGAAAGCAGTCGAAAACGTCCCAAAGCCCTGGGACTCTGCCACCCGCATGGGAGACTTAGAGGCTCCAGAGTCCTGGCTCCAGAGCTCTGGCCGTTGTGGTCACTTGTGGAGTGAATCATCGGACAGAAGATTTTCTGTCTCCTCCTCTCTGTATATCTGACTTTGCAATACAAATGAATAGTTCTTTAATTTAAAGAAAAAGATACCTCTCTCAGTCTCTCTTTAAAAAAAAAATGTGGATTTTTAAATGGAAGCATTTGATGTTTTGCCTCTTACTTTCTTCCAGAACCAAAAGCTTCTGCTAGAAAACCAGCTTTTACGAGAGAAAACTAATGGCCTTGTCATTGAGAACCAAGAGTTACGGCAACGCCTGGGGATGGATGCCCTGGGTACAGAAGAGGAGGCGGAGGCCAAGGTAAATGATCTGGATGTTTGGTGCCCTCTGTAAGAACTGGATCCAAGTGGTTTATGTCCATACTTTAGCCCTCTGATCAAAAATGTTCTTGAAGCTTTTTTCTGGTTTTAAGACGCCTCCATGCAGGCAAGGTGGTTTTGTGTGTGTGTTTTGTTTTGTTCTGTTTTTTTATGACGTTTAATGAACAGTATGAAGTCCTAATAATCAAAATAAGTGGCATGGCTGTCTTAGAACAAGTCCTGACAAGCATCGATAGCAAACAAGATGTTCTGAGAGAGAAACATTAGGAAAACCAGAGTAGGTGTCAGCCAGGCTGGACTGAGGTTTGAATGCCACCACATGATAGTTCTTTGGCAGCTATGAATGAGTAGGGGAAGGAGTCACTTTCATGGCGACATCCCTGATAAAAGAAGGTCAATGCATGGGTGTCATTTAATCTATGGATTATGGCAAGTTTGATGACTCCACCAAATTGACATTAGTGCCAAGAGGAATTTTAAACTATTATTCAGGGCCCAGCGTGGTGGTCTAGCGGCTTAAAGTCCTCGCCTTGAACGCACTGGGATCCCATATGGGCGCCGGTTCTAAACCCGGCAGCTCCACTTCCCATCCAGCTCCCTGCTTGTGGCCTGGGGAAGCAGTTGAGGACAGTCCAAAGCCTTGGGACCCTGCACCTGTGTGGGAGACCTGGAAGAGGTTCCTGGCTCCTGACTCCGGATCGGCAAAAACACCGACCGTTGCAGTCACTTGGGGAGTGAATCATCGGACGGAAGATCTTCCTGTCTGTCTCCCTCCTCTCTGTATATCCGACTTTGTAATAAAAATATATAAATCTTTTAAAAATACATAAATAAATTATTATTCAAGAAAAAGTCTAGGCTTAACATCATTACAAAACTTAATTTTTTTTCAAAGAATTATTTATTTCTGTTGGAAAGGCAGATTTAGAGAGAAGAGAGAGAGAGAGACAGAGAGAGAGGTTTTCCTGTCTGCTAGTTCACACCCCAAATGACTGCAACAGCCAGAAGGAGCTGATTCAAAGTTGTGAGCCAGGAGCTTCTTCCAAGTCTTCCACATGGGTGCAGGGTCCCAAGGCTTTGGGCCATCTTCAACTGCTTTCCCAGGCTACAAGCAGGGAGCTGGATGGGAAGTGGAGCAGCTGGGATAAAAACCACTGACAGCCATATAGGTTGCTGGGGATGCAGGCAGAGGCTTAACTTAGTACGCCATGGTGACAGCCCCAGGAAGAAAAAAGATTATTTGAAAGGCAAATTTGCAGACAGAGGGAGAAATAGGAAAAGTTCCGTACTCTAGTTCACCACCTAAATGACCATAATACCCTGGTTTGGGCTAGGCCGAAGTCAGCACCTTGGAACCCCGTCCAGGTCTCCTACATGAATAAGGGCCCAAGCACCCAGGCTGTCTTGTTCTGTTCTACCTGTACATTAGCAGAGCTGGATTGGAAGCAGAGCAGCTGGGACCCACATGGCATGCTGGTACTGCAGGCGCTGGCCTAACTTGCCGTGCCACAGCACCATCCCTTCTATTACTTTATTCATGAGAAGACTGTTATTGAGAATGTCATGAAGCTGTCACTTACCAATCCCATGTAAATCTTTGCTCTGGGAAAGCATTTTCCACGTCATAGAAAATGACGATGCAGTTTCCTTTCTGATCCCTTGATGAAGGAAATGAAAAGCAACCCTGCTAAGGAAAAGACTTTTGACTCTAGCTTCTTGAAAACCGAGCATGCCTGGGGAGGCTGTGCCTGGGGAGGCTGTGCCTGGGGCCTTCCTGCTGAGTGCTCACTGTGTCCTTCCTACCAGGGGAATGGAGTGAGGCCAGTGGCCGGGTCTGCTGAGTCCGCAGCACTCAGACTACGTGCACCTCTGCAGCAGGTGCAGGCCCAGTTGTCACCCCTCCACATCATCTCCCCGTGGATCTTGACAGCGTTGACTCTTCAGACTCTGAGGTAGGCATCCTTCCGACTTCCCAAGTAGCTGTGTCCCTAGATGCTGGATAAACCTAACCAGACCAATGAAGCCAGAAGTTGACTTCTGCTGACAATGTTCTTAGTTCCAGCTGATGGAAAACACAGCACGGTGTAAATAATTGGGTGGGGGGTGGGAGTGTGCAGGGAGTCCCCTTAAGGTCATCCGAGTGCATAATGAGCGGTTTATTTTTTATGGGACTAGCACGAGGTAGTCTGGCTCGATTCTCCAGTGGATTCTGACAAGCTATGCTCACTCCATTTTTTGCGTCTTGCAGTCTGATATCCTGTTGGGCATTCTGGACAACTTGGACCCAGTCATGTTCTTCAAGTGTCCTTCCCCAGAATCAGCATCTCCCAGTCTGGAGGAAGTCCCACAAGTCTACCCAGAAGAACCCAGTTCCTTACCAGCCTCCCTTCCTCTGTCAGTGGGGACGTCATCAGCTAAGCTGGAAGCCATTAATGAACTAATTCGTTTTGACCACGTCTATACCAAGCCTCTGGTCTTAGAGATACCCTCTGAGACAGAGAGCCAACCTAATGTGGTAGTAAAAATCGAGGAAGCACCTGTCAGCCCCTCGGAGAATGATCCCTCTGAGTTCATTGTCTCTGTAAAGGAAGAACCTAGAGAAGACGACTTCATTCCAGAGCTGGGCATTTCCAATCTGCTTTCGTCCAGCCACTGCCTGAAGCCATCCTCCTGCCTGTTGGATGCCTACAGTGACTGTGGATACGAGGGCCTCCCTTCCCCCTTCAGCACCGTGTCCTCTCCCCTCGGTGTAAACCACTCTTGGGAGGACACGTTTGCCAATGAACTCTTTCCCCAGCTGATCAGTGTCTAAGTGATCCAGTACTGTTGTCCCTTTCCCTTGACTATTCCACTGCCTGGAGTAGAGCAAACAAACTAGTGTCTGTGCTTCATTCAAAAAGCCGAAGTAGAGGGTGCAGAATTTCCTCGAATGCATTTGTTCAGTTCTCGTAGATGAGCCCGAGAATTGTCTCTTCACATCCAGCAGTCCAAGGTCCTCAGGAATAGGTTCTGAGCTATAGATTTGGAGGTTTTATTTCCAGGGCAGTAGCTTGCCCTTCAGTACTTCTGTCAGTCTCCCAAACGGACTTCCCAGGTCCACTTTAAGTGTCTGAGAATGGACTTTGAACTTAGGATCGGCCCATGTCATTTCTCTCCCCACCCTGTCTCAGCATCCCAGGCTTGCCTCCAATTTTAGGTCCTGTAGTTTGCTTCTGCAAGCAGAGATTACCTGCCTGAGGGGGCTTCAAGTAAAGATCAAGAATCTTTTGTAAAATTACTGAAATTTACTATGTAAATGCTTTATGAAATCTTTCCTTGCTAGTATAGCTTCTGGAAGGTGCTTTCTCCATTTATTTAAAACTACCCATGCAATTAAAAAGTGCAGTGCAGCATTCTTGCTCTTGGATTTCTTCTAAGACTCTGAAGTTTCACCTTTTTTTTTTCTCTAGCTGGTTCACTGTTTGCCATTTATCCAACAAAACTGAGCATGCCAATTTTCACAGCAACTGAATTTTTCTGCTTGAGTTAATACCTACCTCAATTCCCGGCTGCTGTATGCTATGTAATCTACTGTTTGAGCAGTTACCTGAGACAATTTCTTCAGGCTAATGGACTGCTACCACAACTGGCAGGGCTAGAACCACTACAGTTGTAAGAATTATGAGGTCATGCCCTCCATGTCACTACCATGGGGAATAACAGAGCTGCAGATACACCAACACTTATCTACAAGGAGGGGTAGAAGTATCCGAAGGCTGCCCAAGGGCTTCGGAACTATGATGTGTTACAAGGATTTAGTATGTGAGAGGCACTGTCCTAAGCACTTGAAAGCTAGTTTTTATATCCTAGTATACTTTGGAAGAATTTTAATCTATTTAATCGAGCTGTTACAGGAAAGAACTACAAACATGAAATCAACCCTGAAACTAGATAAGTTCCATAACCCCCATTGTCCCTTATCATGTATCTTTTCTTGAGCCTCTTAGAGGATACTAAAAGGACTTCCAGATGAAGTCATTCTCTACCCATGCAGCATTCAAATGATGTCCTCTTAAGACTAGCTGTAGGGAGGTCAAGAGAACGGACCACAGGAGGCTGTAGTTTAAGCCAAGGCCAGGGAATGCCTTCAGTGTAGTGACTGGAGGTGGGTCTGTGAAAATGCTTGAAGGTTTGTCACCCCAAGATCCAGCTGCTGATGGCTGAGCCCACAGCAATAGCCTTGCTTAGTTGCTCAACTTTCTCAGTTGTAAATGTAAGGATGGCTCCTTGCCATCAGTAACGTTGACCTGAAAACTAATTCAGGGTTGCCAGTCTATTTAGGGATTATGGAAGCAGGTGTAATGATAGACGCATTTTAGCCTCCCATCATAATAAGCAGGTTGAAGTTGAGGCTCAAGTAATTTCCATTCAGTGACATCACATGAAAGAGGCAGCTGTACGAACAGGAGGGGACCTATGTGACCTATATAGACTATGGGGTTTCCATTTCCTGCACAGATGGGTGAAAATTGCCAAATACTATGCTCGGCCTTGAGAGAACACCTGCCATCCAGGGACATTTTCATATCGAAACACCAGATTGCCTGGTTAGAACTAAAAATCATGATTGTTGTGTAAAAACCAAACCAAGATCTCCTTTAAACACGGATGACCAGACACACATCTTTATAACCCTCATCCACAACTGCCTCCTTGCTTTCCCACCAGCCACTACTTGAGCAGAGACAAAGTAGGACCACAGGTGTAAGCAGAGTACTGTCCACTTCAGGCATACTTTATGCTATTAGTTCAATTTGAGTCACCTAAAAACTGAATTACTACTCCTTGAGATAAGCAGATCATCTTGTTATGCCCCAGTTACTGAGACCGCCGTCTTGTTGAAGCTCAGGTGTAAGCACCATTCTCACTGCACCTCCTTATGTCTAAAATGCCACTGAATTAACACAAGAGTTGAACTATACTGGCATACACAAAGCATAATCCTTCCAGGAATTTCATGTTAGACAGCCTTACGGTTTTACTCTAAAACTAGTGGAAAGAACACTGGACCAGAAAATGTGGATTATGATACTACAGTTATTATCCACTTAGATGGTTAGTTTCCAAATCTATAGAGTAGGTAAAGTTTTAGCTATAGTTTCTAAATTTGCATTAAAAAGAAAAAACCTTTGATTAAACTGCAGTCCAAATGTGCAATCTCCATTTATTCCTGCAGGCAACACTGCCACCCAGTGACCTATCTGGAGCACTGCCGCACAGTTGACCTATCCGGCCACTTACAGGAAGGGCAACATCAACATGGGACTTTCCTTCCCCCCATTTTTAAAGGTCTCCCACCTCCCTCTGGGAATTGTAACTAACAATTTCCAACTCCACATCTGAACTCTTTTTTGTTTATTTTTTTATTGGAAAGGCAGATCTGATTTACAGAGAGGAGAGACAGAAAGATCTTCCACCTGCTGTTTCACTTCCCAAGTGGCTGTAATGGCCAGAGCTGAGCTGTTCTGATCTGAAGCCAAGAGTCAGAAGCTTCTTCCAGGTCTCCCACGTGGGTGCAGGGTAAGGTCTACTACTTTCCAAACCACAAGCAGCGCTGGACCCCGTATCTCAACATTTTTTTCTTAAAGATTTATCTATTTTTGTTGGAAAGGCAGATATACTAAGAGGAGGAGAGACAAAGATTTTCCATCCACTGGTTCACTCCCCAAGTGGCCACAATTTCCAGAACTGAGCCAATTCAAAGCTCAGAGCCTCCTCCAGATCTCCCACGCGGGTGCAGAGTCCCAAGGCTTTGGCCCATCCTCAACTGCTTTCCCAGGCCAGGGAGCTGATGGGAAATGAAGCAGCTGGGATATGAGTCGGTGCCCATATGGGATCCTGGCATATGCAAGGTGAGGACTTTTAGCCACTATGCTACCGTGTCTGCAATACAGTCTGCCTATTTGAGCAAATCTGTTATAAAACTTACTTTTAACCCAGTTAAGGTCATCTCTTTAGGGTAAATATAAGTCCTTCACTGATACAAATGCTGTTTAACTACAAGTTAGAAGCAAAGATAGAATCAATTTCATTTACAAAAGTACATGAATACAAGTATCTCAAAAGTCCAAAACATTTAAGAAATTTTATTCAAAATAGAAACACCAAATTCTCAACTTAAAAAACTGACAGCAAATCTTCCAGACCTTTCCCAGTACTACACCATTCCTTTCCCTATCCAAAAAGAAAAACCAAGTTCTAGATCCAAAATACCAAATAAACCGGTTGATAAACATTCTTTTCATGGTCCTAACCCCTACTCTAGTTTGCTAAATTATACATTTGTACCTTTTCAAGAAAAAGTATGTTAAAAAAAAAAACCGATTAATATTTGTGAGAACTGGACTTCCTTTCTTCATATCAAGACCCAAACCACACGCACCCTACCCAAACTCAGAGAAAATATACATTTGTTCTTTAAAGCTCATCTGCTTTAGGTAATTTTATCTTTTCACACATTAGCATAATAAGCCAATGTTTGATACATGCTGCAAAAGCTGTACAAAATGAAAACATCTGTTAAGTCCCTAGGGCAACCTTGAGGCAAAAAGCAAAACCCTTTCTTCCTAGGTGGGGGAGGCTGGAGGAGGGAGGGTGGACGGGGAAGGGGCAGAATCAGAGGCCTTGGGACTGGGGAGACGGCTCAGATGAGGCAGCACCAAAGGATGGAGACAATGCTAGTACATTTGCAAGGTAAAGTTCAGAAAGGAGCATCCAACGTCCACTTCTGCAGAAATCGTCAGCTCCTAAAACTAGATCTGTCAGAGTTGGCTGATGGGGACTGACTCTCTCCTAGGTTTATCATTCTGATCAGAGCCTTTTGGGGGGGTGCTTATCCTCATTACTGAACCTTCTGACGTCATCCTAGTAATTCCAACAGGTGTTTTCTTGGTGTTTTAGCTCTTTTCTTTGGAAAGCTTTCTTTCCACCCTGACACCAGGACTAACTCCAAACCAAGTCCCTTCTGTGTTTTTGGGTTGTACCAGATCACTTTTATAGAAATGGAGATTTCTTTAAGGCTACAAACTTGACAAGTTGGTCCCATTAAACAATGACATCAAGGCAGGAGTTTCCCGCACGGCATGAATCAAACACTTGCGCGTTTCAGAAGAGTACAATTTACATTCATCTCTGAGATTAAGAAACTATTAGCTGGTTTCCAACTGGTTTCAATACTGTTTTAAAGTTTGAATAATCTTACCACGTAGACATTAAATAATGTTTAAATATTAAACATGAAATCTTTTCCTGACTATTCAGACAGAAATAGAAAAAGCAGAACAGCGGGCAAAGCAAGAAACAGTCCAACGAGCAGACTGGAGACTTCTCCGCCATCTGTAACGGGAGGAGGGCTTTCAGCACAGGTTTCCAAGACGCCTGGCAGCTGATTTCCAATCATTCACCTCTACCTGGCAGATGCCAGGTATCCCTACAAAAAGTATCTGCTTCCTACCAAGGAGGAAGAAACCCAGGAAACAGAAATGACTGGGGCATGCCTGCTGTGTGGTAAAAGGGTCGAGGACCACACTCACTACTCCTTTAAGTTAATAGCTTCCAGTGGTCATTCCACAGCAATAAAGGAATTCTCATTTTTCTTTGCACTGTGAGTCCTTGCCACCCGGAAGAGTTCTTCCTGAGAAATAAAAACTTCAATCCCGGCTATCCTCGGAGGACGCCTGGGGCCTGATGTACTCTTGTCTGCGAGCTCGTGGGCAGCTCTTCCCTGCTCGCAGGAGAACTGCACTGATCAGTTTAAGCACCAAATTGGCTATTCCAGTAAATCCCAATGTCACTTGCCCATAGATTATCAGTTAATTATTCACTATTTTCAGAACTGACATTTAAAAACTCGACTTGCTTAAACAAGTGCAAAGTTGTTAGAAAATACAGAAACGTTCAACTGTTGGTTTGGCAGGCACAGCACTTCCTTACGACTAAAGGACGCTTCTCTCCTAGGCAATTTGCAGATGGGTTACTTCACAATCTTTTAAACTATCCCTCAAAGTTAATCAAGCTGTAAACATTATGGAATAACTGGGCTTAGTCACTAATGCAAGGGAAACTAAGGAGCAACAGTAGCACAAGAAGAAACAAAAGCAAGCCTCAGGGGGAAGAAAAAAAACAAAAAACTAATTTCATGTTTCCCTTGCATTTTCAGAGGGAAGCCATACAACTATTGGCTATTTAACTGCTGCAGCTATATTAAGTTGGCAACTACTATACGAGTTCCATGGCCTCTGGAACATTTCTCAGCAAGAAGCTTAGGGCCCTGCCGTCTTTCCCTCCTTGTTTGTAATCGTGGACAGTCACCACTAAAAGACAGGTCAGATCTGCAGACTAAATTGCGACTCGACTCTCGGGATAGAGTTCCACCAACAGTATCCTTCTTAACCATCCTTTTCAACTCAAGGAGAATAATCTTCAAGTATCTGAATGCTTTAGACAAAGTGACAGATAACCAAAGTCAGAGCTTCTATACTTGCCTTTGAAGAGGCTATCATCTAACATTTCCTTTAAAAAGTCCCCTAGAAAACTGCTTTTCTTTTTCAGACAAGCTTCCTTGGCAAAAAAAAAAAATTTAATTCTATAAATGGTTACCCATAATGGGAGTCCCACCCCAAATCACAGGTGGAGGTATTATTACACCCGTTTCATAAAATTTCTGAGTCCTTAGATAGGCAGATAGGCTCAAGACGGAACACAGAGCCTTCGAGATTCTGGTGTTAGTGTAGAAAACGGTTTCTAGAGTTCCATTTCTTCTTCTGTGTTAGCAGCTATCTCCAAACTACTGTAGAGCGGCATGCCTGCTTGCCGGGGCTCCGAGAACAGCTCAGTTCTCTGAGGGAAGGCAGTGCCAGCAGCTGAATGCCTTGTCTTGTTCTCTCCCGTGTAGTTCTTAGCATTCGATAATGGCTTTGGCTTATCAGAAAGGAGTTCTGGAAGAGGCTTCCAGAGTACAAGCTCCATGGAAGGACGGCTCCTAAGAGAGAAAATACAGGATTTTACCAAAAGTTTTAGAACATGGAAATAAAAAGCTTTGTGTGGAAAAGCCAATAACTGCTACCTAATATCACATGGTTAAAAGCAGATGGCATCTGGGGCCAGCGTTGTGCCGTAGTAGGTTATGCCTCTGTCTCTGATGCAGACATCTCATATGGGATGCGCCTGGGAAAGCAGGTGAAGACAGCCCAAGTACTCGTAACCCTGCACCCAGGAGGGAGATCCAGAAGAAGCTCTGGTGGGCTCCTGGCTTCTGCGCCAGCTAGGAAGAGAATCAGTGGATGGAAGATCCATCTCGCTTCTCTCTGTAACTCTGCCTTTCAAACAAAACTAAATAAATCTGGGGGCGGGGGGAGAATGGCATCAAAATGGAAATTTATGACAATGTTAAATGATTTTTATAAAGACCAAATACATAAAATTTCACAGTTCTCTTATGTATTTGAAACCAAACCAACTGGTTATACTGGTGTCTAGAAGCAGTACAAACACCCTACAATGAATATACCCTTCTTTCAGTGTAAGAACTCCTTTGGTTTACTCTGCAAATGGCAGCAACAAATGTGATAAGGCCAAGCCAAAGCCAGATCAAGAGTGCCCACCAGGTCTCCCAGGTGGGTAGAGAAGTCCAGAAACGGAGGCATCTTCCACTGCTTTTCCAGGCCATTAGCAGGAAGCTGCATCAGAAGTGGTGTAGTCAGGACTTGAACTGGCTTCTTTTAACGGGTAGCAGTGCAAATGCTATGCCACAACACCAGTCCAAACTTTAAAAAAAAAATCTTGCTACTACCAGATGTGATAACTATCTTGTACTAAATCAATACAAATGAAAACAAAGCATTGCACAAACATATCAAGATGCTTGGCACAGTAATAAAGTATAATGCTTTGCAGTTATGCCCAACTGAATAGCTCTCTCACATACAGACCCCTCCCACCTTACAGCAGTGACAGCTTCTGGACTCCAAACAAGTAAGGGAACATCCCAAAGGCTAGTTTCTGGAAAACTACTGCTCCACTTCCGGCTGGATGGCAACCTGACCTGCCTATTTTTGGCCAAACTGTTCATCTACCCTCAGAGCTGGGTAGTTCGTTAACAGTCAGGGAGCTTAGGCAGAACTGGAAGTCTGTGTAGAAATCACTCCCGTAGTGACCACAGACAATAATGTCTTAACTACTTGGTATCACTGGGCAGGTATCCTGAGAGACTGTCAAGTATCTGAAATTTACTGTCTACCAAAAATTCTTTTCTAGGAATACCTAAATGGAATTTTACAATTTGCTCACCATTTCATAGGATGGATAACAGCAACCCAAGACCACCCAGGCCTAGGAATACAGGCGTATAGGGCTAATCATTAGTTCTTAGGGCCACCAGCTCCAGCCCATTTTGCCTTTTAGGTTCTTGTGCTTGCTTTTCTATTTCCCCTCTTGTTTTCCACTGCAGTCACTAGTTTCTAGACTGTTCTATGTTCATTTGTTTCCACTGATGAACTAGGAAACTACATGACTGAGCTCATTAAACTGTGCTTAAAATTAAGAGCAAAACACCCGTGCTGAAAGCCCGACGGGGCTATGCTGAGAGCTAAGAAGATGAACTCTGGTTTATGGCCTTTGTGGTAACTATCCCCACTGCTTCGATACTTTGTTCCCCAGGTCTCAACACAGTTTTTAGATAACTGAAATAACTAGGCAGACAAGACGCTTCAAAACGTGGTTCTGATATTCTATGGTAAGGATTTAAAAAAATGGGCTCTCTTTTGCCAAATTTCCCACACTCAAATATTAGTCTGGAGAGCATTTCAGGACATCAGAAGAACCAAGGGGTAGGCAGGCAAGGCAGCCACCGCCCCATACTTCTATCTCCTGCATTAACAGCATCCCGCTCACACCAAAGAACTAAGAAAAAGCCTGTCTCCAAAACTGGCTACATCCCAAATTTGCTTTCACTTGCCTAGTGATCAAGAGATGAACAGTTTATTAGGACAGGGACAGAAAACACTGGTTTTCCCTCCAAGATATAATTAAACAGAACTCAGGTACCAAACTCACATGGACTCAATCATCTTCTTTGTAAAGACTTCATCAAGTTCCCTCTTCAAGCCTGTTTTCATGGTGTCGGAAAGGACAAGACTGGGGAGGTGGTTAACATTTCTGTCAGATTCAACTTCTTCATCTTCATCAATTATCCTAAATAATTAATGCAGCAGAAACAAAGAAAGAATAAATCATGAAGCCGTTCTGAGCTAGGCAGGCAGTCTGTGACCACAGGGGCTGGGAAGCTTGCAGTCGTGTTAGTCCCAGCTGGTACCACTAAAAACACCCAGCTTCTTCCATGCCAACTCATGATGTGTTTCAGTCTCCTCCACCATCAAGATGCCACAATGAACAAGCACATGTGGGTCTTTATGTAGAGAGTCTGTCAAACTTTCAGAGGTCACCATGTGCTTGGAACCCCAGACTCTACCCTGTCTGTACATTTAATCAGGACATCGTCATCTACCCACTGAAGACCAAGACCAAACTGGAATGTGCTGTCCTGGTTCACTGCTGAGTGTGTAGCAACTCTTCAATCTCATTAAGTAAATCCTGATCCCATTCTCGCAGTGCTACCTGTGTCTCTGCTTTGAATTCAGCTCCTAGGACAAGACAAGAACTCTGGAATCATCCCCACAATGCGATTACATCTGAACAAGGGTGTTCTGCACAGTTTTCTGTCTTGTATTTCATAGAGATCTGTAAGAACTCACTTGAAGAGAGCACACTTTGAATTCTGCCTGAGAAGCACATGTTATCAGCAAATGCTCCAGGAGGCTGACCTGTGAGAACTGCCCAGGACGGCAGTGAGCCACGTACCTGTCCTCAAGCTCCTGAAGCCTCCTTCGGGCCACATCACACTGGGCTTCTGCGCTTGTCTGATCCATCTCTTCACAAACAATGTCTCCCATGCCAGGCACAGAAAGGTCACTCGTGCATGGACTGACTCCGGGACCCTGCACGTTCTGCTGCGCACACAGAATCCAGCCATCGGGCCCGGCGTGGAGTGCTGCCTCAGTCAGTCTTTTTTTCCTTACTGGACAACTAGAGAAGGAAAAAGTAAGACCATACAATGAGAACTCAAATAAAACTCAAATGTCTGTTACACGCTCCAAATCACATCAACATATGATGAAATTAGCCTTTTAAAAAAATTACTTTTATTGGAAAGGCAGATTTACAAAGAGAAACATCTTCTATCTGCTGATTCACTCCCCAAGTGGCCACAATGGCCAGAACTGAGCTGATCTGAAGAGAGGAGCCAGGAGCTTCTTCCAGGTCGCCCAGGCGGGTGCAGGGTCCCAAGGCCTTGGGCCATCCTCCACTGCCCTCTAAGGCCACAAGCAGGGAGCAGGATGGGAAAGAGGGGCAGCCAGGATTAGAACCGGTACCCATATGAAATCCTGGCACATGCAAAGCAAGGACTTTAGCCACTAGTCTACTGCACCAGGCCCAAAAATTAGCTTTCTTGAGATCCATTGTAATTACAACTTGGAAAATCATGCAAGTCCCCATCATTCTCACAGCCTCCTGAACATGTTTTCTTCTACCAATCATTCATTGCCAAATTAGGCTGAGCATACAAAATAGTTTCTTTAGATTTTAAAGTTTCAATGACATTCCTACTTATCACACTCTGGATAGGTCAAGCAGGAAATAAAGAAAAAAAAAATTGGGTCTGGCAGCGTGGCCTAGAGGCTAGGGTCCTTGTCTTGAACGGGCTGGGATCCCATATGGGCACCGGTTCTAATAACAGCAGCTCCACTTCCCTCAAGCTCCCTGCTTGTGCCCTGGGAGAGCAGTCGAGGACGGCCCAAAGCTTTGGGACCCTGCACCCGATTGTGAGACCTGGAAAGAAGTTCCTGGTTCCCGGCTTCGGATTGGCACAGCACCGGCCATTGCGGCTCACCTGGGGAGTGAATCATCGGACGGAGGATCTTCCTCTCTGTCTCTCCTCCTCTCTGTATATCTACTTTGTAATAAAAAATAAATAAATAAATCTTAAAAAAAAAAAAAAAAGAAAAAAAATTGGGCTCAGTGCAATGGCTCAATTGGTTAATCCTCCTCCTTCAAGTGCCAGGATCCCATATGTGTATTAGTTTGTGTTCTGGCTGCTCCATTTCCCATCCAGCTCCCTGCCTGTGGCCTGGGAGAGCAGTAGAGAATGGCCCAAAGCCTTGGGACCCTGCAATCACCTGGAAGAATCTCTTGACTCCTGGCTTCAGATTGGCTTAGCTCAGATAGTTGCAGTCATTGGGGAGTGAACCAATGGAAGAAATATCTTTCTATCTCTTCTCTCTGTAAATCTGTTTTTCTGATATAAATAAATAAATAAATAAATAAATCTATCTTTTTTTTTTTTAAAAGATTTATTCATTTTATTACAGCCAGATATACACAGAGGAGAGACAGAGAGGAAGATCTTCCGTCCGATGATTCACTCCCCAAGTGAGCCACAACGGGCCGATGCGCGCCGATACGAAGCCGGGAACCTGGAACCTCTTCCGGGTCTCCCACGCGGGTGCAGTGTCCCAATGCATTGGGCTGTCCTCAACTGCTTTCCCAGGCCACAAGCAGGGAGCTGGATGGGAAGTGGAGCTGCCGGTATTAGAACCGGCGCCCATATGGGATCCCGGGGCTTTCAAGGCGAGGACTTTAGCCGCTAGGCCACGCCACCGGGCCCAATAAATAAATCTATCTTAACCTCTCCTCCCAGAAAATAAAAAAAGAGAGAAAACAAAAATCACAATACTGCCATTCAGCTCCAATTATATTTTACATAAAGCTATTACACCATCAAACGCAGCAGACAAACTGGGGAGGTGGTCTGGCAGCCAACCTTGATTTGTTTAGGACAGAAACACGTGGCTCACCAGATGTGTTCCAGGAGCTGCAGGTGCAGCTGGTGTCACTCACCGATTTCTTGGTCTCCTCCCTCCAAAATGTTAGACTGTCATTTGGCTCTAGCAGTCCCCAACCAATAACGCAATCCATTTTTATACTGCCTTGCAACATGCTCCATTTCGTGGAAAAATTCGTACTTCAAAGGTGCCCTGTGATTCATCAAAGCCAAATTCTTTCTTTTGCAGCCTTGGAAATAAGAACCTAGAAAACTACACTGGCTCCTCCCAGTCACGCCTTACTCCAGCACCCTGCTGACCTCGAGGCCATTTCCTCCGGGGAGCCGCTTGTTCCACCCTGTTCCATTCACTGGTTTTGCAAGCACCACAACACAGGAAAGCTATCAGAATCAAGTTAAACAGATGAGCGCTTGTGTTCCATCTAAGTATTTATTTGTTTATTTTTAAAGATTTATTTATTTTTATTACAAAGCCAGATATACAGAGAGGAGGAGAGACAGAGAGAAAGATCTTCCCGTCTGATGATTCACTCCCCAAGTGAGCCGCGATGGCCGGTGCTACACCGATCTGGAGCCGGGAACCAGGAACCTCTTCCAGGTCTCCCACGTGGGTGCAGGGTCCCAAAGCATTGGGCTGTCCTAGACTGCTTTCCCAGGCCACAAGCAGGGAGCAGGAGGGCCCAGCATGATTGCTCAATGGCGAAATCCTTGTCCTGCACATGCCAATTGTGTCCTGGCTGCTCCACTTCCAGCTCCCACTGAGAAAGCAATGGAGGATGGCCCAAACCTTGGTACCCTGTATTCATGTGGGAGACCCAATAGAAGCTCCTGGCTCCTGGTTTCAGATCAGTTCAGCTCTGGCTGTTGTGGCCATTTGGGAAGTGAACGAGTGGATGGAAGATCTTCCTCTCTGTCTGTCTTTCTCTCTGTAAATCTGCCTTTTTAATAAAAATAAATAAATTTTAAAGTCAAAATTGAAAGACAAAAGGACAAACTTGAGGAAAAGATTTGCAACACATAATAGCCGCTGACCTCCTTATAAACCACTGAAATGACGCTCCCTGCTGTGGCCTGGGAAAGCAGTGAGGGCAGTCCAAAGCCTTGGGACCCTGTACCCTCATGGGAGACCCAACTCCTGACTTTGGATTGGCTCGGCTCTGGCCATTGCAGCCACGTGGGGATTGAATCATTAGATGGAAGATCTTCCTCTCTGTCCTCCTTTCTGTATATCTGACTTTCCAATAAAAATAAATAAATCTTAAAAAAATGTGCTGGCATTTGGCCAACTTTTAGTTGACACTGGTATGGGAATCTGGATCCAATCCTGGGGAGCCCAGGTTTGAGTCCCAGATCTATTTCTAATTCCAGCTTCCTCTTCCACATCCGCTGTGAGCTCAGTAGATGACAGGTGGAGTATTTAGGTCCCCGGCACTCAGGTGAGAGTCAGGCTTGAGCTCGAACGTGGTGCAGCCCTGGCTGTGTGAGCATCTGGGGAGCGATCTGTATGCCAAAGTCTACCAGTTTAAAAAACCAGTAACAACAACCGATTCTGGAACCTGGATTCAAGCCTCAGCTGAGCTCCTGATTCTGGCTTCCTAAAAAATAGACACTGTGAGGCCAGTAGCGGAATCCCTGCTTCCCGCGCGTTAGACCTGGGTTGATGTCCTGGTACCTGGCTTCAGCCTGGCCCATCCTGGCTGCTGTGGGCATCTGAAGAATGAACTAGCACTGGCAGATCTGCTGCTTTCCTTCCAAATAAAACACTTAGAATTCCCACCTCTGAAGGTAAGTACGCCTTAAAAAAACATATATATATATATATAATAGTACACAGGTTAAACATTCCTATTTATAGTATATGTGCTTCTGAAGCGAGCACAGGTTAAACATTCCTAAACAGTTTTTACCAACCCTATAGCTAGAGAATTATACTGTATAATAATTTGGTTCTTTGCTCCTAAGTCACCTGATGCTTATAAGTAGTTTTGTTATCTCCTGTATAGAACTCCATTGCACAGATTCGTAATTTATTTTATACATTTCACTATTCAAAGACATTTTGGGGCTGGCACAGTGGCATAAGATGCTAGCCTCCCACATGGATACTGGTTCATGTCCTGGATGCTCCACTTCCCATCCAGCTCCCTACTAATGGCCTGGCAAAGCAGCTGAGGACGGCCCAAAGCCTTGGGCCCCTGCACCCACCTGGGAGGCCTAGAAGAAGCCCCTGGCTCTCAGCTTTGGATCAGCCCAATTCTGGATGGTGTGGCCTTTGGGAAGAGTGAGCCAGTAGATAAAAGATCTATCTCTCCCTCAATAATTCTGACTTCCAAGCAGCAAATACAAGAAGCTCTCCAGGTACATAAGGAGGGAAGATATTGGGTTAACAAGTGCCTGTGCCTTCAGCTCTACCTGACAGCGCTACGCTGTTCCTCCCGGGTCAGGTACTGAGTTAGGCCCTCAAGTATCCTAAAGCTATTGGTGCTCCACATCTGTTGTAACACCCAATGGGGGCATGGTTTGCTATGCACTTCCCCAGAGACTCAATAAGACTGAACATTTTTTTGATGTGTTTGGCAATATAAATATTACTCCCTGCGGCTTTTGTTTTTAACTCCTTTTGCTATTAGTCTGTAAAGCATAATTTTTCAACTAACAGTTAAGCTGTGATCAAGAGGCTGTTGGGCCCGGCGGCGTGGCCTAGCGGCTAAAGTCCTCGCCTTGAAAGCCCCGGGATCCCATATGGGCGCCGGTTCTAATACCGGCAGCTCCACTTCCCATCCAGCTCCCTGCTTGTGGCCTGGGAAAGCAGTTGAGGACGGCCCAATGCATTGGGACACTGCACCCACGTTGGAGACCCGGAAGAGGTTCCAGGTTTCCGGCTCCGGATCGGCGCGCATCGGCCCGTTGCGGCTCACTTGGGGAGTCAATCATTGGACGGAAAATCTTCCTCTCTGTCTCTCCTCCTCTGTGTATATCTGGCTGTAATAAAATGAATAAATCTTTAAAAAAAAAAAAAAAAAAAAAAAAGAAGAGGCTGTTCTGGGGCCCGGCGTGGTGGCTTAGCAGCTAACGTCCTTGCCTTGAATGCACCGGGATCCCATATGAGTGCCAGTTCTAATCCCGGCAGCTCCACTTTCCTTCTAGCTCCCTGCTTGTGGCGTGGGAAAGCAGTTGAGGACGACCCAAAGCCTTTAGACCCTGCATCCGCTTGGGAGACCTGGAGGAAGTTCCAGGCTCCTAGCTTCAGATGGGCCCAGCTCTGGCCATTGTGGCCATTTGGGAAGTGAATCATTGGACAGAAGATCTTCCTCTCTGTAGCTCCTCCCCTGTAAATGTATCTCACTTGGCAATAAAAATAAATTAATCTTAAAAAAAAAAAATAAGTTGCTTTGTTTTGCTTAAATAAGGATGGTTAGATGAGCAGATAAGCGCCTGAGCCCCAAAGAATGGCTAGGTTTCTCATCCAGTGCCAGTTGCGGACTGTACCCTTCTCCGGCAGCCCTGAGCTGCAGGGGTAAGAGCTCCATCACCCAGTTCCTGGCACCCACACGAGACCTAGATTGAGTTCCCGGCTCCCTAGCTTCAGCCCAGTTCAGTGTCAGCCACTGCAGGTGAGCGGGGAATAAGCTCTGTCCCTCCATCTCCCAAAGAAATCAATGACAGTAATACAGTTTTGTAAGAAAAAGCAGAGAAGCAGGCATTTCCACTGCAAGCATCCATGGTTGGAAATTTAAAAAGCATACACCTTGTGTCCTAGCAATTCTGCAAGAGGAATTCCATTCATCTATTTGCAAGCATTTACAAAGAACTTCAAAAGGATGTTCGTGATACATTTGTAACTACTAAGAAAGAAAATGAGACCCTAGAAATCCATCATTCAATGACTAGTCTAACAGAACTGCACTCAACTGTTAGGAAAAGAACTGAACTAAGGCCAACTGTTGGGGGGAAAGAAAAATGAACCAAGGCTGTTTCCTGATACAGAACCCCAGGAGCAAAAAGGCAGATTGGTGAGTTGCACGGGCTCAGGAGTAACTTTCCAGCAACTTCCAGAATGAGAGGCTTACAAAATTACAGGTTTTCCTACTGTCTCCCAAAACACCTAACATGTTTCAAACATTACAACTGCTACCCCTTAGAGAGAGAAAACTTTCCTCTGGACTAGCTGGCCACTCACTTTCCCTAAAAGGCAACTGTTACCAGCTTCTCGGGCCTCCTGCCAGAGACACACCTTCCACCGTTTTCACCTAAAACAATGAGTTTTAGGATGCAACCCAGAAGAGACTACAAAATGAATAAGAAGCCCTTGCAACTTACTCATCCTCCTCTTCCTCCTCCCGCTTGTGTTTCTTCTTACGTGGAGCTGGGACACTGTTGAAACAAACACACACACACCCTCCATCGGTCAATGCAGCAGGTCCACACTGCAGCACCCCTCAAACGTCCCCTTTGGTAGCCCAGTGGAGACAAACACGGGTCCCCCGCACCCCAACTCCAGGTGCGTCAGTGAGACAGCCACAACAGCAGACATCTGGGGTGGGCACTAGAAGGAGGACCCATCTCCGGCCGCTCTCCTACCGGCTGAGGAAACCCCGAGTGTCCCACAGGCACTCCAAGCTGTCCTCCACGGGCGGCAGCGGGACGCCCCACACTCCGACCCGCCAAGTTGCACTTGCCAGACCGAAGATCCCACAGGACCACCCCCCGTGGTGACTTTACAGGGCTCGGGATCGGCGTCCCCATGTGTCCCCCCTGGGCTGGAGAGGGTCGCGGACGGGGCTTCAGGTGGCTCACCGTCCACGCGCCACGCTCCCACCGGGGCTGCTCGGGGCAGCAGCGCGGGGTCCCGGCCGCGGGGCCAGCTCGGCACCGTCGGCGGCTCCCGGCGGGAAGGCCCGGCCCGGGAAGGCCGGTGATGGCTGTAGGAAGTCCGAGGCGCCGCTCAGGGGGAGACCGCTGAAGGGCCGGCCAAGGGCGGCCATGGCCGGAGAGACGGGCAGGCTGCGTCCACGCTCCCGGCCGCCCGCGTCCTCAGGCCCGGTAGCTGCGGCCACAGCGACTGCCGAAAAATCGCCCGCCTCCGGGAGCCCGCTCCGACCTCACGTCACGCCTTCTAGAACCCTCCACCTCGGGGCCGCCCAAGGGCACGCCGGGATTTGTTGTGTGTGGAGAACCGCTATCGCGAGGGGTGCTGGGAGTTGCGGTTTTTGCAAAAACTACAAACAACATGGCTGCCTCTCGACTTCGTCGTGGAAGCGGATGGGAGTGAGGTCAACGGTTCGAATCCTCACTGTGAAAGGTCTGTAACGGCTCCTCAGCTTCCTTGGTTGTGTGAAGAGTCATAACTAGGGTGGGTGTGAGGAGGAAATGAATTCAGACATTCAGAACCCTTAGACTAATTGCTTGGTACGTCAGAATCAACTTTAATTCCTTCTGTTTTTTTTTTTTTTTTTTTTTTTTTACTTCCAAAAGTGGTTTATTGAAAACTGAGCCTTGAACATTAATACTCAAAAGCACCCTTGAGGACCAATAAAAATGCTGGCGATAAAATGAAAGGGAATCGAAACAGTAAGTTTTGCTGCAGCCGTGCCCGCCTCTCCACGCTCTCCACACTCAGGCCATCAGGCAGGCAGCGTGGCGCAGAGCACCAGGGACAAATGCCTCATTTTCCGTCTAAACGGCAAACGTGACTGCAAGATGGCAGCGTTCCATGGCCATACCGCCATCACAAACGGTCGCAGAAAGCCATGGTCAAGGTCCAGGGGCTGCTAACTTCCTGCACGTTGTTGGTCCGAGCAGCTTCCATCAGTGCTGCATCCTTGCTGGATGGATTCTTGCTGTAGCAATGAACCACCAGCGCCGTGGCTAGCGCGCACACGCTCAGTCTGGCACTGTTGGGGACCCCCGTTCCAGCTGTCTTGTCTGGAAGTGCTTCTTTGGGGCTAGGCAGGTGTTGCCATGAGGCGGCCGCGAGGCGCCTGGTCTCCGGGCATCCTCTCTGGCACCCCGCGGCGGCTGTCCCTAATTCCTCCTGTTTTAATATAAATGAAGTTGGTGAAGCCTCAGAGTTAAGGGCGTGGGCAGTGGAGCCTTTAGTTCACTTCAGTGGGGGTTAGTGGTGTGGGTACTGTCAACTCTAATCAATCCCCAAGCCCCATGATTTTCTATCTTACTGAATGGCACCGGGATCCCATATGTGCGCCGGTTCTAATCCCTGCAGCCCCACTTCCCATCCAGCTCCCTGCTTGTGGGCTGGGAAAGTAGTAGAGGATGGCCCAAACCATGGGGACCTAGCATTCATGTTGGAGATGTAGAAGAACTCCGGGCTCCTGACTTCAGACTGGCGCAGCTCCGGCCATCGTGGTCACTTGGAGAGTGAAATCATTAGATGGACGATCTTCCTCTCTGTTTCTCCTCCTGTATATATCTATATCTATATCTATATCTATATCTATATCTATATCTATATCTATATCTATATCTATATCTATAGATATATATGACTTTGCAATAAAGTTTTCATTTATTTACTTTTAAACAAAAGACACACACAGAAATCTCCCAACTACTAGTTTAGTCCCCAAATGTCTCCTTGGCTGTGACTGGTCCAGGGTTGGAGCTAGGAGCCAGAAGTGTGAGTGACAGGGACGCAATCACTTAGTTCAACATGATATTAAGTTTGCCTGCTTCTTGAACTTGTTTTGGTCTCATATAGGCCCCACGTTGGCTTTTCCCCTTGCCATGTATTTTGACTTAGTTGGGTTATCTGGACGTGAGCATGATCCTGTGAGCACCGGTGGCCTCCACATGGCTACTCAGGTCCATCAACATGGGAGCCTAGAACGAGGATGACAGATGGGGGCAGAATGGGCACCGTGCAGTGCCAGCTTCCTCGTGTAAACAAGTGGGACTTTGCAGAATAATTGGGAACATCAATATTATTAAGACCTCATTGGTTCTATCATCACTTGCCTTCTGGAACCTCCCAACTTTGTCTCCATTCTCCTCCCTGCAGCCCATTAAGCAATTCTCAGTCCTGGGAGAAGGTCTAATCTCTTTGGCAGGCTGCAAATTCTTCCAGAAGCTTCCCTTGCCTCCTTCCTCAGCTTCATCCACTCAGCCTCTCCACCAGATTTCACGGCAACCACCTGATTTCACCACAACCAGCTGTTGGAATTTTCTCGCATTTTTTATTTTGCTGTGGGGTGCGAGCAAGATCACGCCAGACATGTCTAAGGTTTATTAAGGAGTTTTTATTAACCAAACTTGGTGATAATAGAGCCCACTAGAAATAGCAAATCACAAATCCATATGGCAATCCAGTCAATCAAAACCCCAAGAGGAATAAATGGTCATTACCTTCAAGTCTATCCATTAAGCTGACTAACTATGTCCTAGCTTCCCCAACAATGTAAGCATCCTAAGAGACATGCAACGAATAACCTGGGCACATTTACAAAGCTACAGACATTCACCCTTTCCCAGGCTTCCCTGCCCACATTCCACTACTGCTAGGCCTCACCTCTCCTGGAACTCCCTGACAGTACACAAACCAGAAATACAAAGCATCTTAACAATGCTATCTTCATTGTCCCACCTAAGCAGTAAACAGAGGGTGGGGAATATAGACACACAGGGGTCATGCTGAGGGCATACCTGTCCTGGGGAGGCCAAGGACGGCCCAAAGCCTTGGGACCCTGCACCCATGTGGGAGACCTAGAAAAAGTTCCTTTGAATGGGCTCAGCACCAGCTGTTGCAGTCACTTGGGGAGTGAACCATCGGACGGATCTGTCTCTCCTCTCTGTATATCTGATTTTGTAATGAAAATAAAATTAACCTTTAAAAACAAAAAGATCCCTATTCCTCTGTTTTTCTTTTCTTCTTCTTCTTTTAAGAGAAACAAAGTAGGACCCGGAGCAGTAGCCTAGTGGCTAAAATTCTTGACTTCCATGCACCAAGATCCCATATAGGCACCAGTTCACATCCCACTTGATCCACTTTCCTTCGAGCTCCCTGCTTCTGACCTAGGAAAGCAGTAGAAAATGTTCCAAAGCCATGGGACCTTACACCCAGGTGGAAGACCCAGAAATTCCTGGCTCCTGGCTTTAGATCAGATCAGCTCTGGTCGTTGTGGTTATTTGGGGAGTGAATCAGTGGATGGGAAATCTTTTCCACATCTTTCTTTCTCTTGTAAATCTGCCTTTCCAATTAAAAAATAAATAAACCTTTAAAGAAAAAAAAACACATTTGAGGAGTAGGCATGTAGCTTCACAGTTAAGCTAGCTCACTCACATCAAACATGGAAGAACCTGAGCTTGATTCAGGTTCTGGTTCCTGACTCCATCTTCCTGGCTGATGCAGACCCAGGAAGGCAGGGGCGCTGGGTCAAGTCATTCCTGCCACCCACATGAAAGACAGGGAGTAGTTCCCATCTCCCAGCCTTGACTCAGGCCATTGTGGACATTTTTTTTTAAAGATCTATTTTAATTTTATTGTAAAGTCATATACAGAGAGGAGGAGAGACAGAAAGATCCTCTGTGCAATGATTCGCTCTCCAAGTGACTGCAACAGCCAGAGCTGCGGTGAGCTGAAGCCAGGAGCCAGGAACCTCATCTGGGTCTCCCACATGCAGCTTCAGGGTCCCAAAGCTTTTGGTCGTCCTTGACTGCTTTCTCAGGCCATAAGCAGGGAGCTGGATGGGAAGTGGGGCTGCCGAGATTAGAACCAGTGCCCATATGGGTTCTCGGCACGTTCCAGGCAAGGAGTTTAGCTACTACGTTATTGCGCCCAGCCCAATACCTTCTAGTTTTAAAGCTGAGAAAATAAATGTGGAGGAGCTGAGGTTTTAAACCTAAGGATATTGGTCGGCTGATGCTGTCACAGCAAAATCCCATCTACCACAACAAAATGCTTAAATAAGAGAAAGTCGATACTCCCCCACTTCTGGAGGCAGGATTCTAAGCTCAGGTTGCCAGTGTAAGGAGTTATTCCAATATCCTTCCCTGGACCTGGTGCCATTCCTTCTTCCTCACAGCTCACGAAGTTCACGGCCGGTCCAGCCGTCCACCATTCGGATGTAACCTGTTATTCCACCTGAGAATCCCACCCCAATCTTCCAGCCCCTTCCCCAACCCCGCCCACTCACCAATCATCCCTAGGCATTCACCTGCAGGCACCAATCCCCTGGGGGCCTGGCCTCAATCCCCGCCTCCCAATCCCTGCCCCCTACACCTGGCTGACAAAAATGCCCCCCCAGGTGCGGCTGTCTCTGGTCTCTCTGGTCTCTCTCCCTCTTTCTTCTCTCCTTTGCCCGCTCTTCTTTGCTCTCCCCTTCTTCCTTCTTTCCTAATCTTCACCACCCCTACCTTGTTCCTGCTCCGTTGGAATAAACCTCCTAAGATACCTCGTTGCGTCTGGTGTGTTTCAGCTCATGGTAAAGAACCAGGTTGTGGGAATTAGCTGCGCGTAATAATATCGTAATATCCTATGAACTAGAACTCTATCATCTTTTTAAATAACTAACAGCCAGCATGGTCAATTTCAGTTTCTTTTCCTGATTTACATGCTTCATGAATTCTTTAGTGGGCCCATCTCTGTGGACAATTACTTTGGGGATATAATTCAGGGAGGAGAGGGGGGAGATAAACATTTCTTTTTTTTTTAATAAACATTTCATAAATATAGCAGTAGTTCTGGCACCAGAACCTGGGAAGACACATTCTTCACTCAGCCAGAACTCTTGATTTGTTCTGGTACTATATTAGGAATTTTTTATGTTAGGAATTTTTTATGGGGGGGGGGAAGTGGGCTGCGAAATAGAGAGGAAGTGAGAGAAGGAAAGATTGGAGCTGCATAATTTGTTTCACTTGTTGATCAGGAGCTTTAATAGAAATAGGACTGCCAACCTTTCAGACCAAAAGCATGCCTCCCATCAGGCTTTGTTGAGGGGACCCTGGAAAGAGTTCCTGGATTTATACAAGTCCAGCTAAACTTGGGAGTTTAGATGAAAAGGGCAAGCATTTGGAAGAGGAAAACAAGAGAGTCATCTAACTGACCTCAGAAGCCATGACTCAGAAACTCTGTGTGTGTGTGTGTTTTAATTTAGTTCCACAAGATCAGGAATGGGTTTGCTGGGAGGCCCAGCAGCCTGTCCAGCTGCTGACAGCCCCAGGTAAAGGGAACGTTTCTTTTGAAGTCCTTCCCACAATGTCCAGAAAGTCATTCCTGGCAGCGAGGATCTGATTTCTTTGTGTGGTCAGATTCCAAGAAGGAATGAAGACTGCCTATACAAGCATCTCAAGCTGGCCTTTCATCTCCTTCCTTTTTTGTGGAAGCACACAGTGGAATCAGGACTTTTGCTGTGAGCACCGCAGCCTTTATTTCAAGGACTCCTGGTGTGTTTTTAGTAACTCTCTTTGTAAGTTGCAGGGGGTGGCCCTGCAGATGGCTTTGGTATTTTTGAATGCCATTAAGCCAGACAACTGCTGTGGTCAATATGCCTTCTGAAAAGAAAAAAAAAAAAATCAGGAAATTCTAAAATGTTAGCTGGAGCAGAATTCACAAGGCATACATCTTCAAAAAGGAACAAGGAGCTAGCTGCCAAGGAGCCCCAGGTTTAAGCTCCTGTAGTACTGTTTAGTTTTATAGAACTATATTTTTATATTGGAGGGGCACTGGGGCAGAAGCAGGGGGAAAAAAAAGCAGCCCGTAATACAGAGCCCTATTCAAGTGGCAGCTTCTTGTTCCATAGGTTTAAGGAAGACTTTGAGGAAGTTTGGAAAAATCCAGCTGTAGTGGCTTTTCTTCTCCTGATGGGCGGAAGGATGAAGGGCCCTCTCACACCCTCCATCTTGCCTCAGGCTATGTCCTGGAGCCCTGTGGGCGGAGAAAGCACCACTCTCACTCTTGTTTCTTGGGATTGTTGACTAGGTGGTAGAGCCGCCCAACAGGAAGAGTGACATGCCCAGCATGTTGGCTCCAACACAACACTGCCTCCACACGGCAAGCTGGTACGAGCCTATTTTTATTATTATTTTTTAAAGATTTATTTATTTTTATTGCAAAGTCAGATATACAGAGAGGAGGAGAGACAGGAAGAGCTTCTGTCTGCTGATCACTCCCCAAGTGACCACAATGGACATGTAAGGAGTGATTCGAACATCCTATCTTATACCAGGCGTCATTCCGTGCTTCCCCTCCCCACAGCTCCTGAAATTCCTGCGGTTATCCTCCCATCAGCTGTAATCAGGCACCTGATCTGAGAATCCCACCCTCAATCTCCCCGGCCCCTCCCCTAATCTCTACTAACCTACCTGTGATTTAGATAATATTGTCACCAGTCCCTGTGGCCAGCCCACAGCCCCTCCCTTCTCCTTATCCCCCTCTCTCCCCTTCCCTTCTTACTTGGCCACCATGATATCACGCCAGGCCCTATGAACATTTTTTAAAAAGATTTGTTTGAGGTCTGGCGTGGTGGCCTAGGGGCTGAAATTCTCACCTTGAATGCGCTGGGATCCCATATGGGCGATTGATCTAATCCCAGCAGCCCCATTTCCCATCCAGCTCCCTGCTGTGGCCTTGGAGGGCAGTTGAGGGCGGCCCAAAGCCTTAGGACCCAGCACCTGCATGGGAGATCCAGAAGAGGCTCCTGGCTCCTGGCTTCGGATCAGCTCAGCTCTGGCCGCTGTGGTCACTTAGGGAGTGAATCATCGGACAGAAGATTTTCTTATCTCTCCTCCTTTCTATCTGACTTTGCAATAAAAACAAATAAATCTTTAAAAAAAATACCATTAGAAAGAGGTTGTGGTTGTTGGGCAGTGGTTGGCAAATTCATGGCCACATCTGACCCACCACCTGGTTTTATAGAGAACATCTTATTGGAACACAGCCCTGTCCATCTGCTTACCTACTGTTTATGGCTGCTTTTGTGCTATGAGGGCAGAAGTAGTGACGACAGAGGTCATATCATGACAAATCTGAAATATTTATTCTGTGGAGTTTTGGAGAAAAAAATTTTTTAAATTAAATTTAATTTTATTTGGGATTCCCCTCTGCAAGCCTCCACCCCCTGAAAAAAATCTTTTTAATTAACTAATTTATTTGACAGGCAGGGTTACTCATATTATATATATATATATATATATATATATATATATATATATATATATAGAGAGAGAGAGAGAGAGAGAGAGAGAGAGAGAGAGAGAGAGAGATTGTTCCTAACAACTGGAGTTGGGCCAGTCCAAAGCCAGGAGCCAGGAGCTTCTTCTGGATCTCCAATATGAATACGGGGCCCAAGGAGATGGGCCATCCTCCACTGCTTTTTCAGGCACCAGAGAAGGAACCTGGATCACAAATGGAGCAGCGAGGATTCAAAGTGGCATCCGTTGGGGGTGCCAGCAAAGCAGACAGTGACTTTACCCACTATGCCACAGTGCCAGATCCTGAAAAGGTTTCTGAATTTCTCCTTATGGTATGAGCCTATATGTACCTTCATCTTCATTCCAGGTTTTGCCCCTGCAGAGCTAAGAATTCAAAGAAGAGGTGTCAATCTGCAGATGAGAGAAGAATACATACATTTGCCTGTGAGTGGGGGCAACTCACTTCCACACATACTCGTCATGAATGGGCCAGAGCTGCTTGTGAGGAGAGAGGAGAAGGAGGCCAGAGAGGCACACACAGCATAGTTCAAAGCCAAGAGCAAAAGGAGAATCAAGGGAGGCATTCCCCCATTATGTCTCTTTTTTGATGTCAGGGGCGATGGCCTGATTGGATATGCAAATGCAGTAGAGTTTAATGTGAGGCTTTCTGTGGGTTTCATGGCACCTCCACGTGCAGTTTAGTCTTCTGGCAGTTTCTCTTTCCTGGTCCCAAGTGAGATGCAGGTGCATCAGGGGTAGTGGGTGTGCTGGATTGATAGGAGAAGGGACGGAGAACTTATAGTTCAAGATTCCCTTGTTGGGCCCCGCGGCGTGGCCTAGTGGCTGAACTCCTCACCTTGAACACGCCGGGATCCCGTATGGGCACCGGCTCTAATCCCGGCAGCTCCACTTCCCATCCAGCTCCCTGCTTGTGGCCTGGGAAAGCAGTTGAGGACGGACCAATGCATTGGGACACTGCACCTGTGTGAGAGACCTGGAAGAGGTTCCAGGTTTCCGGCTCCGGATCGGCTCAGCACCAGCCGTTGCGGCTCACTTGGGGAGTGAATCATCGGACGGAAGATCTTCCTCTCTGTCTCTCCTCCTCTTTGTATATCTGCCTTTCCAAAAAAAAAAAAAAAATCTTTAAAAAAAAAAAGATTCCCTTGTCATCTTCCCATTATTCCATCCCCAGCTCCCTATACTGGGTGTGGGTGTGTGTGTATATGTGTGTGTGTCTGTTATCAAATCTCAGACGAGGAACTGACCATTCATTCTCTGGCCAGGCTGTGTTTCCTCTGCTGTGAGAAATCTTGCCACCCATTCATGCTTGAGCCACAAGTTTAAGTAAGAGGATATCAACAAGGTAAACTGTTACCTATTCTCAATTAACAGGAGCCAAAAAGACGGAATACAAGAACTTTTTATTTTTAAAGCTTTAAATGAGCAACAGTTAGGGGGGAATCTTCTTTAACTTGATCTTTTCTTCTACGTTTGAGAAGTATTTCATCTTTGTTAAAATTTCCTTGGCCTTGTCAAAGTCCTCTGGAATAAACAAAGAGATACTGAGGTCAGGCTTTGGTTCAAGACCCCAAGTTGGCTGTCAAGGCAGTGAGAGCCGCGCCCCTCCTGGGGTCTGGAGGGCGCATCAGTGACTCAGCAAATAAATTCCAGCAATGGACGGGGAGAACATCTTGACTGAGAGGGATAAAGGGATTTACCAAAACGGGAGTGAGATTATGGTTGTTTACAGAATTCAGATAAACAAGAGAACCTGAGTGTGCTCGGGTCGATGGGCTGTGTTTCAAGTTTTTCTAGGGGTCCACGATAGCGTAGTGGTTAAAGTCCTTGCCTTGCATGCAACGGGATCCCATATGGTCGCCGGTTCTAATCCCGGCGGTTGTGCTTCCCATCCAGCTCCCTGCTTGTGGCCTGGGACAGCAGTTGAGGACGGCCCAGATCCTCGAGACCTTGCACCCGTGTGGGAGATCCCGAGGAGCTCTTGGCTCCTGGCTTTAGATTGGCTCAGCTCCAGCCATTGGGGTCACTTGGGGAGTGAACCATTAGACGAAAGATCTTCCTTTCTGTCTCTCCTCTCCTCTGTATATCCGCCTTTCCAATAAAAATAAATTAATCTTTTAAAAAAATGTTTTTCTCCCTGGGCCAGCTTTGAGGTGGGTTATGATGCAAACTGTGATGGTGGCAACCCAGGTGAGTGCCAGCTGGAGACCCAGCTGCTCTACTTCAGTACTGCTCCCTGCTAATGTGCCTGGGAAGGCAGCAGAGCATAACCCAGGTAGTTTGGTCTCTGCCACCCATGTGGGAGATGCAGATAGAATTTCTAGATCCGGGATTTGGCCTGGTTCAGTCCTGGCTCTTGATGCCATCTGGGGAACAAAGCAGCACGTGGAAGATCTCTCTTTCCCTCTCTCTGTAACTCTACCTTTCAAATATTTTTTTTGTTTGTTTGTTTTAATTTTTATTGCAACGTCAGATATACAGAGAGAAGGAGAGACAGAGAGGAAGATCTTCCGTCCGATGATTCACTCCCCAAGTGACTGCAGCAGCCTGTGCTGGGCCGATCCGAAGCCAGGATCCAGGAACTTCCTCCAGGTCTCCCACACGTGGGTGCAGGGTCCCAAGGCTCTGGGCTGTCCTCGACTGCTTTCCCAGGCCACAAGCAGGGAGCAGGATGGGAAGTGGGGCTGCTGTGACTAGAACCGGTGCCCATATGGGATCCCATTGTGTTTAAGGTGAGGAGTTCAGCCCCTAAGCCACTGTCCTGGCCAAAATCTACCTTTCTAATAGAAGTAAACAAATCTTTAAAAAAGAAAAAGATAAAAATCAACTTTTATTTGCATCAATGTTTGCCTAAGAAATCTCTCATTTTAAAGGATAATTAATAGAATGCAAAGTATGGGTACTGGTTCATGTCCCTGCTGTTCCACTTCCCATCTAGCTCCCTGCTTGTGGCCTGGGAAAGCAGTTGAGGACGGCCCAAAGCCTTGGGACCCTACACTTGCACGGGAGACCTGAAAGAAGTTCTTGACTCCTGGCTTTGGTTCAGCTCAGCTCTGGCCATTGCAGCCACCTGGGGAGTGAATCATCAGATGGAAGATCTTCCTCTCTGCCTCTTCTCTCTGTGTATCTGACTTTCCAATAAAAATAAATCAGTCTTTGAAAAAAAAAAAAAACCCACAAAGTTCTCGGTGAGTAGGTTTCCCTCACACTTTTAAATATTTTTTGCTTTACATATTCGTTCCTTACAGCTTTATATCTTGTGTGAGTACAACAGTAGCACTTTCTCCTATTTAATGTTTAACTGGCATAGCACCATTTCTGGTATATACTTCATTTCCTCAATAAGACTATCACTTTTTATAAATACTTGTCGCTCACTGAGCCACTGGAGCAAGAACATCACCTCTAAGAGGAGCATAAAACAGCTATTTATTGAATGAATGATTTTGCTTCAATGCTTCCAATTTTTTTTAAACATATTTAAGAACATTAACAAAGGAAGAAAATACCTTGTTCAAAAGCGTTGCCCACATTGTCAGTAAGTTCTTTCTGTTTGTCTGAAAAGAGAAAACCATCACCTCAATTTTTAAACTTAAACAGTTTTAAGAAGAAAAGTTTGCAGTCTTGCTGGTTAGGACACAGTAAAGCAGAGAGCTTGTATTCAAGTTTAGGATTGTAAAGATACCATGATAGCACGTGGTATTTAGTTATGGTGCATTTAAAAGAGAAAGAAAGACCAGGGTATGTCTTGATGATCTCCATGGTCTAAGTCTTCGAGCTGGCAGCAGGGAGAAAATGCACACACTGGGATCACCACGAGCAAGCCTATTAGAAGATGTTTCAGGCAACCACTTCCTAATTATGGTAAAAGGAAAACATCTCTATGTTACTGGTCTTAAGTGAGAAGATGCGAAATGAAATGGGAGAATCCCCTATTTCTGGATTTTCTTCATTTTACGAAGTGTTTCCCAGATATAAACAATATCCATCACTTATTTACTGCCTTCTATCAGAGCACTTTAAAATACATCATATGGGGCTGGGACTGTGGTGCTACATGTGAATCCTAGACCTCCATCATCAGGCCCCTGGCCAGCAGCTCCCAGTATGGTGGCACCTCATGGGTGCAACCTGCCCACACACCCAGAGTCAGGACCCTTAGCCAGCCTCTGCCTGACTGGAGATATTCACTCTAAGGCCTGTCGGTTGTTCATGACTATTTTGGAGTGTCTATAGACTTGGGGACTTGCTGTAGAAGTTGGCCTGAAGTGTAGGTCAAACTGCCTAAAGCCACAGTCTGGATTGTGTCATGTGACAAAGAGATCCAAAAACAGCATCAAGAGAGGATCCAGAGAAATGCATAAAACGTCTCCCTTGAAGTGCTTTTGCTTTCTCTATAGTAACTTTTTGTCTTTTGAAGAGATGTTTGACGTCTTCAACTGGTTTGCTGGAGTAGTCAAACTTAACTTCCCAAGCTTAGTCCCATGGGTGCAGGCCCTCTCACTGGTAGGTCAGGCCCATTAGCCTCGGGCCAGTTAAAGGAACCCCCTCCGGTCTGCCCAAAGTGGCTCCAGCCCCAAGCTCTGTCTATCCCTGTTGGGCTGGCTAACTACCCTGGCCTTGAGCCTTCTTCCCCAACCTTGTGGGATGGCTCTAGCTTCAGGTCTCCTCCCTGCCAGGTTGGGCAACCATCCCAGGCCTCGCAGTCCAGGTTCTAGGCATCTCACAGTCCAAGGAAAAGTAAAGAAGGGGTAGGAGGGAGGGAAGGAGAGTGGGAATGAGTGGAAGAAAGACGTTTTTAAGCTTTGTTTAGGCATTTGGCCTAGTGGTCCAAGCCTCAGGCTGCCTACGTTCTGTATGTGAGTTCCAGGGTTCAAATCCCAGCTCCATGTCTGATGCCAGCTCCCTGCAAGGGTGCCACCTCTGAGGGCAGCAGATGATGGCTCAAGTATTTGGGTCTCTGCCACTCTCTAGGGGAACCTGGGCTGAGTTCCTGGCGTCCCCTCCCCAGCCCTGACAATGGTAGATATCTGGTGACCGAACAGCAGATGACAGCTATCTGTCACCCTTTTACTCCGCTTCTCAAATAATTAAATTAAAACAAAAAGTGAGGACAGCATGGTAGCACAGTAGGTTAAGCTGCCAGCTAAGATGCTGCATACCATATCCAGCACTCCACTTGTGTGGGAAGGCAGCAGAAGATGGCCCAAGTGCCTGAGCCCCTGCCACTCATTTCATAGACCCAGATGGAGCCTAGGCTCCAGCTTCACCCTGGCCAAGTGGGGAGTAAACCAGTGGGTGAAAGATTTCTTTCTCTTTCCATTTCTCCTTATGCCTGTCATTACTCTTTTAAACAAATACGTACATTTTCAATAAAATTTTAATAAAATTAATTTTAAATTTTATTTAAAAGAATTTTTTTTAAAGATTTATTTATTTTTATTGGAAAGCTGGATATACAGAGAGGAGGAGAGACAGAGAGGAAGATCTTCCATCCGATGGTTCACTCCCCAAGTGAGCCGCAACGGCTGGTGCACGCTGATCCGATGCCGGGAATCAGGAACCTCTTCCAGGTCTCCCACGCTGGTGCAGGGTCCCAATGCATTGGGCCGTCCTCAACTGCTTTCCCAGGCCACAAGCAGGGAGCTGGATGGGAAGTGGAGCTGCCGGGATTAGAACCGGGGCCCATATGGGATCCCGGGGCATTCAAGGTGAGGACTTTAGCCGCTAGGCCATGCCACCGGGCCCTAAAACAATTTTTAATAAAAGTTTTTAAGCAAGACCAAAGTAGTGATTAGATTTGTGTTTTAAAAAGGTGGCACATGTGGGAGACCTGCATAAAATTCCTGGCCCAGCCCTGATCAATTTGGCCATTTTGGCTGGGAAGAAAGCAAATGGAAGGTATCTCTCTCCCTCTCTGTAACTCTTAGCTTCAAAAAAATTGTCCTGAGTATGAAAGATCACATCATAATTACATCATAGTTCAAGGCTGCCTTCTCTAAGGTTAAAATGTTGCAAGCTTGAACCTCTTCAAGATTAGTTTCAGAAGCAGCTAGAAAACAAAAACCCCTCTCTGAATCAATATAATGCTATGTATTCCGTATGGTCACTTTTCATTCAGCCCCAGCCATGCAGCAGCAATGAAAGACAGTTGGTGATCCCATATGTTTTACCTCTGACAATGGATTCAATCTCCTTTAGGACGGCTTCACTTGGAGCTTCTGCGAGTTTTTCATTGATTTCCATGATTTCCATGAGGAACTGCTTGTCCATTTCATCATCTGTCCCTTCAGGAATCTCTACTCCACGGAGCTTTAGCTGTTGGGGCAGACAGCAGGATAAGTATGCATGGTTCAGGAAATGAGAGCCAGAATCATGCCAATCCTGTTCACCTTTCACAACCTAACGCCCCTGATGGACTAGACTCACTGTCCCAGTAACACAAGCCCAGAGTTGTGGGTGCCCCAAGTGTGGCTGTGAGAGGAGTGTTGAGCCAGGAGCCCGCTCTGTGTTCCCCGGATCCACGAGAGCCAAGGGGAATGACACTTCCACCAGGGATCTGTGAAGACTGTGCTCAATTCTGAAATTTCCTGGACTTCTTTCGGAAAGAAGAAAACCAGACACATTCAAATTTACTTCTCCCTAAAAGCCATCATCATCAAATCCTCATAGTTCATAGAAAATGACCAAGGAGTGCAGTTGGAGTGAGATTGACAGAGAAAAGTGCATTCACGAAGTATCTATTAGACAAAGCGTGCTGGGCTCCTGAGGGAGCTCAGATCTCTAGCACAGGTTTCCTGCTGACAGACTAGGCAGCTGTTGTACGGTGCAGGAACCAGAGCGTCACGCATTCAAGGGCTGGGAAAGCACCTTACAAGGTATAGTCCTCTGCTCAGTGGGGCCAGAAGGGTCTTATAGGCATCGTTCACCATGGTCGAATGCTTCTCTGAGAAGTCCTTTTCAGTCTGTCAGTGGAGAGGAACACAGTCTTATTACTTTCCAAATCAGGCACCTTACACCCACACTCGTGTATAATATGCTGATAGCCAGGCACCTAAGGAAGGGGCCATGGTAGAACTGGGTGCTGGGGACTGTCATTGTGGCCAAAGGGGGTTCAGTTGCCATGTGCAATGCTGGCACCCCACGATGGGCACTGGTTCGTGTCCCAGTTGTTCCAATTTTGATCCAGCTCCCTGCTGATGCATCTGGGAAAGCCGCAGTGGATGGCCCAAGTGCTTGCAGCCCCTGCACCTGGTGGGAGACCTGGAAGAAGCTCCTGGCTCCCAGCTGCGGTTCAGCCAAGTCCTGGCTATTGTGGCCATTAAGGGGAATGAATCAGTAGATGGAAACTCTCTCCTTCTCTTTCTCTCTGTAACTTTACCAAACAGATACATCTTAAAAAACAAACAAAAAACCCGAGAAGGAACAGTAGTGAGTAAAAAAAAAAAAAACTGGGGTTCCATCAGGTAGGTTTATTTCTGTTTTCAGCGGATACGTTCTAAGTTGTCTGGGAAGTCAGAAAAAACCTGAATAGCAGCTCGAGGGTTTAGCTGGCTGGGATCACACAGGGCACAGGCTGTTTGTCCAGCCCTGAACCTGACAATGGAATTAGCACCAGGTCATGGCCACCCTTCGTGTCTGTGGACTATCAGACTACCGTCTGTGTTCAGGAAGCTACCTGCGACCTCTGGCTGAAGAAATCTGGGTGGACAAGACGCTGTAGTTCCTGGTATCTGCGTTGGAGCTTCGTGGTATCAACCCTGAAGGAACGCTTGCTGGAAGGAAACTGGAGGTGAAGTTCAGGCAACACAAAAATGACAGGTTTGTCTAACTGCGGGCCTGGTTCCTGCACTCCTGGTTGGCGGTAACTTTTAAAACACGGTTAAGTGCCAAGGAGAACAACATGGGCAGCGAGCACAGCAGATGCCAGCTGTAGCCCAACTGGGTGATGTTCATGATGAGTAATGAGAGGTGGGCCACCCGGGCAAAGACCTCGAGGTAGTGTGGGTGCAGCCCTATCTGAAGTGACTGCTGGCGCCTGACCCCGGAGTAGTAGGGTGAAGAGACTTCCCCCAGCCATTGCCCTTCCCCATTTCTTCCCAAAGCCTACGTTCCTTCAATCCTGTCCCCCTTTTTAATCAAAATCCCCTCCGTTTCCTACTCCCAGAGCCTACCCGACTTCTTTACCAGTTCAGTTCTGCCCATATTTCCTTCCCACTTCCACTTTCTCCCTAGACCTCACCCACGGTGTGACGTTAGGGTTAGTGGTTTTACTTCTCACTACTCTTTTTCTTAAATGCCTCACTCCACAACTTTAAGCCGCCCTGACCCGGTCTCCCAAGGCTCCCTTCTTCCCAGGCCCTGCACCCCAAGCTCCGCCTCTCGACTTCACCTTGAAGTCTCTCCTGCCCATCCCCTCAGCGCCCTCTCCTTCTGCCCCTCAATTTCCTCTCTCCGGATGCCCCCAACCCCTACTCTGGGGGAAGGGGACTCCGCCCACCCCATCTTCCCGGTTGCGTCTTCTCCTTCCCACGCCTGACCTGCCCTCCCCTCGCACAAGGTCAGCCTCCTGACATGTCCCTTCTCCCCACCTAAAAAACCTGCCTCTCGTACCAATCCAAGAGGCTGAAGTAGTCGCGAGCGCGGTCAGGTGGCTGCAGCGCGCGGCACCGCGGACAGAAGAACCGGTCCCCCGACCCAGGGCCCCCCGAGACGCCGCAGTTCCAACACGCTGGCGAGTCACTCCTTGCCTGAGACACGGCATCACTACTTAGCAGTCTCCTTCCGGGCACCCCCGCCGGCCACAGGTCCCACACCCGGAGCAAGGCCCGGGACCTCCAGCTCCACATCTGGGTCCGAGGGCGTCCCCTCTCCTACCCCCAACAACGATCCCTGTTCCCTCCCGAGGACGCGGTCCACGGGACTCACGCTGTCGATTGGCTGTGAGGAGCTGAGGGGGCGGGATCACTCCAGGGAAACAGAGATTGTGGAGTCCCGCTCTGCCTGAGAAACTACAACCCCCAGCAAGCTTTGAGCCTCACGTGGCGGTCACATCCGCTGCTCCTCATTGGTCTGGCTGCGGCGGAGGGCTCTCTGATTGGCTGAGGGTGGAGTTTGTATCTTGAGGTTTAGCGCCACTTGGCGGGGTTCGCCTGTGTGAAGAGTGTGTGGCGCCAAAGTGGGCTCCCGGGGTGAGTCATAGCGGGGACCTCCTCTGGGGTGTTGAAGGGGAGGAATCGAATCGCGTCCTCAGAGCGTTTTGCGAGCAGAGTTTCCCAAGCTTCCGCTTTGTTTGGGTTTGGGAACACCAGGAGGACTTCCTCAGTAGACGAGGAGAAGTTCCCTTCCCTTGTTACTTACAAGTCGAATCAGGCCTGGGCTTTTTTACAAAGTTGCTGTGGAGATAGTTGCCTTGCCGGGTGCTAGTTGTTACAGTTGCTTAGATACGACCTCTAAGATATTTAACCGGGAATCTACACTTAGCTGGCTGGGCACCGCGGGATTTGGAAAACCACACCGTTCGGAGTTGGAAGGTCGTCCGTCCCCCTGCCAACATTGGTGAGGAGGTGCAGTGACTAGGAGCGTGCAAGTGGGCACCAGTCCTGTTTGGGACTCAGTGTTTCTGTTTGAAAAAAAAAAGGAAGAAAAAGGCGGTGCGGTACTTGTAAGGCCCCTCAGATTCCTTGGGCCTGCTGCTCATAGTTCCTGGCGGGTTTTCCTGCAACCAGTTTGTGTTCACCCTCCTCCTTGCTGGCGTTTCTATGGGACTCGCAGCATTCCTGGAGGAGGAGTCCCACGTGGATTTATTTCCTGCTTTAGCTCCTGGGTTTCTGTTACTGTTTTCCCAAAGGAGGAAGTGGATCCAAAGAGGCGGTCCTCTACCTAAGGACCGGGCTTCAGTGTGCTCTGAGGCCCATTGAGTTTCTAAACTCTTAGCACTTGCTGCCTGTTTGGAGGGGCAGGAAGCAAACACCGTCTGTGAGAAGTCTGGTTGACTAACCTGCAGTGGACTGTAGCCTGGAAGCTGGGAAGGTAGTGTGTGTGTGGGGGGGAACACTGAAGGTTATTTTGACTTTCCTGGTGATTCTGTTATCTTGATTGGCTGGAAGGTGTGTGTGTGTGTGTGTGTGTGTGTGTGAAGCCTGTTAAGTGTGTGTGACTGCGAAACACAAGGTAAGATTCCATTGACTGCAAAACACAAGGTAAGATTCCATTAGGACACTGGAGAGCCCTGTAAGTTACTTAGCATCACAAAGGGCTGCTTGGAGCTGTTTGGAGCTGCCTCTTTAACCAGCTGGCATTCTAGAAGAACTGGACACAATCTCTTCCTGGGAGAGAAAGGAGTTTTGTGATAATGTAAAGAACCCCCTCCAAAGTGGTGAAATTTGTTTTCCCAGCTCCCTCATCTTTTATCCCAAACCACCTGACCCATCCTTTCCTCTTTCAAATGTGCATAAAAGGGGCCAGCATTTAGGGTATGTTGGGATCACTTGCTGCCTGCAATGCTGGCATGACATATAGAAATACAGGTTCAAGTCCTGGCTGTGCTATTTCTTGTCCAGCTCCCTGCTAACATGTCTAGGAAAGCAGTGGAAGATGGCCCAAAGAAATTTCAGTCTCTGTCACTCATTGGAGTTCTCTCTGTCGCTGGATGGAGTTCTAGGTTCCTGGCTTTGGCCTGACCCAATCCCTTGAAAGTTAGGAATGAAACATTAGAGCTTACTAATACAGTGAAAAATACAACTAAATTCCATGTACCGTTAAAAAATCTAATTTATTTGAAAGGCGGATTGGGAAGGAAAGAGAGAAAGGGATAGATCTGTAATCCCCTGGTTTCCTCCTCAAATGCCTACAACAGCTAGAGCTGGGTCAGTCCAAAGCCAGGAGACTGGAGCTGCATCTGAGTTTCCCCTGTGGGAGGTAGGGACTGAACACCCCCACTTCCTTCCCAGGCTCCTCGGCAGGAAGTTAGACTGCAAGCAGAACTGCAGGGACGCCAAAAAGCACTGTGATGTGAGACGCCAGTTTTGCAAATTGTGGCTTAAACCGCAGCCCCATCATTTCTACTTTTCACAAATGATACCTAAAAGCTGTTATTGAATGCTCCCCTCCAATTCAGTGTCATTGCCTTATTAAAAAAAAATTATTGGTTGTGTTCAAGTAATTTTTTTTTTGTTGTTTTGTTTTTCTCTGCTTGTCTAAAAAGGAATCTGGTGAAAGTATAGGCTCAAAGTACAGGTCTACACTGGTAGGATTGATTTTTAAAGATTTATTTATTTGTTTATTTTATTGGAAAGGCAGATACACAGAATAGGAGAGACAGAGAGGAAGATCTCTCTGCTGATTCACTCCCCAAGAGTTGAGCTGATCTGAGGCCAGGAGCCATTAGCTTCCCTTGGGTCTCCCATGCGGGTACAGGGTCCCAAGGCTTAGGGCTGTCCTCTACTGCATTCCCAGGCCACAAGCAGGGAGCTGGATGGGAAGTGGAAGAGCCAGGACAGGAATTGGCACCTATATGGGATCCTGGTGTTTGCAAAGCAAGGACTTTAGTCAATTGAGCAATTGAATCAGGCCCTCACTTTTTTTTTTTAAAGAACACTTTAGAAAAATAAAACATGTATGTTTTTGAAAAGTAGAGCCACAGGCATAGAGAGAGCTTCTACCTGTTGGTTTACTTCCCAAATTCCTGAAACAGTCAGGGCTGGGCCAAACTAGGGGTCAGGAACTCCTTCCAGGTAACCCCTTTGTATGGGAGGGCTTTGGTCGGCTGCCTCCCAGGATGTACATGAACAGGGATCTCGATTGGGAGTGGAGGTGAGACCATCCCACGCACTTGGATATGGGTTGTGAAATGGAGGCGTCCCAAAGAGGTGCCACATTGCTTGCCCCTCTACTTCGTCTTGTTCTTGCAAATTCACCTTACTCTTGGGCCCTTCGTTTTCCAGGTAGTGATGTCTCGGGAGAAGGATGTGGAAGGTCAGCAGTCCCATGCCAGCCCGTCTTCCCAACCCCAGGCCAGAAGCGCCTCTTCCCAGTCCCAAGGCTATCCATCCCAGTCCTCTGGCCTGTTGTCTCAGATCCCTGGTCCTTCATCTCAGTCCCAGAATACATCGAGCTCCTCTGCCAGCACGTTGCTCACCTCCAGTCAGTCGTCTCATTCCAGCTCTGGGACACTGAGCTCCTTAGAGACGGTGTCCACGCAGGAACTCTGCTCTATTCCTGAGGACCAAGAGCCAGAGGAGCCCGTCCCTGCCCCTTGGGGTCGACTCTGGGCCCTTCAGGATGGATTCTCCAATCTTGGTAAGACCTTTGGTTGTGTCGTATTCATGTGTCGCTCACTCAGTCACAACATGTTGCAATGACTGGAGTTTGAAGGGGATGAAAGAGGAAAGCAAAGAGGGCTTGTGAGATAGTATGCTTTTTCACCTGTTCTGCATTCCCTTCTGTCAGTAAATATTAATGAGGTGTTTGCAATGTGTTCTCTGAGAAGTGGAAGAAGGAAGTAAACTCTCCCTCCAAAAATGCAGATGTGGAAGATGGCTCAGGCAGGTTAAGCCGCTGCCCTCAACTGAAGCATCTCATGTGGGCACTGGCTTGTGTCCCAGCTGTTTCATTTCTGATTCAACTCCCTGCTAATGTGTCTGGGAACGCAGCGGACGATGGCCCTGTTGCTTGGGCCCCTGCCTTCTATGTGGGAAATCTGAATGAAGTGCTGGACTCCTGGCTTGGGTCTGGTTGGACCTGGTTGCTATCTTTTCAGTGATGAAAGATTCTTTCTGGCTCTCCTCTCTGCAATTCAGCCTTTGAAATCAATCAATGTTTTTTCTTTTTTTCCTTTTTTAAAATTAATTAATTTTTTATTGCAATGTCAGATATACAGAGAGAAGGAGAGACAGAGAGGAAGATCTTTCCTCCTCTGGTTCACTCCCCAAGTGGTCACAATGGCCAGAGCTGAGCTTGAAGCCAGGAGCCAGGAGCTTCTTCCAGGTCTTCCTTGGGTACAGGGTCCCAAGGCTTTACATCATCTTCCACTGCCCTCCCATGCCACAAGCAGGGAGCTGGAAGGGAAATGGAATAGCTGGGATTAGAAATGTCACCCATAAGGGATCCCAGCACTTGAAAGGTGAGGACTTACCACACTGGGCCTTTTTGTTGTTGTTGTTGTTAAATTAAAGAGCCAGAGCTTCCATCAACTGGTTTGCTCCCCAGATGGTCACCATGACCAGGGTTGGGCAGCCAAAGCTAAGAGCCAGGAACATCTTCCAGGTATTCCTTGTGTGTGACAGGGGTCCAAGCACTTGGGTCATCCTACACTGCGTTCCTAGGCCATAAGAAGGGAGCTGGGTTAGAAGTGAGCTGCCAGGGTGTTAACAGCACCTGTGTGGGGCTTCTTCACAACACCAGTCCCAGTACATCTTTTTAAAAATATTCAGGTGCATGCAAATTTGCAAGCGTCCAGTTATAGAAGCTTTGACAGTTAACCCTGGCTGTGGTTTGCTGCAAGCTTCACAACTTCATCACCATTCAGAATAAGGAAAGCTGTTTGTTAATTATCTAATTGTGTTTGTCTCAAAATTGACAACCTTGCAATCTGAATATGTCAGTTCTCTCTGTCTCCTGTCTTTGCTTTGGTATGTTTGAAATAACCTTGGGATTCTCTTACATTACATGACTTCTTTGTATATGAAAGATTTGAACTTGACATTGTTAGAAAAGAACATAAATAAATAAATGACTAATGTATCTTGTTGTGCCTTGCCGCTCACCATTCTTTTATTTCATGTCCAACTTTCATGATTTTAAAAAACTACAAAATTGGGAAACCATATAACAACATTGCACAGATGTAACTTTAAGCAAGCTTTTGATAACTTGCTTTTTTTTTTTAATGAAAGCAAGCTTTTATAACTAAGTAAGTTTTTGAAACGATTTTTTACTCATGTAAGCCATGTTTTTCAGTTAGACTTACAGGCTTAGGTGCTTGAGAAATACAAAGGGGAAGTGCGATGCATTACTAGTATAAAGTTCGTACTGAAGAAACAAAAAAGATTTGTTGCTACTGATTCACACCTGTGCCACCTTTGAATTATTTTGTAGCTTTAACTCTTACATTTTAGTCTTTGGTTCATTTTTGAGTTGAATTTTTTTAAGGTTTAATTATTTTTGTTGGAATGTCAGATTTACAGAGAGAAGGAGAGGCAGACAAGATCTTCCCTCCGCTGGTTCACTCCCCAAGTGGTCACAATGGCCGGAGCTGAGCCGATTCGAAGCCAGGAGCCTGGAGACTACTGGGTCTCCCCCGCAGGTGCAGGGCCCCACGGCTCCGGGTCATCCTCTACTATTTTTCCAGATCACAAGCAAGGAGTTGGATGAGAAGTGGGGTAGCTGGGACACGAACCAGCGGCCATATGTGATCCTGGTGCATGCAAGGCAACGATTTAGCCATTAGGCTATTACACTGGCCCTAGTTGATTTTTTTATATTCTGTGAGGTGGCGGTTTGAATTCACACTTCTGCTTTCATAGTCACTTGTCCCAGCACTATTTCTGGAAGACTCCCACCTCCCTCACTCCCCCGCCCTGCCCCACATTGGCAGTCATGTCAAAATCGCTTGACCATAAATGAGAGGGTTTAGTTCTGAAATCTCAACTCTGTTCCATTAATCTGTGACAATAGCATAAGATGTAAATTACTATAGGTTTTTTTTTTAAGATTTATTTTTTAAATTTTATTACAAAGTCAGATATACAGAGAGGAGAGAGCAGGGAGCTGGATGGGAAGTGGAGCTGCCGGGATTAGAACCGGCGCCCATATGGGATAAAGTACATTTTGAAATCCAGTAGCTTTAGTCTCAGTTTGTTCATCCTCAAGATTATTTTGGCTATTTGTGGATCATTTTCACTTCCGTGTGAATTTTAGTATGAGCTTGTTATCTCTTGCGAACAGGCAGCTGAGTTTTTGGTAGGAATTACATTGAATCAGTAGATTAATTTGAAGAGTGTTTTGTTCTAGTATATGAGCTGGGGCTTTCTTTCCCTTTATTCAGTCTTTCATAATTTATTTTTAATTTTTACAAAGATTTATTTATTTGGAAGGCTGATATGCTGAGGAGATACAGAGAGAAGGATCTTTTATTTGCTGGTTTACCCCCAAAGTGGCCACAATGGCTGGCGCTGAGCTGATCTGAAGCCAAGAGCCAGAAGCTTCTTCCAGATCTCCCGTGCAGGTGCAGGGTCCCAAGACTTTGGATCATCTCAATTGCTTTCCTAGGCCACAAGCAGGGAGCTGGATGGGAAGTGGGTCAGTTGGGATATCAAACTGGCACCCATATGGGATCCTGGGGTTGCAAGGCCTGGCTTTGGATCGACTCAGCTATGGTTGTTGTGACCATTTGGGAAGTGAACCAGTGGATGGAAGATCTCTCTGTATCTCCTTCTCTTTGTATATCTGCCTTTTCAAAAAACAGACAAACAAAAACATTTATTTTTTGAAAGACAGAGCAGGCCTGGCATGATAGCATAGCAGTTAAAATCCTCGCCTTAAATGATCCCCGGGATCCCATATGGGCGCCGGTTCTAAACCCGGCAGCTCCACTTCCCATCCAGCTCCCTGCTTGTGGCCTGGGAAAGCAGTTGAGGACGGCCCAAAGCTTTGGGACCCTGCACCCATGTGGGAGACCTGGAGGAAGCTTCTGGCTCCTGGCTTCGAATCGGTGCAGCACCGGCTGTTGCAGACACTTGGGGAGTGAATCATCGGACGGAAGATCTTCCTCTCTGTCTCTCCTCCTCTCTGTATATATGACTTTGGCAATAAAAAAAATAAAAATCTTTTTTTTTTAAAGTATTTTCCTTTTTTTTTTTGCCTCTTCATTTTTTTTTTAAAGATTTATTTATTTTTATTGGAAAGCTGGATATACAGAGAGGAGGAGAGACAGAGAGGAAGATCTTCCATCCGATGATTCACTCCCCAAGTGAGCCGCAATGGCCAGTGCTGCGCCGATCCGAAGCCAGGAACCAGGAACCTCTTCCAGGTCTCCCACGCTGGTGCAGTGTCCTAATGCATTGGGCCGTCCTCGACTGCTTTCCCAGGCCACAACCAGGGAGCTGGATGGGAAGTGGAGCTGCCGGGATTAGAACCGGCGCTCATATGGGATCCCGGCGTGTTCAAGGCGAGGACTTTAGCCGCTAGGCCATGTTGCCTGGCCCTAAAAGTATTTTCTTTACCATGGATCTGATCAGTGAGGCAAACCTGTAAATTTTTTATACTAAAGCCTTGATATATAAGCCTGTTATTTTGATTGCCTACTTAGGCCTTTTTTTGCTTCAGATGGATTTCATGATAATTTTTGTTTCTTAAGATGTGTTTAGTTAATATGATTATCATAGTTACAGAGGGGCAGAGGAAGGGTTGACACACAGAGAGGTATCATTTGCTGGTTCGCTCTCCAAATGGCCACAGCAGCAGCCAGAGCTAGACCAGTCCAAAGCCAGGAGCCAGAAGCTTCATCCAGCTCTTCCACGTAGGTGCAGGGGCTCCAGGACTTGAGCCATCCTCTGCAGCTTTCCTAAGCCATAAGGGAGGGAGCTGGATCCGGAACTAGAGCAACTGGGATTTGAGTCAGTATCCATATGGGATGGCAGCACTGCAGGTGGAGGATTAACTTGCTATACTACTGCACTGGCCACTCCTGAGACATTCACAAAGGGCGTTTGACGCATGAAATTCAACAGCTCTTGGTATGTGCTTTTATGTTCCAGAGTGTTTTAACGACAGCTACTGGTTTGGCAGGGACAGAAGCTGTGACTACTGGTTTGACGAGCGACTACTGAAAAGGAGTGACAAATACCGGACATACAGCAAGAAACACTTCCGGATTTTCAGGGTAGGAGGCGGATAGCCAGGAGCTTGGTGCTCACGTAACTCTGAGATATCAGCTTAATTCTAAATCCCCACTGTCGCAGCTGTGACGTAAACATGTTCTCCCTTGCAGGAAATGGGTCCCAAGAACTCTTACATCGCGTACATAGAAGATCACAGTGGGAACGGAACCTACGTGAACGCCGAACTTGTGGGCAAAGGAAAGCGTCGCCCTTTGAGTAACAATTCAGAAATTGCCCTTTCATTATGTAGGAATAAAGGTATTGCCATTCTCTTAGCTGATGGTCGATCTTTGCCCCTTCTCATAGAAAATGGATGTTGCATCCTTACAAAAAATGGCTCCGCTAACATGAGGCAGGGTAATGTTTGCCAGTCTTTTTGCTAGTCCTAATTGCGTTTTTAAATTATGAAGAAGTTTTTTCCAGACAGACATTTTTTTTTTTTTTCCTAATTGCACGGATTTCGGTTTCATAAAGCCATGTGCTGTCAGTTGAATTATATAGGTTCAATCCGTTTTGGCTGCTTGATTCAGTTCATACCGCATCGGTCCTAGGTGTGGAGGAAGGGGCTACTTGAGGCTGTGACCGCGGTTTACTTCCCTCCATCCTTTCTTGTATCATGCTTCTCTGCTTTCTTAACTTCCATCCATTCATTTTTTGCATACATTTCTTTTTTTTTTTTTTAAGATTTTTTTTTTTTCCCTTGGAAAGCCAGTTTAACAGAGGGAAGTAAAGACAGAAAGATCTTCTGTCCGCTGATTCACTCCCCAAGCAGCCACAACTGCTGGAGTTGAGCTGATCCGAATCCAGGAGCTTCTTCTAGTCTTCCATGTCGGTACTGGGTCCCAAGGCTTTGGGCCGTCCTCGACTGCTTTCCCAGGCCACAAGCAGGGAGCAGGATGGGAGGTGGAGTAGCCAGCAGGAGCATGAACCTGTGGGATCCTGGTGCGTGCAAGGTGAGGATGTAGCCACTGAGTCATTGCACCAGACCCAAGTTTTATTTTTTTAATTGGATGGATTTTATTTTCTGTAAAGTCATATGCTGTCTGTTCAGTTATAGGTTAAATATGCTTTCGTCCATCTATGCAGTTTATATCACGTCAGTCTTTCAATGTAATAGTTGCTTTAGGCTGTTACTTCATCCCACCTGCCTTCTTCTTTCCTTTCCTCATGCGTCTCTGTCTTCATTCTTTCCATTCATTCACCTTTGCATACATTTCTTGAACTCCTGTTACATAGCATATGTTCAGCTGTATCTCTGTCAAGAGTTTCAATTTACTGTATCCCTCAGAAATGCCGCAGTTTTCCTGTGCACCATGGAGACTGACATGAGCATTGGATAAGCATGCACCCCCATGGCTTTAGAATGTGACATCTGGAAGGAACGATTCAGGGTGGGTGTTATGGTTTAGTATCTTCTTGAGTTGCCATCTGGGATACCCGCAGCCCATACCAGGGTGCTGGTTTGGATCCTGGCTGCTCCACTTCCAGTTTGGGTGCTTCCTGATGCTTCTAGGAAACAGCTCCTGTCACCCATGTTGGAGAACCAGATGGAGTTCCTGGCTCCTGGTTTTCACTTGGTCTGGCGACTGCTGTTACTGGCATTTCGGGAGTGAATCAGCAGATGGAAGATCTCCTTTTGCTCCTCTCTCTCTGTCACTCCGCCTTTTAAATAAATACTTTAAAAAAGAAATGATCAATGGTCATTTGGGGAGAAGTCTAGAAAGAGTACACGGCAAAAACCTTATACTTACAGTGTTAAAAGTAGCTCGCAGTGATTCTAATTCTTAGAGAAGAAGCATAGTCTTCTGTTTAATTAGCAAACCACAGTTTCCAAAATTCCTGTGAGAGTGGAAGGACTCAAGTCATGTGTTTATGTGTGTGACCTTTAAAAATTATAGATTCAGCTGTATTCCTCTGGCTTCGTTATGATGACAGTAAACATGCTTGTTTCCTACAATTGGAATAGCCGAGATTGAGTCCCGACTCATTCTGGGAGTCAGTCAGCCGAGATGGCTTGCATCACTGGGCTCCCGTCACCCTCCTGGGAGACCTTGGTAGAGTTCCTGGCTGCTGATTTTGGCCTCAGCCTAACCCCAGGAGTTGCAGGTGCTCTGCTTTCCCAGGCACATTTTTTTTCCCCCAAAATATAGTAAGTTTATTATATATATTAAAAATACAATGGACTCATAGGGAGCAATAATTTCTCCCAGGCACATTTGTAGGGAGCTGCATTGGAAGCAGAGCAGCCGGAATTCTAACTGGGGCTCTTCCAGGATGCCAGTGTCACAGTGCCAGCCCCTCCTCTTTGTCTTAAACTCAACCCAGTGTGGCTCTTTTGCAATACCTTCCTGGCTTGTGTGGCCAACTGATTCTGTAGTGCTTGAGGCAGACCTTGACATTTGAGAGAAATCCCTGGGACCTTTAAATTTCCACATTGTCAAATTGCCACAGATTCATACAGCCATAGAGGCCCAGTGGTGACTGGCAGGCCAGCTACACTTCCCTCACTAGAGAATTTTGTGTCTGTCATGCATCCCAGCCCAGAATCAAGTATATTTCTGAGGTGTCAGACTTGTGTAAAAGCCTGGATCTGTAGGTCACTCTGTAGAGGTCAGTTCTGTCCCCTGAAACCTGAGAGCTCAAGAGTCCTGACTGACCGTTTCACTCTTTCAACGTTTCTAGGCAGTTGGATTTACCCTTGGGGACTGGGTTCAGTTGAAACACTTGATACGTGATGTTTTGATAAACTGGCCTGGCCCACGTGGATGGTTAAATTCTGAAATAGGAAGTTTTTGCTTTGTATGTACAGTTAGTTTTGTTTTTGAGATATATCCCAGTAGGGAAATATGGGATCTGTTTGGAAAGTGCTACTTATTGAACTTTGTAGGTAAGTTCAGGATGGTTAGTACCATTAAAAACAACAGATAAAAGGAATAAGTGACTGAAAAAAGGTAACACTCCTGAGGTGACTTGTGTTCGAATTAATATTGGAATATTTGCTTACCTAGAACATTTCTTTCCCAAGCTGAGATCAGTTGCTCTTTGGTTTTGTGCCTGGTTATCTACGTGAATACTTTTATAATGAGGTGTGATTGATCAATATTTTGAACTTGGAGAAATAGAGTAATGTGTTTTTCACTGAAGGGTGAAATTTGACTCTTACGGTTTTATGGTGCACGCTAACATAGCTCAGTACCCGGAGTTTCTTCAGGGTTGCATGCCAAAAGCAGTGAAAAAAACTTATGTTATATTCCGTGTGATTACTAAACTTTAGCATTATCTTCATACTGAGTGAATTAAAGAAATGCTTTTCTGCCTTTTTGTTCCTCAGTTTTTGTATTTTTTGACCTGACAGTAGATGATCAGTCAGTTTATCCTAAGGAATTAAGAGATGAATACATCATGTCCAAAACTCTCGGAAGGTAAATTTCTTTTGTAATTGTACTTCATTTTTTCTCTATCCCTTTGTCATTGTTTTCTTTCCATTCCTGGTTTCATAACATTGTCAATTTATAACATATATGTAAAGTGTATATTTGTGGTAAGTATGCTACTGGTTTCTCTGAATTTTCTTTTTTAAAGACTTATTAATTTTTTTTTTTTTTTTCGGAAAGTCAGATATACAGAGAGGAGGAGAGACAGAGAGGAAGATCTTCCGTCCGATGGTTCACTCCCCAAGTGAGCGCAATGGCGGGTGCTGCGCCGATCTGAATCCAGGAGTCAGGAACTTCTTTCAGGTCTCCCATGCAGGTGCAGGGTCCCAAAGCTTTGGACTGTCGTCGACTGCTTTCCCAGGCCACAAGCAAGGAACTAGAAGGAAAGTAGAGTGGATGTGTGTGCATATGGAATCCTGGTGGATGCCAGATGAGGACTTTAACCAGTAGGCTATTGTGCTTGCCCAATAAGTAGTATTTTTAGTAAATTACTTTTAAAAGTTAATGAGGTAGCAGGTGTTTACCTAATGAGTAAAATGTGTTCCACATTGGAGTGCCTGAGTTCTATTCCCTGCTCTTGCTTCTAATGCTGGCTTCCTGCTAATGTGGACTGGTGATGGCTAAGCTAGCTGGGCTACTGTTCCCCTTACTGCGTACCGTATACAGAAGTAACTCAAAATGGAATAAAGAGTAATGTGTAAGAGGTAATATTTTAAAATTCTTGGAAGAAAACAGCTCTTTATTACCTTGCATTTTTCAACCTTTTCTTTTTCGATTTTAAAGATTGATTTATTTGGAAGGCAGAATTGTAGAGAGAGAGAAGGAGAGACAGAAGGAAAGATCTTCCAACCCCTTGTTCATTACTCAAATTGCCACACTGACTAGAGCAATGGTAGACTAAAGCCAGGAATCTGAAGCTTCTTCTGGATCCCCTGTGTGGGTGCCAGGGTGCAACACTTGGGCCATCTTCCACAGCTTTTCCTGGTGACGTAAGTGGGAGCTGGATTGGAAGTGGAACAGCAGGACTCAAATTGGTGGCCATATGAGATGCTTTGGCTATGGGTGATAACTTGACTGGCTGTGCCACAATGCCAGCCCCAGCAATGTTTTCTTAAATGTGACAAGAAGAGTACAAGTAATGAAAGAAAAATAGATAAGGTTCATCAACATTAATTAGTTTTATTCATCAAAATGCTATCAAGAGAATGAAAGCAATCTATAGAATACAAAAATCTGTGCAAATCATATCACTGATAAAGATCTATATGCAAAATAGATTTAAAAATTGTTAGAACTCATCAACAAAAGGGCAAAGTAGGGCTTGGGATGGTAGTCTAGTGGCAAAAGGCTTTGCCTTGAACATGCCGGGACCTGATATGGGTGCTGGTTCTAATCCCTGTAGCCTCGCTTCTCATCCAGCTCCCTGCTTGTGTCTAGTTGAGGATGACCCAGGCCTTGAGACCCTGCACCCGTGTGGGAGACCTGGAAGAAGTTCCTGGATCCTGGCTATGGATCGGCTCAGATCCAGCCGTTGTGGCCACTTGGCGAGTGAATCATCGGACGGAAGATCTTTCTCTCTGTCTCTCCTCCTCTCTGTATATCTGAATTTGCAGTAAAAATAAGTAAGTGGTAAAAACAAAGAATTGGCAAAGTACTTGAATAGACTTTTCTCCAGAGAACACACAAATGGCTGGAAATGCCACACAAAGATGTTTAACACTAGTTCCTAGGGAAATGCAAACGAAAACCACCATGAGATACCACTTTACACCTACCAACTAGAATGACCAAAATTAACAAAAACTACAGGAGGATGTGGAGAAATTAGAAGCCCCTGCCCTGCTGGTGGGATTGTAAGGTAGTACAGCTACTTGGATCACAGTATGATCTGAAAGTTAAATACAGACTTTTGAGTGAAAAATTTTCCTGCATTGTACATATACTCATGCATGTGTGTAGAATTGAAAACAGGTGTGTTCAAACAAAACTCTTACATGAATATTCATAGCAGCTGTATTCAGAATGATGAAATCCAGTTATCTTTTTTTTCTTTTGCTGTCTTATGTTTTTGGTGGGTAATTCAAGTAATGATTTCCAGAAGGTAGAAGCAACCCATGTACATGGCCGTCAAGAAATGGATGGGAGAAGGCGTTTTGCTTAGTGGTGAAGATGCCTGTGTCCTGTCCCACTTTGAGTCCTGGCTCTGGCCTCTGACTTCGTGTTCCTGTTTGCTAGTAATGCATGCGGCTGAGATGGCTCACATATTAGAATTCCTTCCCTCCCAACCCCCTTCGTGGGGCACCTGGATTGTGTTCCTGGCTCCCAGCCTGGGCTCTGGCCCAGCCTTGCCCTTTGCAGGCAGTTGGGGAGTGAACCAGTGAATCGAAGCTAGCTTTCTCTCTCTCTCTTTCTCTCTTTTTTTTAACCTCTGTATCTCAAATAAATAAGCACAATGAAAAACAGATGAATGGATAAAGAAATATCCATACAGTGGAATGTTTAGCTGTAAGAAGAAATGAAGTACCGATGTATATACTATTTAATGGGTGAACCTTGAAAACATTATGCTAAGTCCAAGAAGATAGAACAGGCAAATCAATAGAAAATCCGTGGATGCCAGGGGTTTAGCACAAGGTAGAATGAGAAGTGCCGTTTCAAGCATTTTATTATTGAATAGTACAGGGTTTCCATCTGAGCCAAAAAAGAGGTTCTAGAACTAGGTAGTGGTAGCTGGAGAACACTGAGAATGTATTTAATGACAGTGAATTGTATGCATCAAAATTAGTGCAATGATACATTTTATGCAGTGTGTAGAGTTTTATCTTATTTCAAAGTATGACTGAGTTCATTGTATATCTAAATATATATTAGACATATAAAAGCATTTTCTTAATTTGAAAGCAAAAAAGATTTTCTTATTTGGAAGGTAGAGTTCAGAGAGAGGAGATGGAAAGAGATCGTTCATCTGCTGGTTCATTCCCCAAACGGCACAGTAACCAGTGTTGGCCAAAGCCAAGAGGATCCTGGAACACCATCCAGATCTCCCGTGGGAGTGGAAGCAGAGATTGGACTTGATCCCAAGCACTCTTTTTTTTTTTTTTTGTATTATTAATTTTATGATTTTTACATAGTTGATTGGGGTGATAAGGATCAAAGGCTACAGGAAGGTGGGTGAGATCTCTTTTTTTTCTCATAATCTCTTTTATTCCTTCATGTATCTGAGGGGAAGGGGAGAGGGACACCACACCCAGGAGAGAAGCCACATCCAGCGTCCCAAACGCCTCTGCACTCTGGGATTGAGCTACCCGTCACTATCCCCGGGTCCCCGATGTGGGGCATGCTCTGAGGGTCCTGCTCAAGAGGTTTTGATAGTTCAGCAGTTGTGAATTACTGTCGATCTCACCACTCCAAGCATGATGAAATCGCTCCAGAATCCAGTGGTTGACATAGTCCACCTTAGAGTCTCTGTTTGCCTAGATATTCACTGCCAACACATGACTGGAGTATTTGATTAATTTGTTTTGTCCTCTGTCATGGTACCAGGTGTCTTCTGCAGGCTCCAATGTACTGCTATATCCTCCTCAAAAGTACTCTTAATACATGGTACAGCTGCCATAAACATCAGCTTAACTTGCTGTCGCCTTTGATACGTATTTGCTACAATAAAAATGTGTTTTTTGAGTGAATGTTTGGCTTGTTACTGGGATGCTGGTTGGGATCCCCATGTTCCATATTGGAGCATCTGAGTTTGATGTCTGCCTCTGGTTCTTTCTTGTGTCTTCCCATTAGTGTACATCCTGGAAGGCAGCTGGTGATGGCTCACATATCCTGGGATACGTGGATTGAGTTCCTGGCACAGGCTTTGACCTCAGCTCAGCGTTGGCCATCCTGAATATTTAGTGGGGAGTAAAGCAGTGGATTAGGAGATTTTTGCCTCTAAAGTATATGCTCTTTAGTTGTGAAAAGATGTTTGGATTAACCCCCCACTTCCTGAAAACTCATAATAGTTAGGGTGGTCCATTTCAGGCAGGTAATAGTGATGGGTCATCTGGTACCCTTGACTTGGTTGACCAAAACTTTGGAGAGCAGAGGCCATTAACATTAAGTGTCTGCTGAGTAATATTCTAGATAGCATTCCTACTCCATTAGTTGAATCATAGTGGTAAAAACTCATGAAAAGTTGCTTTAAGCTGGTTAATTATGTGATATTTTGGGCTTCTTATGTATTCTGATTTGATTTAAGATGCTGTTCATTTCTGCATTGGCTTACATGCTAGTCTAGAAGGTAACAGAATAAGAAGGAAGAGAAATGTATTAATGCAATTGATTTTTATTTATTGATTGGGATTTGTTTGTTTGAAAGATAAAGTTAACAGCGGAAGGAGGGGAAAAACAGAGAGATCTTTATGCCCGTGTTCAATCCCCAAATGGCTGCAATAGCTAGAGCTGGCCCAGACCAAAGCTAGGAGCTAGGAGCTTCATCCAGGTCTCCCATGTGGCTGGCTGGGTCCCAAGCACTTGGGCAATCCTTCACTGATTTTGCAGGCACGTTATCAGGGAGCTGGGTCAGAAGTGGAGCAGCCAGGATTTGAACTGGAACGTATATGGGATGCTGGTGCTGCAAGTGGTGGCTTTACCTGCTATGTTATAGCACTGACGCATACTTATTTATTTATTTATTTATTTATTTTTTAAAAGATTTGTTTATTTTATTACAAAGTCAGATATACAGAGAGGAGAGACAGAGAGGAAGATCTTCTGTCCGATGATTCACTCCCCAAGTGAGCTGCAACGGGCTGGTGCGTGCCAATCTGATGCCGGGAACCAGGAACCTCTTCCGGGTTTCCCACGCGGGTGCAGAGTCCCAAGGCCTTGGGCCATCCTCAACTGCTTTCCCAGGCCACAAGCAGGGAGCTGGATGGGAAGTGGAGCTGCCGGGATTAGAACCGGGGCCCATATGGGATCCCGGCGCGTTCAAGACGAGGACTTTAGCCGCTAGGCCATGCCGCCGGGCCTGCATACTTACTTATTTTTAAAGATTTATTTATTTGAAAGGTGCAGTGAGAGAGAGAGAGGGGAGAGATGGAGAGAACCTCCACCTTCTGGTTCACTTCTTAAATTGCCACAACAGCTAAGGCTGGGCCAGACTGAAGCCCGAAGTTCCATCTGGTCTACTTTGGGGGTGGCAGGATCCCCTAAGCACCCCAGCCATTTTCTGTTGCCAGGGACCAAAGTTCTTGAGTCATCACCACCTGCTGTCTGCCAGAGTCTACACTGGCAGGAAACTGGGATTAGGAACTGGAGCTGGCACTCCAACCCAGCTACTCCATATGGGAGGCCAAGTGTCTGCCCATGGGTCTTCATTTTTTGTCAAGGAAGAGTGTTGCTGTGACCCTGGCCTTGAGGATTAAATGATTCCTTATCAAGGCTCTGTGTCTTTCTGGGAATTTTACACTGAGGAGCTGCAGGAAGGCATAAGGCCATTATTGGTCCACTCAGAAGCGGAATTGGGAACCCACCCAGGGTCGTGGGATGGCTCACATGCACTTGGGCCCCTTACCTTTGCCCTCTGACACAGGGTCAAGGGAATGATTGCTGTATGAACCATCTGTGATGTACAGTACTTGAGCCAGCTCAGGAGCATCAGGGTCATTTTGAAAACCTCCTGATAATCTGTCTCTTCTTCCCCTCTAGCGGTGCTTGTGGAGAGGTGAAGCTTGCTTTTGAGAGGAAGACATGCAAGAAAGTAGCCGTGAAGATCATCAGCAAAAGGAAGTTTACAATTGGCTCTTCAAGAGAGGCTGTAAGTGTATGTGTTTCTGGCTACTCACCTGCTTTTTTTTTTTTTTTTTAAGATTTATATATTTTATTTGAAAGGCAGAGTTACAGAGAGAGGAAAAAGGAGAGGAGAGAGATCTTGCATTTCCTGGTTACCTTCCCAAATGGCTGGAGATGGCTAGAACTGGGCCAGAATGAAGCCAACAGTTTCTTCTGGATCTCCCACATGGGTGCAGGAGCTAAGCACTTGGTTCAGCTGCTGTTGCTTTCCAAGGGCTTTAGCAGGGAGCTGTATCAGATGTGGAGTAGCCTGGAATTGAATTCAAGCCTGTGTGGGGTGCCAATGTTGTAGGTGTTAGCTTAACTTACTAGGCCACAGCGCTGGCCCTTCAGACCTGCTATGTTTTCCCGTAACTTTTCCAATTAAAAAAAAAAAAGATTTTTTTTTTTTTAAAGATTTATTTTTATTACAAAGTCAGATGTACAGAGAGGAGGAGAGACAGAGAGGAAGATCTTCCATCCGATGATTCACTCCCCAAGTGAGCCGCAACGGCTGGTGCACGCTGATCCGATGCCGGGTACCAGGAACCTCCTCCAGGTCTCCCACACGGGTGCAGTGTCCCAATACATTGACCCGTCCTCAACTGCTTTCCCTGGCCACAAGCAGGGAGCTGGATGGGAAGTGGGGCTGCCGGGATTAGAACCAGTGCCCATATGGGATCCCGGGGCGTTCAAGGCGAGGACTTTAGCTGCTAGGCCACGCCGCCGGGCCAAAAAAAAAGATTTTTTTTATTTCTTTGAAAGGCAGTTACAGTGGGAGTGTGGGAAGAAAGAGAGGATGAGACAGAGAGAGAGAGAGAGAGAGTGATGGATTTTCTATCTGTTCTTTAAGTTACTGGTTGCCTGCAACACCAGGCTAGGAACTTGGAATGCTTGAGCCATCGTCATCCACTGCTTTCCCAGGTGCATTGGCAGGATGCTGAATCAGAAGCAGGTTAGCAGAACTCCAATTGGAACTCCGAGGAAGTGCAGGCATCCCAAGCCATGGCTGAACCCCTGTGCCACATTGAGTGACCCTTCTCACCCACAGGAAGAGCTAATGCTCAGATCTGGGAGCTTGTGAGCATCAAAGAACACAGAACATTGTTGAGTATCTTTGGATCATCTTGGAACTCTAGCTCGTAACTTATTTCTTCTTAAAATATTGGGTCCTACCTAATCCTCTACATAGTAGAAAGTTTTTTTCTCTTTCAAGTTCAAAGTTGTTAACAAGACTTCTCTGCTTCATGGAAAGAGAGGGAAGAGCAGGCTTGTCGCAGTTCACTGTCACCCACAGCTGGTTCCAGTTTCCCTAACCCTTGTAGTCTTTGTTCATATGCATTCCTGTTCTTAGATGCTCCAAATCCTGTTGAATATACAGATTTGTATGGTGTTTTTCCACATACACATCACAGCCTACACTTTCCCGCTTTCCGCGCCATATCTTCTTTTGCTGATTGAGTCCCTTGCTTCATACACATTGTCTTAGAGGACTCAACCTTCTGTCTCCTTGATCTCCTGGAGGCCACTGCAGGTATTTCACTGGGTCTCACAGAGATAAATGTTAGAGTAATTACAGAGTTTTACATTTTTAATGAAGTGATGGATACTATGCAGTCACTGGTTTCACTACACTTTCCTGTACTCCACGTGGTCTGTAAGGGCAATATGGCTGAATGTATTGGTCTTTTTTTTTTTTAAAGATTTATTTATTTGATTACAAAGTCAGATATACAGAGAGGAAGATCTTCCATCTGATGATTCACTCCCCAAGTGAGCCGCAACGGCCGATGCGCGCCAATCCGATGCCGGGTACCAGGAACCTCTTCCGGGTCTCCCACGCGGGTGCAGGGTTCCAATGCATTGGGCCGTCCTCAACTGCTTTCCCAGGCCACAAGCAGGGAGCTGGATGGGAAGTGGAGCTGCCGGGATTAGAACCGGGGCCCATATGGGATCCCGGGGCGTTCAAGGCGAGGACTTTAGCCGCTAGGCCACGCCGCCGGGCCCTGTATTGGTCTTTTCACAGCTGACCCAAGAAAGCAATGTGAAACCCAGCTCCAATCGTACTTCCCTTCGTGGCCAGCTGCTTCTGGCTATTATGCTTTAACATTCCTTTAAGATGTTTTTTTTTGTTTGTTTTTTCCCTTAGACAATGCCCGGCTCACATAGCCAAGAGGGATTTCCTTTCTGTGTCCACTTGGTTATAAATCTTTTCCCTTGTGATTCTGGATTTCATTTTGGGGAGAGGAAAATGATCTATCCGACTGTTAGAAACTTGGCGTCCATGTTTACTTCCTGATTTCATTCTTCGAATCCCACTGGGCTGTTTTCTGACCTCTCTATGATCGGAGTATTAGCACCCCGGCTTCATAATGAGTTTAGTGGCTTACAGGAAGAGGCAGGCTCTTAAACATCTGGCTTTCTGAGCCAAAGTACATTTTACATAAATGTGAAATTCTATACCCTCTTGGTGGAGGGTGTTGCCTGGGAGGTTAACTTAGTCAAGTCCTCCTTCCTGTAGGGATTATAACAGAGAACAGCCTCAATCCCCCCGCACCTTCCTCTCATCAGAGCTTCAGTAAATACCTGGATGTTAGCCTGTAGTTCAGGTTGCGGCCTGTGCCTGGGATCTGCTCCATTATTAGATATATGACTTGGGTTTTATTTTATCTTATTGAGATTCATTTCTCAATAAGATAGAATAAAAGAAGAGAGAGAGGCAGAAAAAGGTCTCATTTTCCAGTTGCCTGTAACAGCGAGGTCAGGTCCAACTCTCCCATGTGGCTAACAGGGCATCTTTGATCCACTGCTTGGGCCAGTGATCCACTATCTTCCCTGGGGCATTAGCAAGAAGTTGGGTTGGAAGTGAAATACCCAGAACCTAAACTGGCACTCCGATATGGGATGCAGGTATCACAAGTAGCAAGTTAGCTCACGGTGTCACAACACCAGCCCTGCCATTTTTGTCAGTTTAGTTAGGTTACCTCCTTGTTCATAATTGTTATAGTTTTTCATTACACAGCCCACACAGGCCCTCGCTTCTCCTCCCCCCTCTCTTCCTTTCCCTCCTTACCTGTGTCTTCCCAGTCCCCTTCCATCTTGTCCCTCCCCCTACCCTGGCAGCCCCCATCCTGCCACCATGGCAGGAGACATGTCCCTTCTAGTTTTATCCCTGTTCCCATTCCTACCCTGCTGGAGTAAAGGACCTACTAAGCACCTTAAAAAACAATTGTTATCGTTTTTATAAATAAAAATACTTCTATAGCTAATGTCTCGTGTCACTCACCTTTTAATTTATTAGTTGAAAATAGAGGATTACACTTATTTCTGATTGTGGGCCCCTGGGTAGTGGCAATCCTTTTCCATGCCTCACTTCCATCTGTCAAATGAAGGTAATAGTAGAATTCAGTTCATTTGGGAAATGCCGAGGCTTATGTGAGATTATTTATCCTAAATAAAGAGCAAGGCTAGCATTGTGTAGTGGTTAAGCTGCCACCTACAAATGCTGGTATCCCATATGAGTGCTAGTTCAAGTTCTTGCTGTTCTGCTTCTAGTCCAGCTCCTTGCTAATACCCTGGGAGGGCCTGCGGTGGCCTAGCCTAGTGGCTAATGTCCTCGCCTTGAATGCACCAGGATCCCATATGGCCCACTTCCCATCCAGCTCCCTGCTGTGGCCTGGGAAAGCTGTCCTCTGACAGCCCAAAGCCTTGGGACCCTGTACCCGATTGTGAGACCTGGAGGAAGTTCCTGGATCCTGGCTTCTGATCGGCACAGCACCGACTGTTGCTGTCACTTGGGGAGTGAATCATCAGACAGAAGATATTTCTCTGTCTCTCTTCCTCTCTGTATATCTGACTTTGCAACAAAAATAAATTAAAAAAAAAAATACCCTGGGAAAGCAAAAATGGGTTCCTGCTATCCATGTGGGAGACTGGCTCTTGGCTTTGGCATTCCTGAGTCCAGACAGTTGCATCCTTTTGGTGAATGAGCCAATGAGTGGAAGATGATTTTTCTGTCTCCTTCTCCCTCTGACTCTGTAACTTTGCTTTCCAACTAACTCGGTCTCCTTCCCCGACTCCCGCCTTCCCCCAAATAGCTTGGCTCTGGGTTTGGCTGTAGAAAAAGCTTGCTGTTTGCCAAGTGTTTTGCAAGCAATTTCAGTGGGTTATTCAATTTTATTTAATTCATTGACCCCTGGGTCTTGATTTCTTTGTATGAATAGAGTTGGGTTTGGCACTCAGACAGCTTTTTCTCAGCTAGCTTTAACTCTAAATGATGTTGGCTGTTATGATTGTTCTTGTTAATAATTTTTATTACTGTTCTTGTTAATGATTTCTACATTTTTCTTTTTACCCAAGGATCAAGCTCTCAATGTTGAAACAGAAATAGAAATTTTGAAAAAACTAGATCATGTAAGTATTGTGAAAAATAGGACCCAGGCTTAAATTTATTTAACTTATGAGAAGAGAAAATCATTTGCTTATTATTTTCTTATTACAATAAGCCTAGTATTTACCTGAGTTCTGAAATTTGTGTGTGTGTATGGGCAAGTGCCTATCAGTTATTTAGCTATGAAGAATTTGTCCTCTGCATTTCGAGGCTTTAAGACTGTATAAAGATTTAAAAATGAAAAAAATTTTGTCTTTCCAATGATGCAGTTCTTGAGCATAAGGCACGGGATTCATTGTCTCAGGTGGATTTAACAAACTGTGTTTGAGTGCACAATGCTAATTTTAATAACAGTTTGACTGTGTCTGAAGTACCAGCACCTTTAAATAGCTTTTATTTGGAGGTATTTAAAGTGTATCCAATAATTTATGAGAACATCCTTTATATGATTTGGTGTCAGTGACCTTTTAGGATGTATACAGTTCTTCTAATTTTTGTGCAGTGATAGTTTTGTCCCAATGGACAATTTGACTGAAAATGTAATTCAGCCTGGAACAAGGACAAAGTTTCTCTTTATTTTTTTAAATTAATTTGGTGTTTAAAAAGCAGTGAAATAGAGAAACCTCCCACCTTCTGGTTCACTGTTCCATTGCCTGCCATGATTGGGGCTAGGCTGGAGTTGCAAGTGGGAATTCAGTGCAGGTCTCCATGTGGGTGCTAAGAGCTGCTACTTGAACTTCCCTGCTGTATCTTGGGGTCTGCCCTGGCAGGAGGTTGCAGTCAGGAGCCAGAGTTGTGTGTCATACCCTGGCACACCCCTATGGGACGTCGACATAATTTGTTGTTGTTGCTCTTTTTAAAGGTTTATTTTATTGCTATTTGAAAGTCAGAGAGAAAAAGGAAAAGACTGAGATTTTGCATCAGCTAGATTAGTCCTGACCAGAGATAGTGTGGACGCTTTGCTCACAAGGTCAAAATGGGAATCCGGCAAACCAAATGCTCAATGTGTTCAACAAAGTGAGGGGAGTGTACTATAGGAGATAGAGACCTGCTGCTTCCTAACTTCCTTTCCCTGTATGGCCCATGTGGAGAGTTTGCGTTAGTCTCCTGTGGTCCCTAGCAGAGAGACACCTGTGGCTGTGAGAGTGTGATGGGGTCGTGACGGGCTTGGTGATCTCTGCTGATAGGTTGTTTTTTTTTTTTTTTTTTTTTTTAAAGATTTATTTTATTTTTATTACAAAGTCAGATATACTGAGAGGAGGAGAGATAGAGAGGAAGTGGAGCTGCCGGGATCAGAACCAGCGGCCATATGGGATCAAGGCGAGGACCTTAGCCACCAGGCCACGCCGCCAAGCCCGATAGGTTGGGTTTTAACAGCGAGGAAGTGAAGTTCCCACGTTGTTCTTTCTTCTTGCCTTTTCTTCCCTTTGCTTCCATGATGTAAGTTGTTGTGTAATTATATACTTTCTCAAAATTTTATTAAAAAAAGTTTTCTTGGACCTGGAACTGTAGTCTAGTTGGTTAAGCCTTTGGTTGCGGTGTCAGCTTCCCATATGGGCAGTGGTTCGAGTTCTGGCTGTTGTATTTCCAATCTAGCTTCCTGGTAATGTTCTTGAGAAAAATGGTGAAAAATGGCACATGGCTTTTGGCCCCCTGCACCCACATGGGAGACCTGGTGGAAGCTCCAGGTTCCTGGCTTCAGTTTGTTCCAATTCTGGCCGTTGTTCCATTCTGGGTTCTGATGACGCCACCACTTGTCACATTGTGGTCCTGAGGCACACAGATAACTAGGCTACCTGCCTGACACACTGTGATGGAACCGACACCATTTTTACATGTGGATTTCTGGTTGCAACAAGATGACAAGCAAACACTAGAGAACCTTTCCACTTCACCTTTGGCTGAGCCCCTCACTTTGTTGAACACATTAGATCTACCTTAATGTTTGGTTTTTTTTAAAAAAAAGCATCCATCTCCAACTAACACACTGTTTCCTGGAAACAAAGCTCTGCTCTACAGAATAAACGAAGATGGCTTATGGGAAAAGATCTCTTCTCCAGGAAGCTGAAGATAGGAGTTACCACAGAAAGCAGCTTGGCTTGCAGGATGGAAACCATTACTGAGGGTGGAGGAATGTGAACTGGTGAACATGGGATCTCTGCGTGTGGGTCCTCGAGGTCTCTTTCCTTACGCAGTACCTTTCAGATCATTTTCACAATGAAATTCTTACTTTGGCCAAGGCAAAAGAAAAAAATTGGAGAGTGAACCATCTCTCTTTCTCTCTGTCTCCTTCTCTCTCTGTAAACCTGCCTTTCTTTTTATAAGATTTATTTATTTTTATTTGAATTGCAGATTTTGCAGAGAGAGAAGGAGAGGCAAAAAGAGCTTCCATTTGCTGATTCACTCCCCAAGTGACTGCAATAGTCAGGGCTGAGCAGCTCTGAAGCTGGGAGTCTTCTCTGGGCCACCTGTGTAGGTACAGGGTCTTAAGGACTTGGGACATCTTCTGCTGCCTTTTCACACCATAAGCAAAGAGCTAGATCAGAAGTGGAGCATTAGGACATGAACGGGTGCCATGTGGGATGCCAGTGCTGTAGGTGGAAGATAAGCCTTCTGTGCCACTGTGCCAGCCCCAAATGTGCTTTTTAAATATAGATAAATATTAGAACAAGCAAACTTTTATCTACTTTTTTTGTGTATTTCAAAAGCAGAGGTAGAGAGAGAGAGAGAGAGCGTGCTCTCATCCACGAGATGGTGCACTGTTCAAATGACCTCATTGGATTGAGCTGGACCAGGCTGAAGTCAGCAGCTTGGAGCTGCATCAGGATGGATGACACTGGGTGTCAGGTGCTCAAGCTTGTGAGCCATCTTCCACTGCCTTCTCAGGTGTATTAGCAGGGAGCTAGACAGGAGGCAAAGCAGCTGGGACGTGAACTGGGGTTCTGATATGGGATGCCAGGGGTACAAGCAGTGGTTAACCCTCTGTGCCATGATGCCAACCCTTCCATGAACTTTTTGAAGACACCTTGTCTGTATATATTTCAAAAGTATTTGTAGTAAAACACATTTGTGTCTAATTTCATGTTCCAATAAACTTTCTGAAGTGCCCTCACTTGGGGTAGAAAGTGTCTTCCAAGTTGTCATTGAGGAGTCAGATTATCTTCAGCTTTTCCCCCCTACTTGAACTTCAAAGCCTGTGAAGGAAGGGGGTCCAACAGCCTTGGCCTTCAGTCCCTCTAACCAGATGTCTCAAGTTCTACTGCTGTGTACTCCTGAAAGTTTCTCACCGTTTTCCCTTTCTCCTTCCTCTTTTAGCCTTGCATCATCAAGATTAAAAACTTTTTTGATGCAGAAGATTATTATATTGTTTTGGAATTGTAAGTAATAAACTTTTTAAATTTGTTGGTTCTGTTTAGATTCATACTAATTGGCTAAGAACTGAAGGCAGGACCCTCAGTGGCTATGTATGTAAATGAGACCACAAAGTGTGTGTGTGTGTGTGTGTGTGTGTGTGTGTGTGTGTGTGTTGGAAAGAGGGGCTTAGCATCAAGTCTAACAAACCTCCAGTATTTCCACAGGCCGATAGTCTTGGATTCCAGGCCCTGTGAAATGCACTTTGCAGTTAATTAGCGCCCTGCCCAATGTAGATAGTTTTGCTTCATTTCTGTACCTTGTTTTCTTAGCATCAGATGGGGCTAACAGTGATACAAAAAGAGGGAGAGAGAATATCTTACAACTGTTGGTTCACTCACTATATGGCCACAGTAATGGGGCTGGGCCAAGCCAAAGCCAGTCGCTCAGAACCTCATCTTGGCCTCCCACGTGGGTGGCATGGACCTAGGAACTTGGGCCATTTTTTGCTGCTTTCCCAGATGTGTTAATAGGAACTACTTCAGAAGTGGAGCAGCTGGGGCTCCAACTGGCACCCATATGTGCTGCAGTGCTGCAGGCTGAGGCGTAACACTGTGCTACAGACTTACTTATTTGTTTGTTTCTTTGTTTTAAAATTTATTTTATTTTTATTGGAAAGTCAGATATACAGAGAGGAGAAGACACAGACAGGAAGAGCTTCCTTCTACTGATTCACTCCCCAAGTGGCTACAACAGCCAGAACTGGGCCGATCCGGAGCCAGGAGCCTCTTCTGGGTCTCCCATGTGGGTTCAGGGTCCCAAGGCCTCAACTGCTTTCCCAGACCACAAGCAGGGAGCGGGATGGGAAACGGGGCTGCTGGGATTAGAATCATTGCCCATATGAGATCCTGGAGCAGGCAAGGAGAGGACTTTAGTCACTAGGCTACAAGGCCCAGAGATTTTAAGGTCCTGCTTGCACTTCGGGATCAGTGTGACTTTCATCTGAAGTGCAGGATAAACATGAATATTCCTGGGCCTCTTTCATTTAATGATTAGGATCTTTTTTTTTTTTTAAAGGTCCCTAAGTGTTTCTTTCTTTTTTTTCCCCCTTTTTCTTTTCTTTCTTTTTTTTTTTTTTTTTTTGGTTTATTTTTACTTTAAAGTCAGAATTACAGGGATAGAGAGAGGGAGAGACAAAGAGATCTTTCATCTGTTGGTTCACTTCCCAAATGGATGCTACAACCAGAGCTGGGCTGGTCTGAAGATGGAAGCTTGAAGCTTTTTTCACTTCTCCCTGGAGAGCGCCAAGGCCCAGGCACTTAGCCTGCCCTCTGTGGCTTTCCCAGGCCATTAGGGAGCTGGATCAGAAGTGGAGCAGCCAGGGCTTGAACTGGTGCCCATATGGGATGCTGGCACCACAGGCATTGGATTATCATGCTGATCCCACCCTAAATATTTCTAATGCCCATTTCTTTTCATTCTTTTTTCTTAGTATCTAGTGTATTTATTGTTTACTTGAAAGGTTGAGTTACACAGAGGAGAGGAGAGACAAAGAGATTAAGATCTTCCGTCCACTGGTTCACATTCCATATGGTTGCAGTTTTTGGGCCTGTGCCAGGCAGGAGCCAATAGTGGCATGGACTGAAGTACTGGAGTCAAATTCTGCTTTCTCAGGCCTATCATCAGGTAGCTGGATCAGGTCTTAAACCAACACCCATGTGGGCTGCTAGGGCTATAGATGGAGGCTTAATTTGCTATTCCACAACACTGGTCTGGTCTTATTAGCTTAAAACAAAGGAGTCAAGGGCCCGGCGGCGTGGCCTAGCGGCTAAAGTCCTCACCTTGAACGCCCCGGGATCCCATATGGGCCCCGGTTCTAATCCCGGCAGCTCCACTTCCCATCCAGCTCCCTGCTTGTGCCCTGGGAAAGCAGTGGAGGACGGCCCAATGCATTTGGACACTGCACCTGCTTGGGAGACCCGGAAGAGGTTCCAGGTTCCCGGCTTCGTATCGGCGCGCATCGGCCCGTTGCGGCTCACTTGGGGAGTGAATCATCGGACGGAAGATCTTCCTCTCTGTCTCTCCTCCTCTGTATATCTGACTGTAATAAAATGAATAAATCTTTAAAAAAAAAAAGAAAAAAACCCAAAGGAGTCAAGAATGAAGAAAATGACGCTTGTCTCTTGTCACACTAAGAAGCAGTTTGAGGAATGAACCTGCCTTTTTGCCTGTGTGTTTCAGGATGGAAGGAGGCGAACTGTTCGAGAAGGTGGTGGGGAATAAACGCCTGAGAGAGTCTACCTGCAAACTCTACTTTTACCAGATGCTCTTGGCAGTGCAGGTAAGACAACACTTGTTTTTTTTTTTGGAAAGATACTTTTCTTCTAGAGGAATTAGAGAAGCTGAGGGACTGGGTTCAAGTGCTCAAAGAAGAGTATCTGGGAATTGGTTTTTCTGTTTTTAGCAAAAACACACCCGGTTGACGAAGAAGAAAAAGCTCTCACTGGGAAACTAAGCCATAGTGAAAAAGGGGAATTAAGAAAATAAACATGTGGTTCCATGTCTCTCCTCTGTGGCCTGGACATAGCTCTGGAAGGTCTTTGGTGTCTGCCTGATCCTTGTATGTATGTTGCTTAACTTTTGGAGTGAAAACTGCGATGGTTTGAGGGCAGCTGGCAAGCTTGGGCTGCTTGGACCTGGTTGCTTCCCATGGCTTAGTACTTAGTAGTAGTTAGTACCACAAAACTAGAACAGGATTACCTAAAAATTTTTTTTTAAAGATTTATTTATTTTAATTTAAGCAGAATATTTACAGAAAGAGGAGAGACAGAGAGAGACATTTTCCATCCACTGGTTCACTCCCAAATGGCTGCAGTGGCCAGAACCGAACTGATCTGAAGCAAGGAGTTAGGAGGCAGGAACTTCCTCCTGGTCTGCCATGTGGGTACAGGGTCCCAAGGCTTTGGGCTGTCCTCTACTGCTTTCTCAGGCCATAAGCAGGGAGCTGGATCTAAAGTGGAGCTGCCAGGATGTGAACTGGTGCCCATATGGAATGCTGGCACTAGTAGGAAGTGGACTAAGTGGCTATGTCCCAACAGGCTTATTTCTTAGGGAATAGAAATTGATACTTCCACCAGAAGAGGTTGTCCTCCAAAGTAATTAATTTGTAGCAAATAAAGAGACCTCAGGAATCATTTTCAAATCAGACACTTCTGAAGAAAGTGAAAGTGGGTTATCTTTTATTTTTTGAGGAAAATTATATATGAGGTGGGAATTTCTTATCATTCCATATAGGCAAGTTCATGCAGCGGTGGAGTTCGGAGCGTCTTCTAGCATATGTTGCATGTTACATTCTATAAAGTGACAGCTCCTCTTGGGGCAGAAATGTTAGCATTAAAAGATCCATCAGTCAGTCTAGGTGTTGTCCTTGGAAGTCAGGTCTGGACCAGAACAACTGAAAACCTGGACAACAGCTTTGAAAAGCCCCGGGTGCAACTTTAAGGTTTGGAAGTAGAAACGGAACACCAATAAAATTGCCTGAGCACCCAGGGCATTGGCTGCTGACACTAGGCACTCTCTGCAGGTGCACTTCTAGCATCCCGGTAAATGTGGGCACAGGTGGCAGTGAAGGTGTGTAGTGAGTGTGTTGAATGGAGCAATAGCTGGTGGCCCTTTGCTCCAAGGATTCCCATTTCCCAAATTTGGTCTTGGTGATTCCCTCCCAAAGTCTTTTTCTCCTTTTCCCTCTTTTCGAAAATCCACTCCAAGCAGGAAGAGCGGTGATTTAGGGGGACTGAGCATCATTTTCGGGGGAACTGGCCTGTCTGGGTTTGCCCTCTCCTAAGGGTTCATTAGATCGATTCCCGGTGAAAGATTCTGGGGTGACTTTGGGATGAGTTTTTGTTTTAGAAATTATAATTCTTTTTATTTTTGATGTTTTTTGTGAAGGTGATTAGGGTGCAAAGAGTCAAGGGCTACAGGAAAGTGGGTGAGACCGTTATTTCCACATCCTCTTTTTTCCTCCTTGTATTATGTGGGGGAAAGGGAGAAACAAGGAGAGAAGCCACATCCAGCGTCCCAAACGCCTCTGCATCCTGGGATGGAAGACAGCCACGTAACACCACCCCAGGGTCCCCGATGTGGGACATGCTGTGAGGGTCCTGCTCAAGAGGTTTTGATAGTTCAGCAGTTCTGAATTACTGCCGATCTCGCCACTCCAAGCATGATGAAATCGCTCCAGAATCCAGTGGTTGACATAGTCCACCTTAGAGTCTCTGTTTGCCTAGATATTCACTGCCAACACATGACTGGAGTATTTGATTAATTTGTTCTGTCCTCTGTCATGGTACCAGGTGTCCTCTTCAGGCTCCAATGTTCTGCCATGTCCTCCAAGTGCACCTAGATATGCAGTCCACTGCTCTGTCTAAGCCACTGAGGAGGCTCAACTTTGACACATGCACTCCATGATCAGACCATGGAACCTGCAGTTCTCTTCATGGATGGGGCTTTGGGTCTAGTGATTCAGTTGTGGCTTCCCCAGAGAAACTTCATCTGAGGAATCCCAGACTTGATTCTTGTGTGTACTTACCAGTACAGGGTCAGGCACCGTCCAGCAACCTAATCAGCTTATGCCTATGCTGGTAGTTGAAATTACTGGGTCAGTTTTGCCTCCAGCCCTGTCTTCTACACAAAGCAATGGGTATTGGAGCCCAGTCCGATCCTGCCCCCCACACACTCAGCCCTCATGCAAACCATTGGGAGCTGCAGCCTAGCTGGGGTGACTCGCACCGTTCCTGCCCCCTGCCCTGGTTCCCATGCTTGCCAGTATGTACAGCAGACTGGTGCAGTCTGTTCCACATCTCATTCAGCTCTCGTACATGTCAGTGTGCATTGAGGCCTATTTCAACCCAACCAGCCCCAATATCCAGCCCACATACCTGCCGACAGGTGCCACTCTCTGTCTAGCCGCACCTGCCTCAGTCCTGGTCCTGATGCTCACCAGAAGGAGTGGCAACCCAAGAGGGAGGTGCCCACTGTTTTCCTATTGGGAAACTCCCACTCCTGGATCTTGCACTCTCCAGGTGGTTTTGCAGTTTAACTTGACAGAATTTGGCCACCGTGACAGCAGTATCTGCTAGCTGATGCTGGAGCAAGGCCCAGCAAAGCCACACCCACTCTGGCTTATGCATGCACCAATGGGAACAGTCAACCCAGTCTGGCTTTCCCCTGATCCAGCTCACATGAGGCCAACATGTGTTGTAGCCCTATCCATCCCAGTCTGTCTCCATCCCATTTCTCATGCCCACCAGTGGGAGTGGTGGTCCAGCAGGGGAGACCTACACAGTTCCGCTACTGGATTTGCCTCCCTCCCCACCAGGGTCTCACATATGCTGGTTGGGTGTTATGGCCCAGTCTTGCATGGCTGCCTCCCCTCGGCATTTGCCAGTGGGTGTGTGTCCTGGATGGACTTGGCCCAACCTCAATTCCAGCTCATGCTGATGGGGACTACAGCCTAGCCCAGCCTAGCCTGCCCCTAGTTCTGGGCTTCATGTGAACTGGCATATGTTGTGGCCTGACCCAGCCTGACCTACACTCCATTCTGGCGCTAAGATTTGCCAGCAGATGATATGAACTGGCCCAGCCTGGTTTGCCCCCCCCAGCCTTGGTCAAATGTATATACCAGTGGGTACCGTTCCCTGGCCTGGTCTGGGCTGCTCCCTATTATGGTTCTTGCGCTCACCTGCAGAGACTGTGTCCCAACAGAGGAGTTTCCCAAGCTCTTCCATCAGCACCTCTTCCAGTGCCAGATCTTGTGCCCACCAGTGGGTCCATGGGCCAGCCCTACTTAGTCTACCCACTGGAACAGTGGCCTTTGCTGTCCAGCCTTCACCTATTCTGGTTTTTATTGTTGAGTGTTATAGCCCAGCCAAGCCTGGTTCATACCCAGACACATCTCACATCTGGCTCAGCAGGGACAGAGACCTATCCTAGCCCATCCTACACCTACCCTGCTTCTCACGAGCACCAGTGGGTGCTGGAGTCTATCCCAGTCGGCACACCCCAGACCCAGTTTATACTTGTGCTAAGGGACACTACAATCAAATCCAGGCCAGGTAGCGGTACCTACTCCAGCCCTTGCACTCACCAGTGGGAACCACAACCCAATCAGGGCATCCCCTTTGCTCCCCAACTAAGCCTGTTTCCAGCCACGGATCTTATTTATATTTTTATTTACTTATAATTTTATAGGAAAATCAGATATACAAAGAGAAGGAGAGACAGAAAGATCTCCCATCCGTGGATTCATTGCCTAAGTGACTGCAGTAGCTGGAACTGAGTTAATCTAAAGCCAGGAGCCCAGAGCCTCTTCTCTGTCTCCCAAGCGGGTGTAGGGTTTCAAGTCCTTCGGCCATCCTCAAGTGCTTTCCTAGGCCGTAAGCAGGGAGCTGAATGGGAAGCGGGGCCACTGGGGTATGAACCAATGCCCATATTGGATCCCGGCCCATACAAGGTGAGGAGTTAAGGTACTAGGCTACCATGCTGGACTCCCAGCTACAAATGGTGGCGTTCCAGTGGTTGTTCTGTCCCAGCCTGGCATAGCTCCTCACCTGTCTTAGCCTTTGCCTTCGTATGCTGCAGTCTAGCCCTACCCCGCCGGCCCTCAGTGCCCCCCTCTTGCTGGTGGGTGCTGAACTCTCATTTTGGGATGCATTTTTGCTGCAGCCGATGGAGACAATCAAAGAAGAAGCAAGTTCAGGAATAGGAACCCATTTTATTGGTGTCACTTACCCAGTGTTTTTTTCCCCCTCATTTGGTTTGTTATTTGTTTTTGATTTTGAAATAAGGTCATTAAAATAAGTTGGGTGGGAATTGTGGATGTGGGAAATTTTTGATTTCTAATAAAACATGATGTAGTATGTTCTTTCTGTATGTGTGCATGATTGATGTTATTCTCAGCACCTAAACAAATTTATTATTCTGGTAGAAATTCTGTATTCACTTTGGTATGTTATTAAAATATTTTAATTGAAATCAATTATCTTTCTACAAATGCAAAGGGATATTTATTATTGAAAAAGTGAGATAAAGGATTATAGTCCAAAGTCACTGTTACCAAATTTTACGGGCCTGGCGGCGTGGTCTAGCGGCTAAAGTCCTCACCTTGAACATGCCGGTTCTAATCCCGGCAGCTCCACTTCCCATCCAGCTCCCTGCTGTGGCCTGGGAGAGCAGTTGAGGACGGCCCAATGCTTTGGGACCCTGCACCCGCATGGGAGGCCCGGAAGAGGTTACTGATTCCTGGCTCCGGATAGGCGCAGCACCGGCCATTGCGGCTCACTTGGGGAGTGAATCATCAGACGGAAGATGTTTCTCTCTGTCTCTCCTCCTCTGTGTATCTGACTTTGTAGTAAAAATAAATAAATCTTTAAAAAAAATTAAAAAAATTATTGGAAAGACAGATTTTACAGAGAGCAGGAGAGAAAGATCTTCCGTCTGCTGGTTCACACTGCCCCCGCCCCCCCAAATGGCCGCAGTGGCTGGAGCTAAGCAGATCTAAAGCTAGGGGCTTGTTCAGGTCTCTCACATGGGTGCAGGGACCCAAGACTTTGAGCCATCCTCTACTGCTTTCCCAGGAGGCTGCAAGCAGCGAGCTGGATGGGAAGTGGAGTAGCTGGGACACAAACCAGTATTGAGATGGGATGCCAGTAGTTGCAAGGTCAGAATTTGGCCACTAGGCTACTGCAGTGGGCCCCCAATTTTCCTTTTCTTTTTTCTTTCCTTCCTTCCTTCTTTCCTTCTTCCCTCCCTTCCTTCTTTTAAAGACTTATTTATGTATTGTAAAGTCAGATTTACAGAGAGAAGGAGAGACAGGGATCTTCCATGTGCTGATTCACTTCCCAAGATGCCCCAAGTGGCCAGAGCTGAATTGATGCGAAGCCAGGAGCTTCTTTCATGTCTACCATGCAGGCACCTGGTCCTGAGGGCCTGGCCTGTACCATCCTCTGATTCCCTTTTATCTGAATTTATAAACAACATCCCTTCTTCCCTTGACTGTTTCTTCTTTTTCCTCCATGACTTTGGAAAACATGGTTGTCTGGTTTCATTCAGCTGTCAAGATGTGTGTTGTTAACTGTCTCTACTCATGTACCTATTGGATTAAATGCAAGGTCATGCTCCCCTTCCTGTGTAGTATCTTCATGAAAATGGCATCATACATCGTGACTTGAAGCCGGAAAATGTCCTGCTCTCGTCTCAGGAAGAGGATTGTCTCATAAAGGTGAGACATGGATGGTCTGTAGGTCGTCATTTCAGATTTCTTTTAGAAACTTTAAAATTCTTCCATTCAAAGGGGGAACATACAAATATTGAGAATCTGATTTTTCTTGTTTTACCAGTTTTATTTTTTTTACTTATTTGAAAGGCAGAGACAGAGAGTGAAGGTGTGTGAGTGAGTGAGCTCTCCCTAAAGGCCCGCAACTGCCAAAGCTAGCCAGTAACCCTTCTGGATTCCCACCATGATGGGGCCGCTGGGATTAGAACCAGCGTCCATATGGGATCTCGGCTCATTCAAGGCAAGGAATTTTGGGCGCTTGGCTATTGTGCTGTCCCCACTCCCCTGTTCGTAAGTCTTTTGGGACTGGCAGACTATGTTCTTCATTATATATGTGTGCTATATATATATATATATATACACTACACACACACACACACACACATACATAATCTATGTGATGTATGTTTGTATTACATTTGTTATTACCTTTTGTGCTTAATTTTAGATAACTGATTTTGGGCAGTCCAAGATTTTGGGGGAGACTTCCCTCATGAGAACCTTATGTGGTACCCCCACCTACTTGGCCCCTGAGGTTCTTCTGTCCATTGGAACAGCTGGATATAATCGCGCCGTGGACTGTTGGAGTCTGGGAGTCATCCTTTTCATCTGGTAAGAAAAGCTTTCATTGCCTCCCTTACAGGCTGGTTGGATGTGATTAGATGAAATCATGCATCAACATGTTTAGGTGGAGATTCCGGGTTTAATTGAGGCCACTTTTTCAGCCATTGAAGTAAAGAAATACTCGATTTTTCATAATGAAAAAAGACATACGTATATCCAAATGCCACTGAAAATGCCACTTGATTTCTCTTCCTTTCTCTTTCTACCAATATTAAGCCTTAGTGGGTATCCACCTTTCTCTGAGCATAAGACTCAAGTGTCACTGAAGGATCAGATCACCAGTGGAAAATACAACTTCATTCCTGAAGTCTGGGCAGATGTGTCAGAGAAGGGTATGGATACGAAAGGGTTAAGAGTGTGTGATTTGCCAAAAAAAACCAAAAACAAACCAAAACCCTGCTTTTGTATGTGTGTGTGTGTGTGTGTGTATGTGTGCATGTGTGCACTCATGCTTGCCTGGGTGCTGATGTGGGAGCTTTTCTTCAAATCCTGTGATGTGTTTTGTTACTTCTGTCCTTAGCTTCTATTGCTAAGTTGTGCACCATTTGAAAAGCAGTGGAAATTATTGAAAGAGTCCTGGATCTGCTACTTCCTAGCTGTCTGGCCTTAGGCAAGTGATTTAACCCCTCCCAACCTCCACTTTCTGTATTTGTCAACTGGGCCTCAATAACCCATACTTTATGAGGCTTTTTGTGAGGCTTAAATTATCCTTTATATAAGTGCCTGTTACCCAGTTGAATGTGAAAAAATAATAAGTAACTTCAGTTGCAAAGTTTTCTTAAGTTTGTGAAAGTTAGAAGGCCTTTGGTAGTTACCTTGTATTTTATAGCTTAAAAATGCAACCTTGTAATTTCCTGAAGAAAAAGTAGAAAATGAAAACTAAGTGTCAAATAATGCAACCCAGGGGAATGTGTTAAATGTCTGGGTGTTTAAGGGATAACATTGTTGCAAGAGACAAGCCCAACTCCAATTGTTGCTTGCTGGAGTAGCATACCTCTGGCTGAGGAGCTGGCACTGACACCCTGGTCACCCATGGTCCCAGAGAGAGCTAGCCTTGCATCCTGAGTGTCTCAGAATTGGGTGGAAGTTCAGCTTTAATTGGTTTTAAACTTGAGTCCAACAGCACTGACAGAGAACAAGGGAGCTGAGAAGTTTTGGCTCCCAGCAGGGAAGACACAGGAAGCCTCCTTATGAACCCAGGCGTTCAGAGCACCCTGGACAGAGGGAGTGAGAGATTCAAGGGGCTCTTACCCACTGTGTCTGCTGACTTCTGGGTGATCTCAGAACCTCTCTCTTTCTGGATGGTGGCCTGTAATTCTGTTGATTGCATGTATTCCTGCTTTTCACTGTTTTCTGCCCAATTATCTTGTTGCTTAAGCCCTGGACCTCGTCAAGAAGTTGTTGGTAGTGGATCCAAAGGCACGTCTTACAACACAAGAAGCCTTAAGTCATCCTTGGCTTCAGGTTGGTGTGGGGTCGTGCCTGCAAGCATAAAATGCATGGGAGGAGGAGGAGGGCCCTGAAATGCCAGAGAGACAGAGCAAGCAAATGGAGGAAGAGGACAAAAACACACAGAAACACATTATTTTCCTTGGGTCTGTTGAGTGTTATTAAGATTCAGTTCCAGGTGAAAGTAGGGATGTGTGTACGTGTGTGTGTGTATGTATGTGTTGTGGCATGTAACACGTTTGCCATTACTTGAGGCTGTTGGATGCACAGGCGCTTTATGGCTCATTCTGGTTTCCGCTTGACTGCCCTGAGTCTTTATTGGGCTGTGTTCCTTTGAGAGCGCCCTGCCCCCTCCCGCCCACATTCCCTGCCACCCCAGGTGGGGTGGGCTATATTCCAGCCATCAACAACCTTAAATCTGGGCAACTGGAGGAGGTGGAGAAAATTGGACTCCTGGGGGGAGGAAACAGCTATTTCTCAAGTCCCAGTGATTTAAACGTTCCAGCTTCATGGTAAGAAAGCATGCCACCAGTGCCGGCTGTCACCTGTGCCTTTCAAGCATGCATTCTCCTCTTCCTGCTGAGGGTTGTGGCCGCCGTTCAGTTAGACGCTGACCTCATTAGGAGCTGCCAAGAGTTGGGGCTTTGCTAGTCTTTGGTTTTGGAGTTAGCTTCAGCGTGCTGCAGGCTTTCTGATGGATGCCTTGCCTTATGGCAGTTGTACTCAGTGCAGCCTTTCTCCTTTCTGTTAGCTTCTGGGCTGCTGTGTGTGTGCAGGAGCAACCTAGCCAGGTAATTGAACCCAGCGGCCATTCTTCTGGGAATTCCTAGTCTAGGGGCTCCTTGGGGGGGTAATCCAGCCTCAGCTCTGTACTTTTTGGGACTCCTGGAACACTGACCCCCATTTACTCTTCCAACCCACTCCATCAACTCAGCTCATGTTGAGAACAGCAAATCTTAAAAAAAAAAAAAAAAAAAAAAAAAAAGTAAATAAATAAATAAAAGTGGGACGAGAGAGGGAGGGGCAGATCTATGTGTTGTGAATGTTGCCCTGGAAACCACAATATCCCCTCCCTCGCCGCCCCGAAAAGAAAACTGTCTGATGATTTAGCATTTACTAGACCACACCGATTTGAAACAGCAGGGCCTCGGAGAAAAGGAGTTTGAAGACAAAGAGTGCCCTATGCATGTGGGTATTTAATTTTGGTGAGAAAGAGAAGCATGCCTCTTGGCCCTTTCCAAGTATCCTAACAGGGAAACTCTTGCAGCCAAAATGTAGAGAGATAAGGAGCTATGTTCATTTTGGAAGGGAAAAAATATATATATAAAAAAAGGTGCAGCTGGCCAGTTAGGTTTTGGAGCAGGTTTGCATCTGCCTAAAATTAACAAGCAATCACAGCCTGTTGTTCTTGTACCCTTTTTTTTTTTTTTTTTGTCCCAAAAGAAACCCTTTAATTAATTAATTTATTTAAAGAGCCAAAGAGAAGGTGAAGTTCAACTCCACCACAACTCTTGCTTGAATACTCTTTTGTCCACATTTTGTTTTTGCAGTTACAGATGGGGTGACGATTGAAAGAGGACCAGTATGCAGAGTTCCCACGTGAAACAACAGTTGGTGGTAGTTTAGACTTTATTTTGGGAAAAGTATGGTGTTTTTGAGAAACCAAATGGTTTTCTGAGTCCGGCCCTGGCTTGAGCGTTGGACCCGTGGGCTCTGGTCGAGTTCTGAGTGCATCTGCTGTATTCACTTTTGGCCTCATGATTACTATTTGAAATAGTATGTTTCTTCTGTTGGCCTTAGATCATTAGTACTTGATTCCTCTCTCAGTTATTTTGTCTTCAGTTCCTGCTTCCTGCCCATTGCACCCTGGGAAGCATCAGATCTTGATTCAAGTATTTGGGTCCCTACCATCCATGTGGAAACTGGATTGAATCCTGGGCCCCTGGCTTCAGCTTAGTTCAGCTGTATCTATGGCAGGCCATTTGGGAAGTGAACCCGTTAGTGGAATATTCTATCTCTCCGCCTTTCACATAAGATGAAAGTTAAGTAAAATAATTTTTTTTAGATTTATTTATTTTTTATTACAAAGTCAGACATACAGAGAGGAGGAGAGACAGAAAGGAAGATCTTCCATCCGATGATTCACTCCCCAAGTGAGCCTCAACGGCTGGTGCTGCGCTGATCCGATGCCGGGTAGCAGGAACTTCTTTCCAGGTCTCCCATGCGGGTGCAGGGTCCCAAAGCATTGGGCCATCCTCGACTGCTTTCCCAGGCCACAAGCAGGGAGCTGGATGGGAAGTGGAGCTGCCGGGATTAGAACCGGGGCCCATATGGGATCCCGGGGCTTTCAAGACGAGGACTTTAGCCACTAGGCCACTGCGCCAAGTTAAGTAAAATAATTTTTAAAAAATTAGGTCTAATAGGCTTGTGGTCACCGTGGCCTCACTGGAGGAATTGCCACCTGCAGGGCTTGCCATTATAGTTTCATGTGTTCATTCCTTCAGAGTGCAGTATAAATACAATGCTTTGAGCTTGTGCATCCAGTACTGTTAGGCTTCACGGATGGCAGCAAAAGGGAATAAGATAAGTGCTTGCTTGGGGAGGTGAGCCTTGTGTCTGAGCCAGTTTGACCACACTCCTGAGAGAGTGGCACCTTGCTAGGGGTGGGTGACAAGGGTAGTAGGTGCAGAGGATAGTTTGAAACTAGGAGGAACAGCACCTGCTGTCTGAGCTTTGGACACTCATTTTCTCACAATATAAAGAGGGTGTGAACACTGATTGGCCTGGCAGTGTTGGGAAGGGATGAGTGGATCAACACTGTGAAGCATTTACTGGAATCCCACTGATAGGAAGGCTTAGAGTGAACAAGGAAGCTGGGTGACGTGGACGTATAGAATATTATAGCTAGAGGCTGGAGAAAGTACCTAGAGGGAAAGCAGGGATTGGCTTTTGAGAGTGACACTGCATTGGAAACCAGCCCCCGACGGCTCTGGGAGAGTGTGGGCTGGAGTTGGGTGGAGCTTGGCACTTCCAGGAAAGGTGGTGGACTTCTGCATGGGACAATGACAGGAGCAGGGGGCGGCTCTAACTCCTGGATATAGAGAGGAACCTGTTGGCCTCTACCCTAAATTTTCTGTCTTCATGAAAATGCTACCTATTGGAGGCCTGCGTTCCTGTGTGTTTTCTTCCTGCTCACCGAGGGACTCTTGGTTTATGGAATGGAGCTGATGGGGCGAGTTGGTGGGAAGCACAGGGGTCTTTGGAATCTGGCAGTTCTGGGTGTGTATTCTACACACACCACTCGTGGAGGCTGAGCCGGGCTTCCAGGTGATCCCAGAGCCCACATGTCTAGTCTTTGAAAGTTAAGGGAGCTGTCCCAGGGTTCTCGAGCGCAGGTGTTATCTTTCTCCTCACCCCTGTCCCCAGCTCCCCCTCCTGGAGCATGAAGCACCTGTCATTTGCATACTGCTCACTCTTGCTTTCTCCTTAGATCTGAGGCCTAGGCTGATACAAGTTTGAGGGCATTCTGGCAACTTGTACAGCACCTGCTGGGTACATTTTCCTGGAGTGCTGAATTGGTTGCTATGATGGCATGGTTTTGGCAAGATCTGGGGTGCTGTGACTGCCAGTGTCTGTATTTCTCTGACCCTGTGAGAACACTTAGACATGTGGGTTTGACTCATTCCGTGCCAGCCAAGCCTTGGCTGGTATTTAGACTGCTGTGAAAGAGTGGAGATGAGCAGTGTGTGATCTCTTCATTCAGGAGCTTCAGCAGGGGAAATGTATGTGCCTCCCTATGTCTTCCTTTTCTTTTTCTGTGTATTTGAGAGGCAGAAAGAGAGCGTTCCCATCTGGTTGACTCTCTGTGTCCCTGCAGTGTCCAGGGCTGGAGCCAGGAGCTAGGAACTCAGTCCAGGTTTCCCACATGGAGGGGCTGGGGTGGGATGGGGGCAGAAAGCCACTCCCTTGAGTCCTTACTGACACACCTCAGAGTCCACATCAGTAGGAAGCTGGAGTTAGGAGCTGGAGCAGGGTGCTGAGCCCAGGTCCTCGGGTGGTGGGTGTGGGTCCCCTACTCATCTTGCCAGGGACATCCTAGCCCTGTCATTCCAGGCACTCTCTTTCCTTGAGACATAACCTATTTATTCTTTGAATTTCTTCACAGGATGAAGACATGAAAAGGAAGTTTCAGAGTCTCCTAGCTAAGGAAGATAAGTCAGAGGCTCTCCTCCAGCTCCCAGACCAGGTATTGCTGATGAGGAGCATTAACCATAGCATGGAGAGTTGGGAGGGATACTTGGGCAACATTGCAAGGGCTCATGTAGACAATACGGTGTTTCAACCTCATCTGCTTGGACATCCTCAGAAGACTCAATAGTGTCAATTTCATGCATTCAAGCAGTAGGGATTGTCATTCACAAAGTCTCTGCAAGGGAAGGATGGAATCCTCTGTCACAAGCTGCATTTGGAATTGCTTGGAAACTTCAAAATTTGGGGCAAATGGTTAATGATTTCTTGGTAATCATTTTATACTTCCATAATTCATTCTAAAGGTAATTATGTTGCCTATTTTTTTTAAAGATTTATTTATTTTTATTTGAAAAGTAGATTTTTATAGACAGAATGACAGAGAAAGATCCTCCATCTGCTGGTTCACTCCCTAAGTGGCTGCAACAGCCAGAGCTGAGCCAGTCCATATCCAGGAGCCTCTTCCGGGTCTCCCAAGTGGGTACAGGGTCCCGAGGACTTGGGCCATCCTCTTCTGCTCTCCTAGGCCACAAGCTGGGAACTCGATGGGAAGCGGAACAGCTGGGACATGAACTGGAGCCTGTGGGAGTCTGCGTTGGCAGGAAGCTGCCTGCTTTCCCTATACGGATGTTCTTCCAATGTTCCATGAAGCCTTTTTTCAAAGTCTTATTTATTTGTTTACTGAAAGACTGGGGCAGAGACAGATATTTCATCACTAATTCACATTCCCAAATGCCTGCAGTCGCCAGGTCTGGTCCATGCCAAAGCCAGGAACTCAAACCATATCTCCTTCATGAATGGCAGGGACCCTCTCCCCCTGCAAGGTGTGTATTTACAGGAACGAACATGGGATGCAGATGTCCCCAGCAGCCAATGAACCACTGTCCCACCTTCCTGCCAGCTCTCCCCAGCCCTGCCCCGTTAATCTATTCTAGCTTGAAAACAATCTAAAATTCATTGGATATACCAACTCTTGACCTTCCAGGCTTTGCAACACAGCATACTATGGAGTGTGCCCATGTCCTCTGTGATCTTGGGGCTGGCGGGGAGATTGGTAGTTGCTGTTGCCGCAGCATAGCATCAGAAGAGAGGATGTTAGTACCCATTACCAACCCAGGACAAGAGCAACATTCATGGTGTGGTTCTTCTGCATCTTTAAGCCACTATTTGGGTTGCTGCTGTCTCATGTAGGAGCGTGGGTTGACATCCTAGCTCCTTAGCTGCCCATGCAGCTGTCTGCTTACTGCAGCAGATGGAGGTACAAGTATTTGAGTCTCTGCTATGCATGTGGGAGACCTGGGTGGAGTTTCTGGCTCATGGCTTTGTCCTGGCCCAGGTCTGGTGGTTGTAAACCATTTGAGGAGTGAACCAGCAGGTGGAAGATCTTTATGTCTCTCTCTCCCCCTTCCTCTGTCATTTTGTCCTATCTAATAAATAAGTATATATTGTTTAAGCAAACAAAAAGAATTATCAATAAACATGACAGAGTAGGCGAAGGTGTGATGGGGATTAACTTATTGTGACAACTAATAATTTTTTTTAAACAAAAGATTTATTTGTTTATTTGAAAGGTAGAAGGTGAAATTAGGGCTAAGCCAGGCTGAAACTAGGAGCCAATAACTCCATCCTGGTCTCCCATTTGGGGCAAGTACTTGGGCCACTTTCTGCTGCCTTCTCAGGAGCGTTAGCAGGGAGCTGGATCAGAAGCAGAGCAGCTGGGACCTGATCCAGTGCTCATATGGGATCTTGGCATCACAGGTGACAGTTTAACTCACAGAGCCACACAGCCTTTGTCTCGGAAATTCTTGGTGCTGGAAGTTTCACGTGAGATGCCCCTGTTTTACTAGAAGTGTGTTAAAGAGCTTTGTTGAAGCTGTTGCTTTTCTTTTGACCATTGCTCCCTTGCCTCCTGTATTCGCAGCCTTCGACCAGTCGAAAGCGGCCCCTGGAAGAAGCAGCCGAGGCGACAGAGACCGCAAAGCGCCGGCCCGTGTGTACTGCTGTGTCGTAACCCTGTGGTCTGAACATGAAAGACATCTACCTTCTTGAATTTTGTGTCATGGTTTTTGTTCCCCTTGGTCTGGGTCTTTGATTTATGTTTTAATTATGGGAATCATGGCTTCTCTACAATCACTGATACATAATTAAAATCCCAGTGGAAACTTGGCTCTGTGTGGATGCCTGTTGAAGAGCTTTTAAGTTGAATGCCTGTTCCCTCCTACCTAGGCAGCTGGGTGCCATTCATCGGGAGCCCTGTGGCTACTGTCATCACCAGGCCAGCTCTCAGGATATCACCTTATTCTTTGTTTGTGAGAGCTGAATACAAATCCTAAAGGCCGCTTAAGAAAGTCAAGCATGAAAAAGGCACAGCGAGGCTGGGGTGGGGTTTGTGGTGGCAGGCTACCAAATTCCCGGGAGCTGCCAGGTACCTGGGTGCATGTGACATGGGCCAACTTGCAACTCATCCTCTCTTGTGGAGTTTCTGCAATGTCGGGCTGAAGAAGTTTGTGAAATTTAGAACTTTGTCATTTTAAATAGAGCATCTCTACTGTGTGTGTGTGTGTATGTGTGTGTGTGTGTGTGTGTGTGCGCGTGCATGCAGTGGAGTCCTGTAGCCAAGCACACAGCTATTTCTACAGTAAGGATCTATAGGGAAAGAGGGAGGGAACAATTATACATGATCTCTCATGTCAGTCTCTTCTGCCAAATGACTTTTGGATGACTCACTCCGCAGAGCTATTTGGGTTTTAGAAGCAGAAAGAAGCTAAGTGGGTAGGCCATGTTGGCCCACTTATGAGCAGGGAGGCGCTGTCCAAAGCCCTGTCCAGGGCGGATCTCTTGTTCTGGTGATCCTCTGAGATACTTTCTCCCACCATTCTCATGTTTCCAGCAAGGAGCCCCAGGGTTAGAAGAGTAAAGTGACTTGTCCAACATCACGCAACTGCTAAGTGGAAGAGTTGGCACCTAACCCAGTTCTTTGCTGATTTGAATACTAACTTATTTTTTTTTTTTTGTCCTTCCAATCTTATATTGAATCAGACCCAGAGTTGTCAATTCAGCACTGGCAAAACCCACAAGAAGCTGACAAGTTGGTCTTTTTAACAGTTTGTTTGTTTGTTTGAAAGAGAAAATCAGAAATCTGACATCTAGTGGTTTACTTCCCAAATGCCTGCAGCAGCTGAGGCTGGGCCAGGCCAAAACCAGGTATCTGGATGTTCCTCTGAGTCTCCCACATGGATGGCAGGGATCCAGAGACTTGAGCTGTCACCTGTCACTTTCCAGGGTGTGCGTTACCAGCAAGCTGGACTTCAGCTTGGGATATGAGAGTCCTGAGTATTTTATTTTTTTTTTTTAGGTTTATTTTTATTTTATTTGAAAGGCAGAGTTACACAGAGGGAGAAACACACACACACACGCACACACGCACACACACAGATTTCTCATCTGCTGGTTCACTCTCCTGAATGGCCACCATGGCTGGGACAAAGCCAGGAGCCTAAAGCTTCACCTAGGACTCCCACATGGGTGCAAGGGATCTTTCTGCTGCTTTCCCAGACACGTTAGCAGGGATCTGGGTTAGAAGCTGAGAAGCCAGGACTCAAACTGGGCCCCATATGGGATGCTAGAATTGTCGATAAGGCTTAACCTTGTATGCTATGGCATTGCTCTCTGACCCCTAACTCCCCAACGAACATCTGCCCCATAGAAGGTATGCTTGTCCACCAAGAGCATTCAGTCCCTGCAGGCTGGCTGCAGGGTTAGCCCCGTGATATGTGGAGGTTGTAGTGGCTTGGTGACAGGCAAGAGACAACTGCTCTAATTGGTTTATGAAAACGGGATTTGTTGCATGATTACAAATGGCCAGGCTTGGAAACCATCAAGGAGTGCAGGTGGTTGGAAAGGCTAATCCCCCGCCCACTCTTCTCTTTTGAAATTAATTTTTGAAAGAGAGAGCTCCCATCTGCAGACTCACTTCCAAAATTCCCAAAACAATTAGGTCTTAGACTTGGTCATGTCTGGGTCACGGCTGAACCCAGGAGCCAGGAACTCAATCCAGGTCTCCCAGTAAATTGAATGACAGGAGCCCAATTACTTGGGCCAATTACTGCTGCCTGCCAAGGTCAGCCTCATTGGAAGATGGATTTAGGGGTTAGTGCTGTGTGTTTAACACATATATTTCTGCGTGGGACACAGGCATCTCAACTGCCAAGATAAATGCCCACTCCAAAGTTGTCTTCTCTTATCTCCATCTGACCAACTGAATCTTTTTTTTTTTAAATCACTGATTTTAGGCCACATTGTAACCTTACTGGCCATGAATTGAGCACCATGGATGGTTCAGATGCCATTGGTGATTTAGTGAAGACAAGGCTGGCAACATGGGGAGAAGGGGTGAGGGTGGGGAGACACACTGCTGTTCCTTAGGCAATAGGAAACGAAAGCTTAGTAATTTCCATTGCAATTATATGCAAGCATCTTGAGGCTTGGCTGGCCTGGTGCAGGGGGCTAGGGTAAAGATTTGGATGATTTGCTGCTTTAGAGGATCGAAGCAGACATTGCCAAATTTAATGAGCCTTGGCTCATTGGAACATTGAATGTGGTTTCCAAGGACATTTTTGTGCCTTGGGGCAGGTAGCCAGCCCTCCTCTGTTTCCAGGACATTTTGAATTAGCTCCCTCTGATTAGACCTACCTTGGTAGACTGCATAATGACTCCCAAAGGTGTTAACATTTTAAAAACCCCACTAGGGTCTGATGCAATGGTACAATGACTCAATGGCTAAATCCTCACCTTGCATGTGCTGGGATCCCATATGGGCGCCAGTTCATGTCCTGGTTGCTCCACTTCCCATCCAGTTCCCTGCTGTGGCCTGGAAAAGCAGTCGAGGTGGCCCAAAGTGTTGGGACCTTGTACCCATGTGGGAGACACAGTATGGTTATTTGGGAAGTGAACCAGTGGATGGAGGATCTTTCTGGTCTTTCCTTCTCTCCATAAAATCTGTTCTGCCTATCCAATAAAAATAAATAAAACTGAAAGAAAAAAAGATGGGTACCCTAAGAGCACCAACCTCTTATGCCAGCTCTTTGTGAGTATCCAGTGGAGGTCCCTAAAGGGCCTCATATGCAGTGGAGGATTTATTAAGGTTGGCTTCCATCATTAAAGATGAGTGAGCCACATAAGTAGTCGGAGGGAGCATGTTCTCGAGCCGCTTGGCACACAAGATGGGAAATGGCAGGTCTGAAGTAAGTGGTGGGAGCAGAGGTTGAAGGCTGAGATCACTGCCACTCCCTTCTGTTTGCTGCCTGTAGGCACACTGTGTGCCTACTGGATGGTACAGTGGACAGTCCAGCATGTTGTATATGCCTCTTGTAACTGCATTCCTTCCTTTGCCCCTCCAGTCTCCTTAACCGCTTTCGGCAGTGGCACTGTCTAGCCAAGTCTCGCCACTCTGGCTGTGGATTTAGTTCAGACAGGGACATGTGGCCCAAGGAAGCCCAGTGAAAATCTCCTGTGGTTGTAATGACAGGTTGAGCATCCATACAGTAAAAACCTCAAATCTGAAAGAGGACTGACGTGATGCCAAAGGTGGAAAATTTCACACCAGGAAGCTTTGTTTCATGCTTCCAAATTACTAAACATATTGTATAAAAGTGCCTTAATACGTCTGTGTAATACAAATGTGTTTTGTGTTTAGGTTTGTGTTCTATACACATGTAAATACAAATAGTGAAAAATCTAAATAAATCCAAAAGCTTGAAACACTCTGGTCACAGGCATTTGAGGCAAGGGATGACCTTCCACCTGTTTTCTTGGGGTCGGTGTCTGCTAGTTCTTCTCACCACACGGGAAGAACCGTGTAAGAATGAAGGTAGCTGGGGGTTGGGTGGGAGAATTCGACTGAGTGTTGGGGTTGAGGTTAGATTTAAGCGCTTGGATCCCGATGAAGCTGAGGTCCCACTCCAGGACGTTAGAAATCTAAGAACAGATTTTTTTTGTTGTTGTTGTTACCTTGTTTCACTCCAGGTTTGAGTTGGTTTTTGTTTTTCTCTCTTGTATCTGAAAATGGCCAGACGTAATACAGTCTTTTACAAACTCCAGGAGACTCTGGGAGGTTTCTTTGTTATAGTAGGGAAAAAACCAGTCCGTGCTGTTGTTCTTCTGCCAACTCTAGGGTTTTCAGGGAGGTTTGGGGCAGAGAATGGAAAGTGACGTTGTGGGAAGTTGAGAGGCGGTGCAGTCCTAAAGTTGGGTGAACTCCTCCCAGCTAATTATACTGGAGGGTTTGGGAGGACAGCCCCATTCGTTAAGCTTTTAGGATTCTTGGACGAATGGGTTGAGGATTACACCAGTAAACCCCAGAGAGCTTGGTGTGTGCCAGGCGTTGGGCTGAGGCATGCGCAGGCGTCAAACCTACGACGTGTTTCATGCAGTGGTTGTGGCTCTGTCAGGTGACACAGTCCCCCAGTATTTAAGAGATGGAGTTTGAGCTCTTCTTGGGAGCCCTTAGTTCCTAACCATTAAGGACACACACCTGCAAGGGTTTGTCATCCGATCACCTCGTGGTAGACGTTTTTTTAATTTGAATTACTTGGCTGAGTGATAAGATCTCATTGAAAGAGGGTCCCAGAAGAGGACGGACGAGTGCCTGGTCACCAAGGCTTAGTGGAGATGCAAAACTTGAACTTGGCGGGGGATTGGGGTGGTGGTGGTGGTGGTGGTGGTGGTGGTGGCTCCATTGCACCAACCTGTGCCACGTACAGCCTTGCACACCTCCACCTGAAGGGATCTCATCACCTTAGTAGCATCCTTTGCAGTACTTCTTGGAGAGGGACCCTCGCCCCCAGGTCCCCCCTTGCGGGTAAAGCCAAAGGGTTAGGGCGCACCAGGGGCCGAGCGGCCGGGATCCGGGTGGTCCGCAGTGCGGCAGGCGGCAGCGCGAAGCAGAGAACCGCATGCCCTCCCGCCTGGAAGCGGGGCGCGGCGGGGGTGGGCGCGGCGCCGGGAACAGCGGAGGGCTCGAGGAGGGGTGCGCGTGCGCGGTGGTGGGGGACGCGCGGGGGCGCGCAGGGGGTGCGCGCTTGCGCGGTGGGGGGGGGGGGCGGCGGCGGTGGCCGCGGCGGCGCGCGGCACGGCGGGAACATGGCGCGCGGGAGCGGCGCGCGCGCCTAGCTGACTAAACCGTTAGCTCGAGGCGGACGCGGCCCGGGCCCCGTGGGGATGGAGCAGTCGCCTTCGCCGGTGTCCGAGTCGATTTCGGGGACCACCCCGGCCCGGAGCCGCAGGCGGCGGGAGTCCGAGTCTCCGCCCGCGCCGGCGCGGGTGAGTGCGTGAGGGGGGCGCGGGCCGGGAGACTTTCTTTGTGAAACTCCGTCGGTGCGAGCCGAGCCGGGCCTCAGTCACGGACGAGCGGCCGTGAGGAGGAAGCGGCGGGGCCGTCAGGGTTCGAACCTTCGTCGCGAGCTGTTGGGCGGCGGGACTCCGTTCCGGCGCCTACTTGCCTCAGTTTCCGCGCGAGGGGTGTGTGTGAGAGAGAGTATGTGTGTGTGTGTGTGTATTTGCGCGCGCTCGCGGTACACAGTAGGTGCCTAATGCGCGCCGCGCCGCCCTGTCGCCCCCGCCCCCTCGGGGAGGAACCCCGGGGCCCGAGTGGGAGTCACGGGGAGACAGGTATGGGCTCAGGTGAGGCAGGCGGGACTGAGCTCTCCATCCCCGGGCTTCACCTCAGCGTCCTGCTGGAAAGCTGCCTTGGGGCTCTTCGGGGTGTGTGTGGTTGAGGCGGGGTTTATGGTAAAGAATGCCCTGCTGATTGGGGCACCGGGTTCTGCAGGTACCCCCATACCCCAAAAAGTAGCCAGCACACTGGGGTCATCCTGTTGTACTTCGGCACTTCACATCTGACCCCAGGTTCACCCAGGAAGGGGAGCAGATCTTGACATACACACACACACATATACATACACACATATGTACACACGTGTATATGTATATATGCATGTATTGTAACAAACTCTGGAAGTTGTTACAAGTTTGGCAATGAGTTTGGCCAACTCTGTTGTCGAAAAGTAAGGTTCTTGCGATCAGAAACTTTTTTTTTTGTTTACCCCTCACCATGGCGTTCTGATCCCGGGCACCGTGCCTGGCAGCTGGAGGGTGTCCCTCCGTGTCTGCAGGAGGACGCGGGACTTGATAAAACAGTACTTCTGAAGACATTTTTCCTGAGTTCTTTGAGGACAGCCCCTCCGGGTGATGCTTCCCTGACTCCCTGGCTTAATTTCTGTGGTTGTTGGTAAATGCCAGGTTTTTAGTAGGTTGTAATGGGAAGCAGGGCAGATGTCGCGTAGTGTAAGCGACCAACTGTACCTACCAGATAGATTTTAATGAATCCTGAAGCAACATCTTAAATGAAGAAATGCATGTTTCATTCACTTTGCTTGGAAACGCGGGGCTTGTAGGATTTTCTTCCTTTGAGGCAGGTACCTTTTCACATTTTCATTGCAGCAAATTGGAATTATTGTGGCTCGCTTTACCAAAGTTGCTAGTTTGCTCAATGAAACCTCTTATGTATTTATAGTCCTTATGTGTTTCTTTTTTCTTTGAAATTGATATTACTGTTTAGCTCAGGATCAATGCTAAAATAAAATTATTTGAAAATTAGTTGATATTTCAGTGTTTTTTTTTTTTTTAAGCTAAGTTGGCTTCTTTTCAGTAGGAAGAGAAGACTTTTGGAGTTAACATTGCAGCTGAAGAACAATGATTGAAAAAAGCTGAAAAGCTGAATGCTGTATTCGCCCACTGTGTTGTATTTGTAGCTTTTGTGGCTGTGTCTTTTTACAAGTGTCTTTAATTTTTTTTTCAATGGCTGGAGCTGAGCCAATCCAAAGCCAGCAACCAGGAGCTTCTTCTGGGTCTCCTGCATAGGTGCGGAGTCCCAAGGTTTTGGACTGTCCTCCACTGCTTCCCCAGGCCACAAGGAAGTGATGCATTTGCAATATGAACTGGCATCCATCTGAGGTCGTGGGCATGCAAGTTGAGAATTTAGCCACTGAGCCATTGTGCTGGGCCCTACACGTATCTTGAAAAAGAAACGTTGGCCGATGGGTAAAGTCACTGCCTATTGATAAGTGCCAGGTTTTTTAGTAGTGGCTACATTGCATATGGACACCGGTTTAAGTCCTGGCTGTTCCACTTCTAATCCAACTCCCTGCTAATGCACCTGGGAAAGCAGCAGAGGGTGACCCAACTGCTCACATCCTTGCCACTCATATGGGAGACCTGGATTAAGCTCTTGGCTGTTGTGGCCATTTAGGGAATAAATCAGCAGATGGAATATTCTCTCTTACTCTCTCTCTCTCTTCCCCCCCCCCCCCCCCGCTGTCTCCTTCCTTCCTTCCTTCCTTCTTTCCTTCCTACTTTCCTTCCTTTTTTCCTTCCTTCCTTTCTTCCTTACCTTTCTCTCTCACCCTCTGCCTCTCCAGTTTTGTAACTCTGCTTTTCAAATAAATAAATCTTAAAATAATAATTGAAAAAAACCCTGAAATGCATACTCTTAAAAAAAAAAAAAAGGAAGTTTTAAAAGGGAATGTTTTGACTTAATGGTGAAGATGCTTATGGGGGATGGGGATGGTGTTGTGACTGAACAGGTTAAGCTGTCACTTGCACCTCCAATCCAAGTCTTGTCTGCTTTACTTCTTATCTAGCTCCCTGCTAATGCACCTGGGAAAGCAGCCAAAGGATGCCCTGCACCCATCTTGGAGACCTGGATGAAGTTCATTGACTCCTGGCTTTGGGCTGTTGCAGTTGTTTAGAAAGTAAACCAGTGGGTGCAAGATCTCTCTTTTTGTCTGTATCTCTGCCTCTCAAATAAACAAAATAAATTTTAAAAAGGAAGAGAGATGCATATTGGGATGCTCTGATCCCTTATGGAAAGGTGCAGGGTTCAGTCTGAGTGCCCTGCTTCTGATTCCAGCTTCCTCCTCTTGTACATCTGGGGAGGCAGCAAGTGAAGGCTCAAGTGCTTGGGTCCTTGCTGCCCATGTGAGAGACCAAGATTGAATTTTGATTCTGGGCTTCCTTGCCCAGATTATGAACCTTTGAGTCATGAATCAGTAGATAGTGTCTGCACCCCCGTCTCTCTCTCTCTTGCTGAAGTTTTACTGAGATACAGTTGTATACAGTTCATCTATCAAAAAATTGTTGAGTGACAGAATTCCCGGAGTAGTATGTAAACACATTTTCCTCACCCCACAAAAAGTCGCTCCCTCATTCACAGGCAGCTGTGAATTATTCCTCTTCCCTTCAGCTACTGGTAATAACTAACCTCTTTTCTGTCTCTATGAATGTAACTCTTCTGCATGTTTAATTATGATCTTCTGGGATCAATTTTTTTTTTTTTAAAAAGATGTATTTGAAAGGCAGAATTACAGAAAGAGATCTGCCATTTAATCACTGGTTTACTTCCTAAATGGCCACAATGGCCAGGGCTGGTCTGAAGTCAGGAGCCAAGAACTTCTTCTGGATCTGCCACATGTGTGCAGGGGCCCAAATCCTGGGTTGTCCTCTGCTATTTCCCCACGTGCCTTAGCTGGGAGTTGGATGGCAAGTGGAGCAGCTAGAACATAAGCTGGCACCTCTGTGGGGTGCTGATGCTGCAGATGGTAGCTGAACTTGCTGTGGCCGAACGAAGGCCCCCAGTATTGATTACTTTCACTACGGTGCTTTCAGTGTCCATCCATACTGTTGCATTTAACAAGCACTGTTTCATTCCTGACTATTGTTAAGTAATGTTGAACGAATATGCCTACCTTCTGTTTATCTATTTGTCTGGTGATGAACTTGTGTTTTTTCTTCTTTTTTGGGGGTGTGTGTGTGAAGATTTATTTGAAAGGCAGTTGGAGGGAAGGAGATCTTCCATCCATTGGTTCCCTCGCCATACAGCTGCAGTGGTTGGGGCTGGCCAGGGCAAAGGTGGGAACTTGGAACTCCATCTGGGTCTCTTACATGGGGTCCCAGTACCTGGGCCATCTTCCACTGCTCTTCTAGGCACACCTACAGGAAGCTAGGTTGAAATTAGAGCAACAGGGACTTGAACCAGTGTTCCTATGGGATGCCAGCTTAAACAAGCGGTGCCTTACCTCACAGAGTCACAATGCTGACCGCAGTTTTTGGTGCTTGGGAGTAATTCTCTCGTTGACATTTGTGTACAACTTTGAGTGTGATCCATTCTTATTTTTCTTTGGTTATATCTTCAGGAATAGACTTGCTGAGTCTTGTGATAACTCTTCAAATTCTTGTGGAATTGTCACAATGTTTTGCATTCCCATCAGCAATGTATGGGGACTTCTGATTTCTCTACCTCCTGGCCAATAATTTGCTTTGGTCTTTCAATAGATAACCTAAAAGCTGTGAAAAGGTATCTTATTATAGTTTTGCTTTACATTTTCATAGTGAGTAATGTTATTGGATGTAAGTTCCTACGCTTATTAGCCATTTGAACAACTTCTTTTTAAAAAAGATTTATTTATTTTTATTAGAAAATCAGATTTTGCAGAGAGAAGGAGAGACAAAGATCTTCCATCTGCTGGTTCACTCCCCTAATAGCTACAATGATGAGAGCTGAGTGGTTCTGAAGCCAGGAGCCAGAAGCTTCTTCAGGGTCTCCCATATGGGTGCAGGGTCCCAAGGCTTTGGGCCGTCCTTCGCTATTTTTCCAGGTGGGAACTGGAGCAGCTGGAACACGAACCCACATGAGATTCAGGCACGTGCAAGACAAGGACTTTAGCCAACAGGCTATTACACCAGGCCTGTATTTTGTGTTCTTATATGTGGAATATTTTAAAATTTCCATTTCAGTTCCTTGCTAGAATTATAGTTACTTTTGGATTTGTCTTTTTAGCTTCTTTAGTTTATTGATTTCAATTTTCTGTCCTACGTATTCCCCCTAAAATCGAATAAATGATCTTTGAAAGCATGCAAATGGTCTTTTGTGCAGTTTTGAGCTCCTCACCCTGTGCTTGAGCTCTTCTACTCTGTATTTGAGCTGTAATGCTTATATATGATTTGTGGTATAAATAACAGTTCCACATTTCATTGTTCTGTTATGTATAATGCAACAGTAATATCCCAAAGAGTTATTAAATAAGAGGTAGATATTTACAACAATGCCTTGCATGTAGCATGGTGTGATTTGGTATTTATTTATTTTGTTTTTTTTTAATTAAGCTAAAAGCAGCAAAAATAACCAAACCCAAGGGAAACATAAAACTCCCAAACCACAGACCACAAAGAGAAAACCACAAACAAAACCCCCAAACCACTTCCTGTCTTTATCACTTTTCTATGAGGTAAGAAATCTCTGTGGGAATTAGAAGAACAGTGAAAGAAGACACAGTTGTGTGACGAGGGCCTACCAAATCTCAGGTACAATAAAAATGTATTTGACAACGTATCTGGGGATTATTACAAATGATAAAAATGTAATTTGGAACTGCTCATTTTTACCCCACAGGTCTTAGTGTTTTGTGCCTTTTCATGACTTGTCTGTTAAAAGCTGAAGCAATACTTTTTTTTCCACTTGTTGGCTGCAATTCTTTTAGCCTTTGGATGATTCATTAAAAATTGTTTAAAAGGGTGATGTTTGAGCTTAAACTTAGTAGTATTAAGTTTACTGTCTCTTCTGTAGCTGGCATGGATTTTTTTGGTAAGGAAATAAACCAGAGATACAATGTGGTACAAATATAATGCTTGGAGCATCTTATGTTCATTGAAGGTATATGCACCATGGATCAACATTTTATTTATTTTTTAAGACTTATTATTTTTGTAGTAAAAACTCACCTCCTGGAGGCTGGTATTTAGCCTCGAAGTTAAGATACCAGCATCCCAAGTCAGAGGACCTGGGCTGGGTTCCAGGCCCCGGTGTCTTACTCCAGCTTCCCACTGTTGCAGACCTTAAGAGGCTGCAGGTGCTTATGGCTCAAGGACTGGGGGCGGGATGGACTGTCCCTGGCTCCCAGCACTTGCCCCAGCCCAGCCTCGGGACTTGGGGGGCATCTGGGGAGAGTGCTTTCTTTCCCTATTTCTTTCTCTCTGCTTCTCAAATAAATAAGAAAATTTACCTTAAAAAATCATAACCATACATAAATTTGTAGCACGCAAGTTGATACCTCACAGGCATTTCTGTAAGAATATTTTCTTTTTTTTTTTTACAAAGAAAAAAAAAGAAACAAGCAGAAAAAGAATATTTTCTTTTGAAAATCAAAGCAGGGCATAGTATGATGGCTCAATGGCTAAATCCTTGCCTTGCATGTGCCCAGATCCCATACGGGTTCTGATTCATGTCCTTTCTGCCCCACTTCCCATCCAGCTTTATGCTTGTGACCTGGGAAAGCAGTGGAGAATGGCCCAATGCCTTGGGGTCCTGTACCCACAGGAGAGACCCATGCGAAGTTCCTGGCTTCCGACTTTGTAATATCTCAGTTTCAGCTGTTGTAGCCACTTAGGGAGTGAAACAGCAGACAGAATATCTTTCTCTCTGTCTTTCCTTCTCTCTGTAAATCTGCCTTTCCAATAAAAATAAATCTGTGAAAAAAAAAATCGAAGCAGATCTTGGTTGTGGCATGGTGTCTCATTGGGCTAATTCTCCACCTGCCTGTGCTGGCATCACATATGGTGTTGGTTTGTGCCATTTCTGGTCAAGGCTGCTCTACATTTAGCCAACTCTCCTACTTATGAACTGGAAAGGCAGTGGAGGATGGCCCAAGTCCTTGGCCTACTTCACCTTGTGAGAAGCCGCGGTGGAAACTCCTGGCTCCTGGCCTCCATCAGCTCAGCTCTGGGTGTTGTGGTCATTTAGGGAGTATACTGATGAATGGAAGATCTCTCTCTCTGAAAAATCTGCCTTCCAAATAAAAAATAAATATATCCTTAAAATAAATCAGAACATCTTTAATTAAAATGCTTTCATCTTTAATTAAAATGCTTTTAATATAAAAGTTGTGTTTGTGTATTATGTATCATGGGGAAGTGTAAAGGAAGCATAATTCTTCCATAAAATCCCGACATATTACCAGTGCCCAGTAATTGTTCCTGTCAATACTGGACTGTTTTCTATGCATCTTTTTGTAGTTATCTACATACACATATAGACATACACAAAATGTATTTGTATTTTAACAGAAATAATATCAAGGTATATAAAATATATTCAAAATCAGCTTTCATTAGGTGTAACTTAAATTATAAAATTCACTAATTGAAAATATATAGTTCTGTGAATTCTGACAAGTATCGGGGCTTTAAAAAATTTTATGGGAAAAAATTATGAAAAAGCATAGTTAAAAAGTAAATTCATTGGGGGGCTGACTGCGAGGCCTTTCCTGCTTGGTCAGTGCTCTTGCTCGTGTGTGTGAGAGCTGGGACTTGGGGCAGACTAGGCTGAACAGGGCTACAAAACCTGTTGGCTTGCATAGAACTGGGTTAGGGGGAGAGCCAGGCTGAGCTATACGACCCTATCCACTGGTGCATATATGAGCCAGAATAAGGGCAGGCTGGTCGGTCTTTGGTACAGAATCAACTGGCTAATGCTGGGCCTGAGAGGGCAGGTCCTGTCAGGCTGTACAGCAGAACCACCTGGAAAAGTGCAAGATCCAGGGCTGGGAATGAGCCTAGTATGGAAGTTGTGGGCACCCTCTGATGGGCTGTAGCTCTCACCACTGAGCCTGAGAACCAGGACTAGGGGCGTGCCTGATAGTGTTAGCATCCACTGGCTTAAGTATGAGCTGGATAGTGGAGTTGGTTGGGCTGAGTTAGGCTCCAACGCCTGTTGATGTGTGTGAGAGCCAAATGTGATGTGGAATGAACCAGACCAGTCTGCTGTACAAACTGGCATGTAGAGGAAGTAAGGCTGGGGGTGTGCCTAATGCGGGTTGTTCTGGCTTGTGTCAACTTGGCTGCAGTTCCCCCTGGTGTGTGTGAGGACCAAGTGTGTGGAGGGCAGGGTTGGGCTGCTCTATACATCCATTGATTTGCTTCAAGAGATGGGGCTGGGGACAGAATGGACTGGCCCACTGTAACTATCAGTCTGTGTGTAGGCTGATGTGGGTGATGGACTGATCCAGACCTTGTTATTGGCAAACACACACAAGAGTCAGATCTGGGGATACCTCAACTGGACCACTGAACTGAAAACTCCAGTCATAAAGAAAATCACAAGAAATCTGGTCTGAGTGTGGAGTGCATGTGTCAGAACTGGGCCTCCTTGGTTGCTGAAGGCTATCTGGTGGACAGGAAGCCCAGATGCGCATGAGATATAAGACATCAGATCATTGAGGCTGCAGAGGATGTCTAGTACCATGGAGGGCAGAATAAATTTGATAACCTTCCTGGCTGAGCTTCAATAGCAGGTATCTGGGTGAGTCAAGACTCTGAGGTGGACTGTGTGAGCCAGGACATATGGACTGGGTAGAATTTCCTCATCCTTGGAGCAATGAAATCAACATCATCTCAGAACTGTCAAAACCACTTGAGCAGTGCCTTCGGAATATGCTCCACACTGGGGACCTTAGGATGACATCAAATAAAATCCCACGTCATTGGTTACTGGTGTGGTTAGGATGCTGGGCACAGCCCTCCTCCCCTTTCTCTCTCCTTCTCTCAGATATGGGAAGAATAGAAAGGAAGGTTGGAAATAATTGTCTCATCCACTCTCTCCTATGCTTTGACCCTTCCATCCTAATTGGTGGTCCACGTGGGCATGCATCCTTCTCAGCTATGTAAACATCATCAAAAAGTAAATCTATTATGAAAAAACTCCTGTATTGATGTTAGCAATATGCATGAGGAGGATCTAGATACAGGTACTAAAAAGGGTAAGATACCAGTTAGAAAAGAGCTTCTGTAGGAGTGACAAAGGCTGGGCCCGGCACAAAGGCTCAGTGGCTAAATCCTCACCTTGCACACACAGGGATCTTATGTGGGTGCTGGTTTCATGTTCTAGCTGTTCCACTTCCTATCTTGGTTGTGGCCTAGGAAAGCCGTAGAGGGCAGCTCAAAGCCTTGGGACCCTGTGCCCGTGTGGGAGACCCAGAAGAAGCTCCTGGCTTCCGGCTTTGGATGGGCTCAGCTTGATCAGTTGGGGAGTGAACTAGTGGATGGAAGATCTTCCTGTGTCTCTCCTCTCTGTAAAACTGCCTTTCAAATAAAAATAAAATAAATCTTAAAAAAAAGATTTTAATTTTTATTGGAAAGTCACACAGACAGGAGAGACAGAGAAGATCTTTTGTCTGCTGATTCACTTCCCAAGTGGCCGCAATGACTGGAGCTGAGCCAATCCGAAGCTAGGAACCAGGAGCTTCTTCTGGGTCTCCCACGCGGGTGTAAGGTCCCAAGGCTTTGGGCCATCCTCACCTGCTTTCCCAGGCCACAAGCAGGGAGCTGGATGGGAAGCAAGGATGCCAGGATTAGAACCGGCACCCATATAGGATCCTGGCACTTGCAAGGCAAGGATTTTAGCCACTAGGCTACCATGCCGCACCCTAACAATAAAAATCTTTTTAAAAAGAGCCATATAAAGTCTGATAAAATTGAAGTACAGCCAAACATCAGATGCATGGTGAAGGGTAGATATTCTCAGCAGAAAGAGCCATTAGTGGGTGAGAATTTGATTTTCCTCTGTAACTATAAATCCTGGTATTTAGGAACCTTAGGAAGCATGTAAGGAAGTTGTGTTCAAGGAAGTTGCACTTGAAAGTTGTTTGTCACGGTGTGCTAACTTACATGGTGATCAAAACTGCAGTCTGCCTGGGTTTAGTCAGAGCTCCTCCGGAAGTGTACATCTTTGGGTTTTCTGTTAAAGTAGGAATATTGCTATTGCCTGTTTCACAGTGTGGTTATTGGGGCTACATGACTTAATACATGTGCACTATTTAACACAATTTTGGGCATACTGTGTATATGAAGTGAATGATAGCTGTGGTTGTTGTTATTGCTTTTTAGAGTAGTAGTAGACACTTGGGAGTTGGACATAGATTGATGTCTTGATTTGACCCGTTGCACCAAGTTGCAGATTACTAAGCAGACATTTTGCATGACTTTAGGACAGAAAATATTTTGCCGGTTGTTATTGTCTCTTAGTGACGAATCTTTCTTGTTTATCTTGCCTTGTGAGGCTGCGTCTCAGGCCCTGCTGGCCCCACTGCTGCTCCGGCAGCGGCGCTCTGTAAGCAGCAGGAAGGCACCAGGGAAGGAAGGGCCTTGCTCTTCTTGGCTTCTCTGCTAGCCGTGCCTGTGACTGTAGCCCTAACAACAGCTCTTCCTTCCTGTAGCAACAGGATTTTTTTTCCTTAATAATTTGATAAAGAAACTCCCTATAATCTATGGACAATATAGATCTTGTAGATTTAATAAAGTTGCTGAGTTATGTAATCATAGACTTGATAGAAGCTTGCAATAAGTCATACCAATCTGTACAGTTCTATTTTTTTAAAAGATTTATTTATTCTTTTCCCTAAAAGCAGGTCTACAGAGAGAGGACAGAGAGAAAGATTTTCTATCCACTGGTTCACTCTCCAAATAGCCACAGTGACTGGAGCTGAGCTGGTCAGGAACCAGGAGCTGCCTCTGGCTCTCCCATGAAGGTGCAGGGTCTCAAGGCTCTGAGCCGTGCTCCACTGCTTTCCTAGGCCACAGCCAGGGAGCTGGAAGTGGAGCAGCCAGGACACAACCTGGCATGTACATGGGATCCTGGTGCTAGCAGGAGGAGGATTAACTAATTGAGCCCTTGAGCTGAGCCTAATTCTATTTTTAAAAATATTTATTTAATAACATTGTTTCCTGAATGAAGTCATCAGGGGCATTTTTACTGGATTTGTAGTTTTCATAGATAGGAACAGAGTTGGATTGAAAGTGATACTGAGGGGCCAGGCGGCGTGGCCTAGTTACTGAAGTCCTCGCCTTGAACGCACCGGGATCCCATATGGGCGCCGGTTCCAATCCCGGCAACCCTGCTTCCCATCCAGCTCCCTGCTTGTGGCCTGGGAAAACGTCAAGGATGGCCCAAGGCTTTGGGACCCTGCACCCACGTGGGAGACCTGGATGAAGCTCCTGGCTCCTAGCTCCGGATTGGTGCAGCTCTGGTTGTTGTGGTCACTTGGGGAGTGAATCATTGGACGGAAGGTCGTCCTCTCTGTCTTTCCTCCTCTTTGTATATCTGACTTTGCCATAAAGGTGGATGGATATTTAAAAAAATTAGTTCTTTAAGTAAAATTCATATATTTGAGAGAGACAGAGTTTCCATCTGTAAGCTGTTTCTCCAGATACCCTGGAAGGCTGGGTTTGGAGTTGGGCAAAAGCCAGCAGGTACTATATGTGAGCGGCAGGATTGCAATTGTTTGTTGTTGCACTGGCAGAAAGCTGCAGGTAGGAGCCACAACTAGGCACCAAGCTCAGGTATTGCTTTTATTTATTTATGTAAAGATTTATTTATTTTTATTGCAAAGTCAGATATACAGAGAGGAGGAGAGACAGAGGAAGATCTTCCATCCGATGATTCACTCCCCAAGCAGCTGCAATGACTGGAGCTGAACCGATCCGAAGCCAGGAGCCAGGAACTTCTCCTAGGTCTCCCACATGGGTGCAGGGTCCCAAGGTTTTGGGCCATCCTTGTCTGTTTTCCCAGGCCACAAGCAGGGAGCTGGATGGCAAGCAAAGATGCTGGGATTAGAACCAGCGCTCATATGGGATCCCGGTGCGTTCAAGATGAGGACTTTAGTCACTAGGCCACTGCGCTGGTCCCTATTTATTTATTTACTTTATTTTGTTATTGATTATGTTTACGTGGTTGAGAAAGATATATGCCTGTGTGCACCACTGATTACAGTTGAGGATTAGGGAAAGTGGATGAGACCATTGTTTCCAAGTTTCCTTTTCTTCTTCCTGTATCTGGGTAAAAAGAAAGAAAGAAGGAAAGATGGCTGTGAACAACAGCCCAAATACACTAGTACCCAAGGGTGTGGGATGGCCACTTGATGTTGTCTTAGGGTCCCTCAATTGCACCTTGTTCTGAGGATATTGCTCAGGCGGTTTTGACAGTTCTGAAATGCTGTTTATTTTGTTGTTCCAAGGATGAGGTGATCCTTGCAAGCTCCAATGGCTGACATAGTCCACCTTAGAGTGTCAACTCACCCAAATATTTGCTATCATGCTTGGCTGGGAGAGTTGTTCAATTTATTCTGCCCTCCATCCTCTGCTATGGTGCTAGACATCCTCTGCAGGTCCCAAGGGACTGCATGTCCCCCATGTGCATCTGGGCATGCTGCTACTGCTATGTCTTAGCCAATGAGGAGGCTCCGTTCTGACACAGGCAGTGCATGGTCAGGCCACAGATCCTGTGATTCTCCCTGTTGTTGGAGTTCTAAGTCCAGTGGTTCAGTTGAGGGGATCCCACACCTGACTCTTGTGTGTCTTGCCAGTGTGGGGTCTGGCTCAGTCTATCACCCACATCATCCTACATACACAGTGGAGGTTGCATGTGCTGGGTCAGTTCTGTCTCCAGCCCCATCTCTTATGTAAACCAATGGTTGCTGCAGCCCAGTCCAGTTCTGCCCATCACACACTCAGCCCTCATATACACCGGTGGGAACTGAAGCCCTGTTGGAATGATCCCCAGTAACCCCTAATATGCCTTTCCCTGCCCTGGTTCCTGTGCATGCCCATACGTGCAGCAGACTTGTCCTGTCTGTCCCTCATCCCATTCGGCTTTTGTACACACCCATGGGTTATGCAGCCTAGTTCAGCCCAACTGACCCACTGTTCAGCCCACATTTATGCTGTTGGGTGCTACCTGCAAGCCCAGGTATTCTAGTGTGGGATGTGAATATCTTAACCACTAGGCTGTGTACCTTGGAAGAATGATTATTATCTGTAAGGCAAAATCGAGTGGGTGGGGTGGTGGGGGAACATGTGAATAGATGAAAGTGGTCAGAGGATGGATAGAGGCTGAGAGAGACAGTCTCCATCTTCTGATCCATTCTCTTAAGTGGCCACAATAGCCAGGTTTAGGCCAGGCCCAAACTAGGATCCAGGAACTCCAACCAAGTCTCTCACACGGATGGCAGGGCCCCATCATCCACTGCCTTCCAGGGGCGTTAGCACAAAGCTGGTTTAGGAGTGGAGCAGCGGGGAGGTGATTTGGCACTCTGAGGTGGGATGCTGTTGTGGTAAGTGGCTAGCTGACCACAGAACCATATTTTAAAAAGAGCATATTAATTAACCAGAAGAATCTCCAAATTGGTTGTATCATGTGATGAACATTTTAAATATATGTTTAGTTTATGGAGGAAATATTATTTCCCATGTGTTACCCAAGTATTTGCTGCCACTGGGGATGCAGAATTGACAGATTTGTTATAATTTCTGTTCTTTTTTTTTTAAAGATTTATTTTTATTACTAAAAGAAGACCACAGTGGACCATTACCTCACCCCTCTTATGGCGGCTGTCATGAAAATAAAAACAACAGGGTGGCCAGGATGAGAGAACAGGGAACTCTTCACTGTTGGTGGGAATGTGAATTAGTCTAGTCATTATGAACATTATGTAGATCCCTCAAAAAATTAAAAACAACTATCATATGATCCAGTATTCCCACTTCAGGATCTATCTAAAAGGAATAAAATCACTGCCTTTGAGATTTTCTTCACCGTGCATTTCTGTTGCAGCAATATTCACAATAACTCGGATATAGAAACAACTTGAGGCAAGTGCATTGGCTTAGCAGGCCAAGTTTCTGCTTGCGGTGTTAGCATTCCACATGGGAGCTGGTTCATGTTCAAGCTGCTCTACTTGCTATCCAGTTCCCTGCTTATGGCCTGGGAGGGCAGTGGAGGATGGCTGAAACCCTTGGGCCCCTGTGCCCACATGGATGACCCAGAACAAGCTCCAGAGACCTGGCTTTGAATGTGTCCATCTCTGACCACTGCAACCGTTTGGGGAGTGAACCAGTTGATGGAAAATTTCTCTCTGTCTGTCTTTCCTTCTCTTCCTGTAACCCTGCCTTTCAAAAAACAAGCTGGGGATAATGCTATGGCTCAACAGGCTAATCCTCTACCTTTAAGCACCAACATGTCCTGGCTGCTCCGCTTTCCATTGTGCTCCCCGCTTGTGGCCTGGGTTAACAGTGGAGGGTGGTTCAAAGCCCTCGGAGCCTGCACTCATGTGGGAGACCTGGAAGAAGCTCCTGGCTCGGGGGATGAACCAGTGATTGGAAGATTTTTCCTTCTCTTCCCTTCTTTTGGTAAATCATCCTTTCAAATAAAAACAAGTAATTTTTTTTAAAAGAAAAAGACCTAAGTGCCCATTTGAGATGGATGAATGGATTAAAAAAATTAGAAAAAGATGTTTCCTTATATGTGTTGGAATATTATGTAGCTTTAACCAGAAGCCATTTGCAATGATATGTATGAAGAGGGAGGACTTTATACTAAATGAACTAAACCACATGCAGAAAATGTAGAATCTGAGAAAATTAAATATAGAGTAGCAGAGTAGAAAGATGCATTTAAGGTTACAGGAAAAAAAGAAATGTTGATAAATGGGTGTAATCCTTCAGTTATAACCTACATAAACTCTGGAGACCTAATATATAGTATGGTAACTAATTAACAATTATACATTTTATACTTGAAATTTGTAAGAGAATGTCTAAAATATTTTTAACAAACCACACAGCAATTATGTGGATGATGGATATGTTAATTTGATTGTGGTAATCACTTCACAATGTGTATGAAAAGATCGCGTCCAACACCTTAAGTACATGTAAAGTAAAAATAAGTGAATGTTAGGGGCCACAATAAATAGTGTGGTATAGTGTATTAAACCACTACCTCCAGTGCTGGCAAATCCACTCCCTACAAAGCTGGCTTTCCATATGGGTGCTGGTTTGTGTCCCAGCTGCTCCACTTATGTTCAGACTTCCTGCTAAAGTGCCTGGGAAAGTAGCAAAAGATGGCCCAACGTGGGCCGCTGCTGCCCACATGGGGGACCCGAATGGAGCTCCTGGCTTTGCCCTCGTCCAGCCCTGCTGATGTGGTCATTTAGGGAGTGAACCAGTGGATGGAAGATCTCTTTCTGCCTCTGCTCTCCCTCCCACTTTGCTTGGCCTCTCAGATAAATAAATAAATCTCTCTCTTTTTTTAAAGATTAAATTATTATTTGAAAAGCAGAATGACAGGGAGGGAGAGATGTAAAGAAGTTTTTCATTTGCCAGTTAACTCCCCCAAATGGCTGTATCTGCCAGGCTACACCGAGTTGAAGGCAGGAGTCAGGAAGTCCACGCACGTCTCCCACATAGGTGGCAGGGGCCTGAGTCCTGGAGCCACCTGCTGCTGCTTTCCCACGCACATTAGTTGGATTGGAAGTGGAGCAGTTGTGACTTGAATGGGTGCTCACACCAGCCCCAGTATATTCAGTTTGCACTGTTTAGCTATACATTATTAAGGCTAGAAAACATTTATGGAAGGACTGGTACCGTATGTAATAATTATTACATGGCTGAGTGTTCTGAGTTTGGCTCATGAATTATTGACATACCCAGTAACTTATTAACAGGATTCTGTGAGAATATCAGAGGAAAATATTGACAGTGTTAATATATAGGAGCGTCCATATACTGTGTATGGAATAAGATCAATATTTTTGTTTCTTTTGGAACTCAGGAGGAAAGAAACTGTGGTAATTAGTCAAATTAAAAGAGCAAACATCTTACTCTCTTCAGGAAGCGTTCTTTATTTAGTTTTCAGTCTGTATTTTCATATGGCCTGTTTATTTCAAGTGTTAGATATGTAAACAGAAATAACTGATTTTTTTTCTCATGTCATGCTGCAGAGAAGATATGAAAAGACTACAGACATTAAATCAGTTCTGTTGAGCAAACACAGCAATGGCTGTTTCGTAGCCTCCTGAGGACCACTCTGTCCATCTGAGTAGATCCACGCCAGGTCCAAGTTTCTGTGGAGCGTCTACTTCAGGGTATTTTCCCCTTAAGCACGAAGACCTTTGGTGCTGGGGACAGATTCTTCTCTATCAGGCATAACCTTTCCGTGCCACCACAGACTTTCCCGTGATGTTTTTTCTCTGTCCTTAACAACCTTATTAATAGCTTGTATCAGTGTTTCAGGCAGACCCTGGTCCTCTAGACACCCACGAAATGATCACGTAATGTTTGATATTTCCACTGTCAGATTAATAGTGTAGATGTGGAAATATCTGAAAAGCCTTTATTTTAAGAGGGAATTGAATTAATTGCATTTATCTCAATGTTCTGAGGATGTAAGGTTTCCTAGAAGCATATTTTGGGAAATGATTTTTTTAAAGATTTATTTATTTTTTAATTGGGAAGGCAGACATACAGAGAGGAGGAGAGACAGAGAGGAAGATCTTCTGTCCAGTGATTCACTCCCCAAGTGGCCGCAATGGCTGGAGCCGAGCCAATCTGAAACCAGGAGCCTGTAGACTCTTCCAGGTCTCCCATGCGGATGCAGGGGCCCAAAGCTTTGGGCCGTCCTCTCCTGCTTTCCCAGGCCACAAGCAGGGAGCTGGATGGGAAGCAGGGTTGCCACCATACAAACTGGCACTCATATGGGATTCCGGTGCATACAAGGCCAAGATTTTAGTGACTAGGCTGCTGTGCTGGGACCTTCATTTTTTTTTAAAGTCTTTTATTGCTGCTTTTATATTACATCCCTCATTTTCAGAACACAGATTTTATTGCTGTTACTTATACCTAGTATTGGCCTAACTAGAATCATGATAACCCTATTTCGATAAGTACAGTTAAATGTTTTGTATTATTGATGTTGTATGCATTGATTTGATGGTGGAGTAAAGCAATCATCTGACTGGGTCTGGCACAGTAGCCTAGTGGCTAAAGTCTTTGCCTTGCACTTCCTGGGATCCCATATAGGTAGGTGCCGGTTCTAATACTGGCAGCTCCACTTCCCATCCAGCTCCTTGCTGTGGAATGGGAAAGCAGTGGAGGACGGCTCAAAGCCTTGGGACCCTGCACCCAAGTGGGAGATCTGGAAGAAGTTCCTGGCTCCTGGCTTCAGAGTGTCTCAGCTCCGGCCGTTGCGGCAGCTAGGGGAGTGAATCATCGGTCGGAAGATCTCTGTCTCTCCTCCTCTCTGTATATCTGCCTTTCCAATAAAAAAAATAAATCTTAAAAAAAATCAGATATATATTCCTTTGGAATATATAGAAGTGCTGAATTTCGGCCCCGGCACAGTGGCCTAGTGGCTTAAGTTCTTGCCTTGAATGCACCAGGATCCCATATGGGCGCCGGTTCTAATCCCAGCAACCCTGCTTCCCATCCAGCTCTCTGCTTGTGGCCTGGGAAAGCAGTTGAGGATGGCCCAAAGCCTTGGGACCCTGCACCCGCGTCGGAGACCCGGATGAAGCTCCTGGCTCCTGGCATCAGATCGGTGCAGCTCTGGCCATTGTGGTCACTTGGGGAGTGAATCATCAGATGAAAGATCTTCCTCACTGTCTTTCCTCCTCTCTAGGTATATCTGATTTTACAGTAAGAATAAAGAAATCTTTTTTAAAAAGTGCTGAATTTCGAGGAAGACATGGGGAAGGATATTATATATATTTTGTTTATTTAATTTCGACCAAGCCTGCTAAGAATTATAAAATATCTTCCTGATACTCCTGTGTTTATTTCTCCCATTTCTACTCTATAAGATCTGGACTGTAGGTCTTTTTTTTTTTAAGTATTTATTGGAAAGACAAATTTACACCCCAGGTGGTTGAAATGGCCAGAGCTGAGCTGATCTGAAGCCAGGAGCCCCACGCGGGTGCAGAGTCCTGAGGCTTTGGGGCATACTTTGCTGTTTTTCTAGCCAAAATCAGGGAGCTGGATGGGAAGTAGAGCAGCAAGGACATGAACTGTTACCTAAATGGGATTCTAGTGCTTGAAGGAGAAAGATTAGCCAATTGAACCATTTTACCAGGACCTATAGTTCATGTTTTAAAAGTGAATAATGCTTGACTCATTCTTTCTCTTTGGTTTTAAGGTCACTGCTCTAAAGTCATAGAAAACATTGTGATTAGAGAAATGAACAATGAGAACAGGTCTTAAATTATCAGGATACACTTTATCTTTCTTGTTTTGGTTAAATTATGGTTGACAGATCTGCTAGTCTGAAAGTAGTCAGTGGCACATAAAATGATCTTTGAAAAACTTTTTTTGTTTTAAATCTTGTATATCCTCATTGCCTAACTGAATAAAAGAGAAAAGTTTAATTAGAAATATCTATAATACACTTATTATTTTTATCCCTTTGTTCTTTTTTTTTTATTTTTATTACAAAGTCAGATATACTGAGAGGAGGAGAGATAGAGAGGAAGTGGAGCTGCCGGGATTAGAACCAGCAGCCATATGGGATCAAGGCGAGGACCTTAGCCACTAGGCCTCGCTGCCGAGCCCTATCCCTTTGTTCTTAAAAATATAGAATCATCTCAATATAGTTGAGATCACTATCAATGTAGCTTTATATTTTGGTTTTTCCTTTCTATAACTTTAATTTGCCAGGGAAATGCTGAGTATTCTATTGTACCCATTCTATCAATAAATGTGTGTGTGTGTGTAAATATTATTTGTCTATATATGAGTTTGTTATGTTTCAGGGCACAAAAGTTAGCTATAATTTTAAAGCAGATCATGAAGAATATCTGTCTTACTATTTTAAATTTATTTGCAAGGCAGGGTGACAGAGAAGGGAGAGAGCAACCTTCCATCCACTGGTTGGTTCACTGCTCGAGCTGCTGCAAAAGCCTTAGATGAGTCAGGCTGGAACCAGGAGCCAGAAGCTGCGTGCTGGTCTCCCTTGTGGATGGCTGAGGCCCAAGGGCCTGGGCCATCTACTGCCGTCTGCTGCACAGGAGGCCGGATCAGAAATGAAGTAGCTGGGACTTGAATCTGCACTGCAACATGGGTTGCTGGCACCAGTCTCTCCGTGTTCTTCTGATTTTCAGAAAGGAACTTCGTTGGATTGTCTGAATTTCGTTTGGCATGGTTTCTTGCTTTGTAGATTCCTCTGTTTGGTGCTAAGACTATTGGCCGGAGAAGTCCCGATGGACCAGCGCTGAGTAAAGCTGAATTTGTGGAGAAAGTTCGTCAGAGTAACCAGGCCTGCCATGATGGAGATTTCCACACAGCTATTGTTTTGTATAACGAAGCCCTTGCTGTTGACCCTCAGAACTGCATCTTATACAGCAACAGATCTGCAGCCTACATGAAAATCCAACAGTATGACAATGCTCTGAACGATGCAATCAAAGCCCGGCTTCTCAACCCCAAATGGCCAAAGGTACAAATCCCACTTACTTTCACAGGCTCTTGTGTGCTGCTTTATTCTTTTAATACATTTTACTCTAACAGCAGTGTAGTTATTAAATATAGTTATAATTTGTACTTCGGTAATATATGCTTTTTAAGTGTACTTTCTCTTTCCCGGTTTCTTTTCCTGTGTATTTGAGATTTGAATATTTTTTCTTTCCGCTTTGCAATAAGATGCTTTCTAGTTACTTAGGTTTTGCATATCTTAAGTTTGCATAGCGTTTTAGATGGGGCTTGACTTCCCTTCAATTTAAAATAATACACTTTATTCCCTGTTGATGACTGCTTGTTTTCAGAATAACATTTAATTAAGGGCTTTTCCCCCCTAATAAATCATTATAATTATATACATTCTCTTACATACTGTAAGGTTTGAGCCTGTATCTTCATTTTATATATTTGTTCTTTATTTTCAATTTTTTTGTTGCCTAAATAAATCTCTAGTATATTACAGCAACAGCATCTTCAGATAGGATAAAGGATAATGGTTACGGATTTGTAGACCGCCTGCAGATCTAAGCTACAGCAGGACGGCTGCAGTTAATGTTGTATTGTTTTGGGGATAATTACTAACATGTGAGGTGTTCTTACCACTTACATATGCACACACACACACACACGCGGTGCTGTGTGAGACGTGGATATTCTCATTTGATTTAATATTGTGTTTCACTGTGTATGAAGTATATCAAAACATCCATGTGGGACATGTTTTATATATATAAAGATGTGACTGAGCTGCTTTATATAGAATCACAAAATTATTTTTGATCTCATACTTAGCTTTCTGTTGGGTTAACCAAGGTTAATGAGTGTTTCCTAGAGATCTAAAATAGATTTTTGTCTTATTAATAACATTTCGTGGAAACTTTGCCTTTGGTAGGTGTTTTTTGGCCTTGACTAGTGAATAATAGTGAGAATTAATATTGTCTCAGGAGCGGTTTAGTAATCTATAGTTTCCTAAAGAATTTCTTTTATAACTATAACCATTGTAAATGAAGTGTTTGGGAGTTAAAATGCTATTTTTCAAAAGAATAGATCTAGGTTCTTATTTGTGACACCCCTCTATTAATGACAATATGGATTTAAATCCCAACTGATTAATTTATATTTAAAAATATATTATTGGATATGATTTGTTCAGAGTTTTAAGAGAAATTTTTACATATGTGTTATGGGTGCTATTGATGTATAACTCTTTTTCCCGCATAATGTCTTTGATTTCAGTGTCAGTGTAGTTTTGACTTTATGCAATGAACTGTTAATATTCCTTCTTCCTGTAGCTTCTGAACAAATCTGTGTTGGGTTGGCATTTTTTTTTTCTTAAGTGTTTGATAGAATTTACTACTTAGGCATCTTTATCTGGGCTTATTTTTCTAGGAAAGTTTTAATGATACTCTTTGATTTAGGGCTTTTCAAGTAATTTTTTTTTAATGAAAGAATAATTTTGCTTATTTAAAAGGCAGAGTGAGAGGAGAGATGGATTGAGAAAGAGATCTTTCCATCTGCTGGTTCACTCCACAACTGGTCACAGTGGTCAGGGCTGGGTCACACTGAGACCAGAAACTTGGAGCTCCAGCTGGGTCTCCGTCGCGGGTACGGGGGACCAAGTGCTGGGCCTTCCTCTGCTGTTTCCCCGGGTGCATTAGCAGGGAGTTGGGTTGAAGTGGAGCTGACTGTGACTGGTTCTCTGATGCGGAACGCTGATGCTGCTGACAGTGGCCTCACGTGCTGTACCGCAAGGCTGGCCTGGTCAATGTTTCTTTCAATCTTTTGTGTAATTTAGATTGTTAGATTTGTCAGCAATAGTTCTTGATTTTTTTTTTAATCTCTAGGCTCTCTCGTGATGTTCATTTCTTCACTCTAATATTGTTAATACGCACATGCTTTTTGTTTTTTCATCAGTTGGAGGTTTACCAGTTCTGTTCACCTTCAACATCATTTAGTAGTTTCATTGATTCTTCTTTATTGTTGTACATTTTCTCTTCCATTGATTTCTACTCTTCATCTTTTTCAGTTATTTGTGTCTCCTTTTCATTTTTATTTCTTTCTTTTATAAAGTGATGAAGATAAGCAGCCTTACTCATTATTTTGGAAAAAATTAGCCAGTGCGTAAGCTCTGTGGAAGTCCTGAGCCCTCTGAAATCATCATTCATTCTTCATTTATGTATGGATCTCTTCAGTCGAAAGTGTGTTTGCTTCTCCCACATTCACTGCTGACTTTTCCTTTAAGCATTATCATCTTTAGTGGTGATCTAATTTTTTTCTCCCCATTTGATTTTTGTCCCTTGTTTTAATTTTATTTTTACGAATTTTTAAAAATTTGAGAGGCACACAGATACACACCACACCACACCACACACACACACACACACACACACACGCCATATTCTGGTTGGTTCCTCAGAGCCTGCAATGACTGAGGCTGGTGCTGTGGGCCAGGAATCCCACATGCATGGCAGAAAGACAGTCATCTGAGCCGTTGCTGCTGCTCCTGAGGACCTGCTCATTGGTAAAGCTAAATAATTCTGTCTAAGCATTGCTTTCGCATGCTATAAATTTTGACATATATTTTCATTGTTATTTGGCTTGAATATTTATTTTTCTTGTGAGTACCTCTTTGAGTAACGGATTACTTGAAGGTTTTTAATTTCCAAATATCTGTGCTTTCTTGGTTATTAATGTTGATTTCTAATTGAATTCACCTGTAGTCCAAGGACGTACTTGTGATGTTAATGCTTGTCAGTGTACTGTGGTGCTTTTCCCAGTTCACTGACAGGGAGCTGTGTCCTAAGCAGAGCAGCTGAGACAAGAACCAGTGCCACTATGGGATTCAGGCTTTGAAAGCAGTAGCTTTACCCATTATACCACAATGCCAAACCTAGGGCACAGTGCTTAAAAATATGTTCTTACTGTGTTTGGTGTTGCCCACTTGGCGAAAACAATTTACAAGGCCAAGCCTGGAACCACTGTAGGAGTGGGATTAACTAAGGCTCCATGCAATGGTGTGTGAAGAGTTTGTGGCCGATCTTGCAGTTTACCTAAGACTTCTTTGTCAAATCCCATAGCTTTCTTTAGTTGTGTCTACATTACTTTTTTTTTTTTCCATCCTTTGTCGTTCTGTTATGAAAATTGATTGAATCCTATTTTTTTTTAAACATGTCAGTTATGAAGTAGTGGCCATTTAGTGTGAATGATGAGTTACAGAACTAGTATGGTCTTCAGGGGTATCATAAGAGGACAACTTAAAAGAACAGTGAATTCTCATTTGGTACATCAGCACATAAGGGCAGAGTTCACACTGGGACTTTCTTGTTCAGGTTAAAGCACATTATGAAATATCTCCTCTTTGTTCATAGAGTTAATGGTTTTCCTGTATTCTAACTCAATGATTGTGGTTGGTGTCAGAATCCTATCATCAGCTTACACCTGATGACAGTTACATGTAAGAAAAAAATGTTTAAACATATCTTGGCCTCATATTTCCCTTTGTTTTATTATTAAAATAATAATAAAATACAGTAGGGAATTCTTATCTGCCATAGAATTATCTGAATCTCTTCATTGGTGATATTAATTTTATACTCATAATAATCTTATGAAGTGTTGTTGCCCTGGCTAGATAAAAGAGAGTGCTTATATTAAGTTGGACTTTAACCAGGGTTGTCTGATTCTAAAGAATTTATCCTTAATCACCGTACCATATAACTTCTCTGTACAATTAGGAACCTAAAAAAATTCAGAGTTTTGGGGATGGTCATTTGGTGTAGTAGTTAACACGTTCGCATCCCATCAGTGTGCTTGCCCACTGCTTTTCCAGCATCCTGTTCCTACTCATGTTGGGAAGCGGCAGGCGGAAGCTCAAGCAGCAGAGTCTCTGCCAGCCACTGGGGGATCTGGACTGAGTTTCAGGCTGGCAGCGATCAGCCTGGCTCAGCCCCAGCTTCTGTGAGCATTTGCGAGTGAACCAGCAGAAGGAAGATAGCTCTTTCTCTCTGCCTTTCAAATAAAAGGAACACTAAATAGATAAAAATTTAAAAGAATAAATTTGGAGCTTTCTTTTGGGTCCAGGTCTGGATATCTGTATGATTTTGTGAGGACTGTCATGCAAACAAAGACTGACATTGCAAATCTGTTGCTTTGCCATGACAGGTACCCAAAGTGAAGTGTCTTAGAGCTTAATAATAGACATGTTTTTAAGCTAGATTTTTATTGATGATTTTGATGTTTATCCTCTACTTTTGGGGTATAAATGCCTTTTGTAATTTCATTTAAAGATTTGTTTCTTTATCTAAAATTCAATGTGGAGGGTAGAGGTGAGTAGGTAGGGAGAGCAGGAGTGATCTTTCATCTTTTTGTTTTTAAAGATTTATTTTTATTACAAAGTCAGATATATACAGAGAGGAGGAGAGACAGAGAGGAAGATCTTCCATCCGATGATTCACTCCCCAAGTGACCACAATGGCCGGTGCTGCACCAATCCGAAGTCAGGAGCTAGGAACTTCCTCCTGGTCCCATGCTGGTTCAGGGTCTCAAAGCCTTGTTCCGTCCTCAACTGCTTTCCCAGGTCACAAGCAGGGAGCTGGATGGCAAGTGGAGCTGCCAGGATTAGAACCGGTGCCCACATGGGATCCTGGCGCATTCAAGGTGAGGACTTTAGCCGCTAGGCCACGGCACCGGGCCCGATCTTTCATCTTCTAATTCACCTTGCACGTGGCTGTAACAGCCAGGTGTGGGGCAATCTGAAGCCAGGAACTTCATTCAGATCTCCCGCATGGGTGGCAGTGGCCCACATCCTTGGATCATCTTTCACTGCCTTACCAGGCATGTTAGCAGGAACCCAGATTGGAAGTGAAGCAGCTAGAACTCCAACAGGTACTCCAGTAAGAAATACCAGCATTGCAAACGATGACTTAACCCACCGCACCACAAGGCAAGTCCCATTATAATTTTAATTCACTTTTAAAATAAATATATATTGAACATGTATGTGCACTGGGCACTGTTCTAAACCCCAGGGACTCAATCAAGATAAGATAGCAGAAAGTAAAGTGATCAGTATCTACGGAGACGTTTGAAAGTAATCAATGCTTCGAAGACAGTGTAAACGCACTTACCGGAAGGAGAGTACTGAGGATCCAGAATAAGGGAATTATGGGAAAATTTGTGGATTCATAGAGATCTCAAAGAACTAAATATGAACATGTAGGTAATATGTGTCTAAGCAGGGGAAATGACTGCTTGGTCGTGGCCAATTGAAGAAACCTGTGTGAAGCCCCTCAGCGTACAGTGAGTTAGTGAAGGAAAGGCGGTGGTGGGTCATGCAGGTCATGGTGATGGCACAGTGCGTCCCTCCAGGAGTGATAGGTTAGCACTGGGAAGTTCTAGCTCGAGGAGTGATACAGCTAATTTATATGGTTTGTTTTAAAGTTATGAATATGTTGCTTAATTTCCACATATTTATGACTTCCCAGGATCTTCTTCTGTTACTGACTTCAAATTTCATTCCATTGTGGTTAGAGAAACATGTTTGTGTGATACCAATCTCTTAAAATTTATTGAGGTTTTTATTGCCTAGCAAATGGCAGTAAAACACCATACTCAATATGTTTCATGTTCATTTAAGAATATTATGTTCTCTTTTGGATCAGGGAGTTCTAAACATGTTTATTAGCTAGTTTATAGTGTTTTCCAAGTCTTCTCTCTCCTTGTTAACAGCATCTGGAAGGGTGAGTAGTATGGCACGGAAGTCTAACCTGCTTCCTGTGACACTGGCATCCTATCTCGTACAATGTTGATTCCAGTCCTGGCTACTCCACTGTTGATCCGTCTTCTGGCTGTCGTACCTGGGAAAGCAGTGGAGGATGACCCTAGTACTTGGGCCCCCTGTATTTGGGCCTCTTTCATCCTTGGGGGCGACCAGGAACGAGTTCCTGGTACTTGGCTTTAGCCTGGTCCTGCCCTGGCTGTCACAGCCATTTGGGGAATGAGCCAGCAGATAAAAGATAGATTTTTTCTCTGTTTTTTTCCCTTTATTAATTAAAAAAAATAGCATCGGTGGTTCTGTCTGTTACTGAAAATGGGGTGCTGAAGTCTCCAACTGTTATAGTGAGATTTTCTATTTCTCTCTTCAATTTTCTCAAGTTTGCTTCATGAATTTTTGGGGTCCTATTGTTGAATACGTATATTTGTACTCCATAAAAGATTGATATTTTAATCATTATATAGTGTTTTTCCTTGTCTCTAATAATGATTATTGTCTTAAAGTCTGCTTTACCTGATATTAATATAACTAGCCAACTGTCTTTTTAAAAATATTTATTTATTTTTATTAAAAAGGCAGATATACCTTTCCAAGAGAGAAGGAGATACAGAGAGAAAGATCTTCAGTCTGCTGGTTCATTCCCCAAGTGGTTGCAACAAGTTGAGCTTAGTTGATCTGAAGCCAGGAGCTTCTTCCAGGCCTCCCACATGAGCGCAGGGTTCCCAGGCTTTGAGCCATCCTCTACTGCTTTCCCAGGCCACACACAGGAAGCTGGATGGGAAGAGGAGCAGCCGGGACACGGAATTGGAGTCCACATGGGATCTCCATGGTTGCGAGGCAAGGATTTTACCACTAGGCTATCGCACCAGGCCCTGTCATATGGTTTTTAAGTTTACAGTATGATTTTCCATTCTATCAGCCTATTTGTTTTTTGAATCTAAAGTTAGTGTCTTGATGACAGCACATAGTTAAAATGTGTATTTAATGTCAAGTTTGCTAACTCTTGCCTTTTAATTGTGGTGGTTTAACCTATTTATTCTTAACGTAATTGCTGACAAAGTGGGACTTATATCGACCATTTTCCACTTGATTTCTATACATCTTATGTCTTTGTTGGCTTTCAGTTTCTCTATTCCTCCTTTTGTGTTAAATATTTATTGCATCAATTAAATTTTATTTTGAAATATTCCTGATATATAATATGTAATCATGCTCATATTTTTTCTTAGTCTTTAGACAGTTTTCTTTAGTTCTTTGCATACACTTGTAACACCTGATTTAATATCTTCATCTGGTAAATCTAAGATCTGGATTTCCTCAGGGATGGTATTGTTGCTTTCTTACCCCATGATATAGGCCATACTTAGCTGCTGCTGTTTGTTTCACACTTTGTTGTTAAAAACTGCATGCTTCCATGGGCTCCTTCACTTCTGATCCAGCTCCCTGCTTGTGGCCTGGGAGGGCAGTGGAGGACAGCCCAAAGCCTTGGGACTCGGCACCCATTTGGGAGACCTGCAGGAAGCTCCTGGCTCCTGGCTTCAGATTGGCTCAGCTCTGGGATGGCTTTTTGGGGAGTGAATTGGGGGTGGAAGAGCTTTCTCTACCTGTTTCCCCTTCTCTCTGTAAATCTGCCTTTCCTGTAAAAATAAATACATTTAAAATGTATTAAACCTGCATGGTTTAAGTCGTATCAAATCCTTGTCTGCGGGGTTTGTTGTTGTTGTTGTTTGTTGCTGTCTCCTTTGTGTTGGTGGTTCTCCTAGGTGAATTCCTTCAAGTTTGTTTTCCTCACCACGTTAAGCCACTGATGTCCCTGTTTGGTAGCTCAGTGCTCAGCTACTGCTTGAACAGATTCCGTGTGTGCTTGAAGCTTTTGCCAAAGAGTTCCATGTGCGTTAGGGCATATCTTCCAGTTTACAACTGTATTTTAGCCTTTACTTCTTGTGTGTCTACAGTCGCAAGGCTAATACCAACTCAGATGTTTTGGCACATTCCCAGACTCCTAGGAAAGTTTTGGCATTTTTAAATAAAAGCACCCCCCCCCCGGACATTCTAGATTTTTCTTTTAAGGTTTTTCGTTACACTGTTATTTACTCAGCGTTCACTGTTTCTTCAGGCAGCTGTCATATTTATTATATGATCACCTTTGATTTTGTTTGACACATGTCTTGGAAGAGGGCTGTTTACACTGGCTGCCTCTGAGACAGGTCAGATAAAGTCCTGTGAATGGACCTTCTTCAGGGAAATACAAGACAAGCCAGCTGGGGGATGGAGGTTCAAACCATTCAGATCCCTCCATGAGTCCTAAACTCCTGTCTTTGATGCCTGTTACTGTCTGGAGGATGCTAAATTGCTAGTCTTTCACTGAGCTGGGAGAAAAGGGACAGAAATATTACAAGTTAAAATCTTGCAAATCTTGCTGTTCTTACTGAGATTCAGTTGTTTCTCTCAAATAAATACTTCTTGGATTGTTACAAATTGTTGGCTAATTTCCAGAGTTCTCAAGAATTGATTTTGTGAAGTTTGGCTAGTGTTATCATTGCTTTTATGGGAAAGTTGATTTTTTTTTTTTGGAAGTCTGTGCCATCTTGGAAGTGGTTCTCCACAATTTAATTTGTGGTAAAATACAAACCACCACTGTAAGGAAAACAGAGAGTAGGAGAGTGAAAGCAGACGCAGGGAGTCCAGTGGTAATGCAGACTTGGTCTAGAGTAATGAGGGTAGAAATGGAGAGAAGTTGGGTGGTTGAACTTTGTTTTATAAAAGTTGACTGAGCTTATAAATGAAAGGCTGACTCTCATAGCAGTCATCTATTGTAGGTGATGCTGTCTTCATTCCATAGGCAAGGTAGGATTGAGGGAAATTTTAGTTTGTACAGTGTAAGAAATAGTTGGAATTAGAACCTCTGTTAACCTGATGCTGTCCATGGTTTAGGTATTAGATATCTACTTGGGAATGCCCCCAATGCCCACGTGTTAAAGACTTTGTCCCCAAAGTCTCATGTTAAAGGCTAATGGATTAATGTGATACGACACACGATGGTGTTTGGGAGGTGGCGTTGTGTGGGAGGAGTGGTCATGTGAGGCTGACTTGGCTTAGCTGCCTTCTCTTTGCTTCCTGGCTGGCGTGGGATCCTTCCTCCTCACAGGCTCTGTCCATGTCATCTTCAGGTCTCACAATATGGCTCAACCAAAGAGCCACCCAGTTTGAACCATGAACCGCCAAAATTGTGTACTCAGATAAACTTCTTTATAAGTAGCTTGTCTTAAGTATTTGGTTAGCATTTCTCTTGGTGTACCTCCATCATTGGACATAAATGTGCTTATTTCTTCCAAATATAGGGAGAGTACTTCTCACAGGAAGGTCTTATACCTGATGTAAGAGCCCTTTTCTAACCTACTATAGAAAATGCTTTCTGTCCATGCCATATCCTTTATCTTATAATATTTAATATGCCAATTTGTCATATTTGGGGTGGTAGTCCTGAATCCTGTCACTGTTATAAGTGAAGTCCATCATATCCAACTCATTTAAAAAAAGTTGTAGATTTCTCTATCAAAAGAATTATTATTCTTATTTATCTCTGAGAACCAATAGTTTATTATTATTGATACAGCCATTATTTCATGCTCTATGAATGCATGATTTTATGACAGGCTTGTAACTTGTGTGCATTTGAAGCCAAATTGGGTCAATGATAAGTAATTAAATAGCTTCCAGTAATATGATACAACTTTTTATAAATTTTTGAAGTTGGAGATCCATTTCCTAGAATTATTATAATTTCTAATAAATAAGTGTGTACGGTCTAATATTTGAAAATAAACATTTTAAGACTTGGCTAGTTTTCCAAGGAAAAATTAGAATCAGAGGTGATATAAAAACAATAACATCAATTTTAAGTTTAGAGTCAGTTTTGGTAAGGAATTTGGTTTATCAGAGAAATGATGACTTAATATCTAGAAAGTATATCAATAAAGGAACTGTTTTTAGTGGTGCTAATGTTTTTAGTCTTAAGTGCAGGTAGAAAGAATTTATGAGTCTGTATAACTATGCTTTGCAGAGTTGCAAACTGTTAAATGAAAAATGCAGCTTGCCTTTGGTTTTATGAAGCATTTCTGAGGCTTGCACGCCCTCTTGTGTTCAATTTATAGATAAGGCGATTCCAATTATTGTAGCTTTTTACAGTTTTGTGTAGATTGATGGTTTGGGTTATTATATGAGTATTCCTTGAAGAAATGAGGAATTTTCAAGTGTAACAGTTATTCAATGAATATAGCTTAATCTCATTATTAGAAGAGCTGTGCCGCATCTCCATAGAACTGTACAGAGGGAGACGTGGCAAGTGTTTTCATGGTTCTGTTTCCTAGATTATGCTTGCTGTCAATTTTTATTATACTTAATGCAGTCCTTTAACATTAATTACTTCTGAAAAGGCTAAGTAGCAAGGTTTAATCATACTGTTATTTTTACATAAAAACTCTATGTGGCAGTTGTAAGCTATGTTATTTGATCAAGCTAATGAGCGCCTGGCACACTGTAGGCCTTCACTAATATTTGTTGAAAAGAAGAATTGTGGCTGACAATCTTTATTTTTATGCTGACTGAAAGAAGTGAAATTTATGTGATGGTTGTCACTTTGCTGTATTGTAAAGATCAATTTGTTACTATGGTTCCAAGGCACCCAGGGAACAAATGACTGCTGGGTCAATACCATCATGTGTCAAATCATAATGTTTTGATTGGTAACAGGCTGTGTATATGACAGTGGTTCCATGAAGTCGTGTCCCCTAGTAACATAAGCGCCATCTTTGTGTCTGTATACTGTATATTGTTCTCCTATCCTTGTTTTTCTCAGGATGTATCCCTCTGGTTAAGTGGCATATAGATCTTTAATTTCTTTTTTTTTTTAAAGTCATTCCTTAACTTTATACTCTGTGACTCTTAAAATCATATTAAAATCTCAATCCATAGCCTTCTTCTGATTGACATGGAACTTGAGCTCTCCTTACCTGGACCACACGTGGCTTTGACTGCTTTTTTTTTTTTTTTGTGGATCCCAGGATCAGATCAAGTTTTGTGTAGCTTTATGAGCTGTTGCGCCAAGCTGATTGTAAATGTTTAGCAAATGATGTCATCAGCAAAAGATTCCTTTAAGATGGGAAAGTGGCTAAAAAGGTGAGTCTAAAGACTTGGTTATCAAAAATTCAGGATTTTATTATCTTACCTGCTATTAAATTATAAGACTCCCCTACATATGATTTACATAGGCAAATTGTAGGCTAAATCATAGTGTAGAGATGGATAGTTGTATGCTGAGGGGTGCTCAGTCTGGTTTTGCTCACAGCTTTGCCCAGTCTGATTCACCCACAGCCCTGACTCTCACATTCAGGAGCCCAGCAGAGTCCCCAAAATTCTCGTACCAGCACCAGATCTCACTTGTGCTAGTGGGTGCAGTGGTCCTGCTTGGCATGCTCTGCCCTCAGTCCTGGCCTTAGTATGTGCCGGTGGGTGCTGCATTCTGGCCTGCCTGGCTTCCTCCCAGCCCCAACTCCTACTAGAGTCAGGGTCCCTGTCAGGTGACTGATGTGATTCACCCTGGCTCTGCCAGTCACCACCCCCAACTCTGTGCAAACCTGCAGGTGTTGAAGTTTCGTAGTGGGGAGCCCACAATTCCCTCATAGAATCTGCCCCTTAGATCTGGTTCTCTTGAATTCTGATGGGTGCTGTGGTCCAGCCTGATGTAGCCCTCCTCCTGCTCTCACACTTAGGTGGGTACTTTGGCTTAGTCCAGGCAGGTATGTCCCCCAGACCCAGCTTTTGCCTGAATCAATGGGAGACATGTGATGCTACTTAGCCCAACCCAGGTCTCCCACATGGGTGGGTGCCTTGGCCTGACCCAGACACGCCTTCGAGTTTCCCCCATTTAAAACACTCTGACTCAATTCCCTCACCTACCTCAGATGGCAGTGGCCAAGACTGTGGAAACCCCAGAAGTCATTCCTCCCCTGGAAAACTTGCCCTCAGCTGCTCCCACTCTAAATGCTTCCCTAGACCCCTTTTCCCGGGCAATCTGCAGGGCCCTGTCCACCTCCACCAAGCTGGGGGCCAGGTGGTATGTCCTGGCCCAGTGTTCCCTGCCTTTTCACACATATCTTTACAAAAATAAATAAATAAAAAGAATATGCAACCTTTTATGTCCTAATCAGCTATGTAAAAATTATCAAAATAAAATCATCATAATAACAAAGAATATGCAACTACGCAGCATACTGATAGAGTTGGCAGAAATTTAATGTTAACCAGGCCCCGAATGTCCACCAGCTACTGGCTGCTTTTCTTCCAGCAATAATGTAACATTGCCTAGGTACAAGGAAATGCAGACACTTGACCACAGCTGAGGTAAATCAATTGTTATATATGGAAGTTCCTTGTAAAATATAAAAGGCTAGAGATATGGGGCTGGCAATGGTGGCTTATCAAGCAACTCCTCTACCTGCAGCGCAGGCATCCTATATCATTACCAGTTCAAGTCCTGGCTGCTCCACTTCCAATACAGCTGCCTGCTTATGGCCTAGGAAAGCAGCGGAGGATGGTTTAAATCCTTGGGCCCTTACACCCATGCAGGAGACTTGAAAGAAACTCCTGGTTCCTGGCTTCACACCAACCTAGCTGTAGCCTTTGAGACCACTTGGGAAGTGTTCCAGCAGATGGAAAATTTTTATGTCTCTGTAACTGACTTTCAAGTAAAATATATAAATCTTTTAAAAGGGCTGGAGATATGAGGATTTTATTGTTATCTATTACGTTATTCTCAAACTCAAGTCTTATTTTAAGTCCAATATCCATCTTGTATGTATTATGTATTTTTCCACTATACCTAGATCACATCATATTGACTATCTGGCCTACTGTTAGTGGCCAGTAATCCTTCTTCTTTATGGTAATCTTGGTGGTATTCATTGTGCTTCAGAGTATATTAAAATGATTCTGTGGTTGTTTTGGTGTTTGTGCCTATAATATTGAAGACAGTTCTGATACTCATGTTTTGGAGTAGGAAACAGAGTTGATACCATGTTTCAATTAAAACACTAACTGCAATGTTTGTGTGCATGATTTCTTTTGTGGGAACTGGGGTATTGTTACAATGTAATGTTGCAGGTTACAAACCGGAATGAGGTAGAAAGCACAGTGATGATGGCCCGTGTTATTTAGTGGGTCTGGAGTTGGAGTTTTATGAGATGAAAACATTCCCAAGATGGAATATATAGCAATGGGAATATTCCTAATGCTGCTGAATATTTGAAAATAGCTATGATAGTGAATTCTGTGTTATGTTAATGAAAAAGCATGTAATATTTAATTTGATAAAGGTTCAAGACCATGACACCTAGAGTGAAAAAATGATAGCATTTTCTCTGCAGTGCTTATTTGTGTGATTAAATCTGACTGAATCCTGGAATTATGACCCGGTTTTAGCCTTGAGACTTCTGTAGCACCTATATCATCTCAGGTGAAATATGGGCCTGACCTTAATTTTTACGGTATTGCTGTATTTTGTTCCGTTAATATGGTGAGAAGTGTTCTCGTATGTTCCTTTTTCATTCTGGTGTCTGTGGGAAGAGGAAGAGATTTATTCTGTTTAATGATTCTTCCATTCTTGCACTCTGGATCCTCCTCTCCAGATGTCTGTCTGGCACTCGTGGAGAGCTATTTGGAGATATCTTAGGCTTTGCAAAATTAATAAGTCATTAGCATAAGATACTAGTATAGTCATCTATAATGTACAGTGGTTTATGCAGGAGCTCTTCATTTCTCTAATAATGACTGTCAAAATCTCATTAATCTCATTATTCTAACTTACATTAAAATGTTAGTAGACACTGCTGTTTTATCCTTTAGTCTGAAGATTTAATTATAAAATAACTCTTCACTAAGAAGTAATCTATTAAAATAGAAAAGCTCCCTAACCAACAGCACAGTGATTTTCATTTCGAAGTATTAATTTTTCCTTCTAGTGCTACCTACTCAGCAAATATAGCAATTCACTTTGGGTCAACACATGTTAAGGAGATTTAAATAACTTGCCCTCTTGGTTAGAATTGGCCCAAGAAAGTCTCATTTGGCTTCTGTCTCCCTCTGTGAATTCATCTTTTATCAAACACCCCTCTCCCCTTTTAAAGATCTATTTAATTATTTTGAAAATCAGAGTTAGAGAGAGAAGGGGGCGGGGAATAGAAATTTTTTATCTGTTGGTTTGCTGCCCAAATGGCCACAATGACCAGCCCTGGGCCAGTCCAAAGCCAGGAGCTTCTTCTGGATCTCCTACACTGGTGGCTAGGGTCCAGGTGCTTGGGCCATACCTGCTGCTTTTCCACGCCATTAGCATGGAGCGGGAGCAGAGGTGGAACAGCCAGGACTCTAACTGATTCCCGTTTGGGATGCTGGTGTGGCAGGTAGCACGTTTACTGGCCATGCCACAATACCAGTCCCTATCATGGACCCTTTGCTGTAACTGTGATTTCCCCCCATTCGTTGAATATTTTCATTTCTCATCCAATGTGAGCCATTAATGTATTAGTTGCTTTATGTTTTACATTATACCATCCTCCCAAGGCACTTTACTGATTAGTGTATTTCTTAGTTCTTGAATTTCTAATCCTTCATTTAACCTTGCTATTTACTTTTCCATGAGAGGATGGTGGTGATATTGACCTTAAGCATGTTTTAAAGATTAATTATTGAATGTTGGCTAAGTGCTTTGAAAATACAAAATGCTGTTTGAGTGCCTATGTTTTTTAGTCATATTAATAACCACTTCCAATAATTAAGTTTTAGTATGTGCTTAGTTCTCAGTTATTCATATAGAAATAAGTATTCTTTCTTTAAAAAAGAGAAATTGTCTAGGGAAGGTCTACCTGTTATTAAAAGGCCTGTATGGGTCCACAGAAACAAGAACAGTAGACTTCCTCTGGGACTCGGGAGAGGAGCTTTGTCCGGTGGATCTCCACCCTCTCCTGCAATGACCATAAGGGTTGCACCAGAGCCCCACCCCTAAAAAATTAGAATAGATAGACAGAAAACAACAAGGAAAGCTTAGAACCAGACAGGAAACGGTCACCGTGGACTCACATATACTTTACTAGGTGGGACACAAAGATAAGTTACTCCTCACTAAGGTATTGAAGATTTCTCTGCACACCCCTCCTAAAACTGTTCTGCACCTCAACTGTTGACATATGCCTTGTTAGAGTTATAAGCTAGTTTAGACTACCCTAAAATCTGCCAAGTTCAGTAAAAATTATGCTTCAACACTATAAACTGCTAAATACTAAGATGAAAATAGACACGAGACAGCTGAATAGTACCCTATAGCCACTTTAAGGTGTATAGCAGCCGGTTCTGTGTATAAACAAAAAATGAAATGTCAGTGAAGTAGTCACAGGATGTAGTTAAGAACCTGCGTTTTTTAACATATTGGTTACTCAATACCATGTCAATTAACTCCATAATGTTGTAAATTGTTGTTGATGTGATGTTGTGGCTTTTAATTTGTCGGTATGATATTCTGCCAGTTCAGCCTTCAGACCAGAGATGGTCTCCCCGAGAAACCGTTGAATGTATCTGGACAATAAGATGCTGGACTCTATGCTTGGTATATGCCTGCAATGAAAGTCTTGGCTGGATTTGAACTGTAATACTGCAACAATGTGGAGGAATCCACCATGGGGGGAGGGCATGGGGAGGGGTTGGGGGAATCCCAGAGCCTATGAAACTGTGTCACAAAATGAAATGCAATCAATTAAAAATAAAAAGGCCTGCATGGATCTTTTACACTCTCGTTTGTAGGGAATAATGTCTTGTTTTTTAACATTTTATTTCTCCAACTGTAGTACTGCATTGTAACCCGCAGGGGGCAGTAGTGTATCGAGGAGAGTGTGTGCTTAAGCAGGCAAACAGTAGAGCAAGTCTGTTAGTGATTAGTGACTGGATTTAACTTGCAAAGACCTCCTTCCTGCTCAGATAGTGAAGATTTCAAGAGAGATTTCAACTTCCCCTTTCCTATAGCATTGCGTTATCTTGTCTTTTTCCTTCCTCAGAGAGCAGAATCTTTTTATTTCAGGACTTGGAATGTAGTGATATCCAAGGTATCATTTTGTGTTATATTGTACTATAGCTTTCCTAAAAATTCCAAACAGATGAAATTTTTCAAACCTTGGATCTTACTTTAAATTTATTATGGCAGTGGGTTTCAACTTTCGTTCTTTCCCCAAGGTGCTAAGGGATAGAGGCACTTAAAAACTCACAGTAGCTTGCTGCTTCAGTTAAAATATCTTAAGGCGTTCCCCCCTTCGGCACCCCCACCTAGCTGTCAGAGGGTTTCTTCCATTGCTTAACTGAAGTGTCCTACTTCAGAGTTAGGGTTAGCCATCTTTGTGGAATTAGGGTTAGCAACCATCAAAAGAGTCGTCCTAATATTTAACCCTTGCAGGGGTTAAAAAAAATGAATAAATTGGCAACATTGTTTTCCTGAATTGTGAAACTTAGGAAATTTGCAGTGAAGAATCTGGTCGTTTGTGAGTTCCCGTGACCTGCTTGGTGCGCTCCTAACAGCCGTCCTTATCATTACCTGAGTACTGACTTAACACACACACACACACACACACCTTATCATTACCTGAGTACTGACTTAACACACACACATACACGTGTGTCACAGTGAATCCTTAGTCTTCTCGCTGTCCCTAGGTGGGGAGCCTCCTAGGAGGAGGCACTTTCTGGCCCAGTTCATTGGCATGTCCTAAACACCTAGCCAGGTACTGTTAATAAGTGCTGGATTTAAATAAAGAATGAAAAGAAAAAAAATGATTTATTTAGTTTGTTTGTTTGAAACGCAAAGTTACAGAGAGAGGAAAAACAGAGATCTTCCATCCTGTGGTTCACTCCCTAAATGGCCACAATAGCTGAGGCTGGGCTAATCCAACACCAGGAACCAGGATCCTCTTCTGGGTCTCCCATCTGAGTGCAGGGACCCAACGACTTGAGCCCTTCTCTGTTGTCTTCCCAGGCCGTTGGCAGGGAGCTGGAGCAGACGTGGAGCTGCCAGGACTTGAACTGGTTGTTGTGTGGGATGTTGATGCCACAGGCAGAGGTTTAGACCACTATGCCATGACACTGGCCTCAATAAACACTTTTATTAAAAAAAAAAGATTATTGAGCTAATGTTAGAGCGGTAGAGGAAGGGAGAGAGAGAGAGAGAGAGAGAGAGAGAGAGAGAGAGAGAGAGCGAGCTCCCATTCACTGGTTGACTGCCGAACTCCTTACAAATGGCTCAGACTGGGGCTGACCGACTTTGGGGATCAGGGGCTAAGGCTGGGTATTTATCCCATCCAGGTGGTAGGGACTCAGTCGTTTGAACTGTTTTATTGGAAAGGCAGATTTCCAATAAAAGGAAAAGAGCTGGAGCAGAAGTGGTGTAGTGGGACTTGAACTGGTGCCCATATGGGATTCTGGTGCTACATGAAGAAGATTGGCGTGCTGAGCCACTATGCTGGCCTCATAGTGCAGACATCTCGCCTGACGTCTTAACCACTAGGCTAGACATCTGTCCCTAAGCAAACCTTTTTATTTTTTAATACAAAAACAGCAACACATCACTTGCAGCATTTTTCTGCTACGGGATGTATTAAGGAGGTTTTTTTTTCCCCCCTCACAAACTATTTTATCAGTGAAATTTTAGGGAATTCTGATTGTATTTGTTCAGTGCTTCCTGAAGCACCAGCAATTACTCAAAATTGACTTTATTCTTCCCTAACAAGATAGAGACTGACTTATTAGGTTTTGATTTTAGGAGCTGGCTTGGCATATATTTTCATTGATTACTAATTCTTGGGAATTACATAGAGGAGGTGAGACCTAGTACTTGATGAGCTTTGATTTGAATGTTCTGTGTTAACGTTTTTTTTCCCCCAAGAACGCTCTGGTTTATAAGGTGTTCTGCGCCTTCTGTGGGGATGGAAAAGCATGAAACCCCTTGTTGTCTCCCATGTTTCTGTACTTCTCGTATTACTTTACCTTAAACCTACGACTGCATTTTCCTAATAGTGATTTTTAGAGTCAGCACACGTTTCTGTTAGGCCGTACTGTCAAACCAGGTGGCTTAACTAGATTAGCATCATAAAGCGCTGTTGTGTTTAGTTCTAGAGACGCAGTCTTTGGCTAAAGATTGGTTGACTGTACTTTGACCTGTGTGCGGCTATGGTAATTACCCTCATTATTATCATCTGTGCTAAAAATTGTACAGCTTTGTGGTGCACTGCTTAGGTTTGGTTCCTTTTTTGTTTTCTTGGCACCAGCACATGAAGAGATGCTTTCGAAAACACTTGGAACAATAAGATAAGACTCTCCCTACGCTTTTTGATTTAGTTGTTTGGGGCTCATTGACAAATAAATAGAAGACTCTCTCGCCCTGTACATTGTAATTTACAAAGATTCAGAAAGGAAAACTTTTACAAAGGATTCTCTTTTTTGAAATCCATATAGAAAACCCAAATGCTTTGGAAGATAATAACAGTTCGTAATGCCTTTGGTACTGGAAATAGGGAAGACATTATAATGTTGAGGACGGCTCAAAAGAACCCGCGTAGGAGACCTGGAAGAAGGTCCTGGCTCCTGGCTTTGCATTGGCTCAGCTCTGGCCGTTGCAGACACTTGGTGAGTGAACCATAAGATGGAAGATCTTCCTCTCTGTCTCTCCTTCTCTCTCTAAATCTACCTTTCCAATAAATTTTAAAAAAAATCTTGAAACAAAAAAACTTGAAAAAAGTCTTTGTGTATTTGTCATATATTATCAATTCACAGATACTGTAATAGAAAGTACCAGTGTGAATTCATGGTTTTGAAAATACATAAAATTTAACTATGATGGAGAACTACTATGGTGAAACTAGGAGCTTCTTCCAGATCTCCATCATGAGTAGCAGGAAACCAAGCCCCTGGTGCATCTGCTGCTATTCCCAGACCGTTAGCAGGGAGCTGGAACAGAGGTGAAAAAGCTGGGACATGAATGGGTACCCACATGGGATATTGGTATTATAGGTGGCATATTTACCCCTGTGCCATGGTGTTGGCTCAGTACATTAATTCTTACGAACAAAAACTAAAACACCACAGTTAAATAAAAGAAAAACATGGAATTTCATTAGCAATACATGACATGTAATAAACTTATTATTTTTTAATTAGATTTTACTTATTGGTATGCGCCATTGATTGGTTCACTCCACAAATGGCCTCAGTTCTGGAGCTGGGCTAGGCCCAGATCAGGAACCTGGAACTGCCTCTGGATTTTCCATGTGGCAGGGACCCAAGTTCTTGGATCATCTTGGAGCAACTGGGACTCAAACTGGTGTTCATAGGGGATGCTGGCCCTGCAGCTGTTGGCTTTACTGGTTTTGCCACAGAACCAGCCCTGACATGTTTCCACCTAAATGAACCCCTAGAAATCGTAACAAAGAGACAAAGGCTGTGTGAAGATGATCTCACTTAACATTGACAGATTGACAAAGGAAAATTGTTTTTAATGCATTTTTAATTAATTTCTGTATATGGGTTAAAGTGGCTATTAAATGAGCCAACTAAAACTGATTTATTTGAGGATTTGGCTCGTGTTTCTCTCCTAATTTTTTGGAAAGTCAGATAAATGACTTAGTTATAGTTTGCTGACAGGTACTGTTAGCAGAAGAGACTCATTTTCCTTTTTTTTTTTTTGGCAGGGTCGGGGCTAGCATAGGAGCTTGGCTCAAGTCAGTGGTTTCCTATAAATGTTATTTAACACAAGGAAAAGATCCCTAAGATTGTGTGATAGTTTATTTGGAGAAACTACAAGTTAGAAGATAGGTGACTGATAGTTTCATTTTTTGGAACTCAGGGATGCTCTTGGTAAGAACTGGAGGGTCTCATGTCAGAAATTTCGAATGCTGCTTCATTTTCATCAAGCGGTAAAAGAGAAACGAGCATGAAGATGGCCAGCCATGGCACATTCGTAAGATGCCACTCAGAGAAATATGCTTAGTTTTCCCTGGAGGATCTTGAAAGCATGTGGTCCATTATATGTCTCACAAATTATTATTTAAAAATAATTTGAAAAACGTATTTTTATTGGAGAGACAAATTCACATATAGAGAAGGAAATACAGAGAGAAAAATCTTCTGTCCACTGGTTCACTTCCCAGGTGGCTGCAACGGCTGGAGTTGAGCCAATCTGAAACCGGGCATCTTCCAGGTCTCCCACATGGGTGCAGGTACAGAGATCCAAGGCTTTGGGCCAACCTCTACTGGTTTCCCAGGCCACAAGTAGGGAACTGGATGGGAAGTGGAGCAGCCAGGACATGAACTGGTGCCCGTATGAGATCCTGGTGCATACAAAACAAGGATTTTGCTGCTGAGTCATCACCCTGGACCCAAAAATTGTTATTTTTTTTTAAATTTTGTTTTTAAAATAATGATTACATGATTGATCAGGGTGGGAAGAATCAAGGTTTAGGGAAAATTGGGTGAATTCATTGCTCCCAAAGTTGCTATTTCTTTTTGTTGTTCCTGGGGGAAGGGGAGAGACCAAGGGGAAAACCACTCATGACTTTACATATGTCTCAGTTCCCAGGGATGAGGAACTGCCACCTCATATCAACGCAGAGTCTCAATGTGTACATATTCTAAGGGTTCTGTCCAAGTGGTTTGGAAAGTTCTGAAATGCTGCTGATTTCGCCTAGCTGAGGATGATGTCACCCTCCCAATGTCCATTGGCTCCATTCACCAAGATTGTTTGCTGTCATCATTTGTTTGGGGTAGTTGTCCAGTTCTGTTCTGCTATAGCACCAAATGAGCTGCCATATTCTCCTTTTACAACAGGGCCTGTGTCCACTGCTCCGCCTTTTTCATTAAGTGGGGCATGTTCTTGCAGGTGAGTACAAGTCCCCAGGCTAGGCATCTCAAGCCCCGCCAGATCCTCCACCCCTGGGTTCATGAAATCAACACTCACATAAAAGGTGGGCCCCAGGATCTGGGCCAAGCCACCCACACCCTACCGGTTGCCCCGTCCCCTGGGCTCAGGGACCCATCCCCCACCACACAGGTGAGCCCAATGGCCTGAGTCAAGCTACCCGTGCCCTGTCAGATCCCCCGTCCCTGGGACTCATGTATCCGGCCCCCACTGGGCCCAGGCTGGCATGACTCGCCTCACCTCAGCGTCCGCAGTCTTCTTGTACAGCCTGGCCTAGTCTAATCTGGCCCTTGTTCCAGCTCCTGCTAGTGGGTGCTGCAGGCTATCCCAGCCCAGCCTGATTGCTGTTCTGGTCCTAATGTGAACTGGTTGGTGTTGTGACCTGATCTGGCTCCTCCTGTCCCCTTCCCTGGTTCTGAGATCTGCCAGTGAGTGTTATAAACTGGCCCAGACTGGTCTGTCTCCAGAGTTGACCCACATGTATGCTGGCGTGTATTGCAATTGGCATGGTCTGGGCTGCTTCATGCCTTGCTTCTTGTGCTCACCTGCAGGGGCTGTGTTCCAATGAAGGAGTTTCCCAAGCTCCTCCATTGAGTCTCCTCCCGGTGGCAGTTCTCGTGCACATAGGTGGGTCATTGGCCCAGGTTGGCTTTGTCCACCTCCTGTCCTGACAAGAACAGGCCACACCCATTTTGGCTCTTGGTTGTTGCAGCCCAGCGATACCTGGTCTGTGCTCAGACACAGCTTTCATGTAGTTGAACGGAACTCAAGACCTAGTCTGGCCTGTTCTACACCCAAACTGGCTCTCAGGAGTACCACTGGGGGCTGGAGTCAAGCCCAATCTGTCACTCCACCGTCCCAGTGCACACCCGCGCTGGTACAGTCTGTAACCATGTACAGCCATGCCTGCTACCCTCAATCCTACTCTCATTCTCACCAGTGGGAACCCCAACCCAGCTGGGGCACCCCCTTAGCTTCCCAGCAAGGCCTGATTCCATTCATAGTTCTTGAGTGAGCCAGCAGAGATTGCAGTTCCATAGGTGTGAGCCCACATCGCTCCCACAGATTCTGCTATCAGACCCACTTCTCTTATTCTTGTTCTCCCTTCCAAACCACTTTGGTGTTGGTCCCCTACATACATACACATGTCGTGAACTTCTCAGTGGAAGTCCCTCAAGCTGTAATTCCTAACCTGGGCTTAAAAAGCACAGGCCATCTCTCACTGCCACCTGTGTGATACCATCATTTCCCTGTAAATCAAGACCCTCTATCCATGAGGGTACACCCCAGGGTGGCCTGAGGGGCTTTGTCCAGCGCCTTGGGCACCTGGGGGCTCAGGTCCTTTGGAGGGGAAACCACATGGCCCAGCTACAGGCAACTGTGTAGGTCAGAAAACCTAACCTCCAGAATGGGGTGGTCCTGGAGGCCTGCCAAGCTTCCCTCCTCCCAGGGAGCTTGTGTGCTCAGCTGGACATACCTGTGCCAGGTTCCCATAAATTACTATTTTTTAAAGATTAATGTTTTATTTGACAGAGCTACACAGAGAGAGAGAGTGAGCTTGATGTTTTACCTACTGGTTTACTCTGCAGATGGCCTCAATGACTGGTATTGGGCCAGGCTGAAGCCAGGAGCCAGAAGCTTCATCCAGGCCTTCCACATAGGTATCAGAGGCCTAAATATTTGGGCCGTCCAGGTAGCTGGTTCAGAAGTGGAGCAGTTGGGATGTGAACTGGTGCCCATATGAGGTGCTGGTATTGCAGGCAGAGATACACTAGGAGCCAGCAATTGCATCTCCCATATGAGTGGTAGGTACCCAACTGCTTGAACCATCCCCTGCTGCATTCGCAAGGGGCAAATTAGCAGAAAGCTAGAATTTGAAGTGGAATCAAGACTTGAATGCAAACATTCTATTATAGGAGGCAGGTATGCAAAATGACATCTTATTGAAAAATGTGTGTATATATATATATATATTTAAAAGATGTATTTATTTTTATTGGAAAGGCAGATTTACAGAGAGAAGGAGAAACAGAGCAAGATCTTCTGTCCACTGGTTCATTCCCCAAGTGACTCCCATGGCCAGAGCTAAGCTGATCCAGGAACCAGGAGCCAGGAGCTTATTCTGGGTTTTCCACATAGGTACAGAGTCTCAAGGCTTTAGGCCATTCTCTTCTGCTTTCCCAGGCCACAAGCAGGGAGCTGGATGGGAAATGGAACATTCAGGACACTAACTGGCGCCCATATGGGATCCAGCAGATGCAAGGCGAGGATTTTTCCACTGGAATACCACACTGGCCCTGTGATGGAATGAAGTTTTGGTCCAGTACCTTGTTGAATTGAGAGCCTTTAGATTAAACGGGGTATTCCACTCTTTCTCTTACTGTACTAGCGTCGGGCCCGCTGTCTGAGTTAAATACCAGGGAACAAAGAGAGAAGGTTTGGCCCTTCTTTCAAAGGAGCTAAGAGTTTGGTGGTTAGACCTTTTTGTTTCTACTTTTTAATTTTTTAAAAGACTTTCCCTTTGATTTGTAATACAATCATGGTTATTTTAAATTCCCCATCTCTTTAGTGTACTTTCTTCTTTGTGTGTCCTTTAAGTGTGAGTTGGAGGAGACTCTGCACACAACGGTTGACACTGAAATCAGTTGTTCTTGGGCCTTGATTTTAGTCAAGGTTGTGTCTTTTTTGCTGATCTGTCTTGTAGGAGCTGTGTCTGTTGAGTCAACAGTTGACTTGTTGTCCTCAGGTCACCACAGGCTTCAGGTTCATCTGGTCTACCTCATTGTTAGGGTTCTTTCCCAAGTTGGCTGCACTCTGACCTTTCTTTGTGCTGGTGTCTCAGAGAGTGTCTCATCGCCCAGTGATAGATCTGCCATTACTTATTACCCTGTGTCCCCTGATGTGCAATCAGGGCTGGGGAAGGATATTTTTTGCTGTTTTGATTCAACCTTAGCCTTGGGCGTTTGCTGTGTTGAGGATTCATTCTAACCATTTCTCAGAGTGGCTTGGCCTAGGACTTTTTCTATCCCCTTCCCAGCTTCAGATCTGTTTCTGAGTTCTTCTTTTTGGCTTTAGTTTAGGTTATAGTTTTGAGAGGCGGCTTCAGAGCTGTCCGTGGAGCAGCTTCCACCTCCTGGGCCCGCACCAGTAGCTTGCTCTGGGTTTTCACTCTACCTCCGTATGTTCTCCTGAATGTGTAAGGTTTCTTGAAAAGATTCTGTGAGTGGATACCAGCTTCCCTGATATGTAGTTCCCAGGAATTCTGTTTCATGCTCTCCCATACTTAGCTTTCATTATTTTTTTTAAGGATTTATTTTATTTCTATTGGAAAGTCAGATATACAGAAAGGATGAGAGACAGAGAAGACCTTACATCTGGTAATTCACTCCCCAAGCGGCTTCAATGGCTGGAGCTGTGCCGATCCGAAGCCAGGAGCCAGAAGCTTCTTCCAGGTCTCCCGTGAGGGTGCAGGGTCCCAAGGCCTTGGGCCATCTTCAACTGCTTTCCCAGGCCACAAGCAGGAAGCTGGATGGGAAGTGGGGATGCCAGGATTAGAACCGGTGCTCATATGGGCATGTGCAAGGTGAGGACTTTAATCTCTAGGCTACCACGCCAGGCCCTGTCCTCAGTTCTATATTGACTGTTAAGACAATGAATTTTGTCATGAAAAAGAATACCATTTCTTTTTAAAAATTAAAACACTTATTATAACTTTATTGGAGAAAGTGGACAGAAAGAATAAGAGAAGATTCATTCCCCAAATGTTTGCAATAGCAAGGATGGACTAGGTTGAAGCTAGGAACCCAGAACCCAATCTGAGTGTCCACATGGGTTGTTGCTGGGGAACCAGGTACTTAAGCCATCACCTTCATTGTCACCCAGGGTGATTGGCAGGAGGTTAGTTTTGAAGGGTTCCTGAAAGTCAGACCCAGGCACTCTGATACATACCCCACGCGGCTCCTTAGCCTGTCTACCGGATGCTTACCCTAAGACCATAGCTTTGTAACCCGAGTCTCATCAGGGTATTCCTGGGTTCAGCCCTCTGAGGCTTAATTTCTACACACTAGAGATAAAAGTTTACTCCAGCTTTACTCAAGAGAAGATTGTAGAAAGTTTGAATAATCAGTGTGAAGAATCTTATTTTAAATTACAGCCCATCATAGTTTCTTTCTTTCTTTCTCTCTTGCTTTTTAAATATTTTTATTTTGAATTTTGGATTATGTGGTACATTTTTGTATAGGCTGGGATTCCCCCCTCAAACTCCCAATCCCCGTCAGATTTTTCCCATTTTGTTACAATAGTGTAGTCCTTTATAACGAATCATAATTCTATCAGTCTCTTACTTAAGTGTACCCCGACATTGTTGGTACAGACAATGTCAGACAGTCCAGCATCCCATTGTCTACACATATCCAACAGCTTCATTGGGAATCCATCTTTTTTCTTTTTTAAAGATTTATTTTATTTTTTTTATTGGAAAGGCAGATATATATAGAAAGATCTGTCAGCTGGTTCACTCCCCATGTGGGTGCAGGGTCTCAAGGCCTTGGAGCATCCTCTACTGCTCTGCCAGGCCACAAGCAGGGCATTAGATGGGAAGTGGAGCAGCCGGGACACCAACCGGCACCCATATGGCATCCTGGGAGATGCAAGCCAAGGATTTAGCCACTAGGCTGTCGTGCTGGGCCCCTCGTGGTTTCTCTATGGTGTTTATTCTTCATGTCCTTCGTTTCTTCCTTCAGTGTCAGACTTCTTCAAGGAATGGTCTGTAGTGGTACAAGTTTCTACCTCTGCTTTTCCTTTGTAACTTCTCAGTCTGAGTTTATAACGATCTCCTCATTGACAAATCCCAGGAGCACTCTTCAGATCTTCAGGATTTGCTTGCTTTTCCCTATCCGGACATCATTCGCTCATCAAGCAGCCAGAGAAAGCTTTTCAAATGTAAAGCTTTCTAAGATATAAATCCAACTTTTTAATAAGTGTCCATTGTCTGCAGGATAAAATAAATAGCTTCCAGTAGGAGGAAAAAGCGCTCTTGGTTTAGGTCTGCTGTTTCTAGTAGGGTAGGTGCTAGTTATGTGATGATTTTAATTTAAATGCAAGTGACTTAAATTAAATATACAAAAATAGTTCTTCACAGGGAAAGTAAGCATCACCAGGTTTTTGTTGAAACACTAGTCACTTGTGACTGATACTATGTTGTCACTTGTGACTGATACTATGTTGTCACTTGTGACTGATACTATGTTGTCACTTGTGACTGATACTATGTTGTCCCGCTTGGGATACAGAACATTCTCTGTTTTGCACAAAGTTCTATGATCTAAATTTAAGATGTGAAATAGGAGACACAACTTGAAATCACCTAACATGAGGGAATTAGACAGAGGAAGCTGGGAGGTGACGCTGGAGAGCCTGTATTGTTAACTTTCCCATCCAGGATTCCAGAGGAGATGTGGGAGGTGCGGCTGGAATGATGGCGGTGCCTGGGGAGATGGGAGCGGCTTCTGTCTGGTATTAGGCTGGGAGTGAGGAAGAAGAGGATGCTCTTTCAGAGAAAGGGATCAAAGCCTCCTGGATTTTGCTTCTTATCTCAGAGGGGAAAATATGGTATTTACGTTAAGAGGGAGTGAGGAATAAATGAATGAGAAACAATTTCTGTTTTTTTTAACCCTTTGGAAATGATACCTCAGACCTGATATTGCTTGCTTTTCTAGCCTGCAGGAATTTTACAGATATAAATGTTTTTTTTTTGTCAAGTTGAATGTGATATTTTTATTCTTACATTCTGTAAATACTCATCTCCAATCTCTAGAATTTTCTGCTCATCATATAATTTAGGATCCTGTGGCTGTTTCTCTCCTGTCTGCAAGGTATGAATGCTGTGATTCTTTTTCAAGCTCCTGGATATCAATGTTTTAGGTTCCGGAACTTCTGCAAGATGGATCCATGCTGAGGAGACAGTTGTAAAATGCAGATGCTGACAAGCAGAAAAACAAAGAGATTTTCCCAAGGAATTGTGGGTATTTAATGTAACTCTTTAGTTCACAGTTCAGTAAAACTGTTGCTTCTGTAGAATCACATTCTGTATTAGCCTTCTGTTGTATTGCACAATAAGAAACAAAGATGTATTAACACTTGTCAATTGTTTTTCGTTCTGCACATTAACTTTTAGTTCTTAGAAGACAGGAGTTCTGTCCCACCACAGTTTAATCTATCCAAACTACTGTCATATTCATTTGTCTCTTAATTGTTGTGAGAATTTTAGCTTATATTTTATCTTGCTTGTGAAAGTAAAAAATAGATGATAAATTATAGGCGAAGCTAATCTTTTACTTAAATTTGCTTTATTGCTTCATGACGTCCTTTTAACAGTGATTTTCTAAAGTTGGAAGGATCCTGGAGCGAGACGGAGGAAGAAGTGGAGAGGAGATGTTTGTACTGCAGGGCTGGGGCGAGGGCAGGCGTTACCATCACGAGGCAGCGGGCTGCGAGAAATGTGGCACTTCTCACTGGCGTCTTCTGTGACTGTGGGAGAACCACCGTCAGGCCTACCCTGGCATTTCTTCTTAATCAAGTCCAGCTGTCCATCATATGCACACTCTTCCTCTGAGTACTGAGGGCGTGTGTCCCCGTTCTCTGTGGTATCTTGAATGGCTATTTACGAATCACCTGGAATGTACCCATGGGTTCTGGAAGCCTCTGCAACACTGATCATTTTACTTTATGAATCATAAGAAAAATGTTCACCCCAAGTCGCATATAAAAACTTTGGAACACAGAATGTGACTTGACCACATAAGTGTTCTTTCTTTTTTTCTCTTCTTCTTCTTCTTTTTTTTTTTTTTTTTTTATGAATAGAGCTCTTGTTTTTAATTTGATGAGCAGGGAACTTTCCAACTCTAACCCTCTCTTTACAATCTGTCTTTAATTTGCAAAAAAAGATGCATTCCAATTTTTCAGACATAAAATTGTTTAATGGATTGTGTGTGTATGTATGTGCGTTTGCTGCTTCTCTAGTCAGCTTAGGTTCTGCTGAAATCCAACAGGTGTCACCGCATGGGTTTTTGTGTCCTTTTTGTATTTACATGTTTACATTTACTACTTGGATATTAAAAAATTATTAGATGGTATCTTTCCTTTAGTCTTCTTAAATAACTTAGTTGCAGCTGTTAGGCTTTTTATAGAGTACTGTTATGAACCAGGTCTCCTCTGAAAGAAGTATGAAAGAGGTTCAACATCTTGGATCATTTAGTTCATTTTATTTATCCTTTGTGAGACATAATCAGTGTGTACTTTAAAGACCGTTTTGTGTTTTAAATATGCAGCCTTTTCACTGCATCTTCTTGGTGGTATTAAGAAACTAGTTTTGTTCTGTTTTCTGGGATTTTCTCCTTCCTGTCACCACTTAATACACTATAGTATTAATTAAAATACTTTAATTAATTAATTAATTAATTAAAATACTAATGGCATTCTAAGTCTCAGCATCGGACAGAGCTTGGTCAGTTAGCTATCCTAATATGATCAGATAAGCCAAATCTGAAAACCTATAGCATCATTATTATTAGCTGGGAAAAATGATGGTAAATATAGGTATGCCTTTTTGCTTTGTAGGTCACAAGGTTATTACAACAGTGCTGCTTTGTTTTATTTTTAATAAAAATCATGCTTAATATTTAGAGATTAATAACAGTATGCTTGTCATAACATTATAAACTTTTAAAAATTTATAAAAGAGTTTATTTAAAAAAGTTTATAACTCTGCTTTGTACCAGTCCCTGGAGAGCCACCTACATAGAGTATAATTCACTAAATCATGGCATATTGTTTGTTCCCTGGAGTTTCCTGATGTTATGTAAACTACTGCCAAATCCCTATTTTGTAGTATTGTAGGGTATGTTAGTTATCTGGAGGGATATGTAAAATTATTAAAGAAAAATAAATTTTACAGTACTTTTGTATAAAAGTACTTTTTATATTAAACTACTTTATAAAATGTTATGTATTTTATTGAGGAAGAGAGATATTACGAATCTAAAGAATGACAGAATGAGCTTACTTGATTTCAACAAATCCTCATTTTCATTTATTTTTAGAGAATATAGTTTGAAACCATTGGGATTTTACCCTCCTTAAAATAGCCTTTCTAGTGCTGTTGGAGTGGGGCAGCAGGAACCTGGACACTCAATTGTTTTTTCCCCAAACACCATTTTTATGAATTACTTTAGGAATTAATACCAGGTTCATCAAAGTAAAGCAAAAACATTTGGTAAAAAAAATAATTAAAAGTTTACAGTCACTAGAAGTAATAGTTTAGATTTCATGTAGCGTTTATTATTATTGATATTTAGTTTAAAAAATTATGTAATTTTCACAAAATGCTTAATTTGAATAGAGCTGTGCTGGAAATATGTAGAAGATGGTGTTAATTTTAAGCAGGTAGGCAAATTCATGGAGCTCATAAAAAAGAAATTGAATATAACATTAAGGAAGTCTCTGCAGGGAGATAAAGAGATAATCCAAGATGGTAGGGTATATTAATAAGATTTGAAGAGAATCACACCACAGAAAGAGCCCTGTAATGAGAAGAATGGAAAGGTGTGGGAACGTGTTGAGCCTGTGTGAGGGTAATCACCTGCTGGTTGCGGGGGAGAAAGAAGTCAAAAGCTCTCGGAGGTTGGACCAAGTCTCCCCTTTCCTTGTTTCCTAATTGCTCCCTGTGTCCTTTCCGCTAAATTTGTGACACAATACATCAAAATAATCTGCTTTCCAATATTCATGTTTTAAAAGAATGATACGTAGACAAAAACTTTTCCCAGCAGGTATTTGTTGTAGCATCATTCAAAAACAATGAAAACCTGAAGGCAACCGAAAAGTTCTGCCTGAAGTGAATGGCTGTGTACATCTGATTTCCTTTCTGTGAGGCTGTGTACTGTTCTTGTGGCAGCCCCTGACATCAGGCCACGGACATTCCAGACACAACAGAACAAGAGGGGCCACTTTTTCCTACCTTTCTTGAGGAGTATACTTTTTCCCCCTAAAATTCCTTCATGATTTCTTTTTCTTGTAATCTGACAGTTCATCATCAGGTATTGGCATAGGTGATGGAATTAATGGCTGAAAAGAATTCAGTCACAGTGACTGCTCCAGTGGTATATTCGAAGTTTTAATAAGTAAGACTGGTTATATTTATGTCCTAGGGTAAAGGTGCATATTATGACCTCATTTTTGCTTTCTTGGAGTTTAAAAGGTTTAGCTGCTGAGAAAATATTGCTTTTATTATCAAGAGCAAATGAACATATTTTTTTTTAAAAAAAGACTTATTTTTATTTGAAAGAGAGAGGAGAGACAGAGTTTAAATCATTTGGTAGTTCATGGTTACTTTTTTTCTTTTTGGTTACATGTGATTTCCCTTGAACTGCTAATGATTGTTTTCCTCCATGTTTTTAATCACTAATTAACTCCCAACTTATTTCTCAGTTCGGTGGATATCCCTTCATTGTATTGCCGAACACATGGACATTCTGTCAATTTCACTTTCTTGGGGAATAACGCTCTGACAGGTTATAATTAGCACTGGTTGTTCTTTCTCATTTCCTTTTTCTTTTTTTTTTAGAATTATTATTTTTTAAAGATTTATTTATTTTTATTGGAAAGGCAGATATACAGAGAGGAGGAGAGACAGAGAGGAGGATCTTCCGTCCTATGGTTCACTCCCCAAGTGGCCGCAACAGCCAGAGCTGAGCCAATCCGAAGCCAGGAGCTTGGAGCCTCTTCCAGGTCTCCCATGAGGGTGCAGGGTCCCAAGGCTTTGGGTCATCCTCCACTGCTTTCCCAGGCCACAAGCAGGGAGCTCGGTGGGAATGGGGGCACTGAGACATGATCCCATATGGGATCCTGGTGTGCGCAAGGTGAGAACTTTAGCTGCTAGGTAACTGCGTCGGGACCATGGTCAATAGATTTTAAACTTTTTTTTGAGAACCAGTGAGAGAGAGAGAGAGAGAGAGAAGGAGAGAGAAAGAGAGAGAGAGAGAAAGAGAGAGGTTCCATACACTGGCTTGTGGCCAGTTCTTTTTTTTTCAGATTTGTTTATCTTTTTGAAAGTCAGAGTTACAGAGAGGGAGAGAGGAAAGAAATAGTGATCTTTCAGGCATTGGTTTCCTGAGCAGTTGGCTACAACCACCAGCAGCCACAGTCTCCTTCCGGGCCTCCCATGTGAATGGCAGGGGCCTGAACACTTGGGCCATCTTTCACTGCTTCTCCTAGGGAGCTGGGGTTGAAAATGGAAAATGGGAACTCTTACTGACGCATTGCAGGAAGTGGCTTACACCCGCTGTGCCACAATGCTGGCTCCTAGGTCAATTAATTTTGAACCAGTACCAAACACACACAGTGGGGAAAGTATAATCTCTTCCATAAAGGCTGATGAGAAAATTGGATAGCCATACACAGAGCAGTGAAATTGAACTTTTAATTTTATACTGTAAACAAAAATTAAAGTTAACTAGAAGTCTTAATTCTTAAAAATACTTGAAGAAAACATGGGAAAACTAAAGGATGTTGGTCTGGTCAATGGTTCTTTTTATGTTTGAGTCCAGAAGCACAGCAACAAGATATCACACTTGAATTTATGAACATTAAAGAGATAATCTACAGATGTGGAAAATATTTGCAAGCAATACATCCAATACAGGATAATAACCAGAATATATAAGGAACTCAGAAAATGGCAAATAAATATAAATAAATGGTAAATAAGTTTTAAAAAAGGGGGGCAAATGGGATGAACATTTGGACTAATTCTTCAGACCCTGATGGGAATAACCATGTGCCATTTCAGACTACTTTAATTCAATCCCCAGTTCTTGCTCCTCCTTCCAGTTTCTTGCTTATCCAGACTCTGGGAGGTAGTGAGAAAGCTCCTGTGATTTATTCTTGCAGGCATTAAGGGAGCCTGAGTGGAGTTTCTGGCTACCGTGCTGGGCCCATATGCTCTACTTCGATCCAGCTCCGTATTAATGTGCAGAGGATGAGCCAAGCAAGTGCTTGGGCCTCTGTCACCCACATGGGGGAACTGGGTGGAATACCTGTCTCCTGGCTTTAGCTTGGCTCAGCCCTGACCATTGTGGCCATTTGGGGTTGTGAGCCAATGAATGAAATACCTTTCTATCTCTCCCTCTCTCTGAAACAGTGCCTTTCAAAATAAAATGAAAAGGAGTTGGGATTTTCACTTCTGGAGGAAAAACAGACAAGTTAGGTTTCAGGGAGCTTTCAAACATGCCTTTGGTTAGTGACTTGCTGGACTTGTCGAAAGTGAAAGAAATCTATAACATTTCTCAAAAGTGAAGCAAAGACAGTAGGGTGGCCTTTGGGTCTAGCTTTTACTGTAACAGTTAAGATGCTCCCCTACTGGGGCTTCTGGCTTTAACCTTGAATCCTTGCCATGCTCCTGATTGCAGCTTCCACAGGGTCAGCCAGTCTTGAGAGATCACAGCAATGGCTCAAGCGACTGGGACCCTCTCACCCATGTGGGAGACCTGGACTGAGAATTCCTGGCTTCCAGCTTCAGTCCAGGTCCAGCGTGGCCCGTGTGGGCATTAGGGTTAAAACAACGGATGGGAGTATTGTATCTGCTGGTGTCTCTCTACCTCTCTAAATACATGAAAACCAAAGAAACAATAACAAGATCCCAATGTGCAGTGAACGATGAGGACATATATAAGATTCCTGCGGAGGTGAATGCTCAGATCAGCCTATTAGTTGGCAGTCTAAGCTTTGGGAGAGGGCAAGATAAGAGAACTAAATACGAGATTTAAACCTTAAGCCAGAGATCCCCGGAGGAAGCTAAAGGAGAAGCATAGTCTGGTTCCTGGAAGAAGCAAAAGCAAATGATCTCTATAGGAAAATGTTATTAATTTAATCCCCTAGGATTCTCTATTAGGATCAACTAGATTTTTAAGTCACCATCAAAGATCGCCAAACAGAGAAGGAAATATGTTCATTTTTTCCCCTTAATGGAAATAGACCCCAATGACCTCAGAGACAGAAATAATGGAGCACCCTTGCTGGTTCACTCCCCAAATACTTGCAGCAGATGTGCCGGGACTACACCCAAGCCAGGAGCTGGAAACTCAATGCAGGTTTCTTGTGTGAGGCAGGAATTCAGGCACTTTAGCTATCACTTGTGCCTATCCAAGGTCCCCATTAGCAGGAAGGTAGAGCTAGGGATTGAACCCATGACATGGAATGCAGGCATTTTAGTGGCCAGGCTAGAAGTCTGCCTTCTCTCGTCTGTTTTTTTTTTTTTTTTTTTTTTTTTGATTACTCACTCTGATTGAAGCCAGTTGCCTTGTTGCTGAAGTAGCCCATGAAAAGCCCAAATAAGAAGAACTGAAGCCTTCTGTTAATAATTCATATGTTAGTGAGGCATGAGTGAACTATCTGGAAAGGGGATCCTCCTGGCCTGTTTAAGCTTTGAATTGTGAATACCAGCCAGCTAAACCAACTTCTGAGTTTCTGACCCATGGAAGCTATGAAATAGTAAATATCCATTGTTTCAAGTCACAACGTTTTGGGAACAACTTTTTATGTAGCATTAGATGCCATATATCAGTGAATAACTTAGAGAAGAATCTTAAAATTGACCAGAAAGAGATGGATCTACTTGAGAGGACTTACACTTAGGTTGATAATAGATATCTCAATAGGCTAAGTGCAACCTATAGGTTAGTGGAATAGTATCTGCAGTGTACAGCAACTCACCTTTTGGCCTTGTGTTTTATCACTTACCAAAGTGATCTTTTAATTAAGAAAGAAGAGGAAATATAGACATTTTGGATAAACAGACTTAGTTTGCCACTAACTCACCTTTCCTTAAGGGTGTGTTTTTATGAAACATATGATGTTTGAAATATATGATGTTTATGAACAAAGATATGAGTAAATATGTAGGAAATGTAAATAAGAATTACATGTGTTAAGTATTAATGTCCAATCTGTGGGATTAAAACAGATGTTAGTCACTGTGGCTGCTGTTGTGGCATACCAGATAAAACTGCTACTTTTGAAGTCAATGTCCCATATAGGCTCTGGCTTGTGTCTTGTTGCTTTGGTTCTGATCCAGCTCCCTGCCAAGGACCTGGGAAAAGTGCAAGATGGCCCGAGTGTTTGGACCCCTGCACCTGCATGGGGACCTGAATGAAGTTCCCAGCTCCTAGCTTAAACCTGACCCAGCCTCGGTCGTTGTGGCCATCCAGGGAGTGAACCAGCAAATGGAAGATCTTTGTCTTTGTGTCTCTCCCTCTCTATATAACTATTTGAAGTAAACAAATCTCAAAAAAAAAAAAAAAAAAAGAAAGAAATAGCTGAAAGTTAGAATTAGCTTATGCAGCAAATGTTTGTTGAGTGCCTGCTACATACCAGAAATGAATCTAGGCCAGGTCAACAGACTTTGTGCAAAGGGCTTGACAATAAATATGAGGCTTTGTGGGCCATGTGGTCTGTGTCACAACCAGTTAACCTTGCTGTGGCCATAAAACATCCACAGATAGTGCATAAACAGATGAGCATGGCTCTATTCCAGTAAACTTTATTTGTAACACCAGGCACTGGTCAAGATTTGACTCTTTGCTGCTTTAGGCGTCAGATGTTGATGGAGTTCAGCACATGGCCCCTCCAAACATCATGATTTCATGTTTGAGAAAACAAGGGGCGGTTTATCTTCCTGCTGTCCTTCTCCCCAAAGCCAGTCATAAACCTGGGGAGGATTTTCTGATCCTCTGAAGCAAATGGCAACTCTCGTGAGATGAAAAATAGAATTCCTTACCTTTGAAGATTAAGAGGTATAGAGAGGAATCTGAATAAACAGGTATTGCCAAGTTTCTTCTGGTTTATTGCCTTTAGGTTGTATCCTTAGGTCATACCATTACTTCTCTATAATTGTCTACTATTCATTAAATCTATCCTTTTGAAGACTCACATTACATAAAACATGTATTACATAAATTTGTATAGTCTTTCTTGTTAACCCTAATTTTGTTATAGACACTTCAGCTACAAACCCAGGATCAAAGAGGAAAAAAAAAATCTCTTTCTCTACTCATTATTCAGTAGTAAGAAAACAGGCAAATATCCTTGCTTTAGTGAACCGTCCTTTCTAGTGGTAAGTGAAAGAGTGTGTAGCTTGAGGGAGAAATCCTTATATTGTATAGAAGAGTTGGTTGAAATAATACAAGATCTCATTATATATGCATGGTTAGATTTCAAAGGTAACAATAACTAAATAATAGTAGAAGGAAATCATTTAAAAAAAAAACCCCAAGATTTATTTGAGAGACGGGTGACAGAGAGAGAGGGAGGACTGGGGAACAGGAGTCCTTCCATCCACTGGTTCCCTCGAGGGGCTCTGAATGCTGGGGCTTAGAGCAATTGGAATCTTTAGGACTGGAACTCCATTTTGTCTCCCACATGGCTGACAGGGGCTCAGGAATGTGGGCTATCTTCTGTTGCTTTCTCAGGGGCACTAGCAGGGAACTGGCTTTCAAGTGGAGCAGCCAGGATTGAACCTCATGTCCGTTTGGGATGCTGGCATTGCAGGTAGCAATTTAACCTACTGCACCACAACACCGGGCCATTAACAAGTGGCATTTTATTTTGCAGCAGCTGTAATTGGATGTTCTATCAAACCTTATTTCCATTCAAGATGTAACTTCATTTGTGGATAGAAATTAAAATTTAAAAAGTGTGGACTTGAGTTATATCAAGAAAATGAACAGTAAAGATTATATTTGTGTTTTTTATCATAAAAAATAATAAAGAATAAAATATGATAAGCAGACAAATTAGATGCTTAAGATTCATTGCACACTTTCCAAAATGTCAAATACTGTATTCGCTATAAAATTAAGGAATATTTTTAATATTAAAATCTGAAAATAGAAAAAATATAATTATACATTTCAAATACTAAATATATATTCAATTTGTCAGCATACATATGAAGTACATATGTACAAATTATTTATTATACTCAGTTAATTACTAAATTACTATATAGTGACTATACTCTTAAATATACTTTGACATATTAAATACCTCTGTTTAGTGTTTGAAATGTAGTTAATTCCTGAAATCTTCTAGAGAAGTCTCTGTTTATATAGTGTTTTACAGTTTGCTTTTCACAAGGGTAGACATAGTCCGGGAAGGTTAAGTGATTTCACAAGTCACATCAATCGCCCTTACAATTTAGAATTTAGAGCCTGGCTCTCTCTTTTTTAACGTCAGCACTTTGTAGGAGAAAGCGCTGTCTTGTGTGATTGAATCACCTAACAGGCGATGATATTGTAAATACTCTAGTTTTAGGATTAGTCGAATCAACCCCCTGTTTTTTAAGCTGGAATTTTCTAAGATTATCGCCACAGATCTTAACACTGGTGAAAAGCAAGTTGTGAGACGTGAGCTAAATGAATGGCTCTGCTCTTTCCCCTCTACTTTGGTAACATGGGTGTCTGCATTTGCCTACATGTCCCCAGCCACTCAGGTAGCCAGTACAAATGCAGAACATGCAACCTGTTCTAAGTGATGACCACCTTCTCATTCGTTGGAATAAATTAAAATAATTCTGTTGTGACTTTCTGCTGGCTTTTTATCTTTATTTTTCAGTGCTGAGGGTGACAGAAACCTATCAAGGCTTAGAGGTGTTGCTGCAGCAAAAGCCTAGCAGACCTTGGCACTGATGTCATACTGGATGATACAGGCTGAGCATGGATTTAAAAAAATGTCTGAAGCTCTTTCCCTTGCAACCCGCCCCGCCACCAACCCTGGCCTAGCTGAATCCATGAGCCAAGAGCTTCTTCCAGGTCTCCCATGTGGGTACAGGGACCCACATACTTGGGTCATCCTCCATTGCTTTCCCAGACACATTCAGAAGTGGAACAGCTAGGACTCAAAGCAGCACCCACATGGAATGCTAGCATTACAGATGGTAGATTAATTTGCTGTGCTACTATGCTGGCCCCATATTTTTTAATTTAGTGAAATATCTTAGGGATCACTTTTTGTATTTGCTTTGCTGAAGAGCAAAAAAGAGGTGCACTTAGGATAAGGTGAGCATGGAAGCTTGATGGGGTGTTAATCGTACTGGTGTTTATATAGGGAGACTACATTACAGTTGCTTTCTAAACACTGATTTTTTTAATTATGTAGATTTTTTTTGGCTGATAAAATAATTTGAATCAATCTTGTTTTTAAACAATTGTAGCTTGGGCTCGGCAGCGTGGCCTAGCAAGCAGCTAAAGTCCTCGCCTTGAATGCACTGGGATCCCATATGGGCGCCAGTTCTAATCCTGACAGCTCCACTTCCCATCCAGCTCCCTGCTTGTGGCCTGGGAAAGCAGTCGAGGACGGCCCAATGCATTGGGACCCTGCACCCGTGTGGGAGACCCGTAAGAGGTTCCTGGTTCCGGGCTTTGGATCGGTACAGCACCGGCCATTGTGCTCACTTGGGGAGTGAATCATCGGACGTAAGATCTTGCTCTGTCTCTCCTCCCCTCTGTATATCTGAGTTTGTGATGAAAATAAATAGATCTTTAAAAAAAAAAGAATTGTAGCTTGAATGAGGAATAATGAGACTGTAGTAATGTAGATAAGCCTTACTGACACACCCCCATGAGGAGATGAGATCTTACATTGCTTGGACTAAAATTTCAGAAGTGAACTATAGTCACAGGTATGATGACACGACTCTGTCCTTAACAAAATTAAAAAAATGATTTAGTATCTACTGCAAAATGTCAATAATATCATTTACTTCTTTTTTCAGACATGCCATAAGGATGAACTCTTAAAAATGAAAATATTATCCATCAAATTGTTGTATTTCATTTAAAAAATATTTTTTTCTTTTTTATTGTCATGGAGGAAATATCAGTGAGCACAATCTGTTATGTAAATTTTATGTGCCTGAAAGATCTGGAGTCCATAACATCATTGTTCAGTACATTTTATTTTAAACACAGGATACTAACCTTTCAGAAAACTGCAGCAATTGAAAACTCACCATGGTCTTTGTGCTCTGCAGGAGGCAGGCTTGCAGGAAGCCTGGGGGATGACAGCGATGAGGGCAGGTGGGAAGCTAGGGGCTCACGTCCACGTAGGTGAAGCAAGCCTGGGAATGTCCTCATCCTTGGATTGGTGAGATCGACAGCTGAGGAAAAGGAAAGTTCTGGCTTGTTCAATTTGGAAGTGTAGCATTTTGGGATATGAAGTAATCACAGTCAGATTTTACGAAATAAGTAATCTCCCGGGTTTAGGTTGAAAAGAGTGCTAAAAGCCACATTTTCCAAAATTGTCTTTTCCAGTTAGTATGAATCATATTTTTTCATTTTAAAATGTCTGATTTGTAATTATTTTTTTTCTCGTTTTGTTTTATTTGTTTCATGACACAGTTTAATAGTCACCGGGGTCTCCTCTCCCCCTCCGCAAGTTCCCTCCCTTCCTCTGTGTTCTCCCTTCCAGACACCGTGAAATGGATGTCTTTCGTGAATTTTCAAAAGTCCATCATGCTGCCACTGAGGTGTCCCCCAACAATTAGGAGCTTATCAATATTTCTCTGAGAGTTCACTGTATGCCTGGAGATATACTTCTCTGTTTCCACCTATGAACATGCTTATTTCCACCACACTGCCAGTAAGCATCCCCTTAGGCACAGTCCACCCCAGGGAGAAAAATGAGTAAACCTTCATGCCCATGAAGGTATCTACTTGTAACAAAGGTATCAGTGTGAGGTTAGGGTGGTGAAAAAGTATCCAACATCTTCCTGTATGAATAAATGCCAGGTGTGTCCCATGTGGCTCTAATGAAAGCACAATACAACTGCAAAGCTTTCGTTGTTTTTTTTTTTTTTTTAAAGATGTGTTTAATTGAAAGATTTACATATAGAGCTAGAGAGGAAGAAGAAGAAAGTCATCCATCCACTGGCTCACTCCTTAGGTGACTCAACAGCCAGGGCTGGGCTGGACTGAAACCGGAAGCTGGAAACTTCATTCAGGTTTCCCTGGTGGGTGGCAGAGCTCTAGGCACTTGGGCTTACTTCTGCTCCTTTATATATATATATATATTTTATTGCAAATTCAGATATATGTAGAGAGGAGGAGAGACAGAGATCAAGATCTTCTGTCCGCTGATTCACTCCCCACGTGGCCGAAATGTCCGGAGCTGAGCTGATCTAAAGTCAGGGGCCTGGAGCCTCTTCTGGGTCTCCCACATGGGTGCTGGGTCCCAAGGCTTTGGGCCATCCTCGACTGCTTTCCCAGACTACAAGCAGGGAGCTGGATGGGAAGCGGGGCTGCCGGGATTAGAACTGGAGCACATATGGGATCCCAGTGCATTCAAGGCGAGGACTTTAGCTGCTTGCTCATGGCACACAGCCCTGAGTCTTTTTTTCTTAATATCTATTTATTTGAAAGACAGAGAAAGAAAGAGAGAGAATGAACACGCAGAGGTGAGAGCACTTTCTCTGCTGGTTTACAACAGACACATGTCCTGGGCCAGGCCAAAGCCAGGAACTGGGAACTCCATCCTGGTCTCCCACACGAGTGGCAGGAACCCATCCTGGACCATCTTCAGGTCCCTTCCCAGGTGTTTCAGCAGTAAACTATACTGGAGTTGGAGTATCTCTCTGTGGGGTGCTGGCTCCTAAGCTGTGACTTGAACCATTGCACCATAACGCCTACCCTGGAGTGTCATCACAATGAAGTCTTCCCGAAGAAACTGGAACTTGAATGAACTCTAAAGGATTGGAAAGCTTTGGATGTGGATAGAGGAGGCATCCTGGGTAAGGAAAACATCGTGATTGACTTAGGGAAGAGAAAACACGTTTTTAAACCAGTGAGAAAAATGGCCTGACCAGAAACATTTTGAAGTGTAATAAAGCTGTTGGTTAGGCAGAGTTTTGTTAGAAGCATTGTGTTTCCCAAGTGGCATTTTTGCCATTCACCACCCACACTGATCTACTGAGTGCTTCCAGCCGTTTCCATCTGCCAGGAGCTTGCCCTGGCACATCACCGCTCAGCTATCTGCTCGGACTGTGTGACAGATGCATAGGTAGTAAGAAATGGTGCTGTTAATGTCAGTAAAGCTGCCCTCTGTGAAAGCCAGCAAATCAGCATGACTTCAAGTTTTATAACTGATGATTTGTAGTGATGTGAAATAAAAAATAAAGTAGCTTAAATGGTGTGGGCTGGGCTGGGCCTTGCCTCATTATTCCGAGATTACCATTGTGGTATGATGGTGGACTAAAAGGCCTCCCGCTACTTCCTCAACACTCTGAGATGTGAGAGCTATTGATTATTTCTTTGCCTACTGTGAAAGTGGGTATCTTTAGAGAATATTCTCTCCTCAGCTTGCCATGAATACATTTCCAGTCCTTCCCTAATGCCATGGGGTTAGTTTAACACAGAGAAGAGTCCGAGCTTACTGAATGATGAAGTGGGAAAAACAGAAGGGGTACCACAGGGTGACAAGGAGTTTGCAGAACCAGTGCCAAGTTTTTATCTACATTACCTTTTGCTCAGAGCTTTGCCTGGAAGTAATAACAGATTGGCCTCATGTTAATGTGAATACTTATAGCACATTAAGATTCAATTGAGTGATTGGATAGAACTGTACGTGTGAACTAGCAACAAGAATAACTTACTTCTTGTTCTGTCCTTGCCTACTAATTAGATACATGATTTTTGACACAGCTGCTCATTTACCTTATTGAGGAAAGCAGGTTGAGATAACCAGATGAGGCCCTTTTGAGATCTTATCTAGCTGTAAGATTTTTTGAATGTCTAGGCACAACAAAACAACATAGCAGGAAATGAAATACAGTTGAAAGTAAAATTTAAAATAAAACATTTAAAATTAAAAATTTCAAGCCTACCTGTTGCAACCATTGTGGGAGCAAGCTGGCTGATGAAAAAAAAAATCCCTCTTTCCTTTTCTGTAACTCTGACTTTCAAATAAATCTATAAATCTTAAAATATATTTAAAATTGATTCAGGTTACAGTGATCTGTCAGTCCATTTTTAAAAATCACACAACTTGTGTGAGTTATACAAGGTGAAAGTGTTGTTGATGGATTTGAGGTTCTTAGTAGTTATTTTCCTCAGTAACTTTTGTTGATATATAGAAGTAAACTGAGCAGTGAGATACAGTAATAATTACGAAAAAAAGATTTATTTGGTTCAAAGGCAGAATGATCCAGGAAGAGGAGAGCTAGGAAGACGTTAAGATGTCTTCCATATGCTGGTTCACTCCCCAACTGAACACAATGGCCAGGTGTAGGCCATGCTGAAACCAGAGCTCAGAGCTTCATCCAGATTTGCCACATGGGTGGCAGGGACCCAGTTACTCAGCTCACACTCCACTGCTTCTCCAGGTGTGTTGTACAGAGCTGGCTCAGAAGTAGAGTAGCTGGGACTCAGCTTGCATGCTTTTGTCTATGGAATGCAGCAGCTTGACTGGTTGTTCCACAATGCTGCCCCTGCAGTAACAGCTTAATACTGAATGTGTGTTCATCAGTTAGCAATTTCAAAGATCTAACCTGGTAGACCTTAGGCAATTTTGATCCAAGGTAGAATGGTCCTAGCATGCCCGGCTATAGTATGTTAGAATCATGCTACATAAAAAAGATTCCCAAAAGAGAGCGCTTAGTATTGGGTGATGAGAAATAGATCAGAGTCCAACAACAGTTTTCAAGTAAGAAATATCTTCAAACAGTTCATGGGAAATGCATTTGTGACAAAACTACCCGTGGGTTTCACAATTCTCATCACCAAAATAAATTTGTCTTTGAATTCTGTAATTCCTCTTAATTCCTCATCCTTATAACCCAAATCCTAACAGTGATTACAGTGTTAAGGAACTATGATTAAAATGTCCTTTTAAAAACTTATTTGATCTTTAGCCAGTATTTAACTATTGGCGCTGGTTGTGCATGGTTTAATTTTTTTTTTCTTGGATACATGTCTCTAAAATTACTTTATGATACTTTTCTTTAACTTGCCTCAGCACTAACATTTCCTTATGAAGAGTGAATTATATCCTAAGCGTCTGACTATGGAAAGAATGCAACCGTATTACAGTGGGTACATTTTTCATAACTACGGCCCGCGGATGTTAAATAAAAGACGACAGCTTCTTGGATTTGGTTGTCGTGTGAAGTGGTGACTCAGATGCACAGGGGAGGAATGACAGCACCCAGGACTCTGAGAGGCAGCGACTGTTCCACGTGCTTCATGAAGGAGAGAGGGGATTCTTCAGTGTAGCTTTGTGTCGATCATTAGTGGTAGTGCTACTTTGTGAAAATAGTTTGTATAGGCTTGTGTGATTTCACCTTTATTCATTCATCTGGAGTATAGGAGGGATATTTGTGATTAAATGAACTTTTGTGGGTATCTGTGCAGGGGAACATGTGTTTAGCAGTTGTATTCATTGGACAGCACAGCCATAGAAGAATGTAGCATAAATGAAATGTCCATATTGTGTGTGTGTGTGTTTGTGTGTATGAGAAAGAAAGAAAATGATTGAGATCTTTTATCTGCGGATTCACTTCCCAAATGGCTGCAGTAGCCAGGCCTAGGTCAAACTGACGCCAGGAGCCAGGAATTCCGTCCTGGTCTCCTGTGTGGACTGGCAGGGGCCCAAGTGCTTGGGCTCTGCTATGCGTATTAGCAGGGAGTTGGATAAGAAATGGAGCTTCCAGGACCTGAACTGATGTTCCCATAGGAGATGATGGCATTGCAGGTGCTGGCTTTACCTGCTGTGCCACAGTGCTAGCCCCTTGTGTCATTTATTTAAGATTTTTTAAAATAAAAAGGTCTCAAATTAATTACTTAATTATTTAAGAGTGTTATTTAGGATGTCTTTCTATTCACATAATATAGTTAGTAGCTGCTTTCTCATCTGGTTGCATAATCTTGTCTTCTTATTGGATTTAATATGAAATCAGTGTCATTTGACATGATTATTTTTTTCTGCCCTTCCTTCTCTCAGCCATCTCTAATTGTATTTCCTGCTGGGTATTTTCTTGTAAGCCACTGACGCTTTGTTTATTTTTATTCAGTCTTTGTTCCAAGTATATTTCAATTTCTGTTGATTCTTTTGTTATATATTCAGGTTTTTAGTGATTTCTAGGTTAAATTTTTTAACAGCTTATTTATTTATTTGAAAATAGTTACACATACACTCACACGGGGAGAGGGAGAGAGAGAGAGACATACAGAGAAAGAGAGAGACAGAGACAGAGAGATCTTCCATGCTCTGACTCACTCCCCAGATGGTTACAATGCCCAGACCTGGGCCAGGCAGAAGCTAGGAGTTTTTTCCAGATCTCTTCAAGAGTGGCAGCCCAGTTGAGCTGTATTCTCAGGTTGTTAACAGGGAGCTGGATTGGGAATGGAAAAGCTTGAACACAAGCTGGTGCCCATATGGGATGCTGTCTTGTGGTTGGGTAGCTCTACAGGTTACACTGTAGTGCTATCCCCTGTGTCTTCAGGTCTAAGCAGCTTTTCTCCCACAGTCTCTATTCTGTGGTTAATCTGTTCAGTGAAATCTGTAATTTCAGATCCTGGTATTTTTTGATTCTTAAAACTTGCTTTTAGCTGTTTTTTAGGTTTCATGTTTCTTTAATACACATTAATATATTTTACATAATTTTATGTATAGCACTAATAACTCCCCTTTCCTTATCTGCTCATTTTATCATCTCATATTTTGCTATTTTAAAATTAATTATGTTAATAGTTATGTATCACAATCTGTTTTGCATATTTATGGCCTATTTTTAAATAACTGGGTGATGGACCTAGTTTTGTTGTGCTTTTGGATTTTGTTATCTTCCTTTATAAACTGTTTGTCTATGTTTGAAAGCTTTCTTTAATTCTTTCAGTATACTGCTTTCTCTTCTGGGTCCTCTGCCCTGCCACCTTCAGCTGCCACAAGGTGCCCGACACTGTCCTCCAACTCACCAAATCAGCAGGACTTCTGTGCTTTGTATTGGATTTCCCTCTGTTCTATGGCCCAGAATATTCCTAAAAGATCAGTCTGTAAAGATTGAAAGCCAGGGAAATCACAGGGCTCATTTTATTTTTGTTTCTTCTTTCAAGAACCAATTTTATGGTATTTGTTGTTCAGTTTCAAAAATAGTTTCTAAAATTGTTTCAGTTTTCCAGTTGTTGCAGTAGAGCATCAGTGTGGTCTCTTACACCACAAAGCCAAAAGTGGAAGCCAACACTAATTTTTATGTAGTTCATAATACTTTTAAGACCATAGTAAGTGGCATGTAAGTGTATCAAATGTAATTTTGCTAATGATTCATCCTGGGCAAAAGCGTGTGCAGGCCATTTGATATTTTCTTGGTGTCTTTTAACTAATTCCCCTTATTTTGTAAGATAAGACTAGGAATGAAATGAAATTTGTGAAATGAAAGAAGCATATTAGACATACCACTAAATCAGTTGTAAAAGTCTAGGATTCCTTGTTATACCTGTGTTAATGAAGATTGAATGTCACGCTCTGAAACTAGTTAAGCATTGTTCAAAAATGAAGAATTTGAGTTCTAGCTCTAAGTTTGTTCCTAATTTTATCTAGTTAAGTGATAAATGAAGTATGAAAATAGTATTAAAGTTTTAGACTCTGTAGTACAAAATAGCATTTATTCATGAATATTGCACTGTGTTTTGTGCAAATAGATGGCAGATGTCATTGTGGTATCTGTGGGAAGGGTAGTATCTCATTTAGAGACAACTTCCTACAGGGAAAGGCATACTTGGACATACAGATGGTAAATTCTTCAAACTGTATGAAACATTCTCACCGAAGCCCTCTGAATATTTGACTGTTTTTGATTATGTAAGACGTGCACACTATTCCAAATATGAAGGGTACTAAAGGGAGCTCATTGAGATGCAAGTTTATTTCTTTATCACCCCAGAAATCCACACCTCCTTCCCAGTTTCATTCATAACCAGTTTCTTTTCTGCATTACTACAGAAGGTCTATAAGCATAAAGATTTAACCATAAATATTAAAGCTATTTATGCATAAAACTAAATATATCCCAGGTAGTAGATCATAAATATATAATTCTTTTGTTGGTGGTGTTTTCAAAGATTTATTTATTTATTATTTATTTGAAAGTCCGAGTTACAGAGAAAGAAGAAGAGACAGAAAGTGAGAGATCTTGCACCTTCTGGTTCATGCCCAAATGGTTGCAACAGACTGGGCTGGTTGGGCAGAAGCCAGAAGCCAGGTGCTTTTTCCAGTCTCTCACATGGGTGATAGGGGCCCAAAGAGTTGGAGTATGTATGTTCCCTGCCTTTTCCATTCGATTAGCAGGGAGCCAGATCATAGTGAAACAGCGGGAGCATGAACCAATGCCCAAATGGGATGCCTTTGTTGCAGGCAAAAGCTTTACTTGCTACATCACAGCTTATAATTTTACCTGTGTCCTTTTCTCTTTCTGTGTTTTAATTTTCTTCTTCTTTTTTTTTTTTAAAGATTTATTCATTTTATTACAGCCAGATATACACAGAGGAGGAGAGACAGAGAGGAAGATCTTCCGTCCGATGATTACTCCCCAAGTGAGCCGCAACAGGCCGGTGCGCGCCGATCCGAAGCCGGGAACCTGGAACCTCCTCCGGGTCTCCCATGCGGGTGCAGGGTCCCAATGCATTGGGCCATTCTCAACTGCTTTCCCAGGCCACAAGCAGGGAGCTGGATGGGAAGTGGAGCTGCCAGGATTAGAACTGGCGCCCATATGGGATCCCGGTGCGTTCAAGGCGAGGACTTTAGCCGCTAGGCCACGCCGCCGGGCCCAGTGTGTTTTAATTTTCATCTTTAACATAAATTCTCATTTATTTTGAGGGCATCTTTGGTTTTTTCTTCTTTTTCAATGATACACTTGCCTGTTCTCGTATCACACTCATGCTTGTTTATACATTGTAATGTGTTTATAATATATCTAATATAATTATGTATATTATTATATTATGTAACTATAGCATCAGTTGTACTGACATTTTTCCTTACTTTTTAAATATCTTTTGGTACATGTTAGAATCCAGTCATTGGGACTATATTTTATTTTTAAAGCATTACAGACAGAAGTTGATATTTGTAATGGCATTGAGACTATTTCTGACCAGCACAAGATGGGTTGTATATATTTTTAGTACTTGTCAATATTTTTGAAAGATTTTTGCCATACAGATATCATATATTTCTTGAGGAGGACTTTATTCTTAGATCACCTACCTTTTGAAAAATCTTCCAATTAATTCCTAAGGAAATCAGTGCTTGTATCCATGGATTCACTGCTCAGTACCCACCGTAGCAGCTGGAGCTGGGGATTCAATCCAGATCTCCCACGTGGGTGACAGGGACTCAACTGCTTCAGGCATCGCCTTCTGCTTCCCAGGCTGCACATTAACAAGAAGCCGGGACCGGACCAGAGCTGGAGCTCTGACCGAGTGTTCCAAGGTGGGATGTAGGTGTCTTATCCTGCTTTTTTTTTTTTAATTGTTGACAATTTTTACATAGTTAATTAGGGCACAAATGTTCAAGGGCTACAGGAAAGTGGGTAAGACTATCATTTCCACATTTTTCCCCTATATCTGGGGTAAAGGGAGAGGTAAAGGAAGAAGCCCCACCCAGTCTCCCACCCATCCCAGGTCCCCGACGTGGGGCATGCTCCGAGGGTCTTTGGTTTTGATAGTTCAACCGTTATGAATTGCTGCCAATCTCACCATTCCAAGCACGATGAAGTTGCTGAAGAATCCTCTGATTGACATAGTCCATCTTAAAGTCTCCGTTTGCCCTGTTTTTCAATGCCAACATATGGTTGGGGTAGTTGATTGATTTGTTCTGTCCTCTCTTTTCATGGTTAGGGGTCTGAGTCCAGTAGTTCAGTTGGGAGATCCCTAAAGAAACTTTGTCTGAGTTGTTCCCAGACCAGATTCTTGTGTGTACTTGCAACTACAGGGCCCAGTACAGTCCATCGTCCCAATCAGCTGGTTGTTGCAATTGCTGGGTTGGTTCTGTTTCCAGCCCTGTCTTCCACTGAAGCCAATGGGTATTGCAGTTCAGCCTGATTCTGCCCAGCACACACTCGGCCCTCACATAAACTAGTGGGAGCTGCAGCCTAGTTGGAGCCACCCACAATAACCCCAACCAGGCCTGCCCTCAACCCTGGTTCCTGTGCTTGCCAGTGTGTGCAGCAGACTAGTCCAGTCTGTCTCACATCCCATTCAGCTCTCTTACATGTCAATGGGCATTGAAGCCTAGTTCAACCCAACCAGCTCCAGTATCCAGCCCACACACATGCTGTTTGGTGCCCTTCTGTCTAGCCACCCAAGCCCCTGTCCTGGTTTTCGTGCCCTCGCGTGTGAGTGGTAACCCAAGAGGGAGGAGCCCACTATTTCCCTTCTAGGCCACTCCCACTCCCAGATTATGCACTCTCTAGGTGGTTCTGCGGTTTAACTTGACAGAATTAGCCCTCAGTGCCAGCTTCTGCCAGCTGATGCTGCGGCAAAGCCCAACCAACCCTCACCCACTCTAATTTTGGTTTGCACCAGTAGGAACAATCAGCCCAGCCTGACTTTTCCCTGATCTAGTCCACATGAGGCTCAAAGGTGTTGTAGCCCTGCCTAGTCTGGTCTGCCCCCATCCCAGCTCATGCTCTGCAGTGGGAGTAGCTGTCCAGCAGGGGAGCCCCCCCACAACTCCCCCGCCGGCTCTGCCCCCTCCCTCCCTTGTTCTCACGTGTGCTGGTTGGACGCTGCGTTCACATTCGGTACAGGTCACTTCACCTTGGCATTCCGTAATGTGCACTGATTTTTGTCGCGACAGAACCTGGCTCGACCCACACTCTGTTCTGGTGCTCGGATTCACCAGTGGCTGATGTGAACTGGTTCAGCCTGGTCTGCTCCCAACCCATGCCAAATTATCCTGCTTCTTAACTGCAATGCCGAACACCTTCCCTAGGTGCCTTTTCTGTTGATGTTGTTCTTACATTGGCAGGAAGCTAAGAAATAAAAAACAAAACAAAACAAAAAAGCAGGAAGCTCCATCACAAACTGGTGCTGGGTATCAAACCCAGGCATTCTGATACAAGAAGGTACAGGTATCCCATCCAGTATTTTATTTGCCCCAAGAATACTGTAAACGTGTTCAAATTAATTTTTTTAAAGTAATCTGAAAAGGAGAGGACCAGTGTGATAGTCTAGTGACTAAATCCTCTCCTTGCATCTGCCGTGATCCCATATGGGTGCCAGTTTGTGTCCTGTTGCTACACTTCTTATCCAGCTCCCTGCTTGTGGCCTGGGAAAGCAGTGAAGGACAGCCCAAGGCCTTGGGACCCTGCACCCGCGTGGGAGACCGTGAGGAAGCTCCTGGCTCCTGGCTTCAGATTGGCTCAGCTCTGGCCACTGTGGTCATTTGCGGAGTGAACTAGTGAACAGAAGATCTTCATCTTTGTATGTCCTTCTCTCTGTTTATCTGCATTTCTAGTAAAATAAACAAGTAAACGAATAAAACTTAAAAAAAAAAGTAAACTGAAAAGGAGGCAAAAAAATTCGAGACACAATATTTACAGATTGGAAAGCAGGTAAGATTTATTTCCACTGGGAACAGGTTGATGAATTTACAAAATCATTAGTATAAATTTAATGTGAATCAAAAGACTCAAAATACTTCTGTATCATATTAAAATTTTCCATGATATGACATATAACTTTTATCCCATTTCAATTCATGTGTTGACTTTTCTAACTGATATCTCTGTAACAAAAGCTCTCCTAGGGATTACTGTATGCATCTTTTATGATCTGAGAAGTAATCTGAAGCTACTTCAAGTGAAAGATAAGAACTTTGGAATAGTAAAGTTCCATTTGCCACCACCATCTTTTGTGCTACTGCTGTATATTGCACCATAAATCAGAATAGTATGACATAGTGTAATTTCTGCATTAAACAGTCATAACTCTTTTATAAAATTAAGAGAATAAATGATAACTTTACAATATTTACTCACAAATCATTTTTTTTAAAAGTTCTTGGGCCCCTGTCATTCATGTGGGAGATTCAGACTGAATTTCTGGCTCTTAATTTCAGTCTCAAGTAGCCTCAGCTGTTGCAGCCATTTGGGGTCGAATCAGCAGATTGTAGATACCTCTCTCTCTCTGTCACTCTGTTTTTCATAGAAACACATCTTTCACTGTCTATACCTACAATGTCAGGATACACTTTCAGGGAAGATACAGACGCCTTCTGGACGTCAGACCATGATTTGAACTGAGTCTATAGACTTTAATTTGTTATCTTTTTCCTCTTTAAGAGCTGAAATGCACTCAAAGGAATTTATCCCATTTCACAGTATGTCACAATGTGAATTGCATCAATTTCTTTTTTTTTTTTTTTTAAAGATTTATTCATTTTTATTACAGCCAGACATACACAGAGGAGGAGAGACAGGAAGACCCTCCGTCCGATGCTCCACTCCCCAAGTGAGCCGCAACGGGCCGATGCGCGCTGATCCGAAGCCGGGAACCTGGAACTTCCTCCGGGTCTCCCACGCGGGTGCAGTGTCCCAATGCATTGGGCCGTTCTCCACTGCTTTCCCAGGCCACAAGCAGGGAGCTTGAGGGAAGTGGAGCTGCCGGGATTAGAACCAGCGCCCATATGGGATCCTGGGGCTTTCAAGGCGAGGACTTTAGCCGCTAGGCCACGCCGCCGGGCCCGCATCAGTTTCTTGATCCTCCTCCGAGGCAGTGGACTTTTGTTGATATTTTTATCATGAACAGTCACAGGTGATGCAGTATCCCAGTCAACATTAGCAAGGACCTAACCAGGCCTATCCTGTATGCCCATTTTTATGTCTGTTTCCTGGAACCTATTCTCTAACGATTCTGTTCCAGTCTGGGTCCAGTCAGGAGACAGTTTTTTAGATAGGTAAAACTTAGTTTAAATAATTATGTGACTATGTTGGAATATGTTTAAGATTCATAAGAACTCTTTGATAGCCCAGTGCTAAAAGCCAAGGAAGAACCCACCGGGAAGGCGCTCCTTCTCCAAGGTTTGATACCACGTAAGAGGACATGTACTTGTAGTTCATTGGCAGAGGAATGTTTGGTTTGCTTAGGCTGCAACTGCTCTGCACTTGTTAGGCAGACATGAAGCGTGCTTTGAGGGACAGACCTCAGCTGGTGACTAGTGGCCTGGATGTATGGAAGAAGTGGAGCACCAACACACGTAGGAAGTTTTGGGGACCTAGTGTCTGAGTAGGTGTGGCTGTGGCATCAGGAGTGGTTGCAAGAGACAAACTTCACTGAGGAGTGAGCAGTGGGAGCTGGGTTACCAGAGTGGGCAGACAAGGCCTTGACCATGCATTAACTGTTCTGTGTTGAGCGAATCTCAGGCTGAGCTGTGGTTGCGAGCGAATGGAGACACTGGAGCAGTCCTCCAGTTGTCCACATGTTCAGGTTGCTGATCCCTTAAACAGAGGCCAGGAAACATCAGAGTTCCTTCTTCCTGCAGTGGTCCTCTAGTGCCCTCTACTGAGAAGGCTCACAGCCATGCGCCTTGTAAAGGGAAATTCCATCTGTTAAGGCAGAGCAGGTCCTGAAAGGTGAATATGGAGTTGGAAGATGATGAACTAGTCATTGGCACATCCATTCTCAACTCCTGAGGTCCTCTGCTTGCCTTGTAGCCTCCTTGCACGCTCTGGTATGGGATTGCTCTCAGATACCCAAGTCCTTAAACTTGTGTCCACTGCATTTTTCTTTTTTCCTAGATGGACTGCTTTCCCTTTTCTAACCGACTTGGTTACTCTTTGCCTTAAAAGTTATTTTTTCTGCTTTGTTCAGAGCTGATGGTATTTATTTTTGAAAGGATCGATACAGGCTACTCTGCAATCATTAAAAATGGAATTTCTGTTTTTTTTTTATTAAGGAAAAAGAATTTTAAAGCAGAGAAAGATTGAGTATCTGACATATATTGATATGTACTATATATATAAAATCAGATAATTCATCTCATTTCAACCTTAGTACCAGGTACTATTACCCTGTTATTTTAAGGATGAGGGGAGTGAAACTCAGGGAGATCCTTATTTTACGATGATCACATGGCTAGCATTTGGATGCAAGTGTGTCCCACTCCACACCTTATGTCACAGGCTTATAGCTATGTGTAAGTACAGCTTCTCTCTTAGTATAGTAAGTAAAAGAAAAAAAAAAGGTTCTGCATTTTTTTTGGAGGGGAGGGTTGTTCATTAGAATTCTTGTCATTAAAGTACAGAAATGATGTGCGTATCATTTTGCAATAAATTCCTGTGGCGCATGAACGTGGGAGATACTCATTAGGTGTTTGCAGAAGGCCATGCAAATACTAACAAACACTGCATTGTAGAGTTTTAAATAAAAAAAAAATGTACTTCGGTTTTTAATAGGTCAGTTCATTCTTGTTAAATCTGCATTTTGTTGGTTTCCAGACTTATTTCCATGTTCACTGAAAGCTTTGACAAGATACAAAATTGATACATTAATTCTTTAATGTATTTGTGGCACCTGCAGAGACTTCCTTGTTTTGTATTTATATGCTTTTTTTTTTATTAGAAATCTCTTGGAGTGCAGAAAATCAGGCAGTTTAAATAAACTTATTTAAGAAAGAAAATTGCAGTTCTGCTGCTTAAGTTGAAATTGTTTCCTCTTTCCCTAGAGTGATTTAAATGGGTGATATAAATATCTCATTTAAAAAAGATGGGAGGGCCCGGCACCGTGGCCTAGTGGTTAAAGTCCTCACCTTGAATGCACTGGGGTCCCATGTGGGTGCCAGTTCTAATCCCGGCAGCCCTGCTTCCCATCCAGCTCCCTGCTTGTGGTCTGGGAAAGCAGTTGAGGACAGCCCAAAGTCTTGGAATCCTATACCTGCATGGGAGACCTGGAAGAGCTCTTGGCTCCTGGCTTTCGATCGGCGCAGCACCAGCCCTTGCGGTCGCTTGGGGAGTGGATCATCAGACCATTTCTGTCTCTCCTCCTCTCTATATTTATCTGACTTTCCAATAAAAATAAACAAATCTTTAAGAAAAAAGTTGGGAAAATGTTTCTTCCTGAAATATTTGTATTGAAGAATGACTCATAAAAGCAAAACTTTAGATTAAAAGAATTTTTAAATACCAGCACATTTTAGTTGTGCATCTTTCTAATGACACATTAAACATTAAGTCGTAAGTAATGTAAACCCTCTAGCAATAAGCCTAGTGAATATTTTTCCATCTAGTATACCTTGAGTTCTTTTTCATTCCTATAGAAATTTAAAAAAATGTGATTTGGAATAATTTGATTTTTTTTTTACGGAAGTATCATAATTCTGACTTATTTAAACTGTTTTTCCATCTGGGGACCTGAAGATGGTTTCCAAGATTTTAACATAAATAAAATACTTATATGAATCTTCCTATGATTATGCCATAATATAAATTTCCAGAAATATAGTTACATAGTCAAAGAATGTCATGATAATATGCAATTCCAGATTGCCCTCCGAAAGTTCATCAGGAGGTGGATGTGGGTGCTGGGCTGAAGCCACCCTCGGGAATGTCTGCATTCCCCATCCGAGCATGGATTGCAGGCCTGCACACTCTGCTCTTTTCTGATCCGGTGTCCCGCTAATGAACTGGGCAAGGCAGGGGAAGGTGTCCCAAGGATCGGGGACTACTACGCGCATGGCAGACCCAGATGGAGTTCCTGGATCCCGTTTTTGAACTGGTCTCGCCCCAGCTTGTGGTGGGCATTTTGGGAGTGAAACAGCAAATGGAATTTGTCTGTCTCTCCCCTTCTGTTACTTTGCCTTGCAAATAAATAAATACATCTTTTAAAAGTTCATGGAAAATGTATAGTATGACAAAACTATATATTTCAATTTTTTGCAACAAAATTTCTTTTAATTCCATTTTTTCTGTGAGCATTTTGAAGTTTGTCTCTATCTCTATCTCTATGTATTTTCCTCATCCACATATGAGAGTTTTTATTTTTCCAGGCATTTGTCAGTGCTGGAATTTAGAAATTTTTAAAAAATTACATTTTTATGAGGTAAAGAATGGTTTCTTTGTCAAATTTATATTTGATTTTTAGTAAGGGTGATATTTTACATACATTTTGATTTTATTAATTTAAATAAACTCACAGAGAATGAGAAAATGTTGCTTCACTCTCCAAAAGCCTGCAGTGGCTGAGGCTGGGTCTGATCAAACCCATGACCCAGGAACTCAGTCCAAGTCTACCAAATGAGTGGGAGAAACCAAGTAATTGGGTCATTACTTGTTGCCTCCCAGGGTTAGCACTGGCAGAAAGATGTAATTGGAGCAGAACTGAGATGCAAACCCAGACACTCTTATATAGGCTGTGGGCTTTCCAAACTTTGTCTTCACCGTTAGACTGAATGCCCATCCCTTTGTAAATTACTTTTTTTTTTTTAGGCGAAATGACCTACTTGTGTTACCCTGAAAAAAAAATGAGAGTTTCAAATAGACTTTATTAAAATAGGTTTTGAAAGATATTTGCTTGTTTGTTTTCATTCACTTGAAAAGACAGAGAGAAAGAGAGAGAGACAGAAATCTTTTATTCATGAGCTCAAGTAAATTCAGGGCCGAGATAGGCAGAACCATCAGGTGGCTGAAAGGGGCCCACACACCTGAGCCTTCATCTGGTGATCCCCACCCTCCCCGCACCCCTGGCCCTGCATGCACGAACAGGCAGATGGACTGGAAACAGAGGTGGTAGGACTCACACTGCCACTCTGATGTGGGATGCAGGCGTCCCTAGTGGTGGCTTCACATGCTGCACCACAACTTTGATAAAATTGTGAATTACTGGGGCCAGCATCATGGCTTAGTGAGTGAGGCTGCTGCCTGCAGTGCTGTCATCCTATATGGGCTTCTCTGCTTTGGCTGCAGCTCCCTGCTGATGGCCTGAGAAAAGCAGTGGAGAATGGCCCCAGCGCTTGGGCTTCTGTCACCCCTGCGGAGGAGCCAGGCTGAGTTCCTGGCCTCTCTGCCTTTGTCTTAGCCCTGACTGTTGTGTCCACTGGGGGAGCGAAACAGTAGCTTAAAGACCCGTCTCTCACCTCTCCCTCTCTCTTTATAACTGTTTCAAAAAAATAAAATAAGTGTTTAAAAGAAATAATGCCTTTTTATATACAGTCTCCTCCAGATTTTCTAAGTACTACCTTGCCTTCAGCTTTTAAGGAGGCAGACAGAGAAGGGAGGAAAGAGGAAAAAGAAATATAAGATAATAAATATAAAGCTCTCAGTACTTTGTTTGGCATTATTAAGTACAGTATAAAAAGTGTTATGATTGCTGCTGCCATTACTGTTCTTACATTAAAGTTTGGTTTTTGCTGGATTTCGTTAAGATTCTACTTTTTTCCTAAACAGATTTTTTTTAAAATGTATTTGAAAGAGTTACAGAGAGAGCAACAGATCATCCATCTGCTAGTTCACTCCCCAGAAGGCCACCAGTGCCAAGGCTGCGAGGCAGGAACTCCATGTGGATTCTCACGTGGGTGCAGGGCCCATGGACTCGAGCCATCTTCCGTTGCTTTCGCATCTGTGTTAGCGTGGAGCTGAATCAAAACATCCAAGACTCCAACCAGCGCCCACTGCACCACAGTGCTGGCTCCAAGAGCCTACTTTTAAAGATTTCATGCATTTGGGTTCTGGAATCAGATCTAGCTTCATCTCACTTATTTTCTCCCTAGAGGTATAACTTTGAACACATTGCTTAATATCTGCCTCTATTAGCTCTCACCTCTCTAAAATGAAAATACTAGCATTTGTCTCATGGATTTCTTGTGAGGGTTAAATGTGAACATGAGGATAGTGTTTAGAGCAATGCTAACAACAATAGATGATAATCAATGCCTGTGGGTTTTTTTTTTTTTTACAGGATTTAATGGGTTGAATCTCATCATTTTGTGTTCCTTTACAGAAAGGTTTTTTCTGGAAATCAGGCTTGCATCAAAGAAGTGATTGCAGTGGTGGGTTCAGGTGGTGTGGCAGCCAGTAGAGCAAGCTGAGTCAGAGCTGCTTTTGTTGGTTCTTACTTGATATTTATCCTATTAGTTGATCATTCTTTCTAAACCCAGCAGGAAGAAGGAAGCCCATAGGAAGTTAATTATATTTTGGACAGCTAGGGAATTCATTAAGAGAAAAAAATTCCATAGGAAAGGTCAGCTATTCTTAAACTTGAAGCTTTCACCTTTGTAACTAGTTCTGTACATTGTGAAAGGTGAAGCTGTCATATAAAATGACTGCAGATTGATAAGAAAGTATGAAACCTTACACAATATTAGCTCTTCCTGTTGTGAGACACATCCCTCAGAGGCACTAACTCATCCTAACCTATGTTCTGTTGTAATAGGTTATGATTAGTCTCAACAGTTTTCTGCATGTAAGACTTAGAATTGTTATTGACAACGCTTTTAAAAAAGTCATATGGAGACTTAAAAATAATACTGACTAGTTAATACTGCTTTTGGTACTTAACAGACTTCAGATGTCAATAAACAAAAAATAAATAAATGAAAAGAATTATTAGCTCATTCATTGTTAAACAGTTATTAACGAGTTTGTCTATGTAATTTACGTTACGTGACATTCAGTTTAGGTTCACCTGTTTGATTCTGATTCATTTGACCTAAAAACTTACACTTTTAGCTCATGACATTCTTTAAATTTTCAGTGTACTGTATCTATTAGTCAGCCTTTTATTTTGTTCTTTTATTTTGAACTTTTTATTAAAAAGGCAGAGTTGTAAAGAAAGAAGGAAGACACACACACTAGTTCATTCCCCAAATGACAACAACCATGACTGTGCCTGTACCCAGTCCCAGCTCTCATCCTCTCCAGTGGAAGCAGCAGCCAAAAAAGGGAGTCCCCAAAGTTCCCCCACCAGGCCCACATCTAGCCCTGGGTCTCATGTGTATCAGTAGGTGCGTGACTCAGTCTGAGATGGCCTACTTCAATTCTTGGCATTTGTCAGTAAGTGCTACAGCCCAGCCCTGCCCAGCCTGGCCCATCCACAACCCTCATGTGGATTGCAGTTGTTGTGGTCCAACCTTGCCTGGCCTGCAGCTCATCCTGGCTGTTGCTTGTTCCAATGTATGCTGCAGATTGGCCCAGCCCAGCTTGCCCCCTGACACAGCTCACCTGTTAGGTCACAAATCCCCCTGTGGAGCACAGTTAGCAGGCTGGGGGTGAGCAAGGCCAGGCTGACCTAGCAGGGGAGTTCCTCAAGCTCCCTTACCAGGCCTACTCCCAACCCTGGATCTCACACATGTTGTAGATGCCGCAGCCCTGCTTGGCATGGTCTGCCCTGAATCCTCACCTTTGCATATGTTGGCAGGTGCTTCAGCATGACCTCCTCCCAGCCTCAACTCCCACGACTGTCAGGTGGGCTTCTGTCAGTTGAGTTTTGTGGTTCAGCCTGCTTAGCTAGTCACCACCCCCACTTTGCATGCGAACTGTCTGGTGCTGCAGTTCCACCGGGGCAGCCGCACAATTCTACAGAATCTGCCCCCAGGTCCAGCTCAGCCTGACGTGGTCCACCCCTGCTCCAACACTCGCAGGTGGGTACTGCAGCCTAGCCCAGCCTGGCATGCCCCCCATCCCCAGCTTTTGTGGGCACCAGTGGGCAGTGGGTGATGCTACTTAGCCCAGCCCAGGTTTCTCACGTTGGTGGATGCCTTGACCTACTCAGAAATGCCCTGTTGTTCCTCCTCTAAACTGCTTTGTCTCAGCTTTGTCACCTCCCTTCAGGTGCAGTGGTCTGCTCCGTGGAAGCCCCTAGATGCCATTCCTCCGCTAGCTAGCTACAGTAGACTCCCTTAGCTGTGATTTTACTTTGTGTAGTTTAGTTACCCAAGGTCACCTGTAGTGGGAAAATATAAAACGGCAAATTCTAGAAATAGATCATTTAGTTTGAAGTTGTGCAGTGTTCTGGCAGCATGATGAAATCTCGTGCCATCCTATTCTCTCATCCTGCCTAGGTCATGTGACATCCCTTTGTCCTGAGTACCCTCAGTCACCACTTCACTTACCTGATTGACTGTAGTATTGTAGTAATTGTGTTCAAGTATCTCATGTCTTATTGATTGTTAGAATTATTTATTATTAGTTATTATCTTAATGTGCCTAAGTTATAAATTAAGCTCCATTGTATATATGTATTTGTAGGAAAAATGTATATATATGGTTCAGTACTATTTGTGGTTTAAGGCGTCTATTGGGAGGTGGAGAGGAGTCTTAGGATGCCTGCCTGAGGTGACTGCTGTAGTCCTTAGATACCATAAGTCCTGTATCTTTGAAGTAAGTTTCTCTTTTTTTAAAAAAATTGTTTAAAAGTCAGAGTTATAGAGACAGAGGGAGAGACAGCGATCTTCCATCTGCTGGTTTACTCACCAAATGGCCGCAATGACCAGGGCAGAATAAGTTTGAGGCTAGGAGTTGAGAGCCAAGAGCCAAGAGTTTCATCCGGGTAGGGGATGGGTCCCAAGCACTTGGGCCATCTTCTGCTGTTCTTTTGAGGCCACTAGCAGGGAGCTGGAAAAGAGGAGGAACAGATGGTACGTGAACCACATGTGAGATACTGGTTGCAAGCTGTGGCTTTACTTGCTATACCATATTTCTTGCCCCTGTTATTTTTTTTTATTCATTAATTACATTGTATTATGTGACACAGTTTCATAGGTACTGGAATTCTCCCCAACCCTTCCCCAAACCCTCCCCCCCGGGTGGATTTCTCCACCTTGTTGTGTAACCGCAGTTCAAGTTCAGTTGAGATTCCCTCATTGCAAGCATATACCAAACATAGAGTCCAGCATCTTATTGTCCAGTCAAGTTCAATATGCCTCTGTTTTTTTAATTCAGCCAGTTTTTTAAAAAGCTGGTGAGCTTCAGAGGCAGAAAATCTTGGTTTTGAAACATAGCTCTGAAATTTGCTGATTGTGGAATGCTTGATTAAGATGTTGTCTGTGACCCCAAGTTCCTTATGTATAAACTGAGTGATAATCTTGAGTATTATTATTATTACTAAATTAATTTTAAAATCAACAAATAAAATTGTACATATTTATGATATGCAACATAATTTTTTTTTAGATTTATTTTATTTTTATTACAAAGTCAGATATACAGAGAGGAGGAGAGATAGAGAGTTAGTGGAGCTGCCGGGATTACAACTGGCAACCATATGGGATCCCAGCGCTTTCAAGGTGAAGACCTTAGCCACTAGGCCATGCCACTGGGCCCGCAACATAATGTTTTGATTTCCATATGATGGAATCACTAAACCAAGATGATTTACATCTGTTACCTCACATACTAACCATTTTTTGGTGGTGTTGATATTATTGATAACATATGAAAAACATCCTGAGCATGGCACCTATTTTACAACGGAATCATCAGATTTTTCAGAACATTCTAGCGTCTTACATTTCCAGATAGATTTTGTTTCTGAAATGCTTCACTAATTCTTTTTTTTTTTTAAAGATTTATTTATTTCATTACAAAGATATACAGAGAGGAGAGACAGAGAGGAAGATCTTCCATCCGATGATTCACTCCCCAAGTGAGCCACAACGGCTGGTGCGTGCCGATCCAAAGCCCGGAACCAGGAACCTCTTCCGGGTCTCCCACGTGGGTGCAGAGTCCCAATGCATTGGTCCGTCCTCGACTGCTTTCCCAGGCCACAAGCAGGGAGCTGGATGGGAAGTGGAGCTGCCGGGATTAGAACCGGCGCCCATATGGGATCCCGGGGCTTTCAAGGCGAGGACTTTAGCCGCTAGGCCACGCCGCCGGGCCCTTCACTAATTCTTAAGAAGCATCCCGATGTCTAGTAGACAGTTGGAAAGTAGTTAGCATCACCACATTAGCACATTACCTACGTTAAAATTTGGATATTAAAACTATCCTTTTTCTAAATCACATGAATTAGCCGAGATTTTCTTGTAAGTGGGAATATGTTACAATTTTTATATACATACCGTGCGTGGTGACTAGCCCATGTCCCATTCTCATGATGGAAAGGCTAAATGAAGAGATGCTGAGCTCTGCTGAAGAGAGGGCTCCTGGGCTCTGTTGCAATGTCCATGGATGAGGCTTCTTGACATTTTCCTAAGACCTTGAACCATTTTGTTAGACAGTTCTGCTATTTGCTAACCTGCCTCAGTAAACATCATGATATGAAGCAAAACCTTTTTGCAATGCCTTTTTAGTTTTTTGAAACTTACACATACGGTGTTGTATAGACCAATGGGCGGGGAAAATTTGATTTGAATAATGTTGGTTATCCCTTCAGTTTCCAACTGATTTAAAAAATAATTAAGGAGAGCTTTTAATACCTCTTTGACTGTCTTGAAGGATCATAGAGCCTATGATTTAGTCATTATAAAATATTTATTTAAAATTTATTTGCGAGGAAGGAAGAGAGAGAGAGAGATATCAACTGGGCCAGGTTTAAGCTGGACCTGGGAACCCAATTCAGGTCTCCCACATGAGTGAGAAGGTCTGAACTTCCTGAACCATCACGTGGTGCCTCCTACGATGTGCATGAGCAAGAAACTGGGCTTGAAATTTAAATCAGGACTTGAACCCAGGCACTGGGGTATGAAATGCACATGTCCCGAAAGTGATAACTTAATTGCCGGAGCAAATAACTGCTCACTCCTATTTCATTTTAAATTAGGAAAATCAGAAAATTAGTGAGGATTTTCCGTTGATAGAAAAGCTGCTTTAATTTTTTAAAAAAATCTCAGTTATTAATTAAAATATCAGCTGCATGAATTAAGATTTACAGCTCACATAGTAATTTTCATCTATCTTCATAATAAAAATTCACTCTGTAATCACTTCTATGAAAAGCCAGCAAGCAGCACCTGCCAGAGCATTGTAGCAACAAGAGCCATTAACTGCATATTCACTTCATGGTGAGAAACAACAGTCAAAGAGTTAATAAAAGCTGAATGTATTACAAGATTACAAAGGTTTTTATTTATTAGGGGACGGGGAGGGTATGGTATATATGGGATGAAGCTTTAATAACCTCTTCATTCTGCAGGACAGACCTATTGCTTTGGAACTACTCTCTTAGCCCCAGAGGGACTGTGAAACTGTGTTTTGGTGGTCTACAGGAGAAGTTCAACTTGGCAAACGTAGTGGTGAATGATGTCATTGAATGCTTACCATATGTATTGAGAGTCAGTGAATGCTATTCTCACTGCCGTGCACAGGCATATGTAAGTGTTGGAATGGAAAAATCATCTTTATGAAAATACAGAGAAATAAAACAAGAATGTTCTGCCCTGAGCCTCATCATATCACCAGTAGCTGCCAAGTATGAATATTCCCAGTAAGGTTTTCTCTTCTTAATTCTCCAGCTTCCGGTGTTTGTTGGCTCTCAAAAGTGGTTGTTCAGAAGGCCTTATTCATCATGTTCTTTCTATTGATATGATATGAGCACCAAATGAAAGTTCCATTTTCTCCATTAAAGTGAAGCTGGAAGAATATTTTAGCTAGCGCCATTTGCAGCAGATGGAAATGATTAATTGATTTAGCTAACTTGCCAAACTGCTCTTTTTCCCAGGAGAGCAGGGTTATATCAGAGATCTGTACGGCTAGTTGCTGTTCCATTCACTATCATATCATCCAAAGAATATACTTGTTGTGTTTTCATTATTCGTATTACAGTTATTTAAGACATTATATTCTGGGCCCGGCGGCGTGGCCTAGCGGCTAAAGTCCTCGCCTTGAAAGCCCCGAGATCCCATATGGGCGCCGATTCTAATCCCGGCAGCTCCACTTCCCATCCAGCTCCCTGCTTGTGAATAAATCTTTAAAAAAAAATATCTATTAAGCTTAAGAAAAACAACATTGGCCTTTTATTTAGGACACTGCAACTTGCTAATAAAAATTTAAAGTAAATAACAAAATAATTTACACTTTTACACAACTATAGATTTTTGTTCTATCTTAATAGACCACAAGCTCCTAGTAAAAGTCAATTGTTTTATTTAACATATCTATTCATGTAGCTTTAGAATATAATGTCTTTTTGTTTTGTTTTGTTTTTTGTTTTTTTTTTTCTTAAAGATTTATTCATCTTATTACAAAGCCAGATATACAGAGAGGAGGAGATACAGAGAGGAAGATCTTCCGTCCGATGATTCACTCCCCAAGTGACCGCAATGGCCGGTGCGTGCCGATCCGAAGCCGGGAACCTGGAACCTCCTCCAGGTCTCCCACGCGGGTGCAGGGTCCCAATGCATTGGGCCGCCCTCAACTGCTTTCCCAGGCCACAAGCAGGGAGCTGGATGGGAAGTGGAGCTGCCGGGACTAGAACCGGCGCCCATATGGGATCCTGGGGCTTTCAAGGTGAGGACTTTAGCCACTAGGCCACGGCGCCGGGCCCAGCTTAATAGATATTTTAAGCATGAATATCTCAAAGTCTCAAACTGTTTTTTATTTTGTACAAAGATCATTTCATGTAACAGTATGGTTTGAAAATAGTATTTATGTGAAAAAAACAATGTTTTTCCATTATGAAATATTAGAATACATTGTAAATACAAATAATAAAGCATATTACTTTATATTAGAATTCTGTTAACATTTGAGTAACTTCCCTTCTGGGTTTCTTCTGTATGTGCACGCATACATATGTATGTGAGTGCAGGTATGTGTGTGATTCCACAGAAGTGAACTGGCTAGTTCCTGACTCACGACGGTCTGACTTAGGGTTTTTCAGCTTTGCGATGGTGCGTGAGCAGTATGTTTTCCATAGAAACTGTACTTAAAAAATGTGAATTTTGGGCCTTTCCCAGACTTGTGATATACTTGTACATTACTCTCCTACAATGCTGAGCCAAGGTGGTGAATTGCAGATCCAATTCAGTCATAGAATCATGAGGGGGAAAACAGCTCCATCTGCAGTGCAGTGTGGTGCCACTGTGTGTGTGTGTGTGTGTGTGTGTGTGTGTGTGTTTTCAAACAGTATTCTTTCAGTTATGTGAAAAAAGAAGAGCAAATATTTTCCTGATTTTACATGACATTTTCTAAGTGTGGGCGGGCTAATAACCACCAGTTACTATGTTAAGTATGAGTATTGAAGAAAAAACTTCCAAGTGAAAACATTAAAAAAGTAATAATCATTTAAGTCTTTAAACCTTTTTCAATGAAAAAAATACTGTGAAAATCTGAAACATATATAAAAGCAAAATTATAAAATGAACCCATACCCGAAGTTACTAAAATTTTCAGCCTGAAGATAATTTCCTTTCAATTCCTCAACCCCTGGATTTTTTCATGCAAATAACAGATACTATATCAACTTTTTTTTGTTTTCAATGAGCGTGGTGTGATCCGTCAGAGCTGGGTATGCAGGATGTCAGAAGCCCGTTGATGGGCAGTACGTGGACGGCGTCAGAGCCACGGAGGTGGAGGCCCCAGAGCTCACCGAGCAAAGGTCCACTAAGGTCCTGTTGTGTTGGAACACACCAGGAGGTGCTGAGAGCACAGATCTAAGCAAAGTGACCCTGCCCTCAAAGGAGAGGATACATGCAAACACTGAGGCGTTAGAACACAGGTGAGCACATTTGGTGCTCTATATGTAAATCGAATCTATGCATATGTATGCATATATCTGAGTATTACTCATCCAAATGTGTGCGCATATATGCCTATGTATAAATTGCTATAAGGATAATTCTGGGTTTAAATGATAGATAATGAATAATTAAACACCCCTTTTATTTCTGCTTTTTACTTTTAAAAAAAGATTTATTTATTCATTTATTTTTATTGGAAAGTCAGATATATAGAGAGGAGAAGAGGCAGAGAGGAAGATCTTCTGTTTGATGATTCACCTCCCAAGTGGCCACAATGGCTGGAGCTAGGCCCATCTGAAACCAGGAGCCAGGAGCCTCTTCCAGGTCTCCCATGTGGTACAGGGTCCCAAGGGTTTGGGCCATCCTCAACTGCTTTCCCAGGCCACAAGCAGAGAGCTGGATGGGAAGTGGGGCTGCCAGGATTAGAACTGGTACCCATATGGGATCCTGGCCCATGTGTGCAAGGCAAGGACTTTAGCCACTAGGCTAACCACATTGAGCGAAATAATTTTAAATTTTTATAAATGAATTTTTAAAAGAATTTTTGTTTGGAAGGTGGAATGATGGAAAGAGAGAGAGAGAGAGAACATTTCTCTCTCTGATTCACTTCAGAAGTAGCTCCAGAAGTCATGTCTGGGCCAGTCTGAAGTCAGGGTCCAGGAAACCATCCTGGTCTTCCACTTTGGTAGTCAGGGCATCCCCCATTGCCTTCCCAGGTCCACTGCCGGTTACAGTCTAGAGTGCAAGTGAAGTAGTTGGGACTAGAACTGACACTCAACACGGAATACCAGTGTCACAGTGGTCCCTTAATTTGCTGTGCCCCACAAAGACAGCCCCTTTGAATTTTTTTTTAATCTTCTTTCTATGAGAATAGCTACCGGAGAGAGATACCTGGAAGAGGCAAATAATACTTTTGTTTGTATTTATCATACCCGGAGAGAAGGTAGTTTTTCTTTTTCATTTTTTTTTTTAAACCTTCACCACACTCAGAGTCAGATTACTGCAGAACACAGAAAAAGAAAGGTAGTTTTATGGCCAAGTTTATATTAAAGCTTAAAGTCTGTAAATGTAGCAAATATAACAAATTATTGATTTACATGAGTCTATTGACTCAAGCACAGTTGTGAGTGAATTGGAGAAGCTCATCTTTCACTATTGATCCACACTTCAACTGGTGTATTTGTTCAGGAGACTGACTTAGTAGCAAATGCTTCTTTCTGAAGCATGAATTATAGTCAGCCTGCCAGGCTTTCAAGTACTGACGATCGTTGGATGAGTGCTTGGACTTTGTCACAGGCTACTACGGACTGGAGCTAATGAATATTTATTAATTTTTATCGGACGATTCTATTATATATTAACATTTTGGTAATAGGCAAGATTTTAAAAACAGCTAATACTATCAAATATGACTAAAGACAATGTTAAATGCAAAAATCTGTTGAGAATAATAGTAGCCTAATACGTTATACAACATTTCCCATACATCAAGACAAATCAGTAAGTAGGCATTTTTTAACATCATCACATGGATATGGAAACTGAAGCCTAATGGTGTTAACTAATGTTTTAAAACTCACCTAGTAAGAGATAAAGCTAGTTTACGAAGTCATTCTAGTTATTCAGTAAATTTTTCAGGGACAGATACTGTACCCCAGTGTGTTAAGCCACCTCTTGGGATGCCTTTATTCTCATATTGCAGTGTCTGGTTGGCATCTCTGCTACTCCATTTCCAATCTAGTTTCCTGCCAATACATTCTGAGAGGCAGCAGGTGATGACTCAATCACTTGGACCCATGTTATCCACAGGACAAACCCAGATGGATTATATGCTCCTGGCTTCACCCTGGCTCAGCCCTGGATGTGTGGGCATTTGGACAGTGAATCAGCAGGAGAAGCTGTCTCTCTCTCTCTGTCTCTCTCATCTTTCAAGTAGATGAAAGTAAATAAATAAGTAAACATTCAAAAACTCCAAATATGCATTTTGAATTTGCTTATAGGGTACATTGAGAAATAAAAATATGAAAACTCATGGCACTTCTATCTTAAGGAAGAATCAGATAATAATCAATCATAAAAGTAAAAATTTAATAGTGATTATTGGTGTTCAGGAATGCCACACGGGTATGAGATCATGTAGCATGGCCAATCTGATCCATCTGAGTCCTACAGGAGGTGGAGGGGTGGTAGAAGTGTTCTAAGTAGGATGAACAGCCCAGTAGTTGTGAGTGGGAAGAGAATACTGTTCGGATTAGAAGCTGAAGTTAGGCACAAAGAAGGATGGAGAAAGATGTCTGATAGGGTCGTTGAGGCCTAGGGTCCTTACCTCATACTATTGGGGCAAGTATTTGGCATAGCAGTTAATATAGTTTGAGTCTCAGCTCTTGCTCTCCATTGTAGCTTCCAACTATTACTTACATTTTGAAAGAACAGCAGTGGTCCAAGTGATGGGGTCCCTGCCACTCAAGAGAGAGACCTGGGCTGCATTCCAGGCTCTCACTTTCACATTGACCCAGCTCTGGTTGTTGTGGGCATTTGGAGCATGAATCAGGAAATGACAGATCTGTCTGTTTTTCTACCTTGAAGATATATAAAAATTAAAAACTCAAGAAATGTTCAGTGCCTATTAACTGTGACACTATTGTGATACAGTATGATTGACCTGTTAACGTACACACACACACACACACACACACACAACACATACCTCAAGCAGCTAGTATACAATAGTAAGCCAAAATGATCTTTGTTGGTACGCCATATGATTATCATTAATGAAATATGAGTGTATAGTCCAAACCAGAATATACTCGTTTTTATGCTTGGTTTACCAGAGAAGCTCCTTTGCTCTTATTTTGTGAAAGTTGGAGAAGTTCTGCATTATCCAGGGATTCTGACAGCCATCTTGGCAGAACCTCAGGGAAGCCTCTTTAGAAAAGGGGTGTGGCAATGTTGTGATGTCATGGGCAAAACAGCCACCTGCAATGCCAGCATCCCATATGTGTGCTGCTCAAGTCCCGGCAGCTTCACTTACACTCCAATTCCCTGAGTAACTCTGCCTTTAAATAAACAAAACGAATCCTAAAAACAGAGAAAGCTCTTGAGAAAGACTTTAGGTGCCTCCTTTTATGTTTTCCTGTATGATTTCTTCAGAAGGGAGTGTGCACATTTCCTTACAGTGTTGTTAGTCTGACAGTACTGTCTGGAGATATTGAAATCCATTGATGAACATTTTCCAAACTGGAATCCTCTTAGGTGCAGGGGTGACGGGAACTGAGCGCTGTTAGACCTCGATGCTTCCTCGTAGAAGCAGCTGTTATCTCTTAACTGATTGTTATCAGATGGATTTCCAATGCTTCGCTGGTAGACCACTGCCAAAAATAGTAATGCCATTTGATCCATTTGGAAATAGATATGAAAGTACTTTGGTCTTCCAAGGTCAAGATACGGTGGAAAAAAAAAAAACCCTTTTTTATAAATACCAGGTATTCCTCTCACCACCAGTCAGCTTTTCAACTTAAAATGTCAAAACACACCATGGAACCCAAACATTTGACAGAATTTAACGCATCAGAAGAGAACCGGTATTAAAACTGAATAGACAACTCACAATTTTTAAAACATATTTTATAGTATTGCATGGGTTATATAAAAGAAGCAAAAAGAAGAGCATATTAGGAGCCGTGCCATTGTATTGCTATGAAAGTGTGAAGTTTTGAAGTGTTCTTGGAAAAGAATACTTAATGTAATGCTAAACCATCTTTTAAAAAAATCTGAATCACCAAATACGATCTTTTTTTTTTTTTCCCCAAAATTATATATAAAAGTTGTTAGAAAGGGCCCAGCAAAGTAGCCTAGTGGCTAAAGTCCTCTCCTTTCACGTGCCTGGATCCCATCCAGCTCCCTGCTTGTGGCCTGGGAAAGCAGTGGAGGATGGCCCAAACCCTTGGAACCCTGTACCACATGGGAGACCTGGAAGAGGCTCCTGGCTCCTGGCTTCAGATCGGCTCAGCTCTGGCCAGTGCAGCCACTTGGGAAGTGAATCATCAAACAGAAGATCTTTCTCCCTATATTGCCGCCTCTCTGTATATCTGCCTTTGCAATAAAAAATGTTGTTAGTGATTTTATCAACTGTGAAGCATAACCACGTGTGTTGTGAAGTAATATTCTGACCTTACTTTGCATTCTTCATTACACCAAATAGTGCATATTGCAATTAAAATGAAAACTTATCTCATCCTCCCCATTATCAGTATTATTACTCTAGTTCTGTCTCACATTATTTTTTAAAGAGATTAAGAGAGAGATACAGTAACACAGGAATAGGGTCAGAGGGCGGGGGAGAGAGAGAGAAAGAGGTAGAGGGAGAGAGATTTGTTTTTTCTATATACCTGTTCACTCTGTAGATGGTTAAAATAGCCAGGCTGAAGCCAAAACCAGGAGCTTCAGGCTCCCTAACCATAAGAGAGATACAAATGAAAACCATGTCGAGGTACCACCTAACTCCAGTGAGACTGGCCTACATTCAGAACTCAACTAACAACACTGCTGGTGTGGATGTGGGGAGAAAGGCACCCTCCTTCACTGTTGGTGGGATTGTAAGCTAGTACAACCACTATGGAAATCAGTATGGAGAGTGCTTGGAAAATTGCAAATAAACCTGCCATATGACCCAGCAATCCCGCTCCTAGGAATATACCCAATAGAAGTGAAATCTGCATATGAGAAGGGGATCTGTAATCCTATATTTACAGCAGCACAATCTACAATGGCAAAGACATGGAAACAATCCAGATGTGCATCCAAGGAAGAGTGGTAAAAGAAACTGTGGTGCATCTACTCCATGGAATATTATTCAGCTATTAAGAAGAATGAAATTATTCTATTTACAACCAGGTGGTCCCAACTAGAGACCATTATGCTCAGTGAAATGAGTCAATCACAAAAGAACAAATACCATATATTCTCTCTTATATAAGGAAGCCAACATGGAAAGAGTAACTCCAGTAGTCCAATCCATATTGTTTTTTGATTGTTTGCTTTTTTGGCTGTATCCCATGTGTTTTGATGTTTTTTATTTCAGTTTGGTTCCTTCCAAATAATATCTTTTCTTTAGTCAAATTCATCACGTGCTCATGAATTATACGATGGCATCATTTTTCCCAAGAGACTTCTGTGTTACCTTTTTTGTCACTCATGTGTTAGTTACTTAGTGGCGCGTTATTATTTCAAGGTGTTATAATTTGTTGTTGATGTTGTTGTTGTTGTTGATGTGGCTGTTCTAACTCATACCGGTGGTTGACCTTGTTTCATGGCTTCTCACTTATGATAATGTATAGTGATGGAGTACTGGGGTCTATCATATACAGATGTGGGGGTACAATGGAACCTGCATCCCTGCATCCAGACAAAAGATGGATTCCCAATGAAACTGTTGGAAATGTGTAGACAATGGGATGTTGGATTGTCTGACATTGTCTGTACCAACAGTGTGTCGGGGTACACTTAAATAAGAGACTGATAGAATGATGATTCCTTATGAAGGACTACACTATTGTAACTAAATGGGAAAAATCTGACGAGGGTTGAGAGTTTGGAGGGAATCCCAGCCTATACAAAAATGTACCACATAATCCAAAATTCAAAATAAAAATATTAGAAAAAAGCCCAAGAGCTTCATCTTGGTCTCTCAAACATGTGGGCCGTCTTCCTCTGCTTTTCTTGAGCGTCTAGCCAGAGCTGGAGTAGAAGTGAAACAAGTACATATGAACCAGTGCCCATGTGGGCTGCTTTGCACTGAAGGTTGTGACTTTACCCACTGTGCAATAATGCTGGCCCCTCAGGTTATCTTTTTAAAATTCCATTTTGTTCATATGTAATACACACACAGCAAAATATACAAATCATGCATGTACGAACGCCCACACTCAGATTAAAGAATAGAACATAGTCAGCCCTTTGTTCTCTCTCAGCCATGAACTCTCACTCTCTTCCCAAGAAAATCACTCCCTGATATCTGACATCACTGACTTTGACGTTTCTGTAACTAGAATTGAACAGTATGCATTCCTTTCTATACTCTTGCTTCTGGAGCTCCGTAATATGTTCACAAGTTTGATTTACGTTGTATGTGTCTATGACCATAGCACCCCGAATGCACCCATTTCTTCTGTCTGATTTAGAGAGCACATAACAGTAGTTGGCTCACTTTTATTGTTGTGTGTACATCAATTTACTTTTTTTATTCTGTTGTTGATAGGTATTTGGATTATCTGCAGTTCTGGGTTTTTATGACTGTTGATGCTGTGATCATTCTTAGGTATATCTTTGAATGGACATAAATAGGTATTTCTATTGGGTATTTACCTGGGAATGCAACTGCTGGGGTCTTCGCAGAAGTGCCAGTTAGCTGTACCAATTTGAGCTTTTTATAAGAATTTTTTGAGACTCCCCTTTCTTGTCATTCTTGCTAGAACTTGTTATTATTTGTCTATTTAATTTTAGGCATTTTAGTGATTGTATAGTGATAACTCCTTTATGGATTTCATTTCTTTGCACGACGGTTAGCGAAGCTGAACAGTCTTTGCTTATTGGACACGTGGACACCCTCATTTCTAAAGTGCCATTTTTTAAAAGATTTATTTATTTTTATTACAAAGTCAGATATACAGAGAGGAAGATCCTCCGTCCGATGATTCACTCCCCAAGTGACCACCACGGCCGGTACTGTGCCGATCCGAATCCGGGAACTAGGAACCTCTTCTGGGTCTCCCACGCGGGTGCAGGGTCTCAAGGCTTTGGGCCATCCTCGACTGCTTTCCCAGGCCGGGCCCTAAAGTGCCATTTTGATGTCTGTTGTTTGCTCTGCTTAGTCTTTTTTCTTGTTGATGTTAAGAATCATTCTTGGGGGCCCGGCGCAACAACATCATGGTTAAGTTCCTCGCCATCTGGGAAGTCAACCAGCAGATTAAAAAAAAAAAAACTCTCTCCCTCTCTCTGTAAAGCTGCCTTTCAAATAAAAATAAATCTTTTTAAAAAATACACACTTTTTTGAAAAGCAGAAAGACAAAAGGTAGATCCCTCTCCAATGCCCAAAATACGCAGGGCTGAGTCAGCCAAAGACAGGAGCAAAAAACTCAATGCAGGCCTTCTGTGTGCAAGTCAGGGAACCAAGCGCTGGGGCCACCAGCTGCTGTCTTCTACAGCACATGTCAGCAGGAAACTAGGATCAGGTGCTAGAACTCGGACTTCAACACTGTATGTGTGATGCGTGTGTCCCAGGCAGTGCAATAAATTGCTGTGCCTGATGCAAGTCCCAAGAATGATTCTTTTTTTTAAATGAATTTCTAAAAAAGATTTATTTATTTTATTGGAAAGGCAGATGTACAGAGAGGAGGAGAGACAGAGAGGAAGATCTTCCATCTGATGATTCACTCCCCAAGTGGCCACAACAGCTGGTGCTGCGCCAATCCGAAGACAGGAGCCAAGAGCTTCTTCTGGGTCTCCCACATGGCTGCAGGGGCCCAAGGACCTAGACCATTCTCTACTGCCTTCCCAGGGAGCTGCATTGAAGTGAAGCAGCTGGGACTAGAACCAGTGCCCAGATGGGATACTGATGCCTGCAGGTGGAGGATTAGTCAATTGAACCACCACAGTGTCCCCAAATAAATGTTCTAAAGAAAATGAATAGTTTTTTTAAAATATCTTCTGAATTCAAATTCATTCTCCGGATATATATTAAGTATGTATTTTTCCATTCCTGTTTTGTCTTTGTGATTTGTTTTAGGACTTATTTTTATTTCAAAGAGTTACACAGAGAGAAGGAAAGAGAGAGAGAAAGAGAGAATCGTTCACCCACCAGTTTGCTTTCCAAACGGTTGTGGTCAGCTCCTGAGATGATCCGTAGTCAGGAACCAGGAGCTTTTTCCAGATCTTTCCTTGATGAGTGTAGAGTCCCAAGGGCTTGAGCCATCCTCTGCTGCTTTCCCAGGTCGTAAGCAGGGAGCTGGATGGGAAGTGGAGCAGCTGGAACTCCACCTGGTGCCTGTATGGGATGCCTGCATTGCAGGCAGAGGATTAGTTTGGTATGCCACCATGCCAGCCCCTGCCTTTGTATTCTCCTCACAGTATTTTTGATCACCAGAAATGCTTGACAGCGTGCTGCTCTTTTCTCTCATAGCTATGCTTTTGGATCTTAGGAAACCTTTGCTCATCTCAAGATTGTGAAGATCATTGTTGTATTAAGGAAGCTGAACTATTTTATCTTTTATGCTTAGAACTCACTTTATATGAATGGTCAGAGGAAGGGTTAGCTTTATTCCCCCCCCCCCTTGTAGATATTAACTGACCAAGCACCATTTATTGAAAAGTCTTTCCCCATTGTACTGCAGCAACGCTGCTCTTACAGACCCGTGGGCCGTGTGTGTGTGTGTGTGTGTGTGTGTGTGTGTGTGTATGGATTCTGTTTCTCTGAGCGAGCTCTTGCGCTCTTTCTGCTTCTTCAGTCAGCTTGGCTGTTCTCTGGAGTTCAGTATCCATTCTGAAATCAGATTGTCATTTCCACACACACGTACGATTTTGGACTGGAATTGAGTATGTGTACATTAGACAAATAACAGGTCAATTTAGGGATAATCAAACTTTGCATAATGATGATTTCAAGTCGGGCTTGTAGTAATTACTTCCCTGATTTATTCACATTATTGATTATCTGGGTCTTCTTGCTGTATGCTTTTTAAATCATCAGTCTTTTGAGGTGTTTATAGTTTTAATTAGACTTTTCAGAGGATCGGCTTTTGCTTTGATGATGATGTCTATTGAATAGCTTTTTTGTATTATTATTTTTTGTCTTTATTACTTTATTTTAATTTCCTGAGAAGGATGCTCACATTATTGATCTGCTAAGTCTTTTTTCTTTTCACGTATAAGCACTTGAGGCTATATGTTTGCCTCTGATCATAGTATTTGTTGTATCACATATGACATGATATATAGCACCGTAATTATCATTAATTTCAAGATATTTTCTACCCTCTGTTGTAATTTCTTTTATCCACTGGTTGTTTAGGACTTTATTGCTTAATTCCTGAACATATTCTAGTTATCTGTTTGTTATTGATTTGAGTACTTGAGTCATTGTTAGAAAAATGCTCAATATGATTAGATTCCTTTAAAATTTATTGAGGTTTGCTTTATGACCCAGCATATAGTTAGTTTTTGAAGAGCCATTTTTATCGGGGCCGGTGTTATAACATATCAGGTAAGGCCACCTCTTGTGATGCCAGTATCCGTTATGGGTGCAAGGTTGTGTCATGGCTGCTCCACTACCAATCCAGCTCCCTACTAAGGGCCTGGGAAGATCAGCAGAAGATCACCCAAGTGTTTGGGTCTCTGCTACCCATGTGGGAGACCCAGAAAAAGTTCCCAATTTTGGCGTGGTCCAACTTTGTCCAGTATGGCTATTTGGGGGAATGAACCAGTAGATGGAAAAATGTCTCTGTCTCTCCCCGTCTCTCTGTAATTCTGTTTTTAAACTAACTAAATAAATGTCTTCTTAAAAAGAAGAAAAATTTAATCCTTATAAGAAGGTCAGTTTTATTGAGGTATAGTTTATATTTGCAGAATGTAACTATTGTAAGCATACTGTTTAAAGAGTTTTTACAAATTTACACACCTGTGAAACTAGCATTGCACTCAAGATACAAAACATCTTCATTATCTAAAATGTATTCTTCTGCTTTTCTGTATTCATCCCCCACTACTATCAAACCTAGTCCTGTATAAGTAGAATTATACACAATCCATGTATTCTTTTGTATTTATCTTCTTTCACTTTGCATAGTTATCAGATTCATGTAAATTGCTGCAGGTCTCAATAATGTTTCTTTTTATTACTAAGTAGTATTCCATTGTATGTATCACCGTTTATGAATACATGCTGGGGATATTGACCCTCCACATTTAAAAAATATTTATTTATTATTTATTTGAAAGGTAGAGTTCCTGAGAGTGAGAATGCATATCTATCTATCTATCCAGTGTTCTAGCCATTGCTTTACTCAGGTGGCAACAATGTCCAGAGCTGGGACAGGCCATAGCCAGGAGCCTCATCTGGGTCTCCCTCCTGGGTGGCAGGGAGCCAACTACTTGGGTCATCTTTCACTGTTTTCCCACGCCAATACCAGAGAGCTGGATTAGAAATGGAGCAGCTGAGCGCAGCACAGTGGCACAGCATGCTAATCCTCAGCCCTGTGGTGCTGGCATCTCAGATGGCCCTGGTTTGTGTTGTGGCTGCTCACTTCTGATCCAGCTCTCTGTTTATAGCCTGGGAAAGTAGCGGAGGATGGCCCAAGTCCTGGGGCCCCTGTATCCACATGGGAGATTCAGAAGAGGGTTCTTGCTCCTGGCTTTGGATGAGTTCAGTAAGCTCTTGGTATCACAGGCAGCAGCTTGACTCACAATGCCAGCTCCCAAATATTCAAGTTCGATGTAATCCCATTCATCTTTTTTTTTCAATGCTTTTGTTGACCATAATGTCATATCCAATAAAATAATAGCTATATTTAATGTCATGAATTCCTCTGTATTCCCTCCTAAGAGTTTTATAGTTTCAGGTCTTACATTTGTATTCTGCCCAGCTTTGAATTACATTTGGTAAAAACAGATCGTCTGTCATTCTTTTGCAAGTGAGTATTCAGTTCAGCACCATTTGTTAAAAAGACTACCCTTTCCCTATCAGGTGCTTTTTGGGACATTTAACCAATGATCTTTTTTACTAGGCAGCCTGTTATTTCCAGTGGTTTATGTGTCTGTCTTATGCCAATACCGCATTGTAGTATTTTAATATTTTTTGAAATTGGGAAATATGTGGCCTACAACTTTGCTCTTTTTTTAAAAAAAAGATTTATTTTTATTACAAAGTCAGATATACAGAGAGGAGAGACAGAGAGGAAGATCTTCCGTCCGATGATTCACTCCCCAAGTGAGCCGCAACGGGCTGGTGCTGCGCTGATCCCATGCCGGGAACCTGGAACCGCTTCCGGGTCTCCCACGCAGGTGCAGGGTTCCAAGGCTTTGGGCCGTCCTCAACTGCTTTCCCAGGCCACAAGCAGGGAGCTGGATGGGAAGTGGAGCTGCCGGGATTAGAACTGGCACCCATATGGGATCCTGGCGTGTTCAAGGCGAGGACTTTAGCCGCTAGGCCACGCCACTGGGCCCAACTTTGCTCTTTTTAAAGCTTGTTTGGGCAATTCAGAGTCCCTTGAGAGTTAATATAAATTTCAGAATGTCTTTTTTTTAGTTTCTGGAAAAATACTGCTGGGATTTTGAAAGGGCTTATGTTGTTGCATCTTTACAGTGCTTTGGATGGCATGAAGCTTTTAGCGTAATAGTTCTTCCAAACCATGAACACAGGATGTCTGTCTCTTTATTTGTAACATCCAAAGTTCCTTTCAGTAGTGTTACCTGGTATAACATATCAGAATGTGTAGGTCTTCTTGGTTAGGTTAGCTGTTAAGGATTTTATTATTTTTAAATGCCTGTTGTAAATGGGATGCTTACCTTAGTTTCCTTCTTGAATTGTTCATGGTTATTATTCATAAACAAAAGAAGGATTTTTATATATTGACTTTGTCCTGCAACTTTGATACATTTATTAGTTTGAACATGTTTAGTTGTGTGTTTCTGTATGTATGTGTATATGAATGCCTTTACAGTATTCTACAGAGAACATTATGTCATTTGTGAACAAAATAAGTTTTACTGTTCTGGAAGGCTTTGTGGCGTTGGGTAAAACTGCTGCCTGAGATGAAAAGCGTCCCATATGGGCACTGGTACCTGTCCCAGTATTCTCTACTTCCGATCCAGCTCTCTACTAATGGCCTGGAAAAGCAGCTGAAGGTGGCCCAGGTATTTAGACTTTTGCATCCACATAGGAGGCCTGGAAGAAGCTCCTGGTTCCTCTGTTTCAGACTGGCACAACCCCAGGTAGTACGGCAGTGTGGGGAGTGAATAGACAGATGGTCCCTGTGTCTCTCCTTTCTCTGTAACTCTGGCCTGGAGGATCTTCCTGTACCTCCTTCTCTCGGTAAATCTGCCTTTCTTATTAAGAAAAATGTTTGACTGCTTTTTTTTTTTTTTTCCAATTTGAATGCCCTCCTTTTTTTTTTTCTTGCCAAATTACTCTGGTCAGGATTTCTGGTGTCGTGATGAATAGACGTAGTGACAGTGGGCAGCCTTGACTTGTGTTTGATCTTCAGGGGAATGTTCAGTTGTTCACCAATGAATATTATCTCTGGGCTTCTTGAATATACAATGCTGATTGCTTTTCTTCTTGTAGTTTGCTAAAATGATATTGAATTTTTTTTTCTTATGAAGGGTTTTTTTTTCCTAATGAAAGTGTGTTGAATGTTGTCAATTTTCTTTCTGTGTCATTGAGATGATCATGTTCTGTTTATTCTTTATTCTGTTAATATATTATGTAGGGGTGTGTGTGTGTGTGTGTGTTTGTGTGTGTGTGTGTGTGTGTGTGTCTGTGTGCTGAGTCATCCTTGAAGTGCAGGGATAAGCCCTACTTGGTTATGGTATATTTTCCTCTTAATATGCTGTTGAAGTCAGTTTGCCAGTATTTTTATGGAGTATTTTTCATTAGTACTAACTGGACACATTGGTCTGCAGTTGACTTTTCTTGTAGAATCTGCCTGGTTTTGTTATTGGAGGTAATTTTAACCTCATAAAACGAGTTTGAAAGTGTTCCCTTTTCTTTAATATTTTGGGAGAGTGCGGGAATTGGTGTTAATTCTTTGAATATTTGGTAGAATGTTCCAATAAAGCCATCTGGACCTGTTTTTTGTTTTGGGGGAGGTTTTATATTATGGATTCAGTCTTCTTGCTAGCCACAGGTCTGTTGGATTTTTATTTCTCTTGGTCCTAAGTCTCTCCCAGGTTGTCCAACTTTTGGGGTATATAATGTTTATAGTAGTCTCTTACTCTTTATTTTGGTGATACTGGATATAAAGTTTCTTGTTTTATTTTTTATTTATCTTTTTTTGCCAAATTTACCTATCTAAAAGTTGGTCAGTTTTGTTGATTAAGTCGGCTAGTTTCTTGGGGTATAAAGTTAGGTTGCTTGCTTGAGATTTTTTTTTTAAAGTGTAACCTTTCATCATTATAAACACTCCTTTAGGTCTGTTTTTATGGCACACCATACTTTACTCTTTTTATTGTTTTCGTTTGTCTCAAGATATTTAAAAAAAAATTTGGTGATGTCTTCATCGACTCGTTGTCACTTAGTCCATTTGGGCTGCTGTAACAAAATAGCATACACTGGCTAATTTTGGAACATTACAGCTTGATTTCTCGCAGCACTGGAGGATGGAAAGCTCAAGATGAATGTGAATGGTGCATTTGACCAAGGTCCTCTTCCTGTTTCATAGAAGGCTGGCCATCCTTTGTGCTGTGCCCTCGCGTGGCACGAGGAGCAAGGAATCTTTGATAAAGGCACCGATCTCATTCATGAAGACTTTACTTCATGACTCCCCTCCTAACATTATCACTTTGGAGGCAAGAATTTCTGCTTACGAATTTTAGTTGCACATGAAAATTCAGTCCTTTGCAGCATTCCTTTTAGTTTGAAACGTTCTTTTGTGGATTGTATATGTTTTTTTTTATTATGGGTTTCTAACTCCCATTTCTCTAATGAATAATAATCAAACATATTTTTTCTGTGATTATTGGTAATAAATATATCTGGTTTTGTAATATTTCAGTTAACCCCCAACTTTGGATTGAATTTTTTTTTCCTAATGTGTTCTGTATTCAAGTTCATCACCGGGCATGTGTATGGAGGATGAGTTCTTACAGCCTGCAGTTTGCGTTTTGGTTTTCTTATCATCCAGCTAAGGATAAAATTTTTAATCGTGGGTGAAGTAAGGTGTATCACATTGTTTCTCCTTATTTATACTTTAAATTTAGTTCGTAGGCAATCTGCTATTCAAAGACTGTGGATATTTCATCCTGGATAGATTTTTTAGTTTCAGCTTTTCCAACTGGTTTGTGATCACTTTTGACTTATATATCACGTAAGGAGTACGTGAAGGATGAAGCTCTTTTGTTCTCTCTCCCTTCCTCGCCCCCAAGATTGAGGCCCTTCCTTTATTTTTTAATTTTTTTCAGCCACTGTATTAATTTGACAATTTTGTTGAAAGTCAGATGAGTGTGTGTACCTGAGTCTACTTCTGTATTCCTTATTCTGCTGCATTTGACGTTTGCATGGTAGGTGTTACTGGAACAACATCACGCTGTTTTGATTATTGCCCCTTTCTGCTAATTCTTGAAGTTAAATATTATGAGTCATCTAGCTTTGTTCTTTTTTAAAAAATTTATTTAGCTATTCTCAGTTCATTGCATTTCCATATAATTTTTAGAGTTGGTTTTATCATGTTCTACAAAAAGGTAGCTAGGAGTTTGATGGAAATTATGTTGTATTAATTTTTATATATAAAAGAGAAATTATATTGCAGTTTTAGGCAAATTTGGAAAGGATTCATATATATTAAGAATGTCAAGCTTTCTAATTCATGAACATGGTATAGATGTAATTTATCAAAGTCTAATTTTTTATCAGTATGACCCTATAGATCCTCCATGATCAGACCGTTGCTATGATTTTTATAGTGAATTATGGCAACTGCTTAGCTTTAACTTCTTTTTACAGATACTTCCAAATTGTCACAGTTTTCTTCACTGTATCATATAATTTCCTTTCCTGGAACTTCTTCTGTATTATGTGTTTATTTGCTTAATATCATATCCCAGAATCAGACAGCCTGGGTTTGAATCCATCTACAGCTTTCAAAATAGTACATATATCATGGCAGATGATCAATAAATGTTAGTTTTTATGCTGTTAATAGTTGCTGTGTCCATTGCACTGTGAGTTCCTGGGAACCAGTGACCACTTCATTTTCTTCTGCATATCTTATGCTAATCTAACACTTGGTATGTTAGCAGGTGGTCTACAAATACTTATTTTGTGAGTTTTGTAGAGGCTGTTGAAGTGCAGTGAGTAATATTTTTTAAATGCTCAAATTTTGTATCATTGAGGAATATCCCTCAAAAATAAATAAGATTAAAACAAAACAGAACAAAGTCCCTCTAGATTTTGAAATTTTATTAAATTTCTTATTTTGCAAGTTTACAAACATCTTATAGTTAAATAAAACAGTTGGCATGTTTTTTATTCTAACCAAAGAATCTAGGATCTGCAGTTATTGATTTGTTTCTAGTTTATTTTGTACTTGTCTCATTTTATGAACTTATTAACTAAATCTTTATTTCATTCTTCGTACATGCTTATAGAATTCAAGTTATCAGGAACCATGCAGAAGACTGCTACTCCTAACAAATAAAAATTGTTACTGCTAATGACAATTATGGGATTACTCTGATAAGGAATTGTCTGTTGTAAATGTTGAGGTTTCTGCATATGGTGGACTTTAATGTAATTAGCTGTGTCCTAGCAAGATTATATATTATTCAAAAGATAAAACTCATATGAATATTATGGATAAATTGGATCTATCCACTGTCACTATTTTGTAATTATTATCTCTTTGCAATGATGAATCCTTACATAAAGAAAATTATTTTTGAGTGATTATAACATGCACCCGATGTCACCTCTGAATTCTTAATATACAATTTTTCCCAGTTGAAATGATACCTAACATTTAGATACAAGAAGCAAACAATAACTTCTTTCATTTTTCGTTTTCACTTTACTTAACATCTAATAGATGATACAGTTCTAAGAACGAAGTGATGTTTTCTTCCTCCTTTTGTTTCCCCTTCCCTCCCAACCCCCCACCGCCCTCCTTTTTACCCCAAATTTGTCCTTTTTATTTTATTTTATTTCTTTTTAGCTTTTGAGATAAAATACTCTAGATTGGCACCACAATAAAAGGTTTAATAATTCACTGAATAAGAAGTTTGACAAGTAAAAAGCAAAAAACCCTAAGTTTAGTGGGAACACAGACAACTACTATAAACAATAACTGAATAGAAGGATGACCATTTCACCCACATACAGTAAGTCATAAAGTAATCACACATCATTAAACTATGATAGCATGACATCCTTGGCCACTGGTTTGCTAACGGCACAAAACATGCTGTATTTGCAGTGATACTGGTGTACACAGACATTTTATTTTTTCTTATTTTTTTTTAAAGATTTATTATTTATTGGAAAGCCGGATATACAGAGAGGAGGAGAGACAGAGAGGAAGATCTTCCATCCGATGTTTCACTCCCCAAGTGAGCCGCAACGGGCTGGTGCATGCTGATCCCATGCCGGGAACCAGGAACCTCTTCCAGGTCTCCCACGCGGGTGCAGTGTCCCAAAGCTTTGGGCCGTCCTCAACTGCTTTCCCAGGCCACAAGCAGGGAGCTGGAGGGGAAGTGGAGCTGCCGGGATTAGAACTGGTGCCCATATGGGATCCCGGCGCGTTCAAGGCGAGGACTTTAGCTGCTAGGCCACACCGCCGGGCCCTTGTTTATTTTTTTTAAAATGTTAGCTTTGATATACAAGGAAGAATATAAGGTATCTGTCTTTCTGAGTCTGGCTTGTTTCACTCAACATGATGTTCTCCAGTTGAGTCCATTTTGCTACAAATGGTAGAGTTTCATTCTTTTCCATAGTCAACCAGTATTCCATTGTGTACATACACTACATTTGCTTTATCCACTCTGATGACGGATGGACATCTTAGCTGGTTCTAAACTTTGGCTTTTGTGAACAGTGCTGCTGTTCATGTGGTACTGCACTTATCTCTGATTCATTGTGTACACGTCCTTGGAACTGCTGGATCCCATGGAAGGTCCATTTCCAACGTTTAAGAGATTTCCACCCTGTTTTTCCATAGTGGTTGCACTAATTTACATTCCCATCCACAGTGTGTAAGAATGTCCCCTTTCTCTGTATCCTCAGCAACATTTGTTACTGTCTGTGTCTTGGATTTTAACTAACTTCTCTCTCTCTCTTTCTCTCTCTCTCTCTCTCTCTCTCTCTCTCTCACACACACACACACACACACACACACACACTTTAATGACTGAAATATTCAGAGGAAAATCAACTCTGGCTTTGTCCTCTACAGTCTTCACTCTCCATCTTGTAGTTGAAGCTGCAGCCTGGCTACCCTGTTTTCTAGTTTACCAGAGGTTTCACACTGGCCATTTGACACCATGGTTGTAATGTGTTCAGTCAGTTTCATGGTTGCATTCATGTCTTCCCTTGACAGTTCCATTCTTGAAAAAAAAAAAAAAGAAAAAAGAGCCGATTGTTAATGTTCAGGGTCCTTTCATCCCACTAGCATCAGTTTCCACCCCACTGTGGGTTAGAGAACTCACTGGTGGCAGCATCATTGGCTGTAAGGGACAGTGGAAGCAGTTCTAAGAGCTATTGGGATAAAGCCATACATGAACCATAGTAATGAAAGCAAATGATGTTAAAGACACTCTAGTGAGGTGGAACTGTAACAGCAGAATGTTAGAACTGGTACTGTAAGCTGCATGTCAGAGTCGTCTTTTTGGTTAAAAATCATGATGGTCCCTTCTGGAAGAATTCTTTCACTTTTACAAGCCTTACTCCAGAGTTTAACAATAACTTAGGACTGAACGAATATCTTTCTAGTCTCATATTTTTTGTATTGTTTGAAAGGAAATTAGAAGTACAGCATATTATTTATTTTCTTAAAAAAATCATAGAGTTGGACTCACTAGGATGCATAAGCTGAAAAAGGGCAGAAAACAACAGGAATTAGCAAGAATCTGGAAAAAGCAGGCCGCTTGGACATTGCCAGTGGGATTGTAAAATGGTTCAGCCAAACGGAAAACACTTTGGCAGTGCTTGAAAATGTTACACAGAGAGTTACCAAATGACTCAGCAATTCCAAACCTAGAGACATACCTGATGGTATTGAAAACATATGTCCAGACACTAGCTCCTCCAAGCATGTGCACAACAGTGCTATTCCTAATGGGCCAAAGTAGAAACGAGCACAAAATCCATCAACGAGGAATGAGTAGTTAAAATGGGACATATCTATACAAAGGAGTATTATTCAACCATACCTAGAATAAAGCAGTAATACATGATGTCATGTGGTGAGTATTGCAAACATTGCCCTATTTAAACATTAAAAAAAAATCTATTTTATTTGTGCTGGTGCATTGACTCAACGAGCTAGTATCTACTTCCAAGTGCTGGGATCCCATATGGGCACCAGTTCTTGTCCTGAGTGCTCCTCTTCCTGTTCAGCCTCCCTGCTTTTGGCAGTGGCAGATGGCTCAACCTCTTAGGATCCTGCACCCTTGTGAAACACCTGGAAGATTCTCCTGGCTTCGAATCGGTTCAGTTTTGGCCGTTGTGGTCGTTTGGAGAGTGAGCCAGAAGAGAGAGAGGCTCTTTGTCTCTGCTTCTCTCTGTCAGTCTGCTGATCCAGTGAAAATAAATAGATAATTTAAAAAAAAACCCACATTTATTTATTTATTTATATGATTTGTGTGAATTGTGGAATGTCTGAAAGTGTCTATTTTCTTATGGGCCTTCACAGCTGCCTCCCAGGAGACACATTGACAGGAAGCTGGAGTCAGGAGCCAGTACCAGAAGCCAAAACCAGATGCTGATGGTGGGATGCAGGGGTTCTGTTAGGCCACACTTGCTTGCTCCCTTGTTTTATTCTAGAATGTGTTTCTCTTATGATTTTGAATAGTTAATAAAATACACGCAAAACTTATCCATTGGGCATCAGTCTCTAGTTTTTGTTAAAAATCAGGTGCATTTATACGGAGAAAGGAGTCTAGGTTAGTGTACGTGCTTATATGAGGATCTATGCATATCACAGTTCTGACTAACTTATCTCTGGGTGTTCAATTTTCAAGCAATTCTTGAAAACTATTCTTTATGATATCTTCTGTAGTATCTAATTTTAAATGACAAAGATAATTTATGCATTCCCTAATTATAAAAGTGATATAGCCATTTTCATGTTTGAAAAAGTCTCAAAAGCTACTGAAGCAAGGCTTTGAGTAAAGTATGATTTTAGTACGGCAAGAGAGCCAAGCTTACATCAGAAGAAAAGGAAAGTTCACAGAAGTCCTGAAATGTTACTATCTATCAGGTAAATGTTGAGTGACAGTCATGATTTTATTATCAGTAAATCTCCAACATTTACATAAATATTTGCCTGGCTTGTGTAATTTATTGGAGGAATCACTATTTATTGAGAAAAGAACCAAGCATTTTTACAGATAATGTTTAATGTGATCTTTAATCTCATAACCCTCAATGCTAGTGTATCCTTTTCATTTTTTACATATGTGAAATCAGTGAAAGATGAGATTTAAGTAAGTGGGGGCAGAGTCATTTACCAAGTGAAAGAGTTGGAACTTAAAACCAGTTGTGGGAAATTTAAAAGGCTTTGCCTTGCCCACTGTACAGCATGGGCTTCCAGGAAGAGTAAAGGACTGCCTGATATTTACCTTGTTTGAGTTCCCTCTGGATTTATACAATTTTCATTTGTCACTTTGCTATTTCAACAAAGAAATATATTAGAAAGCTCACACACAAATTGATCTGTTGTCATTCTTAAAACATTTGGGGGAACTCCTCCCCCATCTTTCTGGCAGTCTGCAAATGGTTAAACTTGATGAAATACTAATGAAGAATTACAGAGTTATTTGTTTGACTTTGCCACTTGGGACACTTGGCAAATGAGACAATTCATCTCAGTGTGCAGCTAGTCTCGTTTCTTAAAGAAAATTAATTAATGCAGTTTGTCTTCCTCCCATATCTCTGATTATAGTCCTTTTATTATACCTTCACTTTCCTGCTTTACTTCCCTTCCCTGGAAATATCTGTTTTTTTCAAGCTTTCCTTGTTTCTTCCAACCTGATAAGTAAAAGCAATTTTCCTCAGTGTGACTGCGTTTGCAACTTCAGCACACCTTAGACAAGACAAAGGCACTTGCACAATATCCCAGAGGAAGGAAATTCCATAGGAAGGAATTTCACAGGCACCAGTGTCCCTTTCCAAAGTGATTAAATCAATTTTCTCCTATCGTTGTCTTTATTACTCTTTGTCTTCCTTTTGGCAAGACTGGTTCCTATTGTATGTATCTTACATACATACATACACTGGAGTCGCCTTCCAGTGAAACAGCTCAATACTTAAATTTGTGATACCATAATTTTGCTCTTAATACTGTTAGATTTAAAAATAGTAATGCCTGCAATTTTAGAGCCATATTTTGAAGGGCTGGTAGTTGTTTTCTATAATTTTGATAGTTACAACCAGAAATGCAATTTCTTTCTAGGAAATGGCTTGAGCAGTTTGTTACTCAGTCTCTTTGAATATCTTCTCTATTTTCACAGTGTGGCCTTCTCATTTTAAGCATAGAGTGACTAAAGGCTCTTTTTCTCTCTGTTGATATTCATCTGAAAAAGTTTGATTTTAGAAAACCTAGCTTTTAAAGACCCAGCAAGGAATCAGCTTGAAAAGAATACCACTGTTATCGGTCATCTCCCATACCAGTGTTGTATAAAAATTTTTAGTCATGCTGGAAAGAACATGGAGAATTGGCATGAATATATGTAAAGCCAATTGAATGTGAAAAGATAAGGGAAAGAAAGGATGGGAGTGAAGGTAATTAGGAATTAAGCAAATACCTTGTATTAAGATGCTGTTTGTATATTTATATTAAAATCAAGGGTGATATGAAGATCACTGCAATAGATTATTCTGGTTTCCAGGTTATTTTGTATGTAATACATGTAGCGCACTGACTTCCATGTACCTAGAAGTGCAATGGCTCGATTCAGTTATAGGATGAATCACTGGTTTAAAATGATAGGATTTATTTATTTTCCCTAAAATTTTATAATCTCTTCTAATTTTCTCACCAGAGGGCCTTAGAATTATGGGGATAATTTCATTCACTCACAGTATTTTAAAAATAGCTGGCTCTTTGTACAATTAAAAAACAGTATTCCATTAGTTGCCACTCTGATAGCTGATGTCTGGCAGTTGAAGGGATGGTAACCTTTAAAATGAAATAACGCTGTCATAATATCACTATGGAAAACTGACACGGTAGCAAAACTACACAGGACTTTGAGGGCCATTCTAGTGGGAGCAGTTTACAGATATTTTTATTAGGGAGATTTACAGAGGCTGTGCTGTTCTGGATACTTAGTGTCAAGCCGAGGAGACAGATCTGACATGTAAATCATGTTTAAGGAGCCTGGAGATAACCCACAGGGTTTTGGGACTCCAGAGAATAGTTCCAAGATTGGCTGGCCATTGTTTTTCACATTTTGTTATTCCTCCTGTTTATACTTTAATTGAATTATTTCCATGTAGATCTATGTGGTTTTTTTATTCTAGGTCATTTTGGGGTTCTAGATATTGAGGGTTTTCTTTGCTGGTCCTATTGTATTATGAGGTTAGTATCTGCAGAGAAGATTGTTGGGAGACACCTGGGGAACAAGAAAACAAAATAATTATAGGGATAGACTTAGGGCATGGGTTTAATGAGCATTTTAAAGTTTTTCAACCCTTGAGGCTTCCGGGCGTTTATAGAAGAGCTCTACATATTAAAAATTAAAAATCAGGGCCAGATGTTTAGCCTAACAGTTAAGATATGTTGTGTCTCATATTGGAGTGTCTGGTTTTAATACCCAGCTCCATTCTTAGCTCCAACTTCCTGTTAATACAGACCCTAAAAAATAGTAGTGATGGCTCAAGTAATTGGGTTCCTGCTACTCACTGGAAGAGACCTGAATTGAATTCCTAGATCCTGGCTTTGCCTAGTCTTTGCCCAGTCCTTGGAACCCTTTGAGAGTGAACCAGTAAGTGGGAGATGCCTCTTTTCTTTCTCTTTTGATTTCTGCCTGAAATGAATTTTTAAAAAATCGAGAAATCTCTGTGGCTGCTGTGTGCATAAAAGGTGGTGGAAATCTAAGATCAGGAAGATGTGAGTCCTACCATGGTAGTTGGACTAATGGTAATGACTTTAACTAGGGAGATAGCAAAGAAGGGGAAGTTAGGGCACATTCTAAATAAGGTTGCAAAACTGATCATCTTAGGGATCAGGATGGATATGGGAAGAGGGAAAAGGAAGAGCCAAGGATGACTCCTGTTTTAGTCTTAGCCTTGAGTGATCAGTTGTATAGAGGCGCCATTTATCACAATAGGAAGACTAGGGAAGAAACATACGGCAAGGAAAACATATTTTGTCCACATTAAGGTTGAGATATTCTAAAATGTGGAAAGGTTTTGGAGGCAGTTGGCTACAGGAGTATACACTTCACTGGAGAAGTTAAGACTGAAGATGTAAATTATGTATAAAAATTAAGAATTTAAGGATGATACCTGCTGTTATGTTAGTGGACTTGGAGTCAATTAGTCCTATCTCATTTTACTGTGTATACGTGTGCTTGTGTGTTCTCTAGTATTTATAGCTCTAAATCTTGGTTTCTTGTGTGTGTGAATGCTTACACATACAACATATATCTGCATGTATGTCCTATACATGTGTACTTTATATGCATTTACCTAACTCTACCAGGCATGAACTTGGCCCTCAGATGATCACTTTCTAATGTTCTGTTGTGATCTTCTTGCTATCTGTGTACTACCACCCTTCAGTATATGTTATGCTCAATGCATATGCCGATCCCTGATTTGGGATATGAACTTCCCACTTCTTTAGCTGTTTTAAGGCAAGCTATTCTGTCAGCCCACATTTGGGATTTAATACTGCATCTGAACTATTTATGATTTGCTAGTTACATTCTTCAGTGAGGGCTGATGGTTTGAGATTATAGAGTCCTAACATTCCATGACATTTTATTTGATGATTACCTCTCAAGGTAATCATATTAGAAATGTAAGTTTGCTGCTGCAGGGTATACTGGTGATCAACAAAATTTACCAGATGGGTTTTATTTTATGTTGTACAAAATAAACAGTAAGGGTCTTTATATATACCTAAGACTGAATTAACATTCATAAAAAAAGTCTCAATGGAAACATTACTCAAACCAAAAAGATGAAAGTGCTTTGGAAAAAATGTTGTATAAGAAACAGTTTTATTCAAAGGAAACTAATTTCACTGGCTGTTGAGGAATGTAAAAATAACTGGCAATCCCATTTCAGACTGTGGATGTGCCAGAGTAACTTTTCTTGACTATCTTATATAAAGCATCATTCTTCCCTTGCTCTCTGTACTGTCATCTGCCTAATGTTTTCATGGCACCTAGTGCCTTCTGACGAGACATTTATTTCTACAAATATTTAGACATACAGTGAATTGTTTACTTTATTCTCATTGTCATTAGAATATGAGCTGCTTGAGGACAGGACTTTATCTTGTATATGGATAAATGATAGGAAATGTTTACTTGACTATGACAAAAAATTCCTCAGAAAATTAGAGTTAATCTAGGATCCCACAGCTTTATTATTAGACATACACTCAGAAGCATTAAAAACAGGTGCTCAAACATACATGTGTATACACATGGTCGTAGCAGTTGTATTTGCAATAGCTGGCAGGTATTAACAGCCCATTCAGTGTAAGTGGATAAGTGGATAAGCAAACGGAGATATATACCTGTAGCGAAAACCAATGTTTAGTAACAAAAAGAAGGAAGTTGTGTGACAGTGGGTTAAGTCACTTCCTGTGATGCTGATGTCTTCTGCTGGAATGTGTGGCCCAAGTCCTGACTGCTCTGCTCCTGACCCAAACATTATGCTAAGCAGAAGAAAATGAATGTCACATAATGTATGATTCCATTTATACAAAATGTCCAGAATAGGCAAATTAATAAGTACCAAGTGTAGATTGATACTTTCTGTCAGTTGAGGGGGAGGGCGTGGAAAAACTTGTTTCGTGGGTATTGGATTTTGCTTTGGGAAGATGTGTGTATTTTGGAGCTAGACAGAGGTGGTTGGCCGCCCAGGATTATGATGTGCTGTTTACACCGAATTGTTCATGTGAAAGTGGTTCACTTCATGTTATGTGAATTTAAAAAAACTTTTTTGATGAGTGACTATGTTCAGTTTGCTTTTTAGTGCTTGCTAGAGGATTATTGTGATGAAGTCTACCAATGAGTAGCTCTGATATTCGAGCAAGAGGGAAGAAGGAAGCACATATTAGACTGAAATGTCTATAGTACCGTTTGATTCACGTGGAAGAAAGAAAACACTTGATTGATGTGGGATACATTTAAAAAGAGTTTCTGAAACTTGATGTAATATGAGGGATGGGATTGCTGATGCATATGGAGTCTGTGTGCCTGTGACATTCACTTGTCAGGTTCAGAAATGCTAATTCTTTGACTTCCCATGGGACTGGCTGACTGTATGACAGAGCTCATTTTGCCTGTGCTTCCTTACTTTATCCTTGTGGATCCTACATTATAGCTGAAATCCTTTCCGCTTGGGGGTGCAGCAGGAGCACGGCAGCCCCAAACCAACCTTTAATTGGCTGGAAGTATCACTGTTGAGTGACATGATCTTTCTTCCTAGGGGAATGAAGGAGGATAACAGTACCAAGAAATTAATCCAAGTTCTAGCTCAGCGTTTGAATCTGTTTATTTCATCCCATCAGCCTGTAAAATTTACCCTTCTTCCAAATTTCCTAGTCCCATCTGTTCATTTAATTTCATGCTATGGCTCTGTTGAGCTACACAGTGATGTTCACATACAGACTTTCTATATTTTGCTAATCAAAATGTTGATCAATTTGGATTATTGTTAAATTACAATCTAGAGTCTAAGTTTAATCTTTTCTATTCTGAGGTATAGCCTTTTATTTATGTCCTACAATAGCCACAAAACCATATTTTGGAAGACCTTACAGTGTTTATCCTTGTTCTTTTTGAATGTATATTCTGCTGTGTTTAACCATTGGCAATGGTTTCTCTGTTATAGACATCGCTGAAAACGTTGAACTCTCTAAGCAGTAAGCCCAGGGTTATTTTCAAATGTAGATTTATAATTGCTTTTCTATATGAATTGATAATGAACAACCAGAATTTCTGTGGTATGTCACCTGTCATTTAAGTGACAAAAATAAAGGTATAAAATAAAACACTTCATTCTTTAACTGAGATAGCTGGATTTTTTTATGTTGAAAACTTTGTAGACGTAATGCAGTGTCTAACAAAGAGTAGAATAGTAGAACAGCATAGTGGTTAAGGAAACAGGGTCTTTGGATTGTTTGAATTTGCATTGAATTTGTGCTCTTTGCTGACTGTGTGACCTTGGAGAAATCATTTAACCTCAGTAATCCTCAGTGGGTCTGTTTATAAAATGAAGATGATGACTGTATCTTTCTGACATAATAAACCCTTTAGAAAATAGGGTCTAACATGTTGGTAGAGGTGATTATCTTTTCACTTAACGACTTTGAAAATAGGATGATAAAAATCTGCCAAGCATGTTTGGTGTTTTTTGTTTTGCAGTGACCACTTGACTATTTTTTTTCCTTCTTGATTTGCTTCTCCCCCTCACCCCCTCCCCAGCTACTCCCACTATTGTATCATTTGACAGGAAACAGTGTTGGATATTATTAGGCTACTCCTGAAATGTTTTTTCCTCCTCTGGCTTCTGGAACTGTATCTTTTGACTTGGTTCTTGTATAAGTTATGCAAATGAAACACTGAAGAACTGTGGAAGAGATGTAAATAAAGCATTGGTTTACCAATCATCAGCTTGTTAGCATGCTAGAGAAATGTGCCAGACCGCTTTGAACAGAACCAGAATGAAAGTTGTTATCAACAGCATGCCAAATACTAATTAATTTTCTGAACATTTCGAGATTCCTACTGTGTTTATATTCATGAGCCTTTCTGTAACCTGTGACCTGAGATGAGTGCCAGAAAGTTGATGGTGAGGTCACAAATGTAACATTTTAGTTTTATGGCAAGATAGTTGGCATAAAGCCTTGGGATCTATGTATAGCTTAGTTACACGAGAAACAGTGTTGAAAAACAAGGGAAAAGAGAAAATTGTTGGATGTGTTTGCAAAAATCTTCCCAACTCCCATTAAACAAATGCTTTTAGGATGACTGCTTGTAGCAACGCTCTATAGAGCCGTTGTGAGATTGCTGTGGTAATCATTGTGACTGGCAGCTCACATCTGGAGACTTATAACATCTGCATATTGATAACCCCATTTGGCTTTGCCTCATCTTCTGTGATAGGAACGTGCTGGTTGTCTTTTTCTCTCCCTCAGGAAGGAGCTGTGCAGCCTGATGGGTAAAAATGATGCATCTTTAGGTTTTATTTTTTTAATTTCTTACATTTTTGAACAAATGATTTTGAGTTCTGAGTTCCATTTTAGTGGAGGCTTGGAGAAGAAGGAAAGAGGGGGTGGGTAAAAGAAGAAATTGGAATGTATGTGGAAGGAAAGAGAGAGAAGAATAGAGATTGAAAGCTGGCAAGGAGGAAGACACTGGGAGTGTGGGATTTAGGAGCAGGGAAGAATGGGGAGACAGGGAGGATTATCTTGAGGCTATTGTCAGTGAATGTTTACACACTCTCCTTTCTGCTTTGAGATTCTGATTATAATTTGTTATCTGCTTTTCTTTGAAAATTAATTATGACTCATTAGCTGTATTTTATATATAATACTGAAGTCATTAGAGATTTTATTCCAAATGAGGAAGCCAGAGAAATTTACTAGAACGACAATTCTGTTAGACGCAGCAGAGGTGGCATGTGTAAAATCATGTTAAGGTCAGGTTTGTCATCCTCTTGATATGTGTTTTATTTCCAAAGAAGAGAAACACCTGCTATCTTTTGTTCTAGAGTTTATTGTGAGGATATGTGTGCAGATCACTAGACGTCTCCCGACTCAAACACTGAAGTACACAGTGGTTGGTATGAAGAAGTCACCTGCTTGTAGTTAACAACCCAAACCCACGTGGCTTTCCTCATTTCGCCTGTTGTTCATATATTTTCCAGGGAGGTGATTTATTGTATCAACTGGGTTCTTCTGTACAGAGAACCATTATGGCTATATTTACATAAATACATCTTAAAAGTGTTTGCTTCCCTTGTAATAAGCCCTTATATTCTTTTGATTTGCATTTGAAACAGTTAGTTGAGGCTTGATTTTATTTTTTTGTTATTCTTTTAGCTGTTTCTTTTTAATTTTTAAATTTTTGATGATGTTTACATAGTTGGGTGTGATCATTGTTTCCAAATTTTCTATATGTATTTTTTCTTACTGTATCTGGGGGAAGGGAGAAAATGAAAAGGAAAAGCCATACCCAGCCTCTCAGCCATCCCAGGACTCGGGAATGGGACATGGCTTCCTGATAACAATGCAGGTTCCTTAATGTGAAACATGCTCTGAGGATTCTGCCCAAGTAGTTTTGCTAGTTCTGAAATGCTGTCAATCTCGCTGATTCTTGGGTGGGCAACCCCTCCCGATGTCCATTGGCTGACATAGTCCACCTTAGCGTCTCCATTTGCCCAGATACTTACTGTCATCACTTGGCTGGGGTAGTTGTTCAATTTTTTCTGTCTTCCTTCCTCTGCTATGGAACCAGATGTCCTCTGCAGGCTCCAGTGGACTGCCAGATGCATCCTCTGTATGCCTCTGGGCCAAGCATCCACTATTCTGTCTTTTTTGCTGTGAAGCCCAACTCTGACACGTGAACTCTACAATCAGACCACTAATCCTGGGCATGAGACCACAGGCCCCCACACACCCCCACCTGTGCTGTTGCCAGAACCCTGCAAGCCCATGCACCAAGTCTATGCAAGCATGCCCCTGGGTCTCCAGTGAGCTTCCCTGGTGCCATTGGTGCCCTGGGACATTTGACAGGGTCTAAGGACCCTACACCCCTGGGACTCATGGACCCATCACCCTCCGCACAGGACCTGGACCAAGTACCCTGGGTGTCACTGGATCCCAGCCCCAGGGGTTCATGGACCCATGTGAGGCATGATTTGTTTAATCTTTGAGCACCTCAGAGATCCAAAAGAGTGGTTGATGATAGAATGTTGCAAAGGAGCAGCATAGGAAGACCCCCTGCTGGAATGGAGTTTGTTTTGGGTCTGCTGGTGGTTAGACAAAAAATAAGCAGAATGAATGAACAGGGTGATTTCAGATAGGAATGAGTCCTGAATAGACAGTAACCAGGGAGTTGTGATTCTGAGTGGCTTGGGGAGATGGTCTGCTTTAGAAATAGTGGTCAGAGTTCGCTCTGATAAAGTGACATTTCAACTGAGGCCTCAGTGAGCTAAGGCAGAAGGAGTACAATTTATCTCAGAGGTATTGTGGGTTTCACAACAAGGAAAATAGTAAAATAAAATAAATGACACGAATTGTTTGGTTTCCATGAAAGTTTTGTTCACACTATACTACAGTCTATTAAGTGTATAATAGCACCAAGTCCTTAAAAAAGAAAATATCTTGATTAAACATACCTTATTGTTAAAAGAGATCTTGGAATTTCTAATAAGCATTGAGAAGGCTCATGTGGTTGGAATGTAGTAATGAGGGAACATAGGTGAATTTGAAGGATATGGGCCCACTTGCCCAGTGTTCTATGCATCTTGTGAAGAGGTTTGGGGTTTATTCCAAGAGCAGTTGGGAAGCCATGTTGAGCTTGGAGCTGGGGAATGGCATGCTCTGATTTGTGCTGAGTCTTCTGATAAATCTGGGGTGCGTATACCTGCAATGAAATGTACAGAAGGGTTTTGACAATTGCGTTTGGTCATGTGACCCTGCTCAAGGTAATAAACATTCCGTCACCCAGACTGTGTGCTCATGCTCCTTGTGCTGTCAGTCTCTACACCTCCACTGATCTGGTCTCTGTGGGATGGTTGTAAAACTAAAAGTATAAATTCATTACATCAGTTAAATCAAATGAGTTCATATGAAAGGAATTATATTTACATATTCTTTTGTAGTTGTTTCCGTTAACTGTAATATTTGCATAGTACATCCATTTTGTTTGAGGTGTTATTAGTGCATTTGTTTTATTGCTGCAGGTATCAATCAACTTTTTTGTCACTGTAACAAATATGTGAGAAGCGGTACTTCGGAAGTAAGAAGGTTTATTTCAGTGTACAGTTTCGAAAACGCACAGTCCATTGGTTCAAGCTCCTGGTGAGGTAGAAGAATAGTTTTAGAGAAGTGTAATAAAGCTGTAATATGTAGCTGTTTGAATATACCACAGTGTATTTATTGCATAGATGAACTTTTGGATTATTTCCAGTATTTTGCTATTCAGAAGTCAGCCTTTCATGAGTATAGAAAAATATTCAGGCTATTTATGAACAGAAGTTTATTTTGGCTCATGATTCTGGAAGTACACAGTCTAAGCCTGAGTGCTGCATTGGCTTGGCCTATGATGAGGGTAGCAGATGGGCACAGTTTGCAGAGAAAAGCTCACATGGAGAGACAGGGAGCAGGCGTGTTTGTCTAAGTCAATGTTGATGTGATCACGAGAGCTTCACTCTGCTAACCCGAACCAATCCAAGTACCTCACAAAGGCTCCACCTGCAAACCCCACAACACAATTAAGTTTCCATATTCTTTTTTTGTTGTTGCTGTTGTTTTAAAAAAGATTATTAATTTTTACTGGAAAGACAGATTTACAGAGAGAAGGAGAGACAGAGAGAAAGATCATTCATCCACGGTTTCACTCCTCTAGTGGCTGCATTGGCCCGAGCTGAGCTGACCCAAAGCCAGGAGCCAGGAGCTTCTTCCTAGTCTCCCACGCAGGTGCATGGTCCCAAGGACTTGGGCCATCTTCTACTGCTTTCCCAGGGCATAATGAGGGAGCTGAAAGGGAAATGGAGCAGCCAGGACATGAACTGGCACCCATATGGGTTCCTGGCACTTTGCAAGAGGAGAATTAGCCAACTGAGTCATTGTGCCTGGACCAGTTTGCATACTCTTAGTACCAGTAACATAAGACTTTGGGGCTTTCACATCTGCATAAGTTTGGAGGCCAATTTCTGTTGAAACCACAGCAGATACATGGTCCATCCAGTCAATTTATATAAATGTCATATTAAATGGTTTTGTCAGGCTGGGGGGAGGGCTCATTATCACAAGGAACTGCTATATCCTGCTAGTGGGAGTGCAATGGCTGTAGCCTATTTGAAAATAGTTTGGCAATATTTTAAATGTTGATTTTTCAACCTCTTTTTATAATTAGAAAATGAACTTTGTGTCAACATACTAATGTTTTTCATGCCAAAAGGACTGAAATTTTTATACCAAGCAGAATGTTTTCTTCTTACTTAAGGATTTATTGGAAATACAGAATGACAGAAAGAAAGAGAGAGAGAGATAAGAGAGGAGAGGAAGAGAAATAGGGAGAAATAGCTCTTTCATTCGCTAGTTTACTCTCCAAATGCTGTAATAAATGGGGCTGGACCAGGCTGAAGCCAGGAGCCTGGGATTCCATGTTGGTCTTCCACATGAGTCTCAGAGGCTCGAGAACTTGAGCTGTTTTCTGCTGCTTTCCCAAGCGTATTAATAGAATGTTGTATTGGACGCAGTGGCTGGGACTCAGGCCTGTGCTCTGATATGGGATGATAGCATCACAGGTGATGGCTTCACCCTGATACACATGCTGGCACAGTGTTTTTGCTATGGATTGGACTCTAATGTTAACTGAATAAGCAATAGACTCATCATAAAATTTGAAACTATAGTTACGATAACTTTTGAAAATATATTTTTATAGGAAATGCAGATTTACAGAGAGAAATGGAGAGACAGAAAGATCTTCCATCCTCTGGTTCACTCCCAAAATGGTCACAGTGGCCAATCTAAAACCAGGAGCCAGGAGCATCTCTGGGTCTCCCACACAGGTGCAGGGTCCCAAGGCTTTGGGCCATCTACCATTGTTAACCCAGGCCACATGCAGAGAGCTGGGTGGGAAGTTGAGCAGCCAGGACACAAACCGGTGTCCATATGGGATCCCAGTGGTTATAAGACAAGGATTTAGCCAATGAGCCACAAGAGCTTTCTGTAAGTCAATATACTGATTTATCTCAGGGGAACTTTCTTAAATCATGTTTTCAGTCACCCTTGTACTCTGTAGCGCAGAAATTTGAGTCTTAAGTAGAGAAACTCTAATTTAAGTACATCAGAAGTTTTATTTTAGCATTTTGAAAGCAACACTGATTGTATTAGGAAAAAAATTGGGAAAATATCCAACTGTCCATTGACAAAATAAAGGATAAATAGTGCATATTCACATTTCACAAAGTTATACATTGGGGAAAAATGAATGAACTGCAATTACATGCATCATTGATAAAGTTAATAAACAAGCAAAACTAAATATTTTGTTCATGCATAATGTGATAAAGCTATGTGAAAAAGGCAAGGAGATGACAAATACAGCGTTAAGGATAATAGTTCCTCAGGCAGGAGGCAGCCAGATGGGGTGATGGAATTAGATGCAAATTATTGATAATGTTCTGCTCGTGGATTGCTTTACAACTTAGATATAGCTGTTAATATACCCCTTGGTAGATAAAATAGATTTGGGATGGGCATTGTGATACAGTGGGTTTAACCATTGTTTGGATGTTCATATGCAGGATTGGGGTGCCTGAGAGCTAGTCCCACCTCCCCTTCCAAATGCAGCTTCCTACTAATGCTCCTGGGAGGCAGCAGATGATAATCCAAATGGTAGGGTTCCAGTCACAGAGGTGGGAGACCTGAACAGAGTGCCTGGCTCTCAGCCTGTGCTCGAGCCAGCTCTGATTGTGTGGGTATTTAGAGAGTGAATCTGTGAATGGAACATCTCTGTCTTTATCTCTCTCCCCCTCTCTACCTTTGAAAGAATAATCCTTTCAAGAAAATCCAACAAATCATATAAAAATAAAAATAATTTTTTAGAAGACTGGAAACAGGGGCCTGTATTGTAGTATAGCATGTTAAGCTGCCACCTGCAATGCTGGCATCCCGTATGGACACCAGGTTGAGTCTCAGCTGCTCCACTTGCCATCCAGCTTCCTGCTAATGTGCCCAGGAAAGCAGCAGGAGATGATCAAAGTGCTTCGGCCCCTCTACCCATGTGAGAAACCTGGGTGGAGTTCCAGGCTCCTGGTTTCAGCTTGACACAGCCCTGGCCAGTGCAGCCCTTTAAGGAGTCAACCAGCAGTTTGAAGATATCTCTCAACCTCCCTCCTCTCTGTAACCCTGCCTTTGAAAGGAACAGTGAACGCAGAAGAGGCAAAAAGAGAGATTAATTTTGTCTAAAGCGGAATGTTGCAGCTATTGCAGAACAATAAAGCTAGAGTGGGCCTTTCCCTTGAAAGGGACATCTGCAATTGACAAGAGTGGGTGGGCGTAGCACCTGCAGTGAGGGTCTTGGGTTAGTGATTCCCCATTGACACTTCTTCGGGGAGATTCAAATTCCCATTAATAAGGACTGGGTGGCAGTTATAAACTTGGGAATAATTTATATTACATTGACAGCATATTAGTTTGTCATTCATTCATTCATTCATGTGAGTGGCATTATGCTATTACTGAAAATACAAATAAGAGTAAACCTCTTCTTGATGGATCAATGAATTATGTAATCTAACTCTTCATTTACATAAACAAGAGCAAACCAGAAAGAGCGGTACAGTATTTTACTTCACAAATGGAAGCTTTTGCTAGTTTTATCTTTGCTGCATCTGCTTTTATCACCACCTGAGGTACTATCTACTGTTCATGCTTTTGGATCTTCTTTTTCTGGATCCAATGTCTTCATCTTTGGTTTACTGTCTCACTTTTGTAGAGCACACTGATTAGCTCCTTCTGGAGAAAGAGAGCACCAGAGTTATAGTTTACTGTCTTGATATATTTAATTTCAGATTAGAATTAGAAATTGTTTCTCTCAGACGTCTTAGAGCATTGATTCATTATCTTATAGCTTTCATGATTGAAATGGAGAAGTCCATTGCTATTCTAATTTCCAATCCTTTCAGTGTTAATCCCCTTCATCTCTTTAGAAGCTTGTCCGTTTTTTCTTTCTTCAGCATTTTGCAGTTTCACAACAATGTGCCCGAATGTGACTCTCTTATTTCTCTGTGTTCACATAAACTTTTTCAGAATTTATAGGTTGGTTGCCTATTTCCCAACTCTTCTCTTATTCTACCTAGATTTTGGACCTTGTGGACTTTCTCTCTCACTCTCTCTCTCTCTCTCTCTTGATCTCATCCCTGTATCATTTTGTTTTATTTCTAGGACATCTCAACCTTATCTTTCAAATCTTCTATTGTGGTTGTTATTTATTCCATTGTATAGTTTTAAGCTTTTGCTACTTATTTGAAAGACAGAATCACACACACACACACACACACACACACACACACACACACACACACACAGAAAGGCAGATGTTCAGGTCAACAGCGAGAGAGCTCCCTCCCCTCTGGGCTGGCACAGGCTGGAGCTAGAAGCCTGGAGCTACGATCAGGGCTGCCACCCTGGGTGGCAGGGACCTTCACACATGGGCTATTACCTGCTGCCTCCCATGCATTTACAGGCAGGCATGTCAGAAGTAGAGCAAGAACTGGAATCCAGGATATGGATCTGATTTGGAATAATGGCATCCCTAATGGTGTGTTAATCACTGTGCCACAATACCTGGCCCGTTATATATATATTTTTAATTTCAAAATTAAATTTCTAAATGTCCTTTTTTCAGACATAATATTCTCAGTTTGTTCAAACAGTAATTTCATTATCTAGGAGTTATTAATTATGTATTTTGAATTTTTTATTTATGTACATTCTTTTTTTTCTTCAGATTACTTTTTTTTCTGTTTCTTTTAATGCCTGACTTAAAAAAAGGTTTATTTTTAACTGGAAAGACAGATTTACAGAGAGAAGGAGAAACAAAAAGATCTTCCCTCCACTGGTTCACTCCTCAAGTGACTCCAACGGCTGGAGCTGAGCCAATCCAAAGCTAAGAGCCAGGAACCTCTTTGGGGTCTACCTTGTGGGTGTAGGTCCCAAGGTTTTGGGCCATCCTCTACTGTTTTTCCAAGCAACAAACAGCGAGCTGGATGAGAAATGGGCAGCCGGTACACAAATTAGTGCCCATATGAAATCCTGGTGCATGCAAGGTGAGGATTTAGCTGCCAGGCTACCATGTTGGGCCCTAATGCCTGATTTTTATATTGCATGTTTTCCAGGTGATATCTGCCATTTTTATTTTTCTATTAGGTATGAAGGTGAGGTGCAGAAAAACTCAATACAATCTCAGCAAGGGTTCAGGACAAGGTGACTGGGCTATCGCCTTAGAGGTCGTCTGGGAGATTTTCCTTGGGTATTTTCCTCGAGTTCTGAAGCACCAGCTCTTCTGCTTTTTCCCCTGAGAGGTTAAGCGTTTGGCTTGCTGTCAGTGATCTGAAAGTCAGTCTTGTAAGGCTGTAATTCACACATGTGTTTTTATTGTGGAGTCCTCTGGGCATGTGTAATGCCCTCCCACTCCACCTCAGGGCCAAGTCACCTTCGCTTTCCTTTCTCCAGGCTTCTGCCTGAAGAAAGAAGGAAGTCTTCTGGATGGCTGGTGTTTCATATATTTTTGTAAACACACTTTCCCAGCATCATTGGTTTACCTTTTTAACTTGTAACTGCTCTGACATCAGGACTTAATCTGCACCCTGATCCACAGGGTTTAGGTGCATTGAGCTCCGAGTTCCTCAGTGTTCCTGAGGCATTTGTCGGACATGTTCAGTTGGAAGTCCTGTGGCATGATTTAAAAAAAAAAAAGATTTATTTATTTTATTTGAAAAGTAAAGAAAGAGTGAGAGAGAGAGAGAGAGAGAGAGGGAGATGGAGGGAGAGAGAGGGAGAGAGAGAGACAGAGAGACAGAGACAGAGAAAGATTGATCTTCTACCCACTGATTCACTCCCTATTCCCAAATAGTCACAATGGCTGGGACTTGGTTGGACTGAAGTCGGGAGCCAGGAGCTTCATCTGGGTCTGCGACACGGGAGATGGGTCTCAAACATGTGGGTCATTTTCCATTGTCTTTTCCAGGCTATTGGTGGAGACCTGGAGTGGAGTTGGAGAGGCTGGGACACTAACTGGCGCTCGGAAGGGATGCCAGTGTTACAGGCAGCAGCGTTATGTGCTGTGCCACACTGCCAGCCCCATGGAACCACTTGCTCAACAGACTTTTCAACCCCTGCTTTTATTCTAGCCTTGTCTTTATCTCAGGTTCCGGATAATCATGTTTGCTGTGTTTTTTTTTTTTTTTAAGCCTTATACGGATTTAGTTATAAATACAAATGAGGTTGTTGTTCAGCTTTTCCCTCAGGCTTAAGTTTTGTTTCTGTTAAGTCACTTGCCTCTTGACCACCTGCTTTTCAGCTTTTATCAAACTTGGTTGGTTTTGTTCCTTGTGATTTCTTTTTTTTACCCCTGTGAATTTATATCATTTACCAAATCCTTTTAATACCATGTTAGTAGCATTTTGGAAGAGGGAAGACCTACATGCACATGTTCAATCCATCATTTTTATTCAGCAGTAATTATTTTAGCAGGATATTCAGAGATTTATATTGCCTTCTAAGGCTGCAATGGCAGAGTCCCGTAGATTGGTTTAAACAACAGGAATCTCTCACAGTTTGGGGACTTGGAAGACCCAGATAAGGTGTGCTCAGGGCTGGTGTCTTCTGAGACTCTCCTCCTTCAGTGGTAGACACCTGTCCCTCCATCTGTCTTCACGTGGTCTTCCCTCTGTGCTGTCTCCCAATCTGCTCTTTGCGCAAGGCCACCAGTCATTTTGGATCAGTGCCCACTCTTGACCTTACTTTAGCTTGATTATTGCTTTAAAGGCTCCATCTTCAAGATCAGTCACAATCTGAAGTGAAAGGGATTAGGACTTCAAAATATGAATTTAGTCCCTCATGGGAATATTTTTGGCGTTTATTAAATTTATTTATTTATTATTCTTATTATCCTGCCTAAATGACTTTTAAATTTTCATTTGCATACAGCATAAAGAAATACTTCATGTGTGTAAGAATTATTATGAATGCCTGCCTTTTGCTATTTATTCAGTTATACTTTCCCCAAATACAGTAGGTTAATTTTTTTGTTTTAACTGAGGCTCTTTGGTTACAAGGAGTAAGTCATCTGAGGTAGCTTAAAGAAACTTCCTGTTGAGAAGTCTAAAGCCATTCCCATTCCAAATTCGTTCTCAATGAATATTTAATGTTTTTTTTCTGAAAACTTACACATTTTTCACTGTTCTGAAATTTCTCAATTCCGTGTCTCTAGGTGATTGTAATTTTTATCCAATGTGTTGGTTAGTTGGCAGGTTTTTCTGACAATTAATGTCCTTTTAAAATTTTCTTAAACTATTTCTTTGGTGATTTCCTCCCTCCGTTTGTTCTTCTCTTTTCTTGGCATGGTTATTATACAGATATTTACCCTCATAGAATTGCCACTGAATTTCTTCCTGATTTTTTTTCTCTCTTGCATGTGAATTCTTTTCACTCCACTTTTTGAGAGACTCAGTTGGTTTTATCTCTTACCATCCTTCTAGTCAATCCTTATTTTTTATTATATTTTAAATTTCATTTTTAAAATAAGAAATTCATGTTATTTTTGGTGATGTTTACATAGTTGAGAGATATTCCACCACTTAGGGTGGGGAGGGTTTAGGAATGGGTGAAAGTGGATGAGACAACTGCCTCCAATGTCCTTTTTTTCTTCTGGTACCTGGGGAAAGTGGAGAGAGAAGGGGAGAGGGCCGCTCCCAGCTGGAATGGGGGAAGGCCACTGATGTCATCCCAGGGTCCCGGATGAGGAGCATGTTTTGAGGATACTGCTTAAGTGTTGTTGATAGTTCTGAGATGTTTTTGATTTCATTGCTCCACGGTTGAGGAAATCCCTGCAAGGTCCACTGGCTTATACAGTCCACCTTAGAGTCTCAATTCTCCCAGTTACTTGTCCAGGAGAACTGTCCAATTTGTTCTGCCCTCCATGGTACTAGATGTCCTCTGCAGGCCTCAATGAACTGATTGTCATGTCCCCAACGAGCTTCTGGGCATGCTGTCCTCAGCAACTGTGGAGACACAGTTTTGACACATGTATTTCATGGCCAGGCCACATGTCCTGTGATTTCCACCGTGATTGGAGTTCTGAGTCCAGTGATCCAGTTGTGGGGAGTCCCCAAAGAAATCTGGCCAGAGGTGACCCCAACCTAACGCCTGTGTGTGCCAACCAGTGTGGGGTCCAGCTCAGTCCATCACCCATACCAACCTACACACACACTGGTGGTTGCAGTCGCCTGGTCAGTTCTATCTCCAGCCCTATCTCATATACAAACCAATGGATATTGTGGCCTAGCCTAACCCTGTCCACCACACACACCCTAGTGGGAACTGCAGCCTAGTTGGAGTGACCCACTAACGTCCACTAGGGCCTCCCCCAACCCAGGTTCCTGTGCATACCAGTATATTTTAAATTTCTGAGAGTTTCTTTTTTCTTTTTTTTTTGGTGCTCTCAAGCTTTTTTTTTAAAGTAATCTATTCTGATTTCATGGTTGCAGTTTTTGGTTTTCTGTACTTGAGCGTGTACACACATATACAATTTCTTTTTATCAGGATGTAATCCATAAACACAAAGGTATGTAAAACAAGATGTTCAATGATGTATAGCAAACATCTATGAAACTACTGCCCAGCAAACGATAGAGTACAATTCCCTGTCTTCTTTTGGATTCCCATTTCTTTCTTCAGTGCTTGCGGTCCATGGTTTCACTGGTAAAAATAGCTTATCATGTCAGTCTTTACCATAATTACTTATAAAGCAAATAATAGCTACTTAACTGAAGAAATGGCATTGGATTAAAAAAATAATAGGGACAACAGGAATAAAGTCATACAGGTAAAAAATTGGACCATGAAAGATAAACATAATTTTTCTCATAAATTAACAGAAAGTTAGATTAAAACGCATGTTCTTCTGTGTTTCCTGGTTTGATTAGTATATTGTATTCGTGGTTTTCAGGTACACAGGAAAAGCAGAATATTTGAAGAAAGGTTTGTGATATTCACTTGTGCTATTCATTTATCAACCATACATCACTTATTTAAGCACTGAAGACTCAAGGATACATTGGACATGGTCATTGCCCTCCAGAGGTTTAGAGATGAACCCTTCTTCAAAAGGCGTAGCCCAGGAAAGGTCACAGTCTGAAGCATGACGTTTTTGCCCTAGCAGAAGAGATACAGCTGAGATCAGCCCGGAAAAAGATTAGAATATTATGTTAATGTTCCTAGTGTTCTCTCATGTTCTAAAGGAATCACGCTCCACTGATTTCAGGTTTCAGTGGATTAGAGGAAAAAAAAAATCTTAAACCCAGAAAGAGTAATTCAAATCCTGTATTTAACCTGTTTGATCATTTCATAGTATTAGTGGATAATTTGTAATTAGCAGCAAACATTTAGAGTTCACGAATAATCCCGTTTGGGTCATTGCTCCCTTTTTTGACCTTCCTCGTGCCCTGTTGTTGGCAAATGATGAATAGATGCTTGAACTAGCCGTTGTTCTGGGCACTCCACTTTTTCTTCACCAAATGATATAATATCGCCCCAATTTATGTTAAGCGTGTGTTTCCTCCCCTTATGTCTTTTTCTTCAGCCACAGGATCTTTTATAGGTAAGTTTGTCTGGTTCTGACGGCTTTGGCTGTAGTATTTCAACCTGGATTAGGTTTCTGCTATGCTGGGACTTTGCTTTTCTGCATCACTAATCACGGAGCCTTTAATGACACTTTATCTTTGGATGTGAATTGAAGATTGAGGTACTAGGAGTTCCAGCACGTGATGACCTGTCCAGTAAATGTACTACATGCAAGGGTGGTACTTGGAAAAAAAAAAAAAAAAGAAAGAAAAAGAGCTATGCTGCCTACTGCTGCGAATTTTTTTTTTTAAAGATTTATTCATTTTATTACAGCCAGATATACACAGAGGAGGAGAGACAGAGGAAGATCTTCCGTCCGATGATTCACTCCCCAAGTGAGCCGCAACGGGCCGGTGCACGCCGATCCGATGCCGGGAACCTGGAACCTCTTCCGGGTCTCCCACGTGGGTGCAGGGTCCCAATGCATTGGGCTGTCCTCAACTGCTTTCCCAGGCCACAGGCAGGGAGCTGGATGGGAAGTGGAGCTGCCGGGATTAGAACCGGCACCCATATGGGATCCTGGGGCTTTCAAGGCGAGGACTTTAGCTGCTAGGCCACGCCGCCAGACCCAACCGCTGTGAATTTAAAAAGGCAAATCAGATACTGATAGACTTTAATAATTATTCACAAAAATATAACTTTGCAGGCTTTGAAAAACGAAAGGATTGGTGAACCTCTTTGTTGGAAATGGAAGACTGACTGCTGTTCTTACATTCTGAGATCTGGATTCATGTGGGGAGAGTATAATTTTATACTAAACTTTTAAATAAATTTGTCTTGTATAGCATATGTTGGTTTCTCTGTTGACTCTAAGTTTACAGGCGTTTTGCTGAAATGTGGGGAAAAATACATCCTGCCATCTCCATGTTTTAGAACCTAGCCTTCTCTGAGTGCCCCTCTTGTATTATTTTCTATCTGCTAAAACCACCTGTTTTTATTTTGTTACTTTACTGAGTTTTGCCTTTTGGGATAACTCTGAAATTCTGGTTTCTTCCAGTTTCTCTCTTACAAATAAGCATCTTCTCTGTCCTATTTCTTTAGGGCAAAATATAACATTTTATTGTATTATTTTGTTGAGATGTTCAGATGAGGGCGGGATTCCATTCTCAGGAAAATTAGAGTCGAATTTTAGAGGCAATACCTAGCTACAAGGGTGATTCCTAGTGTAGAAATTTGGGGCACTCTTTTTCACCTGGGAGATTAAGGTTTTGTTTTTTTTTTTTTTGAGACCTTGAATTATGCTTGCTTTTATCATCTTACTGCATAGCTTCTTGTATTGTATTGAGTTTGCTTATATGTTAGTGAGGACACTGGATGGTCCTAAACAGAATTTCAAATTTACTGTAATGAGACACTAGCAAGATGGACAAGCTAGCTATAAGGAGAGTCTAGCAGTGGTTGTGGTGCAGTGGGTTGTGCAACTGCTTGTCAGAGTAGGAACATTGATATCACATGGGAGTGATAAACAGCTTCAGTTCTGGCTGCTCTGCCTCTGATCCAGCTCCTGGGAAAGCAATGGAAGATGGCTCAAGTGCTTGGGCCCTCGCTACTCAGTGGGGGGACCTGGATGAAGTTCTGGGCTTCTGGCTTCAGTCTGGCCCTGCCTCAGCTGTTGCAGCCATTTGCAGAGTGAACCAGTGTATAAAAACTATTTCTCTGTATCCCTCTGTAACTCTTTCAAATAAATAAAATGTGTTGGTGTTGGGAGGGGAGGAGTGAACTAGAAAGCAGTTTGGAGTGCAGGCCTCCCTTTGGTCTCAGTCTGCAGCCGTATGGGTTCTGTGTTATTACCCACCTAGTGGCTTAAACAACATGGATTTGTTGTCTTAAAGTTCTCAAAGCTCCTCAGTCTGAAATCAGTTTCACCAAGCTTAAGTCATGGTGTTTTGTTAGGACTGCCTTTCCTCTGGGTGCTTAGACAACTTGTTTCCTTATTTTATCTGGTGGCTAGAGTACATTCATTACATTCCTTGGCTCATATGCCCATCTGGCATCTTCTAAACAGCACAGCATCTTGCTCCGGACACCACATCTCCACCTACGTTTGGAAAATAATACTTCTGCCTTCCTCATTAAGGGCCCTTTATGATCATATTAAAGCCCACTTAAATAATATGAAATAGTCTCCCTCTTACGATTTTCATCTAGATCACATGTGAAGAAGATACTTTGTTAAATAAGGTAAAATCCACAGAGTTTAGGTATTTGAATCTGGTTATGTTTGGGGTCCGTTATTCAGTTTCCTGTGATCTCTCACAGCTGTTCCTCCCTCTGCAGTTGCTCAATGTCTCTGTTTTACTGAAGACCCACTTTCTTTTTTGTGGGAATACAAGTGCCAAGATTATTACTAGGGAGAAAAAGTTTCCTTAACCCTGCTAGAATTCCTGGCTAGGTCTGAAATAAAACCAGCAAAGACAGATGAATAAGAAAAGAAGCACAACAAATTCATTTAATCAAAGTTTGATGTGATATGGAAGACTTCAGAAATGACAACTTAAAAAAAAAACCTTAGGAAAGTTGTCTATTTGTCCTGTTAGGTTCAATGAATAAAATGAACAAGTGTGTATGAATGTGGATAAAAAGACTCGCTCTGATAGCAGTGGGCTTAGGGTGAGGGGAAACCTAGCCAGGTCTGCCTATGCTTTCCATTTTCTCTGTGTCCTTCTCGGTATAGGGTAGGACCCCTTGTAGCATGAGGGTCTTAAGGTACTTTCAGATAAGGCAGATAGTTCAGAGAATTTCTTTTTTCTTTTCAAAAAAGGATTTACTTGCTTGAAAGTCAAAGTTACAAGGAGAGAGAGAAAGGGAGTGTGGAAGAGAGAGATCGAGATCGAGAGATCTTCCATGCACTGACTCACTCCCCAAATGGCTGCAATGCGCTGATCAAAGCCAGGAGCCAGGAGCTTTGTCTGGGTCCCTAATGAGGGTGCAGGGCCTCAAGCACTTGAGCCATCTGCTGCTTTCCCAGGCAGATTAGCAGGGAGCCAGATCAAAAGTGGATCAGTGACATGAACTGGCACCCTTATCAGGTGGTGATGCTATAGGTGTTGGCTTAACCCGCTGCGCCACAACACTGGCCCCATCAGAGAATTTCTTGATGGAAAGATGGGGTTTTATGGCTGGTTTGGAGGAGAATTATTGTTTTGTGCCACTTGCCCTTGGAAAGAAGAGGAAGCAAGATAAAGAAGAGCGTGAGGTGGTTAGGAAGATCCTGATTCTTTTTTTTTTTTTTTTTAAGATTTATTCATTTTTATTACAGCCAGATATACACAGAGGAGAAGAGACAGAGAGGAAGATCTTCCGTCTGATGATTCACTCCCCAAGTGAGCCGCAACGGGCTGGTGCGCACCGATCCGAAGCCGGGAACCTGGAACCTCTTCCGGGTCTCCCACGCGGGTGCAGGGTCCCAATGCATTGGGCCGTCCTCAACTGCTTTCCCAGGCCACCAGCAGGGAGCTGGATGGGAAGTGGAGCTGCCGGGATTAGAACCGGCACCCATATGGGATCCTGGGGCTTTCAAGGCGAGGACTTTAGCCGCTAGGCCACGCCGCCGGGCCCAATCCTGATTCTTGACTCCTCTCTTTCCTTTCAAAATATTTAGCTTTCTAAGGCACCATACTTTGGGATGCTAGTTTCTGAACTCTGATAATATACAGCTCAAATCATAGCCTTAGGCTCTGGATTCACAAGGGAATAATTCAGACTAATAGGGTATTTGAATATCAGTTCCAGATTTCCACAAGAGGTAATCTGAAGCCTTGACTTGGAAAGATGTTCAGCCCTAATGTACTTTCTGAGGTCATGAGGCAGGTTCATGCAGAACACACCTGGCTTCAGACCCCTTGGTCTTATGGAGGAAGTGCAGTTCTCACAGATGAAAGGAGGTGTAGGGCACCTCAACTGAGGCTGTTAATTTTGTCATAGTTAAAAGACTGCCTAATAACATGCTTTTGAGAACTGTAATTGGAGTGTTTTGGTTGTACGAAGCTGGGTGACTGTAACAGGAAATGGTAGACATTTAGTTATTGTTATCTCTTTGTTCTTGAAAACAAATGTGACCCATTCTTACTATTATGACCCTCAAATAGCATTCTAAGAGATGAAGTCTTACATTATGAAAGCAGTAGTGCGCTGACATTAGCCCGGGTTTGGAGGACTATTCCACAGGACACTTGGACTTAACAATCAGACAGTTACTTGTCTTTATGTTTCCTCTCAAACTTGATTTCAAAAGCTTTTCATCAAGCAGATATTCCGTGTATGCACACCTGGACCTCCTCTCGTGGCGTTGCGAACCTGAAGGTTCCTTCTTCTAACTGCCGCTTCATCTTCCCCACCTTGTGTTGACAAGTCGCAAACTTCCTGTGGGGATCCAGTCGGCTTGTTCTCAGACAGTGTTGTATCTGTGGTCCCAAATCATGTCATATTTTTAAAAAAGAATTTACTGGTATTGACACATTTTAAAAATGTTGGCTCATCTTTTCTATTTGTTTTTAAAGTTTATTTTCCTCTACTTGGAAAACAGAGTAGGAATTAGACGAATGAGCGATGGCTCTTGTCTGCTAGTTCACTCCCTGAAGGCTCCCAACAGCCAGGTCTGCACCAGGCCATGTCCACATGGGTGACAGGGGTCAGGGTCCCAGTGCCAGAGCTGTCATCTGCCATCTCCCAGGTTGCATTAGCAGGAAGCTGTGTGGGAGGTAGAATAGTCAGAACTCAAACCAGCCTTCCAGAGGTGTGGGGACCACGAGGTGTGGGGTCCTACCTGGCAGCTCGGCATGTTGAGCCTCCTGCAGTTGAGAATGATTTCATTTTGCACATCTGACCATAGTTTACTGGTATTCTTACATGATAAGTAAGTATCTCTTCTGTGAGCTTTCAAATTTGTTTCACTTTTCTGTTCTAAAAAAAAAAAAAGTAAGCTAGCTAATATTTGAGTCATGTCTTTAATTTTATATTTGCTTGTGATTACCAATTCCTAATGTGACAATTCCATAGTGAAGACAGAACACACTAATTGATGGCAGTTGAGATAGAAGAAAATGACCAGATTTGACAGTGTATTGTTAGTCCAAAAACAAATTGCTGCCACAGCTGCCTTACTGAATAGGCACATGTGATGTGCCTGATTGGAGCTAGATGCCAAGAGATCAATAAATACAGATTATTGTAATAATTGAAACTGGTATTAAAATTTAACAAATAAAAGCCCTGGTTTGTGATTCCTATTGGATATGCAGGAATTCTAATTATTATGGATTGTATTTCAGTAGGTGAAATAGAATTTATACTAGCCAAGTATTCATGACTCCCACTTCTGTATGTTGGATACTCATTTTTCACAAACAATAACATGCCTGCTTTAAAAAATTATCTGCCTAATATGTTCTACGTTAGAATAATAGTTGCTTCTTTATGTCTTCCCAATACGCTGCTTAGCAAGGTCATAGCAGATGTTGGCACAGGTGTATCTATTGAATGTAAGAATACTAATTTTGGGAAATCGGGAATGATAAGAATAAAGGGGTTTATGCTAGGAAGCTAATGAAGGATGGGGATACTGCCCAGAAGCACCCATAGAGTGCAGGAGATGTGGGTGCTGACCCACCAGTGTGCTAGTTTCTAAAACCATCTGGCTTAATGCATTTATATGAGCAAATTAGAGATGGAAATGTGGCCATGCAGGATTAATCACTCACTGTGCTGCTCTTCGCTAGCATTAGAGCCAAATCACACTTCACAAACTTAGTACTCTGTATTATTTCTTTAGATTTATTACTTTTGTTTGGCCTATCATCTCTTATTCAGGTATTAAATGCTATGGTGTGGAATTTTTTCCACGTCTGTACCTGAAACACAGAAGGAGGGTCTCGGGGGGAAAGAGGAAACAGCAAGCATCGAATCAGTATTGTTTTATTTCCTTTCATGGTTCAAGTGCTACCTAAAACCCTTAGGAAATTTACTGCTGCCTGTATCGAGACTCTTGACATTTTCAGTATAACTCTATTTTATGGCATTTTCCAGTTGCTCTTCATGCCAACATTTGGGAGATTTTTTTTTTTTGTATGTCTGAAAAAAAAAGTAAAAATATAAGTTGACTTGCCTAACGTCACAAGACCTGGTGCTCGGAAAGGATGGAACGTTATCATCACCATGGCAGAAATTGCTAGCTGTTCCCCAGAAGTCACTGCTCTTCCCTTTAGCAGTAGTTATTTTAAAAATTATGTGCATATGTTAATAAATGTATTCATTTGAAAGGCAGAGAGAGAATGGGAGAGAAACACACAGAGATCTTCTACATCTAGTTCAGTACTTAAACGTCTGTGACAGACAGACCCAGGTGAGATCAAAGCTGGGAGCCAGAAACTTCATCTAGGTCTCCCACATAGGTAGCAGGGGCCCAGGCACATGGGCTATTGTCCGTTGCCCCCCCAGGTATATCAGCAGAGAGCTGGATTGAAAACACAGCATCCGGGACACAAACCAGCACTCTGAAATGGTGTTCCAGTCATAAGCAGTGACTCTAACCTGCTGTGTCACACCACCAGCCCCAATGGTGCAGTTATTAACTGAACCTCTGGCCTCCCAGAGTAAGGGCTGTGTTTGCTCATCTTCCAGTTGACGACAATCATGAGATGAAATTCTGGCCAGTGGAGTGTAAGCAGAACTGCCTGGGATTTTAAAGCAAGTTTTAAAAAAGTTGATGGAAGATGTGTATTATGAAAAAAGTGTGGATTTCAACTTTTTAATACAAAAATAAGCTATATTTTTAAAAAGTTTATTTATTTATTTATTGTTTTACTTATTTGAAAAGCAGAGTAGGGGATAGTATTTGAGAAAGAGACAGACAAAGATCTTCCATCTGTTGATTCACTCCCCAGATGCCTGCACTGAGCCAGGTTAGAGCTTCAGCCTGGAGTTGGTGGCAGGGAACCCAACTGCATGAACCATCCCAGGATGCAGATTAACAGGAAGCTGGATCAGAAGCAGTGCATCCAGGATGCAAACCAGGTGCTCTGATATGGTACATGGACATCCCAACAGCAGCTTAACTCCCTATACCTCAACCTGCTCCTAGAGTGAGGTGTTTTGTTTTTGTTTTTGCTTTTAAGATTTATTTATCTTTTATTGGAAAGGCAGATATACAGAGAGAAGGAGAGACAGAAACGAAAATCTTGCGTGCGATGATTCACTCCCCAAACAGCTGCAACAGCCGGAGCTGTGCTGATCCAAAGTCAGGAGCCCAGAGCCTCTTCCAGGTCTCCCACGTGGGTGCAGGGTCCCAAGGCTTTGGGCTGTCCTTGATTGCTTTCCCAGGCCACAGGCAGGGAGCTGGATGGGAAGCGGGGCCACTGGGATTAGAATTGGCATCCAAATGGATACCAGTGTGTTCAAGGCGAGGACTTTAACTGCTTGGTTACTGTGCCAGGCCCTAGAGTGAGTTTTAATTCCATTTTAGTGACATTTTTTCTAAAGAGATGTGTGTATGTTTACTTTTCTCCTTCCTGTAGGCTGGAAATTGGATATGATAGCTGTTGCTAAAGTGACTGTTTTGGGCTGTAGTTGAAAGCTTTGTTTGGGAAGTGTGGAACAAGATAGGATTGGTCTCTGATGATAGGTGAGGTGACATATGAGCTTTGGACTCCTGATATCTAGACTATATGTCTATTTATATGAAAAAGTTAAGCTGCCACTATTTTTATATATCTAGCATTGATCTGCTCCTGATTAACATAATCAGTGTAAGACCCATTTTTGTGCCTGTTATCAATGCAGGAAATTGATAGTTTCTGGAATTTAGAATTTTTTTAAGATTAACATGTAGCTTCTGATTCTCTTGTTATCCCCTTTTCTCATGATAGTTGAATGTAAGGAAGACAGGTGAGGAAAATAGTTGTCTTTCAGATCAGAGAAAGCAGATTTTATAAGCCCAGGTTAGTAATCAGAAAATGCTTATGATGTTTTATAGTTCCCCTAGTTACATGTGATCATGGAACACACAGAGCTATAGAAGTGCAGTAAGAAAGTGAAGTTTGAGGGAGTCTATAAAATGGAAAGCATCTGGTATGCAGTCTGTTAAAGAGTACAATATCAGGTCATTTCAGATTCTTTTTTGAGTTTAAATCTGGCTTAATATAAATGGTTTCCAAGTCGTATTGCTTCCTTCTGTTCTGGAAGAGGATGTTAAGGCAGTGAAGAATGCTGTAATTCAGTTAGGTGTATGTGGAAACCCTGTGGGCGGGTTGATGCATGTAGCCTTGGAAATGAAGTGATGCCAGGGGACAGGAGTACCTAGAGATAATGGAAAAAGTAGAGATAAAACCTTGATTCTGCAACACAGGAAGGTGGTGCCATTTCAATTCCATTCTAAGGAGGAATCAAGACTTGAGAATTTTTTTTCTGCTTCTGAAGCAAGTGGAGACAGAGTGTTATCATCTTCTAATTTAATCTTTTTCACAGATTTCACAGTAGACTGGGCAAATGCAGCAGAAAGGTGGTTGAAGAAGAAGGATTTTGCACATTAACAAAGAGATGGGGTGGCAGGATAGAGCTTGTGTTGTAAGATATCGTTAGGTATGCCTTAGCTATTAGCTTCCCATACGGCCTACTGGCCTTTCCGACATTAGAAGAAGGCCTTGTGATGGTATGTAAACTTTACAGAGGTACCAGCTAATCTGGTAGGTGGTCAGCATCTGAGAGAGAGAGAGAGAGAGAGAGAGAGAGGTCAAAATGAAGTGAGGAGGCCTAAGATGGTATCACCATGCTTGCTGTCACACAGTCTCTCATCCCAATCAATCTTTAATCTGCGCAGTTCGACATCCTGCTTCTAAATGTGATGTTAATAACTTTAAACTGAAATCAATTTTTAAAGTTATTTCAAGACAGTTAATAACTGTAACTCTGATTTAGTTTCTTTTTGATTTGTTCTGATCTAGTCCTGCTAATCCTACCTTTGCCTCCTTCTGCAGTTGCATCCAATGATTATTGTGTTCTTGGATGGTCTGAGGTTCACTTCTATGACAGGTTTCTTTTTGGGAATTTTTTTCTATCTCATGGTGATAAAATAGTCCATCTAACCCCTTTTAAGTACATTTTGAAAAAAATTAGTATTTTTCCTCAACCTGATCCTTTCCCATATCCTTCTCCTTCCTTGGGACACCAATATTTTTTAAAAGACAACTTTGAAACTGGTAGTTTCCGCCAAACCTGCAATGTTTCAGTCCAGATGACAATCCAGAATAGGAGACACACATCAGGCCAAATAGTAGGTCACATGTCAGGGAATTCATGGGGCTGAAAGTCAGGCATTGGTTAAAATTTCTGGATAATGAAACACAGGAATGAAAATCTTGGATAAAGTGAAGGCACCAGGAAACTTTGTCCAAAGAGGGCAAATGAGGGGCTGGTGTGATGGCTCAATTAGCTGCTAAGCCTCCATCCTGTAGCATGGCATCCCATATGGGCACCAGTTCGTGTCTGGCTGCTCCACTTCCCAGCAGCTCCCTGTTTGTGGTCTAGCAAAGCAATGGAGGATGGTCCAAAGCCTTGGGGTCCTGCATCTAATAGAAGCTCCTGGCTCCTGGCTTTGGTTTAACTCGGCTCTGGCCCTTGAGCCATTTGGGGAGGAAACTAAAGAGTAGAAGATCTTTCTAGCAATCTCTCCTTCTCTCTGTACATCCCCCTTTTCAATAGAAGGACATAAATTTTTTTTTTGAAGAGAACAAAAGAGGTAACTGAACTGTTAATATGTAGCAATAACTGTAGCAAGAAAGAAGCAAGCTGCTAATAGAAAGTTTCAGTAGATAGCAGAAATTTCATAGAACTGACCCAAAAAAGTGATGTGACTCTTTGACCCTACTTTGAAAGGTTGCAGCAAAAGGTAGGTTCTATATGGCTGCTTGCCATCTTCAGGCTGAGAGAGAGAAGGATCTTTGGAAGGGAAGTGTAAAACCACCAAGTCAAAACATTTACCACTCCCATTCCACTTCTATCAAAAAATATACATGCACATACGCACCCCAGCTCTTGCAGCTAGATGGTTTGGATGTTGTATTTAATAATCTTATGCTACATAATGATCTGATAAAACCAGAATATACTCATACTTTCTGCTAAATATTTCAATGTTACCTTTTAAAAGCAGACTACAAAAAGAGAGAGATCAGGCCTCTTATTTAGGAAAATTTTTAGATGGTTTCTCTTTACTAAATTCTGATTTTGTGTTAGAACTTGTATATCTGGGAAGATTAGTGAGATGGTTATAAACAGTCTTAGATGCATCTGGAGTCTTATCAAATTATCTAACCCATTTTAGAATTGTTGTTAGATGTAAATTTGGACTGTCTGTACTAGCTTTAGGCTCAATTTTGCTTTCATAGCATATGCTTGTGGGATCACTTTTTTTTATCTTGTAACATGGACATGTGTTAGAATACAGTAGAATAAAATGATATAGAAATCCTCAAATTATAAAAAGATTGTTATATTATTTTTGAATTGTATAGTAATAATTCAAAGCAACTCTTAAATAAATTAGTATATAAAATTAAAACAAAACATAGCACACGTATTTTACAGCTGTCAAGTCCTTTGAAGTTGACTAAAACATCGAATAAAAGTTCAGTAAAATGGATAGCATTCCACTTAGCATTCTCTTATAAAAAAAACTATTTTAACGCTGTTTTTTAAAAAGTTGTTAGTATTATTTTTGGTAAGAGGGAGAGACTCTTTCATCTGTTTTTTTTTTTTTTTTTTTTTTTCCCTCTCCCAAATACCTGCAACAGCTGGGAAATTCAAGCTGGGTTTCTCACAAGGGTAGCTTGGATCCAAGCCTTTGAGCCCTCTGTCACCTGCTACCTCACAGAGCAATAGCAGGAAGCTGGAATCCGAAGTAGGCTGGAACAGGAGGGCAAGCACTGCAGTATGCAGTAAGGGATGCCGGCCTTCAACCTTAATCTCTGGACTGTCCAACTCCCCCTGTTGGACTTGTAATTCAGCATTTTATCTAATTACTTAAGAATTTAGATAAGAACCATGTATGATTTAAACACGATAGAAGTAGTAAAACCTCCTTTTGACTTGTAAAAATGACTTAAACAACTGAACGGATGTTCCATCCAAGACTATTTTTGGAAACAATATGATATTAATTAAACTGACATGTGTCTTGGAATTTGACATTATTTGAAATTTATGTGGAAAGATAGATAGGCATGAATGTCAAAGATTATTTTTAAAGTCAATTAAAGCAGAGTAAGGCTATTCCATAATTAAGTATACTGGAAATAAAAAGTCACAGTTAAAACAGTGTGAGATAATTTGAATTATTTATTTTCTTTTGACTTTAAAACTATTGTGCAAAATCAAAGTGACAGGAGGCTAGAGATAGACAGCATGAGTTTTGGATTTTTACGTAGAAAAGTTGTGCCGGTTAATTGTGAAGTTATGACTGCCACTCAGAAAGTAGGCCTTTCTTTTAAGCTGGAACTTATTTTGACAAAATAGATAGCAACTATGCTTTGGATTTGGATTTAAAACTTTTTATGTTGGACATGGTGGTACTAAAATTATTGAGTTTCACTCAAAAAAAATCTTTCTATTGTGTTGTTTGCATTCCAGAGACAAGAGGCTATACACATTTTTTTTGGGTTTTGTTTGGGTAAAGAATCTATGTCTATAAATGAACTGTTAGGTTAGCATATGTTATTATGAAGACAAAGATTATTTTATTTTTATTTGTCTTATTAGCTTTGTTCTGTTTCATCGGCTGTGAAGTGGCTAGACAAGACACCGTCTAGAGCTCCATGGTGTTCTTCTTGGTAGAGTACTATAAAACATTGACATATTTTGTTGTGTTTTTCCAATGAGCTATACAACATTGTAATTATAGAAAATTATTCTATGTGCATCGTTACAACACACGAGTCTGTGAATAAAGCATTCAGCTAAGACTGTTCTATTTCCTCAAATGTTCTGTTTTCATACTAGCATTAGTTTGCTAATTGTTTATTTTTGTTGTCTAGTATGGAAGATAAGTGGTAACTCATTCTACAGATTAAAAAAATTATGAGAAGAGAAATCTTAAGAGGAAAGAATTATATATTAACTTATTTTTATGTGTGAGAATTTGGGAAAGTAGACCATATTCTTTTTTTTTTAAAAAAAGCAGTTTTATTAAGATCTAAGTTACATATAATAAAATTTGCTTTTTAATTTAACTTTGCAATAAGAATGATTTTTATTTATGGTTGACGTAACAATTGTACCTATTTATGGGATACCATGTGATGTTTTGATACAAGTAGGCATTGTGTCATGTCCAATCTATTTATATATAATTTATATATAAAGTGTACAATTGGTGGGTTTTTTTTTGTTTGTTTGTTTTGTCTTCGGGAAGTTTTGTAGCTATCAGCAGTATCTATTTCCAGAACATCTTCATTCTCCCTACAAAAGAAGGTCTGTACCCATTAGCTGTCATTCCTCTTTCTCAGCCTTTGGCCATCGCAATCGCTAATCTGTCTCCACAGATTTACCTTTTCTGGTGTTTTATAGCATTACATCAACAGAATCATGTCATTAATGTATGGCCATGTTCTTGTTAGCAGCAGAGTATCTGAATCTAAGTGTAGAAATGTCAGCATTCTCACCAAAACAAATCTGTATAAAACTTAGGTTTTATGACTGGACTGGAGTCCTTGTTTCAGGAAGTAGGTAAGACATGACGATTGCAGATATACTGGCAAATTTATCAACCCACTTTGGTCTCAAGGAGCTTCTCATTTATTGAGAATTATTTAGTGTTCATGAGAGAGGACTGCTTGAGGGAAGCGTGAATGAGAAAACTCTGTAAGAAAGCAAATGGATAAGGAAGGTTTTTTTTTTTTTTTTTTTAAGATTTATTTATTTTTCTTAGAAAGGCAGATTTACAGAGAAAAGGAGAGACAGAGAGAAAGATCTTCTATCCACAGGTTCACTCCTCAAGTGTTCGCGATGGCTGGAACTGAGCCAATCCAAAGCCAGGAGCTTCTTCTGGGACTCCTCTGCGGGTGCAAGGTCCCATGGACTTGGGCCATCTTCTACTGCTTTCCCAGGCCACAAGTGGAAAGCTAGATGGGAAGTGGAGCAGCTGGGATATGCACTGGTGCCCATATGGGATCCCGGCGAATGCAAGGCAAGGATTTAGCCACTAGGCTATTGCATTGGGTCCAGGGAAAGTATTAAAAATCATATTTACGATTTTCAACTAAATTTTAACATAATTATCATTTTTTTATAATTTGGTCTTTGCCATTTTGATATATAGCTAACCCAAGGTGTTGACATTTTTTTCTCTTGTGTTACATTTTGCATTAAGAAGACTGCCATTAATTATGCTAGGTGGTAGAGGAGCTAAGAGTATCTTTGAGGGAATTGGAGCTTCAGAATTATCTCCCATGCTACTTACTTAGTAGATGTTTTATATGTATGTGCAAAGCCTAATGGAAAATTCTTTATGATCATAATTACAGTTGCTTAATTTGATAATCTGGGTGTCCACTATTTGACCCACTTACATACTTCTGAAATGGAAGAAAAAGCCCTCTTATGTTTTAATATGGATGGCCAGATAGACAGCACTTTAAACATTAGCATATGAATGTTTTGACTGTCTTGCCTAAGGCAGCCTGTCAGTTTGGCAGCTCTGAGCCTGAGCCTGTTATTTCTGTGTCTTTGCTTTTTTCATTTTCATGTTTTGACAAATAAGATTGTACTTTTGACAAGTGATTTGTACTTCATCTAAGAATTTCAAAGTGTTTAAAATTTATTTATCAAACTATCTGAAGATCATTTTATCTGCCCGTCTTTGGGTAATACGAAATTGTCACTAATTCAAGTGAAGCTGAAAAGTGAGAGACCTGAAGGTCTTGCAACACCAACAAAAAATTTAGACAAGTTTTTTTTTTTCAGAAATTTCTTATTTTTAGATACCTCTGTTTGTTTCTGCTTAGCATCTTCTGGCTTAAGCCTAAGTATAGTAAATGATTTAAAGGGAAGGGCCTGTTTTTTTTTTTTTTTATTGTTGTTTTAATCTCTTAAAAAGTATGTCTTTAGGGAATAAAAGTTTTGTTTACAACTCTATTTTCCTAGGAAAAAAAAAAATGATGTTGAAAATTTAGTTGTAAAAGGGAAATCTGATTTCACTTGTATTAAATAAGTACAGCAAACATTATATTCATTCATTCAACAAATATTTAATGAATACCTAATATGCTGAGAACCCTTCTAGGGGCCAGACTTACAGTGGGGAAGAGTACAGATACCACTCCATGAAATTTATCATCTATGGAGACATACAGATTGCTATCCTAAGTAAATAATGTAAATTCAAATGATAGTGATTGTTTCAAGAAAACAAAACAAAGTAATGATATATCTTGTGTTGGTTGAGGAGAGGAATTAATTTTGACCAGGGATGATCTCTGTTAGGACTTACTATTTTATTTTATTTAAAATTTATTTTTCAATGGAAAGGCAGATTTACAGAGAGAAGGAGAAACAGAGCAAGATCTTCTGTCCATTGGTTCACTCCTCAAATGGCTGTAACGACCAGAGCTAAGCTGATCCGAAGCCAGGAGCCAGGAGCTCTTCTGGGTCTCCCACGTGGGTGCAGATCCCAAGGCTTTGGACCATTCCCTACTGCTTTCCCAGGATACAATCAGAGAGCTGGATGGGAAGTGGAGTAACCAGAACATGAACTGGCACATGCAAGGTGAGGGTTTAGCCAGCTGAGCCATTGTGCCAGGGCCAGGAGTTTTAAAGATAAACTGAAGTGTAGAGCAGGAAACACACAGTCTAAGTGGACATTCTTGCAGTTGGCATGGTCATGCAGGAGGCACAGGAGGACAGCTTGGCTGCAGCACAGTTGGGGGGAGCATGGTTCTACATGAGAGTGTAAGGAGGGTCTGGATAATGTGGAATCTTGTGGTAACAATTCAGATGGAACTGATGGCCTCTGTTTTTTAACAGAAGAGGTAGAAATGATAGAAGTGGCACAATGTGGCTTAGATTTTTGTAAGGTGAGAGCTGAGGACTAATCGGTTGGATGTGAGGGTAAGTAGAGAGGAATCGCAGGTGACTGTACAGTCTTCGAGTTGAGCCACTGGATCAGCAGATGTGCTGGTAACTGAGATAAAATAAAACTGAGGAAGGACCAGATTCTTTGTCTGTATCAGTCTAGAGTATATATCTAGATGTCATCATAAAGGTATATATTTTTAGGGGCCATCACTTGTAGGCTAAGCTCTCACTTGCAGTATTGGTAGCCAATATGAGACCTGGTTTGTTTCCCCTCTGCTCCATATTCCATTCCAGCTCCTTGCTTGTGGCCTAGGAAAGCTGTAGAGGGTGGCCCAGGTCCTTGGGACCCTGCACCTACGTGGGAGACCCAGGAGAAGCTCCTGACTGCTGGTTTTGGATCCTGTTGCAGCTATTTGGGAATTGAACCAGCAGATGAAACATCTCTGTGTGTCTCTTCTCTAACTCTGCTTTCAAAGAAAAATAAAATAACTTTCTCAAACAAGAGATTTTTTTAAATTTTAAATTTTTACCTAATTTTTATTGTAATGAGAACAAATTTAATGTAGCTCATATGCACAATTTTAAGAGTATAAATCTTGGGCCCGGCGGCGTGGCCTAGCAGCTAAAGTCCTCGCCTTGAAAGCCCCGGGATCCCATATGGGCGCCAGTTCTAATCCCGGCAGCTCCACTTCCCATCCAGCTCCCTGCTTGTGGCCTGGGAAGGCAGTCGAGGACGGCCCAATGCAGTGGGACCCTGCACCCGCGTGGGAGACCCGGAAGAGATTCCAGGTTCCCGGCTTCGGATCAGCGCGCATCGGCCCGTTGCGGCTCACTTGGGGAGTGAATCATCGGACGAAAGATCTTCCTCTCTGTCTCTCCTCCTCTGTGTATATCTGGCTGTAATAAAAATGAATAAATCTTAAAAAAAAAAGTATAAATCTTCCCTTCCTCCTTCTTTCTTTAATTTTTAAGACATATTTTCTTTTCTTTTTCTTTCTTTTTTTTTCAGTAGTTTCTTCTGTTTTTTTTTTTTATTTTATGCTATAATTCCATAGGCTCTGGGATTTCCCTTACCCCTCCCCAAACCTTTCCTCCCCCACTGATTTTCCCTATATTATTACAATAGTTTAGTCCTTCATAAGCAGTCATAAGTTCTTTTTTTTTAAAAGTATTTATTTTATTTCCATTGGAAAGTCAAATTTACAGAGAGAAGAAGAGACAGAGAGAAAGATCTTCTTTCCACTGATTCACTCCCCAAGTGGCTACAATGGCCAGAGCTGAGCCCATCTAAGCCAGGAGCCAGGATCTTCTTGATCTCTCACATGGGTGCAGGGTCCCAAGGCCTCTACTGCTTTCCCAGGCCATAAGCAGGGAGTTACATGGGAAGTGGGAAGCCAGGACATGAACTGGTACCCATATGGGATCCCAGCGGTTGCAAGGCAAGGGCTTTAGCCAGTAGGCTACAGCGCTGAGCCTGATATAAATTTTCAATTTACTTCAAAATCTAGGCTTTATGATCCTGTAAATAAAGAGTTCAGCAAATAAAAAGAAGAACTGTGCTCATCAGGAATATCAGTAAGGCATATAAACAATAGTCAAATAAAAACGTTAGTTTTACCTATACATAATAATTTTTGTTTTGTTCATTAGCTACTGAAAATTGGAGTAACTGTTGTTTTTTTATTTATTTGATTAAGCATAATGATCTCTAGTTGCATCCATCATATTGCAAAAGTCAGGATTTTATTCTTTTTATGGCTGAATAATATTTTAAAAAAATTTTATTGTAAACACTGCTTACATAATTAAGAGGGATGTATGCCCATGTGGGTCTCCGATTTGAGTGGGGAGGGTTGAAGTATACACGAAGGTGGAAGAGGCATTTGTTTCTTTCTCCTGTGTCCACAGGGATTGAAGGGAAGAGGGCCACTGCTTGCTGTCAAACTACATCAGCATTCAGGGATGGGGATGGTCATTTGAAGACACCATAGAGACCCTGATGTGGGGAAGAGTGTTCCAAGGGTGTTACTTGAGTGGATTTTATACTTCTGAGATGTTGTGGGCTTCATTGCACCAGGGTTGAGAAACTCTTTCCAAGGTATTTTGGCTGACCAAATTCACCTTAGCACATAAACAAGCCCAGGAATATGTTGTAAAGACTGGCCAGGAGGGTGTGTATATACTACATTACTAAGAAATCCACTGATGAATACTTATGTTGATCCCATATCTTAGCTATTGTGAGTTGAGCTGCTATAATCATGGGAATACAGGAAACTCATGTATTGATTTCATTTCTTTTAGCTATATTGTCAGGAGTGAGATATCTGGGTCCAATGGAGGAATGATTTTTACTTTTTTGGAGGAGTCTCTGTGCTTTTATAATGGTTGTAGCAGCTTACACTCCCATTAACAGTGTGGTGTTAGGGTATCTTTTCCTCCACATCATCGCCACCACTAGTTATTTGGTGGTGGTATAGTTATTGAGAAGGTAGCTAATTGTGAAGGTTAGTAAGAAAGTGGATATCTGAGGCACAAATATGGGAGTTATAAATTAAGAACTGCTATTTAAAGGCTTGAAATTGGCTGAGATCTGAGGAATTAACTATAGACAGAGAAGCGCAAAATATCTTGCAGCAAACGTAACTGTGTTTATGTTTGTGAGAGAAAAGATTGTGTTCTAGTAGAAACAAATTCAAATGTCTCTGTGAGTCTTTTGCAAGTAACAGAAAGCCACTGTGACTGTCTTAGTCAAGAGATGCTGGGTGGCACAGAGAATCATTAAGAAGTGGGGAATCGTGTTAATGTTCAGTATTTTTTTAATCAAAGTGTTGTGCTGTTGTGGGTGGTGGTAATGATGGGAATAATTACATGAACTTTTTAGTTGATATTATGAAAGATTCCAGTATTCCTAAACAGAACGCATGGAGTTGAGATGTCAGGGAGTTAGTTCGACAATATTCATACACATGTGTTGAGGTGGGCATTGTGATGTAGCAAGTTAATCCCTATTTAGGAAATCCACATCCCATATTATAATGTCACCTCAAGTCCTTCCTACTGTATTTCTGATCCAACTTTTGTCCAGTGTGCCTTGTGGGCAGCAGATGATGACTCAAGTACTTGTCCATGTCCTCCGTATAGGAGACCCGGTGGGAGTTTGTAGCTCTTGGCCTGTCCTGGTCTCGCCTCTGCTGTTGTGTGCATTTGGGAATAAACCAGCGAATGGAAGATCTGTCTATGTGTCTATAACTGTGCCTTTCCAATAAATAAATTTGAAAAAAAAAACCCACACACATACATAGATACTCAATCATACTCCCTATATTCAGAGTTCCTTTAGGAAAGCTGCACATTCTGGCTCAAATATCTGATAATTTTACTCTAGGTAAGTTTAAATGAAAGAAGACATATGCCAAACATTTTCTCTGATGGCTAAATTACCTAACAGCACAATTATACACATTCTAAAGCTTTGGCTAACTGGTAGAAAAAAATATTAAGACTGTAGGGCATTATGTTGTAGTCCATTTGTCTGATTGACATAAGACCATTTGTAACACAGTGACAGCACTTACGACAGAAGATCAACTGCTTACGGAAGAGATGAAGTAATCCCAGCCTAGCACCTGTGTCGTTTGCTAAGCGTCACTGGAAAATGGTGAAACACTGGACACCTACAATGAACACTAAATCTGTTGTCTTCCTTCCAAGACTGTTAAAATTTATCCTCACAGATAGTTGAGCTACTTACATATCAAAGTTTGCCACTTCCAAGGTTTGTTTTTAAGCTTCATTAGAGTGAGCTCAGAGTATACTTTATTCTGGGTTAGTCTCCCTTGGCTTGTGCCTTAATGCTGACCCCGTGAAATGTGTCCTGAGAAGGTTCTTTCGCTCTTTCCGGTGCCTTGATTCAAGGTCTCCTCAGCCCTTATTTATCTATTGCAATGGAAGCTTGACTTGACCCTGCCTGTCTTTATTGTTCTCCTGTTCTTTCTGTTCTTTGCAATACTTACAGAATTAACAGCATAAAACCCAAACAGATTTGCCAGTACCTCAATTAAAATCCTGTGCTGGTTCATCATTAAATTCTAAGTCAGGAATTAAGGGCAAAGCTTCAAGAGTCTAACTTGTCTTTTCTTTCTATCACTTTCTGGCCAAAATGCACTGGGAATTTCCAACCCTTTAGCTTTAGTTTCCTCTTCCATTAAAAGGGCATAAGTATAGTTACTGCTTATACGCATGTTGGTAGAGAGGCATTATTTCAATAAAAATGTTTGAAATATTTCAGGGCTTGGCACATACTCAATAAATTATAGTAATGATTATTATTGTTAAGGGAATGGCATTCACAATGTTCCCCACCTCACCTTGCATTCTAGGTTTCGGATCTATTAGATGATTTGCTGATGTGGCCCACATAGTTTGGCTCATTCTCTGTTGATTCAGTCTGAAAACAGCCTCCCCCCACCCCACTTCCCAGCAAACTGCTGGTTAAAATAATATTGTGGCAGTTACCACAGTCAGAATAATTACTCTTTGGGGCTTCCATAGTCACGATGAAAGAATATGCCATGACTTGCTCCATTCTTCCAGCACTTAGCTTGGGCTAAGAGCTTGAACTCTCAAGTGTTGGGGTTACTGTTATCTCTTCTCCTTTGAGTCCGATTTGCTTGCTGTCTCCTCAAGGGTACAGTCATCTGGCTCATCTTTGTGTTTTCACAGTGCCTAGCACAGTCCTTTGTCCATGCAAACACTCTCTGAGTGATTATTGAATGTGAAGGGGCACACTTGAGCCTCCCTGGAGCTGCCCGAAGTGGAGGGAGATGAGTGGGTGGGGTTCCAGGAGCTCCACTGGAGACCCTGTGGAGCATGGCTCAGCAGTCTCCTGCCTGGTTGTAGCAGCATAGTCCTGCATCAGCCGGGCCCTGCAGCAGAATTCTTACCATAGCAAGTGATTCTTTACTAAGCAAAGCAAGGTCATTATGATCTTAAAGGACCCGGTTGTGTGAAATATCACTAATGAGGCAACCTTTTTTTTTCTTGGCGTCAAATATACTTTTGCCTTTGTCCGTTTATTTTCCTAACACCTCTTTAGATACTTGAAAATAATTTAGAGGTCTTTAGGAAAATTAATGTATTTTCCAGATAGCGTTTCACATTGGGTTTAATATCCTACTTGTAAAACACAATCAGTGTAAATAAGTATGAGGTTAGCTCTCTTAGGCACTTACCCTGTGATCAGTGTCAGACTTATCACTCCTTAGGAAATCTCGAAGAAATTCACAACAATGAAGAAAGGTGTGTTTTCCACCATTCATTTCCTCTTTCTTGCTTTTGTTCAAATTTGAATAGATAAGTAGATATTGAGGAAAATACTATTTTAATATACTGTTTTACAGAATCTGCTTTTAGGAAAGTGATTTGCAAAGTGCTATGTTAAAAAAAATGAGGGAGTTGTAAAAATGCTTTTTAGTAGCTGCAGATCTGGGAAAATGCATTCTTACTGCTTGTTGTTAACTCTTTGAAACAATAACGTGAAATTACAACAATCTTATCTGCACTAGCTTGGTGGCTCTGAGTAACTCCTAATAATGAAAATATATTGGTAAAATAAATACTTTAGATGTGAATACTGATTCAACCTGGCTGGAATATGCAAAATAATTAATGAAAGCACAAAGAAAAATAAGGTGATTTAAGATGGTGGTGGTGTTTAAAGGCTTCCAGATAGTGTTTTTTTCCCAAATGCTACCTGTGGAATGAAAGCTGGAGCACTCACCATGCAGCAAATAGATGAGCCAGAGCAAATGTTACTAAAAATGGACGACCAGTTTGAAGCTTCTGATTGATTCTTGCTACAGAAGCATCAGTAGGTCTTGTCTCTCCATTCCTGATAGAGGCCCTTTACTCTGACCGCTCTACCTCTTTCAGGTTGAATGACTTGGTGTTTTGTGAAGTCCAACAGCAGCTGAGCCTGGGAGATTGTTCTTCAGGTCACAGACCAAGCGTGTGGTGTGCATGTGGATTCACAGATGCCTGCAGAAAACCACCCCACTGCTGATTCCTTCATTTATGTATGAGAAAGTGGAGCCGTGAATGGTCCAAGTCAGCAGTCACAAAATAGGACTTGGGTGTGGAGCTTAGCCCCGTAGGCATGTTTTGTTTGGCCTGTTGGGGTGCTTTAGAATCTTTGAGCAAAAAGTTCAGCATCAGACAGTTTCTTGTTTTTCAGGAAAATGTGGAGGTTCCGACACTGTTGGATTCATACTCCCACGTGACACTGATTGGCTGGAGTTGAGTCGCAGCTATCCCCTTTCCCTGCAGGTTTACAATGCTCACAGTTTCTTTTTGTTTGAGACCTCTTTCACTTATTCATATTACCTGCCTTGCCCTTCTGGACCCCTTTGTTACGTAGTGAGTCAGAGGCAGCATGGAAGCTTCTCTGCGCATGTGAAATGATTGTAGCTTTCTACCCTCACTCCTCAGGCAGCGGTACGTAAGCGGGAGGCATTCTGAGGTCTAGCCCTTGCCGTGAACTGAGTGTGTGGCTTTGAAATCACTGACTTAACTCTTGTGAGCTTCAATTCTGTTACCCATCAACAGATCATAATAATTGTTTAAATCCTGCATGCAGCTTTAAAAAAAATCAGAAACATCCCTGTATAATCCTAGTTAATGCTTTATACTTTAGATTGCTTTTAAATGTTCCTGTTAATGCCACCAGGGCTTTGAGTTCTACCAGATAAGACACACATTTCTTTGTGTTATGTTCACTGGTCCTATCCATTTGGTTCCAACATACCATGCCAAAGCATCTTTTACTTTGCATGTAATGTAATTCATTCACTATCCATTTCCCTTCCCTATTTATTTATTTGTTTATTCCTTTAGTCCATAAATATTGAGGACTTCTCAAGGTTCTGTTTCAAGCATAAGAGGCTGCAAAGTTGAAAAAAATAAAATTCCTGCCTCTCACATTCTCATACTTAAGTCTTTAAGGCAGGTGCATATTTTGTATTTTGAATATATCTTCCATCTGCTTGCTTACTTTGCTCAAATTAGCCCTTTCTTCTTTCATTGCCTTATTCAACAAATATTTATCGGTGGCCGTCTCTGCTTTCATTAGATATTGGTGTTCTAAAGATTCTGTGTTCCTTTTGAATTTAAGTTCTAGTGAAGTGAGCAATATAAACAGAGAGTGTATAATGAACTGGCGTGGCACAGGGGATTAAACTACCGCTTGCAACATTTGGCATCCCCTGCTAGAGTGTTTTTTCTAGTCTCAGCCACTCCTCTTCCAGTCCAGCTCCATTGTAATGTGTCTGGGAAAGAAGCGGAAAATGGTCCAAGTGCTTGAGCTCTTGCCACCTACATGGAAGACCCAGACGGAGTTCTAGGCTCCTGGCTTCCAACCCTGGCTGTTACAGCCATCTGGGGGAATGAACTAGCAGAGGGAAGGGTTCACTCTCCGGCACTCTGCTTTTCAAATAAACAAACAAACCTTTAAAAAATATGTATGTATGTACATCTTCTATGTATGTATATATGTAAATCTTCTAAAAATATATATGTATGTGTATTATAAGTCATTTTTTCCACCCACTTGTAATTCCATGTTCTGCAAACATTTTGAAGTGCCTTTTCTATACGTCCTAGGGTCATGATTTAAAAGGGAGCAGAGTCAGGACGGTAAGACGGTCACTGCATGGGGTGCTAAGAAACAGCCTCCATAAAGAGACCTTGAAGAACATTTGAACAGGGATCTGCAACAACTGAGACAGGGAACACAATGCACGGCTGCACATCTGGCTCTTCAAGGGCCGTCACAGGGCTGTGCCGGAGGGACAGAGGAGGGGAGCAAGAGAATAAGCAGTGAGTTCAGAAAGGTCAAAGGGCATTGCAGGTCCTGGTGAGTGCCCCGGCCTTTGGCCTCAGAGTAAGTTGTATCACCTCTGAATGTTTATCTCAGGTTTTCTCGTGTAACCTTCCTTGTTCATTCCTATTGAGGGTGATTCCTCCATCTTATTTATACAATACCGTGTTGACCACAAAGTTCCTGTGCTGCCTAACTAAGGATTGGAGTGTCTGTCTTCTTAAGTCCTCGGGTTCTGTGCTAACTTCTTTGTAAGCCCGTCTCGTTTATGGACTTGAGCATTTTAATCCCACATGCTGCTTGCTTAGACTTAAGATATGTGTATTCTGTGAAGGTCAGGCTCAGATATCAACAGTAGGAACTTAAAAATGATGTCTGATAAAGAAGAGAGAGGACTTGATTACAGCTTGGACATAAGGAATGATGTTATGGTTTTAGTTTGTGATTTTGAAAGAATAATGGTGTTATGGACCGGAAAAAAAAAAAGAAAAGTTGATGGACAGGGATGGGGGAAGGGTGTAGATGAATGAATTTAATTTGGAATTTATTGAGTTTTCCGATAGGATATCTAAGTAAAGTTGTACAGAGTGACTTGGGTATATCTGAATACATGTATTTTGAATTATTTTGACTGGTGTCTGCAGTTAGGTCGTCTCAAGCCCAGAGGTAGCCTGTGTTTTGTTCTTTGGAAACAGAATTGGCAAATACATAATGGATACTTGGGTCATTGGTTATTACTGGTTCTGTGAAGATGAGTGGTGAGGTTGGCGTGCAGTGGTGGTATTTGTCACAGAAAGGGCGTAGGTTGCAGAGCAAGGTCCTTGTGGCTGTGGTTCTAGCCTCTCCGTCTGCTACATGCGTGGCCTTAGTTGAGCAGAGTGACCCTTCTGAACCGCAGCATCCTTTTCCGGGGGTGAAGGGGTGCTGTGAGCTGATGGCTACACTGGCAGAGATTCTAGCACACAGCGGTGGCTTGATCAACAGTGCCTACTCATCAGCTATAATTATTGTCATTACAATTAAGATAAACCTTTCGCTATTGAATTTCATACTCAGGATTGGAAAAGGTTTCAGAATCTATTGTTTTGGTGTTATTGATGGCTTTTTTGTGATGCGGTAGAGTTAGTGATAAACAGAGTCTCCCCAGTAGCGAATTCTGACAGTGGGGACAGAAGTCAGCAAATTGAGCATGGCTGGGACACTGGACTCACAGGACGTCAGCTGTTGTCGTTATATACATCTGTTGGTGTTCTAGAACCTTACATGACATGCCGCATTAACAGCAACTCAAAGGGACTCATGGTGGGATAAGGGATGAAGGATATTTTGGATGATAAGCAATAGAATTATACAATGTGTTTATTTTATTTGTGGGCATATCTCCTTAAATAGAAAATACTTTGATCTCATAAAAAGTAAATTAAGTTCAATCCTCATAGCAACATTTAAAACTATATATATCCATTTTTACTTAGGCAACAGCCTGGAACTTCTTTTGGGTCTCCCATGTGGGTGCAGAGGCCAAAACACTTGGGCCAAATTCCACTGATTTCCCAGGCACATTAGCAAGGAGCTGGATGGAAAGTGGAGCAGCCGCCAGGCCTCAAACTGCTGCCCATAGGGAAGCTGGCATTGCAGATGGTGGATTAATTCAGTGTGCCACAAAGCTGGTCCGTATCAGCAACATTTTTTTTTTTTTGTAATGAGAAAATTAGCACTAAATGTAGAGAGAAGCAGAGTCAAAAATCATTTGGGAGCAAAACTCTTGATGAAGTTTTTGTCCTGTTAGATCCCTCAAACTCCTTGTTTTCCGTCAGAGCAGCAGTTAGCCTTGCTAGTCGGCTGGTGTGGAGTCCTTTCCCTTTCCATGTATGTCACTGTATGTTTTCCAATGATTTCATGTAGGGCTCAGGAGGCTTTTCCTCCTTAGCTGCTGCTGCTGTGTGCCTCAAACTGCGAGCTTTACTTTCTGCGCCGGAGTAAATGTCGTGGCACTAAGACCCAGAAACTGTTTGCTCCGTGTGGCTGGAGCTGGGCAGGCTGTGCTCGCACAGAAGGGAAGGAAGTCATTAGTGCAGACTGAGCTGTGGAGTTGGGTTCTTGCAGGATTTCCTTCCAGCCTTTCCCCACTAAGGTTCTTGGGAATTAAAAAAAAAAAATCGAAACACACAAACCAAGTTTTCCTATTTCCAGTATTCAGGGAAGGTGGGCATTTCGGCAAGGACAGACCTCTTTCCCAAGTTTATTCAAGAAGGAAGAGGGGGGAAAACCAACGTCAAGAAGCTCTGATGACAGATCTTTGGAATTTTTCTTTGCTAAATTTTACAAACGAGAAATACACCCAGAATTTTGGGAATTGCTCCAGGCTGCGCGTGAGAGTTTGATTGCTTGTCTAATCTTTTTTTTCTTCTTCTTCTTGTTTTTTCTTTCTTTCTTTTTTTTTTTTTTTTTTTTTTTGAGAAGAGGAGAATTCGCCAAAAGGGGCTTGGATGGCAGGAGCCCGACTGGGTGTCTGCAGCAGCTCGCGTTCTCAGGCTCTGCCGTGAGGGAGGGTCTCTTGCAGCCCGTTGGAGACCCCCGCCACAAGCTCCTTCTGCAGGCGCCGGTCGGGAAAATGCCCCGCTCGGGCTGGAGTACGCCGGTGGTTGCTGGGACTTCCTAGCCCGGTGGGAAGTGCGTTCGTGTTTTGGGATACTTTTCATTGAACTGAAGGCGAAAAGGCTGGACTCTCCTGGGCTTCTTCCCTTCTCAGTGGATATGGGAAAGAATTAGGGGGTGGGAGGGAGGCAGCATGACTTGCAGTCGCCGCTGCCCTGCATCTGTCCCCAGCCCCCAGCCAACAACATCTTGATGTTCCACGTATCGGCTGTACAAATATGATGAAATGGCAGCCCCGGAAGAAGGTAAGTGTCCCGGAGTGGGGACGGGTCCCCCCCACCCCCCGAAACCCGACCAGGAAAGGGTGACAGCGGGCCGTCGCCCTCGGGTCCCTCAGCTCTTCGGGTAGTTGGCTGGGCGGGCCGCTCCAGGCAGCCTGGGACCTTAGGGATTTGGGCCGGTCCCAACGAGACGAGTTACCCAGTCCGGTCCTGCGCCCACTGCCCTCTAAGTTTTTCTTTCTTGGTATGCGTGGACTCTTAAGGGTGACAGCTTCGGAAGCCTTTGGAGCGGGAGGTTTCGATGAGCCGTGCGGGAGTCCTCCAGGAGCTGCTTGTGGCGCCCTGGCCCCGGGGGTGGAAATCCTCTGGGGATGCGCGGCCGGCCGGCTGGACGCCACGGCCCCGGCAGGTGGGTGCCGGAACACCTCCTTCCCCGAGGGGTTAACAGGCTCGGAGCCGCTGGCAGCCGCTTCCCCAGGGCCCCGCTGGGGGGCGAGCAGCCCTAGCACAAGCTCCCGGCCGCCGCTTCCCGGGCCGCGGGGCCACGGGGCCTCCAGCCTGAAAGCCTGGGGCCGGGCGGCCAGCCGGCCTTCCGCCCGCGGGGCCCCCGTGGACCCGGCGAGAGCGCGCGCCGGCCATTGTGCACGGGCGTGTGTCTGTGCGTGTCGGCGTGTGTGCATCGATCGTGGGGAAGGGGGAGGGGGCACTTGGCTTTTTGCGAGATTATTTCCTAATATGGCTCCTTTGTTGAGAACTCACAGCAAAAAAAAAAAAATCCAGTGGTTCTATCAAAATAAATTGCTATTGGTCCCAGGAATAACGTTTCTAAATGTGGTCCCTACCCCAGGACGTTGAGAGAGAGAGAGCAAGAGAGAGCTTTCTCCAAGTTGTTGGCAGCTGTACGTTTGGCTAGGGCTCCGTTTTGCTAACTTGCCTGACTGCAGATAACAGTTAGGTGAACCTACCGGTTCACTGCAGAGTCAGACTTGGTCATTTTTTTCCTTCAAATGCTTCATTTGGCTGTGGTGTTTTTTTTTTTTTTTTTTAATATTGACATTCTTCTGAAGGGAAACAGTGAACTGAGAGTGCGTGTCCTTCCCGGCTCATGATCAGTCTCTGTTAGCAGCTGCCTGCTGTTTTACTTGAATTAACTCAGCTGACTCTCCCTTTGTGACATAATGTGTGATATACCGTGTTTTACATCAGATCTGAAACCGTGTGCGAAATGGCACGGGACGGTAGCGTGCACATTTGTTGCACTGCTCGACAAGCTCACCAACCCTGTGCCTCAGTAGAGTCTGGTGAATTGGCAGGTTTTCTTGGACCACCTGATCGATGTGATTTTGTTCTCTTTCTCCTTCCTGCCGAAGTGGGAGTCACTCGTTTTTTTTTTGTAGTTCTCATACAGAGTTGATTTCCATGAGGCTGATTTCATTTACTTTGGTTGGGAGATCCATGTGTTCCCTGCCCCCACTCCCAACCCCCAATAAAAACCGAGTTAGGATGAGGAAAATCCCTGGAAGAAACCATATAATTAAGCAATTTAAACAGATGCTGTCTATTTCTAAAGTCCCTTATCTCTTCTATCTTTGTAAATTGCATATTTATGAGCAGTTTTAAAAAATGTCTGCAAACTGTACATTGGTAAATGTCTGTTTTTTCTATCTTACCCAATATGCAGTAACTCATGCGGTTCTGTCTGTGGAAACCCCTCTGGGTACTGGTATTGCTTGAACCACAGAAGTATTATTCTTGGCAGTCAGGTGGATTTCTGGACTCTGGAAGATTCTGTTTCAAGTGTTAGGATTCACTCTGTAGTATTTACTCACTCGATGATGCTTAAATTGCTATACCAGAAGGTTGTGTTTATTCACTGTGTGCATACTCTCACATCGTCATCTTCTAAGGATCCAGATAGAATCGGAGTTCATGGAGGATTAGAAATAAGCTGAGCCATCAAATGTGGTGTGACTCTTTGATGATAACCTGAGAGCAATTCTTGCTGCTTCTGCATTGGAAATGGACGCTTCTGCATTGGAAATGGATGCTTCGGTGGAAGGGTCTGGATGTCCCACTCCAATGGGGCACCAGGAAGTCAGCACAGAGATTCAGTTGCTTTTCTTACTCCTGCCAAGAACATCTGATCATGGCTAAGGCTTCTGGCTGAGTGTGCTGACACATTTGTAGTGGTACAGTCACATGCCATGTGTTTTAGCAAACTATCTCATAAAACCATTTACACTACAGATGAACAGTGATGCTGGCCTGATGTGATTTTAACAAAGCCAGCAGCATTTGTTCACAGCTGGCCTGCCTGCCAAGAATCAGTTGGTGGTGTGCAGTCATGATGTCCTCTCAGGCATTGCTAGCTCTGATTTTTCTGAAGTCTGGGCTCACTGAAGAAGAAAGACTATAGGTTCTAGGTTTCTTTGTTTGTAAATGATTGTGCAGAAGGAGTGCATTATTAAAAGAGAGCCTTTTGCTTCTCTTATTTGATCTGTCAAACCAAGGACTAAAACAAGCCATACAGCTTTTATAAAAACCTCTGGGGCTGTAGTATTCAGTGAGGGGCTGCTACCTTTTGCAAAGAATGACTAATTGTGTTCTGCTCCCAAGTCCAGTGAGGAGCTTAGGAGCCAGTCTTCCACAGCACAGTGGACTTCCGGCAACAGCCATGAATTCCTCTACAAAGCAACATTATATCCAGACAAATTAAGTTGCACACATTATATGTGCAGGCTTTTTTAAACATCTTAATCATACCTCAATAAAGTGAAATTTTTTAAAAGTAAAATTCTGAGTAGTTGTCCCAGTCTCATCATGGTGAGATTGCCATTTGGATATGATACCAATAATTCCCGTCATTTCAAAAGCATCTGTTTTGTGCTGGGCATCTCTGGTTGGGCATCATGAAGTTGTGAAATTCTTCTCCTATAAGATGGGAGGGGTTACAATTTGCATTTTATAGGTAAGGAGACTCAAACTTATGGAAGTGAAGTGACTTATCTAGAGTCACATGGCATTACAGGGTCAAAATTAGGAATGCGACAAGCCTTATTTGCTTCAAAATGTTGAGTTCTTTACCATAGTGCTTGGGAACTTTGCCAACCAGGGGGTCTTTCTCCAAGAAAGATGAAGCTGAAATTATCTCAATCAATGAAAGTTAGCTGTAGCTTGCTTTTGAGTACAAGCACCAAGATAACTCTTTTTCCCTAAACACCCTTTCCCTTGAAGAAACCCCGTGATTTCACTTAACTCTGTATTACTAGGAGTAGTCAGTCTCTGCACCTTTAGGCTGGTTGTTGTCTTCATCAGCTGTAATGTCTTTTCTAAAAAGTATTTTTAGAAGTTTTAAAAATATATTTATTTTTATTAGAAAGGTAGATTTACAGAGAGAAGGAGAAACAGAGAGAAAGACCTTCTGTCTATTGGTTCACTCCCCAAATGGTCACAACTACTGGAGCTGAGGTGATCCAAAGCCAGGAGCCAGGAGACTCTTCTGGGTTTTCCACGTGGGCGCAGGGTCCCAAGGCATTGGGTCGTCCTCTACTGTTCTCCCAGGCCACATGCAGGGAGCTGGATGGGAAGTGGAGCTGCCAGGATTAGAACCAGTGCCCACTTGGGATCCTGGTGCCGGCGAGGTGAGGATCTAGCCAATGAGTCATCATGCCGGGCCCAAGTCGTAATCTTTTAAAATCTCTTTATACACATATATTTATCATTTTTATTTGTTCATCTGGCCTCCTCATTATACTTCATGCTCCTTATGTTCAGGACCATATCTCACCTCTATTTTGGTGCCAAGGATAATATTTGTATGGTTGCTGAAGGAATGCTTGTTTGATGTAAGAGCACATAAGAACCATTATTTTGGAAAACCTGTAGCTTTAGGCTTATTCTGGTTGAAGTGATTCATGTAGTGGATTATTAATATTTTTTTCATTTACTTCTCATCTTTACAAACACCATCAGGTGGAATCTCTGTGTGGTTCAGACACAGGACCAGGACTGGGCCCTGTGGACCAGTCTCCTGATCTGTAACCTTGTTGGCCCAGCAAATGGTTTCTGCTATTTCCGTCTTAAGTCTGGAGGTCATCGCCCATCACATTATCTTTAACCTGTATTTGCAGCAGTGATAATAATTAAGATGCTTGGCTCATAGGAACATGTTTGTTTACAGTTCTGAACTACTCGTACTCTTTAAAATCCAGGGATTAGTGTCATAGAACACTGTGCAAACAAGAGTGCAGTCACTGCTGATTGTTTTTTTTCCCATTTCATATCCAATGTTATTTTTACTGTTCACACATAATAAAAGATCATTAATAAGAATATGTCACATAAGCTACATTAATTATGTCATTTGAGAATCATATGATGTATTTATCTTGTTATACTTGTCACATCCATAAAATGTGAATCTGGCTTCTCAAATGACTTCTGTGATGAAGTTTCATTTCCAAGCTTGCTTGGAAGCTCACTTGTGAGGATTATGTACTGTCAATTTCTGTCTTGGAATAGCTTATTACTTTTATGAAAGAGTGTATTCATATTTCAAATCCCTTCACTATCTCTTTGATGAAGTACTTTGTTTCTAAATTTTAAGGCTGAGTCTTAAATTTTAATACAGCTAAACTGAATTATTTGGTTACCTCACTGAATGTTGTGCTAGTAGGTAGTAGGTAGTGTCGTATTGCTTGTTTTGGGCCACCGTTTAATAGTGTAATAATTAGACTTAAAAGCAAATGTTGTGGGGCTCAGCGTGATGGCTCAGTTGGCTAAATCCTCACCTGGCAAGAATGGGGTCCCATGTGGGTGCCAGTTTGTGTTCCGGCTGCTCCACTACCCATCCAACTCCCTGTTTCTGGTCTGGGGAAGTAGAAGAGGGTGGTCCAAAGCCTTGGAACACTGCACCGGTGTGGTACAACCAGAAAAGGCTCCTGGTTCCGGCTTTTGATTGGTTCAGTTCTGGCTGTTGTGGGCATTTGGGGAGTGAATCAGCGATGAAGCTTTGTCTTTCCTTTTCTCAGTAAATCTGATCTGCCTTTCCAATAAAAATAAATAAATCTTTTTTAAAAAAACTGCATAAACACAGTAACCACAAAAAATAAGTATTGTGAATAACATAGTTGTATAGAGATATCTTAGAGATTTCTTGATAAAACTCTTTGTAGAAATCGACTGTATTTACCATTATCAGACCAGTGCAACCTGGAGACCCAGGTGTGGTTCTGGCGGCTGCCCTGACCTTTGTCCTTGGGTGAGTCATTTAATCTTCATCTTTGACTCCCCGCTGTCCTGGTTTAGTGCTTCCTTGTCATTTGTTGGAGCCATTGGAAATGGTTAGCTAATGAACCTTCTTTTTCTGACCTCTGTTTCTTCAAGTCTCACCTTCTTGTTCCTTCCAAGTAATTGTTGATGAAGCATACATTTATCCACATCACTTTTCTTCTTAAAGCCTTACTCTGTGTCTCTGTTGCTTAGTAGATATCTCCCAAGTAGGAGAAGTAAACCCAGGACTTGGGGAGTGTAGTAAAATGACTGAGTTTTGGGGAGAAATCTCAAGACCTGTGTGTGTGTATGAGAGAGAGAGAGACAGAGAGATAGAGAGAGACAGAGAGAGAAAGAGTGACAGAGAGAAACAGAGAGAATTTACACAATTATATTTAAATGTAAAAGAATAAGAAATAAATTAAGTTTTATTAATCTCATGTGAGCCACACTTCCATTCTTACTTGCTTTGAAGCCCATTCATGAATCGCATCCGGTTTGCTTTCTGTCATGAATGATTTGCCTTAAACAATTAATTGTATTGAAAGGACAAAGATGAAGGAAGAAAGTTGTGTATGTTCAAGTTGTAGTGAAGGGGATGGGGCTGCGAAGCTGGACGGCGCAGGTTTGAGTTTGTTTGAGCCTCCTAGTAGCCGTGTGGTCGGGTTGCTTAGCCTCTTGGTCTCTCAGAGGTCTCAGCTATTCTTGGGAATGACATCTAATTGACTTTAAGAGGAAAATGTAAAATTCTCACAAAAGTGCCTTGCATATCAAGAAAAAAGTGTGTGATGATACTGTAACAGTCTCCTGGTCTTGGCTAAGTTTCCTTCCTGTTTAGAATGCCTTTTCATACTCTTTGCTCTCTTTTATCCTGGTCATGAATTAAGAACTAACTCAGTCTTTTTCTCCTTATTGAATCCTTCTATAAATAATCCTTCTAAAACTGACCCTAATTGGTTGCATGCTTGTTTGACTGTCATGTGGGCCAGTCATAGCTCTTTACTGAAACCTGTGTCACTGTGTCTCTACTAGTTTAAGATATTTAGGACAAGCATATGGAGGGGCAGTTGAATGAATGACTGAATGAATGAGTGAAAGACTAATACATTTATGGGATAGATGTTTGATGGTTTTTAACCAGTTGGTGTGGTTCTGTTATATACTAGTTATTGAAATGTCTGGGTCACAAATTTATCTCTTATCCTCTCAGAATGTCATGTAATATAAGATGACTCATAAAAGAGCTCATCTTTTTAAAAAGGATTTATTTTTATTTACTTATTTTTATTTAAAGACAGATGTGCAGAAACAGAAGAAGACACAGAAAGGAAGAGAGAGAGAGAGATTTTTTTCTATTCAATGGTTCTCATAGCAGGCCGGAGCTGGTCAAATCCAAAGCCAGGAGTCAAGAACTTCTTCAGGGTTTCCCGTATGGGTACAATGGCCCAATGATTTGAATCATCCTCCATTGCCTCCCCAAGTCATAAGCAGGGAGTTAGATCAAAAGTGGAGCAGGTGGGATATGTACCACATGGATGCTGGTGCCACAGGAAGATTAGCGTGCTATGTCACCATGTTGTCTCCTAAAAGAAATAATCTTAATTATCCACCTATTTAAAAAAATCATAGTTATGAAATAGCTAAATGCCACTGAAGTGTATACTTTACATTGGCTAATTTTATGTGAACTTCACCTCAACTATAAAGAAAGGGGGAAAGTTGCAGTAATTGGTGACACATTTCACGATAGTTTGTAAGACATCAACGCTGCAATGACATAGCTGTAAGCCACCAGAATATGCTTTTTCAGCTTGAAGTATTTGTGAATCTGTAAAAACTGGTAGGGAGTGTCCAGCCATGGAAAACCACTTCCAGGCATATTTAAGAAGGTGGGAATCATTGATGTTCCTGATAAGAAGCAAGGGAAGTCAGTGGTGAGGAAATCTGTGTTGGCACTTTTACTGTTGGAGGACTAGCCAGTAAACACTCCCGGTGTGAGACACTGCAGAATTCAATGGGGCCCAACGTCCAGAAAGGGCTGCAGCAGCCGCCTTCATGTTCCTAGACAGTCACCGTGATGACAAGGCTGTGGGAAACACAGCGGAGGCCAGAGAAAACCTGAAAGCCCAGCCGGCCCTGTCAACTTTACCTTCTGTGGTGAATTCATTACATCTTTAATAACAATGTATGTTTTAGCTTTAAGGCTTTACCTTTATTGATGTGCTAAAATCATCTGGTTTTATTGAAAGCTATAAAATTATATAATTTTTTTAAAGATTTATTTATTTTATTACAGTCAGATATACAGAGAGGAGGAGAGACAGAGAGTAAGATCTTCTGTCCGATGATTCACTCCCCAAGTGAGCCGCAACGGGACGGTGCGTGCCAATCTGAAGCCAGGAACCTGGAACCTCTTCCGGGTCTCCCACGTGGGCGCAGGGTCCCAATGCATTGGGCCGTCCTCAACTGCTTTCCCTTGCCACAAGCAGGGAGCTGGATGGGAAGTGGAGCTGCCGGGATTAGAACCGGCGCCCATATGGGATCCGGGGCTTTCAAGGTGAGGACTTTAGCCGCTAGGCCACGCCACCGGGCCCCCCAAAAAATTATATAATTTAACTGGCATTTTTCAGGATTTATATGAAGCTTTTGTCTTGAACTGTCCTGTGAGTCTCCTCTATCCTCCCCTCAACTGCTTTTTTTTTGTAGCTAAGGGTATTCTAACATTCCTATAGGATAGAACCCTTTAAGATATTCCTTCTTTTCATCAGACTTTGTCATGTTGAGTATTCTGTTAGAGTGTTCTCTGTAGAGTGTTCTGTCTTTTCTATTATAGGAGTATTTTAAGAACAACAAGAAATTATATCCTAGGACTTATACTTTCTGCGTAATGAGCATAGCATTTCTAAGAAAAGGAACACAAAGTCAGCTTGATGGCAATTGTCAAAGCTATGCAAAAGCTTTTTCGATGAGAAGATACTTCTCAGTTTGGACACAATTGATGAATGAAATTTCTCTAGCCTGTATCCAGTTATCTAAGCCAATGCCAATTCATAAATGCACCCATGTTTCTAACATCATTTGCTCTGTGGAAGGTCGTGTTCGGGATTTACATCATGTTGGGGGACTGAGACTCGGGGAAGCATAGATATCCAGGGGAGCGACTAACACAGGCTCCAGAGCCCGTAAGGTTTGGAATAAGGTGTAGCGGAGTTGCAAGTCAGGAAGACACCGTGGGAACTCATTGTGTTTGGACTCATATTCTTCCAAATATGCAGCATACATAGACTAGAGCCTAGAAAGGCAGTACAGTGGAGTAGGGAAGGAAGGAAACTGCGAGACAAATGGTTGCCCAACCTGCGATAATTTTGCTATTTTATCTCATATTGGCATAATAATATTATTACAGTTTTTAAGAAAGATTTATTTACTTATTGGAAAGTCAGATTTACCAAGAGAAGGGGAGACCAAAAGTTCTTCCATCTTCTGGTTCACTCCCCAAATGACCACAATGGCTGGAACTGAGCCAATCAGAAGCCAGGAGCCAGGAGATCTTTTTCAGGTCTGCTATGCGGGTGCAGAGTTCCAAGGACTTGGACCATCTTTTACTGCTTTCCCAGGCTACAGGCCAGGAACTGGACAGGAAATGGAGCAGGCTCTATGGGGGATGTGGGTACTTGTGGGTGAAAGATTAACCAGTTGAGCCAATTCGCTGGGTCCCTGTTATAGCTTTCATCCATAAATAATTCCTTATTTTAACTTAGCCAGTGTAGCTGTTCCTTATTGACAGGAAAATAAAAATACAATAATGTAATTTGAAAATAGAATGAATGCTGAGAACTTTGAATGCCCATTATATTTGGTCATTACTTCATTACACTGATCATTAGTTATTAAGCACATTTTGCATCTTTAATATTTGTACATGAAATAACTGTAGTGCACAGATACCTTTTCAGAGTTATAATAAATTCTGTTTTTCACCTGTGAAAAACTCTAATCCTTAAATTCAGATCTGTCAGATATTTGGGGAGTATATTTGTGTCATTGGAATTCCCAGGCATAAATGCGATCGTTAAGTTTTTGATTGAGGAGTTGGAAGAAAATGTCCTGGTGAGCCATGGTGGATTCATGAGCATTTTTGTAGAGTTTGGATCTTTATTACAGGAGAATGTTTTCTGTCTTCTTTTTTTAGTAGAGAGTTGACTGGGGAAAAGAAAAGATAGTACAAGCCCTTTTGTGTTATTGTTAATAATTTTGGTAAGTATATTAGGTTGAACCATGTAAATTGCTTATGTGTATTCTACAAAAATAAACATTTACTATAGTGCAACTAATACTTGAGAGAAATGGTGGTGCTAAATATTGAAAATAAGATTAAAATATGTTTGGAGATGAATTATGAATTTCAGCATTCTGTGGTCACTGTGTTACCTATGGGCAATCACCACTGTGTGGTGATTTCCCTGTGTGGTTTTTGTGAATTTCTTGGTAACCCAATTTGTAATTCCCATTTCAAGCATGCATCAATGTTAAATTTTCTGAAATATGTATTTTCTGCCTTCTTAAACAGACGGTACTAAGCATTATTTGACCTGTTCCTGATTACTCAGGCTTATTGTCAGACATGAATTATTCTGCTGTCACTCAGTAATTCTATAGGAGCTTTTAAATAATGTGGAATTATTTATTCATATGCTGAATGACTCTAGATTGATGATGTTATGTTTCATATAAAAACTGCTCTTGTCTTTCTGTTTAGTTTTTATTTTTTCATGTTAAATGTTAACCTGCTTTTAGGTTTACCAGTTATCTGTGTATTCTAAACAACTTAAATTAAATGAGATGATTCTTTACAAAGTTGACAAAGCAGATCTAATTATATCAACATTAAGACTATGTAAATATTTCAAAATTTAGGAGAGTGATGCTGGGTGCGTGATTATTTTTGTGGATTTTAGCTCTTTATTACTTGATTTTCTTTTTCCTTGCAACAGATGGGTGATTGGGGAAAGAAAGTATAAAATGCAAACCACTTTATTTTATTGTTAGTAATTTTGGTAAATGTATCCATTTGACATTCTTTCTGTTTTTGTGTAGCCTACTGATTTTAGGCTGTTTTCTAGGTAGTCAAGGTAGTTAAGAGGATGACCTTTTGATAAGTGGGATATTATTTATTATGCCATTGATGACCCAGAATTACATATATTTTAGGATACAGCATCTTAGGGACTGAAAACATTTTGAATGATTTGATAAATACCACTGTAATCGCTTTTCTGACTTTAGTGTATCTGAATTGGCCTTTTCCTCCTCAAATTTACTCAAATAGATATGCAATACAGAAACCATGTTGGAAGAAACTAGTATTAAAAGGGGCATATGTGGAGGATAGATTGAGGCCTATATGACTAGCTTTGAGAGGAACTTGGATACACATTATTAATTAATACTTAAATATTAGTTATATGTTAATAAATCATGACTTTAGTGGCACAAATCCATTTTACCTTAAGCAGCCCTTTTTGTTTTAGCTCACACTTGTGCTTGTCAGCGTCATTGCTAGGCTCCCTCAGGCTCCCAGCAGAGTGCAGACTGGCCCTTGACGTGGGCACTCCAAGGAGAGGATCACATCCCCTGGGCTGCCCAGCTTCCACCTGAGTGTTAGAAAGTCAGAAGCGGGCCCGGCGGCGTGGCCTAGCGGCTAAAGTCCTCGCCTTGAAAGCCCCGGGATCCCATATGGGCGCCGGTTCTAATCCCGGCAGCTCCACTTCCCATCCAGCTCCCTGCTTGTGGCCTGGGAAAGCAGTTGAGGACGGCCCAAAGCTTTGGGACCCTGCACCCGCGTGGGAGACCCGGAAGAGGTTCCAGGTTCCCAGCATTGGATTGGTGCGCACCGGCCTGTTGCGGCTCACTTGGGGAGTGAATCATCGGACGGAAGATCTTCCTCTCTGTCTCTCCTCCTCTCTGTATATCTGGCTGTAATAAAATGAATAAATCTTAAAAAAAAAAAAAGTCAGAAGCTAGGATGGATATGTTTATTAGAAAAAACAGTTATGGAAACGGTACATTCTGAAGTCCCCCAAAATATTTCTTGGCTTTCAGACATGTCATGCAACTTAATTTTTTCCCAAATTACTTGTGCTAAGGTTTTAAAAATCTATAGTAAAGTACAAATATGATTGTGGTATTTGCTGTTTGTTAGCTTTGTGAGTCTGACACCCTCAAGAGCTTGAGAAATGGGGTCTATTTAACTACCGGACATGGTTGAATCATAAAGAATCAGGAAGAAACATGAAACATCAGATCCGTAGTCACTGAAGGGGCCTGGTTTCAGGTGGAGACAGGCCTCTTTGGTAAGGTCCCTGGGTAGTCAAGGTCTGTGTCTTGTGGAGGGCAGAAGAATGTTGGGAACAGTGCTGGAGGATGTTGAGTGCAAGCTTTCCCTTCTTCCCAGCTTGAAGGGAGGACCAGCTGCAGGTCCGTATAGAGGCTGCAAGGGGAGAAAAGTGAAGGTCAGATAACTTAGATGCAAAATAAGCATTTTTTTTATTAGTTTACAAAAGCAGGAAGTAGACCTCACTGATAACTTGTCATTGCTATAATTATGGTTCTTTCAAGATTTTAATGAATCCTAAATGCTGCTCCACTTGTAACAGTTATGAAGCAATTGATAAGAACTAGGCTATTATGGAGCCAGTGTTTTCAGTAAATCACTGTAAACTTGGGAGAAACTGTCTGCTCTTAATGTGGGAACAACTCCATGACTTTATGTTTCTTAAAGTGTGTCCTTGAATTGACTCATGATGTATTCAAATGTGGCTTTGAAATGACTCATGATGGATTAAGAACGAATGAGGATGTAAAATCCCTAAAGCTAATTTTCAAAATTTTAAATTTGTAGAATATACTTATAACATTTAAATGTTGATGAAAACAGAGTGAAAATACAGGAAAACAGAGTACATTTCTTTATGTTTTAAATGTGTGAAGAAGGGGGAGAGAATGGGAGGGGAGCCCTCCAACGCTGGAGCTGGGAACTGGAGCACCAGTCAAGTTCCCAGGTCGGTGTTAGGAAGTCAGTCACCTGAGCCATCGCCATTGCTCCCCGGGGCCTGCATTAACAGGAAGCCGGAATCAGCAACCACAGTCAGGTATGGGAACTGGTTTTTTCTGTGGGTCACTGGCATCCTAACCAGCATCTTAACTGTTGGGAAAACGCCTGCCTTTTTTTTTTAAAACATAAAAATTCAAACAATAAGATATATCAGTTAAAGAAGGAATCTTAAATCACATATGCAACTGTAGTTAATGTTTATACTGACCAAATAAACGAGAGTCATGAGCACTGAGGCTGCAAAATCACCATGTATGAATTTAGAACATTAATGCAAAATTCTACCATTTTTGTTAAGTACCAACAGGTATTCAGTTAGAAATACAGTTAATTCCTTATGGGATTCTGTAGTAATTTTAGAGACAATTACAATGATGTGCTTCTAAACAGGAATAATTTTTTAAATTAAATTTATCTTAAATGATATTATTAAGCATTTTCTGTAGCTGCAGGAGTTGCAAGTATAAATAAAGTATATATCTTCGCTTAGAACGTAAAAGTGAGGATAAGGCAAGTACAGAAATGTCTGGAATGGGTGAGGTTTTATATAAGCAGTATCCCTAGAAAGGCAGTGTGCTCTGAGGAGTAAATACAAAGAGGGGGTCCCAGCTCAGTGGGACGGGAGGCAGAGACGGGTAGGGATGAGTGAGCAAGAGAATATTCTGAGTGGACTAGCATTTCAACTAGACTTGACAGGTAGACCAGTTTTGCCTAGGCGGAGCTAAGGAAGCTGTTGCAGGCACTGAGAATGAGTTAGGACCCGCGAGCTCTGGGTACGTGTTTTACCACGGTAAAGAATCTCCGCTTGGCTGGAGAGGAAACTTCAAGTGCCAGCTCAAACTGAGATGACAGCTGGTCCCCAAGGTGGTGAAATCAGGTTTCCACAGGCTTATTCTCCTTCTAATGCCCAACAAGTAGCTGTTGTTTTTTTTTCCCTCACATTTTCTTATTAAATGAAAATGAAAAACTGAGTAGGCTGCAAATGATGGGATTCTATTTGGCTCTCTGTAAGGATTTTAATAAATGCTACAGCAGCTGTTTACATGTTTTTCACGATTGCCCCATGCATATCAGAATGATTTTCCCCATTGTTCAATGCACAAGCCCACATTTGACTCAAGTTTGCCTATGAATGTTTGCCATTCTCATTTTTTTTTGTGCTCTTCTGAGAACTGTTAGTTACCTGATGAGGACAATACTATAAATTTGGAATCCTAAGCTCTTTCACCTTATGAATACCATCCTTCTTTTTTTTTTTTGCAACACATCTTGTATATGACCTGAGAGTCAGTTTGTGAGCTGTATGTAGCACAATTCACAAAGCAACAATCTCTCCTGGATTTCCAAATAAAGTATTTGAAGGGAATGGTATTTGCAGAATGTGCTATAGTGGTAAATTTAGAGAGTACAAGATAATTACTTGTAATTATGGCAATTTCTGTAAGGGAAATCATCTTAATTTGTTCCCACTAAGAAGCAGAATTGCTCCACTCATAGCATTTGAATCTTTTTAGGAGATTAATGCCATGTGCCTTCATTACTTTGAATGGACATTACAGCTTTTCACTACATCTGAAATTACCCCCTTTAATTCATGCTTCTGTTTAAATTTCTGTTAAATGCAGTCTTCACTTGAAAAGGAAAATCATATTCCAGATCCCTTGTCGAGGAGAACCTGCACGTCCATCCTAAGTAAATTGTAAGAGAATAGCACAGCTCTCCTAGGACGACAAACCCCACCAAGAAGTCATAGCCTGGACAGTGAAAATGGCCTCTTACTGTCCTTGGAGCATTTCCTGTCATGCTGATCCCCGAAGACTTGAAAATGTAGTTGGCCTTAAGGCTGAGGTGTGTAATTGCTGTGGCTTAAAAGGAGTGCTGTGTCTCTGGGCATTTTTTTTTTTGTGAAGATAAAATTGTGACTACTTTCTAATTTTTAAGTTTTTAATTATACCATCTGGGAGAGACAACCCACATGCAGGTTAAGATGGAGAAACTGTAATGGTAAGAGTAAGTTTACAGTAGAATGTAATTAATTGGGAAGAATATTGAAAAGGAAATGACGGACATGACTGGATAGGTGACAAAGGTGCTAAATACAGTCACCTCACCGTTAGTTAGGCTCTGCTCGTCTACAGGATAAAAGGACTTCAACCCTCAGGGCTGAGTTGTTTAAAACATTCTCAGCTTTTTTTTTTAACTGCAGTGAGTAAGTGTTAGAGTTTGTCTTCGCTGATGCCAGGTACAATGCTTTGCATGGTAAAAATATTTCTGCATTTTTGGTCTGGGTGGGAGGAAGGTCACCCTGGCCATTGCTTCTCAGGAGCAAGCTCTGCGTGAATGCAGAAACTTCTAAGCAGGATCAGGCAGAGCCAGTAGGACAAAAAAAGCTGCACGGGGCTTAGAACTGTCCTCTGGGTTCTGAAGAGCCCAGCCCCACATACTAGATCCAAAGTGGTAGTGGGATTTGGATTGGTGGATGAAATAACTATTTTGCTAAGCATTTATTAAGGCATAACTATGTGCTAGATTTACCTATTTATGTCCTAATGGGGTGGGGGAGGCGAAGAACTCTAATGGTACATTATTTTGAAATTTGGGATGCTTCTGTTTGTTTGCTGATCACCAGCACTGACTAATTGACTGACTCTGAGCCCTCTAATAACCTACGAAGTGTTAGACCTTGGGAATGCAGATTTAACAGAGTATGACCCCCCCCATTCTGTAGAAGCTTACAGTCTAGACAGGAAGTCAGATGAGAAAATGAGTTACTGCAGTGCGCGGTGATAACAGTGTATTAAATGCAGAGCATTGTGGGATCTCTGGCAAATAGAAGGAGCAGGAGAACCAAGTGGGCCAGCTGCATGTGTTCCCATAGTGCACACTCATTCACTTGTCCCTTCTTTTTCATCAGAGTGATATTTTTCAAAGGCAACCAAAGTAAACTACTTTTAAAAGGGGTTACCACCTCAAATTCATCTATTATTTCCATATTTTCCTAAATACTTTTGGAAAGTAGATGTGTATTTTCTATACATTAAGCTTTGATTAGCTTTAACAGTTGGAGTCTATTTCTAAAATTATTTATTTATTTGAGAGTTGTGCATGCGTGGAGTGAGAAAGCCAGGAGCCAGAGTTTCTTCCAGGTCTCCCGTGTTAGTAGCAGCTGAGACATGAATAAGCACCCGTACTGGGGTGCTGGCATCACAGGCAGCGGCTTCACCCACTCGCACCACAGCATTGCCCTCCCAACCCCCAGACCCTGTGTTTTGAATGTAGCGCATCCTGTAAGATGTGGAATTTTCTGCTTGCAAAATCATTCTGGATTTTGAATTTTCAAATTTGATGTGTTCAGCCTGTTAACTAGGTGTTGCTTCTAGCCTTTCTTTTTCTCTTTTATTTTGCCTCCTGTCATGATGTCCTTCCTTTTCTCGCCAATAGTTTATTATATAGACTTTTGGAATGTGTTGTGCTTGTATCAGCTTGTTGCTCTGTGTGGTCTTTGTTTTTAATTTAGGAAGCAATTCTTTTTGTATACCAGACTGAAGGAAAAATTAATGATCAAAATGAATGATAAAAATATTTGGAAGAGATGTATACCTTATTTTCCCTTTAGAAATTCTTTTGACACATTGTGGGGGTTCTTTTTTTTTTTTTAAAAGATTTATTTATTTTTATTGGATAGGCAGATATACAGAGAGGAGGAGAGACAGAGAGGGAGATAGATCTTCCATCCACTGAGTCACTCCCCAAGTTACTGCAATGGCTGGAGCTGAGCCAATCTGAAGCCAGGAGCTTCTTCCAGGTCTCCCACATGGGTGCAGGGTCCCAAGGCTTTGGGCTGTCCTCGACTGCTTTCCCAGGCCACAAGCAGGGAGCTGGATGGGAAGTGGGGCTGCGGGGATTAGAACTGGTAATTATATGGGATCCTGGTGCATTCAAGGCGAGGACTTTAACCACTACTCTGTCGCGCCAGGCCCTCTGGGGGTTCTGAGAAGTCCTTCAGTAGTAAATAGAGGAAGGAGAGGGCTAAAAAAAAAAAAAATCTCTAATCCCTTTATGCAACCAAATATTTCCCTAATAGGATGACTTCTTTTTTTCCGCAACATGAAAATATATGTGTTTGGGAAATTACTTTCTTAACATTTTTTTTTTTCTGAATTAGATGTAAAAATTCATACTCACACTCAGTATGGAGATAGCCTTTCCTCTTATCGTTAAAATTAATTGGAAGGAAATAAAAGAAAGGAGGAAAAGAATGAAATAAAAATAAGACAATAAGAATAGGAAGATGTGAGAAGAAATGTACCTTGTAAAAGTATGAAATGTTACTAAGTTATGACAGAGTGGGAATCCATTTACTTGGTTTCTGGATTTAATATTTCTCTAGAGACGTGAAAATATTGCTAAGTGCCAAAGTACTTTTTCTGTCATTGATTCTTTTTTTTTTTTAATAGCGCTTAAAACATTTCCCTACTGTTTTTCCTGAAAATTGTTATCTTGGATTTTGCTTTATTATTAAGGACTAAAAAAATTAACACTCTAAATTAGATAAGAGGGTGTGGTTATCTTGGCAAATTTTATAGTTGGGAAAGCTTTTTCCTTCCTGACTGTTTCAAGGCAGATAAGTCTGGCATAATAAAACCAGGACCTCAGTGTGATACTGCCTGTGGTATTGTGAATGGCTGACTGGTAGCTGAATGCGTAGGGTGTGAAGGAAGGTATGAATTTTTGTTTGGTGACTCTTTTGGTGGGTTGCTGTTATTTTTCTGGACTTGTACTGGAGGGAAAAGCCATTTCTGAGCTTTATTTGAGGGAAGTTAGGGAGGGCCATCTAGTCTGTCCATCCTCACCTTGTCAGAGAGCTTAGATAAGAACTGGTATGAGGCAAGGAACGTACTCTAAGTCTAAAATATTCCAGTTAGGTCTCCCGTGATGAGTTATTAAGTAGTCCCTAAGATCAAAGCAGGGAGAGAGAGACGTGAGAAGTTACATCACCTATTTAAGATCCAAGTCCTAGGGCAAAGCAACTAGCTCTATGAATACAGATAAATTAGTTATTTACAAAAAATTCTGTAAATGTTAGTTATTTATTTGAAAGAGCAACAGAGAGTACAGAGAGAGCGAGAGAGGAGAGAAAGGGACAGAGACATCTTCCATGCCTATAATAGCTGGGCCTGGGCCAGGCCAATGCCAGGAGCTGGGTGCTCATTCTAGGTCTCCCATGTGGGTGCCAGATGCTCCAAATACTTGGCACATCTTGCTCTGTTTTTCCCAGGCTATTAGCAAGGCGCTGGATATGAAGTGGAGCAACTGGGGCAGGAATCAGCATCCACATGCTGGTCCCAGATAAATTTTTGTTTTGCTTTGTTTGTTTTTTGGGAGGGAGGTAGGAACAGGGGGAGAAGAGTAGAGGGGGGAAAGGAAAGGCCAGGAGAAGGAGAGGAAGAGAGCGAAGGAGAAGCATGAGAGAATAGTTCTTTGTCTGAATCCCTACATTCTTGCAGTGGTGCTTGGACCCATCCAGGGTGGGAGCTAGCAGATAATAAATAACTTAACCCTGGTCTCTTGTGTGACAGCAGGAAGCCAACATTTGGGCCATCATTACTGCCTCCCAGAGTTTATACCAACAGAATGCTGGAGTCAGGTAATAAATCCAAATTATCTGCTATGGAATATAGGTGTCTTCATTGCTAGGCTAAGGAGCCCCCTCCCCAAGGTGGACTTTTATGTGTGTGTATGTTTTTAAAAATGTTTAGGTTATTTATTTATTTATTTATTTATTTATTTATTTATTTATTTATAGTTTTGTTAACCTTGGTCTTTTAAAGTGTTTTTGAAAAATTTGTCTGTTGTCTTGAGGAGAACCAAAGAAAGATTGGGTCTTGCATAGGACGAATGTTTACTCACTTGACCAAGCCTCATCTCCATGATCTTCTGTCAGATCTAACGTGTTGGAATTAATCCCTTCTTCCCCTGTATTCTTCTCTTACCCTCTTTAGAGCCATTATTGCAGCTGTGTCCATTGAGAAACCAATTGATTGTATGTATTCATTACGCACAGTTTATCAGCCATTCAGTATGTCAGAGGGAGTAAGAGGGTCCTTGTATCGTAGGAGCTAGTTGTGTATTCCTTCGCGTGTCTGTATCGGTTTTTCCCAATTGATCCCAAGATGCCGAAATGCAGTGGTGGACTCGTAATTATGTTCTCCCTGGACCTAGCATACTGTCCGACCTCTGCAAGGCATTCAACAAGTCCTTTCATATACACTGAATTAGTTTGTGTTTCTGATTCATATAGACCTGAAGATTCATGGATATTGGTCCACTATAGTTTAAATTTGGGTAACAGGCATATGTTGGAGAGAAACCAAAATTCTGACAGGTTCTGATAAATGGCACCTCCAGATGGATTTAGTAAGTCAGTAATGGATGGATTCAGACTCTGGTGCTCCTTATGTTGGTTTGCAAACCACTGAGCTGTTGTGCCTTGCCTTAGCTTATTTTAAATAAACCAAATAACTGAAGAGCTGTGTTTTATAAATATAATTTGTGGTAGAAACAAAGGATTGCATCTTTGTTTACATGTACAATGATTTAGTAAGCAATAGAGTCAGATGTCAAAAGGCTTTTAGGTCATTGGTTGAGTAGCATTGTGGTTTATTATTTACCTTTTGCCTACCACAAATGTTCTTTTAATCCAAGAAACCCAGAGTAAATGTTTGCTGAGAGTTTCTGCAGTGCCTAAACAATAAAATATTCACATACTTTAATGGTAGCAAAATTGAATGGCGAACAGCTGGCAGCTGCTATTCCTTACTGATATAATCCAGGAGGTTTGTGAAAGAGGAACATATGGATAAAGGCTAACTGGAAATTAGAACGATCTAAATGTTTGACTAAATGTGGTTATACTTTGGTACGGTAAAGCACAGAGGTAAGAATTGACCTTGTGTTGAAGGCAAGTGGCAAGAAAGAACTTTCCTGGAAAAGGTTTGATAGGAGCTCAGAGTTAGGTCTGACATGTTTTCACCTGGGATTAGAGAGCAGCGCTTTCCTCTAAGGCCCAGAGAAAGAGACAGTCCCTCAGAAAACCTATAAGTAGCCGACCTTTGCAAGCCCGTATTTGAGAAGCATACCATAACATAATATAATGCAGTATTCTGAGTGTCCTATGGTTGGGGGTACTTCTAAATCTCGGGAGCACTGAGAAAGGGACACATGGGAAGGAGATAAGGTGTCTCAAGCTTGAGTGAGAAGTGAGAGTTTGCTCCATATTAGAGGGTTTTTGTTTTTGTTTTTGTTTTTGTTTTTTTCCAAGCAGGACATCACCTTCGGCAAGGGCAGGAAGGTGTGAAGGAGTAGAACACATCTACTTACATACTAGTTCATACTTGTACATATAAGTCCTAGTGCACGCAAGTCCTAGGACATACAAGTCCTAGTACACACAAAAAAGTGTGATGGATGAATGATTATTAGGAGCTTAACTTCTACATCAAGACAGCAAATCCAATACCTGAAATATATACAACTTCTAGTTGTCAATTATAGCCCAGTAAAGCCGCTAACGGTTTACATTCTTTTAGTCCATGATGTAAGTAGTGACCAAAATGATAGCCAGGAAAACGTATGCATGTGGGATGATGAGTATTTCTGAATGTTTCACCCAGTATCTGTTAAAAGAGTGAAAGTGAAAGGATGAGTGTGTGTGTGTGTGTGTGTGTGTGTGTACATGTGCAGAGATTTGTTCAGGTGCTTTTCCACGTTACCTCACAAAGCCGGTTCTGATGAGTCGAGTCCAGTCAACCTTCAGTATTCTGCCTTCTAGGTTCTACATGTGCACGTTCAACTAAATGAGGATTGAACATACGCTCGAAAAAATTTGTATCTGTAGAAACCTTTCCTTGTCATTATTCCCTAAACACTGTAGCATAGCGACTCTTCACATAGCACTTATGTTTTATTGTATATAATTAGTAAGTTAGGCATCATTTAAAATGTATGGGAAGATGTGCATGGGTTATATACAGTGCTGCACCATTTTATGTAAGGGACTTGAGCAAAGGAGTATCTTTATATCTGTGATGGTCCTGAACCAGTTCCCTGTAGATAGCCAGGTATGGCTGTTACCAGAGAATTTCGATGTTTCCATATGTAACAGTCTAGGTTAAAATCATTGTGGTGATCTTGGGGAGCGATACAGGAATTTGTGACTTTTGCCCAAGCCCACAGTGTGAGTTGCTTAGCTAATGAGCAAGTAGAGGTTGTTTCCCACCACCTCGTACTGGAATCACTCTATAGATATGCCCATATTTGGATCACTGCTGGCATCATCTGACTCCCTGCTGGGTGGTACCCACCATTCTCGTCTTTATTGTAGTAGTCTGTGTGCGCTACAGGGCTGTTAGCAGTTCTTGGAGACACTGGTCTGACTGCACAGACAGGTAGCACTGGTGTTGCTACCATAATGATGAAATTTACTGGAAGTTATAGTTTATTTACATAATCTGGTTAACTTTAATAGCATTTAAATTACTTTGGCTAAGTATTGCAATAGCCATTGATGAACCAAAAAGTATTATTTAAAGGTTTATCACACTACCAGTAAACTTCGGTGTATCTGTGGGAAGCTATACACTACGGTATGTTTTACGAATTTGGGATTTCAGTACGTCCAGAGATCTTTAAGGATGTCAGAGAGCTACAGAAGTTTCTGACAGTTTTCTTTAAATAGTTTTTAAGCTTTTAATCTGCAAGCTTTTACTTTATAGATATATGGCAAATTATATTTTCTCATAAAAAAATCAAATTGGACTTCTACCAGGTTGCCTGAAGGAGTAAATAATGGAGATGAGAAAAAAGAATCTAGTGTCAGGCATTGGGTGTTACAAGTTATTAGTAATGTTCACGAACGTGCACATTTAAAAATAAAAAGATATTTTAGTGTTAATGCAGTAAGGGCTTACTTGATTTTTAAAACGTCTTTAAGCTTGTTTAGATGTGACTAAAATGATTTGATTCAATGTTGTTGACATTTAATGCTGTTGTCTGCTGAGTGCAAATGGTATCAGGAGTTTTAAATCCCAAATGACAGCAAAGGTGTCCACGAAAAAGTTACACCTGCCCGCTTACTTACAGAATTCCTGCAGTTCAGCAAAGTCATTGATCAGAGGTGATTGAAGTCTCGAGTGACAGGAAGGTGGCATTCATTCTCACGTTTTTCAGCGTGACGAGGCACAGACACGCAGGTTCATTTGCTCCTCTCCTTCCATTTAAAAACAGTTATTGATTTTTTTTTCTTTTTAGTTATTGGAGTTTTTAAAGATAAGCACAACTGAGGATGACCATAACACCTGCATTCAAACTTTTTTTTTTCTTGGTGAGGCATTTATTATAACTCCTTTTGTTTTGAAGTAGCAATTATAGATGGTTTGTTAATTTCCTTAAACAATCAAATTGCACTAGTTCTTCTGTAGGTGGTGCTTTTCCTTTCAATAAATAATCAGCCATATGTTGATAAATATTGCTAAACATGTATGAAAAAAATTCCAACCTCTGACACCAGACAAATGTGATGTAACTTTTTTTGTTGTTCTCAGTTCCACTTTTTAAAGGTTTATTTAAAAATCTTGCATCCACTGACTCATTGTAATAGGCATCAATGAGCCCTGCTCAGGACAGGAGACAGGAACTTCATCTGGATTTCCCGTGTGGGTGACAGGGCCCAAGCACCGAGGCAGTATTCCCTGTTTTCCATATGCTGTTAGCAAGAAGCTAAATCAGAAGGAGTGCAGCTGAGAAACAGACTGGCACCCTTGCAGAATGCTGTCATCGCAGTCGGTAGCTTTATTCCGAGCACCGGGATGCTAGCCTGTCCGGGTTCCCTTTGAGGACATGCTCATTTGGGGTTGTCTTCAGAAAGTCAGTGACTTATTTATAAAATGAAATCAAAGCAATTTCTTTTTAAGGTTTTCATTTCTTGTACTTGTATTTTCCTAGATTAAGCTAAGTCAGTGACAGTTTTCCAGATAAGTAGTTTCATTTGCTGGCTTTCTAAAAACAAAATATCTGTTTAGCTTGGCTTTGGGTATGTGCATATTAGCACAGAGCAGAAAAGAATATGCCTAGAGTGAGTGTCGAGGCACGAAGGATTAAGCTGCTGCTTGGGATGCCCACATTCCACGTTGGAGTGCCTGGTTTGAATCCTGCCCACTCTGCTTCCAAGCCAGGTTCCTGCCTGTGTGCCCAGGAGGCAGTGAATGTGCAAGTATTTGGGTTCTTGCCCCGCTACATGGAGGACCCAGATGGAGTTCCTCACTTCTGGCTTCTGCGTAGCCTACCCTGGCTGTTGTGGGTGTTTGAAGAATGAATCAGAGGATGGGACTTTTTGTTTTGTTTCATCCAACCCCTCTCTGTTTTTCTCTTTCTTCACTCTTCCTTTCAGATAGATACATCAATCAATCCATCAATTTTAATCTTCATCTTTAAAAATTGGATATGCCAGGTTCGTTTTCTAGAATTAGCTTGAGCCTATACAAAAGAAAGAAAGTAGGCAAAAATATATCTGAGCATATATGGAAGCACAGTTTGCAGTCATGTGGCTTGTTTATAGATAGATTGCTTCTTTTGGGGGTGAGCTAGAGATGGTGTGGTTCGCTAGGAACAATTGGTCGTTTGTCAATCGTAGCATGAGCTTCTGTAGGGCGCAACTCTAGAGCAGAATAAGGTCCCTGTGTGCTTCTGCCATGTTAGTGCTGAATGACATTTTATTAGACCTACCATAATTACACAAAAGACTGGATTAAATGTGGCACTGCACATGTGAGTATGCACCAGTTAAAATATAGCCAAAGCATTTTCTCAGTGTACCTTAGCTAAAATGTTAAAAAAAAATTGCATGTTTCTTGGTTTTGTGACTGTATAAAAACAGAATCAGAATTGCTTTCTTTCATCCTCTTGGGGAGGAAAAAGACATAGCCAGAGGTCACAGAGCAGAAGCTTCTTTTTTGTTCTTAAGTATGATTTTGAGAATTATTGCAGCTGCAACAAAAAGAAGCTACCAGAAAAGTACCCAACTTTCATGTGGCACTTGTGTTTAGTTTTCATTGGAATTAATATTAGAAAAATAAAACGTTTTATTTGAAGATGTAAGTTTGAACTTTTGTTAATAAAATACTTTTTCTACTGCAACCCTGATTGTTAAGCTAGTAGTGAATTAAAAAGTACATTTTTAATATAAGCAGAGAGAATTAGGCTTGTTTATAATTCAAAATGAACTTTTAGTTATCCAGCCAAAAGCTTTCATCTGTCTTCTTTTACAATTGAAACAAAATCTATTTACTCCTGTCAATCAGTAGTCATCTAGGGTGATGACAAGGGCTGTACAAACATTAGTGCCAGCTGCCAACGAATCTAAAGTTTAACTTTTCTAAACCAGCCTTCTGCACAGGAAAATAGTCAGCCTTTCATGATAAGATTTGTAACTCAATTGCTTAATTTCCAATAAATTTAAACAAAAATAGAGCGTCTTTTAAGGAAGTATCCCTGAAGTATCAGGGTATTTATATTCCTCAGAAGATGTGAAACAAAGGGAAGTGGATGATCTTATGCTAAGACCATGACTCCAAGGTTTTAGTATAAACTGAAACAGTTTCTTTCTGGCATGGCTGGTTTGCTTATAACTCAGTGCTCTGGTTTAACCAGAATACCAACACACCACATCTAGAAAATGGTGTTTCCTTGTGTTGATTCTCGGCTTGCCCCTTATTGTCTCTTTTGTTTTCATAAGGAGTACTAAATCAGCAGTGTTTGTAAATAATGTCCACAGGCAGCAAGACAGCAAAACAAGAGTAAGTTCACTTCTGTGGAAGAAGTTTGGTTGAATTCAACAGATGTGTGTGAAGCACCCACTTTGGTACAAGAAATTAGATGCTGGGATAAGAACCATAATATCTCATCTGCTTGGATGAGGTTCCCTCTATTGGAGGTTAGCATCTTATCAGATGATCAGTGCACATTACCTGCCGTGCTACAGTACAAAATATAAGAGGTATGCTATGAAGTGCTATGGAATGAAGGGGAGGGAAGAATTTCTGTTGAAGGCATTGGAGAAGGCTTCTTCGGAAAAGTAGCGTTTTAATTTGTCATAAAAAATGGGTAGGATTTCAGCAAGTAGACGTGGAGATTAAAATATTTAAAAATGAGACATTTTTTCCAAGTAATGAGGTTGAAAGAGGCGAATGTTGATACAATGAGAAATTGTGGTTTCAGACAGTTATACAGAATTCTTAGTCATGATTCCATGCTGAATATTGTTTTTTTTGTTAATGTTTTGTTTTTTAATTTTGGGGGTCTTAAGAATGATTTTTAAAAATTTACTTTAATCATTATAATCATCTAAGCCTTTTTAAAAATTCATGTTTCTAGACTCTGCTCCCACGGAGTCTGTCACAAGCTTTGCTGGTTCTACTGTGACTCCATCCAGTCAGCTTTGGAAGATAACCTTTGGTGTGAGCTTTCATTACTTACAAAGCAATAAAAATTACAGCATTTCCTCTTCTCAATTCCCAGCATCTAAATCTAAACAAAACAGAGAGACTTATTCCAGTCTATGTTTAGTTATTTGATTCTTGGTATTTCATTGTTCAAGTGGGATTTGAATTTATTGTTAACCATAAGCACATAGGTGTTCAGTGACTATTTGTTGAATAGATGAAAATACACTAAAAAAAAAAAAAAGAAAACCTAAGATTAGAGAATACTCCACAATAAATACCGTTGAAAACCTTCTTTGTCTTCCTCCATCTTTGTCTCTATTCTGTTTTCATTTGATCCCAGAATATGGTGCTCTTAGGTTTTGGGGAAAGCCATGCAGGTTTCGTGTGGCCCACACTTTGTGCGTCACTGATATCCAAGTTTCTATAACATTTTTTTTAAAGACTTATTTATTTTTATTACAAAGTCAGATATATAGAGAGGAGGAGAGACAGAGAGGAACGCAAGTTTACCTTGCAGGTTCCAGGGGAGGAGATGCGACCTGAAGAAGTGGGGGGACAGTGCTCTTTTGGCAAATGACAAAGTTCATTTGCAGGGTCTCAGTTTTTATACATTTCATGAGACAATGATTCAGATATAACTCAGAATTAGATCATGCCTAAGAACACAGAGACAACAAAGAAGCTAACAAGGTGACTTAGAGTTACTGAAACAGGGAATAGATAATACTGTCCGTCCTTGATGGACTAGACAGAGCACAGATGTCTGCCTGTCTTCCGGGAGAGCATGGAAGCACATCCAAGGACTCACTGGGGGCAGGAGCACACTGCGGGTGAGAAGCCTTCCACCTTCTCTCTCCTGGAGCCTCTTTTCAACAGGATCCCACAGGCCTCCGCTGTTCCAGCTTTCCTAAGGGCTGTATTCCGAAAGAGGAAGATCTTCCATCTGATGATTCACTGTCCAAGTGAGTGCAACGGCCGGTGCTGTGCCGATCCGAAGCCAGGAGCCAGGAACCTCCTCCAGGTCTCCCATGCAGGTGCAGGGTCCCAAGGCTTTGGGCCATCCTTAGCTGCTTTCCCAGGCCACAAGCAGGGAGCTGGATGGGAAGTGGAGCCGCCGGGATTAGATCCAGGCCCGTATGGGATCCTGCCGCGTTCAAAGCGAGGACTTCAGCTGCTAGGCCATGCCGCCGGGTCGGATTTCTGTAACATTGTAAAGGGCAGCTAGATAAAGCAAATCATAACGTTGAAAATTTCTGTGATTTTCAGCCTATTTTGTAGCTTATAAATTTGCTTCTTCCCTTGACCCAAAGTGTTTTTTCTGGAGATCTGAAAAGAGAGTGCATGCTGATGAGTATTTTGAAGTTCTAAGCAGTTCAACGGCTGTCATTGGGGGTTGAACTGTGCAGTATATTTGATTTGTTATAGCTTCTTTATTCTACTCGCTCAGCATTTTCCTGGCAGTTAATTACATAGTGGCTTTAGGGTGCATTCCATAAGATGCTGAAGACACAGCTTTGCTGAAGTCTGACACACTTTCCTCCTTGGTTACATAGCTAATGGCCACTCCGGGATAATTAGCAAGAAGAAACTCCAGCGGCCCAATTACTGTCTTCTCAAGGTTTTCCCTCTTAATTCTTCTTTGCTCAAACCTTGAGAGATTGCCTCCATTGTAGATTATCCATGTGTGCCATTTAAAACTGGTTTTTCTTACTTACAGTGAGGAAAAGGTAAAAGATCTATATTTTTGTGTGTGTGGAATATGATAAGAAGTTGATTGTATTTTAGAGGAGACATCGACTACTACAGTTCAGGGCATGAGATCGTTCATATTTGCACAGCAACAGTAATCCCTGACTTTTGATTGCTGGGTTATGGCTCATATCAAACTGCCCTCCTCTCTATATATATACCAGAAAGCTTGATTGGGACATTGTAACTTACTGATGTAATGAAAATGCATGTGCACATGCCTTAGTAATAAAAATATGTGAACACATCTCCCATAGCATGTGATAGGTAGATAGAATCTGAATCTTGTAAACTCCTGATTCTTCTTAGTTAGCCATATATCATCTGCCCTTTTAGAATGTCTGACCAACCTAGTGATCTCATTCTCTCCAAGTGGCCTCAATGGTCGGTGCTGTGCAGATCCAAAGCCAGGAGCCAGGAACTTCCTCCAGGCCTCCCACATGAGTGTAGTGTCCCAAGGCTTTGGGCCATCCTCGACTGCTTTCCCAGGCCACAAGCGAAGAGCTGGATGGAAATGGGCCTTCCAGGATTAGAACTGGTGACCATATTGGATCCTGGCACATTCACACCACCAGGCTCAATACTTATATTCTTTAACTTTTTATTGAAGCTTGCATGATGTGGACAATTCATATATTTGGCATTTTAAATTTTTATGAAATCAATTTGACCCTTTAAAAATGAAATCCTATCCTGTTTGGATCTTGTGAAGCTTGAGTAGTTGAAATGCCCAATAAAACAGAGAGACAACTGTAGAATTGTAAGCTGCTTTGCCAGTGGTTTGTTCCCTTTTGTGTCTTTGGAATGAAAGTCAGCAAATTTGGTTTCCTGGTAGCTCTTCTGTGTCTTAGCTGTGTGATCCTGGGCACAAAAAATTGTGTTCTCATTCAGAGCCTTGAGCTTTTTACCTGCAAGACTGACTGAGGGAGACTGCCCTGGTCTCAGAGCATCTCAGTGGATTAGGTGTGCATGAAAGTACTGGAGATACATTAAAGCTGTTATTATGTAGGTTGCAGGGAGTTCCAAGTCATATTTATCTTTTGGTTGCTATGGTCTCTTAACAAATTTTATGAAGTTTCAGAAATGGTTTTATTATAACTTGAAGTCATATTGAAAATGTTTTATTCACATTCAATGAAATAATATATTTTTCTCTCAAGTCTGTATTCTGTGTATTATTTTCTAATGAAAAAATTGTAATTGCTTACCTATGTGCTTCCAGGAAAATGTCTTCATTTTCCTATAACTATTTCTGTGTTTAAAATTTATTTTATTTTTCTCCAGGGAATTTCACTTACTTGATATTATCTCTCTCTTTTTTTCTTGTCATTTAAGGATTGTGTTAATTAAGCACAGACTGAATACCAACCCTGGCACATGTGGTACACCCTCCTCTCATCTGACATGTTTTCCTTGATCATTTTCCTATGTCATCTCAGAGCCACTTTTCAATCCATCTGGCAGGACGCATATTAGGCCAATTTTAATTAAGCTTGTGAATTAAACTCTGAGATCTCGTCTCGGGTATTTTACTAGAATACAGATTTAGATCATTGGTTTTGTCATAATTCAACAAATCATACAATTAAATATCAAAAGCAAATCGATCAAGTCTTCCAACCCGATTCTATTCATTTTATAAAAGTTGTAAATATTGTCCTGATTATTGCTTATGTACTCCGTTTATTTCAAAGGAAGATTAGTTCTTGGATTAGTTTATATGCAAAATTGGAAATTGATTATACGGACTGAATTACTGAATGATTAGCAGAAACGTGCTGTGTTTTTTGGTGCTTAGATTGTTGCCTCTTTACTTTTCTTCGTTCACGGACTGACTTACATCCCTGTCCTGTGCTTTCCACTTCTATTCTTTCTTCTCGTTAACATCAATGCTTGGGCACATGGCCTTGTCCTTGGAGGTTCGCCCTGCTCCTTCCTAGGTGTCACACTTGCCTCTTCTCTAAGGCCTGTGCTGTGCATTGCTCATTTCCAGTTTGGATGCTTTTCCCACCATGATCAGATCTGCTATAGCTTTGTGTTCAGAACTGAGTTCTCCAAGTGGAGGTTTGAAGTTCAGTCTAACAAGAACCATCTCCCTAGAACATTACCCACTGGGCCCTCCGCCACACTGTCTATCAGCTTACGTCGTTTTGCAGGGTTGCAGTTAGCATCCCAGATGTTTCAAATATTCCTTCCTGCAGGCGTTCCCCAGTTGCAGTCTGATCAACTGCAGATTTACGGTTGCTCTCTTGAGAGCTGGGCTGCATCTGTACAGGGTGTTTGTTTCTGAAAGGTCATTTCCTGGTGTGAATTCCAACCAAAGAAGATGAAGCCAGGGGACAGAAAAAGCCCTTTTCCCCTGTGAACCCACTTTTCTTAGGACAGACATTAAGCATCCTTTCAAGTGTGCTGCGCAGCATACAGAATTAGATGACGATATAATAATGATTGACAGAAATTGGTGGAGATAAAAAATAAAATCTAAGCTCGTCTAAGCCTTGACATGTGTTTAGGTTTCATGGTGAATTTTGTAAAGAATTGTTTCTGAGTTTGAAGTAACTAGTAGCATTCTCATTGTTTACAATACCCCAATCGAAGCCTAAATACAATTTGGCTTCCCTTATCTCTTTTGGGTTTAATGTCATTTGGCTGTCATTGTACTTGGTTTCTAAACAGTCAAAGCAATTAGTTGTTAGTTTATTTCACTGTCACCATTGTCATTAGTGGTATGCTACCTCCTCTCATGACAATGGTGGTGGACAGTTTGTTTTTTTTTTAACTTCTAATTTTAATTAAAGTTTTATGAAAACATAGTGTAATGTCTTTAGAATTCTAAATAATTTTGACAGGGTGTTTTGAAAGATAAGGTATTCTTCCTGCATTATAAAATTAATACCAGTTAAGATTTCTTATAACAAAATCAGTCTTCCTTAGCCTTCCAAGTTGCTTCTGGTCTTAGTGTGAGGATCAGAGTTCACTGTAGCGTTTCAGCTTTTATCATTCAATTTTTTGAAAATAAAACCCAACTTATTATTTTTTTATAACACACTAGGTAGCTAGAAAAAGCCTAATCTTAAAGGAGCAAGTAAACATGTTGATACCTAGAATCTTCATAGAAGCTCACTTAGATATGCTCTGCGTATCAAACATCTAAATGTTACAGTGAGGCGATTCTTCACAAAGCTAATAATCCAGGATTTAGATACAGTATTTCTTTTTAAAGATATATCTATTTTAATTTGAAAGGCAGATTATATATAGAGAAGAGATACACAGAAAGGGAGAGAGAGAGTCTTCCATTTACTGGTTCACTCCCCAAATGGCCACAATAGCTAGAACTGAGCTTATCCAAAGGCAGGAGCTTCTCCTGGGCTGCTCACGTGGGTGCAGGGTCCCAAAGACTTTGACCATTCTCCACTGCCTTCCTAGGCTGTAATCAGGGAGCTGGATCAAAAGTGGAGCAGCCGGGACACAAACGAGCTCATTTGGGATGGTGGTGGTTGAAGACTGAGAGTTATCCTGATTTGCCACCCCACCAGCCCAGATGAAATGTTTCAAATGGAGAAAATTTGCCTATCATTCTATTTTGTATTCTGATGTTCTTGTACTCTCCTTGCCTTTTCTATCAACAAGCATCACTGTACCAACATACAGAGGCAGACATTCTAGAAGAATAAATTACATGCTACAACTGTCAATTGAATGAAACAGCAGTGGAGTAACAGTTTGAGAGTGCAGCTGACAGTAAAGGAGGAGTGAGCCTTTGTTTGGTGGAGGAAGGATGGTGGGAAGGTCTGTCTGCCACAGAAATGGGAAAATACCTGGTAAACCCAATAAGTGTAGAAAACTGCTCTGGTGTGATCCTTATATGGTTAGTGGGGAGCTGTAAAGAGGCCAGCTGAAATGCTAAATTGGGTCACATTGTGAAAGCCTTGTATGACATGCTAAGAAATTGTGGTTTTCAGGAGCCAGTAAACATTGAACAGATGTTTTCCAAACTTGGCAGAGAAGCATAATCTATGTCTCTGCTCGCTCGCTCTCTGTGTTTGGGTGGTGGAGGATGAGCTGCAAAGGATTCGTCGTTGGAAAAGGTGTAGCAGGAAAACTGTTACGCAGCTCGAAGAGTTAGTGAAGTTCTCATCGAAGAGTGGCAAAGATAGTCCGTGAGACACGTTTTGTCTCTCTGGCACAACCTTCATTCATCTTCTGTGGGATAGATCTTCCAAATGTTGAAAGGTAGTTTTGTGTCCTCCATCAAAGCATGTATTTGGTGAACAGAATCCCAGCTCCTCTTTGCAACTAAAGCCGAGGAGAAGGGTCAGTGATTTGTCAGTCTCCTCGTATTCCTCTCTGCTCGTAACTTCTATGTGAGTGTCCTTTTTGTTGTTGTTGTTGTTTGTTTTTAGTTATTTAGTTGAAGGGCAGACACACAGAGATCCTGACCACTGGTTTACTTCCAGGATGCCCACAATGCTGTTCTCACTCATGGACGGCAGGGCCCTAACCATTTGAGGCATCTTTTTGCTTTACAAGATTTGATTATTTAAAAATATCATTGAGGTAGGATATTTAGTTGTAGGAAAATCCCATCGGGGTCTTGAAGCATGGAGAGCAGTACCCTAGAACCCGTATGTTATTACTCCGTTGGCCAGGAATATTGACAATGAAAAGATTCTGCTCATACTTTTTTTGCAAGGAGGACTTAACTGATTTAGGACATCCATTTGTTTCTGTTTGTTCTGTACTGCTAGATATTTAGCATTTGGAGTTCTTTCTTAAGATATTGTTTCCACTGCCTTTGCAATCATAAAACTCATGGGTAGTGAAGGCCATTACACAGCGGATCGTTCCTCTGTGGCTGTGAAACCACTCCTCATTCACTCCTGTGCCTTCATGGGCAGGTTGCAGTCCTCGCCGAATTGTCATGAACAGGTGCTCTCATAAGCACTGAGCTCTGGTGACACTTGCCCCTTCCCCACTCCCTATCCCCATCTCCCCAAGTCTCCTCTGGAGCTTCTGAGGATGGAAAAGAATGATCTTTGGAATCAGATTTCTATTCCAGGACAATGTTTGGGGAATGGGCTATTGGATGAGGCTTGCTTTTAGGTGAGTCAATGTGAGAACTGAGGCCGTACTGTGAGTGGGAATGCCTTTTCTTATGAGTCGGACCATTCCATGGTTGACTTCAGGTAGGAGGAGGTGAGTGTCCCTACTGTGGGCCCTGACTGGAGCCCACAAATATTTCAATATTTGAATGTGACAATATTATATTATATTACCTTTGTAAAACAATCTAGAAAATGGGATACAAAATGCCACTAAGTTTTTGAAAAACCTTATTTCTACTAAGCAGACTTAAAGATGTACTTGTAAAGCAAGAGAATTTTAAGAGATAAACTAAAATAAGTTCCTGGTTTTTGGCTTTGGCCTGGCCTAGCCTGGACTGTTGTGGGCATCTGGGCGAGTATGGGCATTCTTTTTCTCTTCCTCTCTCTCACTCTACCTTTCAGATAAATACATCTTAAAAAAAAAGAAAGACATGGAATGAAACTTAAGCCTGACCCATACTCTACCCACATTACTCATTTAGAAGTCATTGTGCAGGAGTGGCCATATTCCTAATGTTATGTTTTCAGTGTGCTTGGGTTTGAAACATGACTCTGGCTCCTAACTAGCTTCCCAGTAATGCAGATGCAGAAAGGTGAGGGTGAGGGTGAGGATGTCCCCCATTAGTGTGGGACATCTGGCTTGTATTCCCAACTGCTGACCTTGGCCCACTCCAGCCCCAGTCACTGTGAGCATTGAGGAGTAAGTCAGCAGAAAAGAGCTCCCCCTTGCTCTCTTTCTATGCCTCTCAAATTAAAAAGAAAAGAAAAGAAAAGAATTCCTGTTTTCTTTGTTTTCATTTCATCCCAGTTGAGAATTAGTAATGACCAAAATATGTAGTAATGTTTATATCATTAAAGATGGACTTCTTTTTTTAAAAAAAAAATATTTTATTTTTATTACACAGTCCAGATATACAGAGAGGTGGAGAGACAGAGAGGAAGATCTTCTGTTCAATGATTTACTGCCCAAGTGACTGCAACAGCTGGAGCTTAGCTGATCTAAAACCAGGAGCCAGGAATGTTTTCCGGGTCTCCTACGCTGGTGCAGGGTCTTAAGCCCTTGAGCCGTCCTCAACTGCTTTCCCAGGCCACAAGCAAGGAGCTGGATGGAAAGTGGAGCTGCTAGCGCTTGAACTGGTGCCCACTTGGTATGTCAACATTGTAGGCGGTAGCTTCACCCATTATGTTACAATACAGACACCCCTTTTCTGCCTTTTAAATAAATAAGTAAAATTTTTAAACTATTAAAAATATGATTCTTTTTAAAATGTTGAAAAATAAATAATTCTACCCTGTTACATTCACTTGATTTGCTAGCTCACTTAATTACTGTTTATGTATGTTTCATCTTCATAAATAAAATACCCATGCTGTATCCTAAATACAGTTCTGACTAAATCTTGGTAAATACCAATTTTGTTATTATTTTAACTGCCTTATTAGTTAGTTTTTCCTGAGCTCTTCCCAACCTACTTGGCTGCTCTTTATAGTTGAATGTCCTCATTTGTTTTGAATCCCAGACATCTTCTGTTGATTCATCAAGGTCTGAGTGCAGGAGTCTCTGTGTCCTCTTCTCTTTCACATTTGTACAGTCCGATTGCTTCTCACCATGTGGGGTTTACTAGAGTTCCGAAAGCTATTTTTATTCCTTTTTTTAGTACGCTTGTGATAAAGCATTAAGTAACTAAAATGAATGAGGATGAACCGGAATGTGTGCAGGGTAGACGTGGAGGCTGACAGAGTGAACAAGAGGGGCGGCTGTTCAGTTCCTTCACGTGAGAAATGACAGGGGAAAATGGATCTGTTTAGTAGGAGGGAGTCCCATAGTAACTTCCTCAACTATTTAATATTTGGGAGAGGAATTAGCCTTGGTTAGCATTGTCCTAAAGATAGTGCAAGGGCAGCAGGGGCGAATTTTAAAGTACACAAGATCGTGTGGGTGCACGTGTGTGCGTGTGTGCACGTGTGTGCATACGTGCACTTGCGCAGGACTGAGTTACTAGAAATGACAGGAAAGTCTTTTGGCTTGCTTGTTTCATTTAAGGGAGCACTTTGACAGTGTGAGAATAGTCTCAGGATGGAATGCTTTGCCTCTGGGGCAGTGAGTTTTCCATCATGGCAAGTGCTCACCTGTGTGCTGTAGAGCTGCTGGTGGTAGGATTCAGGCATGAGATAAGAGGTTGAATTAGATGATGTCTTGTACCAAATGTTTTTGACTCTCGTCTCTCTAACAGCATGAGTCACTAAACAGTAGACTTGAATATAGGTGACCTCTCTTTTAGTCTGTACTATGTTGCTATGTTATGTAGTAATTGTTATTTTTCTTCTCATGCGTAGCACCAATTTTTTTTTATAGCAGGAGAAAGGTGGAGTGACACTCCTGCATTTCACAGGTAGAAATTGTTTGCCATTACAAGGAAAGCTGGAGAGCAGGGATAAGAGTCATAAATTGTAGCTGGAAGCTTGGGATGGATTCCTCTGTGCTGCAGTGGCTTAGAAAGTCTAATGAAGAATGAAACATGATCTGAAGAACTTTTATACAAGAAACACTGTTGCCTGGTTCTTAAGTGACTGCTTGTGCTGGTGCCTTCTGATTCACATGAGAAACAGCCCTCTTTGTCCATCTTCTTCTTCGAAGTTGATGTGAACAGTTTAGGATTCACTTGAAAAGCTCATTGTAATTGCAGGTTATTTTTCCAGCATTCATTGGTGACCTGTGGTCATTGCAGGGCAGGTATAAAAAAGCACAGACTTCATGTTGAGCTTTTGAAATAAAACTGGGGATCTTTTCCTCAGTGTGTTTGCTGATGATGCATTTCATTAAATGAAACACCGTGTAATATTTTAGGTATAACAGGATTTAGGAGACGTGGTCCAATCTCGTTGTTGTCGAAGAATTTAAAGCAACTCATTAAGAAATGGATTGGGCTGGGCATGATGACCCAATAGCTTAATCCCTACCTTGTATGCACCAGGATCCCATGTTGCCACTGGCTCACGTACTGGCTGCTCTGCTTCCCATCCAGCTCCCTGCTTGTGGACTGGGAAAGCAGTCAAGGACAACCCAAAGCCTTGGGACCCTGCACCCACATGGGAGACCCAGAAGAAGCTACTGGCTCCTGGCTTCGGATTGGTTGAGGTCTGGCTGTTGTGGCCCACTTGGGAAGTGAACCAGCAGATGTAAAATCTTTTTCTCTGTCCCCTTGTCTCTGTAAATCTGCCTTTCCAATAAAAAGAAATAAACCTCTAAAAAAAAAAGAAATGTATTGGGATTATTATGTTTGTCCATATATAATAATATCGTTTAAGAAACTCTTTTTCCTGGCCCACATTGAAGTGTAGCAGATAAAACTGCGACCTGTGATGCCAGCATCCCACATGGCTGCTGGTCTGTGTGCTTATCCGGCTCCCTACTAATGTGCCTGGGAAAACAGTAGAAAATAGACTGAGTGCTAGGGCCCCTGAACCCATGTGGGAGACCTGGAGGAGGCTCCTGGATCATGGCATAGTCTGGGCTGATTGAGGAGTGAAGCAGAGGATGTAAGCTATCTCTGGCTCTCACTAACTCTGACTTTGAAATAAATAAAATAGATCTTTAAAAAAAACATTCCTTATAGTTATTTATCATTTTTTTCAGCCTTTTGCAAACTTTAAAAAGTCTGCTTCCTAATATTTTAGCATATTGATTACTCAACACCATGTCAATTAATTCTATAATGTTGTAAATTGTTGCTGATGTGCTGGGGCTTCCAGTTGATCGGGATGATATTTTGCCAGCTCTACCTTCAGACCAGAGATGGTCTACCCAAGAAACTGTTGAATGTATCTGGACAATAAGGTGCTGGACTCTGTGCTTGGTATATGTTTGCAAAGAAAGAATCTTGACTTAATTTGAACTATAATACTGCACCAAGGTGGAGGAAGCCGCCATGGGGGGAGGGCATGGGGAGGGTTTGGGGGAATCCCAGAGTCTATGAAACTATGTCACATAACGCAACGTAATTAATTAAAAAAAAAGTCTGCTACCTAGTATCTTCCTAATTAAGACCTATACTCTGAAAATGTGTTTTTTTTTTTAAGATTTATTTATTTATTTTTATTACAAAGTGAGATATACAGAGAGTAGGAGAGACAGGGAGGAAGATCTTCTGTCCACTGATTCACTCCCCAAGTGACCGCAATGGCTGGTGCTGTGCCGATCCAAAGCCAGGAGCCAGGAACTTCCTCCAGGTTTCCCATGTGGATGCAGGGTCCCAAGGCTTTGGGCCGTCCTCAACTGCTTTCCCAGGCCACAAGCAGGGAACTGGATGGGAAGTGGGGCTTCCAGGATTGGAACCGGCGCCCATATGGGATCCTGCCGCATTCAAGGCGAGGACTTTAGCCGCGAGGCCACCGCGCCAGGCCCTAAAAATGTGTTTTAAAAGAAAACCCGTAGAAATTGAAACTGAATTTATAGTTATTTTTCTTTTAATGTCACAAAAATTGAGATTATTAAAAATGTAAGAGGAATTTACATATTTTCTGTGATACTTTGTGAATAAAGCCAGGTATATCTTCACTTGTCATTCTAAGAGTTAACTGACATACTTTTCCTGTAGCCAACTTACCTCCCTTGGAAAGGATGTTCGGCGTATGGCATTCAGTTCCATTCTTTCTTATTCTTCCTTGTTTTTTTAAAGATTTATTTATTTTTATTGGAAAATCAGATATACAGAGCAGAGGAAAGACAGAGAGGAAGATCTTTCATCTGCTGATTCATTTCCCAAGTGGTTGCAATGGCCAGAGCTGAGCTGATCTGAAGCCAGGAGCCAGGAACTTCTTCTAGGATCTCCCACGTGGGTGTGGGATCCCAAGGCCTTGGGCCGTCCTCAACTGCTTTCCCAGGCCACAAGCAGGGAGCTAGATGGGAAATGGGGTCGCTGGGATTAGAATCGGCATCTATGTGGGATCCCAGTACGTGTAAGGCGAGGACTTTAGTCACTAGGTTACTGCGCCGGGCCCTCAGTTCCGTTGTGTACTTGGCCTTGTGTGAAGCCGGGTAAATTGGCACTTTGATCATTCAGCACCACAGCAGCGTTGGCTCTGAGAACTAGAACAACAGAGGAAAGAAGAATCAGTAACCAGGACGATTCATTCTTGAATTCATTCAGTTTACGAGTCAAAATATGTACACTAAAGAACAAAGACATCACTGTATTTTTTAAAGATTTATTTATTTTTTTTTATTTGAAAGGCAGTTTTAGTGAGAGGAAGAAGAGAGAGAGAGAGAAGGCCAGGGAATCTTATGTGCTGGTTCACTCCCCAAATAGCTGCAACAGCTGGAACTGGGCTGGTCTGAAGCCAGGAGACTGGGCCTTCTTCTGGGTCTTCTATGTGAGCATGGGTATCCAAGGACGTGTAGCATCTTCCACTGCTTTCTCAGGCACACCAGCAGAGAGCTGGATCCAAAGTGGGGCATTGGGATTCGAACTAGCACCCATCTGGGATGCAGGCACTGCAGGCAGAGGCTTAAGCGGATATGCCACAGTGCCAATCCCAATTGCTATTGCATTTTGTAACAACTGCAAGTTTTTTTTTCTTTCCTGGAAAAGGAGTTGGAGCTTCAAAAACTTAATCAGTGAAGCAATTAATTGGATTACTAAGCTATACCCACCATGACCCTCAGCTTTCTAGATTTTCAGAAAATAATCTTTCTTGTCTAAATACCAAAACCTTGTACTAAGAGCTGTGTTTGTATATGTGCGCATGCATATAATTATTCTTCCATGTTACCAAACTTTGGAAGTCCAGGGAGCCTGGTACGCTGGACACACCTGCTGAGGAAAGGCCTTTGTTCATGACAGTCTTGGAAAAATACAAGGTCTAGACAACCAAAGCATTGGAAATGAACAATGATGAACTCTGGGTTTGCTTTCCTCTCCCTTTCTCTAGAAGCATCTTTGTCATAGGTGCAGGAGAAGGCTAGACAGGTTGTAAGAGAACTGCTTTTCTTTCCTCTCTAATTAGGCCAGCACATAAGTAAGAATAAATGAGTGTTCTTATTGTGTGCTGCTTCTGATGTTTGTTCTCCATGGGAAGGTAGAGGTTCTCCATGGTGAAGTACCATGAAGGGCAATACTTGCCCAGTTGCTAAAACATCAAATAACATTCCTTTTATAGTTGCCGCTTTTCCCTGTCTCCAAACATGCTTCAGGCAGGCCAGGGACCTCTTTCTTTCTTGGCCTGCTTAAATGGCCAAAAGCGGCACTGTGAATATTTCTGTCGGTTTACCGACAGTCTTTTCAAAGATTTAAGGCCTTTTTATGAATTAATAATAAACTCAATGCAACCTTATTCCCACCAGGAACTGAAGCATAGACTGGGGTGGAGGTGTATCCTGATGCGTGCCTTAAGGCACGGGGTTTATCAGAATCAGAGCAGAAACTCACAGGTACTTAGGAGAGCCAGACCTTCTGGATATTCTGGTTAGGTGCCGTGAGACTTTGGAAATTTTGAGACTTGTTTCTGAGATGAGGCATTTTCTGCCATAATTAGATGTTTGGTAGTGCCAGATTTTGAACTTGCAGTGTAGCAGTTGTTATCAGAGTTTACGATCATCTCTCTGGGTATCTCTGGGACCATTTTTGCTGGATCCCGGTGGAAAATGCATCCCTGGTCCCACAAGGCTGTTCCTCTGCCTCACAGCAGGGCCAGGCTCTTCCCCATCTGTCTTGAACATAGATTTCAGGCTGAAATTCAGGAAAACGTTTGCCGTGTTAAGTCATTAACAACTGTTTCAAAACAGTCTGATTTCTAACAGTTGGTGCATGTGGAGATACCTAATTAAAATAATTCCAGTCTCGTTAATAAGATAAGTGTGTTTTCTAGTTGCCATGGGATTATTGCTATCAGATACAAAAGGCCATGAAGCTTAGCTGAGTGAATTATGCCTGTACTTTAGTCCCATATTAATTTCACTGCAATTTTAGAGTTCAGTCCTTATTTTGCTTACCACTTCCATGTTGGTGACTGGAAGAGGGTGTGTCTGGAGGAATTCTGTGCCCAGGAATCGTTAACAATAGACCAGAGTGCCTGTAGAAGTTCCACAAATGGAGCTTCCCCCAACAGAAGCTCACAGAAATTGAAACACTGCTCCACAGGAAAATCGTTAGTCTCTTGTTTGAATTAGACATCCTCAGGATCTTTTCCAAGAGTCCCTCACTTGAAATTGATCAATTGCTCTTCTGAATGCCTGGAGCCCTTTGTCTGTGTCTCTGCCGTGGGCCTTTGTAGTTCCACCTTCTGCCATAGCTGTTTACATACACGTGGGGTATAGATGCTTCACCTTGAAGGCAGCCGTGTGACTAAGTACTCTCTTATCCCCCCATCCCCATGGAGCCCAGTGTGATGATTTGCCCATTGTGCCTTGCTCAGTAATGTCTTGAGTGATTAGAAAATAGTAGGAGCAATATTTTGTGTAGACTTTACCCCTTTTTTCTTATTCAACATCTTCAGAAGGAACTTAGCAACTGCTTCTGGTCTATTTGAATGTTTTTGTTTTTAAACCTCAAAAACCCAGGTTAAAATTATTCTAAAAACTTCTTCATGTGTATGAGAAGAAATTGACAGAAATCCTCTTAGAAGAATCAACCAAAGATTGCAGACTGAATACCAAGCAAATCAAATTTTCTTTGAGAAAACTCTGTATCAAGATAGAATCCATTAACTGTGCAGAATTCTGAGTTGTCTGTAAGATCTTGGGTCTTGATCCTACAAAGTATTAAATGGTGTTTAGAAAGCCACTGTGCTTTTAGAAGACATAAACTGAAATTTGTCATTGGTCATTCCCTGCCCTGTTGAACTCCAAATGAATTTCTACCACTGCTCTCTCCAGCTGTTTTGACTCTTGATGGTCATTGTCACCCTCACTCCGCTAGATTCTAGCTCTCCTAAAACTCTACCTACTGAATATAGCTGTCATACAACAAACCACTGGGACTTTGGCAGCTAATGACAAGGCCATTGTTAATGTTCCTGGTAAGAAGGCATGTGAATGTACCTAAGAAGTAAAGAGAAGAAATCAGAGATGGATGGAGGGAGAAAGGTGGTAGAAAGGCGAGCTGGAGACTGGAAGGCAATATATGATAGCTCAAGAGGTTGGTTCTCTGCCACCCGCATGGGAGACTTGGATTGAGTTCCTAGCTCCTGGCCATAGCCCGACCTAGTTTGAGTGGTGAGGGCATTTGGGAATAGAACCAGTCCATGGGAACTCTCTCTTTTAGATAAAATAAAGTAAAAAGACTGACTGGAGACAGGGAGGGAGCTGGAGGTTAGTGTTTTGATGCAGGCCCTGAGAGAGAAGCAGGAGAGGAGGGAACGGGATGAGCCAACAAGTGGACAGAAACCTTGGAGCAGGTAACAGGTGTGTTAGGAGCATAGTGGTCCACGTGTGCCAACACTGCTGTTTCCTTTTGTTTGTATATCTTGAAAAACAATGCATACATTCCAGGTTTTTTTGGTCTTATTAGTGTTTGGAAAGCCTTTCATTAGTGGTCATGTGTCTTCTGCCTCTGGAGCCTGCTATTTGAGAAGCAGAGATCAAAAGCCAAGCCACAGTCACATGAAGATGGAAGTTGGTTCCTTAAGCTTCGGGGCAGATGTTTCTTTACTTACTGCCTCTCCAGCTCTCACTGACCTCCTCAGACCTACAGTGTGAATGACTGCAGAGATTGTTTTCATGAGGAAATGAGACCAGGGACTGCTTTGAACTACACAAAGCTGTTTACCTCTGATGGCAAGTAGCCAAGGAAAACCTGTCTAATTCTCTCCTGCAGCCTCTCACACCCTTTCTTGTACGTGAAGCAGACAAAATGGGGGCATTTGCGGGACAGGATACTCTTTGCAGTTGAGAGACAGCCTTGGTTGGCTGCCAGCTACTTTGGGAGTGGGAGGAGGCTTGCTTTAATGCGGTTGAAGCCCTTGATTATTAAGGTAGCTGGAGGAAGGGCGAAGCGGACCTCCACAGAGACACCTGACTCATCTTGGTGTCTGCACACAGAGGAATCTCAACAAGAAGTAGCACAAACAGATGTTAGTGAATCTTTGACTCCAGAATCTAACATCTGCTTTACAAGGAGTCAGGGCAGTTGTTGGTTGTGGAATGTAGTACCCTCCTGGACCTTATCAGCACCACTAATATGATAAGGGGGTAGTAGCTTTGTTCACAAACAAATCATCACATTCAAATCATCGAAGAAAAATGTTCTAAATCATCTCCCCACCCCCAGCCACGGCCCCAGGGTCACCCTTGTGGATACTCATAGTGAGTATCTAATACCAGTTCCTCTGGTAAGTTTGACAGGAGTTGACTGGGATGCAACATTGTGTCCTTCTCTTGGTTTAATGAACAGGTTAATGTGCAGTGAAGAGAACTAGAAAAGCCCAGCGCCTGTTGCCATTGCTACTGACTACTTCAATAGGTTATGTTACCTCCTGGGGATTGAGAGATTGTCTGAAAGTTACTCAGACCTCTTGCCAATCTCTGATCTGAGTCATTTGAAATCTTGCACGATTTGGTAATAAAACTTTTTGATATTATTTTCTAGTTCCAAGCTGGACCCAAGCAGAGGCACAGACGAACAGGAGAAAAGTTGTCCACACTTGATGACAGTCCCTTATGGAGTGCCTCCTGCATGTGGGCGCTGTGCCAATGCCATTAGGTGTCTCACACTGTGAGAATGCTGTGAGAGTTCTAGGATGGCTGAGAATGTTACAGGGGAGGGAACTGAGTCTATGAGTGGGTCAGTCAGCTGCCAGTGACCTGGAGTTTTAACTTGGACCTGTCTACACAGGTGTGCTTCACAGTTCTGTGTTTCTATGCTTTAAGATGAAACAGGATTGCAGACGGGCTTCAAAAGAAGCAGTGTCTAAGTTGTTTAAGGCCCAGAATCCTAGAAAGCAGGGCTTTTAAATTCCTGTTATCAAAAATCATCAACCAACATGTGATGATCAGAATGAATTAAGAAGTAAGTTATTGAACTAGCACTCTGGAATAACTTTAAGCAAAGGGATATGTTTATAAGTCTTTTTGTTTTTGTTTTTGCATATTCCATCCCAGGATTTCTAACAAATGAATGTTTCTTTGCTTAATTAAGTGATGATGCTTGCAAGCCCTGTGTCTCCTGTCACCACCATTATGCATTATTCAGTGTAGATAGCAGGAAATTGTTTTTCTTCTTCTTTGCGTCTACCCCTGCTACTGGAAATAGAAGGTCTGTCAAACCTACTCTTTTAAAGCTTCCTCTGACAAACTTGAATGAAATGGCGTTGCTCCATTTGTAACTCTTACTCTGCTATTTCCGGGGTTTAACAAGACTTCAGTCTCCAGCACATCAGCCTTTATTTGATAGATGTAGTCTTTGGGAACCCATACTTAAGTGTAATTAGTGCTGAAGTCAGACTTTAAATTTGGACCCAGGGTAGGGGATTTGACCAGTAAGCAGATGGGTGGGAGTTCATTTTAAAAAGAAAATGTCCTTTATTTAAAACATGGCAACTGTGAATCAAGAGTACATACGGATCTCTCCCACAAGTTGACATTTAGGTTTGAATCTTGGATCAATAAAAATGATTTGATTATGTATTTTGCGAGTCTGATGATTGAGTTTCATGATGACGATTCTAATCTTCAACAGAACACTTTATCCTGTTGAGCGTGCTATTTGAGCTGAAGATAAGGATAACTGAGTTGTAATTTTTTAATCTTAAGGACTTTTTTAAAATTAAAATACCTTTTCTACTAAAAAGACAACTTTAATTTGATAATGATCATCTCATCTTTAGGGGGTGCGTGACATATGGTGTTTGTTGTCCAGCATGATGTTTCCCATATCAGGCATTTCAGTGTTTGCTTTGAGATTTTGAGTCAAAGGATGCAATTGTATTTATGAATTTGGTTCCTCTGTTTTGCCTTTTCTTTTAGCCATATGAAATGATCACTTAGTAAGAAATAACCCTGTCGTCAGCTCTTACATATTTGCTTCCCAGTGGCTCCTTGACTAATCGATTATAAAGTTGATTTTTCTCCCTATTTCCCCCTTCTGTCTGACCATTTACCAGCCTAACTTTCTGTTCTCTGTCAGACTGTGAACTATTTGTGCTTTTTTGTCCAACCTTCCTGGTCCCCATTTTCCGGTGCTTACTAATCTTATGTTCGTTTTCAACTCAGATATAAAAAAGAATTGAACAAGATAATAAACCTTGTGACTTCAGTTTTCAGTAAATTTGTGCTTATATCATTTAAAAAATGTTTGAATCTAAGAATTGAGCAAATTAGATTGATTTCTTACATAAAATTGTTTAAAATACAGAAAACTGAAATAATGCTGCCAGAAAAGCATTAATAAGTAGCCTGGAGAAGTGGTTCTATTGTTCTTACCATTTAGGCTATCCTAAATATTTTAGCCAATATTTACCTATTAAAAGTTTAAAAAATTCAATTATATCTGGCCAATGTGGTGTCTGATTTGAAGATATATATATTTTTATATATTGTGTATATAATACATTTTATATACATACATACACACGTACAAACATATATATATATTTCCCAACTGAAAGTAAGCTACTTATTGAGAAAATTTTGCTTTGAATTAAGCTTTGCATATTTATAAGGAAAATAAAATTTACAATTCTAAAGTGGTAGTATTATTGGTGCTGCTATTACCACTGCTGCTGTGGAGTTATGTGTATGCCAGGGCTATGAGGAGGAGGCCTGGCACTTTTGGAAGTATTGAGCAGGACTTGCTCTGGACAGATGGATGAAGGAAAGAAGACAGGTGCCCGGCATGGAAAAAGGAAATTTTAAGTAAGAATTTGCTTGGTGATGGTTTCAGATTTGGTACAATTAGCTAAACTTGGCCTAGGAAGTAGATAAGAAGAAAATTGATTAGCATGGAAACATAATGATTGTTGGTTTTAAAACATTATGTTGCAGAAGAGTTGGTGGAGTATAACATTATTTTGGTGAGAATGTGTATGCCATTATGTTTATGTGGGATGGAGGGAAAGCCTAGTAGCATGTACACAGGACATGAACTGTGTCTGTGTGTGATGTGTTACTTTCAATTGTTGTATTTGTCTGCATTTTCAATATTCTGTAATGTGCATGCTTCTCTTTTTAATAGAGAGCTATTTTTTTCTCTTTTTTATTAATTATTTTGCATTATGTGACAGTTTCATAGGCTCTGGGAATCCCCCCACCCCTTCCTCTCCCCTCCCCCCTGGTGGATTCCTCCACCTTGATGCAGTATTACAGTTCAAATTCAATCAAGATTCCTTCCTTGCAAACATGTACCAAGCATAGAGTCCAGCTACTTATTGACCAGATGGGTTGAACAGTTTCTTGGGGAGACCATTTCTGGTCCGAAGTTAGAGCTGGTAGAATATCATCCCAGTCAATTAAGAGTCCCAATATAACATCAACAGCAATTTGCAATATTATGGAATTGACATGGTTTTGAGTAACCAGTATGTTTAAAAAAAAAAAAAAAAAGCAAGTCCTAACCACAACCTATGATTAGTTCATTGACATTTCAGTTTTAGTTTATATTCAGGACCGGCTGCTATATACCTTAAAATGGCTATAAGGTACTATTCAACTGTCTCGTGTCTATTTCATTTTAGTATTTAGCCATTTGTTGTGTTGAAGTATAATTTTGCTGATCTTGGCAGATTTTAGGATAATCTAGACTGGCTTGTAACTCTAACAAGACATTTGTCGACATTTAAGGTGCAGAACACATTTTTTGGGGGGGGGGTGTGCAGGAAAATCCTCAACACCATGGTGAGGAGTAACTAATCTTTGTGTCCCATCCAGCGAGGCATGAGCCAATCCACACCAGCTCTTTCCTGTCAGATTTCAAGCTCTACTTTCTGTTGTTTGTCTATTTATTTTAGGTTTTTTTTAGTTTGTATGATTGTTTGTTTGCTGTGAGGGGTTTTCGAAGCAATCCCAATGGTCATTGTGAGGGAGGGCGGGGGTCCAGAGGTGGAGCCAGGCTCGGACCAGAGAAAGCTCTCCTCCCTGGTCCCGAAGGACATTTATCGTTCTTCTGTTTCTGCGAACCGCTCAGGGCTTCTGGTTGTCTTTCTGATGACGTTGGTTTCTGCACGGTAGTGTTTGGACTTCTTCCATCCCCTGCGGAAGCTCCGGTTGGGGGTGGGTGACCTCAGAGTACTTGGCCTCCGAGGGCATCCAATTCCCTGTGGCCTCCTTGGCAGTGGGGATATAGTCCTTGTTGCTCGTATTAATAGTTTGTGGTGAAGGTCTGAGAGTCTTCATGGTTGGGATCCAAGCTTCCTCCTTACCACCTGCAATAGAGAGCTATTTTAAAAATTGGCTGTTGAAGACAAGTATCTGATAAATTCTTGGTGTAGATGAAGATGGTTCGTGAGGTTAGGTGAGGTGCTTTGAAGGCCTCCAAGATCATGACTCTTAATACACATGACTTTAATAACAAAAAATCATTCAGAAAAAAGTCTTATCTTTGAACGAATGGAGTTTAAGATAAATTTATCAAAGTGTGTGATTATGGAAGCTTGCTTTCCTAATTATGTTTTAGACTGATACCGGAATTGGTTTCTATTCTCATATCATAACATAGATTGTACTAGTAAGAGCTCAGAAATGAGCTGGGTGGCTGGGGAAGCCAGCCTGGGATTTAAATTTTACAGAGATAATACAGAGTTCATGGAATTAAGAGTTTGGCAGAAATCCCCATGAGCTAAGAAATTTCAAACAATGGCTGACAGGAGACAGTTGGCTGGGGAATGAAAAAGTCTGGTGGAGCTGAAGAGCTTCATATATTAGGATCACAATGCAATGACGTCTCATTGCCAAATTGCTACAGTTAGAATCTTAAACACAGATTAAAATTCGGTTTTATTTCTGTAGTCTGTACTTCAGTTTAAGAACCACATTATATCTGAAAAGTTCTTTGTAGTTTTGTTTTTCCACACTCAAGTAGAAAGAAGGATGGGAATGATGATACGGAAATTAGAAGAAGGAATAAGCACAGAGGACTGTTCAAAGTTAGGTGATACAGAAGTCATGTTTATCTTGAAAAAAAATTATTAGTTTGAATTTAATTCTTACTTAGGGGTAGGTTCCAAAATCAGTACATAAGGTGAACAATGGAATAGTCAAAATTTCCTTGAAAAAAAAATCCCTTCCATTTCCTATTTCCATATTTTCCTTCTCCCTCCTCCTTCTCCCTCCTTTTTCTCTTTGATTTTCCTCTTCTGCTCTTCTACTGTCTCCCTTCTACCCAGCCTGTCTCCATCTTCCCTGGACACACATGTGGGGCCACCGTTATCACCTGAGCACCATACTTTTCAGATGACCATCTCAGAAACGTAACTAAGATCTTCTTTTTGACAATAGGCTGAGGGTCAGTGTTCTAGCCTGAATACATTTATACTGTCTACTAATTTTCCCTTGTTTCTGGGACCTTTTAGTCTTGTGAGAATGGTAATTGAAGACTGAAGAGTGATCCGTACTGGTTCTGACCTAGGTACCTCATTGTTTATAGACTTAGTTCACTAATTCCAAGAATGTATGGGATTCTGGACCTATTATTGGGTTACCTTGAATATGGGATGTGACCAGGGATACTGGACTGAAAGCCTCCTGGAATAATGAAGAAATAGAATCGTCTCTAAGGTACAATTCATGGGACCTGTCTGCCCTTTCTACAGTCTGAGAAGCTGCATCTTAGACAAAGAGGATTGCCTGAGGAGTCAAGACTTGATTTGGTACTACCACTTACTAGCTTTGTGATCGAATTGATTCCCAGCTTCTTATGTTTGTGCCCGTTCTCTAACAAATAGACTCTTGTTGATACAACTGAGTGAATCAGACTTTAGATAAGTACTCACAAATCTGTGTTGGTTCAGGAGGACAGGGTGATGCCTACAAAAGCATCATCAAGATCCATTAAATTGCATTTTAAATGAGCACCTTTAGCCTTAATTCTGGATTGTTTTGCCACACTTTGTGCAAGTACAGAGGCTCTGGCTATGTTCTGGAGAGTCTCATCAGGCACAGACAAGTAAGGTGAGTGTTGCTGCTGATTGTCTTGGAAGGAGATCAGGGACAGAAAGACAACTAGGGATGTAGCTACTCTGTCTAGGGAAGCATTCTTTCTAAATGCAGTCAGCTGGATTAGCTGCTTGTGCAGAATGCAGCATTTGCTTAGTCTAGCTTGAGATATTTTGAGGTTTTTTTATTATTATTATTATTATGGTGAATCTGTTGGAGGCTCTTCCACAGTCTTATAGATTTCATTTTCTTTAATTGGGATAGGGAGAGAAGAAAAAAAAAAAACCACAGCATTTACTTGGTATTCTTGCCTTTCAGAGCTGCAGGTTATTGATTCCGGGGCCTAGAATAGTAATGCTTGGAAGTAAAGGTTCCCTTGGGAACACCTATGTTAAAGGGCAAAGGGAAAATGATTAGAATTTAAATCTCCAGACTCCACTGAATTTGTGGCTTCATTAAAAAGGGGGGAGAGGAGGAAATGGTCTGGGCTGCTGCTGTAGGCTTTGTTTAACACTTGCATCCACCAACTGATAACTCGAAATTACAACCTTTCTAAGTGGACGGCCAATTGTGAAGAGACGGCCAGCAGACAGACTGCTTTTACTATCCCTTGTCAGCTTGAGCCAATCAATACCAGTGAAATATCTTTTATTTTCTAACGGAAAAATAGAACCTTTGGCTTTCTTTTAGCTAGTGAGATCTCTTCTGTTTGTGGAACATGTAATCACTAAATTACACACATACTTTGTTCTTTGATGTGCCGCTCTTTGGAGATTCTGTTTCCCCAAAGTCAGGGTTTCCTTTCAGAGTCTTTATCTGGTGCCTAGAACTGCTCTTTTAAACAGTACATTCTGTAGCCTGTGGATTAACAGAGGGGGAAGAACCTGGAACAATGGGAAGAACCCTGGACTATAATACCAGGCTCTGTCACTGAACAGTTGTGTGACCTTGGGCAAATCACTTAGCATCTCTGAGCACCTATTCTTTTGTGTGTTAAGTGAAGGGCTTGGATTAATGGCTTCTGAATTTTCTTTGAGGCTGGGAAATTACATCTTTCTATAAAATAAAATGTATTCTGGTTAATTTCCTAACCTCAGGTAATCGAAAGATAAATACCCCTTTTCATTTGGAATGTCTACTGTCCTTGTACGAAGGTCCTCTGGCTCAATGGGTAAAGGTGTGGGCTCTGGACTGCCAATGACTCAGATGGCATCCTTGCTGTGCCTCTTACCTGGCTGATCCTGGTTAGATCATGAGTCTGTGTATCTTACTATCCTCATCTACAAAATGATGCTATTAACAGCACTCTCCCTCCAAGGGTTCATAGGGTTAAACGAGGTAATAAATGTAAAATTTTTATTTTAGTGCCCTGTGCATAAATACTTAATAAGTGTTCATCATTATGTTTTTCAAGTGAATCTGCCTCCCTAATGATTCTACTTAAATAAATAAATATTGTAATAGTGCATGTATTTTTAGAGCACATCTCAATAGATAATAAAGGCCACTGGAAGTTTTTGTAAGTGGCAGTGTCTGTCATCTTAGAGTTACAAATATGGGACGATCGATAAGAAGAAAATACAGGGCTAACCATATTAAATACAGTTGCTAAGTTTATATATATTTTTTTCAGTTTGCAAGGAGTTCCTATCAATGAGATTGTACCCGTCCTTGCATTTATTTCAGTCTTCTTTAAAATACTTTAGTATTTTGCAGTGTGGCCTAGTGGCTGAGGTCCTCGCCTTGATCCCATATGGCCGCTGGTTCTAATCCCGGCATCTCCACTTCCTCTCTCTCCTCCTCTCAGTATATCTGACTTTGTAATAAAAATAAAAAAATAAATCTTAAAAAAAAAAAATACTTTAGTTAAGGTTGCCAAAAGGGGCACTGTGGTAGTGAAGAATCAGTAGGCCTGGGATTCTGACCCTGTGACCTTAGACCAGTCACGTCCTACTGTAGGCTTTGACTCCATCATGTGAAATATCTGATCTCTACCAAGGTATCTTAGGGTGGGTATGTTATGATTCTCTATTTTAAGACCGAACTCAAAGATACTTTGTTTGCGTTGATCATAATCGTGAAGACTAGACATTCTTGGGGCTGCTCTGAGACAGTTAGTAGTGCATTCCCTGATCTTGTTTGCTCATATCTAAATGCTGACTTAGCCTTGAGTGCATGGTGTTTAAAAATGTTGTTGCTTTTGTTTGGATGTACCCTCAGTAACTCTTTTGAGCAGCATTTATCAGGGATGAAATAGTACTACAAGCACATAGGGATTGTTTCATGGGGTTTATATCAGTGTACAATAGCAACGAATATTAGCATTGCTGTTATTTTCTGGCACCACACCTGCATTCCTGCAAGCGATAGAAGGAAAGAAGGAAGAAATGTAGGAGGGAAGGAGGAAGATAGATTAGTTTGCTCTCTCTTTTCAAGAAACTGTGTATGGTATGTATTTGTAACTGCTACAAATGGACAAATTCTGTTGCTGTATCTGTGAAAATATGACATGTGCACATTTCTAAACTGGGTTAGAGTAGCATTGTCAGACCTGGACACACAGTGCAATGTACTTTTTTTATTATTATTATTATTATTGGAAAGCTGGATATACAGAGAGGAGGAGAGACAGAGAGGAAGATCTTCCATCCAATGTTTCACTCCCCAAGTGAGCTGCAATGGACCGGTGCACGCCGATCCGATGCCGGGAACCTGGAACCTCTTCCAGGTCTCCCACACGGGTGCAGGGTCCCAAAGCTTTGGGCCGTCCTCGACTGCTTTTCCAGGCCACAAGCAGGGAGCTGGATGGGAAGTGGAGCTGCCGGGATTAGAACCGGCGCCCATATGGGATCCCGGGGCTTTCAAGGCGAGGACTTTAGTTGCTAGGCCACGCCGCCAGGCCCCTGCAATGTACTTTTGATCTGTAAGTTTTTAAATTGAGACTCAAGTCCTTGCCTGGGGACATAAAATTAAAATTGTAGAGGATTTTTTTTTCAAAATAGGATGTTGGTTATTCATCTCATTGACGATAAGTACATCATTTAAGCTGGTTCAAGTAGGAGCCATATTATTATGGTTTCTGACTGTCTGAGGAGGAGAGCGATGCAATGTCGAGCTACTGGGGACAATATAATATCCTGAAGGCTGAAATCTATACATTATTGAAGTGTGTTCTACATGCTATAGGTTTCATGAAAACAAAGCAAGAGACCACCCTCGTAATGGAGATTGGGCAGTAGCCCAAGCAGCTGTGAAAATGAATAGAGAACTCTAGCTGTTTGCCTCGGCTTTTCAATCCATTTTGTGTGGAAGTTTAACATCTCCAAGCAGAGGTCACATTGCTTATTGGGGTTTGAGAGTCATGCTGAAACTGTTGCACATTAAATCTTTTTATAGCAGTGAAACTGAATCTCCTATTAGCAGAAACTGTGTAAGTAATGATTTCTGTGTGATGAATGGAAACCTTAGCAGGGACAGACTTCTTATGTGGGCCTGAGGGTTTTTTAGAAATCCAAGATTTGGAAAGACCAATTGATTTTAAATCTGAGATCATGGGAACAATGATAGAACCAAATATTTCTAGTTGTTTTCAAAATTAAATGAAATAACTTTCAAGTTATATATTAAGGGCACTATACTAGTGACTTCAGGTCTCAGGCACTGATGCGGCCTCTATAACATTATACACAATTGTCCACTAAAAATAGCAGGGCTTATGGGGAGAATTAGGCTTGAGACTCAAGACATATGCAACTTGGGGTGAGCACTGTGACACAGTTTGGGTTAAGCCCACCCTTGGGACGCTTCTATCCTGTGTTGGAGTGGCCGTACAAGTTCCAGCTTCTCAACGCTTTCATTTTAGCTTCCTGTTAAGGTGCGTGGGAGGCAGCAGGTGATGGACCACGTGTCTAGCTTCCTGCCACCTGTGTGGGAGAACTCAATGGAGCTCCTGGCTTGGGCTTGGTCTGCTCCTAGCTGGTGGTGAACATTTGGAGAGTGAACCAGGAGATGGAAGACCTCTTTGTCTCTTTCTGTCTCTCTCTCTCTCTGTGCCACTGTACCTTTCAAATAAATTAATAAATCTCTTTTTTTTTTTTTTTGCAAATTTGAACCATGAAACAGACAAAAAAAAAAAAAAAATCACTCAAGAGTTTAACAGCCCAGACAGCTCAGCATGGATGGAAATGCCAAAGAAGACATTAAAAATGTAAAAAAAAAAAAAAAAAAAAAAAAAAGTAAAAAAAATGCAGAATTGCCGTGAGATGAGAGAACACCTTTGAAAGTAGAGCCATAAGTCAGTGGGGTTTCCATTAAGGTTGGCAAAGACGGAAGTAGGCCTTACTCAAATGAGAGCCAGGAATTATGCCTGTCTTAGCCTGTATCTAGCCATGCACTTTCAGTTTTTCTCAAATCAAATGAAAGACCTGTCTCAAACTGTTTTAGTTTTTGAATTGTTTTCCAGTTCTTTTTACTTAGAGAAAAAAAAAGTCACACATGAACTAATACAGTTTCCACGTTCTATTAATATGAACTCGGTGGTACTGTAAAAAGTACATGTTGTGGCAGAACAAACTATAAAAGTGTAAGTCATGAACTCTACCCACATGGAATAGAGTATGTAGTTAAAAATAAGACATAATAAACTTAAGTGATGAGAAGTTTAAAAGGGGCGTGAGGTATCAGAGCAAGAAATGACAAAGTGCAATGTAGGTTATCAAATAAATAATACATACAGGATTGTCCCAGTTATTTAGAGATAGGGAAAGAGCTCTTCAGAAAGACATGGTTCAAGAATAGTTTGGAGTTAGCTGAATCAAAGATTTTCATTTCCTTAGCAGTGAAGCTAAATAAAAACAACGTTTAGCTTACACTTCTGGGGTGTTATCGATTCTATGTTTCTTTAAAAAAATTAATTTTTAGTATTCTCTTTTCCTTATACTTCTCCATTTCATGCCAAAGCATTAAAACAACACAACACAACACAAAACAAAACAAAAACCCTCTCGCAAAATAGAATATTTTGTGGTGTCATAGTTTGAAAGGAATAGCTATGTTTGGCCCAGTACTCATTCAAAGATAAGTATTTCAGGAATGGATCTTTAGTTTTTTCTTCTAATGTTGAGTGACTTGTGATGCTGCAGTCCGTCACTTCATTGCAACGGAATGGACTTTCTCTGAGTGTCAAGTGTCGTGCGGCAATTGTGGCAACTGTAAGCAAGACCTGGTCCTAGTCTGCCAGAAAAGAACAGGAGAAGAGCTGAGCTGATCCAAAAGTGTAAGAGAAAGAAAAACGCCAATTGGGGTAAAACTGGGGAAGTTTTCTGGTGAAAAAAAAAAAAAGCAGAATTTGAGCTGGCTTTAGAGAGATTGAACGATTGTGGCAGATGTGTTGGAGAGGAAAAGTGTTTTTGGCAGAGATGGAGCAAAGAACACAAGTAGGAGAATGCTAAAATGTGGTCAGAAAAAGTGAGCCGAGTTGTGGGTGGAGTAGAGCTAGCGTGAGGGCTAGGGGATGGGAACTCAGTGAAAGATAAGGACGGGAAATAGGCCAGCGTGAGACTGTGGAGCTGCTCGAATACCAGCCTGGAGAATTTGATTTATACTATGTGTAGCAGTAAGTCAGTTAAAATTCCGAGGGAGGAAAATAACCTGATCAGAGTTTAGAAAGACAAAAGATACCCCTAGACTAAATGAATCCCTAGTATAGACACTGCTACTAAAATTATATTCTTTATGATTTTACTTATGTTTCATAATAATCCTCAGAAGTAAATATTATGTATGTGGAAGCAGCAAATTGAACCTCTTACTTCTACTGACTGTTGATAAGGGTCTAAGACTACCCCCAGAAATCCGCTGATAAAAATAATTGATATTATTATCTCCACTGGAAAGACTGAAATCCTGAAGATTTTGAAGTGAGTTCTTCATGGTTGCATGGCTGATAAATGACTGCCCAGGGGAAGTCTGTGCCTGTAAGATGGAAGAACTCTGCAGCCTTTCCACCTAGGAAGTACACTGGACAAAGACTGGATGCAGAGAAAGGTGATAGGCAGGCTGCAGAAGGTAGGTGAAGAGCAGACGAACTAGCAGTAGCCATGAAGGTGAAGAAATGCGAAGCAAGGGAGTTCTGCCACCTGGAGGGTTCACCCCTAATGGGTCGCAATGGCCAGAGCTGAGCTCATCCGAAACCAGGAGTCATGAGCTTCTCCTGGTTCCCCAGTGTGGGTGAGAAGCCCGAGGCCGGCTCCATCCTTCGTTGCTTTACTGGCCATTATCAGGGAACGATCGAAAGTGGAGCAGCTGGGACTCCAACCGGCGCTCATACGGGACATTAGCGCCACTGGTGGAGGATTAATGTGCTGCCCCTGCACCAGCCCCATGCTTCTCTTCCTCACCTTCCTCTTCCTCTTCTCATTCCCCTTCTCTTTCTTATTTATTTATTTCAAAAGCATAGTTACAGACAGAGGGGAAGAGACAGAGAAAGGTCTTCCATCTAGTGGCTCCCTCCCTAAATGGCCACAATGCTTAATGCTGGGTCAACCTGAGCCACCAGCCAGGAACGTCTTCCGGGTCTCTCACGTGGATGTAAGGGGCCAAGTATTTGGATCATCTACTGCTGATTTCACAGGCATATTAGCAGGGAGCAGCATGGGAAGTGGAGCAGCTGGGACTCAGAGAGATGTCCCTGTGGATGGCAGCACCACAGGCAGCAGCATTACGCGATCTGCCACCATACTGTCCCCAGCACTGATTGGCTTCTCATCCAGCCCTTGCTAAAGGCTTGGGAAAAACAGCAGAAGGTGGTCAACGTATTTGGACTCCTGCCACCCACGTGAGAAAGCCAGAAGAAGCTCCTGGCTCCTGGCTTCAGCCTGGAGCTGGTTCATTTGCTAAGTCTGGTCATTTCAGCCATCTGAGGAATGAACCAGTGGAAGAAAGATCTCTCTCTCTCCATCTCACCCCGTTTCTCTGTGACTCTGCCTATGAAGTAAATAAGTAAATAAGTAAATAAATAAATAAATAATAAATGAAATAAATAGATCTTTTTAACAAAAGTCGAGTCTCATGTTACGGTTATGGTCGTTTACCCATAATCCCAAATTCCAAGTGCAGATTAGTGTGGTGATATTTTGGGAAATCCTGGTGTCTAAGAATTGGCTGCTAGAAGTGGAAGGGGTATGAGGCTGAGGACAAAGCCAGACAAAACCAGCATTACAGCCGAGTGCAATTTATTGGGTGTGCTTACAGGCAGAAGCATTCTTTGAACCTTGGCGTTCCAGTGCAGTAGCAAAAGGTTTAAATGCCAAGCTAGACAAAGGTGGCCTGTGGCCAGCCGGAATATACCCAGACTTTCTCAAGCAATAAGGAAAGATCAGACTTCAGTTAAGGGACATTTCAGGCGTCAGTCCCTGGCGTAAGATTCTTAATGACCTTGTTTATTCCGTAGACTTGAAATGAATGCCAGGGTCATTGGGTGGGCAAGCTGGTGGTTATAACCAAGATGACTTCAGCCAAGTCAATGTGGGTCTCTGCAATGGACGTAGACAGTTTGGGATAAGCATGTTATTCCTTTGAGCAAATGAAAGTGTCTCAAACTCAGCAATGTCATTTTCATGAATGAAAGTGCAGACATGTAACATGATAGAAGTAACAGAAAAGAGGCCAAATACCAGACGTGGGTACTCCACTAGAAAGATAAGACCAGCAATGAGGAAAGGAAACCAAGTCAGATATAGAGAACAGAGGAGAGACAGAGAGGAAGATCTTCCATCCACTGACTCATTCCCCAAGGGGCCACAATGGCCAGAACTGCGCCAGTTCAAAGCCAGGGGCCCAGAGCCTCCTCTGGATCTCCCACGCAGGTGCAGGATCCCAAGGCCCCGGGCCATCCTCAATTGCTTTCCCAGGCCACAAGCAGGGAGCTGGATGGGAAGTGGGGCCTGCCGGGTTAGAACCAGCATCCATATGGAATCACGGCGCGTGTAAGTTGAGGACCATAGTCATTAGGCTAGCTTGTCGGGCCCTGTGCAATCTCCTTTTAAAAGTACTTCTTCTCTAGAAGAACGGATAAAGATTGGAGTATTTGAGAAGAAAAGGGAAATGTTTCAAGGGTGAGGAAATTGTTGGTGAAGTAAGATGAGATTGATCCTTGACGTTTGAATTCAACAACACAGAGATCATATGTGATGATCCTTAGAGAAGCTCTGGTAAAGCTGGTAAAGCAAACAGGACACAAATAGTGGCAAACAAATATACGGTTTTGTCAATTTTCAGGTACTTTTCAGGTTGGTAGTTCATGAATTTTCCCCTTTGACAATTGAAAAAATGTGCTTCCGTATCTCTGAACCTACTCTTTATTATGAATTCTCCTTTAGTTAATGTTGTGATAGCCACTTTGGCTTCATGTTTTGCTTTCTGGCTTTTGTTGCACTTGATAATTAACATTGCAAGCTAAATGTATCACACAGACGTGTGCGGCTTTGATGTAATGCTGCAGGCTGCACACTCCTTTGCTGGACCCAGGAACAGCTCTCAGGGGTCAAGTCTGCAGAGAATCCCCCTGAAGGATCCAGTCCACTCTGCTGTCTACACCCTAAAGATGGCACCACGTGAAAAACCTCATTTGGTGTAAGAAACTGTTTTGGGTATCAGGAAATACTCAGTGGATGATGTGGAGAAAACGGTTTGGAAATTCTTGCCAAGTCCAACAAAGAGTGCTAAAATGCCTTGGTGTTGTTAAGAATTGTTACCATGATAACGTAGATTAGCATATTTGTATTTGCAGCTGGGGGGGGGGGCTGCAGAAAATGTGCTTTGAAAATTGGTTAGCTTGGTTGATCGTTTATTCCTCTCTGATAGCTGGGATCAGGCCAGCAGTCACGTTTCTTCATGGTGGTTGTGCCTGTCCCTTAGTGAGGCTCATGGTGCTAATTACAGTGGAATCATTAGGTTCTACTATAGGATCTGGGCTGCTTCCACAACGCTTACCTTCTAGCTGCAAATCTGAATGCTGGCTGTCTGCTGGTGTCCGTTTTACTCTTTAGCCAAATCACAAAGAATAAAGCACTTTATCTTCCAGTGCCTCGTGCCTGTGCACCGCTGATGTGTCTTGGAATAGTGTGGAGATCGGAGGGACACTTTGAGTGATCAGAATACAAGAGAAAGAAATGTTTTGGAAAGAATAAATAGGATGTGATTTTTAAAAGGAAAAAAAATAGCTTTTAAAACTTACAGTTTTCTTTGGCAGAAGAAGAGAATTAACATCTGGTTACCAAACTGCGGTACCCTTAAGAGAACTGGAGTTGATCCAATTTCCAATAAAATATTGGATTAAGTGACTTTCCTTGAGTTTGTATTATTTTGAGTACATTTTTAAACCTCTGTTCTCCCTGTAATTTGCAGTTTGCATTTACTTGTAAGCAGTGATTTTAGTTTACATGATGAATCATTCTTTATACCAACGTTTGTAAGATACCACAAAAAAAAAATCATCAGAATGAAAATGCCAGGTTACTAAAATGTGGCAGACAGGAAGGCACCATCTACTAATAGGGCAACTCCTGTCTTGAATCCTTTCGTTGGAGGAAGGGGGTACTGATGTCACTGGGCCCTGATAAATGACCAGGAACTTTACATGCATTATCTCTGTCAGGTTTGCAAGAAACCTTTAAGGTAGGCTCACCCTTTTTCAAATCAGGAAGGGCAGAGATCAGCATCTATCGGGACTATTGGTTAGGAATCTGAGATAGAGTTTGTGAATAGCCTTATGTCATGAAGCCAAGCAGCAATAGTGCTGAGACCAGACCCCAGATATCTCATTTCTTAGTCTATTTCTTCCACTGGAATTTCTGGTACTCTGTGTGTGTGTGTGTGTGTGTGTGTGTGTGTGCGCGTTTGAGAAAGAGAGAGTAAGAATGTGATGATATCACTATGAAAACCTTCACTGGCTTGTCTCTCTCATTTAGCCTTTTCACACACCATTCTCTTTTTGAATAAATGCAAGCGTAGCATACGTGCCTGTACGTGTGTAACATCAAGGCAGATGCCCCATTCTGTAGGAGTTGGTAGTCAGGTAAGGCAGGTGTGGAGCAAACACTGGGAGTGACATTTTATAGGTGTTGATCTCCTAGGTTTTCAGAACATGTATGGCTCACGTAAATATTCCCAGTGACATAGTGAAAGAACCAGGATTGGAGCACTCAACTATAAAAATGAGGATAATAAGGCATGCTTCTTAGCTTGTGCGGATTAAATGGATTATCAGATAACGCATGAATAAAGCAGTTAGAACATGGCACAAACGTAGGTAATCAATAAGTATTAGTTTCAGTTTCATGCATTTTTCTGTTCCATAAAACAACCTGTTCAGATTCAATTAGGTAACAAGGTTGAGCTTTAAATACTTACCTGTCATGGACAAAAACAGTAACTTGAGAAACATACGTTTTCTTTGTGGAGAGTTAACTAGAAATTTATTCTTTAGCAAAAGGAGTCATCATAAGTCACTGGATTCTTTTTTTTATTAACATGCTCCATTTTAATTTCTCCTACATTTCTTATATTCCTAAATTTGCACATTTGTTGGATTAGTCTTAGTATTTCTTGTACTACCATGTAAATCATAGCTTTGGGATGGAGGCTTTTTGTAATGTAGAGTATGCTTTTTATGTTGTTCAGGCTGCATTTTTTTTGACATTATTGTCCTACTTACTCTTGCTTACTTAAATAGACAGACGAAACCCAATTGATTGTCTTAAGAGAACCAATATTTGCTCATGACATTCATTTGCCTATATTAATAGGGGTACTTCAAGCTCTTGTATGAAGTGTATACTAATGATTCTTAATTCTTCTTATCTTTCTCTTTGTTCAAAGACTTATTTGTTTTCTTTGGAAAAGATGTTTATAGAGAGAAGGAGAGACACAGAGAGAACAATGTTCCATCTGCTGAAATGGCCACAATGGCCAGAGCTGAGCCAACCCAAAGGGTCCCAAGGCTTTGGAACATCCTCTGCTGCTTTTCCAGATCACCAGCAAGGAGACTGATGGGAAGTAGAGCAGCCAGGATATGATTCAACACCTATACGGGATGCTGGCACTTGCTGGAGGAGAATTAGCTTGTTGAGCGATGATCATGCTGGTCTCTCTCTCTTTCTCTCTCTCTGTCTCTTTATCTCTTTCTGTCTCTCTTTGTCTCCAGCTCTACATCTAGTTTGTTCCCCAAATGCTGATTTGTTCTCCAAATGGCCAAAATGACTGGGGCTGAGCCAGGATGAAGCTATGAGCCATACCTAACCTACAGGTCTCCCATGTGAGTCCAAGAGCCTCTAAGCACCTAGTCCATCTTCCACTTCTTTCTCAGGTGCATGTGGATTGGAAATGGAGCAGCCAGTACTGGAACTTGCATCCTTATGGGATGCCCACACTGCAGGTGGCAATTTTAGTGGCCATGCTACAACTCTTATCCCCATCTTTTGTTTTTAAAAATTCATTTTATTTATTTGGAAGTCAGAGTCACACACACACACACACACACACACACACACACACAGATCTTTATTCTTTTTTTAAAAATAGGCTTTATTTTGAATTATTAGACTTAGAGGAAAAACAACAAAATTAAAACCAAGAGTTCCTGTATATTGCAACTTTCACCTAGCTTTCTTTAATTTGACTACTTTAAGTACTTCTGATAAGTTGAATCCCAAAGTATTTGTCTTTTTGTGACTGCTTTATTGTGCTTGCCACAGTGTCTTTAAGGCTGAACCACTCACATGATATCATGTGTCATTTTTTGTTTGTTTTGTTTTTAGTACGGTTGACTAGCACTCTGTCCCTATGCCACATTTTTAAAAGATTTTTAAAGGAAGAATTACTTATTTTAATTTTATTGGAAAGGCAGATTTTACAGAGAGAGAAGTAGAGACAAAGGGAAAGATCTTTTATCCACTGTTTCACTCCCCAAATGGGTGCGATAGCTGGGAGTGGGCCAATCCAAAGCCAGGAGCCAGGAGACTCTTCCAGGTCTCCCCCATGGGTGTAGGGACCCAAGGCCTTGGGCCAGCCACTGATGCTTTCCCAGTGAGCTGCATCAAAAGTGGAGCAGCCAGGACTTGAAATGGTGCTGCAAGTAGAGGCTTATTCGCCTACACCACCAAGCTTTGTCAGGTTTTATTTAAGAAATTTCATGATTACTTTTTCACCAGTCTATTCTAGCATGCTTCTAATAACATCAGTCATCTGAATCAGTGGTAGAAAGAGTGCACACTCTGTATGGTTTTCCACATGCTGTGCCCAATTCTATATTATTGCCACAGTGATGGACACCAGTTTTGGTCAATATGACGTTATACTGTATCTCTATCTCACGTTGCCTCAAGGCCGGGCATTTGTTGGCGAGGATGAGTAGCTTCACTTTGCCTTGTCTGACCATCTTCAGAGACTGCTTGTAGCTCACCCAGCACGTATTTTCTGCTGTTCATCACCAGTTGGAGCCTCGAGTTGATGGACTCCAGTGACCTTTTCATCTTCTTGGCTGCCACCGTGTTCCTGTCGTAGGTGTGGGACAAGCCTCCAACCTAGCATTGGTCATCAAGATGAGGAGTGGTGGGAGAGGTGGGGGAGGTCATGGGGAGAGTAAGAAAGGCTACTTGTTTTTTTTTAATCCATCATCAATGGGAACTTGAGTGCCTCTACTTTTTAGTTATTGTGATTTGTGCTAAGAATAGTTCATTTGATGTATATACAAATCCATCCATTCTTTCTTTTTCTTTTTAAGATTTATTAAATTGAAAGGCAGTTACGTAGAGAGAGTGAACAGAGATATTTTCCATTCACTGGCTCACTCCCCACATGGCTGCAGTGGCTGGGACTGGGCAAGGTGGAAGTCAATAACCAGGAGTTTTCTTCCTGACGTTCCAGGTGGATTCAGGGTCCTGAGCACTTTCCCTTGCTATTATGGCTTGGCTGGGGAGAGGATCTGAGCAAGCTGTTTCATCTCATGTTCTAATTTATTCATTTATGAAACAAAGATTGTGGATTGTGAGGATGGAAAAGGAGAGAACGTATAAATCATGCAGCGCCGTCACTGATGTACAGTATATGCTCAGTGTTACTTGCTGTTCCCATTGGCTCATAAGAGGAAGCATGGATTAAATCAGTCCAGGAAACAAATCCGTTTGATTTTGATTCATTTCCCTCTCCCGTTCTGCAGTATTAAAGAGCAAGTGGTGGAAGTGTTTTTCATCCCACCTCCCCTGTTTGTTTTCAGCAGGGTTAAAACACAGTTAACACCCTAAATAATGTAAAAGGTAGCAGCTTCCTCTGAAATCATTTCATTGTTGTTCTAAGCCAGAATGGTGTAGCAAGTGGGAACGTGGTCTGTGGAGTCCAAGATGGACTGAACCTCCTGCTATCCCTCCTACCAGTGCATAGCAATGTTACTCTTCCTGCCTCATCTTCACTTTTTACAAACGGCACAGCCCCACATCTGTCATAGGCTTATTAGGAGAAATAAATAGGTTAATCTTTATGAAGCCCTGCAGCACAGGGCCTGATGTAGGTAAGGCTTACTAAGTGAACGCTGCTCTTACTTTACTGGTACACAAGTGCTCATTGCCAATGTGTAAGCTGAGATGACCAGATGTGCTTAGCTTTGCCTGCTTTGCTTCCCTTTGCCTTTTCCCTCCCCCTCCCTCTCTCCCCTCTCCCCTCTGCCCCCCCTCCCCTTCCCGAGCCCCTCTCCCTTCTCCCCTTCCTCTTCTTCTCTCCTATCCCTTCCCCACCTCTCTCCTCTCCTCTCCTCTCCTCTTCTCTCCTCTTCCATTCTCTTCTCTTTTTTATGGCTTTTTCTTATTTCAAATATTCATCCTTCCAACAATTGCATACACACATTTTACAGAATATATTCACATACATTATCTTACTTTTTATGCAAATCATTGTTTCTTGTTTTTTTTTCCCCATTGAAGAAACTGGGGCTCAGAGAAGATAAGCAGTTAACTGGAGGCCAAACGATAAATGTCAGAGCCCCAACTGACTCAGTGTTGGAAAATGTCTGGCCAGGTGTTCTTTGTGTTGCCCTTGCTGTTTCTGAGTGAAAACATTCCACTTTTTTCAGGATTAACTTTCTGAGTACAGTGGACTTTATATTACTGCAGGCAAAGGCCGTGAGGAATCTCCCTCCTTTCAGGGTACTTAGTGACCAACATTTACTGTACTGATAAATTATCTATGTGTTTTCTATTAAAAGAAAAACGCAACTGTCCTCCTACTTTCCCAAACTGAGGGCATCTGTGGAAAAACTAGTACCCATTTAAGACTTGGGACTTAGTAGTTCTTTCTTCTTAACAGATGCATAACTGTATCCTTGAGAGATTTTTTTACATTTATTTTTTATTTTTTAAAAATCTGTACCTTCTCAGTAGGTGTGAATTTACTACATTTTCTTTTCAGGGCAAAGCTTTTCTAGAATCACATGGAATGGAACTGTTATTTTGACAAGTTCATGGAGGTTCTAGTAATTCCTGTGGTAGATTCCATTTATAGATCAAATGTCTATGACTCAATATAATTACTTACAGCTAAATCTGATCAAAGCAATAAACTCAAAATAACTTACATGGGACTGAAAGCACAAAAGGGAGGCAGGAAATTTTAAATGATGGACAGTCCTGTTGTTTCTTTTAAAAAATTGCCCTTAATTTGAAAAATGGTTGTGTCCTCCCTGTTTGCGTTTGGGGAAAAAAGCAACAAGAACAAAACAAACCATAAAAAAGCATCTTTAATTTTTATTTCATGGTTTTACCTACACTATATTATCCTTGTAGGCAGCCGATTTCCTCTGGGGCAGTTAATTATCATGTTCTGTTCATGTTAATTGATTAATTACATTTTTCTTTCTATTTTGGCCAATTTTGTTATTTTATCTTTCTGCTAATGATTTAGGTAGAAGATTGCTATCCTTTTCAAGAGTTGGTTTTGATTAAATCACTCTGCCAGCTTAATACTGTCATTTGGTGGTAGTCGTACTTATTCCTTAGCTACTGGTTATGTTTTACATAATTACATATTAAACAAGTTTGTGTGCAAAAACCCATTACTCTAGATGATAAGTCTACCTTCAGTGGTATTTATTCCCATAATCAAATGAATGAGATGTTAATCAGTGGTAGTTTAGAAATTTTAATTTATTTGAGTAGGGGAGGAAATAGTGAGAGACAGACAGACAGACAGATACTACCTACCGTCTGAGTTTACTCCTCAAACAGCTGGGCCTTGCTGAAGCCAAGAGCCAGGGACCCAATCCCAGTCTCCTTCATGGATGGCAGGGAATCGACCATTGAATCCATCACCTGCTGCTTCTCAGGGAAACACAGCAGGAAGCTGGCCTTGGGAGTAGAACTAAGACTGGAACCCAGAGATCTGTAAAAGGGATGCAGGCGTCTTAAGCAGTGTCTTAATCTCTAAGCCAAACACCTGCCCCCACGCTAATGTTTGAAGGATGTGTTGGAATCCACATCCTGATACTCTTGCTCTCACCTTTCCAGTGGAAGAATCCCGTCAGCAGCTCCATAGTGTTTGACGGCCTTGATTCTGCATCAGCATGGCAGCTCTGCAATTTGAAATAGTCTTTATTTGCTCATCTTTTGTACAACACTGAATACTTACAAGAACTCAAACCTTCATGCACTATATAAGAAAGACCTAATGAAGTAGATGAAGAGGTAAAAATGAAAATACTCTGTTAAACTCCAAGGATTTTAAAAATTCATAAAATAGGAATAAAACTTACCTTAACTTTTGATCTCTTCTGTATGTTGAATATTTGGCATAGTATTATTGCAAAATTATGTTAGCTCATGACTGGGTTCTGAGTGGGTTCTTACCCCACACAAATGAAAGATGAGAGATGTGAAAATTTAAAAAAAGGAGAGAGATGTGGATTGCAAAAGTCTGATACAAACAGGAAGAAAAAAAAAAACTCTTGATCTTTAGAAGGGCTCCGGAGGAAGAAGCCATCTGACTTGCTTTGGTTGGTAAATGGGGACTTCTTTTGATTGGCTAAGACGTCAATCCTAAAAGTAAGATTAATAATTAAAAAAAATATTTATTTATTTATTTTTATTGGAAAGACAGCTTTACAGAGAGGAGACAGAAAGATCTTCCATCTACTAATTCACTCCTCAAGTGGCCACAATGACCAAAGATGAGCTGATTCAAAGCCAGGAGCCAGGAGCTTCTTCTGGATCTCCCACATGGGTGCAGGATCCCAAGGCTTTGGGTATCCTCCATGGGCTGTTTTCCCAGGCAACAAGCAGGGAGCTGGATGGGAAGTGGAGCAGCCGGGATATGAATTGACATCACAGATTGGAGGATTAGCCTGTTGAGCCACAGTGCTGCCCCCTTTCCGCCCTCTAGAACTTTTTTAATAAAAGTCCTAGTACCTGTACATGATTGCCATACCCTTCTGCTACAACACACAGCCAGGAAAATAAAAAGTAAAGGACATCTTAGACACACGAGGCCATTAGATCTAATGTTTCACATTCTTTTCCCTGCTCTTCGTGTTCTCCTTTGCTCCATGTTACAAGAAAGGAGGGGTCTAGCTAACTGTAAGCTTCAGCCAGGACTATCAACTGTCCCACAAGGGCTTTAGTTAGTACCCGTTTCCCTAATGGCGGCATTGTTAGGTCTGGAAATGACTTCTCCAAGGTCAGTTTATCAGTCGGTGTGTGGTTTAAAGCCATACCGTGCTAACTTTAAGGCTTATCACCCTACTGCACAAATCATGTTTCTTTTCCCCACTTTGGATATTTGTTACCTGAGCCATGCTGGCAGGAGTCAATGGCCACTGAGTTTGATTGAAAGGAGGAAGGGAAGGAAAAAGCTGGTCATCGAAACCCAGGAGTGGGACACTTGTCACCCATTGTGCAACAAAGACCACAAATTGGAAAAAATAAGTGTCAGTGTCTTCTAGTCCTTTCTTTTCTATAATAATTGTTTAAAAAGATGAATAGGACAAACAACAATAGTGGGTGGGGCAAGAAAGTGGCAACTGGTTGGTAGAGGGTTCAAGGCACATGACAGACTGCAAAGAAAATAAAGCATTGCCATGTGAGTGTGCAAAATGCTGAAGTTTCAAAGCAACAGTAATTTTACACTGAAAATCCTATAATTACATGCTTGGCTATTTAATAAAAACATCCTGTAGTGAAATTACTATATATTCACTTTGTATCTGAAATGCAGAATATCTTATACACATGTGTCATTGTGGGATGAATGCTTCGTCTTAAGAAGTTTTGTGAAAAAGGAAAATGGGTATTTTTAGTAGCAGCTGCTCAGATATTTCCCAGCGGCAGGTAATCAATTCAGTCACCTGATCAAATCTATCACTTGTCAGTTGTGAAGATTTCCTCTTTTCTGAACTCTGGAAAGAAAATGTACATGGAAACAAATGGTTATATTCTTAACATATTACATGTTGACTTGTTGCTAGAAAAGGATGATCAGTGTAATCTGGGCAGAAATGAAGGCTGCCTGGCCTGTGGTTAAAGTGTATACCACACTTCCAAGTGATGGAATCTTATGACTTCGCAAAAACCTAGTGGTTTCATTGCTTTGCACCCTAGTAGGCAGCAGATGATGGGTCAACTAGTTGGGGTTCTTGCTACCCACAGGGGAGATCAGGTCTCCGGCTTTGATTTGGTCCAGCCTTGGCTGACATGGGCATTTGGGGTGTGAACCAATGGGTGGCAGATTTCTATTTGTCTTTCAAATAGAACAAAGCCATCTTTACCGCTTTAATGAAAGTTCAAATGAACTTAAGTAGTTCATTGAAAGGCCAATACTTCTCAAACTTTTATAAAGTACACCTGAATCAATTGGGTCTATTCTTAAAATGGTAGGTTAGATTCACTAGACTCGGACAAGTCCTGAGATTTCGCCTTCTAATGAACTCCAGGAGGGTTGTTGCTGCCTGGCTCAGCTTGGCATTGAGTAGTGAGGTTTTATGATGCTCCGTCTCTTATGCCCTCTGCTCGCTCTTTGTGTTTCTGTGTCTCTCGTTTTTCTTTTACTGAGCCTGTCCTTTCCTTCTCTTTATCTCTGCTTTCTTTCTCTCTGCTTTCTCCTTCCCCTTCTAAGCTTTCTGTGTCTCCTGTCTGCCAACCTATCTCTCTCTGCTTACGTCATTACTAGCCAACCCTTTCTCTCTTATCCCTGTCTCTTTCTAACATACACACACACACCCTGCACTCACAGAGTAACAGGATGTAGGTGAAAACTGTTGCTTTGGATATTTGCTTGCTTGCTTGCAAATCAACACAGGGCACAGAGAAGCTCCATGAAAAACCTCATGATGTTTATGGTGTACAGATTTCCCACGTAGAGTCTAAGCTACGGTTTGTTTTCCCTATTGTCAAAGATATGAAGCAGTACTAAGGAGATAAGGAGACAAGGGGTCTGCATTTTCATTCGCCATTGGGATTCTGGAAAGTGAGAACTTCTGGAGCTGACGGGCTAGAGAAGGAGCACTGTCCCGGGAGTCTTGATTTCCTCCCTTTGAAAAGCTACGCATTCCTAGATTTAGTCCTGTTAGGGTTCAGGTCACCTAGCTCTCTGATTATTTTTATACCTGTGCATTAGTTTCTTCATCCGTAAATCAAGAGCCTAATTAGATGGTCTCTAAGGTACCTTTCAGCCGTGACATTCCGTGTTTTGACAGGTAATGAACATTTCAAAATGGATTGTTTTGTTCAAGCTCTTCATTGCATCGTTTTGCTATTGAAATATGCATTTGCTCTTTTAAATTGGGATAGGTTTGATATATTTTGGATTTTTAATTTGAAGATTAATCGATATGTTACATTTATTGCTAAGTTATCTTCCCTAATGGAGGTGAAGTAGCTAAACAAAAATCATTTTCATTTACTTTAGAACACATTGTTTACTTATAACATATCTCCTTCCCAGTCAATTTTCCTGGGCTGATATTGGACATCATTTGTATTTTTGAAGCCATCACTATCTGTGTGCAGGATCCATAACTTCTTAATCTGAAGCCTGAATAGCCCAGCTGAGGGTCTTTCACATTTTAGTGCTCTGCACACTCTAGAGTTATTATTACTGACCAGAAGAACAATTATTAACAATCGTGGAAGATACCATGCCTCATGGAAATGGCTGCAGTGTTTTTCTGGTTTCAGTGGAAGAGAACTGAGGACACAGGGTGGAAAGAGCAAGGCTGCAAACACCTGAATTCCTCAAGTGTTGGGATTCTTTCTGAAGTAAATGGTTGCTACTGTTGGATGTAGTTCTCATATATTGGCATTAGTTTGAATGTTGCCTGAATATGTACTGTGATTTGGCTTTGGGGAAACCAAGGGTTATTTATCTTCTAAGGGAAGACTTGATTTTCATTCAGGGGAGCCTCTGGATAAATATATAAGTACAAATGTAGTGATATGTGCCAATTGGTTCAGTCATTAACATCACAATGCAAGTTTAGATAAGTAGGAAGTATGCGTTTGGACAAGAATGGTATAGACTTTATGTAAAATGTTCATTTAGCCTTCCAAATGACTTTAAAGAAATGTAGAAAGTCACAGTTATCTTGAAGAGCATGTAATGAGGATGCTGTTTACAGAAGTTTGAGCTGGGTTAAGGAAACTGACGTGGGACGGTGAGATATTTGAGACTAGCACCACTGAGAAAGAGAAAGTAGAAAAGAAAAAGTGTTATTGCCGCTCAGTGAGAGCTTGTCGAACAGCTATGTAACAAAAGCCGTGGCTTCAGGGGACAGAAGGCCCTGAAATGTCCCAGTAGGGTAAGGAGGATGTGGCGGGATGGCTGGAGAGGCGTGTGGAATGGATACTCTGAGAAGTCTCTCCTCTTGGGAGCGTCTCCCATTGCCAGAGCCCGACACGAAGCCAAGGGTCAAGAGTCCGGTTATCCACTCCAGCTGGCCTCGCGGTGCACAGAGGAACTAAGAAGGCCGGGTACAGATGTGGAGGTTGGGATGGCAAAAAACATTAAGTGCACAGAAAGGACATGTTTTGACTTAATAGATGGAATCCAACCTTGTGCAAAAAGAAGCATTGCTGTGATCTCATCTCACGCCTCCTGTTTTTGTTATTCTTAGGTGTGCCTTTTAAAGCATTTATCCCTGAAGCTTTTTACAGATAGTTGTTTTTCATCATACCTTGTGATTTCCTGAAAAAGAAGGCGTTTCATATAAATGCTAGAAAGCCAAATTCAATTTGTTTTCCAGATTTTGTTTACTTTTGTAAATCTTTTATTTCCTTCAGGAAATGAGATGAGGTACTTGGTAGTGTTGACGTTCCTTTTAAAGTTGATGAAAGATATTTTATTTTAAATTAAACATGAGTCTTTGAAGGACCCTCTGGTTCATTTTTAAAACCTGGCCAGTTCTCCAGAGTCTGTGGGCTTGTCTGGAGAGTACGTCTGTTTTATTACCTGATCTTTTCTTTTGAAAGATTTGTCACTAATCTAATTATAGTAGTTGGTGAAACTGATCAGAGGATAACCTTTTCCAAGATTTTTGTGGTTGATGAACCTTCCTGATAAACTTGGATCTCCCCAAGTCAGCTTTATTTATGACCCATCAGAGCCACATTTTTAAAACATGACTGTTTCCCCAGAGCATGAGTTCTGTGTTAAATAAAAAAAAAAAAATATCCAACAGCTTTTTAGTAAGTTTACAAGCAAATCAGGGCTTTAATCTGCCTTTCAGTGTAGCCCCTTAAGTTTTCAAGATGTGGGAGTTGGGATCTCCGTGGCTGATCTCCTCACTGGGCTCTGTGTACTGTCTGTTTAGAGGCAGCTACAGACTCAGAAGTCAGTCTTTTTTTTTTTTAAACACCTTTATTTGCTTTAAAAACATAAGACTTCTTGTACAATAAAGCATAAGCATGTTTCATCTACAAAGTCAGAATATCTTCCTCATGGAACACGCAGGAAGAAAGGAAAAACACACACATGGCAAAGTAGTCACAGATTACCTCTAAAATAATTAAGACTTTCGGCCAGAAAAATTAATCTTTTGAAAACAAAAGTATAACAATAACAAAAAGCCATATTTCACATCTGGTACTAACAGTAAACATTCATAGTACAAAATTATCTGTTAAAATCAAATTCCTATATATTGAAAGTATTAATATCATCAAAATACCCATCGTACTTAAAGCAATTTACAAGCTTATTGCAATCTCAAAATACCAAGAAGTCAGTCTTAAGGGGAACATCTTACCATTCACCCTGGTTCTGTTCTAGACCCTGGTCATCAAGCTCTGTGTAGTTCAATACTAGAATTCTGTAGTAGCAAAGGTCTGCAAAAAAATGCACTGAGAGCACACTACATATATGTAGAGAGAGAGAGGGAGAGGGCCTGGGGAGGGATAGATCTAAATGGCTTCAATGGCCAGAGCTGGGCCCGGCTGAAGCCAGGAACCAGGAGCAATTTCCCTTGTGGATAGGAGGAGCCCAAACACTTAGGCCTTTTTGAACTCCTTCCCCAGGCACATTAGTAGGAGAAAGAAACTATTTAAACTACCACAAGATCTGTGTGGCAGCTTAGCATTGTCATGGAAGAGAGGAGCTTCACTGTACCTGACCTCACGCTAGACTGTTGGATCTCTTGCCCTTATAAGGTTAATATTTATTTATTTATTTATTTATTTTTAGGATATGTGTTTTATTTCAGGGTACGATACTTCAAATACTGAAGTATTGAATGGTGTATGTTTTGTTAGTATATACTTTTTTATAAATCTTAAAATGCATGTTGTTGAAAATTTTAGAGTCTTTTCACCCTTTCATGTGTTCTTACACACTTTTTCAGCACTACACACTGTTCTGTCACTTCCAACATTTCTCTTACTAGACAGAACATTTACATGTTGTAGTGTACACAAATGTGATTTCACAGTGACATTTGACATTTCTATCTTGTTATGTCACAATAGAAACATTTCTTGTGGTTTGGTCTCTGCCATCTTGTGTCTTCCATCCTTGTGTAGTTTGTCACATGTAACCTTCATAAGTATAGGGAAATACCTGAAAATACGAAACAAATGATGTCTTATACCATCTCCCACATTCAGTTCTCTTGCGTAGAAGAATGAAAAGAGGCTGGGAATGAAGTGATTGCTACTGCTGTACTATAACCCTTTTATGTTTTTTAGAAATTTAATTCAGTTTATTTTTTGAATAACAAAATCATTAGCTTTTAATGTTCATTACTGAGATGAGGCGATGGGGATTGCAGATAGATGCCTGTGCACCTCTGGTAGGGACAGAGGGTCGGAGAGGGAAGGAGGGGTGAGAGAGATGTGTCTGTTGTGGTGGAGGTTGGGGTGAGGGAATGGGGTGGGGGAGACAGGGTGTGATATACCCTGCTGCTTGTTGTCAGACTGCATTAGTTGCTGGCAGGGGGTGGGGATGGAGGTGGGGAAAGGGCAGAGAGAGTCTACTTAGGCTGCCTTAGGGGGTCCCTGGGAAGGGAGAAAATGCCTTAGCAGGGGTTACTTGAGTGGTCATAGTATAAGAGATGACAAATTCCATCTGCTTTCTCGTGGTCTCTGCTTTGTTCACTCTGTGTCAGTTCTAAGGCCTGTTGGCTGTTCTTCCAGAACCTCTAACTTGTTCTATGTAAGTTCTAAGGCCTGCTGGCTGTTCTTTCAGGACCTCTGCCTTGTTCTATGTAAGTTCTAAGGCCTGCTGGCTGTTCATGTCGGCTCTCAGAGGGTCCACAGCCCGAGGTGCTTTCCATAGAACTTGACCTGAAGTGTTGTTCCACTTGGATTTCTTTCCATCCTTTTAAGAGATACTTGAAGTCTTCTATTGGATTGTAAGATCCAGTGTAGTCTTTCGTGTGCATTTGCATATGGTCTTAATCCTTTTTCTGGAGTCAACAATGGAGGGTAGCCAGGTCCCACAACATGTGTTCTATGGTTGGACACACATCTATGGGATGTTCCCTGAGGTTGAGGATCCGGTCTGTCAAGGTTCTCCTGTGATAAAGGGAGCTGACTCCCAACCAGGTGACAGTATCCAGTCGTCCCTGGGTCCTTAATCGGTGCTGCAGGCTGGTTTGGATGGTTGCCTGCCTTATCTCTTGTATGTTTCTGTGGTGTATAGGCCTGGTCGTGGAGACCCTCAGGGACCCCTGCCAGGTCAGCCTACAGCCCCAGTTCTTGAGAGCGCCAGCAGGTGTAGTGGTCTAACCCAGCCCACCCCGAGCCTTGGCTCTCACACACACCCTTGGGTACAGTGGCCCAGTTGGGGAAGCCCATTGTACTGCTATTAGACCATTCCTCAGACCTGGCTCTCTTGTGCACCAACAGGTGCAACAGCCAAACCTTGCTTGGCCCCAGTCTTGACACACGTTTACTGTGGGTTGCACTGGCCCGAATGAGCAGACTCTGCAGAGCCTCAACCAGGCTGGCCCCCCCCAGACCCAGCAATAGCACATGCCAACGGGTGCTGCAGCCTGGTCCGATGGACCCTTTTATCTTCATGTTTTAAACACTGAGGTATTGACATACAGTAAACTGCACATATTTGAAGTGTACAATTTGATAAGTTTGATACAGGTATATTCTTAATGCAGCTGTGACAGGATAGTGGACAGATCCATTGTTCCCAGCAGTGTCTGTACTCCCTGTTGAGTCCCTCCCTCCTGTGCCTTCCTCAATGCTGTCCTCATAAAGAAGACCATGTCTTGTTTTGGGAGGTTTTTATATAAAAGGGTTCATACAGTAGATACTCTTTTATGTTTGACTTCTGTTATCAGCATAGTTATTATTTTTTATTTATTATTTTATTGCAAAGTCAGATATACAGAGAGGAGGAGGAGAGACAGAGAGGAAGATCTTCCATCCGATGATTCACTCCCCAAGTGGCTGCAATGGCCGGTGCTGTGCTGATCTGAAGCCAGGAGCCAGGAACTTCCTCCAGGTCTCCCATGCAGGTGCAGGGTCCCAAGGCTTTGGACCGTCCTCAACTGCTTTCCTAGGCCACAAGCAGGGAGCAGGATGAAAATTGGAGCTGCCGGGATTAAAACCGGAGCTCATATGGGATCCCCGTGCGCGTAAGGCGAGGACTTTAGCCGCTAAGCCACTGTGCCGGGCCCAGCATAACTATTTTGAGATTTGTACAGGCTGATACATGTATCAGTAAGTGACTCTTCATTAATGCTGAGTGATATTCCATTTTATAGATACGCAAGAATATGTTTATACATTCACTTGTTAATGGATATTAACAGGTGAATTTCTGGTTTTGGGCTACTGTAAGTAAGGCTGCTGAAAGCATTTATGTGTAAGTGCTCATATTAAAACGCATTTTCTTTTTTGTAGGAGTAGAATGTTTGGAATATATGGTAGTTATATATTTAACTTTTTTAAGAAAAATGCCAAAATTTTAAAAGAAAGTGATTGTGGCATTTTACATCCCGTTGCTGCAGGATCTTGCTAAAACTTTAGAATTTTTCACTTTAATAGATGTGTAGTGGTGTCTCATTAAGTTCTCCTTTGTATCTCTAATGACTCATTGTGTGAAGCCGATTTTTATGTACATTTTTGTTATCCATATATCTATCGATTCCCCCTCACTATTTGTTTTCTTCTTTGTAAAATTCTATTCGTTAGATACAAGTCCTTTATCAGATATATGCCCTGCAAAGATTTTCTTCATCTGTTGCTTCTTGTTCTTCTAGTTATCATTTTAGGAAGTCCAGTTATTAATGTTACTTTATAGATTGCATCTTTGATGTCATATGTAAGAAATCTATGTCTACCTCAATGAGAGAAAGTTTTTTTCATGAATTCTTGAAACACTTTCATGGTTTTAGATTTTATATTTAGGTGTGTGGTCGTGTTTTCTTTGATTTTTATATTTGGTGTGAGATACACAGCTCATTATCCTCTTCATTATTAAAGCTGCTTGGCGGATGGATGGGAATTCTTTTTGTACCCTTTGTTGTAAAGAGTGTCCTTCCCCTCTTATGTATGTTTGTGCCTTTCTTGAGAATCGATGCCTTCCTGTTGCGTTGGTTAGCCCTGTAAGAACAAAAGGAGAAGAGATAAGACCAAACACTTTGGAGTATCAAAAGTCACCCTTAATAAAACCCTGGTTCCGACTGAACCCGTCTCGTCTCCCCCTGTTTGACTGTGGGTTACTGCTCCCCTCCTGGCTGTCTCCTTGGCTTTCATGCCTCTGCCTTTCCTCCAGCTCTTCTCCAAGCCAGGGGTGTCCTCTCCCCAGGAAGCCTCAACTCCTTTGTCTCAGTCTCAACTCCTGCCGCCTAGATTAATTGTAGGCTCCTTGATGTCACCAGAGTAGTGTGGACAGACCTTGATGAAGTACTCACTGCTTTCTGCAGTGCTCATCTGCATATCTGTCTTTCCTAACAGCTATGATCTAAGAAGACAGGGACAGAGATCACGACTAATTCATCTGTGTATCCCCGTGGCTAAAACACACTAAGCCAGTGTTCAAAGAACGGGTGGTTGAGACAAGGAGGGAGACTATTTTAAGAGAAATCTTGATGAGAAGAAAATTCATTATGTTTAGATTTGGTTTGCCTTTGTGGGCAGAATATTAGGTGGGCTATAAGAAATCTCAGAGGCCTAATGATCTGTCCAGCGCTTTCTCTGTCAGTTCTGCATTATTCTTGCTTGAAATTTGATATTGTTTCTTTACAAATGAAATGGAGGTAGCATATAACAGAGGGAAATAACGGACTATAATAATCACCACAGGTATGCTGAGAATGGTATTTTTAAAACATATATGCATGTGAAGGAAAGGAAAGAGGTTGTTGAAATAATACCTGCCAAATTGTGGCACATATTTTCTGTTGGGTCCAACTCTACGTAGCATTTAGCACTTAACCATGTGAAAATAGGTGTTTCATAAATACTTGATTGATATGTACTCTATTTTGTGTTGTTGCTTCAAAGCTACAACATGTACTTCTTCTTATTCCCAATCCTGATGAAAGAGATTTAATTAGGAATATACAGAGGATCTAATTTTGATGCTGTTTCTACATTGTATCACTCATTGGTAACATCTGACAATATTTCTAATAGACTAACAAATTCAGATTTAAAGGAGACATGATTAGAAGTGATGCACGTGCAAAAAGGACTGAGTACCTGTGATAACAACAGCCACAGATTTCTTTCCTTTCTTGTTTACAAGAATGGACTTCACCAGAGAGCAAGATTTGTGTTCTTCTGGCATTTGCAGAAGCAGCCCCTCAACAAAGACCCTGCACCCATTAGCACTAATGAAAAGAGTCACCCAAGGGAATAAGATGGATGGCTTGTGTTTGCATGTGGTAATCTTATGTATGTTTTCTGCTATAAATAATTTCTGAAAGCTTGATTTTGTGTTTTCAGGTTTATGTGCCCCCTTTTTTTTTCCCTCTTGGTAACTAAAGTGTTAGAAATGACGCTTAGGTTTCATTATCCCCAATCATTGAATGTCCTTATTTCCTAATTCTGAATATCCACTAAATAAATCTATCACAACAGAATTGTTCATGTGAATTGATGGTATAGAAAGAAAACATTCCTGAATTTTGGATTTACTCTTGATAGCTAAATGGAAAGGAAGTTTCTATATCTGTCCTTGAGATCATTGGACCTTGTTTTAAATCAAATAAACAAGCTCAAATGAGGCAAATAACTCTTTAAAAAGCAGCTGCTCTCCCAATGTATACTTTCCTCATGTCATAGAGAATATTAAACTTGTGGCTGATTTTGCGATGCAGTGTTATTCTGCTGCCCCAAATTGGAGTGCTTGTTTGAGCTTCTAACTGTTCCGCTTCCAGTCCTGCTCCGTCTTGATGCACCTGCTCTGCTACCCACATGGGAGACCTGGGTGGGTATATCTGCTCCTGGCTTTGATCCAGCCCAGACTCAGCCTCAACCATTATGAACATTTGCAGAGTGAACCAGTAGACAGAAGCTTCTCTCTTTGTCAGTCTGCCTTTCAAATAAACTAAATACATTTAAAAGAAAAGATTAATTTTATGTAAAAATGTTATAACTCTAGTTGGTATTTTAATCTAGTTCTAATGCGTGTCTCCTGATCATAGCACCTGTTGACCCTGTTCCGTCCCGAATCCCCGAGAAGGCTGCCAACTCTGTGGAGTGCTGGCACGCTAGCACATAACGCTCTTCCTCCCTTCTCTGTCTGTGTCTAACCAGGTCCTGTTAAATCTATTAAATCTGTTGGGCTTCTGGTTAAAATTTTGCTTGAGGAATGTTATTGGGTACTTGATGATGAGAAAGGCAGAGAAGAAGAGAGCGGAGATGAGAACGGAGGGAGGAGAACGAGGTGTTTTACATTGAGAATCTGATGTTTTGGAGTTAGACCTGACTGTCCTGACTTGATGTCACTTTGGGCCAATGCTTTCTGGGCCTCAGGTTTTCTCTCTGTAAGTGGCAGGGAAGGGAAGGTATAAGTAGCATCTCTGTAATGATCTATTACTTGGAATTGAGCTGCCTGAGCACATGCAGACCAGAGTCCTCTGCGCTGATCCTGCCACTCTCGCGTGCCCAGACCAAATGATGCCATGAAGGGACACCTAAGCCTGCCATCAGGAAGATGTCCCTCCAAATGTCTCAGGGTCCCCCTCTCTACCAATAACCTGTTGTGATCTGTAAACATGGCTGCTCTGGCTACCAGCATGTACTTCCTTGGGGGTTGGAGTAGGTGGCACTTGGCCTTGCTGCAGCCAGCTCATGTTTCTTGGTACCTGACCTTGTACTTACTACTTAGGATTTGACAAGCAAGTGAATGGCATTGGTTCCATTTCTTTTCCCTCAAGCATGCTGGGCACTAAGAAAAAGTGTTGTATACCTAGAAGCACTTATTTTCTGACTCCAGTGAAATATGCCTCAGGAGGAAAATGAGTTATTGGATTCTGGTTGGGCAGCTCTTTTATCTGACCCAATTGCCAAATCAATTTGCTTGATCAACTTAAGATCGGATTTGGGAGACTATCACAGACAAAAGTTTTCGTGGAAGTGGGTAAAATACATGACTGCCTCAATCTGCCAAACAAAATGGGTTGAATACATGACTCCTTCTGTCGAACAAACAAGTTTTTCCTGATACGATCCTCATATGACATCCAAGATAACCGTTAAGGCTTTGGACTTCTTTGCGTCCAGTCCACATTCTAGTTAACCTATTTAACCCATAGTCTTAAACTTGATAGTATTTAAAAACTATGTCAAGCTATTTCTATCCTTATAACATAGTATTCTTATTAATAAAATCTATTTGTTAGACTTGTTATTGTTGATGTTGGGCCTTGTCTGTTACACAGTTCTGTTATCTGCTAGGGGATTAGTGGAACCATGGTACATCTCAGGTAAGATTTTATTCCCACTGTACTTAGAGTATTGAAGACAAACCTGGAGGTTACATGGAAAAAAGAGGAGCGGTGCAGTAGAAGCAAGGATGCAGTCAAGGATAAGGACCCGATGGGAGTTGAGTGGCCGCCCCGCTGAGGGTCAGCAGTCCCAGCGGTCCTCAATGACGGCTGGCAGCGGCTCCTGCACGGCAGGCCTCTGGCTCACAGACACCTCAGACTGAGCGCCGACAATGACTACAAAATAATAAATTGCTTGGCATGAAATCTTTGATCTATGAGGAGGAGACTGGATTGTGTGATGTATGAAGATTTTATGGGCTTAGGGCAAGACTTTTCTTTCCTAATTGGAGGTACTTTGTGGGACCACCGTTAGCATACCAGTCCATTCCACTGGTGTTGCACTGCAAATTGCTGATTAACTGCTCTTATGTATGCAGAACTGACAAGTTACCTCATTTAGAAACAAACAGCAGTGCTCTAAGGAACTAGTCAGAAGTTCAAACTGACATTTAGAAATTGTAAACCCACAGACTTCATGACAAGTAATGCTGTCAGTTTAAATTATGGCTCTTCTACCTGGAGATAGGATAAAAAGAGCTAGTAATATAGCCTGTGACCAGTGTATTAGAGAGAGATTCTGCTCTAGTGAGCTGAGAGATTGTGCTATTTGGATCTAACATTCAGTTGCACTTCCTTTTCCTTGGATATTTTCTGGGTGATCAGCCGGTGTGAAGGGTCGATGTTGTGAAGGGTTGTAACAAATGCATGTTAGTTCAACCGAAAAAGAATGTCCTGTTCTTGCTTTTAAGGGAAAAATTTTGAATAAGTGAATTAAGAAACCAGATGAATGGAAAATTCAGTTATTTTCAAATAAATTATTCTATGTTAACACGAGCAAGTGTAGCAACAATTTCACAATCTGGGAATACTGAATCCTCTGAAATAAGTAAGGTAACAGCAAAGAAAGGTCAAGTTGAAGAAAATTGTTTCTTCCTAGAGTTTAGTACTAATGCCTCTCTAAGAGTGTTTCCATCCTACCCATTTTTACCATCTGTCTGGCAATTTGATGACTAGTCAGCTCTAGTTTTTTTTTTTTTTTAAGATTTGTTTATTTTTGGACCCAGCTCTATAGCCTAGTGGCTAAATCCTCACCTTGCATCCACTGGAATCCCCAAAAGGTGCTGGTTCATGTCCTGGCTGCTCCACTTCTAAACCAGCTCCCTGCCTGTGGCCTGGGAGAGCAGTGGAGATGGCCCAAAGTCTTGGAACCCTATACCCGCATGGGAGACCTGGTAGAGGCTCCTGACTCCTGGTCTTGGTTTTGGATCAGCTAATCTCCAGCCATTGCGCCACTGGGAGTAAACCAGCAGCCGGAACATCTTTCTTTCTGTATCTCCTCATCTCTGTATATCTGTTCTTCCAAAAATAAAATAAAACAAAATAAGTCTTAAAAAAAGATTTGTTTATTTTTATTGGAAAGGCAGACTTTACAGAGAGAAGAAAGAGAGAGAGAGAGATTTTCTCTTTTAAAAAAAAAAAGAGAGAGAGATTTTCTATCCACTGGTTTACCCCACAAATAGCTGCAATGGTTGGAGCTAAGCTGATCTAAAGCCAGGAGCCAGGAGCTTCTTGCAGGTATCCCATGTGGGTGCAGGGCCCCAAGGCTTTTGGCCCTCCTTTGCTGCTTTCCCAGGCCTTAAGCCAGGAGCAGCAAGGGAAGTGGAGCAGGTGGGACATGAACCGGCGCTCGTGTGGGATGTCAGCGTCACAGCGGAGGATTAGCTTTGCTGCACCACCACACTGGCCTGGCTCTCATGTTTTATCGTGGTGTATCAGAACCTGACTTGCTGCCTCTAGTCCTCTGTGACTGACTCTTGGGATTGGGCATCCAGACTCATGTGTCGGAGTATTTATTGGATAGAGTATATACTAGGGGGGAAAAAACTTTTTTTCTGTTAATCTTTTTTATATTCTTAGACTGCATGTTTATGTAAAGATATTGTATTTTAGTGACAAAAATCTTGAGTCATACTGGCTGAAATTTGGTGGAAGCAGTTGCTACCTGATGATTATATCAGTGGCTGTCCTTCAAATGATTGCGCTACTGCCATTACCTTTTCTTGGGAAGTACATTATAGCGAAAAGAGCCCTGGACATGGGAGTCAAGAGGCCCGAGTTTAGCAGGTGCCTATTCATGCCACTTTTCTGCATCAGTTTTTTCAACTGTGAAATGGAGATACCTGTTTATAAGTTTATAGAGAGGCCAACATGAAATTGGAATTATTTTGTGACCCATGTCGTTTCACGCTGATATTATCATGATTATGTGGCATGTTTAATAACCTTTCCTGGGCAAATGTGCCAGTGTGCAAGTGTGTGCAAGTGTACCAGAACAAGTGTATAAAGTCTGATGCTTAAAAGGAAGTCCTGGTTATAGTCTTGTAGTCCTGAATAATTATGCCTTTGAAATTGCACTTGACAAGTGTAATCAGATGGGACAAGGGAACCCATGCTGTGGACGCGAATCCTGTGTAATCCATTTTGGCGGGTGGAGGCGGGAGGGAATTTTTCTACTGTTCCAGTAACATTTTAAACTTTGTGCTCCTCTTGCTTTGCCCAGCAGCTGCTGGGACCTTCCACCGTGGCAAAGCTTGGGTGTTGCTCACAGGAGGCAGGAGACTGTGTGTGCATGCTATACAAGTTGTATGCAGTGCCCTTGGTGTCTGGGAGTGCCACGTGAGCATTCGCATGTGTAAATATACATATATTTATATTTGAGAGGCAGAGGGGACAACTGTTATCCACTGCTTCACTCCCCAGATGCCCACTTTGACCAATGTTGGGCCAGGCCAAAGCTGGGAGCTGGGACATCAACCTGGGTCTCCCGTATAGACGCTAGGAACCCAGGTACATGGGCCACTACCACCGTCCGCAGATTAAACACTAGTAGGTAGCCGGAGTCAAGAATCAGAACATAATGCAGGACTGAGTGGAATGTGAGGCAGTGCAGTCAGCACTCAAGACACACTTATCCAAAACATGGGGCTTAGAGAATAGGAAAGGAAATACAAGAGAGAGGAGTTCCTTCTATTTTTTTCTTTTCAAAAAGACAACTGGTCACGTTTAAATGTTAATAAGCTGAAGTTAAGAGGGGAAAACGTTAAGCATTTATTACGTTATCTCCTAAAAAAGTATTGTGTGGTTCTTGCTATTTACTCTCGAATAGAGGATCAAAAGTGTTGATTTCTGAAAGCAGGAGAAGGTATCCTAGATTCTGTTCTTTACAGCAAATTGGGGAGGTCAGCGCATGAACAGGACCAGTTCTGGGCTGGCTTCTCCGCTGCCGTGGGCCAGTGCTGGAGGGCATCCTCCATTCTTCTGGACTCCATGGGTAAGCGGGGTACCCTCCTGCCCTGGAGCACTGTGTTTCGGTGTGAGCTCTGCAGGTTTTTGAATACTCAGCCTCACAGCATGCTGGGATAGCATGGTCATGTGGGCTCTGTTCTGCACTTTTCTTTGACTCCCCAGGGAATTGTGATGACTGATCCCACTTGAATGTTTGTCAGAATTGAAAAGTAGTGAAGAGGATTATTCAGTATCGTTGTAGTCTTACTTCTTAAATCTACAAAATGGGAAGAATAATTCCTACCTCAAAAAATTATTGAGAATAGGCTAAATTAGATAAGTAAAATGCCCAGTGGAGCATCTGGCACAGAATTACCTGCTTCAAGATTTACTCTTTCCTGATTACACTTTCTCTTTTTCTTTCAAGAAGTGAGTGTTGTGTCTATCAGTTTTGTCAATGCGGGAAACAGTCACAAACAAAGCCTTCGGTGATACTTTCTTTTCCAAAAAAGGAAGAAATATACTTGTGAGAAAATATCTCCAATATATTTTTCAATAAAAAGGTTTTTCCTATGGTATTTATTTAAGAAGGACGAGTACATTTTCTCTTTGTGAATCTTCCTTTCCTTACCTGCAAACTTGGATCCCTAGTAATCCACAACATGGTGGTCTTAGGGAGTTATGTGGCTGCCACAGCCTCAAATGTTCAAGAAAATTAGAAGTCATAATGATCATTTGCTTTGATGCATATTAGTTCCAGGAGGTTTTACTTACTTACAGCAGTGTTTGTGATAGTACTTTGAGATGTTTATGTTATGCTAAAATATATCAACGTTAGAAGAGACATACCGTGAGGTTCATGGTGGTTGTATCTGCCTACTAGCGTATTTATTAATTGTGGTAAAATGTATGTCATATAAAATTGACCATTAAAAAAGACTGCTTTATCTGAAGGGCAATGTTACAGACAGAGAAGCAGAGACAGAGAGAGAGAGAGAGCTCTGCATTCTCTGGTTCCCTGCCCAGATGGCTGCAGTGGCCAGGGCAGGACCAGCGTGAAGGTAGGAACCAGAAACTAATGTAGGGCTCTCCCATGGCGGTGGCAGAGACCCAAGCACTGGGCCCACTTTTCACTGCTCTCCTAGATGCATTAGCAGGGAACTGGATTGGAAATGGAGCAGCCAAGTGCTTGAACTGGCATTACATTGTAGACAGAGGCTTAATGACAACCACTCGAACCATCTGAAAGACTGTGATTCAATAAACATGGTATAAAATGTTATCTTAACAGTTTCTAAATGTGTAAATCAGAAGCATTACTTACATGCATAGTGTGAAAACTCTTCCAGAGCTTTTTCTTGACTTCAAACATAAACTCTGTGCCCATTAAACATTGACTTCTCCGGTCTGTTTTCCCTCGTCCCTGATAATCTCCACCCTGATCTCTCTCTATAAATTTGCCTGTTCCAGGCACCCGTTAGTTTGGCCTCTTTTACTCGCCACGTGTTCTCAAGGTCCCAGCCTGTTGTAACATTATCAAATTTCTTTCCTTTCTTTGGTTGAATAATGTTCTGTTTTACCTATGCATCATGTTTTGTTCATCCATTCCTCTGGTGATGGAGAGTTGGCTTGTTCCTCCCTGTTGACTATTATGAATAATGTTGCCACAAACATTGTTATGCAAATATTGCCTAGGTCTTTGCTTTCAGTTTTTTTTAATTAATTAAACCTAGGGGTAGAATTGCTAAATCATTTGGTTTAACTTCTTGTGGAACCAACACAGTGTTTTCCATGGGAGCTGAATCATTTTACACTTCTACCTGCAGTACATCACAGCTACAAATTTTCCACATCATTATTATCATTGCCCTCTCTATTTTTTCTTTTTTTTAGTAAAAACCATTCTGATGGGTGTGAAGAGGGATCTCATTATAGTTTGATTTGCACTTACCCAGTGACTAAAGAATTTGAGCATCTTTCCATGGATGTTTTGTTCATTTGTATATATACTCTTTGGAGAAATGTCTGTTCAAGTCTTGTGCCCATTTTTTAAATTGGGGTTGCTCGTCTTGATGGATTTATAGGTGTTCTTCATACATTCTGGATAGGAATCTCGTACCAGATATATATTTCTGCAAGTGTTTTGTCTCATCCTCCAGTTGCTTTCTACAGCGAGGGTTGGGCCAGACCAAAGGCAGGAGCTCAACCCGAGCTTCTCACGTGGTTGACAAGGAACTCAAGTCTGGATGTGGGAGCAGAGCTGGCACCTGGCTCAGACACTCTGAATTGGATGTGGGCTTCCCAGACGGCATCTTTTCCAGTGCATTAAAACCTATAGATGTTAAAGAAAGATAGAAAACCTTACGCTAGATATTTGGTGTACTTGTGATATGATGTAATTGATATTTGTGTATAACTGTTAGGAGTGCCTTATTGTTGTAGAGCTATATCCATGAAGAGGTATGTTACTTAGTGAATAAGAGGTCTTTTAATACAAGACACACGTTTGTTTGACTCCTGTCCCTGCCCAGTCACTGTCTGACTTTGTGGGCTGATTTCTGGTCTTTGAGCCTTAGTTTCCTAATCTGTAAACTAAAAATAATGGTAGAATGGCTTTGAAAATTAAATAAAATAACATATAAGGGTTTGAGCAAAGTCAAACTTGAATACTCAAATAGAAAAGTAACCGAAATTTTTTTTCTGGGTGGGGGGAGCTTAAGAGTTGTTTTTTGATGGGCTTCTCCTTTGTGGTGGATGTTTGATAGCGGAAGGATGGGCAGCTGGGAATTTGTGTTCTGCCAGCTTTGTCTCTGCCAGACTGTGTGACTGATGCTGATCTGGGGCTAGGGTTTTCTTGTTTGCAAAACAAAAGTTTTTTCCAGCTTCTCCTCTCCAGTTATGCTTTTCTTTCTCCTCACTTCTTTGTATTTCATGCTTGATGCGTCATGAGCCATCTCTTTCTAACTTCCTTGTCTCAACTTCCTTTTGCTCAGCTCGTTTTCTTGTCTGTAGCATTTTGGAGTTTGTTTTTGATTTCCATTATGGCTTCCATCGGGTTCATCTTCCCAGGCACCAATTCTCAGCATTGTGTCCTGTGTTGCAGCTATGTCCCCATTTTAATTTTTGGAGTTTCTATTTGATTCTCTTTCAGGTCCCCCTTTTGCAAATCCATCAGGTCATTCAAGATTTAAGACTTATTTAGTCAAGTGGCAGAGTGACTCCGTGTGTGTGTGTGTGTGTGTGTGTGTGTGTGTGTGTGTGAGAGAGACAGAAACAGAGACAGAGACAGAGAGATTGATTTATTTCATCCATTGGTTCACTACCCAATTGCTGGATTGCCCCCCACCTGGATCAGGCTGAAACCAGGATCCAGGAACTTCATCTTCTCCCTTCCTGTGGGTGACAGGGACTGGCGTGCTTGGCCCATCACCCACTGCTTTTCTAGTACATTAGCTGGAAGGCGGATTGGAAGTGGAGCAGCAAGGACTCCGATTGGCACTCAGATATGGGATGCTCATGTTACTAATGGACATTTAACAACACTAGCCTCTTTCCTGCTCTCTTCTTTATCTTGTTACCTCTGTTCCTCTATGTTTTTTTTCAATATTTTAAAAAAATATTTATTTATCTTTATGTTGTTTTGAGAGAGATCTTCCACCTGCAAATTCATTCCTCAAATGTTTGCAAGAGCTGGGGCTGTGCCAGCCTGAAGCAGGATCCAGGAACTTCTTTTGGGTCTCCCATGTGGGTAGCAAGAACTTGAGTCATCATGTACTTCTCCCCAGGGTACAGAGGGTCAAGGGTTACAGGAAAGTGGGTGATACCATTATTTCCACACTAATGTCATCACTTTTCCCCCTGTATCTGGGGTCAGGGGAGAGACAGAGAGAGGGACAAGCCCCACCCAGGGGAGGCAAGATTTCAACCAAGGTGCCCTAATGTATGAGGAGGCCATGTCACAGGTCTTGAGATGGTGGCTTAAGCCACTGGGCCACCCAGCCTACATGTAAAAAAGAGTTGTTTCCAAGCTTCTCTTAGTCTGTTGAATTTTGTCTAACTGTTGTGCTGCCAACTATTCCCTTATACAGCATCATCTTTGGTGATGGATGGTGTGTGACAGTCTCTATTTCACGGGCAGAACATGGTGAATCTTGCTGTTAACTCAGGCAGACCCATTTACCGAGCCTGGGGCTCGGCCGGCTGAGAGGCATCAATGAGCGCCCCTGGTGGCTGAGTCCTGTCACTGCTTCCAGCTCCCCCTCTTATTCCTCTGACTTCTTGTTTGTTTTTTGCACTAAGGAATTTCCCTTTCTTCATCTGAAATTATTTTCATATATCCTATGCGTTCTCTACTTTTTTGGTTGAGTGTTGTGTCTTTACAGTAACTTAGTACACCATTTTTGCCATACAACTAGAAGTTTCTACACATATTTGGGTGCATACATGTATCACAAAATTCATGGAAAATAGAATTAAAAGGTAAGTTTATTTTGATGTAAAACATGAAATCGAGACAAATGGAGAGTTTTCAAAGAGTTCATGAAAAAAATGTATGTTATTGAAAACAAAGCTATCCATGGATTTCAAAGTTTTTGGCTCCAAAGCAGATTTATTCTTTATTTCCCTTTTACACGGAGTTTTTTATGTGTTCCATTATTAACCTGCTTATAAAGTCTTCAGCATGTTCAACAGCTAGCTTCTTTCTTATGCTCCAGCCTTGGAACACTAATTTGTACATAGTTGATTCTGGCTAGCTGTTGAATGAGGTCATAAACAGGTGAGATATAAGCCACTGGTTTCTGATTTTTTTTTTAAGATTTCTATTTTATTGGAAAGTCAAATTTACAGAAAGGAGCAGAGACAGACAGAAAGATCTTCCATTTAAGTACTTCACTCCCCAAGTGGCTGCAACGGCCATTGCTGAGCCGATCCAAAGCCAGGAACCAGGAGCATCTTCTGGGTCTCCCATATGCGTGCAGCGTCCCAAGGCTTTGGGCCATCCTCCACTGCTTTCCCAGGCCACAAGCAGGGAGCTGGATGGGAAGTGGAGCGGCCAGGACATGAACTGGCACCCATATGGGATGCTGGCTCATGCAAGGCGAGGCTTTTAACCACTAGGCTACCGCGCCAGGTCTCTGGTTTCTGGTTTTGAAATTTTATAGGGCATTGGCAAAACTTCTGACTTTATTGTTGATTAATTTTGCTGTTGTCTTCTGCCTTCTTAATTGAACAACCCATGGCATATATTAATAATTCATATGAACTGAATTAAAGGGTGAATTTTAGGTGGGGGGGTGTGATATCTGGAAACTTTTATCTGGTAGAGCATTCCAAACTGCACCAGGAAGCAGTGATCCAAAGAGGGAGGTAAACATTGATACAAGATATTCTTAGAATCAGCAAAACGCCCCCAGGGAACCTTCTGAACAGAGAGAGCGGTGTTATCAACTCCCTCTGGATCAACCATTTGTGTGTGTGCATGTGTGTGTGTGGATTTTTCCAGAAATCCACCTTCTTATCTCTAAAAGCAGACTCTGATAAAAGATGGCCGACTAAGTAGTGTGTTCTTTCTTGACTCCTAAAGCTACTGTAATGTTCTCGTAAACATCAAGGTAGTCTCACTCACACTAAGTGCCTGGGTCTGTCTCAGGCAGAGCCTGTTTCCCTGCTCTCCAGCTGGAGGAGGGTTAACATGGGCTCTGACTGAACATCTGCTGGCCCCATATTGACACAGGAATAAATTATTCAGCATGTAGTATTTGGGAATTTAAAAAGCTCCGTGATGAATCCTACAAAACTATATTATGTCTCTGACATTCTAGGATTTCATTATTTTGTCTTCAATTATTCACAAAGGCTTTTGTGCCTCTCAGAGCATGGATGGGATTCTTAAGCTCCATCGAGCCCATAACTGAAGCAATGGAAGACTATTATTAAGACACGATCTCCTCCTTTCTGCTTTGTTTGTATTTTTCTTCTCAGGTAGATGCAAAAGCCCTTTCTCTCCATGCAGAAGGCTGTGATCTGTTTGCTTGGGGGGTGAGCTCTCTTGTCTGAGGAACGCGGCTTGTCAGGAGATGCTGTCTGTGTGCCTGTGCTTTCCCAACAGCTCTGGGGGAATGCTGCTTCACCGTGCAACAGCGCTTCCTGGGCTTCATCTGCTGTGAAAATGGCCCGAGTCTCCTGAGCTTGCAAAGAGCAGCGCAGGAAGATCTCCAGACAGGACAAGGGAATATCCTAAATACTGTTTAAATGTGTTCTGTTTCTCTGCTACTGGTGTGTTAACTCCTGCCCCCTTTGTTTTTGCTTGCTATACTGTGATGGTTTCCGATAACTCAGGAATTCCTAAGCTGGGGTGTGTGTGTGTGTGTGTTGAGAGAGTGCGTGTCTGCACACATGTGCAAGCCATGAATCTCTTTAGCAGTCTGGCGGGAGCCTTTGATTACAAAAGAAACTGTTTACAGAAATAAGAGTCCCATCCGTGGATTCCTGTACAAAGTGTGAAATATCTTCAAGTTTAACCCACTACAGAGCTTTAAGAATAGTGCATCAAAGCTAAAACTTTCCCATGCTGTTAGCAACCTCATTAAAGAGTCAGAGCAAAATGTATTAAACCATGAAAAAGTAACTTTTTGATGGCTAAATCTTACTAATCCTCGACAAACATTAGAAACTAAGTTCCAAATTTTCTGAACGCAAGACGCTTTGCATTCTGTTCCTAAAAATGGGTGTGGTAAGCAGCCAGATGCACAGAACACGTAATAGGAAAATAAGTCAAGATAGCCACCAGAAAAGTGTACTTTACCTGAAATGCTATTAATATTTAAATTTGACACAGTACTGCCCTTACAGCCTAGTTTCTATTTTACATACAATATGTGTAAGAAGGGACAAAGAAAGGTAAGAGATAATGGGCATGTTTTCCTCCAGGGTTTACGTCATCTTATGCCAATCAATCAGATGTGGAAAGAATACCTTTACTCTTCTACCCATCAAGGTCCATACCGGATCGGTGTGCTGATTTTGTGAAAATAACAACATTGCTATCTCAATTCTCACTTTAACTCGGTATTGGGTTAATTTTTTAAAGAAGTGTTGCGTTGCTGAAGGGCTGAATAGGAATACCCTACAATTGCATTCATTTTAAAATCCAAGTTACCAGTGTAAAGTTACTTCAGATGGCTTTATAGCTTACAAAAATGATTTATTTTCATCTTTTGCTCCAAATCTGTGAGGTCATGGGCTATAATAATTGCTTCTATTTGTACGTAACTGTTCGTAAGGCATTTTGCCTCGTTTGATCTCCTTGCATGTTTTCAGCAGTGACACAGGTGTGATGGAATAGTTCTTGCTTGAAGAAGTGGAAAATGAGGCACAGAGAGGCTGTGACTTACAACGGAGCTGAGAAGGGAACTCGGGTGGCTGGGTTCTCTTGCAGCGCCCTCTCCATTGGCCTGGGAGGGTGTGTTCTTGGCTCCCCCTAAAGCGCCCTTCAGTACTGCTGAGGCAGATGGATGGGCGTTTGTTCAGTCTTGGTAATGGACTTGGGTTATGTCCCCATCTGTAGGATAGAAAATCAGTCACTATACTGAGCGGTGCCCATTTAAAATATTAAATTGCATCAAAACTTATGACATTTAAAGTGCTTTTACAATTTAGTTAAGATAACAATTTCATCTGTTTCTGTGTAATTACAGAGGGGTTTTTTTTTTTAGTCATTTCAATTTAGTATGCTGGGAAAATATGACCTCTGGCTACATGGCCTTTTGTGTGTGTGTGTGTGTGTGTGCGCCTGTTTCTGTGTGTGTATTAGAGACTGATGAACTTGAGGAGATTTCATTGCTTTCTGTTCTGTTTGTTTTTTTTTTCCCCCAAGGGCTCTAATTGCCTCTACTGCCCCTCCCTCCCGCCCCCTAAGCTTTCTGCTTCTGTCTGTTGACAGCAGTCAGGACTTCCATGTGACATACAGAAGCAGAGTATTGATTTTGTTTTTCTGGGTCGGGGCACTGTGTGTGTCACTTGGGGTGGTCTTGTGGGCATTTGGTTCACCAGTGATTATGCACAGGACCCGCTTTAGCTGGAGCTAGGAAGGAGATGTCAGACACGAAAAGACTGGGACGATTCCTTTAAGAGCAAACATCAGGGAATTTATCCTAGAGAGAAACACGGAGCTGTCACTTCTCCTGCAGCATTTCACTTTGATTTCCAGTTGGCATGTTTAAAGAGCCTGACATTTTGTTTTTCTGTGTTCACTTGAGCAGACAGTATGGGATCAGAAGCCATCGATTGGTGAGCAGTAGTCTATAATTCCTAAGTAGCTTTCGGTCATGAAGGAAAGCTCCACGTGTTTGGGAGTCAGCCCCCAGACCACTGGGTACTTCTGCAGCCTGAGCAAGCCTGTCCTTGGTCAAGCATGGGGAAGTTCACCTCATCTCTAGCATAGCCTGCCTTCTCTCAGGTGAAAGCTGAATCCAAGAACGTTATGGAATCTGTGTGCTTGACATTGGGCCCAGCTCCTCAGCACATTTGACTTACCTTTGGAATCCATCAGATTCTTTCCAGGTTCCCTAAAATCCGTTTCTGCAGGCTCTCCAGGCAGGCCTGCCCGCAGTGCCCTCTGAGAGCACCAGGGTGTCCTGACAAGCAGTCCTTTCTTTCCTTGGACCTTCGCTACTTTCTCCACTTCAGGGATGGGAGAAGGGCCACCAAGCCTGTGGGCAACGGCTGGTTCTGCATCCCTTACTTTAAAGATTTATTTTTTTATTGGAAAGTCAGATATGCAGAGAGGAGGAGAGACAGAGAGCAAGATCTTCCATCTGCTGATTCACTCCCTAAGTGGCCACAACGGCCGGTGCTGAACCGATCCAAAGCCAGGAGCCAGGTTCTTCTTTGCTGGTCTCCCACATGCGTGCAGGGTCCCAAAGCCTTGGGTCATCCTCGACTGCTTTCCCAGGCCACAAGCATGGAGCTGGAAGGGAAGTGGGGTCGCTGGGAATAGAATCGGCGCCCATATGGGATCCCATCGTGTTCAAGGTGAGGACTGTAGTCACTAGGCCACCGCACTGGGTCTTGCATCGCCTACTTTAGATCACATCTATTAATTCTACAGTTGCCCCTACTGTCTAAAACTAATGATGTTTTTCTTCTATAAATATTACCCTAGGGGGAAATCTCTGCTGTCGCTGATTTTTTTTTTTTTTGCTTGTTCCTTGACTGCTAAATTATTTTATTTGTTGGTTCTTTGACTTAAATTGATTTCTTTGCCACTGGTCTTGCTCACTCACAATTCTCCTCCACCTTCTAACCCATTTCTCCTAATGGTGGGTCTGGAATGGCAGGAATCTTCATCTTTCCTCTCTCACCACTCATGGCTCATAACTGTCTCCCTCGTATACACGTGTAAAGTCTTTCCTTTTACACAGACTGCTGATCTGTGATGTACACTCCAAGGATTGCCTGTAAGGTTTTTGTCGATACACAAGGGATACCCACAAGTGCCCCTCCTGTGGCCTGCAGGAACTGTTAACCACCTGCCTACCAGGTGACAGATGTCAGCTCTCTTCCCCGGGAGATACTTGTGCTCCCTTGTCAGACAGCTTCGACTCCAGTGAGAGTTTGGAGCCGGTATCTCTCCTCCTAGTTGTTTTTTTTTTTTTTTAGAAGTTTCTAGTGAGTGTAAAATGGCCCTAGAGCAAATGACCAGGATATGTCTTCATCTCCAGTTATTTGAGTTGTGGTCCCCAATCTCATTGGATACAGTGAGATGCAAGTAATGAAGAACGCCTGACAACAGATTTTACAAGTTTGGTGATGGCTGGCATTCAAAAACAGGGTGAATGAACCAACACAGAATTGTTAAACAGGCCAGAGTTCATGTTCCCAGATTTGCCACCTGACGGCCTTGGGCAATTCACTTACCCTTTTGAACTTCAGTTTCTACTCAGTAAAATGGGCAAATAGAATCTGTTTCACAGGTGGTTATAGAGATTAAATGATATCAGATGTGAAAAGACATCCAGAATAGTGCCTGGCATTTGATAGCATTTCTTTTCTTCTACATTTCTGCCACTGCAACCAAGTCTCCTGCTGCTGATCAAATGAGAACATGTGGATTTTCAGACAGAATGGGTAGTTCCCATTTATATTAAGAAATACTGAAATACAGGTATTTTTTTTTCTGAGCGAAGGTTTCAGTATTGAATTATTTCCCATTTATTTGAAACATTTAAATGTGATTTTGTTTGAAATGAAGAGGAGGGACCATGTAACGTCGAAGAACTTTCAAGTCCTGGAGGGTTTTTTTTTTATGCTTTGTTGTTTTTGCAGAAACCAATCTAATATGCTTTTAATAAGGTTTCGAGTTTTCTGATTTCTGTGCCATAAAAGTCTTTCAAGAAAGAGACCGAGCTTCATAATAAATATTTCTTGTTTTTGTAACCGGAGCATTAATGTTTTTGTGATGATGTTTTCTTCTTAAAAATAATAACAACTGGACATGAGTTCCTTTGCCAAGCCCTCAAAGTTGCTTTGCCTTGGGCTCTATGAGCAAGCTCAGGCAGACCCATAAAAGGTCATGGCAGGCTCCTCAGCCCCTGGGCTACCCAGCCTCCTGAGCTCTGTGACGGTGGTGGCCAGAGCAGAAGGCTGGGGAAGGAGCTGGCATTTGGACTTGAGCATTCAATAATCTCATATACTGTACAAGGATTTTTAGGGGGTGATTATCGGCATTTTGGCAGCAGCTGTTTTATTTTTCCCCTTCCTGTGAGTTTTTATTTTGGGGGTGTAGCTTTGGAAGTTCTGTTAACTAGGACTTTATTGGGTGTATTATGACATATTCCTTTGTGGTTCCAAATATTTGTGGCTATTGTGGGTTTCTCTATTTAATTTCAGTTCCTGTGATATTAAGACCAGCTGGTTAAAGTTATTTATTTTGATACAGAAAGGTATTCTGACTAAACCACGTTGACTGAAACTCCAGTCAGGGAGGTGGCTACTAAAGAGGGGGTGGTGCTTTGAAGTTAGATCTGAGTTTGAATCCCAACCCAATTGCTGAAGGAATGGCGTGTGACGTGACTTGGGGCAAGCCGCTCATCTCCTTCCCTGGAAGAAATGAATTAGTCATCCTTGTGCTTTAAAGGGAGGCTGAGCACATTATTGTATGAGTAAGTTCTGATGTGTCAAAGCAGGCTCACTTCGGTCTCCTTTTCTTCCATCCTTCATTCACAAGGAAGCTACTCAATCTCTAGTTTCATGTGGGGACAGGGCCCTCGAAGCTCTTTTGGAGGTGTGTGGAGAGACATGCCTGTTCTTACGGTGAGACAGACTCATCTTCTCCCTGTCCTGGTGGTGGACTCTTGTCTCATGGCATGCGTATTATCAAAGTAAGATGAGTCTGTGCAGCTTTAAGGTTGGGGCAGGATTGTGAGCTGTAGTAATTCTCCTCTTTGCTAGGACCAATTGGAGGATAGGCCCGTTATTTTCAATTCTATTATCTTAACCTTTCCAGGTCTTGTGTCATGCTAGAGAATCATTCCTACAGTGTCCTTAATGCTTTTCAGATTCTTGAGTTTGGCTAGTGGTGTCTTGATACAATATCAACAAGGTATTTTTCATGTCTTAGTTCTCACATATTTTGAAAATATGTTAATATCAGATTGTTTGACTCAGGAAAGAGAAGTGAATAAATTTTTTGCTGAGCTGAGGTTCTTTTTTCTGGTAAAACAAACATGTATTTAGAATTAGAAAGCTGGATGCGGCTTAGATGATCCCAGTTTTGTTGATGACATTCAGAGCATCCGCATCAGGAGCCAGCCCCACGTGCGTCTTCCTTTCTCCATCAGGTGTGATCCGAGTATTGACTGGAGCCACTTCAGTGTCCTAGAGCTTCTCCACGGCTTGTTTGGCCTGGTGCTTGTTGGCCTTGTGGATTTGTTGTCCATAGTGGACTCTGGTCAGGGGGCACTTGATGATGGCCTAGCATTCAAGTTGTTCGTCCTGGGGACGCTGTCCCGAGGGTTTTTGGGCTGCTGTGCAGGCGCTGCGTCTTGGGCCGCTGGGAGGTGGGTGTCGTGTAGAGCTTCTTGCTCTGGCCATGGACACCTTTCAGCACCACCTTCTTGGCCTTCAAGACCTTCACTTCGGCTTTGGGAGGGGCAGGAGTCTCCTGCTTTATCTTCGGCACCATGTTGAAAAAGGCTGGGCAGAGGTTGTTTTAATTGCATAAGGGAGTTTAGTTTCATTATTCCTCTCTGATCAATGATTCTTTAATACACAGCTTCAAGTTAATTTTCCTTTCCTTTTTTTAAAATTTTTTATTTGAAAGGCAGATTTACAGAGGGAATCTTGGCACCTGCTGGTTCACTTCCCAAATGTCTACAATGACTTGAACTGAGTTGATCCAAAACAGGAAGCTAGGAGCTTCTAACAAGACTCCCATGTGGGTGCAGAGGCCCAAGGCCTTGGACCATCCTCTACTTCTTTCCCAAGCTGTAAGCAGGGAGCTGGATGGGAAGTGGAGCAGCCAGGACTCAAATCAGAACCCATGTGAGATGCCAGCACCACAGGCAGAGGATTAGCCAACTACATGACTTCACTGGCCTCTAATTTTTCTTCTCTTTTCTTTCTCTCTCTCTCTTATTTCTTTTTATAAAAGATCTAGTTATATATTTGAGAGTTAGAGTCATGTAGACAAGGAGAAAGACAAAGAAGTGAGAAAAGGGAGTGGGAGAGAGGAAGGGAGAGGGATCATCCATCTGCTGGTTCATACCCTAAAGGATTGTAACGACCAAGCTCTGCCAGCCCAAAGCTGGAACACCTATCCAGGTATCCCACATTATGTGGCAGGAAGCCAAGTACTTGGGCTGTCATCTGCTGCTTTCCCAGCATCTTTGGTGGGAAGTTGGATTGGAAGTGGAGCAGCCAGGACTCAAATATGCTGGTATCCCAAGCAGCAGCTTAACGCACTGTATCATTGCACCAGTCCTTGACTTTTTCTCCCAAATGGAAGGCAGGGACACAGCTACTAGAGTCCTCACCTGTTGCCACCCAGGATGGGCACTGGCCAGAAATGAACTGAGTGCTGCTGGCACTTAACCCCAGTCAGCCGATATGGGATGTGGATGTCTTAGTGGTGGTGGTGACTAATGACGCTCTTTTTGTTTTAAGATTTATTTATTTTTATTGGAAAGGTAGATTTTACACAGAGAAGGAGAGACAGACATCCACTGGTTCACTCCCGAAATGCTTGGAAGGGCCCGAACTGAACCAATGTGAAGCCAGAAACTAGGAGCTTCTTCTGGATCCCCTTCGTGGGTGCAGGGTCCCAAGGCTTTGGGCTGTTCTACAACTGCTTTTCCAGGACACAAGCAGGGAGCTGGATGGGAATTGGAGCAGCTGGAATATGAACTGGTGTCTATATGGGATCCTGGCACTTGCAGGCTGAGGATTAGCTATTGAGTCATAGCACCAGTGCAAGGCAGCTGTTTTTAACACAGCTGAAATACTGTGTTGTGTAGTGAGAAATCACAGGAGTCCTGGACTTGTGCTCACAGAGTTTGTATCTGTGTGGTTAGCACATTGTTTCACAGGTATGGACCAAGTGTCAAAAGACGTGTAGATTGAATCTGTTTTAAAGTAATAAACGCTATTTGTTCCTGTTGGATTGTATGAGATTGCTGAAGAGAAACTGGATTTGTACATATGTTGTTATAAGCAAGAGCGTACATTTTAATGTTGAAATAAAGAATCCCCCCCCCTTTTTTTGTCTTTTCTCCAAGTTCTCTAGGAAATTAAAAATACCAGAATATTTGGCCAGTCCCAAGTTTTTACTGTTGAAGCAGTTTTTTAAATAGGTAGAATCTGGTCTTACACCAGCACTTGAAAGCTGCAGAACAGCTGTATCAGGTGTGCAGACTGCAAAGAGGAATGGAAATGTTGCTGCAAACATGACAGGCTCAGGAGCTGTGCATAGGTGTTTGTGCTATTGCAGTGCACACTCTTCAGCTGTCAGACAGAGGATCCACTTACGCACAGAAAAACAGTCATCAGACATTCTTACGTTAGAGGACGCTATTATCTCTTTGCGTTGGAAACTCTTGAAGATGATCTGACTTTTCCACCCAGGTTTTTCGCTCTGATCTTTACTGTATTTCATCCCATTCTGGAGATAGTTCTCACTACTATGTGAGTCTATACATTTTGTAGCATCACTTGTGAGGTGTGGTTTTGGATTGTGTGTGTGTGTGTTTCTGTGTTGTGAGCATTCTCATCTGCCACCAGCTATACGGCGTTGTACTGACAGGACTCCTTTCCCCTTCACTGCTGTGAGAGCAGCCTGACTCTCCAGCAGCAGAGGCAGATGTCAACTAGAAGATGCTTGTAATTTGTTTTTATATACCTGAAAAACTTGTAGTCTAGGTTTGCTGTGCCTCGATTGATTTCTCAGATGACAGTTTATGCTCTAAGGCCATTCTAGGTTCTTTTATCAAGTGGTCTCCATTGTATAGTTGTAATGCACCCTAAAAGGGTACACTTATTTGGTAGAACTGTGGTATGATTTTTAACTCAGAAATATAAATTTGATTGGATGTCTGTGAAAGTTAAGCTCCTCACACATACTCTTTCATATGGACATATGTTTGTGTATTTATCCATGCTTTTTTTGCGTAGGATATGGATAACGTTATGTAGTATAAATTCATCCTGCTTTGTCCTTTTTGTAGCTATGGGGATTATGTTACCAAATGCCTATTTTAGAGCAACTTAGACCAAAAATGAAAATTTAGAGGGATTCTAAGTTTTATAAAATGGTGTATGTCTGAATAGAAAAATAATGGCAACATGTAAAAGAAATGAAAGTGAGGGTGCCTGAGTTTAAGGATTAAAGGATAATTTAAATTTATATTATGCTTTTATATTTCTTACTTACCTTCCTAGAATGAACATATATTCTTTAATCATAATAATACAGACTTAATTAAAAAATAATGGATATAGCTTAAATATCTGTAAGACATTTTAAACTTATTTATTGTATTTTCAGGTCGAGAAATATAAATATTTATTTGATTAATGAATGCAAAAGTTGTATGAGCATGAAGTTCTTAGCAGTCCAAATATCATCTTGAACTGTAAACTTTTAAGTAATATTACCTGTTGTTGAACCATTACGATAACATGTTACTCATAACACTGAAAACATAGTTTTCTGGCCTGACCAAGACAACAGCATTGTATATCCTCATCATACAAGCTGAGCTAGTTCAAAATGGCAGAAACTTGTAAGAAAAGAATCAGGAAATCCAAAAGAAATAAGGAATTTATCCATGTTCTCATGACTTGGCAGTGAGTGTTTGTCTTTGATATATCGGTTTTTGGATTCCCACGATTCCCCTTCGCATTTATCTTTCATCCATCTTAATTAGCCAGTTGAACCTGCAAGGAAGATGAGACCCCTTTTGACCTCAGGGATAGAGGCAGCTTAGGGTTCTCAGGACATCATCGTCTTCGGGATTGAGTTAGCCCTTCTCCAAGATGCTGCCTGTGGGACTCTTCGGGAACTTAAATAAAAATATTTTCTCTTCCTGGCAGCCTAATTTATATCAGTACTTGAGGATATATTTGATGCTGGAAGAGGACATTTGAACACAAAAAATATGATACTTTGAGAACATTCATTTAATCTGTAAAATGCTATTTTCTCTACTTTGGTCATTTCATAAAGGACCTTAATTGTAGACCTTGTTTATTGGAGGCTCCCATGTGCATAAATCCATTTTGACATTTTCTTTGGTCTGATGATAATGTGACTTGTTAATAATTACTGTGGTAACTTCAATTAATGAGAATTGTGACTCAGATTGGGTTCCTTCTAATTAGGACTTTGTCATTTTACATCATCAAAAAATGCTGTTGGCTGGTTTGGAATTAAGGAACGAGTTCCATTTGGCAATAGCTGGCTCATTAACACATGGAAAGAAATAGCCTGGCTCACACCCTTCTTGCCAGTGGCACCTGTGTTTTGAAAGGAAAAAGCCTGCCCTTTTTTGTGGGGATTGTGGTGCCAGATTTCTCATGAGAGCTTTTGATGTTAGATTTTTCATTTTTTAGGAAAAGAGATGTCTGAAAAAAAAAAAAAGGAAAGTTGACGTTAAAATGAAACTGTGTGTGGTCATCGCAAGGTTCCAAGCTTTAGTGAATCTGGAATTCTTAAGAAGATCCCATTTCATGGTTTTAGAATGTTACAATTGTCAAGAGCCTTATGCGGTCACTTAGTACCCTAACTTTAGAAATGATACAACTTAGACCCCGCAGAGAAGAAAAGTAATTAAGGTTCCTTGTCTTGTTAATAACAAGGCTAGGACCAGCCCAGGATTTTTCTACTTCTAATCCTGTGTCATCAGGAGGATTAGTCTAGAGGCTTTACAGGAAGCTTGATTTTCATTAAGCTGAAAGTTAGAAAGCATAAGTGATTTATTTTCCTTAAATTTGTTAAAACTTCAGTACAAAGCGATACTATTGCATTTTTATTTAGCTGCTTTTATTACCATACCAGCAAATCAATACTAAGTTAGAAGAGTTTTTAAAAATTTGATATGCAGAATGCTCCTTGTTTGGACTAAGGAAACCACATTTGTTATTTAAGAGATAGTCTAGAAATAGGTGTAGCTTGCGGGGAGCGGTGAGAGACAAAATGCCTAGGCAGGGTAGAATGCTGGCGGAGCACAATCCAGTTCATTTCCCTATAGAAGTCACTCAGCGGCACCACAGGGCCAAAGGACATTCTTACCTCATCACTTGACAAGCTTGCTTTGCTGTCACAGTGTGAGACAAATAGCTGAACAGATCCGGTGTGAGCGGATGCTGCTGTTCCCAGACTATTTTGATTTCAAGTGTGCTTATATCTGTACACTAAGTTATATCTATTTACGTTGAAATCAAGAGGCTTGCACTCTCAGGGGAGGCCGAGTAGGCCGGCAGGAAGCGGTCCGGGATCAGGTTTCTCAACCTCCCTTTCTGTTATTACAAGCAATATTACAACGGTTACTTTTCTGTTGAGTTAGAAACATCTAATTCATACCGTTTGAAACAAGCAAAAGGAAATCTGAATGATTTTCAGATGGACTAAATGGGCTGTTGTAATTTTAAATCGTTTTATTCATGTTTGCACTGGCTCTGCTTTATTGCACTCCAATATTTCTGGAGGAGAGACCTCTTCTCCTCTGTGGTCTCTGTGGCTCCTGAAGTTAGGATAAGCACTTGAATTTCCAATGCGTGTTTTTTACATTTAAATTGCTGTTCTCTGTTGTAGGAGGAGCTCATGAAAAACCATCTATAGTTCATAAGGAGGGACTCTTGCAGTGAAATTAGAGGCCATTAGAACTATTGGTCTTATTTCCAACTGAATTAGTTAACTGCCTGTTAAGGTTCAAAGCTTATTGACCAATAGGCATTTATTACCCTAGCCATAATGACACAGTGATTTCCATTAGATTCCAGAGTTTATGGGGAAAAAAAGAAAAAAGATCTCAAAGAAAGTGGTTAGTGGGTTGCATTTAATTATTAGGATTAATTAGGCATTTAAATGTGGATATAAAGTATGTTTTAAAAACAACTATTTCTGTTTCAGTGCTCTGAGCCAGTTGTACTGAAGGGAATGAAAATTTTGTTGTTTTTTTCTTCAAAGCGTTGCTGGTTGTCTTATTTCGCCAAGCGTATACGTTGAAACTACTGAGCTGTGTCTTTGGAGAGTGCTTATCAATATTGCAGGATATTTGGTAGTTTAACATTTGCCATTAATTATTTCAGCATAATCTTCAAAATAATTAGCATGGTTAGTGTAAGATATTAAATAGATTCATTTCAACTGAACAAATTGATTTGACGTTTTTCAAGGACTATAATGTGAGAAATCCAGAAGCTATATTTCTGTTACTTCTAGACTCTTATTTAATTATGGTCATAATTCTATAACTAACAAAGAATTCTTTACCTAAGACAGCAATTAAACTAGGGGGTTTGGGGTATTGTTTTTGAACTGGTATTGGTGAAAAACTACAAGCTAAGAACTAAGGATCCTAGAAGCTAAGTTAAAAGAGCTTATTAAAAAATTAATGTGTCCTGAAAGAAGGTAGAGAGGATGACAGATTATGAAGGGGAACCTACTTTTTAAGCAGTTGGGATTCTATCACATTAAAAATTAATGTGAGATCTGAATATTCATCTCCAAGACCATTTGAAATGATAAGCCACAGAATCAGAGCGACTTCTTTGTAGAAGACTCATTTGCAAGTGTCAGCCAACATTTCCTTCAGACCTATTTCTTGAAATAGGTTTCTTAATTTGCTTTAGAAGTGTAGTTTCAGAAAGTTGATACAACTGAGTTCCATTTGCATTTCCTCTGGACAGGATAAATCTACTTCGTCGATATTAGTTTAGATAATTTCTCCCCAAGGGGTAGTGTGTCTTTTTCAAACTCAGAGATCCAAAAGCCTTATGGGTAAAGCTTCCTAGGTTAAATTCATATTTGTCCTGGCTGGGGAACACGCTCGGCCACATAAAAGATGTAAATATGGATTTATTTTTTCTGGATTTCAGCATTGAAGGAAGGAAGAGTAGGAAGAAAGAAGTGAGACTTTGAAAGACATTGAGTTTACATGATGAATTTGAAAGTGGTTGGATTTGTGTATGTAGGAAAAGAGAGAAGGCACACATATGAGATACAGTTCTTTAGGTAATAAGTATTTATTTTTAGGCTTTATTTGAAATGCAAAGAGAGAGAGAGAGCACCCCTCCATATCCTAGCTCACTTTCTTTCTTTTTTTTTTAAAGATTTATTTATTTTTATTGGACAAGCAGATATACAGAGAGGAGGACAGAGAGGAAGATCTTCTGTCCGATGATTCACTTCCCAGGTGGCCACAAGGGGAGTCCCAGCTCACTTTCTAAATGCCTCCAACAGCTAAGGTTGGACTGGACCAGGCTAAAGCCAGAAGCCAGTACTTAAATCTGGGATTCTTTAGGGGCACAACCACTTGCACCCTTAATGCTGCCTCCTAGGGTGCCTACTAGCAGGAAACTGGGTTCAGAAGACTCAAGCCTGGGCACTCAAAAAAAAAAATGTTGTGGATATCCACAATGGCTTCTTTTTTTTTTTTTTAAAGATTTATTCATTTTATTACAAAGTCAGATATACAGACAGGAGGAGAGACAGAGAGGAAGATCTTCCCTCCGATGATTCACTCCCCAAGTGAGCCGCAACGGGACGGTGCGCTGATCCGATGCTGGGCACCAGGAACCTCTTCCGGGTCTCCCACACGGGTGCAGGGTCCCAATGCATTGGGCCGTCCTCGACTGCTTTCCCAGGCCACAAGCAGGGAGCTGGATGGGAAGTGGAGCTGCCGGGATTAGAACCGGCGCCCATATGGGATCCCGGGGCGTTCAAAGCGAGGACTTTAGCCACTAGGCCACGCCGCCGGGCCCCACAATGGCTTCTTAACTGTAACGCTGAATGTTCAGTTCAGTCTGTGTCGCTGGCCACATTATGTAATAGCCACTGCCTCTGAGAAAACTGATTTTCTGCTAATTTGTTAATTCATTGATATTCACTTTCTTATTCATTGTGTATCTGTTCATTCATTGACTTACTTAATGTTCCTTTAGTACCGACTCTCTGTTACTCATCCGCCAATTAGAGATACAGAGATGAAGAGACATTGTCTCTGCTTTCCAGCACGTTTGAAATCATGAAACATATTCCTAACATTCCCGTTTTTTTAACATGGACCAAAGACTCCCTCATAAATGGTATTTTAAAGAGATGCTGCACGGTGAAGGGGTGGAGTTGTGGCTGGATTGGAATCTGTCACAAGCTGTTACACTGAGCAGATTACTGAAACTTTATCATCCACATGATCTGTACTTGTGAAGGGTGCCGTAATAATTTCTCCTACTTGATTACTAACACGAACTAAGATTATTTATATGAAAATGTTTGTAACCTACTAGCGAGTGTCAATTCTGTTTCCTCTTTTTCTATAGTATTATTAGTTCTCTGATTCACTGTTTTGTTTTGTTTGGTAAAGATTTATTTATTGAACTGAGCTGATCTGAAGCCAGGAGGAGCTTCTTCTGGGTCACCCACGTGGGTGCACGGTCCCAAGACTTTGGACCATCCTCCACTGCTTTCCCAGGCTACAAGCAGGGAGCTGGATGGGAAACGGAGACACGAACAAGCACCCTTATGGGATCCCGGCGTGTGTAAGGGAAGGCCTTTAGCCAGTAGGCTATTGTGCTGGACCCGTAATTCAGTGTTGTTTTGTCTGGTCAAGGTCATTGTGAATTTTGGCTGGAGAATTTAACTTCTCTTTGTAATGAAAAAATGCTTTTTAAAAAAATCCCAAAACAACAAACTTCACATGAACTTTTAGAACACAATTCCAATAAGCACTGAATATGTGCTTACATCTTAGGCAGAAAATATATTCCTGATGAAAGGTGAAGCAATTATAGCAAAACCACCAAAGATGTCTTTCTTGAAAACTATGACCTGGTTTTTGAGGCCATCATTATAAGCTTATCAACAAGCACTAGAAATAGGTTTTTATTTTATGTGTTTTATAGAAAGAAAACTTAAATGACAAAGGGAGCAGTATTAGCAATGTGTGATGTTTGAGAAAAGTGCAGAATTACATTATTGCCATATGGAAACCACAGTCCGACAGCACAGTGGAATCACATGTCGGCAGGTCAATAAGGACCATCGGTCTGGAGCTCTCTGGCCATTGTTGGCACCAGTGGTCTGGTACTCTCTTGATGCAATATTAAGATGTGGATCTATTTAATAGAGTTACAAAGTTATATTTGGTGGCTGCACTTATTTTCAAGTGTTTTCATGAACTCTACGTAATCCTAGTGACTAGGTCGTTTTAAACTATGTTGATATTATACCTGAATAATATTTCTGAATGTGTCTCCATCAAAATAGTTTATTAAATTTCTAGGTACATGGGCGCTACTGTGCTGTTATGATGGGCTTTTTTCTTTTCCTTTTTCTTTCTTTTCTTTTCTTTTTTTTTTTTTTTGAGATACAATTCATTTACCCCATCCCTGCTATTTCTTTTTTGGAATTGCTGTCATAATTTGATGGGAATGCATCACCAATAGTGCTATTATACTGATGAATGAAAGCTTCCTGCCTCTGTTGGCAGGCATTAAGTAGGCTTTAAGCAAACTAAAATTCATTGACTCTTAGCAGAGCTATTAAGAAAATAAGGGCAAATTGTCAAGAGAAGAGAGATTTGTTCCTCAACATTATCACTTGACTCTTGGGTAAGAAATGTTAGGCAAGAAAGAGACGGTTTCAATTTGTCATCCTCCTGAGACCTCAAGATGTTATCTGCAGCACTGAAATAAACCATTCCTTCTTAGAGGCAGAGAAAATGAGAAAATGGTTTATGCCCAGATTGGTCCATTTAGTTAGGAGGACAGTCACATAAATAACTACCTAAGAAAACAAAAACAAAGAAGTCAAGTGGGAAACCTGAGTCCCTGGCACAGAACATTTCAGGATTAAAGTGTAAATAATATGTACAAACCACAACTGCCTGTGAGAGCAAAGTCAATGTGCGAAGAGGAAGGCTGTGTGAACTTTCACCTCTCTTGACCTTGTTTTTACAAAATACAAACCATTTCTTTTCAGGTTGCAGAGGGGGAAGCCATATTAACTCATGATTCAGAGAAAGTCCCGCACCAAGATGTAATAGAGATATAATGAGGATGATAGTGTAATTACTGAACACGTCTCAGTAGTGTGATGTGACTATTTAGAAGTGCATAAGATCTTGGGGTGTACTCTGACAGGGAAAACAACATCTATCAACCGTACTGGTTGACGTTTGGGTCATATTTAATAGATTTCTGTGCTTATTTTTCTTTAAGCTTTATGTACTCACGTGTGCGTATATATGGTGTGTTCATGATTTAGAGGAGACTTAGCCCTTAGGACAAGGCATAGCCAGAGTGTGAGTAACTGCATGTTGTAGGTTACTTACACTTGAGAATCAGTACACTGTGTGAGTGTTCTTATCTCTTTAAACTTAGGTTCCTCTTTTTAAAAGCAGGGCTAGTAATGCCTACTTTCCAAGGTTGTTCTTGGGTCCTAAATGACTCATCTTGTGTCCTTCTTTCCCACTCCCTGGGCTTCTTTGAATCCCGTGAGAACACTGCCCGTGGTCCTGGACCAGGCCAAGGTTTTTCGCAGTTTTTTTTCCTCCATTGACTCATGTCACTACCTCATAGCTTGAAAGTTACCTTATCTTATGAGAATGTTTCTCAATACAACATCTCTTCTTCACGATTGTTTTTCTTGCAAAACATATTTTATTAAACTTTTCACTATTCATTTTGTATCTGTTTATGTTTTCTGCCTGCATTTTCCCCCTTGAATTTTCATTATAATTATTCTGTTTCTAAAGCTTTATTTATTTTTATTGGCAAAGCAGAATTACAAATAGAGAGAGATAGAGAGAAAGAGCTTACATATGCTGGTTCACTCCCCAAATGGCTGCAATGGCCAGAGCTGCGCCAATCCGAAGCCAGGACCCAGGAGCTTCTTCTGGGTCTCCCATGCAGGTGCAGGGTCCCAAGGCTTTGGGCTGTCCTCGACTGCTTTCCCAGGCCACAAGCAGAGAGCTGGATGGGAAGCGGGGCCACGGGGTTAGAACCGGTGCCCATGTGGGATCCCGGTGTGTGCAATGCAAGGACTTTAGCTGCTGGGCTACTGTGCCAGGGCCCATAATCTGCATTATTTTAATGATTAATGACATCTTTTTGTGTGTTTCTTTTCCATCTGAATATTCTCTCTGTTGAAGTGTCTGTTGAAATCTATTGCCTATTTTAAAATTGAGATCTTTGTTTTCTAATCATTAAGCTTTCAGGGTTTTTTAAAAAAATATATATATATATATAACAGATATGTATCCTGGTGTATGTAATAGATATGTGACTGTGGGCCTGGTGCAATGGCTTGGTTGGCTAATCCTCCACCTCCAAGTGCCAGGATCCTACATGGGCACTGGTTCATATGCCGGCTGCTTCACTTCCCATCCAGCTCCCTGCTAATGGCCTGGGAAGCAATGGAGGATGGCCCAAAGCCTTGGGACCCTGTACCCACATTGGAAATTCGGAGGAGCTTTAGTTCTGAGGCTGGGTAAGTTTTCAGATGTGATTTTTTTCTGCTAGGTCTTGTTCTTGCACCACTCCTTGGCTAGTCCTGGGTGGTGACCTTGCCTGAGCTTCAGTGCTCGAAACCTGTGGAGTGCTATTTACAGTCAGGCCCGTACACCACTTCCTGGGATTTTGTGCTTCCATTATCTGATCTCCCCAACACCTTTTCTGTTCCCGGGAAGTCCCTGCTTCTCATCCTGTGATCCCAAGTTAGGACGTCACCATGTGCTCCCATACGTTGCCCAGCTTGTACTCACATCTGTTTGAGGCATCAGGCAGTGAAAAAGCAGAGAGGACAGGGTAGGGAGACAGGGAGGGGGGAGTAGGCGGGAGAGGGGAAAAGTGTTTTTCCTGTGTGAGACCACAGCAGCTCCAACGGTCAGAGAAAAGGGTTACCTTGGCAGTCAGCCTCCTCTGTTGTCAGGGTTGCTACTGTTGACTTGGCTAGGGTGCGAACTGGGATGGAATGCGAAGTGTTGAAAAAACACAAGATTCTGTTTTTCATTCTTTCTGACCTTTAGGAGTTCCTTTTCTTACTTCTTTGACTAGAAGGAAGAAGGCTCCACTTGGAGAGCGTTCTGTTGGCACACAGCATGTCCTGATTTTGCGAGGCCTTGGAAGCCAAGTTGAGTGGTAGTAATTGTGAAGGAAAAGAAAACAGAAGTACTACTGTAAATTCTGTGCTTCTTCCTTGTTTGGTTCACCTGCCACCACTCACTCCTCCCTGTCCTCAGACAGCTGTCCCACAACGTCTTTCTTTCTAGGATGGAGTTGTAATTAGTGAAAAAGATTGGCTGAAGTATTCTTGATGCATCTTGCTTAGAACTGGAAATACTTCTTTTTAGGAAAAGAAAAAGGTAAATATTTTATATTTTTGCAGTAATAAGTGTTCAGAGTTATTTTTCTTTATTTCATTGTAATATGTGCTACCCAAATGCACATGTGTCAATGTAGAAAGATTATAGAAGGTGAGAGAGAGAGAGACAGAGAGACAGGTGGGGTGAGAATTTTATTGTTTAGGAAAGCATGTGTGAAATATCTGTGCAAGTGTTTTATTACATATATGCATATATGTATCTATATCTATATCTATATCTATCTATATCTATATCTATATCTATATCTATATCTATATCTATATATTTTTTTGCGTTTACTTCTGCTCTCACTAATTCCTCATTTCATGCCCTTCATGTCCCTTCCCCAAATGCGTATTTTTTTTTCTGGAAACTCTTATTCCTGGCTAGCAACTGAAGCAATTGACAAATTAACTATATAAATGTCATCGCTCAAACTTTGCTTTTCTAAACACCTGGAGTCGAAAGACCACGACTATTTCAAAGATTAAAGCTATAGGAAGAATAGATATGGACTTTTTCATAGCTTATCTTTAAAAAAATGATGTAAATCTTTTTGTATCATTTTTATAGAAGAATATTTTCCAGGCACAGGTGATGGTGCAAGGAGTTAAGATGCTACTTGAAGCACCTACAACCCGTGTTTTGGTGCCTGGGCTCAAGTCCTGCCTGCGGCTTCTGATTCAGCTTCCTACTAATGTGCTCCTTGGTCCAAACACTTAGGTCCTGGCCACCCACATGGGAGTCCTGGACGGAGTTCCTGGCTCCTGGCTTCAGCCATACCTGCTTGCAGCTATTAAGGATATTTGGAGAGTGGACCAACAGATAGAAGATCAATCTCTATTTCTTTCCTCCTCTCTCCCTCTCCCCTCTCTCTCCCTCTCTCAGATTCCGTCTCCCTCCCCCCCTTCCTCTCCCCCATTCTCTCTCTCCCCTCTCCCATTCTTTCTCCCTCATTCTCTCTCTCCCCTTTCCTTCTCCCCATTCTTCCTCTATCCCTTTCTACCTCTTCCCCTCCCCCCTCTCTCTTTTCTCTCTCTCTACCTTGAAATATATGTACATATATTTCTCTATATATAACAACGGTAGTGCTGTGTCATGGACGGTTGAAGAAGTTGTACATGTGAGGAGACAAAGGATTTCTGGCAACTCTGTGCTTTCTGCTTAGTTTTTTTTAAGTTTATTTTTATTGGAAAGGCAGATATACAGAGAGATATATACAGAGATATACAGAGAGAGAAGGAGAGACAGAAAGATCTTGCCCCTCACTGGTTCACTCTCCAAGTGGCCACAATGGCCGGAGCTGAGCTAATCCAAAGCCAGAGACTGGGATCTTCTGGATCTCCCACAAGGGTGCAGGGTTCCAAGGCTCTGGGCCTTCCTTAACTGCTTTCCCAGGCCACAAGCAGGGAGCTGGATGGGAAGTGGAGCAGCCAGACACGAACCAGTGAGATCCCAAGCATGCAAGGAGAGAACTTTAGCCACTAGGTTACCACACTGGGACCCTGCTTACTTTTAGTTATGATTCTAAAACTACCTAAAAAGTAAAGTTTGTTAATTAGAAGGAAAAAAAACTACCCCTTTGCTATTTAAGGACTCACATTTTTGTGACTTTACCCTTCTCCCTGGTGTAATGTTATGGACTCCCATTGAATTATCATTTGAAGAAAAAGGCAAGAGTTGTAGCCATAAGGAGGAAATGAGTGAGTTATTAATGGTGGAATTTCATCTGCCCGTGGAAGTAGTGCTCTCATGTCCCAGTGTATACATGTTATGGCAATGATTTTCATAGACAACTTTCTGGAAGGAGTGGGTTTCCATTAATCTGGAATGGTTTGGATATAGCAACATGGTGGGCATAATGCCACATTTTTTTTTAAACAGTTTGTGCATACTTAGGCTGCTTTACTTGTCTGGTTGTTGGCTTCCGTGAGCATCCTAATCCAACATTCTCTCTGTCCACCCTCACTTTTTTCCATTTTTGCTTCTGGTCTTTCAGCATTCCCTGGACAGGCTATGTGTGTGGAATCACATGTTCTTTGTGTTCCAGAGATGGAGGAAGATTGGTGAGTCAGGACCCAGAATTCATGCTGAAGCCACATGATTTCTTGGAGAATGTTTAGGAAATTCCCTGCTTTTCTTCTTGGCATGAGTTTATATACATCCTACACCACACCCATAGACCGAGAGCACAAGATATGGAAAGTTCAAAACCATTGCTCCAGGAGACTTCAAACTTCTTTTGTTGTTTATTTTTAAAGCTTAGGAGAGAAACTCCAGATGATGGTACACACATCTTACAATCTTACATAAACTGTAGCTTTGGAAATTCCTCTGGTGCTAGAAAAATGACACCTACTTGGTTATTTAACTCCTGATATGTATGTATGTCTTCTTTAACTTCTTAATGAATTTCTAAATCATTTTTAAAACACAATTTTCTCATTGACAGTGTTTCCTTAACAGTTTTCATACTGTTAGTTTAAAATTGATTTTGCAAAATGCACTAGCAGACATGATATGACATAACCAGCATTGAGAGCACATTTCTCTAGGAAATCGATTCTGAATGTACCAAAAGCCAACGTTAGAGAGAAAAACAATTCCCAGCTGCAGATTTGGTTAGAACATCATGTTTAGGGCAATCTAGGCCTCTGGCTCTGGGTTCCAAACTAAATAATTATGTCTTCTAAAATAACACCCAAACTGCGTGTACTTTGAGCATACATTAAGACACACTAGTTAAAACATAGTGAAAACAAGAAATGTGTTTTTCTGGAAAAATAGGATGGTTACTCCCAGTTCAGTAGGTAAAACATATTGCCAAGTAAAGAATGCGTTCTTTGCTGATTACCCAAGTGTTATTTTATTTTGTGTTAACAGTATCAGCAAATAAAAGCAAATGAAAATTAACTTGAAAAAATATGGAAGATAAAGGAAGCATAACAAATCATATTGCAGGTAAAAAAATCCATTTAGCCAGCGAACAAGCCAAGCCTTCCTGGGGGGCTTGCTGGCGGCATCTTGTGTTTTTCTTTGATTTAAAGCTTATGGCTCTAATCTAATTAACATTGAACTGAATTGCAAGTACAGTAGCCTACTTGGTTCAATAATAATACACTTATATGAAAGGTTAATGCAATGATTTTTTTCCTCCATCCAATTAATTAAAAATTGTTTTACAATCACCAATTGCTAATGGAGTACAGATTAAATATTTATGTTCATAAATTTTCTGTGTCATTTCTGATTTTCCTTTATTTCTCTGCCTCCATAGGTTGAGTCTCACACACACACTCTCTCACACACACACACACACACACTCTCTCTCTCTCTCACACACACACACACACACACACAATTCCTAGACAGAAAGCTGGTTTGGGGACAAATGGCATAACATTATTATTTTTGGTAATCAAAAGGGGCCAGCTTTGTGGTGTAGTGGCTTAAGCCACTACTGAAAACACCAGCATTCCATAGTGGAGTGTTGACTAAAGTCCTAGCTGCTCTGCTTCTGATCCAGTTTCGTGCTAAATGCACCTGGAAGCCCAGGTGGCATGGCCCAAGTGCTTGCCCCTGAGACCAGGAGGGAGTACCTGGCTTCTAGCTTCAGCCTGTTGCGGATAATGAACCAGTGAATGCAAGCTTTCTCTCTCCTTTCCTCTCCGTCCCTCTTCCTGTCTCCCTCTCTTACTCTCCCTAGTGCTTTGCTTTTTAAATAAATCTTTAGTTTAAAGAAATGCATTTTGGAATTGTGGAAAGAGTATACATGAGGTTTGTTTTATTTTGTAGCTGTGTGATTTGACATTTGTTAAGTTTTTAAGTTTTTTAACCTTGCACAATGGTCATTTTAAGAACTTCTTACTGGACACTGGAACAGTCAGTGGTAAACTGGAAATACCTAGCAAAATAACAATCTATGTATATTTGGATGACTCATAGTCTGATATGACAATACTGTGCTCTTCAATGCTAAAGGAGGTGTCAGGGTTAAACCTCAGAAAAGCCTGATATGATAATTTTTAAAAGACTGTTCATTCATTTTTATTGAAAAGTCAGCTATAAAGAGATGAGGAGAGACAGAGAGGAAGATCTTCCTTCCAATGATTCACTCCCCAAGTAGCTCTGCATCGGCTGGAGCTGAGCCAATCCGAAGCCAGGAGCCAGGAGCCTCCTCCAGGTCTCCCACATGCGTGCAGGGTCCCAAGGCTTTGGGCTGTCGTTGACTACTTTCCCAGGCCACAAGCAGGGAGCTGGATGGGAAGTGGGGCTGCCAGGATTAGAACTGGCGCCCAAATGGGATCCCAGGGTGTTCAAGGTGAGGACTTTAGCTGCGAGGCTACCACACTGGGCCAATCCTGTTACAATTTTAATAATCAACGTATCATAAAATTTTTCAAAGGAAGGAGTGTTTCATTTTCCTACCAACAGATTTTTTTTTTTGTCTTTCATCTTCTGCTTCTTTCTCCTTTTTCGTCCAAGCCAAAGGACTTTATTTAACCTGCATTTAATGTTTATTCCAAATAATGAACTTATTACATAAACCCAAATAGGTGGGCAATGTGTAAACATTTAAAAAAAAACAATGTTTTTTAAATGAAATGCGTTTCCTTAAATGTATTATCTACTTTATAGACATTATCGTAGCAGAAGGTTATGGTCATAAGTAAACAACTTCCGCCGTGGCTCAGGCGATCACGACAATCATTCATTTTGTTTTATGCTGCTCTTCGGTCAGCTCCTTACTCGCTTAGAAATATCTGTGAGCTGAGGAAGCAGGTAGACCACCAGACGAGAAAGTACACGGCAAACTGAAAGTGAGCCTGTAAGAGATCCAGTCCTGTTCAGTTCAGGGTAGCTTTCTTTTCCTTTGGAAGAACCCACTCTGCTTTGTGTTCCAAGTCAGTTAGCCAACATAGTCACAGCCTTCTGAGGTCATCCTTACCCCTCTGTAAGCGCCAAGCACAACTTGAAGCTTTATAGAATTTGGTGGCCTGGCCGAAGGCACACCAGTTAAAAAGTAACCGGGACATGGGCCCGGCGAAGTGGTCTAGTGGCTAAACACACTGGGGATCCCATATGTGCACCGCTTCTAATCCCGGCAACTCCACTTCCCATCCTGCTCCCTGCTTGTGGCCTGGGAAAGCAGTGGAGGATGGCCCAAAGCCTTGGGACCCTGCATCCGCGTGGGAAACCTGGAGGAAGTTCCTGGCTCCTGGCTTCGGATCAGCGCAGCACAGGCTGTTGAGGTCACTTGGGGAGTGAATCATTGGATGGAAGATCTTCTTCTCTATCTCTCTTCCTCTCTATATATTTGACTTTGCAATAAAAATAAAGGAATCTTTAAAAAAGAAAAGAAAGAAAGTAACTGGGACAAGTCTCCTGTGAGCCCTGGAGTGCTCTGCTCTGTACCACAGTAACTGCAGGACTCAGGCATAGAGAACTCATTGCAGAGGTCCTGTAATGATTTAACTTGTACAGTATGTGCCATCGGACTTTCTGTCCCATTTAGATTTGTCTTCCTGGAGTGGGAGGGTTTGGGGAGGGGTGGGGAGAACCCAAGTACCTATGAAACTGTGTCACATAATACAATGTAATTAATGAATTAAAATAATAAATAATTTAAAAAAAAAAGAAAAAGACCAAACTTTACAGCAGTCTTGTCTGATAAAATATTGAAATTCAATAAAATATAATTTAAAGTTTGGTTTTCTGAGTTACATTGGCCACATTTCAAGTGTCCAGTACCCACCTGTGACAAGATAGAGTCTGCCATGAAGAGACATTACAGCCTGTGCTACCTTCTTTCTAGAAAGTTGTGTAGCATGGTACTGTTCTGGATAAGCTCTGCCTGTCCCTCAAAAAAACAAATACACAGCAAAAACTAATCAGATGTATGTATTCATGAGGTGCCTGTCTGATGCGAGACTGAAAACTCGCGTCCGATGCTGGTCCTTTGCCCTTGTTTTAATGGTGAGATGAAGTGGCACACTTACAGCATATAGAATATAGTAACTTTTATAGTAAGCATTGTGTGTATTTATGGTTTGTTCATGTGACTGATGGCTGTTTTAAGTAATGCAAGCAGAGGTTTATCTACTTGTGAAGCACCTTCCTGAAAAAGCATATGAGGTGTTTTCAAATATCAAATATGCAGATATCAAATAAAAGACTGATGTGTTCGCATGAGGAGTGTTAATTCTCAGAAAACTAAAAAATTAAATAAAATTCCGAGTCGTACCCTTCTTCTTAGGATTGTTTAAAAATATATTTCCCAATTTCATCCTTTTCTGTCCTAATTAGACATGGTTGTTTTGTGTACATGCCGTTATGTGAAAGGGTTTATGGGTTTGACAAACTGTTGCCATTTCCATTTTTGACCAAGCCATGTTAAATCATTGCTACTGCTTATTTGCTTATTTGAGAAAGAGAAAGAAGAGGCAGCATGAGCAAGCACCACCCCCACTCTGCTAGTTTACTCCCCAAATGCCCACAGCAGCCAGGGCCAAGACTGGGACCCAGGAGCCAGGAGCGTGATATCTTTCTTGTAGCTGGGACCCAATTACCTGAGTCATTACAACTGCCTCCTTGTGCCTGCATTAGCAAGAATATAAAAAAAAAAAATCAGGAGCCAGGGGCTCGGCACAGTAGCCTAGTGGCTAAAGTCCTCGCCTTATGCGCATGGGGATCCCATTTGGGCACTGGTTCTAATCCCGGCAGCCCCACTTCCCATCCAGCTCCCTGCTTGTGGCCTGGCAAAGCAGTTAAGGGTGGCCCAAAGCCTTGAGACCCTGTTTCTGCGTGGGAGACCTAGAGCAGGCTCCTGGCTTCAGATTGGCACAGCTCCAGCCGTTGAGGCTACTTGGGGAGTGAATCATTGGATGGAAGATCTTCCTCTCTGTCTCTCCTCCCCTCTCTCTCTATATGACTTTCCAATAAATATTTTTAAAAAATCAGGAGCCAGATTTCGAGATCTAACCCAGGGATATAGGATGCAGGTATCCTTACTGGCATTCAACTGCTAAGTCAAATGCCTGCCCCTGCCGCTGCTTTTTAAAACTAGAACCATTTCTGTTTTCTCCATCTCTATCATTTATATATATATATATATACATATATATATATACATACACCTATTTAATAGGCAGTGAGAGAGACAAATAGGGAGAAAAGAGAGAGCGCACGTGTCTGAGTTGGATCTCCCACCTCCTGTCCTGCTACTATACCAGCCCAGGCCAATGCCAAAGAGTCCAAGACCCCACCCAGACCTCTCACACAGGTGGCAAGGATCCAAGCACTGCCTTCCCAAACACGTCAGCCAGCTGCTAGATCAAAACCAGAGGCGCTTGAGCCCATGCTCTGAAATAGGATGCTGACACTGCAAGCAGTGTCCCAAGTGGCTGTGCCACAACCCTGGGCCCTGCAGTTATTTCTAAAGTAAAATACTAAAAAAGTAAAATTGAGTAAAAATCCTCATAACTTGCAAACTTTGTTGAGCAGATATTTCAGTGACACGGAGAGCACTTAGCAACTAGGAGGCACAAAGTCATGCCCCAGTATACATTTGTTCTTCAGAAGCTATAAAAAAGCTCGAAACTGAAAGACACATCAGCAGTGTTAAGGTATAGCACTCTTAAGCACACGCTAAGTCAACATCAGAGTATCTGCAAATTGTCAAATCAGGCAGTGCGTCTGCATTGTTTGTGTGTATGTACACTCACATCTATATGTCCGCACACTGTGTATTTGAAGTTTTCAATACACACATGTAGTTGTGAGCGTACTAGTGACTTCATTTGGGTCGAAGGAGTAGTAGGGTGTTAGGTCATTACTGTTGGGTGCAGTGACGGTTTGCGATTGTGCACTAGAAATGGAGTGTTGCAAGGGAAGGCGTCAAGGTCCCCCGCCGCCTCCAGGGGTACTTACAAGCTGAAAGATTTACTCTTACATGTTCAGTCTTTGACTGTTTTTATTTTAATCTCTTTAGCAAGAGGAATGGCCACCTAACAAAGAGCAAAATACTAACAGTTTTAACAACAGGTTGTAAATGTCTTGATGGTTAGTTATGTTTTTGTTACTGCTGAAATCTGACATCATTAATTACTATTAGATAAGACATAGGCAGCACAGGTCTGAGTCCTGGTTTTGTTTCTTTGCATCATTGTGTCACAGTGCCTGGCACTGTAGATTTTCAGGGATTTTTAATTGAAGGGAAGAAGGAACGGAAAATTACTTTTGTAATCCAGTTGTCGCTATACTAATTCATGAGGTCATTTAGTAATACGCCTTGAATAAGCATTTTTTAATAATAAAACTGATGCAGAACAAGTGAATGAATCATGAAGTATGTGAAAATCCAGGCATCCCAGCTCTAGTCCAGTGTAATACAGCTCCCTGCGATGTCTGCTCATGAAAGCCTCAGCTTAAAACCATTGTTCTTGGGATATAGGTGTTTCTAATAGTTCATCCGTGTTGCCCTTCTTTCTCCATCACAGTATAATCAGTGACCACAGTGTGTGTGTGTGTGTGTGTGTGTGTGTGTTTGTGTGTGTGTGAGAGAGAGAGAGGCAGAGATCTATCCTAGGTTCCCTGAATGCCAGAATTCAACAATGCTTCTACTTGCCTTGACATACAGTGTGTATACTTTCTCTTAATTGATCAAAATGTACCCTCTCCCAGAGAAAGAAGTTTTCTGTGAAACCCGTTTTAGTGAGGAGATTCATAGCAGGACCCAGAGTGGCAGGGTTGAGGGAAGGGAGGAGCGGATAGGCTCCAACCTGTCATATCTACTTTCTGGAAGCTGTGGTAAACAGCTTTCAGTCTCAGCTCATCTTGACCTTTGCTTCAAAAGAGGACAAAGGAGGGTTGTGGGGGTGACTTCTGTGTCTCCTAAGATTTGGTAATACCACTTGCTTTTAGTTAGGTTTTGTTTTTGAGTCGTGACGGCAATCAATGTCCAGTTGCTAGCAGTGTTGTATTTTGCCTCAGATTTGAGTCTGTCTCCCTCTCTCTCTCTCTCCCTCTCTCTCTCTCTCACACACACACACACACTTACACACAATGAGACACATAGAGACTGAGTGAGTTCCTCATCAGCTGGTTCACTTCCCAAATGCTTACGAAGGCTGAGACTTGGCTGGACTGAAGCTTAGAGCTGGTAACTCGAGTTAGCTCAGCTGTTTGATGGAGGTGGAAGAAACCCTGTCCCTTGAGCCATCACCACTACCTCTCAGCGTCTGCGTTAGCAGAGACCTGGAGTTAGGAGCTCACGGTGGGTATGAGTTGGCACGGGAGTCTTACCTGCTGGTCAAACACCCATCCCTGCTAGCTGTCTTATGAAGCAAGAGAGGAAGGGAGGGAACCTAAAATATTGTATTTTGTTAGTCTTTGATTACGTTCGTTTTTCATTGTCTAATAATGCAAGTGGCTGATTTCATTGAGCATTTACGCCATCAAGTACCGTACTGAATTTGCTTTACTAATCATAGCAGGCATAACCTAGGTTTCATTTTCAGCTTGAATTCCATAGTGACATCTCTTTCACAAAAGTGAAGTCAGTTAACTTTTTATTCAGCAGCTCTTTGTACACGGACTGAGTAGATCCTGGACAGAAGTTGGATGAGCCTCACTTTGAGTTTGTAGCTGGGGTATGTCAGAGCTGGACTCACTGAGCTATCTTGATAGGATACAGCTGCAAGCTTCTAGCTGTTGAAAATCTTACACAGAGGCACTGGGGGTTCTGAAAGGGCACCACGGAGAACCGGGAAATGCTTTTAAATCTTCTCAACTGCACCTCTATTAAAAATCTCCAGAAGAAAGAAAGTTACACTGTGGAAGGCAAGACTGCTCTTAGTTTTCCTCCTTAAGAAAAAAAAAATTGTGCTTTTTGAGCTGTGTGTGTGGACTTTAGACTTAAAAAATGTTTTTCTTAAATTTTTTGCCTTTAAAGGGTTGGCCAGTTACACTTTTTATGTATATGTATATGTATATGTATATGTATATGTATATGTGTGTGTGTATTCATTTATTTATTATTAGGAAGACAGGGAAATCAGTTGCTCTCAGTAAAGTAATGAATGGTAAAGTTTGGGTTTCGGCACGCAGGGCATTGCATCTCATTGAGACTCATGTAAGACTTTTGTGTTTCTTTCTATCCGTACCTGAAGCCAATAACATAGACATCTTTTCTTTCCGTCCATAAGTAATAATTACAGTTTATAGGCATTTGGTGTGTGTGTGGAGAGAGAGAGTTTAGCTTTAATATAGCATTTCTAGACATATGCAAGCTACAGTTATTTTTGGTTGGATTGGGCTGTGTATAGCCTCTTGGATTATAGGAATCACCTGAAATGCGAATTGAAAAGGGTAATGAAAAATGTCTGTAAACACATTAAATATTAAAACGGTAGCTGAGTCCAGTGGAAGGAAACGGTCTTATGAATTAGTAACGAGAGTGCGTTCACAGGTTCTTGTTGTCTTCCTGGGGTTCGAGTTAAACAGCTGCTGGCATTTTAAACTAACAGAAGCCTGAACAGTTCATAATAATTTAAGTATTCATTCTGGTTATGAATTGTTTTTTTAATAGAAACACTAAGTGGTGTTTCCCATCTTAAATTACCTCAGAGTTATCATACCCATGAAATAAAGTAAATAAGTATAGTTTGTCAACAGTAGTGGCCCCTCTTTGAGGGAATGACTGTGTAATATAACATTATAGAATGTGTTAAGATTACTGAACAGCAGTTGTAAGAGTGGGAAAATCCATTTAGATCCCATGAATATAGTTTGAGAGTTTCCAAATATGTTGGACTGAACAAAGTTAAGGTTGTATTGTAAGCAGTATCGTGAGCCACACTGCATCTGAGTTGACTAGGAGGCCAAGCACTCCAGAAGTAGATACTGTGATCTAAAGAACGAATGTGTAACAATATGCCGCTTAAATGTGCAAAGTCCTTTGCTGACTACAAAGTAGTAAAGAGTTTGTTTACCTTTTTGATTTTGCTTTGTGTATTTACAAATTGCAGTTTCTTAAAACTGTTCTACAATTTAAATATTTAAATTCTAAATTTAAACATTTCATTAATTCCCTGGCCTTTTCTGCAGTTTGCTGGAAGAAGGAATGTTTTCTTATAATCACATATGCTGATTCTCGTTTTTAAGCTGGTCTAATTAAAGAACGTAAAGGGCAACAATCTTTGTTGTCATTGTTCCAAGCAAAACACACATATGTTTTAGGAAATTGCCTTAAATATATCTGAAGCACCACTTTAGAAATATGTAGTCATATTACTCACTATTAAAATGATTATAATAGTAACCACACATTGATTTTTTTCCCTCCATTTTAATTATGTAAGGTGGAAAATAAAAAATGAATAGAATCTGAATTGGAATAAAAGTGGAATATGAAATATAAAATGAGGACTCTTATTTGCCTGGCATTATATTGGACACTCTGGGCAAACTGATGGTATAAATAATATTAGAAAGACATAAAAAAAAAAAACCAGTAAAAGTGGTTAGGTTGATAAGTGCAAAAGAATGTGATCAAATCACCAAGTGTCCTGGAAGTGAAGAGTGGAGGTTTGAAACACAATTTGCCTAAACAGAAAATGGTTACATGTTATGACCTACAAAGAGATAAGTTCATTTGGACATCTCCATCTTAGTTCTGCTGACCTATTTTTCCAGCAAGCAATCAGTATTGACTTGTTACTGCACAGAGCCTAGTAAAACCTGCATCATCTGTCTCTCCTTCGTTTCCAGGCATACTTCCGACAGGGTGTTGCCCTCCAGTACCTCGGGCGGCATGCCGATGCTCTGGCAGCCTTTGCCTCTGGCCTGGCCCAAGACCCCAAGAGTCTGCAGCTGCTGGTGGGGATGGTGGAAGCTGCCATGAAATCTCCCATGAGAGGTAAATATGCTGCTAGTACTTGGTCTGATGTCGACCTGTTTATGGTCTTCTAGACTTGAAGTTTGGGGTCAGAAAACTGAGGGATGCTCAGAATGGCTAAGATCTGAGTTCTCAAGGGAAGACCAAGAATCACTGTTGGTATCTTATGTTAATGACGCAGAATAGCGTGGTGGACTGCCCAGAGGCCTGTAAGTTTGCGAACCTGGATTATGTTCTTAAAGTTTCCATTAACTGAAAAGGGTCGTGACTGTGGATAAAGGAATGAAAAGCTCTGAACTTTAGGGTTATTTAAATAATCCTTATTCCTTTATAGATTTCTGAGTTCAAAATTATGATACCCCTAATGATACATTTATTTTCTCACATGGGCAATATGCCTTGTAGAAGTGATCAAATAAGGGAAGATAATGGACAGTCCTTATGTTTCCGCAAGGAAATGTGCATCTGACTGGAGGCTGTGCTAACATTTTTTTTTTCCAGAGGAGCATTTAAATAGGTTACCCTGAATTAAAATCAGAGAAAAAGAATACAGATAGATCATTGATTTGCATTCTCCCTGTCATCACATTTGTGTTATACCAACTAATATGTTAAAAAAAAAAAACACAACAGCAAAAAGAGAATGGTTTGAAAATGTTGCTGTGCAGGTTGGAGGAGTTCTAACGCCCCAAAGAAATGGGCCTCATTTTCAGGAGTACTGAGTCTTGAGGAATGAGCCCTTGGGAAGGCGTGACTGGGAGTGTATGTCAGTGGTTATCTCTGGGGAAGGATGGAGGCCCCAAGGCAGATCCATGGCACACAGTAGAGAGCCAGTCACCTCTCACGTTCATCAGGTTATATCAGTCAAAACTTTATCTTTGCCTCAGAAATTGTACTTTTTTTAAAAAAAATTTTCACGTGAGAGAATGCACTAAATGTTTTGATGGCAGAATAATTTGATATTTAATCTAGTTTCGACAACGTCTGCATTATTAGTTTTAGTATGCTGGCTAGTATTGTATTTGGCTCGAAAATATGTGCTAAATGAAAGTCTAATGAACGAAATGGCACTCATATGGTCTCTGGGCTATTCATAGCTATAAAAAATATTTTCCCTGTGAGTTAGGGATTTCATGTTTTAGAAAAAAAAAAAGTGGTGGTGAGAATACCTCTGTTCACACGATTTTATAATCCGTATAAAGCTGAGTCTTTGCGGTAGGAATCTAATGGCTTCTCCCACTGGGGGACCTGCTGTTAATAAACTCTGACTTGGAGCAGATGCGCTTTGGTGCCCCAGGGCTTGGGGAGGAGGGGATGGACAGCAGCCACAAAAACAACCTGTCTCTCCTCTCCATTGTTGTAGCATTTCCTCATCCTCTGTCTACCCCACTGCCCGTGATTTCATGGAACATTTTTTCTTTTTTAATTTAGTTCATGAGGATCTCACCTCTTTATTCAGAAGAGTTTCTGCTGCTGCCTTAGAATTTACCGGAGGAAATGCTGAGCTCAGCAGATTCATACTTATATTTGCCTTTGAAGCCATTTGTTGAGATGACTGTAGGGAAACCCTCACTACACCAAAGGGGGGGAAAATCTCGGAGCTGTTGTCACCCTCAGAATTATCTGGGCCGCCTTGTTTCCCATCTTGGAGTGAGTGATCTAAGGCCGGCCGGAGAGGGCTGTTTCTTGCAGGTGCCTGGAGCGCTTCGTTATTTTCTTCTCTCCCTTGAAGGCAATTTAATTTATCTCATTTATTTTTAGCATTGTGTTTACCACCATGCGTATTCCAGGTGGCAGCGTTTTTTGTAGAGACTGCTGCTTGACAGCGTTGTCCTGTGTGCCATCCCACGTCTAAAGACCTGTCTCTTTGTCTAAACGTTGTAATTCACAAAAATCTGTCCTTGTTTTTACTTCCTGCCTCTCAGCCTCTTGCAGCTGAGTTTCGCCGTGGTCACACAGACTTGTGGTCCGGGTCACTGTCCGCACAGGTCTCACCTGGCATGCCAGTTGTGTTTGTGTTGTGATGCTTGAGTGCAGCAGAGATAACTCCCTAGTCCAGCTGCGTCTGTGAGCCCACTAAGCTCCTATGACCTACACAGCATTCCTGTAGTTGGGTCTTTTGAAAGTTTCAGTATTTAATTTCTCATAAGACAGGACAAAGCTTGATTAATGTGAAGGTTACTTTAGAATGTTCACTGGAACATGAGTCAAAAGATAAATTTATTTTGGTGAAAAAAAGACTTTGAAATTTGGGCCTAGTGTGGTAGTCTAGCAGCTAAAGTCCTTGCCTTGCATGCGCCGGGATCCCACACAGGCACCAGTTCTAATCGCAGTGGCCCCACTTCTCATCCAGCTCTCTGCTTGTGGCCTTGGAAAGCAGTCAAGGACAGCCCAAAGCCTTGGGACCCTGCACCCACCCATGGGAGACCCAGAAGAAGCTCCTGGCTTCGGATTAGCTTAGCTCCAGTCGTTGCAGCCACTTGGGGAGAGAATCAGCAGATGGAAGATCTTCCTCTCTGTCTCTCCTCCTCTCTGTGTATCTGCCTTTCCAATAAAAATAAAATCTTAAAAAAAAAAAAGACAAAACACTTTTAAAAAAGAGACTTTGAAATCCATAGTTTTCTCACAATGTATATTTTCCATGAATCTTTTGGGAGTACTCTTGTGTATCTTTGTTCCTGTGCAAGCACTATATCTGTTTTGAAACTGATTTCTTTATTGCTGTTGCCTGTATTTCTAACTGAAGTAAATATTTTACCGTGTTTTTCTAGCTTCTCTCATACTCACAAACCAAACATGAGTCATGCTGCTTCTTCTGTGTGTTTATTTACATTATTGAGTATAATGTGTTTCCCTTTAATCATCAATGAAAACATAAAAATGAGCAGAAATATGAATTGACATTTTCTTTCCCATGATTTTTTTTTAAAGTTATACAGCCTTCCTTGTCTCCCTGTTAGCCTTTCAGCATGTCAGCTCATTGTCTCTTAAAACTGGTTAAACACATTTGGATGTTGTAGTGTGCTATTACTGCCAGCCATGGATTTAATCATATAATTACCACCTGAGACTGAGTTTACTTTTATTTGTTCCTGTAATGATGCCAAGGCTGCTTCTTGCTGGGAGTTCTCTCTTGTGTATATTTTCCCTTCTCACATTAACTCAGCGATCTAAGAACTATTACATTTGTGGGCTATCACCTGTGTTATGTTTCTACAGTTGATTTTATGAAATGCTTCTGGCAGAAAATTGGTGTTGTATGTAAGTTCCCCACTCCCCACCCTCCAGTGTCAAGTTCAGCTCACCCTTGCTTTGCCTAGTTGTCTATCCTCAGTGCACACATTCCTCCATAGTGTTTGGACTGGGGATGGTGATTGTCGGGCCCTTGTTCTTGGTGCTCAGGGAGACAAAAGGGGCTATCGCTCTGTCCCACCGGCAAGCCTGAGTGACGCTGGGATTTGTGGCACCAATTGCCGTGGCCCCAGGACTGCGTGTTGTAGATGGATCCGTCCTGAGGACCTGCTGGCAGTGTGCAACTGGCACTGTCGCTTGTAACACAGACAGCTCTGGTCCCAGGACTGTAGGATGTGAACCAAATTCCACTGCTCTTAGAGGATGACCTCAGTTATACCGAAGATTTTGCCCTGGCAGATTTGAGTCTGGAGAGGTGAAATGCTGGTAAAATCTTCCCTAGGCCCACTGGGAAAATAGAACTTACTGCTAGAGTTGTGGGCTACAGTGCGATTGTTATCTGGATCTCCCAGGATGGCAGTGGAGCTTTTCTGGACTGGGCTGGTGCTAAGCGGGAGCCTCCTCTGTATCGTGTAGAGTGAATGAGCGCGGCTCTGGGGTCAACGCCCCAAAACTCCCACATCACAGGATGCAGAGCATCTGGTTCCTGCCCTGGGAATCTCACTGACTCTGGCCCTGCTTGCTTCTGGCAGCAGAAGAACAGAGATATCAGCTGTGCCACTTTTCACACCCGAGCCTGGCACTTCGTGGGGGTGGGCGAGGAAAGGAGGGCAAGGTGATATTCCTTGCTTGGGCCGAGGCCCCAGTTTGTCTCGTGTTTATTTCTTTTTTTCTGCAGAACGTTTCCAGGAGCAGACCTTTTTTTTTTTTTTTTTGTCGGATAAAATCCAAATCCAGGCTTTTGCGTATACGGGAAAAGTGGAGAGTTGGAGCCCGTCTCTGCACAGGTAGCAATTTATGTGGCAGGGACACTCAAGGGCCTGCAGTCAACTGACGGTGCCACTGGGGACACCTGCCTCTGAGTCTTTAGCTTTACGCTGGCTCTTCATCATGTCTCCAAGCAGGCATTCAGTGGAAGGTCCTACTTTCTATAGGCAGAAGAGGAAGACTTTACCACTGAGCTCAAGGGTAGTAAATACCAGATTCAGAAACGTGAACTAACGAAATACAATGTTTATTTACTGAGTGTGATTGTTGTATGATTAACCCATTATGTCCTATCATGACATATATAGAATACTTATAAAGACTTAAATTGAGCAATACATTTTGCAATAAATATTATGTCATCAGCATATTTTCAGAAATGAAATGTGGGTCAGAATGATGTTAACATCTGCTGTTTTTATTTTTTAATGATTATGTATTTGTAAGGAAGATAACAAAGAGATTCCACTGCTGGTTCACTCCCCAAATGCCCACAGAAGCCAGAGTTAGACCCGGCTGAAGCGAGGAGCCTGAAACTCCATCTGGGTCTCCCTCGAGCCATTTTCTGCTCCTTTCACAGGCACGTAAATGGGGAACTGGGTGGGTAGCACAGAGGGTGGGATTTCAATTAGCACACTGATATGAGATGGTACCATTTCCAGCCATCACAATGCCAGCCCTACTACATTTCTACAAGCTAAAGTTTTGCATTTCAGAAATATCTAACAGTTTGTTCTTATGGAATTGATTTGACATTGACTGGTTCATGTATTGTGCTTGGATCATATAAAGAAAAACATCTGATAGCTGCACACTCCCAAAACTATGTTCAACCTAACTTGGTGAAAGTCACCAAATTAGTTCCCTTGCTAATATCCTATCATTAGCAATCAGATATACAATTTTTTAAAAAAAGAATTCATAGGGTGGGCGTTTGTCCTAGCAATTAGGACGTCTGTATCCCACTGTGGAATGCTTGGGTCTGACTCTGGGAAGCGACAATATTGGCTCGAGTAACTGGGTGCCTGTCCCAGTCATGGGAGACTTGGCTTGTGTTCCCAGCTCCTGTCGTCTCTGCTTTGACCCAGCTCTGACTTTGTAAACATTTGGAGAGTGAACCAGCAGATGGGATCTCTAGCTTTAAAACTATAAAGTAAAACAAAGACCTTACGTTAACACGTTTATGACAAACATGTTTAAGAGCTAACTTTGGTTAGTAAATGCGGAATAAAGAGAGAAACTGACATTAAAAGTGTTCTTGGGCCCGGTGCAGTAACCTAGTGGCTAAAGTCCTCGTCTTGAAAGCACCAGGATCCCATATGAACATCGGTTCGTATCCCGGCGGCCCCGCTTCCCATCCAACTCCCTGCCTGTGGCCTGGGAAAGCAATCAAGAACAACCCAAAGCCTTGGGATCCTGTACCCGCGTGGGAGTCACAGAAGAAGCTCCCTGGCTCCTGGCTTTGGATTGGCTCAACTTCTGCTGTTAGGAAGTGATGTAGCGGACAGAAGAGCTTCCTCTCTGTGTCTCCTCCTCTCTTTATATCTGACTTTCTAATAAATAAATAAATAAATAAATATATTTTTAAAAAGTATTCTTAATCTACAAATAGTGAATGAGCTTTTTGTTGATCTACTCCATGTATATATACATATATATACGTGTGTGTGTATATATGTATATACATGTATGCAAGGGTACTTTAGAGAGTTTGTGGGAAATGAGGAGGTAATTTTGGTACAATTTTTAAAGATTCATGCATATGAAGAGTTTTCAAAAAAGTTCATGAAAAATGTGTACTATGGAAAAACTATAGGGATTTCAAAAAAATTTTTTACCCAAATAAACTCATCTTTGAATTTCATTTTTTCATGAACTATTTAGAGAAACTTTACATATGTATTTGTGTTTACTTAACACTTACATAAGTGCACAAATATGCACACATATGTGGCTTTCTGTAACTATTATGCTACTTTAAGTAGGAGTTTGACAGGGTGAGGAGGCTGAGGCCATGTGGCTTTGACGTACGAGTCTCTTCAGTGTTAGCTCCATGCCTTCTCCTTTATCATCTGCCTTTCTATAAATGTTCTCCGGCCAGTTCAGACTAGTCTTTCTAGCATTCTCTGTCATTCCATGTCTCTGTCTTCTCCTCGTGTATTTGTGTGGGACAAACCTCTCAGGACAAAGCAAGAATTTGCCTAAGTCCCACCCTTTGTTTAAGAAATCAAATGCTGCTTCCCTTCAGCCTTCCAGTTGTCCTGAAAATCTGTTCCATACAAATTCTTATGTATGGTATACTAGTGTCATTTTTATATTAACATTTATGTTTAGATTTATATTCCCTTTCCTTTGCACAACAAATTGAACTTCAATATTTTTCTCCTCGTTTCTTCAGTTTTGCTTAGTGAGTACTTATACAATTAAGGATTTACTTTGGGAATCTTTTAGATAATTTCTTCAGTGCTTTCTGCTGCATGTTCTCTCTTCTGCTCAATTAAGTGACTATTTTTCTGACTCGGTCATAGTTGCTATGTAAAAAAAAAAAAATCACCTGGCCCAAGTTCATTTCTAAAAGGAAAACATTTTCAGAATCTTTTCAGCTCTAAAATTGCGTTGTTTCTGCTTCTCCTGATTTATCAATGGGAAACTGATGTGATCATCTCTGGCTGCCAAAACCATCACTAGGCTCTACCAAAATTCTGCTAATGGTATCATTATTTTTCTACTCTAGCAGTCCTGGGTTTTTGTGCCTGCATTTAGCACTATTGGTTAGCTGGCAGTTACTGGTACTACGTGCTGCTTGCATCTTGACAGGTGTAAAAATGTTCTTTGTTCTCTGTTTAGTGACCTGATTGAAGGGAAAAAATGCTTTAGGCACCAATAAGTTTCAAGGTTTCTAAGGTTATGTTGATTCAGACCAGAGGTGCTTAGTAGAGAGTTGAGGTTTGAAGTCATAAATTGTAAAAATTACATTTTAATGCAGTGCTGTCAGTTAGGAGACTGAAGAGTTTTTAAAGAGACTAACCCTTTATAGGTGCATAATATAACAAATGATGTGAACTTTTCCACAAAAGCTAGCAAGACTGCATTGTAAGTGACATCCTATTATAGGACTATCATTAATAGGTCTGCAATTGTCTTTAAAGGAAAAAGTTTAAAAAGAGGGAAGGAAAAAGAGGAGTTTGAAGGTTCAGCATTCAAACCTAACCTGAAGTGGGATGAATCTGCTTGTGGCTAACTCCTACTCTGTGTCCTTTAAAATACCTCCCGGCAGGGGCAGGTAAAGCCCATTCCTGTGACATTGGCACTTCATTTGGATCCTGGCTGCTCTGCTTCCTATTCAGCTCCCTGCTAATGTGCCTGGGAAAGAAGTGGAGGGTTATCCTAGTGCGTGGGCCCATGTACGTGTGTGGGAGACCCAGAAGAAGCTCCTGGCTACTGGTGGCTTTAGCCCTTCCCCAATCTGACCATTGAAGCCATTTAAGGAATGACCCAGCAGATGGAAGATTTCTGTTTCTACTCTCTCTCTAAGTCTGACTTTTCAATAAATAGTTTTTTTAGGATTTATTTATTTTCTTTGGAAAGATAGATCCACAGAGAGAAAGAGACAGAAAGATCTTCCATCTGCTGATTACTCCCCAGGTGGCTGCAACAGCTGGAGTTAAGCCCATCTGAATCCCAGAGCCAGGGCTTTCTTCAGGTTGCCCATGTAGATGCAGGGTCCCAGAGCTTTGGGACATCCTCTGTTGCTTTCCTACACCATAAGAAGGGAGCTGGATGAGAAGTGAAGAAGCCAGGATATGAACTGGTGCCCAAATAGCATCCTGGTGCATGCAAGGCGAGGATTTAGCCACTGGGCCATCGAGCTAGGCCCCAATAAGTAAGTCTTAAAATGAAATTAAGTACAATATCGTATGATAATAAGCTTTTAAAAATTTCATCTTCTTACTTTAGCATTTCATTTGTGATCACTACAATAATTGGTATTATTTTTAATTCAGGCATCCTAGTCTCCAAGCAGCAAAAGGCACTGACTTAGTTATCCATTAGAATGATAGATATTTTATAAGGATAGCCATTCAGATTTAGATTTAACGTTTGTCAAACGCCAAATATAACTGGTAGGGACTTTCACCCGTATGGCAAAGGTGAGGTGTCTTTGGTCTTATTTTGTTTTTTACTGAGTTTCCACATTGTGCCAGTTGCTATGTAGTTAAACTATTAAACAGGACCACAGTGGACTTCAGATTTTGCTGAAAAAAAATGTTTAAATTAAACACATAGGCAGTTATAAAGTATTTAATGGCCAAACTGAGCAATCCTAGCTGTGAAAGTCAAACCCAAGACCAGGGAAATCAGATTTTTGGTCTAACTGTTAAATTGTCACTTGGGATTGCTGCATCCCATGTTCCAGTTCCCGATTTGATTCCTGGATCCTCCACTTCTGACCCAGCCTCCTTTACTTGATGGAGGACTCTGGGTTACTGTTCCATGGAGGTAGGACTTGAGGGATATACTTGTGGTATTTAGAGAGGGCAGTGGGGCTGAGAGAAACCATTCCAGTGAAAGAGGTGCCTCACCGTCAAAGACCATAAGAAGAGTTGTGTGTTATATGCCCACACGTAAGAGGGAGTAAGTGGAAGCTCTTGAACTGGGATGGTTAAAGGACTGTTAGGGTGGCAACTCAATTAAAGTTTAAAGAGTTTTTTACTTGAAATAGACTACGGTAAGATATGATGAATATCTAAAGAATACTAGCAAAGTTTGTGTGTGCGCATGCGTGTGTATCATCCTACATTCTCCTGTTTTGTGCTTCTTCAGACTCCCTCGAGCCCACGTATCAGCAACTTCAGAAAATGAAACTGGACAAGAGTCCCTTTGTGGTCGTGTCTGTGGTCGGGCAGGAACTCCTGACAGCCGGCCACCATGGGGCGTCTGTGGTCGTCTTAGAAGCTGCTCTGAAGATTGGCACCTGCAGTCTCAAGCTGAGAGGTTCCGTTTTCTCTGCCCTGAGCAGCGCTTACTGGTCTCTCGGCAACACAGAGAAGAGCACTGGATATATGCAGCAGGACTTGGACGTAGCCAAGACCTTAGGTAGAGTTGCAACTTCTTTCCTCCCTTTGTTTCAGTGCAGGAGAGATACAAACATTTGGTGACACGAATGGGACCAGCCTGTGCAGTGAAGAAGGGTGTGTCTCTAGAACATTCTCAGTTTTAAAGTCCTCTAGTCTTTTTATATAACAAAGTACCGAGGTCTCCAAAGGTCAAGAGATATGGATCAGTATACTCACTGCCCTCGTTGGAGACTTGGACTCACAGTTGAATATCCCCAGTGACAGCCTTGTTAGGTGAAACTTTCGTCTTAAGTTTGGCCCCCAGTAGAATGCATCATCTTCTTGTCGGGGGAGATGGCACAGGGTAGAGCCAAGGAGTTTGCACCATGGATCAGACTCATGACTTTGAAATCCCAGCCCTGGCACGTGCTAGCTCAACTGTGGGCAAATTCCCTCTCCTTCTATGCTCCAGCTACCTCATGTATAAAACAAGAGTGGCTTACGATTTCCCTGGTCATTGTGGTGATGATTCAGTACTTTACAGGATTGCCTTGCAAGGAGGGACATGGGGAATCTCCATCAGTCCACTTGTAAAGCGGTAATATATGATTGTAGGTTTAGAGTCAAACAACTGAACCAACAAGCTGGTGATTGCTTTGAATCAAAAGTCATTAGCGGAGTAATGAAGAGATTCAAATGGCAGCTGGTTTGTGTCAAGGTCTTTAACCTCGCATTTCCAGGACACCTAGTTCCTGACAGTGGTTGTATGTTAAAATAATAACAGCGGACATCCAGAGAGATTTAAGTCCTGAAATCCTAACTCCCAACTCAGGTTTTTGTAGAAGAAAAAAATACTTTAAAAAAAAGTGGAATCTTAGATAGTAAATGAGTGGTTTTAAATTAAGATGGCCATTACATATTATCAATAATGCTATAACTTAGAAAAAAAAATTTTTTTCTTGACTTAGGTGACCAAACTGGAGAATGCCGGGCTCACGGCAATCTGGGCTCTGCATTCTTCTCCAAAGGAAATTACCGCGAGGCTCTCACTAACCACAGGCGTCAACTGGTGCTCGCCATGAAACTCAAGGACCGGGAGGTAGGAAGTTCATCTGCAGACCAAAGCTGTCCTTCTCTGCCATGCTAAAAGATCTAACAGACACCCCATTTAAAAGTCTCTTCCCAAGCTGATAACATTTGGTTGTTGGTCTACCACCTGTTAAGGTTTAGATCTATAGAGATAAGTGCGACCTTGGCCCAGAGCTCAGATCCAACAGCTTGGTCAAGTATGTCATTCTTATTCTCTTCAAGCATGCTATGGGATAGACATGTAAAATTAAAAAAAGAAAAAGCTTTATGGTCACGACAGAGTCATGCAGTTGTATTACAAGAAGCAGACATTATGCCTTGTTTGAGATCAAGTATTACTACTGCCACCCCTTGTTTTGTTTCCCCAGTGGATTTTTAACTCGGATGACGAAAACGTATTTTCATTGAGATACTTGGATTGTAATGATAAAGAAACATCAGCCTAGTGTCCGTTATAAAATGTAATATTGTGAAAGTGTTGATATCCTGTAGTTCGGGCAGATGTTAAAGTGCCTGCAATGTAGAAGAAGAGTCAAGTTTGAAGTCAGATAAGCTCAGATTTGAACACTGTCTCCAGTCATTCCTTGCTATGGGTCTTGGAGTAGCTGTTACTTAAATCTGTTTTTTGTTTTCTCTTTCGTTATTTAGGAAAGTATTTTCGTCCTGTTTTATTTTATGCTACATGGTGGTGGTTATGTTATGAATGACACTTGTATATTTAGAGTGCCTAGCCTGGTTCCTGGAATTCTATAATGGTGTTTCATAAAGGAATTTCATGAATAATAGCTTTTATTATAGTATTAATAGGGAGAGGTTAATAGCAAAAGCAACGGTGAGTTAATGAATCAACTTATATTTGAGAAATGTATTTAGTTACATTGAGATCTCAGAATTCCATTATGGGACATCATGAAGGTGATTAAATAAGCCCATCAATTTCAGAAACATGGTAGAAACCCCAGGAGGAATTGGGGAAGGGAAATGACAGCCTTTGAAAGCACCAAAACAAGCCAGTTTCAAGGACTTGCAGACTTTCGGCAATTTCATTCTCTCAAGTGTTATCTGAACACTTCTTGCTGCTATTTACTCTTAGTTTGTAAACAATTCTTAAAAGCCAGTTGATATAATTTATTTTTTCTTAAAGATTTGTTTACTTAATTGAAAGGTTGAGTTACTGAGAGAGAGGGATACACACACTCAAAAGACAGAGAAATGGGAAGATCCATTTCCAACCCATTGGTTTACTCCCTCAATGCTTGTGAGAACGAGGGTCTGGCCAGGTTGCAGTCAGGAGCCAGGAAATCCATCCAGATCTCCCATGTGGCTGGCAGAGACCTCACTACTAGGACTTTCACCCACTGCTTTTACAGGCACATTAGCAGAAGGGCAGACTGGAAGCAGAGCAGCCAGGATTTGAATCAGTGTGGTTTATAGGCATCCCAAATACCAACTTAACTTGCTGCACCACAACACCTACCTCAGTCTGATTTCTTGCTCTTTAGAGAATGAACACACAAATTAGACAGATACTACTGATGGTTATGAAATATCAAGAGCCAGGTTTAAGAAGTGAAACAGGGTAGGCATTTGACGTAGCTGATAATTTGTTGCCTGGCATGCCTGCATTCCATATTGAGGTGCCTGGTTCAAGTTCCTGCTACTCCTTGTCTGGTCTGACTTCTTGCTAGTGTTTATGCTGTGAGGTGACAGGTGATGGGAAATCCAGATTAAGTTCTGGGCTCCTGGCTGTGTCCTCACCTGGCCCTAAGCATGTGAGAGGTGAACCAGCAGATGGAAGATCTCCTTCCATCTGCCTCCCTATTTCTTTCTCTCTCTGTGTTCTCTGACTGAAATAAAGTGAAAGAAATTGAATGAAAAATGTTAAAAAAAAAAAAAAGCTGAAACAGTATGGTTGTCCAGATGGAACCACTTAGTAAAGGGGCAGATAATTATTAACATGTCAAGTGGTGCAGTAATACTCTTTCCTCCTAATCTTTAAAATGTATATATTAACCCAATTACCAGATAAAGTGTGGAAAGACTTTAAATGTAGGGGCACAGTAATGCAACAGGCGTGGCAATTTAGAACTGAAAATTTCCTTTCTGCCCTGTTTTTCAGAGTATAATTTTCCATCAAGTGTGTTATCTGGGTGTATAAACCTCTACCATACAATATGTTTTCAAGTAATCGTTGAATTGCGAGACTGGAAGGGACCTTGAGAGAATACCAATACCCAGTCTTTAGAACCTTCTCACTGTTGCCACCTTCCACAGATAATGTATGTCCCTATGGTCTAGAAGTCCTCCATGTACGTGAGAGACGCTGGGCCTTTTTTTTTTTTAATTTGATTGGAAAGTCAGATTTACAGGGAGGAGGAGAAACAGAGAGGAAGATCTTCCATCTGATGATTCACTCCCCAAGTATCCACAGTGGCTGGAACTGAGCCAATCCAAAGCCAAGAGCTTCTTCTGTGACTCCCACACAGGTACAGGGTCCCAAGGGTCTGGGCCATCCTCCACTGCTTTCCCAGGCCACAAGCAGGGAGTTGGATGGGAAGTGGAGCAACCAGGACACAAACTGGCACCCGTATGGGATATCAGTGTGTGCAAGGCAAGGACTTGTTAGCCACTAGGCTACCATGCTGGGACTGGGGCTCAGTTTTTAAACGTATTTCTTCCCTGTGTGAAGAGATAAAGGCTACCACAATATCTTTAAGTTGAATAATGCTGTTCATTTTCTGATTGTCAAGACTTTAATCATCTCAGTGACACTCTTATGGCTGTTCTCCCATTTACCTTGGCTTGCTTGGGTTGTCAGTTAGCTTTGGCTTGGCCACAGCCTTGGTCGAGATGTTCTTGCTGTTTAATCCGTGCTGTTGCTTGGTATTGCCTGATCATGTTTATCTGCTGACGACTGTGAGCCATTTGAATTTTTTTTCTCTCTCTTCTGTTACATTTGTTACAAAGTACTATTCATTTTTAAAAAGTAAGTTTGATGTTATTTTACTGCCATTTCTCCTAATTTTTGTTTATAAAATACATGGTAAGTGTTTAGCTATTTTTTTTCTTTTAATTGTGTTTAGTGTGTTTGTGTGGTGAGAACTTTTCAACCTTACTATCTTGGCATATTTCAAGCATGTAATCTTGTATTATTAATTATTGCTTCCTAGTATATGTATGATTCCCTAGAACTTATTCATTGTGCCGAAGTGGAATTTTATAACCCTTGAGTAACATCAAATTCCCCAACCTGAACCCCAAACTGGTAACCCCTATTCTTTCTATGCTCTACTTCTGTAAGATGACATAATATATATTTTTTTCTGTGTTTAGCTTATTTCACTTAGCATCATGTCTTTTTAAGGTCATATATATCGTTGCAAAGGGCAGAATTTCCTTCTTAAACACTGATTATCTTTCCAATCCACATGCACAGGTTGTAAATAAATATGTATATCATCATTTCTCTCCATTTATTTGCTGATTAACACCTAGAGAGTTTTGTATCTTGACTATTCTGAATAATGCTATAATGAACATGGGTATTTCCATTCCTTTTTGAGATTGTTTTTGAAAGCTGCTGCCAATTTTCCTGTGATTAACTGGTAACGTTTATCCCTCGTTCCCTGAAATCAGCCACCACGCAAAAAAAATTGGGTTCATATTGGCTCATAGCTTCAAGAAATATATAACCGTCTTAAGGGAACTATTGCAGTGATGCATATTTTATACACAGTCAAAGCTTTTGCTGTCCAGTGCAGTTAAGCGTGATGGCTCTTCTTGAAGCACCCAGTACCATGCTTCGAGCTGAGGGTCAGCAGTATGGTAGGGTCTTCACTTGAGCAGCTGACATGCTTGTGTGTGTGTTTTGAGCAAAACCTTGACACAGAAAAAAAATTATGTATTTCCTGAGCAATAAATAAAGAATGCTGTCATAATCATTGTCAAGATTTTGACGTCCAAAGGAGAAAGACTGATATGGAGTGGAGCTTCTTGGAACCAATGTGACTCTGATTGCGGTTCTACAAGTTGGTTAGTCTGTCAGCCATGCTTTACTGCTTCGGTTCAAGTATTAGTAAAGACCTTGCTTATCAAACCCATTAGGAATTCTCATACTTAACTGCTCACTGCTCTCAGAAAGACTGCAGGTTTTCCAGTCCTACCAGCCATGTGTCAGAGGTTGTAACTCCCTGTACTGGCCAACACTGAAACTTAATTAGATGGAAGTCGTGTCTTGGTTGTTTTAATCTAACATTCTTTGAACACTATTTCAGTTGACCTTTATAGTTATTTGTTTCTTCATTTATATGGGAGGAAAAATAGACAGTGAAAGACAGAAAAAACTCCTACTCACTGATTCAGTGCCCAGATGCCCAGCTAGGGCCAGCCAGACCAAAGCCAAGAGCCAAAACATTTAATCCCGACCTCTCACATTGGTGACAGTGACCCAAGTACTTGAGCTGCCACCTGATGCTCTCCAGGGTATGCATTGGAAGGTATCTGAACTATGATCTTACTGATTTTTTTTACAGATTGAACTATTTATCAGTGGAATATTAAACCTTTGACTATAATATACATTAAATATGATATCTCAAAAGTTTTTTAAAAAGAAAGGAAGAAGAATGGAAGAAGCAAAGAAAGTATCATATTCTTAGACTTGTATTTGTGACCTAACGGAACTACATTGAATCTGTTCTTTTTGCGTTATTTCCTCATTAACATGAGAATTGTTGAGAACTGTGTTGTATAATTATCGTGCATTTGCTGTGACCTTAGAGTCTAATGTATTAATACTTTTTTTTTCTAAAATAAAAAAGGAGGAAACTGAAACCAAGTGCTTTGATCTGGGATGTAGACATGCTAACTGGTGTCTTACCTGATCGCCTACCCCGGGTTGACTATTTAAAACTTTTTCCTTTATAAAATAAAGCTTTGTGCTTCATGACTTTTTAGTAATCTTCTGTCAGGTGTCTGGCATATTCCTTCTTGCCTGCTCTCTCATCTACACTTAAAAAAAAGAGAGAGATTTATTTCTTTTCAGTGGAAAGTCAGATTTATAGAGAGAAGGAACGACAAAGATCTTCTGGCCGCTGGTTCACTCGCCAAGTGGCTGTAGCAGCTGGAGCTGAGCCAGTCCTAAGCCAGGCGCCAGGAGCTCTTCTGGGTCTCCCACATTGGTGCGGGGTCCCAAGGCTGTGGGCTGTCCTCCACTGCTTTCCCAGGCCACAAGCAGGGAGGTGGATGGGAAGTGGAGCAGCTGGGACATGAACCAGCGCCCATATGGGATCTCAGCAGTTGCAAGGCGGGGATTTAACCACTGATGCATGCACTGGGCCCTTCTCTATACTCTAAGGATTTTTTTTCCTCTATATTTAATGTATCTCATTAGAATTCTATTGTGGTTTTTGAAAGCTAGTTATTTATAGTGGGTAGCAAAGGTGTTTACCTTGCATGTTTTGTAATTGGTATTATTTATAATAGCTTATAATTTTTGTTGATTCTCTTGGATTTTCCTTTAATATACTGATAATCTTGTGCATTTATGACAAACTCTTTTTCTCTTAATTATTGCTTGGATTAGAGAATCTCTCCAACTGTGTACTTTCCTCAGAATAAAAAGCTGAGAGACTAGGATACCAGTGGAAGTGTAACCCACTGTGCCTCAATGCTGGCTCCTAAGAGCTCATTTGGGCCAAGATTTGAACAGAGGAAGGCCCTTTTAGACACGTAGTAGAGCCCTGAGACCAGCGAGACACAGTACATCACAGCTTTCAGTAGGCACCACCGTCAGTGATCCAGCCAGATCTATTTTCCTGTCAGATGTAACTTTGTTCCTTTTAGAAAAGTGTGTTAATGCAAGTTGGTAACATTGCAACAATGTCAGCAACTTGTTTAAAAAAAAAATCATTTTGATTGCCCTAGGAAAAAAATGTAAAAATTCAGAGAATATGCCTTTTTTGTTTTTAACCTACTCTTAAATTGTATCTGTGAGCTTAATTTGTACCTTCCTTGATCTTAGCATTATTTTGATATTGAAATAAAATACAGGAAACTGTCTTTGAAGCAAAAAAAAAATCCATCACCCTAAATGCTGTCAGGATTGAGGATATGAAGCCTCATCTACCTGCCTCTGGTTTTTTTGGCTATAATTAATTTTAGGATTCTTTTTTCCTAAGCAGCGAGATAGCAACCTGAAACCAGTTTGACTGCTTACCTTTGAAAAACTATAGGTTTTTCTTTTCTACAATTACTCTCAGACACTTAAAAGAGGGAGTGATGCATTCTCCAGTTTTTTTTATTATTATTATTCTGACTAACCTTCTGTCTGATTTAATGGCTTCAAAATTAATTTCAGGTGCCCACAGAGATTTTTTTTTTCCGGAGAGCTAGTATTAATTGTCAGAAGAGGGCATAAATTATACTGTATTAAAGATATTGTTCTCTATTCATGAAATCTGATATGCAGATATGCTGATGACTCCCCAGGTTTCAGTCTAATTTTTCTGCTGAGCTTCGTGCCCAGCTGCCTCCTGAACACTCAGCTTCGAGTTAGACCTCAGGTAGGGCCCATTTCTCCATTCACCATTGTCCTCCTGCCCTTGGTCACTCACTGCCGATGTTGGTTGGCTCCTGCAGGAGATTCCTCTTTCGGTCCCTTCCTTCCGCCATGCCATCTTTTATCTGGACAATAGCAGTGACCTCTTGGAAATTTGACAATTTGACATGCTCTAACAAGTAAAGGAAAAAAAAAAAGCATCTACTACTTGGGTGTATGAGTGTAGCCAAAAGCTGCTGCCTAGAGTAGATAATTTCTTTACACTAGGATGTAGCAGTTAAAGTGTGTATTTGAATATTTGACATACTTAGGCTTCATGTTTGGTCCTGCCACTTCTTTGTGACAAATGATGTAAGTTCTTTAAGTATACCAATGAGCGTGTGAGTTACTCCTCAGTTTTCACTATTATTAAAAAAAAACTATTATAAACATTTTTGTACATGAATTTTGATGAACATCAGTACTTCTTTCTATTAAGTTTTGGTTATACATACATTTTGATTTATGTAAAAAAATAGGTTTTTACAAGTTTTCCAAAATGTTATCACCAATTTGTGTTATCCCCAGTACAGTGTTACTACACCTTAATTTTTTTTTAAAAAGTGAAGGGCCCAGCAGCATGGTAGCGGCTAAAGTCTTCGCCTTGAACGCGCCGGGATCCCATATGGGCACCGCTTCTAATCCCGGCAGCCCCGCTTCCCATCCAGCTCCCTGCTTGTGGCCTGGGAAAGCAGTCGAGGACGGCCCAGCACGCATATGGGAGACCCGGAAAGAAGTTCCTGGCTCCTGGCTTCGGATCGGCACAGCACTGGCAGTTGAGGTCACTTGGGCAGTGAATCATTGGATGGAAGATCTTCTTCTCTGTCTCTCCTCCTCTCTGTATATCTGACTTTCTAATTAAAAAAAATAAATCTTAAAAAAAATCTCTTGACATGCTTTGATCATTTTAAGGTTGGGCTATTTATTCATTGCTATTGATTTGTATGATTGCCTTATATGTCTTAGATATATACCCTTTATTTGAAAATATGGTTTCAAAATTTTCTCTCATTTTGTAGCTTGCCTTTTCTTTTTTTGCCTTTTCAACTTGATGATTGTTTCGGGGTGCAGAAGCTGTTTAGTTTGATGAAGTGCTACTTGTTCAGTTTGTCTTTTGTTATCTGTGCTTTGGTATCGTACCTAATCCATGTTTGAAATCAAGATTTTCTCAAGTTGCTTATCAAGATGACTATTCTAAACACATCAGCACCTTATATCAAGCTAGATTTCTGTTTTTCAAAAGGGTTGACAAAGTGTGTTTCTAATGAGTCCCGCAATTATAACACTCACCATATACAATGTATCATCAAAAAAGTAAGGGAAAATGAATCTCCCCCCCAAAAAAGGTAAAGCTAGAATTGACCTTTTTTTTTTTTTTTTTGGCACCAAGTTAGACTTCTCTTTTAGTTCCATGTTTCCACAAACCTTGTGAAGCACCTTCAGATTTATTTGTCATGGTGCTCTCTCCGTGCGCAGGGAGGGAGCTTGTGGAGGGGAAGTGCTGTAGCATGTTCACAGCCATCATCTCATGGAGCATTCAGTGTGTTTATGCGCCCCATGTACCAGCCATCACAGCACTTTTGGCTAGGAGGGAAATAAGACCTTGTGGCACAGCTCCCACAGAGCTTCAGGCCATGCTCATAAAAGCTGGTTGGCTGGAAGGAAGGGTATTGAGGGTGACATTAGGCGGAGTGGTTGCCCCTCCTTGGTGTCTGTGGGTGGTGTTCTCATTTTACTATGAATTAGAGAGGAACCATTAGAAAGCCCAGTAATACTAAGGGTAGTCATTTTTTTTTCTTCTTTTCTGCAGCATTTTACTGTAACTAAAATTTGTATTCAGTAAGGACACGTTTTATGTTCTGATAATGTCTCTCATAAAAATATCTTTTAAAATTAAGTTTCTGCGGTGAGCCTTAGTGGCACAATAGATTAAAACACTGCCTGGGCCTCCCACGCCTCATGGTGTTGTGCCATTTTGAGTACTTGCTCTTTGCCTTGGGGTCCGGCTTCCTGCTGATGTGCACCCTGGGAAGGCAGCAGAAGATGCCACAAGTAGCTGGGACCCTTCACCTGCACACGGGAGGCCCGAGTGGAGTTCCTGGCTCCTGGCTTCGGCCTGACTCAGCCCTGACCGTCATGGGCATTTAAGGATGGCATCAACATCTCTCATTTTCCCTTCCCCTTTTGCTCCGTATCACTCTGCTTTTCAAATAAGTAAGTAAAAACTGAAAAAAAAAAAGGAAATTTATATTCCATTCTTTATGATTGTGAAAAATGAGTATGGGGAATCATAATCGTTATCAATTTATGACACCTGAGGGTTCACACCAGCAGTTATTGACCAAAGTAAAAGAAATAGTCTTTGTGAGAAAATTCAGCCTTTTGAATTTCCTTTAGGCTGTGGCTGCAGGAAATTAATTAGATGATTTCTGATGACATCACCCTGGCCGCAGCCCTCTGAAAAACAATGCTATTTTTCCAGGACCTTTTTGCAGACTTTTTTTTTTTCACTGTATATATTACCGTGCAATTTGCAGTAGCGCTAATATGAAATCTATACAGAGGTTTGTAATATATGCATGTGTAAGAGAGAGACAAAGAATGTAGTTGAGGTAATTATTTTATTTCCAGTAGTACAGGAGAATGGGTTAAAAGGTTAAAAAAAAAAGCATTCTGTATTAGCAGAGAATCGTATCCTCTGAGGGAATATTAAGTTCATGAACACTTGGCAACTTTTCCTGGGGTGTGTATCTTACAGGCTTATGAGAAACGAATAGGTTTGTTAAACTCTATCAAGTCACTCAAGACTGTAGGACCTGGAAGACAGACATAAAGAAGGGAGACAGGACATCAGTTTCTTGCTTGTACAGTTTGTACTTTACATTACAGAGCAACTGAGTCAGATCTTTGGGGCCTTACTGTCACAAGTTATAAAATGCTCTTTTTTTTTTCCTCAAAGCTGATAAAAAATAGTGATCACCTGAAAGAAAACATTCAAGCATCCAATGAATTTGTATGTGTTTTTATTTGTATATAATGTACAATATGCTTGCAAATTACTCAACCTTCAGCTCTCCTGTTTCTTCAACTCTATTTTTTTTTTCAAGTTCTACTTTATATCACTCCACTTATTTTCAGTTGTTCTCTCCTGGTCATCACATTGTGTAATATTTTTTTGTGTAAAAACACACAAGGAACTTCAGGGTAGGAATTAGGAGATGTCGAGTTAAATCCTAGTTTTGCCACTAGAGTTATGTATCATGGGACAAGCCTCTTCTGCAAGTTCTGTGGGCTGCCCATCACCATCTATAGGAGGAATACCAGCTGAGGTGAGTGCCCAGTGCAGCAGCCAATAAACCACACATGGTTATTCAGACTAAATTAATAAAATAATTCAGTTTGTCAATTACAGTGGCCAGATTTTTAGTGCCTAATAGCTCACTGTGCTGGTGGTTACCATGTTCAGGAGCACAGGGGGAAAAAAGTTTCAATTGTCTTAAAACTCAATTGGCTAGTATTTCTGCGTCTCTTACAGCACTCTTTAGAAGACAAAAATTACATCAGTGAATCATAAGCCACCCACATTTTATATCAGGACGTTTATATTAAGACTATTTTATATTAAATTGTTTATGTTAGGATCATTTCTAGTCTGTGGCTAGATACTGGGTGAGGAGAACACTCGAATTCTGGGCTTGACAAAGTAGCAAATATCAAGTCCCTCCATGTTTATTCCTTGTAAACTGTGGGAAAAAATGAAAAGGAAACAGCTACATAAATGTCCTAGAGATTAATCTAAGGTAGACAGCAACAGAGGAGCCATGACAAGTTGAAAGAAGAGAATAACTTGTCCCTTTTTCCTTCTTGCTCAACCAAGTGCACTTCCCAACCGTTACAGTGCTACTAAAACTTGTGTAGAAATCTGTAAGTCTTACTGACTATGGAATCAGAAAACAGAATTTGGGTCACAACAATAACAAGAAAGCAATGAAGAAATCTTAGAAAGGAGAGTCACATATGGGGGTTCCATATATTACATATAAATTCTAATCAGATCTTTATTGCCACTGGAGTAAACATATGAGAACAGATTCTAAGCAAGTCAGCCAAGACTGAAAGAACTGAAGAAATGCTGTAATTTGCTACCCACTTCTGGAGAAACAATCCGGTGTTTGAGTTCACCAGGGTTAACTGCTCCCCACCCCAAAAAAGCTGATACTCAGTAGAGTAACATAAACAAGTTCCAAGTGTCAAAGGGGTGGCATTCACAGTGTCCAGGATGTACTCCAGAAAGCCTGTGTAAGAGCGAAGAGCGAACAGGGAACCTCATCCTCAAGAGAAAAGGCAGTCAACCAAACCCACCCTGAAAAGACCGAAATGTTGGAATGAATAGACCAGGCCTTTAGAAGTCATCGCAAGTATATTCAAATAAGCAAAGTGAAGTACACTTACAATTCATAAACAGATAGTCAATCTCAACACAGAAATAGAAGCTGTACAGGAATCAAATAGGAATTCTAGGACTCAAAAGTACAAATAAAACCATTCACTGGGTGAGCTTAATAGAGCATTTGAGATATTAGGACACAAAAGGAGAAATACTTTATGATTGCGTTAGTAAGATTTTCTAGAACAAGCAAAATTATTCAGTTATGGACTCAGTTCAATGAGTGTGTTTAGGAGCAGAGTAGGGACCAAGATTGACTTGCAAGAGGTTTGAGGGTGTTTTCTGCGATGATCTTAATGTTCTTTCATTATATTTGTTTGGCTGGTCATATGTGGACATATTTGTCAGTATCCCTCATGTGGTATATTTAAAATGTGTGCATCTCACCATTTTGTAAATTTTAGTATGAAAAACATAAATAAATATTGAACTTTAGCTAATGAGATACAAAGTAAAGCGTTTAGGGATAAAATATGCTAATATGGAATGTGTGGGAGAAGCAGAAATGGAGTTCTTCCATCTGTTGGGTCACTCCCAAAGTGGCTGCCTCAGCCATGGCAGTCAGGCAGAAACCAGGCACCAGGAACTCCATCCTGGTCTCCTGTATGGGGATCAGGGACTCAGGTACTTGAGCCATCATCGGCTACTTCCCAGTGCATTAGTGAGAGGCTAGATCAGAAGTAGAGCAGCTGGAACTCAAGCTGGCACTGCAATAGGGGATGCCGTGCTCCATAGCAACACTGCGCTACCATGCCTTCCCCGTGAAACCGTCTTTATGCTGTATTAAAGGGGAAAAATGGATTGATGAAAAGATGGGCAAATAAATTATTTTGAAATTCAGAAATAGGATATGTTGGTATTCACTGTACAGTTCTTGCAACTTCTCCATGTCTTTATACGTCTGAATGATAAAATTTTATACATAAAGGAAGAAATAATTCGGCGACAGAAAGAGTTGAGTAGTAAACTCTAGTGATTAGACTGTCTTGGTAAAAGCTGACGCATGTGGAGTCAATCCCACTGGGTGCACTCGTGTATTCCTTCCATTCTTTGAAAACCAAACTGCACAACTCACTCCTTCCTGGTAGTACACACACAGCACATCCTAGAGCAATATCACAGCAAAGTGTGGCTGGAAGTAGATTCAACCACAGGTTCCCCAATCGGGGAAGTCCATGTTTTCCTTGAACGGCCGTTTGGGTGGTGTCTGTGCGAGGAGGGAGCCTTGCTCTCTTTCCTGCCTCGGTGGACAAGCTCACCTTGCCAGCACATCTGCTGACCTTTGCTGAGGCACGGGGACTGGCCCTCTCATTTTGTCTTGAAGAACAGGGAAGCTTGTAGAAGTGACATGATTTGCTCAAGATCAACTGAATTACCTCAAATTGTTGTATTTAAGAATAGGTTTCTTTTGCAATAATTGTGGCACTTCTATAAGATCCTTAGTCACATATTTTATCTATCACAGTGTAATTTGTAGAATGTAACTTGGATCCTAGTTATTTAAAATATTTATCATCATGGATAATGAATTGTTATTATAATCAACATTTGACATTTAGAAATAAATTTCTTCATTTCATACATATATATTATTATTTTATACTTATTCTCTATGTATATGTACATCTTCCTATTATTCTCAGAAAAACCTAGAGCAAGTATTTTAATTTTAGGAATGAAATTTTGAAATGTCATAGAGTTCAATAATTTTCTAAGAGACAAACTTGCTTTTTTTTTTTTTTTCTTCATAATTGTGTGTTGTGCATGCGAGGGAAGAAATCAAGAGCTAAGAAATTTGGATGTAAGATTCAAAATTGAAAACCAGTCACACACAGCCCGAGTCTGGCCTGTTGGAACGCACTGCAGCGTCCAGGGGCCTGTTGTGTCTGAAGCTGCCGTGGTACCCTGTGATGCTCAGGATGGGATTCCCGTGGCAGACACCATCATTTTGGCCATCCCGGAATAGCTGCTGTATGAACTTGTACTTGATTTTTTTGTTGTTGTTGTTTATCTTTGGACCTAGCCATTCTGAGGGGCCATATTGAAGCAAATTAGTGCTATTGTCCCTGTCTTATGGATGAGAAAATTAAGGTTTAAATAAGATAGATGATTCTTCATAATGCTGCCCAGCTAATCACAAGTATTAGAATTGTATTTTTTGAAAACCACAGCACACATCTTCTGACTACTTAGAAGAGTTTTTGGGTCCAAATAGATCATCTCTGCTGAAACGAAATGTACCCTGTATCCAATTTTTTTTATAATGATAATTTTCAAAACAAAAATAACAGAAATGGCAATTTTCAACAGTCTATTTTAATTTTCCAAGAACATCCCTGAGGTTTGTTTAATTTTATGCCATTGTGGATTAGAACAATTAAAATCTCATTAGAATAGATTGTAAGAACAATGCTCTGCCCGTCCACTGTTACAGATGATTCACATTAGAAATCCTTTCTTACTTTGAATGTTAGTTCACTAAAACAGCCTGTTTGGAAGGCGGTAATCAGAATCTCTTATTCTCCCTGAATAAAAGCACTTTCCTCTAATCACCACAGAACATATGTAAATCCGAAAGTTCTCCTGATAGAGAAACTGTGTTCCAAAGAAAGCGTCACTCAATTGCTTATTGCTTTGATGTAGTAATCAATACTGTTCCGCAGGTCACAAACCAGGTGCGCGCCAGTAGCTAGAAGTATGTTGGAGCGCGCCTGCCTGCCTTCCTGGAACATGGAGATGGCTGAATTGTTTATCATTCTATTCTCTAATGAGATTTCACTTACTAGTCAATGAGTTGTGCCTAGAATTTGTGATAACTGATAGAGCTCAAATTTTACTTTGCTCTGTCATTTAGGAGGTCTTACCAGACAATGTAAGGAGGCTAAAATGAATGAATGAATAAAAACGCTTGCTCCCCTCCGCCCCCGCAAAAAAAAATTCTCTAGAAATATTTGGCATGTTTGCTGCTCCTGCAGTCACTGCTGCCCCTCTCATCATGCTTGACTTTGTCCTCTAGCTCTGCTACAATAGATGTAGTTACTGTGTGTACTTACGTAAGTCTGCCATCTGTCTAATGGAATCTAATACTCATTTAGATCCATCTTTCTCTGAAATCCAAATCAGCGAAGTCCTTCTTTTCCCTTTGATGCACAAGTTTATTACTTTAGCCACAAAGTCGTGATCACAGTAGTTTAGGCTAGCCAGGATTTGGATGTTGATCAAGTGTCCCTGTAATAAGAGTAGTAACGAAAAACTCTAATTTTTAAAAAAATCTCTTCAGTTATGTGTAAAAAACATTTTTTAACTAAAAAAAAATTTATTGGAAGGCAGAGTGGCAGACAAGAGGTGAGGACAGATAGAGACAGTAAAATAGAGAGAATGAGAATAAATATGAGTCTTTCATCCACTGGTTCACTCCCCAAATGACCAGCCTGATCCAGGCTGACCAGGACATTGTGGTCTCCCAGATGGGAGGCCAGAGCACAAATTCATAGACCAGCCTCTGCAACCCCAGGCATCTTAGCAGGAAGCTGCTTTGGGCTCAGAGCAGTCAGAACCCAAACCAGTACTCTGATGTGAGGCGCTGGCAGTATCAGCAGTGGCTTAACTGGCTGTGTCACAATGCCACATTCCAAACTTAGCCAGTTGTATAGATCAGTAATTTAGCTTGTTGTGGTTTGATGCTGCTTTATCTGGGTAGTTTCAAATCCCTTGGCCATCCCTTAAACCAAACCTAACAGACCCACCCAGCATCTTCAATGACTGATTAGATGTTCTCACCGTTTTCCAGTATCAGAGTAGAGGGTAAGGTTGGCCCAAAGGGTCTCCTGCCTCCTCCGTTGTTGCGATCTTTTTTTACCTGCCTTACCACTGTGGATTTTAAAAATAATGATTTTTTTTCCTTTGCTGCAGAATATCTTTATATCTCCTGAAAAGCAGCTGGAGTGCCAGCTTTCTTAAAAGTAAGTTAGAAGAGAGCGTTTTCATGTAAGAACAGTTATAAATTAGGGTGTGAGTATTCCTATCAGCAACTGGCTTTTCCAACGCCCAGCAGCTGGTGCAGGATTACCTTAGTGAAAAAAAGTGTTTAACAGATTTCTGGTTCCTAATACTGTCTATCTTGATTTGAAGCCACCTTCACTATAGGTGAGATCATATAAGAAATTGATTAGGGAAAGACCATTGTCAAATCAGAAAGATGGTTTTATTGTCAGACTGCATTACAAATCATGCACTGACTTATTGTATGGTGCAAACATACAATGTGGTGGGAATAGAACTTGCAGAGTCTGCCTGTTCCAAGTGCAACATGCATGAGGTTAGAAGGGCTCTGCCAAAAACTCTGGTATCATTCTGATGAACATCCTTGAATGTTGCTTCAGAAATGTAAAGTTTCTTATAAAACTTTTGTCACGAAGCCCAAATAGTCCATCTGGCTTCAAAGTTTTTCTAGTCCTTCCAATGATTGCATCCTACTGAGTCTGTCACAGATGGGCTCCTCACTGTGGAATCCAAGATACTGTGGTTTGGTGCCTTGATCTCTTCTCATCAAATGACTCATTTCCAAATGCTGCCATCCCATCATGGATCCTATATTCCAGAATTCGTATGTTTTGGTGTGTATGCTCTTATTTTTAAACTATTGGAAGAGCAGGTAGGGATCTGCTGGTTCCTTCCCCAAATGCCTTTAACAGCTGGCCCAGGCTAACGTTAACAACCCAGAACTCAGTGTTGGTCTCCCACATGGGTGGCAGTTTCCCACCTACTTGAGTCATCAATGAAGCTCCCCTGGGTGCACAGCAGTAGGAAGCTGGGATGCTCAGCAGAGCCAAGACTCTAAAGCACTTTACCATGGGATGCAGGGGTCTCACGTACCGTTGTCACTGCTGCACAGACACCCATCCCCAGTCCCGGACAGACTTACCAAGCAATTCCTTTCCACTTAGATTGGTTCCCCACTGTAATGGAGACTGTCGTATCTAGTAACATGTTATTTACCTTCATGGCATTGTAAATTTCTGTTTTTCTTCCTTTTGTTGATTTTGTATCATGACTTCATTTAAGGGGATGTACAGTAGCTGTGAAATGGAGACTAGCATCCAGATGTGAGGATGCAGTGTAGTATGCATTTCTGCTTCCAGACAAAGATGGACTTACAATGAAACTGTTTACTATATCTTGACAATAGGATTCTGGACTCTCTGCCATTGTCCATGCCTGCAATGATGGACATATGACTATGTATGAAGAACTATATGTTAGTAATGATATAGAGGAACTAGGTGAGGGGAGAGGGAATTGGGGAGGGGATAAGGGAATATGGAACTGTATCATAAAATGATAATAATAAAATAAATAAATAAATAAATAAAATTATAGTGAATAAAAAAAAGATTGGTTCCCCACAATGTCTTAAAGGAGCTCAAATTGCTAGCCAGACCCTCACTGCTATGTTCTAAAACATGATAATAATCTGTAGGCACACTGTAAAATGTAAGCTTTTATTTCTGAGACCGTCTCATTCCTTTGTATCTTTTGAACCCAAGTAAGGGGTAGTTGGAAATTACGTTAAACTGTGAGACAAAAGGAGAAAAGAAGATGAGTGAATCATTTGTAAAATGAATGCTCTATTAACTAGAGACCATTACACTCAGTGAAATAAGTCAACCCCAAAAGGACAAATATCATATGTTCTCTCTGACATAAGGCAACCTTCCTGCCAAATATAACATCAGTAGATATAAAGGTAAGCATGTATGTACATTTAGTCATCTAGAGGAACAGAATAATAAGCCTTAATGAGATGTAAAGATACAAAGCAGTATGCTTCTCTACTTCCAAATCAAAGATGGACTCCCAATGAAACTGTTAAATAGATCTTGACAACAGAATACTGGACTCTGCCATTCTCCATACCTACAATATCAGGATACATTTAGATAGCAGAATGATGGACGTATGACTTGTTTTCTGAAGGACTATATTATTGTAATGAAATAGGGGGAATCAGTGGAGGAGAGGGGTAGGGGAAGTCCCAGAGCGTTTGGAACTGTATCATAAAATTATTTGTTTAAAATGAATGCTCTATTTAAAGACTGTTGTAATGCATTAATAAGTACCTGTGTAAGTAACCTTAAAAGCTATCTGTGAATTTTAGAGACAGAGAGAAACAGAAATAGATAAAGTTGTCTCATCCACTGGTTTATTTCTTCAATATCCTCAATTGGCGGGGGGGAGGTTGGACTAGGTCAAGGCAATAGGCTGGAACCTAGTCTGGATCTCCCACATGGGTGCAGGCACCCAACCACCTGAGCCGTCACAACTAGCTCCCAGGTGTACCAGAATTTGGAACCAGAGGTTGGAATTGAATTCACACATTCTGGGTGTGAAACACAGGCATTTTAACCATTAGTTCAAATCACTCCATCACGTAAGCAAACTTCATTCAAGCATAACATACATACAAGAAAAATACACACACAAAAAACTTTAATGTTTTCTTCCTTTCTTTAAAAGGTGGAGTGACAAAGAGGAAGAATTCTGTATTGCCAATTCACTCCTCCAAATGCCCGGAACAGCTGGAGCTAGGCCAGGCTGAAGCCCAGAGCCAGGGGCTCCATCTGGTCTCCCAAGTGACTGGCAGGAACCCAGGCATCTGGACCATCATCTGCTGCCCTCCCAGAAGCATTAGCAGGATGTTCAGTTAGAAGTATGCAGTTAACTGGGACTTAGAGCAGGCGCTTGGGTGTGTGATTCAGGCATCCCAGTGGCAGTTAGCCCACTTTGCACAGTGGTTATCTCCTGGCAGGGGTGGGTGGAGATGTTTTTAATTAAAATTCATTTCTGGACCTAGCGTGATAGCCTAATGGCTAAATACTTGCCTTGCATCCACCGGGATCCCATGTGGGCATTGGTGCATATCCTGGTGCTCCACTTCCCGTCCAGCTCCCAGTTTGTGATCTGGGAAAGCAGTTGAGGACAGCCCAAAGCCTTGGGACCTTGTACCGTCATGAGACCCAGAAGAAGCTCCTGGCTCCTGGCTTTGGATCAGCTCAGCTCCGCCCGTTGTGCCAGTTGGAGAGTGAATCAGCAGATGGAAGATCTTTTTCTCTGTCTCTCCTCCTCTCTATATATTTGACTGTCCAATAAAAGTAAATAAATCTTTAAAGTTAAATTAATTTCCTTCTAACCTCTACTCAGATTGGGCACTAGAATATTATATCACATCAGTTGCCCGGTTCTTACCCTCCCCTGGTATTAACCACTCCGTGACGATAACTGCTATTCTGGTGTGTAACAGCCTGGTTTAGTTTTCCTGCTTTTGAGATCTATACTGATGGATTCACGCAGTAGGTATTCTTTGGTGTCTGGCTGCTTCTGTTCAGCACCATGCTTGTTAGGTGCACTGTTGTAGGATGCCTATAGCAATAGCAGTTCGCGTGCTCTTGTTTCTATTTGCATTGTATTCTATGAACATGCATTCTGTTCATTCAGATTGCTTCTGCGTTTTCTCTACTAACCACTCTCAGTGGTGCTGTTGTTATTATTGAAGAGACTGTCTCCTCCCTGCCCCAGTTGTTTTTTTTTTTTCTTATCTGTTTTTGCTACTGCTTTTGCTGTGAAATCTCTAGCACTTGCTGTGACATTTTGTATGAATTCTTCATAAGGTCCACTGAGCTTCTAGAACTTGCCGCTAGATGCTTTCCATTAGTATTGGAACATTCTTAGCTAGGACTTCAGCAAATGTTTCTTCTGCCCCCTGATTTCTGTCTGATCTTCTCTGATTCCCCAAGTTTTTTTTTATTATTATTATCTTCTAGATCGCAGAGCTTCTCTCTTCTGCTATGTCTGATTTACTTTTAAGCTTATATATCATCTCTTACTTTTAGTTGCACTTTTCCAGAATTTCAATTTGGCTAACATTTATAGATTTTTACTTCTCTGATGAAATTTCCTCTTGAATGTATATATTACTGATCTTTTAAATTCTACATTTAAAAATGTGTGAGTTTGTTTCGATGTTCTGTGCTGTTTTTTGGCCCTGTTGTTGTGTGCTGTTGTACCTGGTTCAATATTTTATCAACTGTTAGCCATTGTACATAAAATCATAAAGAGAATCTCAGTGGGGCTGTCCAGGTACACTTAGCCGGTTGATCGTTTTTACCAAGGGGCTCCCGACTTCTAGACCATGGCTTATGCGCAGCATCGGTGATGGCGTAGTGTTTGTTTTCTGCAACCTATGAGGCTATAAGCAATGTCTAACTTGCATGCATAAAATCAAGTCAACCTGCTCGATTGATAACAATGCTCTAATGGCAGCTCATCTTCTAAGATCTTATATTTGAAGTTGTGGTAACATTGTCAAATGTTATCTGTGAGTTCATATTTATGCCAAATAGTACAACCACATTCAAAACTCCAAAGTTAGGGTGTTTTTTTTTATCTCTTTTGTTTGTTTCTATTTGTAAAGTGAAGGCTTTTTTTTTTTTTCATTTTAAGGGGATAATTCATCTAGAGCGTTACCAGATTGTGCCCATCTGCAGTGCTATAAAAAAGTATTCATAGCTGCGGTATCTCTGTCAGTTGAACAAGCCAGAAAAGAGTTGGGAATACGATGATGGTATCACCGACAATTAGAAGAGCACCCAGCAATGAATACCATCTGAACCTTTGAGTTGATAGGAATGCTTACATCAGCTTACTCTTATTTCTTTTATCCATCAAAATGATAGCTTCTCTTATGAAGGACCTAAGCTTATGTGTATGTTTAGGGGGTACGGTGCTGAATGAGTGAGCTGCTTGTGGCTGAAATTTTGTCTGGCTCATGGATCCCACAGAGGAGTCATGGACAGACACTTCTGTGGTCACATGGCTTGAATACCTTGTTTTCCCTGCTCTGCAGGATTGTTAAGTCGCATCTGTGTTGCATATCTATTTGCCCATTGGTTTTTATGTTAGGGGAAGTGAAACAGAAGTGATGGAGGTAGGTAAACAGAAAAAGGACATTAATGGCGAATAAATGTAGTTTAGCCCTTGACCTCTGTAATTACAAAAGCTACTCTGACATTTGTGGGTTTGCTTGCTTTCTCTCTTTCTTTTTTTAAATGACAGGGTCATCTACATTTACTGACAATCTGGAAAAGAACTCGAGAGCTGCTTTGTGTTCTCATCTTTTCCACACAAAGCATGTTTGTTAGGTGATATCTGATCCAGGCTTGCTACTTTTTAATAGTATTGCCAGAACCATCACTGTATGTGCTGGTGGCCTTTCTCAGCCCTCTCTGCTTTGCAATGAGTATAAACCTAAACAGTCTCATTGGCAATCGTTCTTTAAAAAAAAAAAATGTGGTTTTAGGATTCAAATATTTCCCCAATGTATTTTGCCTTTTTATTATTATCTATTTAATTCACAAGCAGTAAAGGAATAATAAATGAAAGTAGCTGAGGTAAATAGGAGGAACTGAATCAGTAGCTTCTTTGTATTCAGGTCTGGTGAACAACAAAGAACTCTAGAAACATAGAATTTTTAGAGGTGGAACACATTTAGGGAGGGTCACCCGTGTGCACCCCTCTCATTTTACACATGTTAGAACAAGGTACCCGAGTCCTCTGGTGCAGTGGTTAGGGCTTCATTCGGTAGAAGTCTGCAGGTCTTCTTCCAGTGTTCTTCACAGTGATCCCTGATATTCCATGGATATTTTCTTCCAAGTTAAAAGTCAGGAACATTTTCTGCTTACCACTATGCAGTTCGGGCCGTATCCTCTCTTTCCTCTTTCTGGCCTGGGCTGTTGTAGTTTGGATCAATGATCGCTCTTCTGTGTGTGAGAGTTCAGCTTATCTCCGTTTCCGGAAGTGAACCTGTTTCAGAATAGGCACTTGATTGTCTCTGCCCTTCCTTTCATACATGTTTTTGTCCCAATAGACCACTCTACTCCTCCAGATTTGTTTTTCCTGATGAACCAGTTTTGCTGAAAGCATGTGTCCCAGACTTGGGATGGCATCAGATGCATTTTTTTTTGCATTTTAAAATGCAAGATCTTATTTCTAAAATGGACTGTTCCATTGTGATGCGGAGATGAGTATCGGAACGTTAATTCTGCAAGCGAAAAACTTATCCCCCAAGACAGTGTTGTTAGATGTAGCGAAGTCGTTCCGGCTAGGGTGGGCAGTGTGCAAAAATAACTTTGAAGAACAAAACTGGGAAGAGTGTTGAGAGACCACAAGGATTTGAAAGCAGAAATTAAAAGTGGAATGAGGAGAGCAAAGCAATGTGTTTCTGGTTGGGTCGAGTTCCCCAGTGGGCTCCTGTATCCAAATAACACTCTCTGACATCGCACTGGAATCCTTAGCTTTCCAGTGGCTGCTGATACCACGGAGACTCCACAGCATGTAATGGTTCCTTCATCTCCTGGGCCTCTAGACGCCTCCTATTACAGCCTCACATTTAAAAATAGCAGGGAAATGAGGGAAAATCATAAACTAGCAATAATAAAATTAGTGCTTGCGTGAAAGACCATTGCCAGAGAACAGCTCTGAGAAGGCCGGGTGCTGCCAGAAGGCCGCTGGGTGTTGGCAGTATTCACACACTCACTGGCCAGCACACGAAGACCTGAATTAAGCATGTTGTTATTAAAGATATAGCAGCCTTTCTCTGTGATCAGGTTTGTAAAGGGTTTTTTTTTTAAATAATAGAATATGGGTTAGAAAAATCGATTGTCATAATAAATAAATATGTAACTCTTACCAAAATAGAAACAAATAGAAATGAAATAGCGTTAGCTGAAGAAGAAAAATTGCTGCTTCTCTCAAAAAGACTATGATTAAGTGAGGGGTGTCTTAAGTTCCAACATCTAAGAAACTAGATGTTTAAGTGAGTGAGGAGCAGCAAAAAACTAGCTCTGGTCATCTGTAAAGAGGGAAAAAATAGGAATTATATGGGAAGGTATGGTAAGGGTCATTGCATTTCCCATCAAGTACATACTTGTAGAAAATCTGGAATTCTCATTACCAGTTGAAAGGAAAACTGATTTTCTTTTAGAATCAAATATGTTCAAACTAGTGTGTCACAGGGCCTGCTCTGGTTCAGTGATTCTTGCCACTAAGTATGCATTACCATGGCAGTTGGCTTTCATTCCCACATATATCATTAACATAGATGGTTCTTGAAGTCAGTCTGCCTTCAAGGATGTGTTCCAGTGACCTGGATGCAAGGACTGTTCCCTAAGCTCATGAGTCAGTCTTTTCAATGGACTGACGCTGGCACCTGCCCCACACTGTCCCTATTATTGAACTTGTAGCACTCCTTTCCTGCACCACCACCACTGCAGGCGGTGGTTCGGATCACATTTTCTCTGTAGTGTTCTTGCCTCTAGAAGCCTTGGAAAGAATGAGCTGGAAGATTTCCCTACGAGTGCTGTAATGAGGATCATTCAAATGAGAACCTTGGTTAAATCTGAAAGCTTGGATCAGGATCCAAAGCTTTCATTTTAAGTAAATTCTCCACTAAGACTGCAGGGACCAGGCCATTAATTCAATTCATATCCTCCATTTATGTTTAATCTCTTGGGTATACAGGCGGTGCATCTCCGCTCTAAGTGGGCAATAAAGACCCCGCTCTTGATGGCACTCGAAGCTTCCACATGTCATTTCGGGTTAAATAACATAAAACACCTGATAGGAAAGTTTGAAAATGTCATTTAAAGGATTTCACTGTGGCCTGAGCAGCCCTTGTCCCAAAGGACTTGATCTCTGTGCTGTACCATTACATTGGAAGGCAGGATAAAAATCATTTTAGAGAGAATGCAAAAGCCAGCGGCTGAAACCCTGAACGAATGCATTTGAATTTGGAAAGGCTCTAATTGATGTAATTGGTTTTAATGTATCTAGGGAATGCCCAGGTCTGGATTAGGTACCAGGTTTAATTCATATGTGGTGATAGGCCAATAGGATCGATAGTACAAGGTTTAATTTCTGTGACAATCATCCTCTCAAGAATTTAGGATAGCTATGCACATTTGCATATCCAGATAGCCATAATTACTTTTTATTCAATTTAATTTTTCTTGTCTACAACAACAAAAAATTGAACATAGGTAAAGGCTTACAAGAAGGCGATAACTGGGTCCTCTCAGAAAATTCTAGAAACAAATACTTTGGCTTACCCTGTTCCCATTTGCTACTATGTAATATGCCTTGGCACCTATGTGTCTTTGGGGTCCTGAGTGAATAGTAAAAAGGAATGGATTTCGTAGCTTATAAGGTTTCTTCTACATTGATGATGCCAAGATTAGACTCTTGAGAAACATACTGGAGACGTCTTGCCAGGAAGCAGAATTAGAAATCCAACTGCTTTTTCTTCTTGCGAGAAGCCAGTGTCTTTGTGTAGTTAGGTAAACTAGCTTCTTTCAAGTTACAGACTAAAAAAATCACAGAAATTAGATAGGAAGCCTCATTTAGGTCAGTAGTTAGCTCAATACACCACTACTCTTCCATTTGTACCTTGACAGTCAAATAAACACAATATTTTCCAAATGGATATAATCTTAGAAATTCCACATCATTGGTGCTTTTTTAACTTTGAGTTTAAAAGTAGCATCGTAGTAAGTGTCCCAGTGCTATCACGTAGTGATTCTGGCACAGTCTGGGTGTTTATGGGGCTGTAAGTAAACAACTTTCACATACTTATTAACCATGTATTTTAGTTTTCTGTGGTTTCAGTAATAGTTTATGGTAAAAGAACCACAGAACTTCAGTAGCATGAAACAGTAACATTTGTTTTTGCCAATGTGTCTCTGATCTGAGCTGGGCTTGGCGGGCATACTTACACTCTGCCGTCGCTGCGGGAAGTGGAAGGGCTACACATGTGTGGCAGTGTATCTCAGTCATCGTATTTGTGAAATATCTGTTGCAGATTCTATTTCAGAAAAGCTTTAGGTTATTATATTGAAATCATCATCTGTTTAGGTCAAAGGCTTGAACAGTGGTAATTTCATGTGACTCAACATAATATTCAATTCTGTTATCTCTGAGTGTGTTACTTCGAGTGAAAATGAGGAATCACTCAGAAATCACTTGAGACCCTGGATATTGCTCTTAAGCTAAAAGCTCATATGTTAATCTTGCCAGTATAACTCTCCCAGTGTATGTCACAAATGCCTTCAGTTCTACTGGTCTTCACTCAGACTCTTCGTCTCCTGTCCATCCCATGTGATCTCTTCTCCCCTGATGCCCTGTGTGGAAACCTGGCAGTCCTGCTCGCCTTTCACATTCCCCACAGCCAGTCTTCAGTTCTATCCAAGTGTTCCACTGTTCTCTTTCTCCTGTCTCTGTTCCCCACCACACACACATAATACTGTTTATGTGTCACACGTATAAGATCGTTTGTGTCTATTTATTCTAAATGTCCCTTCTCTTTCATGGAACCTTTTATGGATACCTTCATTGTCCTTTCCTGGACTCCTTTAGCATTTTTGATTTGTGTTCTGTGTTGTTCCACAAATGATGGAAGAGGCACAGCGATTAAAAACAACCACTGAATTGGTCTTTCCACATCCCTACTTTCCTCTTTTGATCTGTTCTTAAGACTTGAGAGAATTTTGAAGTGTGAATCTAAATATAGCATCTCCCAGTACCCATTCCACCCAAGACTCACCGTAGCCCACAAATCAGTCCAAGCTCATTAACTTTGGGCCACTGTGATCCACTTCCCATTGACCTTCCCTCTGTCGTTTATGTCCATGCTGTTTATGGATCCTGTCTCCTAGGCTGACCAAACTTCGTCTCCTTTTATCCTAAGATCAAAACTTAACAAGCTCCATTCTCTCTGTTCAGGGTTCCCTGAATGTTGTATCAACACGATCCCTTGCCAGGCAGATTCTGAGGACTCTTCTATCGAAATCATCCAACTAAGAATACAAAACACTTCATTCTTTTGTCGTTTTTGGCTTCGTGTGCCTTTAGGATTGGACATAGGAATCTATTTCATAGATGTAGCATCGTGGAGTAATTATATAAAGCATAATAAAAGACATGCTGACTGCAATCATAGGTGTTTATCTTAGTTCAGAGTTGAATGTGGATTATTAAAGAAGTGTAATGTGCCTATTATTGAAGTTTTAGCTTCTTACTCATTTTTCTTTTACCTGACATAAGATGTTTATTTTGGATGATTGTGTATGAGGTATTGTAATGTGTAATTCACAAATGTAGTAGTTTATTGTTTTTTTAAGTTGAGTTGGCTGTGGAATCTGTAAACCTTTGGCTTATCATCTATAAAGTGAAGTGTAAGTAACATATTTCAGAGAGCTAGTAATGAGTTTAAATGCATATAACAGATTAATATATGCATAGTACCTAATAAGGATAATTATAGCTGTTAGACACTATTACTCTCCATCCTTGGATTCCAGAACTTTCTCATTTATCTTGACCATAAAAGGCTTCACCCATGGATGTTTTCCTTGAGGATCCCCCTTTGAACGTATCAACCCTGATATTTGGAATTCTTCCCAACCACCTTCTTGCCTTGCTGGCTGTCTTCTGTATTCAAGGCCTACCTCTGCCTCCCACACCTGGTTTCCACTTTACACCTCACGTTACCTTGTCAGCCACACTGGCCTGCTGATTACTCTTGAGAGAATCCACAGTATTAGCAGTCACTCTCAGTTCCCCTGCACAACCCACTTCCCACAAGGAAAGCACTAGTTTTCTATTGCTTTGTGAGACCTGTGCATTGACATGTTTGGCATCTACATACATATATAAGAATACATGATAGAGCCAATCATTGCTCCATGGAGTACCCAATAAATAGTAGTCCTATTTCTTAGCTTCTTCATTCCTGATTTCTTCATTAGCACTGGTTTTATTTTATACATATTTCTACCTTTAAGAGGGAGATCTTGTAGTTGATCACATCAGAGATGAAGCAATGGAAATAAACCTAATTAAGCCTCAGTGACTAAGAGGCATTATGGACATATGAAACTTATCTGAGATACTTTGATGTGAAGAAGAGAAGATCAAAGAGAAGAACTGCATAATGAATATATTGCCTTGAAAGATGCGACTTTAATTTAGTCTTCTTGCAGTGTGGAAAACTCTATTTGTCTAGTTTAGTGGCTGAGAGCTATTGTTTGTGTAAAGCCTAATTTACAAAGTCAGGAGCTAAGGTAAATAAACACTCATGTCAGATATAAATGGATTCAGGGTTGTGTTAGTTATGATGGTTTTAGCTCTTTAGTGACAAATAGGAACCACTGTGGGTCTTTGCTTAAACTGGTGATTTTGACTCGGTTTTTGCTAGTATTACAATATATTCAGGGATATTTCAGCCCTGACTTTGCTCTCAAGTATCTCTGATTCCATTCTCTTTGTCCTTATTTCTCCGCAACAAGAGAGAAAGAAAAAGAATAGACAGTGAAAGCCTTAAGTTGTCCATTTTTCAGTGTCATCTTTGTTGATCATATAATGTTAATTTATTAAGGACTCTTCCGTTGAAATGTGTCTGATCTGGAGTCTTGGAATATTAGACCTTAGAAGACCTGTGGATCACCTCACCTGGTGTTTCCAGGCCTGGATTCTGAACTGTGTACTCTGAGATGCTGGAAGGACAGGACAGGAATCTGTGGGCCTACTAGATGTATGGCACACAAGGTTAAAATGTAGGCTTAACAAGATTTCTGCAGGAGTTCTCAGAGCTTTAAAGGTGTTCAGCATTGTGTTAATCATAAAGGGAAACATTGGGTTAAGAAGGTTAATCAAATAATTGAAATCTAATAAAAATAATTGAAATCTTTCTGTGTGAAATGCTTATTAACGTCTATCAGTAAAAATCTGGTTAAAATAGTAACTTAGAAAGAGTATACTACTCTTTGCCACTCAGACTCACTGAATTGCCTGAAGAAGGCCAGGATCCTTTCCAGAACCTTCAGGCCTGCCCCCTTGTTCAGTCTCCTGTCTCCTCCTGCTGCTCCCCAACACACAGGAGAGCCATCTGCCAAGTGGAGCTCCGATCAGCCAGCCACCTTCCTCCTGGTTTCTCACAACCCTCGCTTCCTTCTTCTACATCATTGTCTGGTTTAATTTTTTTTAATCTATTTCCTCCTACCTACAATACTGTTCTGTGAAAATAGTTTTTGTCTGTTTAGTTCTCTCAGAATCCAAGTTTCTGAAATACTACTTCACCTGTAGTCGATGCTCAAGTAGCTATTTGCTAAATAAACTAACCATCCTTGGGAGAACTCCAGAGTCTAAATGATGGTAAGTTATCCAAGGCTAGGGAACAAGCTCCTGGTTTTTCCATTTCCATCCCCAACAGGCACCAGGATGGAGAACAAAGGCACAAAGCAGGAGGACTCCTCAAGGAAGTCCTGCTGTGAGTCATGAGAAATCCTGTTAGGATTGTGGATGGCCCAGGGGGCAGCTGTTTCCTTCTGCACACCGAGGATGGGAAGTGGGAGAAGGAGGTAATTAGGGATTGGTGGTTTTGAAACACGAGAGGTGTACTATAACCACCCAGTGCTACCTGAAAAGGCAAGGGCAGAACCCCGTCTTGGCCCGACAGTGACCAAATTTCTGTCTAGAATGGACTTGGCCCTGAGTCCAGGGAACCTTGTCCTGGCGTCTTCAAGCACACATGTACTGGCTACCAAATCACATCAAATGAATCTACAAGAAACCCCTTTGAGATTTTTGTTGTTTTATTTTGATTTTGCAAAGGTTGCTCATTTGGTTTACAGATTCTGATCAATTTCACCATATATCTTCCAAGGCCAAATGGCCAAAATGCATTCCATAGAACATCCTAAGGCTAGGGTGAAGGCTTGGGAGCAGGATGGTGTCTCTACTTGTTGCTCGAAGACAGTGAGTTGTTATTTCCCCATCCCAACTGTCTGGTTTGATAGGATTCCTTTCCATTCCATTCCTTTACATGTTTATCACGAAGAAGAGCTTTTAACTGTTCTTTTCCAGACAGACAAAACATATTGCCGTTCAATAGCTAACTAGAATGGTTGTAGAAATGTCATGGAGGGTGAGCTCAAAACGTTCCCTCCATCATGCGGAATTTTAGACCACAAAGTCGCAACTGTTCGTTTTTTGCTTCTTCTATTCCTGCTTCATAAAGGCAAATTGTTGAGAGGCGTGTTTATGTCCCGTGAGATTATGCTTCAGGACAAGTGATTGCCCTGAACAAAGCACAAGCTCCAGTGGTTCCTAATAAATTATTACATCCTCCACATGTACTGCTGTCTTTTCTCTGAAGCATTCATCCAAGAGAACCGAGCATCAAGTGAAGATGGCAGAATTACAAGAAGGCATTTTCCTGATAAGTGCATAGGCAGTTGATTTGTTGTGAAGAGGAGAAAAACCTCAGGAGCAGAAGGTCGGGGGCTGAAAACAGACTTTGTATCTCGACAGCCAGACGGGATGCCCTCCTGCCTGCCCTTCGCCCCTCTCCCCGAGATTTCCTCTCTGAGAGAAGTCATGTGACTGTGTCACTGTAGTTTTTAATGCCAAACATCTAAGTGTCTTTAAAATGCAGTCCAACACTTTTAAAGGCAAATAGTGAAGTAGTTTCATCTGACATTTCCATTATAACTGCTCTTAGTGCATTCTAGACATACATAAATGTAGCCAGCCAATTCTTTCAAAAAAAAAAAAAAAAAACCATAATGCAAACCCATTGAGCTGTCTTTTCATATTTGATGCTTCATCCATTGAGCATACAACACATTTTTTCCTTAAAAATGCGATTTGACTTGGGAATATCCATCACAGTTTATGCTAGGTTTTTCTCTAGCATTTGCCTTGAAAGATGCAACCATTTCTCATAGTTTTGTGACATACCTTCATATTTCTGAATAACACCAATTATTTCTATTATCTCTAATACTTTTAAGTCCAAACTTGAAAAACAATGTAAAATTATTGCTGTTATTAACAGTTACTGTCAAATTTTTGTTTTGTGTGATGTAAAAATTGTGTTCTTTGGCACACATACACTGTTTGGTTCTGGATTTTAAAGTTTTTATTAAGTCCATTTTTATTCATTTAGTAAAGATTTAATAAACATCGACCATGGCCTGGGAGCAATGCGTAATGACTTGGATACAAAAATGAGACATTTTTAACCCAGGACCTTGAAGGGCCCATATTCTAGAGAGAAAGGCAAATGAGTGTGAACAGAGAAATCACAATTATAGCAATTAGATTTCACTTCTATAGAACTGCTGTGTGTCCACAATAGGTGCTCATTCACTACCCTTTACCCATCAGCTTTCTCACTGCTAGACATGCAAAGCTCATCCAGCATCCTCCCAACATGGCAGTCCATAAAAAATCACAGCTGTATTACTTCCCTTTCAGCACAGTGTGAGAATCTGGGGATATACATTCAGAGGTACAAGTGTGAGACCGGGCAGTACGCACACAGTTAACGTAACCAAACACATCGGACCCTCTTGGGAATGGATGTGTCTGCTCACTACCTGCGCAGGGGTGTCCCCAAGTCTCATCCCTGTCAACTCTCGGTATTCTTCAGCATGCTCTGTCTGGTTATCCAGAGCACAGGCTAGATTATTCTGCAAGTTCAAGAAAAGTTAACCTAAAAAAAGATAAAAGATGAAAAGACATACCTAAAATTACAAGATGTCGTCCCTCAGGGGGTGTGCTAATCTCGTTTGTTGGGTCTTTTTACTCCCTCCTGGTGTAAATGGCTTTTGGTGCATGATCTATGCTTTAGATTACAGGGCAAAAAAAAAAAAAAAAAAAATGACTGGTTTGATGATGCTGTATGTTGTTTACGGATCCTCCAAGGGTCACTGCTGACTGGTCACCCCGGGACCCAGACTGGGAAGTCAGTCCCCATCATGAGTATGGCCAGGTGCCCTGCCAGAGAGAAAAGAGGATTCTCCCTAAAACAGGCGTGTGCTGCTCACCCAGTTTTTCTCACAGGCAGGCCAGGAAGTGTTATTGTAGCTGCCCGACAGACCATATTAGCACTCATGGTCTCTAAAGTTCCATGATGTCACCTTTTAGATGTACTAATCCTCAGGTTATTATGTCTTTTCACTCCCTCTTGTGTGTTAAATGGCTTTCTTGTTTCTGTTGCTTTTGTTTAAATTGCAAGGTTGTCTTTATTGCAAGTGATTGTGGAAGAGTTCCCACAAAACGGCTTTACATTTTCGTGCTGAAGAAATGTTGGCTCTGCTAGGGGAGGACTTGCTCACCACGCTCATTTCTTGGTTGGAGATCCGGTATTAGGAGGGCTCAATGTGGAGTCCACAGCTGTGTACTGCACAGGCCTGGGGGGGTTAATTTGTCATGGATACGGTGGGGTTTCCATGCAAACGGCAGATGACAGTGCCTCTGGTGTTTCCCATAGACTGTTTTTCTGGACCCTTTTCATGCAGAGGCCTTGGTTTTCTTTCCAAGGCCTCAGGTTGTGTAAGAGCATCAGTTCCTGGGTTCTGCCTCCTGTGGACCTAAGGCCAGGTTTCTTCCTCTCTCCTCTGTATGGTTCTTCACCTGATGGCCTCTTGGTCACCACTCAAGCTTTGAGTTGCTTCTTTGCTTCTTTAGCACCCAGGGAGGATTTTACATGCTATTGTAGCTGACATTACTGTCTGCTTTAGTGGGTGGGCGCTCACAATCAGGCTTCAGTCATTCTTCAGCAGTTCCTGTATGTCTGTTCTTTCCCTCCCGTAGAGAAAATCATTCCTCCCACCCCCACCCAGTGGTTTCTTACTGACTTTGAGTTTTTCCGGTTGCCAGAGATACTTTTCAGCCTCTCTCTCTTCTGCTTTTGTAAAATTGATTAATTTGGCAAGAAGGCCTAGGGACATAAATAGAGATCTTCTATCCAGTGATTCATTCCTTAAATGTGGGCAACATCCAGGAGCCCCAAATTCAATCTGAGTCTCCCTTGTGGGTGATATGGACCTAAATACTTGAACCCTGATCTTCTGCCTCCCAGGGTGCACATTAGTAGGAAGCCGAATGGGGAGCAAAATGGGGACTCAAACCCACACCCTTAGCTGTGTGATGGCAGCATCCCAAGTGAGATCTTAATTAATGGGCCCCTTCACTTTTTTTTTTCTTTCATTCCTGGAATTTGCAAAATATATCCACATAAAAAAACACCGATGTTCTTCAAATTTATGTCCTTTCCCTCTGTTTTTCTCTAGGGTCTCTGTGCGATTCTGTGTAGTTTCACAATTGTAACTATTATCCATAGTGTTTTTCCATTCTCATCCTTCTCTTCCTCTTTCTCCCCTCCCGTCCTCTCCCCTCCTTCCATCCTCTCCCTTCCCTTATATATTTCATGGGCTCCTGAACATGATATTTACGTATATTGCAAAGGAAGCTGATCTAAACCTGTATTTATTCCTGCATTACTGATGCACACAGTGACTTGGTCACACACACCAGGAATCTGACCCCTCATTCTTTTTCAGTTCGTCCTCTTGTCAGATATCACACCTTATTGTTTTAAAAACCTAAGTATTTTAAAAGCCAGTGTTCTGTCTCTACCACTGTACACCGTTAAGCCTCATTATCCATTCGCTTGTTTGCTCACCAGCTACCGACTATGTCCAGGTCCTGTGCTAGGTGCTGGAGCCCCAGCCATGGCTAACAGCGGAATCCCTGCCTTTGCGGAGCTATGGGTTCACATGTAGGACAAAGCAAATAAAAACACAGCACAGAACAAGAAAGCATTATGTTGTAGTGACGCCCGTTATCACCTCACAGTGACTTAAGTAATTTACAGTGTAGCGTTTTGGAATGTAAAGACAATCGCTCTTGAGGATTTCATCCGTATATACATATATACATATATACACACACACATACATTTACATATATACATACACACATACATATATATATTAAAGCTAAGTGCCAGAAGATGCAGTATTGTGACCACTGCCTTTTGAGTTTAAATACATAAAACATAATGCACTGAATTGGACCGGTTTAGAAGTCTGAACAATTATTTCCATTACATTATAGAAATTCACTCCTTAAAATGTTTTTATATGTTGCATACATGTATTCTTTTATCTGATTGCTTTTTTCTTTAAGCTGTATTTAGAGAAAATTTTTTCCCAAAAGTGGGAAATTTATACCGTTCTTTTCACGTAAATAATTTGTTTTTCAATTGATTCTCTGAGATACCCCGGTAGGCCTTTTAATCTTTATTTTTAAAATGATTTGAGTCTTTCTAGGAAAAAGAAAAAAGCTACAGTTCCTAAGCAAGTGCTGGAGTAGTGAGATGTGAAATCCTGTCTGATCCTTTAGCAGGAGGAGTGGCCACTTGGGCACCTCTGCACTCATCTCACGCTGTGCTTTTTTGGCTCGCCACAGTTGGTGATGAATCAGTCAGCACGTTTCTGAAATCAGTAGCTGAACCATGTAATTAGTAACTCCCACTGGGGAGAGGCAGGACGCCTATCTAGGCTTGCTGGGTGTGTTCACTCCCGCCACACCTGTCCTGAAAGGCAAATTCTACCAGGGGACAGTGCTAGGCCTTCTGTGGCCTTTGAACACAAACCAGAGTTTTTCTCCTAATGTCCGTAATTTTTTTTTTTTAAGACTCCAGCAGTGCTAATGGAGATGAACCTGGTTGTCTGAAATGAGAGAAAAAAATCTTAGTGTCTAACTTGCTGCGAATGAACAGCTTCTCTCTGGGTTCAGCTGTTTCATTTAGACAAATGCTTCTTGGAAGATGAGACACCGCCATTTGCATTTATGGGTTTAATTGTAGCTGTTACAACTTAACTGTTTGGTGTCGATTTGGTAGAAATATATACTATCTTCCACCTCTCCCCATCCTCTCTTAATCATGCAGCTGTTCCCAACTCAGCGCATTTCAATAGTTGGAATAGAAAATAATAGGTATGGGGCCCAGCACGATAACCTTGTGGCTAAAGTCTTCGTCTTGAATGTGCCAGGATCCCATATGGGCCCTGGTTCTAATCCCAGCAGCCCTGCTTCCCTTCCAGTTCCATGCTTGTGGCCTGGGAAAGCAACTTAGAATGGCTCAAAGCCTTGGGACCATGCACTCACGTGGGAGACCTGGAAGAAGCTCTTGGCTCCTGGCTTCACATTTGCTCAGCTCTGGCCATTGCAGCCACTTGGGGAGTGAATCATCAGACAGAGGATCTTCCTCTCTGTCTCTCTTCCTCTCTGTATATCTGACTTTGCAATAAAAATAAATAAATCTTTAAAAAAAAAGAAAATAGTAGGTATGGCAAACTTGAAAATGGTGATTGGAGACTTCATCATTTTATTTCTCACAATGATTCAATAAAGCTATGGGTTCTTTTTAGGGCATTATAGCTGATGTTTCCCAAAGGCTATAGCTACTCCTAGATAATGGGCGAAAAGCTGTCGAAAACTTGTTCATATTGCCCTATCACGTAAGTTGGAGCATGAGATAGAAATGAAATTACTCCATATTGGCTCAGGCCTGTTCTGGGAAGACAGTTACAGCATGTAGCCATCTCCTGTCTACAGATTTTAATGCAAAATAATTTGATGCCTATTCTGAAGTGTTTCCTGACTCTATATACCAGAACCTTACTTCCTTGTCTAAAAGAAAAATTAAAAAAAAAAAAAAAAACCTCTTTAACTGACTGGAGAATGCCTGGTAGGTAGTTTGCATGACTAATTTAACCAGTTATCTTGGGAATCTAAGATAAAAGTTTGTGGTCCTGTTAAGTTTTGTAAATTATCATATGGCAAATAGAATATGAAAGGAGAGAGAGAGAGAGAGAGAGAGCTACTACTAATTCACTCACCAGATGGCTGCAATGGCCAGAGCTGGACCGGGACAAAACCAGGAGTCAGGAGTTTCTTCCAGGTCTCCCATGGGTGTAGCAAGTGTCCAAGGACTCGGATCATCTGCTGCTTTTCCCAGGCCGTTAGCAGAGAGCTGGATGGGAAGTGTAGCAGGTGGGACTTGAACTTGAAAGCCCATATGGGATGTGTGCCTCACAGGTAGTGGCTTTACAAAACCAGTACACCACAATGCCAGTTTCCCTATTGAATGTTTTAGAACATGGATTTCTCATGTTTTCATATCATGGTTTGAAATACATATTACTGTTCTGAACATTAGACTGAAACTTGGCTCAAAAAAAAGTTAAATTGCCAAAGATTTCAAACTAATTATTATTATTCGGTGAATTCCTTTACATTTTAGTAAGTAATTCAAAAATATAACTAGTAATTCAAAACCATAGTATTTTCATTTTTCTCAACAGAGCCAGAATCAGGTATAAAGTTCAGCTTTCTCACTCCCAGTTCTATGTTGATTTCTCTGAACCTGGTATTGGTAAACATTTTCTGAGAGTGGTCAGATAGTAAGCAAGACACAACTAATCAACTCTGCCATTGTCACAGGTAGAAGAACAGCCATCGGAAATATGTAAGTGGTATGGTTGAGTTCCAGTGATGCTCCACGAAAGTAGGGGTTAGGTGGGACTTGGTTAACCTCTGTTTGAAACCAGTACCTCCCAAATTTCTCCTTTCTTTTATGTCTTTCACGATTCCCATCTCTGACCCCCTTCTACTCCTCCTGGTTTCTCAAGTTGGCCTTCCAAGCAAATACACCATTGAAAAATGAGTTCATGTTCTCACTGTTAATTAATTAGAGGCATAAATAAATGCCAGTGGAAACCTGTGGTTAGTGGTGTTTCTTAAAAGCTGTGACCAGTGAGTCACGGAACCTTGTGATGCTCTAAATCCAATTTTCTGTCAAAGGCATAACTCCTTGCTGATAACTTGAAAGGAAGATATGAATATCCCTCAAGCCCTGGGCCTTGACCTGTGGGCCAGTTGGCTGTCTGTTGCACTGTTTTTGAACAATTGCCTGATACCTGCTTCTCTAGAATGGGGTCCTGTTCACTTTCTAAACTCATACCGAGCTGAGAAGTCATCCTCAGATCACATATGTACCTGAGTCATTGATGAGACATCCGATTTTGAAGAAGAACTCTATTTGTATAAAATATTGAAATATTTTAGAAAATGAAAGAATCATATTTGAACATTGAATATAGAAGCTAAAATTACCTACATTCTTTTTTTTTTTTGGCCAATTAGGTTATTAGAGTACTTAAAAAAAAATGAAATTCATTGAATGTGTAAATTTGGTTAAAGCATTTGTTATAATTCTCTTTCAAAGTGGTAATATAAAGAGAGTGATAAGAATACTAAACTTAGAATCTCAGGAGGGAAGCAAAGTTTTGGATTTTGAAATATAATAAAAATGTCTTCTGTGTAAATCTTCTGGGACTCAAAAACAAAACAACAACAACAAACAAAAACAAAAACCACCCAACAACCACCTTCATGCTGGGCATGCTTGCTCAGACTGCAGCTTACAGTTTTCTAGGGCAGCTGTGTTTCCTTTTGAAATATTGGAAATTGTTTCTGAACCTCCACAGCAGTCTCCTAGAACTGTCATTTGCCACTTACACTGGACACCTCTCTTTTATGTGTAGAATTAATTTCGTAGCTGGGTGTTAATTGAAACTTTTATATTTAAGCAGCTGAGATTTTAATCAGCACAAGAGGAGAGCAGTCCTCCAAGATGCTGCTCTTAAGATGGGAGGATTGGTCTCCACGGGAAGCCAGGGAACGGCTGCTCTCAAGCCTGACCTCTGAGCTAATGTCTCAGAACTGAGTTTTCAATAAAATAGATAAAGAATTTTTATTAAGTTTCCTGAGCTGGAAACACATTCATCCTCTCATTTTGCCGGACAGTGTGTTTACCATTAAGGGGCTGCCTGTCTCCAGGAGCGCTCCAGCGGCGGAGGGCATCGGACCCTGCCTGGCGGGGGCGGGGAGCCAAGGGGGAAGTGAAGCTTGGCTATGTCCCAGCCGCATTCCAGGTCCTGGTGGAGGTGCTGCCCTTTTTGCCCTTGTCCTTGGGACATTCATCAGTGCTTCCAGCTACTGGAGAGTACAAGACATTACCTCACACCTGCCCTCTGACTCCTGAGGAGGCCTTCACTTACGTGATTTCTGTACCACTCGTATAATTAACAACTAATAATGCTAAAGATGCAAAAAAAAAAAAATACTTATGAGAGATTTTGTGCTACCTAGTTCTCAGATCTGTGGGGACAGTGAGTTGCATTATGACCCCGTGAGAAGTCATGATGAAAAAGATAATTAGAACTTGCATAACGGGAGCCAGATCGTCAAGTAAAAACGTTTGCTTTATGTACTGGCTTATTTAATCCTAGAGCTGCCAGTAGGGTACATACGTCCACATCCTCATTTTACAAATGAGAAGACTCAGGGTCGGAGCTCCCAAGTGGCAGGGCTGGGATCTCAGACCCAGGTTTTGTCTTACTTCGAAAGCTCTGGGTTCCTCTGCCTTAGCTAGTTATGGCACTGAGTTTGTCTTCTTACTGAGTTTCCCGTCAAGGAATAAATTAGCAGGTTATATAAAGATATGTGATACATTGAAAAATTAAAGGATGGGGGGTTTAAGGAATTAATATTATTCCTGTGAGTCCTACCTGCTATGAATTAATGCGTGCAGTGTGTGCGGTTGGAAGGAAGTGTTCACATGGTAAAGCCGGGAGAGAGGAACTCTGCAGAGTTCTGCAACTTCCCTTTTGCCAATTGGCACATGATGTCTTCAGCTTTCATTTGTTCATAGTACGTGGACAAGTGGGGAAGTTAGATCAGTGAATTACCAAGCCCTGATGAAAAGATTTAGGAAAAAAACAAGCAGAACTATGAATGAAATTAAGAGTGTGGGCCTTCATTCTTGACCCATAGGTTCAAGGTCCTATAAAACATACTGGGCCGAATCCCTTCTGCCTGAGCACAAGTATGAATAGAGAGTGAACTCTTCTGTAGGTGTGTGTTGTCAAGGGCAGAGCTGCGAACAGCCAAGTGGGACCCTGTTCCAACACTTGCCTCTCTTTACTATTGAACCGCAAAGTTCCCAGGTACCTGGACAACGCACAATGCAGGGCGCATGCCGGTGATCTTCCCGGCATGTTTGGTTGGCAATGTTGAGAACTCTGCTCTGTCTGGAATTCTAATGCCCTCCATAACTTAAGATTGCCTCTAGAATTAACTCTGGTTTTTCCATGGAGAAGAAGAGCCTGAGAAAGCAGCAGAGATTGAAGTCAATTCAATCCCCAGCCTGGCCCCTGGTTTCCAGGCTGGCTGTACAGTGCGAACTGTCAGGGAGATAGATGGGGGCTCTAAGGTTTCCTGGAGTTCTCAGCCATGTGTGGGCACCACATGTGGTGTGTTGAGCGAATACAAATACAAGAACACATGCTGTTTCCATTAGGGACACTTCAGGCCCCTCTCTGTCCCCAGCCTTGCCACGGAGTTGAATGGGTCATTTATCATAGGCCACTTACTGATACTGACTGAGCTTCAGGCCGTGCTGCAAGTAAGCAGCAAACTATAATCTCCTTTTAGAATACTTGTCATCAGTGATGTTGCTGCTTAGCAAATCACAAGTTCATTTGCAAACAAGTGGCTTGCAAGTTCCTTCCAAGGGGGACTTAGTCATATTTAGAATGCGGATGTGGCCATGTGTCTGTCTTACACATGAAAATCAACCCTGGGTATCCCCTTGTTGCAGCCTCATCCCCTTCCACTTGCTCTGGAAAGCTGAACTGCTCCTACCTCATCAGGCCATGCCTCAGAGCATCTTTGGCCTTCACTTGACCCCTGTTTCTCTTTGTTCCTGTTATTAGCAAGGTTTTCTGTGTCTTTGGCAAGTTAAGAACGTTCTCATTTTCTCAGACTTGGGTCACACATCACACCCTCCCCTGCACAAGCAGCACATCTTTCCTATTTTTCTTCCCCGCCCCAGTCTGGGCTGCACTTTCCTCCGAGTGCTCAGAGAACAGTGAGCTGTCATCTGTCACAGGCAGTATGGAAGCCATCTATTGCTTTCTCTGCCTCGAGGCAGGAACAGCCTGAAGGCTGGGCTCACCTCCCCAGCCTGTTTCCCAGTGCAGGGTCTCTACGAGGCAGGCACACCATGACTGTGAGTGAGTTGAACTGCCTTCTAAGCAGCTCTGAGCTTGTTGCACAGTCACAGATGCTTCTCATTAGACTCCTTATCCCAGTGACTGCCACACCCACACCATGAGAAAGTTCAGGCTGAAGAACTGGCCGGCAATGTGACTCCTTCAATTTTCCATGACTGAAGAGCCCAGATATACAAACTGTACAGTCTGTTCTGCCTCCTGAGTGTGGTCACCAGAGACACATTGCACTGAGTGGAGTCACTCTGGCTGTCCTAGCAGGCACCCAGCAGCCGCATCCTCTGTTGTTTACGCTTGGAGGAGGAAAGCTGTGTCTTAGAAAGAGTGTCTGCTATCTTGAGCTTAATCATTTCCCTTTTTCATTTTGTTCCCGCTGCTCAAAGTCAAACAGATCCCGCCCTCGGCCTGGGCTCCAGGAAAGCTTCCCCTGCCTCCCTGTGTGCTTGATGTGTTTCCTTCCTCACCAGGGCCTCCGCTCTGCAGAATCTGCTCCCTTTAAGCAAAGTATTTCCATTGAAATACAGTATATCTCTGCCTAGTATTTTATCAAAGAGGCAAAGAGACAGAAAGAACTCTTCCATCTACCAGTTTACTCCTCCGAATGCCCACAACAGCCACGACCAAAGCCAGGAACCCAAAACTCCATCTGTGTCTCCCATATGGGTAGTAGGGCCCCATATATTTGAGCCATTGTTGCCTCTAAGGTTTTGTGTTAGCAAGAAGCAGGGCCCGGAGCAGAGTAGCCAGAACTCAAACTAGGCACTCCAATATGGGATGCAGATGTCTGAAGTGATGAATTAAATTGGGACCACATACTCGCTCCTTTGTCTTCTTTTTACTTACTTGTGGTAGTTTTTTTTTTTCCTTCTTTGTGATTTCTTCAGGAGCCAGCCAAGCACAATGACAAGAACAGGATCCTTAAAGTCAGAGAGACCTGGAGTTGAAAGCTTAACTCTGGTACTTATGGTATTGTGGTCTTTAACCAGTTAGCTAACCCAGTGGAGTTCACACTTAAAAAAAAAAAAAATTAGAAATTCTATCGCTTCTCGGACTTTTGGCTAAGATCAAGTGTAAAAAATTAGAAGTTGTTTGTAAGTCGTCACATTGGTGTCAGGAGTTACTGAGTTAATATATCTCCAAATATATTCACTCACTGTGATCATTTCTACCTGCGACTCTCCAGGGTCTGTGCAACTTAAGACATGGTCAGAGGAAACAAGCAAGTGGCAGCCTGACACTATGCTCTGGACAGTGCTATGGGCAGTGGCAACGTGGGCTCCTCCAGCACTCACAGAGCATCATAGAAAAGAACCTTGGAGACCATCTCATGGAGACCACCTGAGCTTTACAGATTCCGCAAGCACGTTTTGCATTCTTATTTTATGGCAGAGTTTGGGCTGGCCTATCATCATTCATCCGGGCCTCATAACGGCACCGAGGTAGAGGTTTTTCCTCCTTGTTTTACGGATGAGCTCAAATGATTTTCTAAGTCAGTGGCCAAGCAGGATTCAGCCTAGGATGCTTGGGTGCAGGCGCCACGCCCTCATCATTAAATTATACTCTTTTTGTTTAACAAATATATGAATGTATCATGAGCATAAGTCATAATGTTGGGCTCTCAGAAGTGAAGTTTTTTTTTTTAAATTATTGTCAGAACAGAGCTCACCAGTCTCACCTAGTGGGTGAGATATTAAGCTGCCTCTTGAAGAATGGGTGAACAATTGCTGAGAGCAGAGTGCAGGCAGTATGGCAGACGGGTTAATCATATACGTGAGGAAGCAGGTGGAGAAATTCAAGGCATAGTCATGAATATTTGCTATCACTCTGATTTGGAGGGTCCACACAGGGAGCCGAGACTGCAAAGCAGCCTGGATGTGAAGAACCTTATTGGCCGGGTTGAAGAGACTGACCTTCTTTCTAGAAGCGCTGGCAAACAGTATCTTGTACTGCGGGAGACTGGAAGCATCCCCACCAGCTTGAAGCAATCCTGTCAACGATGCATGCCAAGAAGGACTGCGTGTTTACCACTTGTTTGTGTGTTACATTGCTTTTCTTTTAGTGCATCACATGAAAGCGCTTAGCACCTGCAGAACACTCTGGCTTAGCTCATCCTAGCCTCATCTCAACAACTGGCAGTACGGTGAGGCGTTGTTCACTTCTTTTGTGATGTTTTAGAGTAACCGCTAAAAACCCGGGGATAAGTTGTGACAGTACTGCTTATTAACGGTATGATCTCAGATTCCGCCTTCTCACTGCTAGGACTGAAATCACCGACACTCTCTTATTTATACAGTTGGCCAAAGATGAAGTGCAATCATTTTTGTGTGTTAGTAAATAATGACATTAATATTACTGTAATTGTTTTTTTTTTAAATAAGACGTGCATACTCTTCCTGCTATGTCTTCTCTTTAGATATACTTGGAAACCTATGATATCCCCCCCTTTAATGAAACATCAAAACTATTAAAATAGGTATTCCATTTTCAAGCATCTGTTCAAGAAAATATTCTGCATTTAAATATTACCTCAACCCCAAAGGGAAGCTACTACTCCCTGCCATTTGTGACTAGAAGCATGACTTCTGGGGGAAAAAAAAAACTTTCTACAGCCTAAAAATGAATGCCCAAGCTCTGCTCTCCCTCCACACGTCCTGCTCTCACTGGCTGGGAGGGCATTTGAATGATAACTGCTCTCCTTCTTAATACATAATGTCTCCACTTGAACTTACCTTGCTTGTAGGCATGACATGCGCAACATCAAGGCTCAGCACTGGCAGCAGACCTCCTCCTAGGTGTGTGTGCGCGTGGCCAGCTAGATCACTTTCACTTCACTGAGCTGTGAAATTGACACCAAATTGTGCCATTAGCTTGTTTCTGAAGGCTATGTTGTGTTGGATATTCTCTTCTCGCTTGCACGGTACATGAAAGAAGATGACAAGATAAAAATGTCCCATAAATGAACATGAGCAAGAAAATTTAGATGTAATTTGTCATGAATTAAAAACATTGAATAATGTATCAAGAGCCCGTGGAAGCAGAGGTGCCGAGAATTCAGAGCAGGCATTTGGTCCTGGGTGAACAGGGGGGAAAAAAGGTAGAGCTTAGGTTTCTCTATGGAAGCTCTTTCGGTTTTTCCTTTACCACCTTTATACCCTGCTAGCAAGAAGACGATTCTTGAAGTCAGTTAAACCTTTGAGTAGCACTCGTGTGTCTGTTCCCTGATTTGGGGGTTAGTGGTGTGTTTGGTTCAGTCATTTTCCCCTCCGTGGTTAAATCACCCCTTGCCTACCTTCTGATTAGAAAAAATCAAGATAAATTATGTTGCAATGAATTCTCCCCTGTATTTGAAAAGAGGTGATGGGTAACTAAAAAAGGAGGAAAGAGGGGCCCGGCGGCGTGGCCTAGCGGCTAAAGTCCTCGCCTTGAACGCCCCGGGATCCCATATGGGCGCCGGTTCTAATCCCGGCAGCTCCACTTCCCATCCAGCTCCCTGCTTGTGGCCTGGGAAAGCAGTCGAGGAAGGCCCAATGCACTGGGACCCTGCACCCGCGTGGGAGACCTGGAAGAGGTTCCTGGTTCCTGGCTTCGGATTGGTGCGCATCGGCCCGTTGCGGCTCACTTGGGGAGTGAAACATCGGACGGAAGATCTTCCTCTCTGTCTCTCCTCCTCTGTGTATATCTGACTTTGTAATAAAAAAATAAATCTTTAAAAAAAAAAAAAAAGGAGGAAAGAGATTTCTCTGAGTGGAATCCATGCTGTCATCATGTCAAAGCCGTGGCTGGTTTCGTGGCTTTGCCCTGGCCTGTGACACCAACTTAGCTCATCCACTCACCTCCTCAGGTGCTCACTGAAATCACCTGATCTGCCCTCCCTTCTCCCCTGCTTAATTTTCCTGCTCATAGCTTATCACTGTCCAACGTGCTGCTGAGCTAACTGATTTGTCGCATGTTTTCCCACGTTGTGAGTATCTGAAATGATGTAGCTAGTAAACAGTGACATTTTAGATTCTGCAAAATAAATAGTTGTACTAGTTTATTTTCTTGTTTTTTTTTTTCCTTCCCTCTAAAATATAAGACTCCCACAAGGGCAGACATTTCTCATACAGGGTCTTTTGTGTGTCTAGTCTCCCTAACAGGGCTTGTCGCGTAGGCGGTGCTCAGAGGGTGCTGGTGGGGTGAACTGAACTCCCCAGGTCCAGGCTGTGTGGCAGGAAGCTCTTCTACGTCTGCTCCTCCATCACGCAATCTCCCCCTCCCCCGTGCTGCTTACCTTTATCTCAGCCTGTCTGTCTTTTCTGTCAGAGATGCCTGTCCTGCATTCTGCACCTCGTAACTTGTGGGGGTCACGGAAACAGAGAGCTGGAGCTCACGCTGGATGCCCGCGACTGTCTCCCAGCTTCAAAGGCGAGGAATGTCCCTGCTGAGTCAGCACTTCCTCGTCTTGCCCCCGTGGGTCTGCAGTCCTTGATGTGAGCGTCCACACTCAACCTGGCACCAGGGGAGAGCTTTCCAGATGCTCCCTGGTCAAGGATCAGTTTTAAATGTACAGTTCATCACACATAGAGACTTCTGTAACATGAAGAAACTGGGGTATACAAGGTGCATTTTAAAAATGATTACCAGATTGACATAAAATTGCTGTGTCAACCTGACCTACTGTGCACATCTCGGTGCAGACCAGGTAGCTGGCAGCTCAGCAGCATGCTGTGGGCCGCAGTTTGAGAAACAGGGAATCAGGCCCTGGTTGTCTAATGTCAAGTGAATCTGGTTACTGTTATTTCCAGCTTTTTATGTTGCTGATCACATCTGTTAAGTAACTCACCCAGCCAGCACCAGGAATGGGTCAATTAATTAAGAAAAACTAGGACAGAATTCACAGCAAAGTCATGTACATAGTAAAGCATATTATTGACTCTAAAACAAGCATGAGAACACATGACCGGAAGGTGTAGGACCAATAGCTGGTGTTTAATGTGGGCATCAGAAATCTGCAGCGTTCTTGCCTGAAATATACCCATCTACAACAGAAGTTTGTTCAAAGTGGGGCAAGAATTACACACATGATTTGAAATGAAATCTAAGTGCAGCACTTTTGGGTTTTTATGATTTTTTTCCCTGATATTTTCTAATCCCTTCACCCAAATCAAATTCACCTCAAACATTAAGCATTCAATGTAATTGTTAGAGAAACACGAGCATTCCTATTGACCCCATAGTTCTTCAGTTCACAGTAACATTGTGTTATCACTGTGACAGGTGAATGTCTCATCGGCTTGCCTGGGGGCAGGCCTAATGGACTCTCCATTAATGACCCCGCCCACTGTGTGCAGGAAGGCTGGGCCGGAGGATGCCTGGTCACAGGTGATCTACATGCTGCGGCCGAGGGACAGACAGACACTAACAGGTGTGCTGCCATGGAGATGACTGGACGTCATTTTCTGACATGCCATTTTAGTGATGAGTGCTTCTTATCTTCAAAATACCACTTTTAAGCTTGTGATAGTATTTCTTTTAGCGTCCTGTTGAGTGAAACCATCCTATTTATTATTAAATGCTGCATTCAAAGCCTCACTTTTTTTTTTAATGTACAAAAAAGAACCTGGTCTTTTAAATATAAAACCATGTAACACGTGGTTAGGTTTTTCTCTCGCTCTCTCTCTCTTTTTTTATTATTTTGTTATCCTTTCTCTAATTTCATTATCATTTTCTTCTATTTTCATAACCAAACTGTTCAGAAAGTCCAAAACTTCAAACAGGAGGGGGAGGAAAGCCTAATTTTTTTGTGGCTCTTTAGTTTCATATGGATTTCAAGCTGTAAATTGTAACAAATGGCTCGTACTCAGTCATTATTTTGTTCCCCCTTTTGCCTCATTGTATTTTCTCTTCATGCATTTTTTTAATCTTGAACATTACAGACCCTTGTATCTTACCCCTAAATTGTACAATTTGTATTCACTTAGAATTAAAAAAAAAAACATGCTCTTACATATTGGAGTACAGTTTTCAAATTTAGGAAATTTACACCAATTCAGTACTATCGGGGGTCTTAAAAATGTTGATGGAAAATGCATATTATGAAATAATTATGCAGGATTTAAAACTTCCTGCACCAAAAGCTTCCTAATTCCACTTTCCATGCGCTTTTTGAAGAGAGTTAGTCTGATCGAATGCATAGTTCATATAAACATTTTGTCAACTGCCCCAAAATAATATTAACTCTAGCTATTTTGTTTTCTCAATCTTGGATCCAAACTAGACTTAGTTTTTACATCTTTTAAAGATTTATTCATTTTTATTTTAAAGGTAGATTCACAGAGAAAAAGAGAGACAGAGAGAAAAATCTTCCATGCTGGTTCCCCTAAACAGCCACACCAGCCAGAGCTGGCCAATCTGAATCCCAACAAGCCAGGACCCAAACTTGCAGGCAGGGGATTAGCCAGCTGAATCATTGCTCCAGTACCAAATTTTGAATTTACTCTCTATGTCTCCTTGTCCTCTTTAGAATCTGAAAAGTTCCTCAGCCTTTCTTTGTCTGTCTTTCTCTCGGCATTTTAAAAAGAAATGTTCCTCGGTTTGGGGTTGTTTGAGTTACTTCATGTTAGATTTGTAATTTTGCATCTGAAGTGGGAACACCACAGAGATGATGTTGATTGTTGGCAGTGTAGTTTGTCAGGAGGTGCTGGGGACCGGGGACTTCATTCCAGGGTTGCAGAGTGGAGAATGTTGAAGTTGGTTTGCATAGATTCTGCCAGATTTCTCCACTGTGAAATTACAGTTTTCTTATTTACAGTCTGTAAGTAATGTGTTGGTAGACACTTTGAGATGAGTTCATTCTCTCTGTATTTGATCGTTCACATGTTTTCAAAAAGAAGAACTGTTTCTTTTTCCACCACTTGTTTTTGTCCGTGGGGTCTCATGGGTTCTTACTATGGTGAGTTAAGACTGTTTCCATTATCGTTTCATTTTGTACAATAAGCTGTTCCAGGTTCATGATCTACTTTCCCTACCCTGGTCCTAGAATCATTCTCCCTAGTTCCTTTTAGGGAGAATGGACTTTTAAAATCAAGAATCTTTAGAAAAAAAATGTAGACTCTTAACTCTAGGAGCTATCAGCTTTTGTGTCCCTCTCTGGAAACTAGGCTGTGGGGGGGGATTAATTAATTAAACAAATAATTAATTATATATATATATAAATGGAATGTATATATGTGTATATACAGATATACATAAGTATATGCATATGTGTGTATAAAACACACTCACATGTGTTTAAATACCTAGACACATATAATATATACACATGTTCCTATAGCTAATTTGATATTCTGTATTTTGTACCTATGTGTTAAAAATCACATTCCTTATAATGCCTTCAACTTCAGCTTAACGCTACAACAGAATTCATCCCCATCTTCTTTCTTTCTCTGCTACTCCCTGCTCCGATGGTGAGAAATATTTCTATTATATCTAGAATATTTTTTCAGTCCTCTAATATACAGAAAGTAGCTTCAGAAGTACTAATTCATACAAATGTCAAGAAACAAGCTCCTTAACTAGAACTCAATATTTGTTTAGGACTGTTTTTGTATTTGTCTAAGGTCACATAGTCAAAATACCGGGTTCTAAAATTTCTTGGATTAGTTCCCATTCTTTAATGTGATTACGTTATTCATGTGGAGTTCAGTCAGATTCATTTGTCTTATAGTGGTTAGAGATCAGGGGGGCTGTGAAACATTTTATGGTACGCAAGTTCCAGCTACAGTTTTTTGGTTTTGTTGTTGTTGTTTGTTTGTTTGTTTACCCCGTGATTTCAGTAGTGCCAAGGTTGAGAAATCATGGTCTAGACATAAGACAGATCCTGCAGGCTTGGAGCTTGACCTAAGGAAGGTTAGCACCTTCTTCCAGGCAGTTACTTAGTACTACAGGTTCCCAGGCCAGGAAGCATTCCCACATGAGGGCTCAAGGTCCTCAGCCTCATCAGAACCTTCCCCTAGCCCACTGGAGTCCTGAAGGGAAAACCTGCACTGAGCTTTATTGGCACTTAAATTTAGGTGATCCCAGGGAATATTTTTATAATTTGTCTGCCGTTATATGTCAACACTGTCGATATCCCATTTACCACTGGTCCCAACGTCACTGTCATCTGTAAATCCTTTCAGATAAGAGAACCAGTTTCTGATTCCCATCCCTGGCATTTCGTGCTTTGCTGCTGCCGAAGGGTCGTATGGTTGAGTAGGGAAGATGTTGCCACCGGGTAGCTTCCAGGTATCTAGTGATGCCTCCAGGGCTGCTATATGTGAATGAACAAGACCAGCTCACACCTGCTGTGGAATAGTGGAGAGAGCCCTGCTGAACTGTCCCAGGCCCCTCTCTGTGTCCATCACAGGGTTAGACCACGAGAACCCTGAGAGCAGTCAAGTGTTACTTCACTGACGTCTCCCTTAACCAAGTTAACAAGAATGATTATATGACCTCAGTTTTTACATGTTATCCATGACCCATTCTAAGTTTATTCTTATGTGTGGTGTGAGGCGTTTTCCCAAATGCTATCCAGTTTCCCACAAACATTTATCTCAGCCTCAAGTACTTGAAGATACTACCATTATCACACTCTAAATTTCGTTATGTACTTGCATCTTACACCAAACTTTGTATTCTGTCCCATTGTTCTTTTTGCCTATTCAGGTTCCATTGCCACTTTGTTTTATTCTAGAGGCCTTATAGGATGTTTTCATCTCTGTTAGGGCTGGTCTTCCTTTATGGGTTAAAAACCTGTACTTTTTAAAGCCTATATTTAAACTCCACTCTTATCTCAATGTGTGCTAGAAACCTCACTTACAACTTCACTTTGACCTTGGGTACTAGGAATTATTCACGGAAAGGACAATTCTGAGATCTAGGGGTCAATTCACTTTGCCACTGATGGTGGGAATTCACGAGAGGTGACAGCGAGTGCCCTCTCTTTCCTGAAGCTGATTGCCAGCACCAGACCAGGTATGCCATGTCAGTACAAGTGTCACTTCTTTCCCAGGGCTCTTGGGCTTACCTATTTTAGAATGAGAAAAGAAAAAAAGAAAAAGCAAAGCAAAGCAAAACGTAGTGGAAGAGAGGTACGTTGGAATGAAGAAAACAGCATCTCTCACCCTGGGACTCCAGGCGGGTTGTCTCCTCTCTTTGGATTTTAATTCCCCACTTGCCATCTGCGGGGAGTGGCTATATTAAACACTGGTGTGTCCTCCTCTACTGTAACATAACTAAAATTTGTAATTCTGTGTATCAGAAAAGCCTGAAATAAGAAGCAGTTGTAATTCATATTAGCCCCTTGCTTGGAGATGATATAAAAGATCACAGCTCAGATTGAAAATAATCATTGGCCAATTGTCCATCACTGGGAATGTTTTAAGAGCTTGTTAAATATTAATTTATAATCTCACTAGAATGACTAAGCATTATAATTTTTGTTGAGCAGTACTTTCTTTTTAAAAAAAATTATTTTAAAATTTGAATTTGATGGTACAATTCTATATAGTCTGGGATTCCCCTCCCCCCAGTTCCCGGCCCACCAACTAGTGCTTTGCCGGCATGTGTCTAAGTTTAGGGATTTTATCCTTTGCTCTGTCTCCCTATATGTGGAGAAAACACGTCAAGGATTCTGACTTTTTCCTCATTTTGAATAGTGTTTAAATGAGAAGATTGGGTAAAGACGATAGCAGATGGAGTTTGGGATCATGACAGTTCTCCTGACCCCTTCTGTTGTCATTTAAGCAGTGATGGATTAGGTTGTAGAATGCAGGTTAGTTATGGCTCCTTGTGCTCCTGTAACCAACGCAGTCCGTGGCTTCAAGCCTGTGATGTATTGCCAGTGAATTTTTAATGTCTGAATGTTACTTGGAATGCATATGTTCAACTAGGGAATCAATCCCTGGGTTATTTTATCATTTTATTTTATTTTTACTGTTTCACTAGTTGTATAGACAATAAGACATTATTCTAGAAAGAGTTATAAATAGGCCATTAATGAAAATTTGTGTATTTTCCGAGGATGAAGTTCTTTATTCCACACCTTCCTATAGTGAAGGAAAATAATTAAAATATGGGTAGAATTTTATTATATGATCCAACTTAAAAGCAGTAAAATAAGAAAAAAAAAATCAGATACAAGTCAGTTGGACAAACTTCAGTCTGCTGAATTTAAAGAGAAGAAAAAATTTATTCTCAAATCTATAAGATACACTAAATTATTTGTTCACATTGCTTTTCTCTCTTGATCCATATATAAGGTTCAATCTTAGCTCCTCTATTCTACTGATCATTTAGTCACAATGAGTCTTGGTCTCCTCATCTGTAAAGATTCAAAGGTGTGGGCTCAGCGTGAGGACTCAATGGCTAAATCTTTGCCTTGCACAAACTGGAATCCAATATGGGTGCCGGTTCGTGTCCCACCAATTCCTCTTCCCATCCAGTTCCCTGTATGCAGCCTGGGAAAGCAGTTGAGGATAGCCCAAAGCCATGGAACTCTGCACCTGCGTGGGAGCCCTGGAAGAAGCTCCTGGCTTCTAACTTTGGATTGGCTCAGTTCTGGCCATTGTGGCCACTTGGGGAGTGAACCAGTGGGTAGAGGATCTTTCTCTCTGTATCTCCTTCTCTCCGTAAACCTGCCTTTACAATAAAAATAAATGAATCTTTTTACAAAAAGGAGAGACTCAAGGGTGTTTACTGCAAGGCTGGTTGTCCCTGGGCTAGAAGCACCAGCGAGCACCAGCTGCTAGCTCTCCCCTTCCCCGCGGGCTGACCTCTGGGGGCTGAGCTGCATCGTGGCCCACGAGCGCCTGAGTCCTCATAACGGTGCTTTTTATGAGCTTTTAGCAAGTCACACCCTCCTGGGTGCCTCATTGAAAAATACTTACCAGTTTAAATTTCTGAAAGTGGATTAATTCGATTGGTTGGGGCTCTTTTAATTCATTCCAGGCTGCAAAATAGGTCATTGGCCATTCAGCAAATTGGCTGTCTTTGGGTCAGACGCCCTGATGGGGAGGTAGGTACTCGCAGGGGACTGCTGTGGCTCTCAGCAGGGATGATGAGGAAGCAGTCTCTCTTTGAAAGGGCAGTGGGCTGGCATGCCCTGTCTGCCCTAAGGAAACGAATGTCATGTTGCGTATGAATACTTTAAAAATCACCCATGGTTTCCAATTCTTTATTAGAGACTTCCTCAGAGGTTATGAAATACTGTCCATACATCTAAAATGAATATTTTAAAGTCTTAGATTAAAAAAAATAAAACTCTCTTTATATTCGTAAGCCATTTATCTTTGTCCCATATATAATAACCATTTTCTATGATCTGCTATAATTAAAGCTTGAATAGATGAGTAGTTAGAAAGGTAAATGACCTGACGTTTGGCTTCTTTGGTGCTTTGGAACAACAACTGTCTTCTTTCCAGACATTTATTTTCATGGCCTCCCCTAATAGCCATGCCTGGTGTATTAAAAGCTGAGTTCCCGATGGCTCATGCATTGCTTCTCCTCCTCAGCCATGTGTAAACTGCTAACATTCCATGACCTCCCTTAGGACTTGTAAACCAAACAGAACCCATAGCCATTCCCAGCTGTGATCTGCAGACGGCAGCCACTCTCCTATTGGATTTATCCTGTGGCTGGAGGAGAAGTTAGAAGACTTACAAATACAAGCTGTGCATTTTGACCTCTGCAGGGATCGTGGACTTAAAATTTAGAAATGACTTGGCTCATGCTCCTGCCTTGTGCTTCAGAACAACCCAGGGCTCAGATGTTCTCATCTTCTGAGTTTTCCTAGCCCTGGTATTACAGCATATACCATATTCTGTTCTCATTTGTTCACATTCTCGCTTCTGCTGGAGACGATTGGCTCGTTTGATTCGTCTCTATTTTCACTCTCCTGTCTCTAGCACATCCCCGTATGTGCTAGGGTATCTAGTCAGCATTTGTATCCTGGACAAACTGTTGAAAGTAATTTTAGAGATACTGACTTCAGAACATACTTGAATAAATACAAATAGAAGGCTCACCCAAGTTATATACTAATATTTATTGTAACCCACATTGGCAGAATATTTGGTACGTTTTTCACTGCTATAAATTTCTCACATAGATGCACATATCTCTCTTAGTAGAGCTTTTTTTTTTTTTTTTGCCAGAAACTCACACACACACAGAGTTGAGTAATGAGGTTAGACTTCCTATTAGGTCATTCTTCTTGGCTGAGGAGGATTAAAATCCTGGGATTGGAACGAATGTGAACTCAATAATTTACAGTTCTGGGAAGCTTTTCTTGCCCATATAGAAAAAGAAAAAAAAAAAAGAATTGGTGCAGCTCACACTCAGCATTCAGACCCCTTCCCAGCCGGCACCAGGAGGTATACTGCCAAGGGCCAAGGCTGTTGGCCTCGCAGCCCCCCTGTAGCCCAGCATCATAGTGTAGCCCAAGAAAAGGCCCTGGATGAGTCTGTTGTGGCATGTGAAGGAAATGTGGTGAGGAAATAGCCTGTGAAGACTCCTCTGTGAGGCCCAGGTATGAGTTGGGAATGAAAGGGCTATTTCTTTTCTGGGCAATAAGAAGACAAAGAACTTCCCTCCCGTGTGAAGGTGCGGTCCCCTGTGAACCAGTTGTAATAAGTCTTGTCTGGGTCTCTTGAGTTAGATTTAATAACCCGCAGAAAGCTTCTGCGGGATCAATAAGCCTTTTACAGCCCACAGAGCTCCAGCCTACGCTCGGGAAATCCTGCCCTGCCTCGGCTGACAGAGGCCGTTCTGCGGCCGGGGACCTCTGCTTGCCTTCTTTGCTATTTTCTCTGGTCTGTCACACTGCCACTTGGGCTGATGTGGCCACTGCACACAGAAAAGGAACTTGAATTTTTCTCTGTCAGTTTCTGTTACCTTTCACAGTAGACCCGACGCCAGCCAGAATCTACAATGGCAGGATGCAGGCTACTTCCACAAGGGCTTTTTCCATTCCTTCATTTCCAACTGCTTTCTGTCAGTTAGCCTCTGGCCAGGCTGTAGAGCAGGTTCCCACTAGGCGAGTGTTCCGTCTGGAGCGCAGAGGCGTTGTTCCATGCGTTCTATTCAGTACCACACTGTATAGCTAGCAGTCATTAGATAGGAGGTTTTGTACTTCTTTAGATATTTTCTTCAAAACAAAAATAAACAAAACTTTTTAAGTATCTCAAAATGTTTTAGAGAACCGTAGTTCTAAAAATCCTTCCTTGCAGAAGAAAAAAGTGTCACCTGTCAGGTGAAAGAATTGCTCTCTGCGTCCGTTTGCTGTGCCTGACTTGCGGGTAGAACCAGCCTGGGAGATGTTACTGGCAGCCCTGGCCTGATCTGTGCTTCCCAGGCTTGGAGAATTGAAAGGGACCCAAGGGACCAGTGGGGAAGACGTGCCCACGGCCAGCAGCTCCCCGGAACCTGCCGCTTCCTGCTCTACTGGTTCTGTACCATTGTTTTAAAGCTTCTTCATTCCAATTTTACTATCTCAAGTATATGGTTAGGAGAATAAAAAGAGAGAATGAAACAAGTTGAAATTGGAGCATGCTGGTTCCATGTTTTACTTGTTTGTGTTTCAGTAGGGCTCCAAGGGTGAATTGAATGGTTTAGGACTCCGTCTTTGCCGGGAATCATTATGATTAAAATGTGATTTTAAAAAAAGATTTACTGATTTATTTATTTGAAAGGCAGTCGAAAAGAGAAGGAGAGACAGCAGAGGGGGTAGGAATCTTCCATCAACTGGTTCACTCCTGGCCAGGAGCCAGGAGCCAGGAGCTCCGTCTGGGTCTCCCATGTGGGTGGTAGGGTGCAAGCAGCTGGACCATCTTCCACCGCGTCCTCATAGTCATTAGCAGGGAGCTGAATTGGAGGTGGTGCAGCCCTGACTCCAGCCAGAACTCATATAGGATACTGCCATTACGGGCAGCAGCGTAACACACTGTACCCCAGGGCAGGTCCCATTATGATCAAATATTAAAGCTGAATTATCTTCTTGATCTACTTGGCCCTCTATTTTAGCTGCCTTAATCTATTTGGGGGATTTGTATTTTTAAGGTCAAATTAAGGGCAGATTTCTTCCCTATAATTTTGTGATTTTAAATGCAGGAGGTCGTTGTTCAGAGGCACCAGATTAGCTTATCTTTTCTCTTGAAATGAACTTTATTATCTTATCAGAGAGAATAGCTGTTATAATTAAATACTCTAGAAAATACCTTAACTATATTTATTGATTTAAAGAAAATATTACAATAGTTCCTCCTAGTAGAAGGATTTTCACTGTCTTAGCGTCACCCTGTTTAGATCGGGGTGAACTATGAGCATGCATTTGAATGTATATGTGTGATATATATATGATTTATATATTTGTATATAAATACACATGTATTTATCTATAAATCATATATGATTTATGTTTTCATTTGAAAGGCAGAGTTGCAGAGTAGTGGGAAGAGATCTTCCATCTGCTGATTCAGTCCCCTAATGGCCACCACGGCCAGAGCCTGGCCAATCTACAATCAGGAGCCAGGATCCTCTTCTGAGTCTCCCACAAGGTTGGCAGGGATCCAAGCACTTGGGCCGTCTTCCTCTGCCTTCCCAAGCGTGTTGAACAGGGAGCTGGTGCAGAACTGGAGCAGCCAGGACTCAAACGGGCACCCATATGGGATGTTGGTACTGCAGATCTGTTATGCTACAGTGCCAACCCCGAGCATGTATAGTTCTTAAAATTTATTTTTGAATGTGATGAAACATGCATAATAAAATTTATTTTTAACTGTGTTAGTTGTACAGTTGTATTCGCATTGTTGTATGGCCATCATCATTATTTATGTCTAGAGCCAACTCCTCATTTTCGTCTCCGTCTCTGTGACTCGGACCACTCAGGTATCACCTGGGAATAAATTAACATAATATTTTTCTTTTTGTGTCCGTTTTATTTGCTTGTTATAGTGTGTTCAAGCTTGATGCCTATAGTAGTCAATGTTAGAATTTCTTTTTAAATTTTAAATAATATTATATACATATTATATATCACATTTTCTTTGTGGATTCATCTGTGGTGGACAACAGGATTTGCCCCCACTTCTGGACTATTCTGAATAAGGTTACTGTGACCTTGAGTATGGAAATACTGAGATCCGGTTTTCAGTTCTTTTAAATATATAGCCAGGAGTGGATATGCAGGATTGTGGAGGCAATTCTGTTGAAATTTCGAAAGGCCACCATACTGTTTCCCACTGTGGCTGTGCCGTCTTACATTCCCACCAGCAGTGCTGAAGGGCCCCAGTTACTCCACATCTCCACTAACACTGCTTTTCTCTTAAAAATAAAAATACATATAGCAGCATCTTAATTGATGTGAAGTCATAGCTCTCTTTTTTTAGTTTCCTTTACATTTTTTAATGTATTTTGTCTACTGTTTCAAAAGTTCCATTAGTGCTCCAAAGCTAGACAACATTTCTGCTGTCTGAAAGGATCATAATGACAGAAATTATGCTAATAGCGTAGGAAAAGATTACATCAAACAGGAACCCTTACATCTAGCTGGTTTAAACAAATGAAAATCATGCATCTAGGGAATGTATCTGTTATTTTTGAGTTTTTTTTTTAACTTAGGCAAGCAATAATTGTACTTATTCATGGGCTACCGTATAACATTTCAATACATGTATACAAGGTGTGTGCTGAGACCCTTGTATCAAAGAGATACCTACTCCACTGTGTTTATTGCAGCAATGTTCATGCTAGTCAAGCTACAGAATCAACCAAGATGTCTATGATCAAATGAGTCAATAAGGAAAATGTGATATAAATACACGATAGAATGCTTTTCAGCCATAAAAAATAATTTTAAAAAAGGAAAAATCGGAATTAAATTCTGTTAGTTGAAGCAACAAGGATGGTCCTGGAGGGCATCATTTTAAGTAAAACAAGTCAGCCACAGAGATCAATATTTTTTAATTCCTCTTCATATGTGGAAGTTAAAAAGAACTCAGTGTGCACGCAAGATGGCCATTGTGGTTTTGATTTCCCTAACGACCAGTAATGTTAAGTATTCTTGCGTGTGTGTTGTCTACTTGTCTACCTTGTTTGGAGAAACCACCTTAAGTTCTAGGCCCATTTTCAGTGCGGGTTCTTTGTTTTTATTTTTGTTAAAATGTAATATTTACTTTTTAAAGATTTATTTATTTTTTATTTAAAAAGCAGACCACATTTACGGAGAGAAGGAGAGACAGAGAAAGATCTTCCTTCTATTGGTTCACTCTCTAAATGGCCACAATAGCTAGAACTGAACCAATCCAAAGGCAGAAGCCAGAAACTTCTTTTCATGTCTCCTGTGCAAGTGCAGGGTCCCAAGGCTTCGAGCCATCCTCTGTTGTCTTCTCAGGCCACAAGCAGGGAGCTGGATGGGAAGTGGAGCAGCCAGGACATGAACCAGTGACCATATGGGATCTGAGTGCATGCAAAGCAAGGATTTAGCTATTGAACCATCATGCAGGGCCAAGATGTCATAGTTCTTATTCTGTTTATAATTTCTTATAAGATTAATGATTTACAGTTATTATATCCGATTTTCAGTTTCTTGGTAATGAGTTTTAGTGCACAAAAGTTTTAAATTTTGATAAAATTCAGTTTATCCATTTTTAGTTTTGTTTCTATGCTTCTAGTTTTATATTTAAGAAACCATTGCTAAATCCAAGACCATGATGATTTTCTGCTTTACCTGTTCTAAGGGTACTTAATTTTTAATGTTTTTAAAAATTCATTTATATTTGAAAGACATATGTACAGAGAGAAGGAGAAACAGAGAAAGATCTTCCATCTGCTCTTTCACTTCCCAAAGGCTTCAATGGCTCGAGCTGAACAGAGGTTGCTCTGTAGCTGGGAGCCTGGAGTCTATTTCGGGTTCCCATCTGGGTGCAGGGTCCCAAGGCTTTGGGCCGGCCTCTACTGCTTTCCCAGGCCACAAACAGGGAGCCTGATGGAGCAGCTGGGACACGAACTGTGCCTTGTGGAATACCAGTGCTTACAGGTGGAAGATTAGCTTGATGTGCCACTGCAATAGCCCCTTAACTAATTTTTTAAAAAATATGTTATATAAGCAGGCCTGGTTCAGTAGCCTAGTGGCTAAAATCCTCACCTTGCGTGTGGTGGGATCCCACATGGGCGCCAGTCCATACTGGGAAAGCGGTCAAGGAAGGCCCTTGGGACCCTGCACCTGCATGAGAGACCTGGAAGAAGCTCCTGGCTTCAGATTGGCTCAGCTCTGACCATTGTAGCCACTTGGGGCGTGAACCAGCGGATGGAAGATCTTTATCTCTGTCCTCTCTGTAAGTCTGACTTTCCAATTAAATAAATGAAAAAAAAAATTATATGAGACAAAAATCCCACTTGATCCTTTGGGCGTGAGAATGCCTGGTTTTTCATCACTGTGTGTTGGAGACTGTCCGTTTTTTGGTGGAGTAGCTGTGGTATCCCAGGGGCAGTCAGTTGACCACAGATGTGAGTGATTGTTTCTGGACTCTGTTCCATTTTATGGGTCTGTTTATCTACAAGTCTTTTTCTTCTTGTTTAAATCTATTTATCTCATTTTTTGTTATTTTTAAGTTGTCTTTTTTTTATTCTTGGTGATGTTATTATACATGAAGTTAGTTTTTAACAGTAAGTTCAGTGTGATGGTGTTGTGCAAACTTTACTTCAAAAAAAGAAAGATTTATTTGTCTGGAATTCTATAGAGAGGGAAAGAGACCCAGAGCTGATCTGTCCTCTGGTTCACTCACCATAGGTCTTTGATGGCTGGATGAGAGCAAAGCCAGGAGCTTCTTCCGGGTCTCTCGTGTCGGCAGCAGGGCCTTCGCTTTTCCCAGGTTGTTAGTGATAATGGATCAGCTAAGACAGACAGTGGTGACAGGACCGACCATGAACTCTGCAAAAGTGCCAGTTCAGGTGAGGCTCTTGGAAAGCTGAGAGCCTCTGGCCTGTTTAACGTTATTGTCTGTTTGAGGGCATGCTGACCTCGGTAGCTTTGGTTTCGTCTGTCGAGATGCTATTGCTTCTTTAATTAACAGATTGCTACCCATGACCACCCTGCTGTTGTGCACATAGCATGCTTTTTTTGTATATTCATTTTTAACTATAAAAACCCTGTTTTGCTTCTCCTTGGTGCGCTATCCTGCGAGATGGTTGCCGCCCTGCTTCATAATAGATTCCTTTTCCTTGAAAGGTTGAAGACTCTGTTCTGATTTACAACAGTTAGCAAGGAGCTGGATGGAAAAATGGAGCAACCAGGACACAAAACTGGAACCTCGGTGGACTGTTGGTGTTGCACAATGGGTGTTCACCCATTGGGCTACAATGCTGGCCCCACAGTTAGTTGTTTTTTTGTTTGTTTGTTTTTAAATTTTTGATTGCTTATTGTTAACATACAGAAATACAACTGGTTGAGTTGTGAATTTTTAAAAAACTAAGGGAGCCCTGATATACATCTTTGGCTAGAGTTCCCCAAACTCTTCAGTGGGTTTTGGAACTAGAAAAGTTTAAAAATCACCTCTGCCATTTCACTATTATACTAGCTCATGGTGTTTCCCTATCAGTCAAATGGGGACTATATGATTTACCATCCAGGGTTTTTCTTTAAGGATTAAATTAAATAACTGCACCCACCCATGTGGGAGACCCAGAAGAAACTCCTGGTGTTTGATAGGCCCAGCCTTGGTCATCGCAGCCATTTGGGGTGTGAACCAGCACATACAAGATTTTCTCTCTCTCCCTAGCTCTTCCTTTCAAATAAATAAATCAGTCTTTAAAAAACAAAATAGGAGAACATTACAGAAAGGCAGTAAAGCTCAAAGATCATATTTTGAGCAAATCAGCAAAATTGATACTATAACCATGTTGATTCCCAAATGCTGTTGTTAAGATTTTTAAATTGTAGCACAACTTAAAAAAAAATGGTTTTGCACCTTCTTAAAAAGTTGAACACAGCGCCCAGTGCAGAAGCCTAGCAGCTAAAGTCCTCACATGCATAGGGATCCCATATGATTCTAACCTCGCTGGCCCCGTTTCCATCCAGCTCCCTGCTCATGGCCTGGGAAAGCAGTAGACGACAGCCTAAAGCCTTGGGACCCTGCACCCGCGTGGGAGACCCAGAAGAAGCTCCTGGCTCCTGGTTTCAGATTGGATCAGTTGAGGCCATTGCGGCTACTGGGGGATTCAATCAACAGACAAAAGATCTTCTCTGTCTCTTCTCCTCTCTGTACATCTGACTTTACAATAAAAAAAATTTTTTTAAAGTTAAATGCATACTTAGCATACAATCCACCAATGTATCTTTACACATAAACCCTGGAGAAAATATAATATGTATCTTCACAAGCATTTACATCTGAGTGTTTATAACGTATAATTTATCTGTAATAGCCCTAGCCTGGAAACATGAACAGGTAGGTAAGACAAGTGTGGAATATAAAAAAAGAATGCTTCTTAATAATAATTAAGGAATAAACTGTGAATATGTGCAGCAGTGTGGATAAATCTCAAAATAATCACATTGAATGAAAGAAAACCAACAAAAACGGTGTACTTCACTACTCTTATAAAACTCTAAAATATAAACTAACCTTTGGTACAGAGAGAAAAATTAGTGTTTGCCTGGGATGGGGTGAGGCGTCAGAAACCTCAAAGGGACAGATGGAAACATTTGGGGAGTACTGGGGAGCACTGGGGAGTACTGGGGGAGCATTCAGGAGCACTGGGGCGCCTTGGAGTATTTCACCACGATGGCTTCATAGGTTCTGTATGTGGCAAAGTCTAGAAGGAACACTGTTCAAAAATGTGCTATCTGTCTCTTGGGCAATTAGCTCAGTAAGTAAACTGCATGCTGTTTTAAATACCCATGTACTTTTACCTTTCTTTCCATAGTTGTCTTTTCCATATTTGTCTTTCTATATTTGACTATCCTTTGTAAGAACTTTTTCTCAATGTGAATTTTTTTTTTTCGGAGGCATTTCCTCAGGTAGAAGCTGGAATTGGGCAACTTGGGATAATGGAATGAAAATGTAAGGCAACCTTGCTTTTCTGTGAGATGGTGCAGTAGTTCGCAAAGCTTATTATGGGAGTGTTAATTTGCAGTCTGTTTAAGGAGCATGGGATTTAAAAGCAAAGAATTTGTGCTTTGCTGTTTATTGGATCTTACTAGCATTGGGTAAATTGCTTAATGTCTGATCCATAGAGGTAGATCCGCGGGCTGGGGAAAATCATTGTGAAGTACGTCGGTTGCGAATCAGCTGTTTTAAGGGAAGAACCCTACTTTTACTACGTTAGGGAAATCAGGGAGCAAAACCATGGGACCTAGAGCTATCTGATGGTGCATGTTAGGGCCAGAAGCTCGGCTGAGGCTTCAGGAAGGGCCGTGGAACCCAGCTGAGATGGTATTTGCTGCTCATGTCTGTCCCTAATCAGGCATTTGCTCCTTACCCATTTAGCTCCAAGGCTGCAGATTCTCTGTGCATTTGAGTTAAAAACACAGATATTCTGGAGCTCACTCTACATCAGTGTCTGACTCCAGAACTGACTGTCAGCTCCTTTATTTGGTTGGTTGGTTGGTTTTGTTTTTAACAGTCACGCCCTAGAGGCCTTGAAACCTGATAGCAGAGCTTCCAAAGAAGGTCACTGACCAGGTCAGCTGAGTTCTGGCCTCCGGTGAGGAACAGTGAGCTACAATGAGCCATAGCCGGAAGGGTGGAATCATGGATCCCGCTCACTAGGGACTCTGACAATGGATTCTTCAGAAGGGCTGTGAAGGCAGACACATTGAACTGAATGCTGCGTGCTCTATGGAACCTAGGGACTCCGTGGACCAGTCACATCACCATCTCCTGGGAACCACTGAGCAATAGAGGATCTGGAGTCCTATCCTAGACTTACTGTCCTTGAACATGACCGCAACTGGTGTAGATGCACGTTAACACTCAAGAGGACTGGAACAGGGCACTTTCGACTCCTCAGCACTGTTGAAACGTGGTACCTGATCCTTCCTCGGTGTGTTGGGGGTCACCCCTGTGCATCCCAATACAGCAGTATCACTGACCTCTACCCGCTGCCCCCAGGCCCCCTGCCACTGACCTCTACCCGCTGCCCACTGCCACTGACCTCTACCCACTGCCCCCAGCCCACTGCCACTGACCTCTACCCGCTGCCCACTGCCACTGACCTCTACCCACTGCCCCCAGCCCACTGCCACTGACCTCTACCCTCTGCCCACTGTCCCCAGCCCACTGCCACTGACCTCTACCCGCTGTCCACTGCCCCCAGCCCGCTGCCACTGACCTCTACCTGCTGCCCACTGCCACTGACCTCTACCCACTGCCCCCAGCCCACTGCCACTGACCTCTACCCGCTGCCCACTGTCCCCAGCCCACTGCTACTGACCTCTACCCGCTGTCCACTGCCCCCAGCCCACTGCCACTGACCTCTACCCGCTGCCCACTGCCACTGACCTCTACCCGCTGCCCACTGCCACTGACCTCTACCCACTGCCCCTGTCCCCGTTGCCACTGACCTCTACCCGCTGTCACCAGGCCCCGTGGCATCCAAACTTGTCTCCAGAAACTGCCACATGCCTCTCATAGGTAAATTTCCCTGGTTGAAAGTGAGTGGTGCTATGTGAACGATTAAGATAGATAAAATAGGGGGCCCGGCGGCGTGGCCTAGCGGCTAAAGTCCTCTCCTTGAAAGCCCCGGGATCCCATATGGGTGCCGGTTCTAATCCTGGCAGCTCCACTTCCCAAGGGTGGGAGACCCGGAAGAGGTTCCTGGTCCCGGCATCGGATCGGCGTGTACGGGCCCGTTGCGGCTCACTTGGGGAGTGAAACATCGGATGGAAGATCTTCCTCTCTGTCTCTCCTCCTCTCTGTATATCCGGCTTTCCAATAATAATAAAATCTTTAAAAAAAAAAGATAAAATATAAATTGTTTTTATAAACTATTCATATCTGTTAAAATGTTAGTCTTGTGGGATTTGCTTTTCCAAAAGCCAAATGACATGTAAGAGGGTAGGTTTAACATCTTTTCGTGGATTTTTATTTATTTCTTAGTAAACTCAGGTTTTGTAATGTTTTTATTAAATGCTACTGTGTTAATTAAGAAAGGCATTTTTCATTTTTACATTTTGAGGATAGAAGGATAGTATGTTGATTCACATAGAACATTAAACCTCGAACTTAGCCACTTATAATCGTACCTGGTTTCCATAAAATTCCTCTTGTCATTGGACAGTGAAATCTTTTCAAAGAAATCTCCTTGGGAAGTTCAGGCTGTAACCGTTCAGGAAGTTGCACTGCTGTGGCCAACCGTAGGAATATAAAAACAGACCAAATCCAGTTCAAGTCATCGAGTTCCCATGCACAGATGTCTGAAGCCCACTGAAACACATCATGAAAGCTAGAATTATTACAGTAAACTTTCTGTACATTTGTTTAAACAATCACTTGTAAAAGTAAACATTTTCTGCACTTGAATTTGTTTTTCTCAGCTGTGTTCTCCAAGGAAGCTTTGAGAGTTTCACAGCCTTCGTTTTCTTGCTTCTGCTGCTCTATAATGTATAATCTTTGAGGGAGGAACCTGTTGCAGTAGTAGGTCTCAGTAGAATCCATAGAATGGATAGAAGGAAGACAGAACAGAAAGCAGACAGACAAGGATGCTGCACACAGCGCCGGCTCTGGAACTCTAGCTGTCCAGAACTTTCCCCCATGGAACACACCTGCTGTGTTGTGTCATGTTGAGAGCATCTTGACAGAAGGACCTTCCAGTTCCCAGACCTGTCCTTTCCACAAGCTGACTCCAAGGACATAGGAAGCAAATTAATTCTTTCTTTCTTTCTTCTTTTTTTTTTTTTTGATCAGCATCTCCAATGCCTGTTCCTCATTATGAATGGGGTTTTTCATTGTCTTTGGCCAAGGGACCATTATGAAATATGGATCTGTGCATATTTGAAAGCAAAATGAAAAGATGTATGCATAATCTGTTCCCATTTCACGGTTTTAATAACCATGTTAAGTGACTAAACGAGGTTCCTGCCAATCAGCTGAGACCTTGCCTCCAAGTCACTCCCTTCTGGGGTCATCTTAAGCATAACCAGTCAGACTTGAAAGATCCCTTTGAACTTAAGAAATCTCTCGCCACAGAAGACAATGGACTGGTATCATCATGCATGTCTGTGGATGGTGAACAGCCCTTTTCTCTCTTGCCCTGACGGAGGGTGGCTAGTTTCTGACTATTTCTTGGTGCTGAACTTAATGAGTGGACTCGGAAGTGGTCGTTCCTGAGTCTGAGATCCAACTCTGTGCTTGCCCATTGGGTTTGGTCATTACAGTTTCACATGCAGAATGAATTCTAAGGAACAAGTACTTCCCCTGTAACTTCAGCCCCGGAAGATCCCATGTGCCAAGACATGTTTTTCTTATCAGCAAAGGGAGGGGGACTTCAAATCACTCCCCGCCCACCCCCAGGGTCATGTGGATTTTCTGGGTGACCCACAGTGGCAGCTAGGAGCCCCACTTGGGATTCTGCTCTCTTTTGAAAACATGTGGGTGTTGTGTTCTGCTTTCCCTCTCACATCTGGTGATCAGAGCTCAGGGTCAACAGGGGAGATGTCTGACTGTGTACGCAGATTTGCAGTTTGTCCATAAAAGATTTAGTGCTGTTTTCTCAGCCCTCCGTGTCAGGCTTCAACTGCATTAATGCTCATTAAAGCAGCAGCAGTTTCTCCACAGAGCTGTGGTCAATACTGCCAGAAGTGGGTGTTGCAGCAGGGGCTTCAGGAGTGGGGTGAGGGTTGGGGAAAGGAAATTAGGCTCCGACCGCTAGATCAATAAAGCACATTTTAATTGCTTCCTGAGTTTGTTGTTCCAGTCATTTTGTTGAGTAACCACTAGATGCCCACTGCCGTCCCTGGAGTAAAGAATATGAAGTTGAGTGGCTAGAAGTCCTTTCCTACTCATGATGAAGTCCCTTAGTAGGGTAAAGACACGGAATAAACCATGATCACTTGACGGTCTGGACAAGACACAACGGCCTGGACGGTGGGTACGTTTCTCTCAGAAAGTCACACTGGAATTGGAACCTAAAAGTGCGGGGGAAGCCCGGCATTGCAGTGCGGCACGTTAAACCTCCTCTCTTCTGTGCTGGCCTCCCACATCGGAGGGCCACTTCAAGTTCTGGCTTCTCTGCTTCTGATCCAGTTTCCCACCAATGTTATTAAGAAGACATCAGAGGATGGCCCAAGTACTCGGGTCCCTGCCGTCCACGTGGCATTTCTGGATACCCGGATGGCATTTCTGACTTTTTTTTCTCTCTCTCTTCCTTTCAAAGAAATGATTTTTTTTTTTTAAAGCAAGAGTTATTTTCCATGTGGAGATGGAGTGTTCCAGGGAGAATGACAGACACTAAATCCTGGTAGCCTGTAAGCTGCTGCCCATTGAGGACATGGCTGGTCATCCCATTGACTTCAGTCGATAGAATGTGAAGCAAACACGGAAAACCAGATGGACAGACTGCAGCTAGACTAAGGTTGGCTTCCTACAGTGCTCGCACCTACACTCCACCCAGTGCCCTGAGCAGTGCGGAACTATCACAATCAGTTCTTCCTTTCTCTTGTTTGTCTCCCCACATTGATGGCTTGAAGTTGAGCCTCCCTTAGTCAGCCCCTAACTAAATCAGTCTTGCAATGATTAACTGATGACATCTGGGATCAGTTCTGCTGCCTTAGCTAGGCCCAGATATGCTTCTGGCTCTAGACCCTCACTCCATCTTTGTTCGCTTGGTGCTGTGACTAGCTTGTAGCTTGTGCTTGACATTCTTTTTTTTTTTTTTTGGATGAGTCTTCCAGTTGCTCGTGCTATCACTGAGCCTGGATCCTGAGTCTGTCTCTCAGCAGTTGGATTCCTCCTTGGGCCTGCATCTTTTCCACATCCCGGTGGATCACTGGGATTCTGCTCCAACTGCCAGCTTTCTCAGCACCTCCCCACCAGACAACCCACTCACTGTGAATGCCTAGTAATGCCTGCGGTTGAGCCCACCACACCATACCAGGTCTTCTACTCAGCAGCATCTCCACTCTCCAGATTTGCTGTTATCTCTATGCATATGGATGCAGATTGATAAAATGTTTAATTCATCCTTCTCTAAGACGGTCAAGCTCTTTAATTCTTCTCATTGTGATCTTGGCTTTTCTAGACTTCCTGTTGCTCTTTAGAAACGGTGAATGCCCCAGCAGTCTGTGGTAGACACACTGCCAAGGATCCCTGTGAATCCTGAGCCCCATAGGTGATGCCGCTGTGTGATCTCCTCCATTTGATTATGGGCAGGACTCGGGGCTTGCTTCTGACTGTTAGAATATAGGTGGGAAAAAATGACAGGATAAGCATAAATCCCATGTGTTTGATGAAAGGTACATGAGATTTGTAACACCCTTTTTGATTCTCCGTCTTACTCTCCGCCATTCCTGGCAGCAAGGAAGTGAGCAACCATTCTGGCCAACCTCACTTGGCCTTGAGGGGCTGGTGGTAGTCACCGCTGACAGCCAAAGAAATTACAGCTCTCAGTCCTACAATTGCAAGGAACTGAATGTCGCTGGTAGCCACACAAGCAGGGGAGCAGATCCTGCCCACGTGAAGCCCCTATTGACACCCCAGGCCTGGTTGACACCGTGGTCGCTGAGGACCCAGCCAAGCTGTGCCCGAACTTCTGATCACTGAATTGTGAGATCCTAAATGTGTGTTATTTTGAGCAACTACATCTGCAGAAATATTGTTACGCGGCAATAAATAACTAATACATGTCTCAGTGGAGCACAACACGATAGAGCAATTAGAATATCTGTTCTGCTTAAATACTGGCATCTGGTAATTAGATGTGTAATTGTGCTTTATTAAACATTCTTTCTTTCTCTCTCTTGCTAACATTCCAAAGGAAATGGGAAATTTTTATTTTATACAAGGAACTGGTTCATCACCTTAATTGTCTTAATTCCTGAAACAGGTGTCCCAGATAAAGGACACCAGATGGGACCTAGCAGCTGGAGTGGGAAGGCTCTGCAATCACAGAGATTCTGTTGAGTGCAACCTTGTGGGTAGTAGAGAACAAAGAAAAAAAAATGAAAGAATCCTAAAAGATTTTCTTGAGAGCGTTGCAAGAGTCTGTTGAAGTCTAAATTGTTAATGACAATGGTTCGGGAGGAGTCTTCCCCGTCGCTTTAAAACTGAGACAGTTTACAAACATTTACTGGCAGAAAATAGAAACATTTGTACAAGTTTTTTTTTTTTTTAATTTCTCAGCTTTGTAACACTTTTATATGCATCTGGGTTTTTTTAGCTATCATTATTATAATAGTTTTCTCCCCTTTATTGTTAATTCTTCAATCATTTAACCTGTTTTGAACTTTGCATATATGCAATGAGAAATACTCTTCATTTTAACCAGGGGAAAAACAGAGAGTTAAAGGTATTATTTCATGAATATCTACTGAGTACTGCACCTCTTTACTTAACTCAGAGGATCTCCATGGTAACATCTGTGCTAAGCAAGAGAACTAAGGCCAAAAGAGGTTTCACGGCCAGGAGCATGCGGCTAGTAAACCTCAGAGACAACCTAAACCCAATCATTTCACACCTGACACCAGTGCTCTTCTTAGTACTCCTCGGGGTGCTGGGGGCTTTCTCAGGGCATCTGCTACCTTAGGGAGAACACTATGGTGCTGTTCACTAAGGTGGCCCTGCCCCCTCACCCCAAGCTCAGGTTGTGTTGCTGCTTGCACCGCCAGTAAGGAAGCTGTGCTGGGATGTTTCTGGAGTGCCAGCATGACTGGATGGTGGTAGCCCATGTCCTAGAAGTGATTGCACTGTTCACTGAGCTTCATGTTACGTTAAAGGCAAGGTGGGGTGTGGGGGAGTATGTTGCACCTAAGAATGTCCTCAATGGGGCCTGGCACAGTAGCCTAGCAGCTAAAGTCCTCGCCTTACACGCACCAGGATCCCATATTGGTGCTGGTTCTAAACCCAGCAGCCCCGCTTCCCTTCCAGCTCCCTGCTTATAGCCTGGGAAAGCAGTAAAGGACAGCCCAAAACCTTGGGACACTGCACCGGCGTGGGAGACCTGGAAGAGGCTCCTGGCTCCTGGCTTTGGATCGGCTCAGCTCTAGCTGCACGGCCGCTTGGGGAGTGAGTCATTGGATGGAAAATCTTCTCTGTCTCTCCTCTTCTCTGTATATCTGACTTTCCAGTAAAAATAAATCTTTTTTTAAAAAAATAAATTGTCCTCGATGAACCAATGAAAGTATTGATCTTATTAAATGCCAGTGGTTGAGTACTCGCCTTTTCACTGTTTTGTGTAACCGAACGAGAGAAGGTGTGAATTACCTGTGCTGCACAACGGTAAAGCCCTGCGGCCATCTCAAAGCAAAGCAGTGGTCCTTCGGTTCCATTTGTGAGCTGAGTGGCTCTTTATCCATGGAACTCTTTTTTTTTTTTTTTTTTTTGAATGTGATAGAATGACTGACAGAAAAACTGATTTTCCAGACTTGAATGTTTAGGGAAATTTTTATCTAAAATGAGTTAAGTGGGGCCACATCAGGGAGCAGGGAGCAGGAGGGGGGAGGGGCTGCAAATGAGTGCACCTGTTACTTTAAGTAAACAGTATCTGTAGTCATTGCAAGATTTCAAAGAAAAGTTAGAAATTTTTGACAACTTGCACCCCACTGTACCTGTGAATACTTTTTTCAATACATAACGATTCTTTTTTTTTCCTGGTGAAATTGGTGGTGAGTTTTTGATGTTTTATAAGAAAATGTGTCAGATTTGTAGCCTCAGTGAACAATATTTCCCAAATAGCCAATGCGTGATGTTGTACGATCATGAGTGGATAGATCAGCATATCTTAAAGTAAGAGGGTCCAAAGATGTCATTGATGCAATCCCCAGGTCCACAGTGTAGTGATCCTTTTAAAAAAATGACCACTTGTCAAGTTTTAAGATAAAAAAACAGTATCTATAGCATTTGTTTTGACTACGTATCTGTAAAGAGTTGAGTTTTCTTTATATATTTTACCTAAATCAAAGTATTTCAAATAGAATGCAGCAGCAGATGCAAAAATTCAGCTGCCTTCTATTAAGCAAGCATTTGAGAATGTTTAAAATACAAAGTAATGCCATTGTGTTCATTATTTTCTATTCTCTGGAGGGCACAGTTATTTTTCACAAAAAATGTGTATTTTTATTAGTGTGTAATGGGTTTATTAATTTGGATGAGTTAATAAATATTAAAATTTTCATTTCTTGGTCCTTCAGTATCAAAGGCTATAACTCTCTTATAAGCAAAACTCTTTGGAGTCGTGCTTGTTAAGTATATTCTTGAGACCAAAAAAAAAAAAAATTAACTGATTCCTTATTCTGCTGTATTATTTAATGTCATATATGCCCATTTCAAAGCCAAAATGAAATTTTATCTACAGATTAACTTGATACGACATTTTGAATGCATATATCTTTTATTAATTATTCCGACAGTGTTTTACCTTTATTCTAACTAGTAGTCTTTAAATGGCTGGTGAGGGAAAAAGAAAAGGGGGGGGTTTCTGGTAATATTAGGAAATTATGTACAATTATCACTTTCCTCCATCACTCTAATTCATTTTGACTAACTCGAATCCATAAATTAGACATGACTTGGCAGAACTGATAAAATACGCATACGGTGAAACTCACTTTGTAATCATGTTTGAATTTATTGTTAGGTCCTTTGTAGGTTTTTCTAGCAAGTTACATTCAATTTTAATGGTGTAAAGTTAGAGATTGTGCAGTTTCTGAAGGTTGCAGTTAAATTTGATATTAAAATAATGCTTTAGTCTTGCAGTCTTAGAAGCAATATAAACTGGGGGGGGGATGGTCAATCATTCTTGTATCTTCCTCATACAGTGTATGGTTTCTGGAACCACAGCTTTAGGAAGAGAGGTGCTTTGTGCAATCAGTCATCAACACTCAACTCTTATGCACTGGAAACACCTAATGAACATGCCACCGCTGACTGGAGCAAGTCTCTTGCCTTTATCTGACCGTGTGTGATATATTTTTCTACTCTAAAGCTAAATGTTTTTGGTCATGTGAAATTTTTGTTGAAAACAGTGCTTACTGTTGTCAACATCGCTAATGGGCCGCACGATCAATAGTGACTGATGGAGGCTGCCAATATCCCTTCTTCCTTACTGATCACGTCTTGTTCAGTGTTTCTGGCTTTTCTTATATGTAAGTAAGGCATGTAGCAAAGATGACACAAACACTGCTAAGTCCTGACTTCATTCCACCTCATAGCACACAGCACGCGTGCTGCCCCGTATCTCCCTCAGGGCTGAAGGCAAGTTGGACTCCTTCATGAATTTACGGACCGGAGGTCTGTGCCCACTTAGCTTCCCTTGGAGGACTTTCCCTGCTTTGTCTTCTCCTCTGCTCATCGAACACAGTCAGGTTGAATCAGTTATTCCATCCATAATGCCCTGACTATAGGGACTTCTTTCAAATGTACTCTGATAATTATTGCTGTGTGCCAGGCCTCCAGTCCACACTCTCAGTCTTTGAGGGACAAGGGCCGTGTCTCATTAATTCATTCTGCAAATGTTGAGAGCCTCTGTGGTCCATTGCTGTACAGTGATGCCGAAGATGACCTATGGCTGCCCCTTGAGAATTGACCCCAGGGCCTGGCTCCATAGGATCTGTTTTTTAATAAAGGTTTAACAAAAAATGGTTATTGAATGGTAGAATGCTTTCATCCACAGTTCTTTTTTTTTTTTCTTTTTAAAGATTTTTTAAAATTGTATTTTAAATACAGAATTACACAGAGTGAAGGGAGAGGCAGAAAGTTCTTCCATCCACTGGTTCACTGCCCGAGACAGATGCAGTGGCCAGTGCAGAGCCAGGTCCAAGGCAGGAGCGTCTTCTGGGTCTCCCACGTGGGTGGCAGGGACCCAAGCACTCGTGCCATCTTCCATTACTTTTCTCAGGCTATTAGCAGGGAGCCATATTGAAAGTGGAGCAGCCAGGAAATGAACGGGCACCCAGGCTATATGGGATGTCCCCAACGTAGGTGGTGGCTTTACACGCTATGCCACAATCCCTGAAATTGAGAGAAGTGAAAGGACTCAAAGGCTCTCAGCTAGTCTAGTTGTAGGTGATCTAAAGATCACGTGGGGTGTAAACCTGCACCTGTGGGCACAAAGAGCTGTTCTGTTTGACAAAGCAAAATCCGGCTGAGCTGCTTTGAGTCCATGTCTATGAAGTCATGTTCCTAGTGAGTCCAGTAGCCAGCTGCTCTTCTGCCTGATTAGAGACGGACCCCAAGCATCTTCACTCTGAGTTCTGAATCTTCTTACAGATTTCTTCCCAGAGGCTGAAAGTGGCTCCAGGCCTATCAAGAACTTTCCTTCCTGAAAGTGGAGAGTGTCCGCAGGTACCCCCTGAACCACGCATGGGCCCTAGCATTCCAGGATTTATTCAGCGATTTCATGGCTCTAATACTGACTTTAGAAAAATCTTCTCCCTCTGGGCACTGACCGGTCTCGGCATCCGCTGTGGATTTACGCAGTTAGAATCCCATCAAAGTCAGACGGTGGTGGGCCTTGTTTTGTAGCCCAACTCAGCTGAGGCTAAGAGGGCAGATGACTTGTCTGAGGTCACGTGTCTTAAGCAGTGGACCGTAATTTATTGCCACATCTTTCTGATTGCACAGGTGGCCTTTTGTCCCCTCTAGGATGCCATGTCATCAGGCATACTGCTTGGGAGGGTCAGTGTTTTCCAAATCCTGTTGTGTCTCTGTAGTGAAACACTGCCATGATTATTATTTTTTTCTGATGCATTAACTGTGGTGATGCCACGGCCATAAGGAACGCTTTGGTGAAAGTCTGTTATTTTGTGCTCCATTTCTAACAGCTCCACAGCCCCAAGGAAAGCATGGCCTTCTCTTGCAAGGGCGTAGTAGCTTGTCAGTTATTTGCAGTCAGACTTCTCCCGTTCTGACGGTGTTACTTCCTATTTGGGAATAAACTGGTAATAGATAATGCCCCCCTGGTTGGGACACTGTGTATATCATGCAGGTTTTGGGGGGTGGGATTATCGCAAGTTCGCCATACTAAAAACACTTAATATTTTCCAGTGTGGGAATTCACTATGCATCCTGATTCGTCCTTCTCTTTGTCCTTCAAGTCGAGTTGTCTTTGCCCTTCCCCATGTCTGTCTAGAGCGTAGACTTCCCCCATTATCTGCATCGACGTGAGTCAGTTGCACTTAAATTACTTGTGAGTGGCTGTTTCTTGCACCAGTGCTGAGTCAAGCGCTAATGAGGCTGGCAGCCAGAATGTCGCGCGGCTCCCAGAGTGGGACTTTGTCAGTTTGCTTTTTCTGGCTTCCGTGTCACTGCAATCCAGTGACTTTCCAAATCTCTGACAAGAGAACTCATCTCTTTTGTGTATGAAGCCCTAATGTTACTTAGGGCAAAATGCAGTTCCCAGGTCTTAAATGATTTAACAAAGAAAACACTAATCAGAGCTCGTCTACTGCAGGGGACATATTAACCAGATTTGTGCATCAGCAGAGTAGGCTAAATTTTCCTTTACGGCCCTCATGTCTGAGCAACATGATAAACCGGATGCCCTGGCTCTGGCTCTGGACACTTTACTTCTGCTTGGGTAGCACAAATACTGTAATTAGCATCGAAGGTTATTAAAGTTGAAAGATGATTGGAAAGTGGACCCATCTCATCGTTTCTCCACAGAGTTAAACAACAAAAGATCTGGAGGAGCTTGCAGGACCGTAATGTGTGTCATATGCCCACAGTGAATGAATATTTTATACAAAAAAAAAAAAAAAATCCAAGGGACCAGAGCGTTTGTTAACCAAACTCTCTTTAAATTTCCCCCCACCCCGCCGCACACATTGCTTCTTTAAATGCTGCATATATTTGCTTTTGCTTGCCAGTCTGTGATCATGGACCATCGTATTTTAATTAGCAATTACTGCAGACTGTCTCAACGCTGACCCATTGCCTAATTAGAATAATCACAGGAATAGACTTATCAGGCTGGCTCCTGGGGGACTTGAGTAGACTTTGAAAGCAACGTTTGACTTTTCCGATCCTTAGGACGCTAACCTCTCTCCTTTCTGGTTTGCAAATAGCATCTCCTCTTTGGCATCCCAGGGTGTCACAGGGGCTGGTGCTGATAGGTACTGTAGGAACCTTCCTCCACTAGTCAGTCCTTAGCGGGGAGGTAATCAATGTTGTTCCATGAAAATCAATGTACTACTTCTTCTAAGGGGTTGTTTCCATTTAAGCCTGAGCTTTAATGGTGCAGCAAATGATTTTGTGGCTTGTGAAAAGAATTCACGCATGTGGAAAGGACTGGGGTATCTGTGGGCACTTTCTCTGACCTACAAAATCATACCTTCCTGTCAGAATCATCCCTGCTCTCAAAAGTTTAATTTGTATGTATTTATCCCATTAGTAATTTCATTCTGTTCATTTAACAGCATCATTAAATTTTTTTTTTAATTCATAACAGCCAAATAGAACAGTCCACTTGCCGTTCTGATGTGTTTCTGTGTTAATCTTGTTTCTTTCGTTCTTTGGGAAGCCACTAGATGAACGTGTCATCATCACTTTATTAACATACAGGATCACCTTGGTCCTGAAGCCCGGGAATTTGGGACGAGTTAATCATCCAGAGTAAACTGTCATCTGGGCTTCGGGTCCGTCATGGGTACTAACTACTGCACAGGGCCACCTCTCAGACGCTCTCAAGGAAAAAAAAAAATAAAAGATTCTTAGGCATTCGAGAATATTTATAAGGGGAAATTTCCCAATGAGAAAGTCCATTTGCATGGCGACTCCCTCTTTCGGTTGCCTGCATCTCTTCCTTCTTTGCCTCCTTCTTTTCCTCCCCTCCCCACCCCGCGTCTCTTACATGTGTACTTCACATCAAAATAGAAGAGCGTCTCCTCCTCTTCATCTCACTCATCCCAAAGGTTCAAGCTCTTCCTCTTCCCCAGTTCTATCTAAGAGGGAGCAAAGAAACAGGCGACCACTCCAGCTGCTGTTTCACAAGGTCCCTCCTGTTGGAGACAGGGCCGGCCGTGAGTCCATCGTACGGTCCTCTGGAAGGCCGTACTTTCCCTGGGACACATGTGACTCCCTGGCATTTGGTCTGAAATCCAAGTGAATAAATAAGTAGTAAACAGTTTTAAGAGAAGGATAGGAAAAAAATCAAGTAATGAAGTGGTATTTATTGCTACCAAGAGCCCTCATCATTTAGACACTTAATTTCCTTTGAATGAGAGCATAGATACATGGCTGCGGTTTTCCAGTGTTCCCTCCAGTGCCTAGCATTTATGAGCCCTTAATAAATTTTTATCATAATTGATATCCCAAATGGATTGGGATTTTTCTCTAGGGGTTGATATAACTAGATGCTTAGGAATTTGTGTGAAAAAGAAAGTGTGTTTTTGATGAATCGCTGTCTGGCTGCATCTGAGGACATCCCCTGATTGACTTATTCTTGTCTTTCACGCCTGAGGCCCAGTCTGGGATGGCAGAGTGGTCTTCGGCAGAGCAGGGAGAACCTGGCGTTCAGTCCACTGGCTGCCTGGAGTGGGAGGAGATGGCCCCTAAGAACTGTTTGGTGCCAGATTGGAATGACAGTTCTAATTGCAGTCTGGAAAAAATGGAGACAGTTCTACTGACCTTACAGGGTTCACATGGGAGTACAACCTGCCTGTAAAGGGCAAGGTTTGGCAGGGACTCCTGGGCAAGAGCAGCCTTTGCTGTAAGCCTGCGTACAACTCCTGAACCGAGTCTCAGTGGCACTTAGGGCTAGTGTCCCATTATAAGGTACTAAGCCCTAACAGTTGCTGAGTGCAGTTCGGCACTTTTTTTTTCCTTAAAAGATTTATTTATTTGAAAGGCAGAGATACAGGGAGAGAGAGAAAAAGAGAAAGTAAATCTACTGGTTTACTCCTTCAGTGGTTACAATGGCGGAGAGTGGGCCAGGCTAAAGCCAGAAGCCAGGAGGCCTGTCCGGCTCTTCCATGTGGGTGGCAGGAACCCACATATGCAGATCATCTTCTAGTGCGCTTGCCCAAGTGGATGTTAGCAGGGAGCTAGGCAGGCAGTAGAACAGCTGAGATGTTGTATGTTGATGTTGCAGGCAATGCTTTACCCGCCCTATACCACAATGCCACCCCCAGTACATTCCTTAAAAAAAAAAAAAAAAGCAATGTTTACTTGTGTTAGTTGTAGAGAAACAAAGGGTCAGTAAGCTCCCATCCCACTGATTCATTCCTACAGAGGAACGGGTAGGGTGGGGCCTGACCAAGCTAAAGCTGGGAGCCAGAAACACAAGGAATCCAGGTCTCGCAGCTCTGTGGTTGAGCCATTCCCCCGTACCTCCTAGGGGGCTGGTTAGCAGGAAGCTGGGATCCTGACTGGAGTTGGAACTTGAACCAGGCACAGCGATAGGGGATGTGGATGTCTTAACTACGAGGCCAACTGCCTACCCCAGTTCAGCACCTTGCTAATGAATGTGTCTGAGTGCCCGCGGGAGAAAGCGGATGGGAGAGAGCTTAGAGGAATGTGAAGTCTGAACAACGAGAGCATGTTCCGGCACTCAGGGCTTAGAGGAGTGACAGGGAGACGAAGCCCCTCTAGGGGAGCAGAGACTCAGGTTGGTTTTATGAAGGAGCTGGCAGTTTGAGTGGAGTCATAAATAATGAGTGACATTTTCACAGAGATAAAGGCATGAGAAATGAAATCAAGGTATTTGAAGTAAGGCACCGAATACGCATTTTGTTTTGTTTGGGGTTTTAAATGCAGCAGTAACAATCAGAAGATCTGTGCAAGGCACAGTGTCAGTCTGCTTACAAGATTTCTCACAAGGAGCGAGACTGAACTGATGTACACAGTGGTACTTCCGCTGGCATCACACCAGAGCCCGGGCTGAGCCTCTTCACGGACGTTGCAGATGAACGTTCATTCCGTTACAGCTAAGGCTGACTTGCAGTGGGTGGTGTTAGTTCCCGGAGGTGGGTGTAGCCGTAACAGGGCCAGCGGTTGGTTGAGGAGGGAGGGGTTGGAGGGAATGAGAAGTTTTAAAAGACCTCTGCATCCTTTTTATCAGAAAGGTTTTCAACCCTATAGGCAATAAAACATATTGAATTTCTTACCTGCATAGTGCTTCCTTTGTTACATCTTATGTTAAATATCATTAATTTTCAGGTGAGCTTTAAAAATGAAGAATTTTATAACACCAAAAGACTTCTGCAGGTCAGACTCCTGATCACAGGCATATAAAAATGGCATTTGGTAGCAATCAAAGAATTAATAATTTAATTCTGCCATTAAAATAAACAAGCCGAACCCAGCTGGAGAGGGGAATTCATAAAAATTCACAAAGACTTGACCTGGAAATAATCACACCTCCTTTTATAGGAGCACAGTCAGGCACAGGGGACCTGAGGGCTGTTTAGAGACTCAGATTTCCTGAAAAAAGAAAAAAAAAAAAAGCGGAGAACTCTCATAGGACTCAATAAAAGCAGCTGCCCTTTATTGAGTATCTGTTCTTTTATTGTGACAAATAATGTTTAACATTTACTGAGTGTCTACTTTGTGCCAGACCTGAAGATACGTGGTATCTTACACCTTCCAAAGCCTTGCAAGGTAGGTCTTTATCCCTGTGTTACAAATCCAGAAAGGAGCCTGGGTAAGGACTCATTCCCAGCTGACTCTAAAGTATTTCTTTCTAAAGTGTTTGCCTCACTTCCCCATGTTGTCTGCAACCAACCAACCAACCAAACAAACAAACAAAAACACCAAAAAAAAACCACCACAAAACAAACCCACAAATATGTGCAAGTAAGCATAGAAAATCAGAGCTGTGCAGAATGTTATCATTTGCATCAGATCTGAAAACATGCAAAAACATCGCCAATTTGTATGGGTTCATCATACACAGTAATAGTACCCAATGGGCGTAGGAATAATAAGCATTAAATGGGGGCTAATGGTGACTGCGGACAGGAAAGGAAGGGTGGGCTATGTCTGTAACGCCTGTGTTCTTAAACATTCTCCCTCCCCCCCCCCGAAATAAGAAAAAGAGAAAGTTGAGGCAGATAGGAGAGAATGTTAAAGCGTGTTACAGAGCTGGGCCATGGGTATTCAATGTATTATTTATGAGCTTTGTTTGAAACATCCTGAAGGCGGAAAAATACAAAGATAGTCAGGCTTTCACAAGCAGCTAATAGCTGTGGCGGCACTTTACTGGAAGGGGGGAGATCAGAGGCCACACACACACCTATAACGTTCCCCCTTGGCCACCTTTCAGACTAGCTCCTGATGATCAAGGTCCCCCACCCCAGCCAGTAGTCATCTTGATTGCTTTATAACTCTGTTACCACGTAATGATGTAAAGATGACTCTCGTTGTTTTCCTTGGCCTTTAAAACAACAACAGTTTATAGATTTATTTGAAAGAGTTGCGGAGAAAAAGGGAGAGACAAAGGAGAGGCAGATCTCCCATCCGCTGATTCACTCCCCTGATGGCTGCAGAGCTCAGGGCTGGACGAGGCCAAAGCCAGGAGCCAGGCACTTCTTCAGGGTCACCCACATAAGTGTCAGGGGCCCAAACACTTCGGCCATCTTGCCCCTTTAGCTCAGACCATTGGCAGGGAGCTGAAAGGGAAGTGGAACTTGAACTGGTACACTTATTACACAATGCTGACATCACCACAAGCAGCAGCTTAACTCGCTCTGCCATGAAGCACAGCTCCTGTTTCTCTTATCTTTAAGCCATTGAGTGAATGCACGTTTCTGAATACATTGAAAATGCAGTCTGATATTTTTGAGAAGGGGGCCTGGGATCCCAAGTCAGGCTGACTGAACTTTGAATCACAGCCCCTGTCACTTGAAAATTCGGGGGCCCAAGAACAAGGCTCTAATCCTCTCTAAGCTTTGGTGAAGGAAGATGGTGTTACTCGCCAGTGCTGCAGGAGTTAGCAGTGGCGTGTGAGGAGTGGAGCACGGAACATGTACTCCCATCAGGTTATTTCACCTGGCCTCCCAGCCTCTGTGTGGATGTTCGTTCATGCGATTCTGTGTCCTCCATGGCTCTTGTGTCTGTTTCTAATTCCACAGCCGTGCCCGTCGTTCAGGCTCATTACTCCCCCACCTAGCTCATCTACGACCAGATCTTTCAGAAACCCAAGTCAGAGCATGGCCACCTTCCTTGCCGATTCCGATCTTGCACGTTCCCTGTCGGACCGGACGTGCCTCCGAAGCTCCCTGCTCGCCTCTCTCACCTTATCCCTCTGTACCGCCACTCCGGGGAGCTGGGATCGCAAGCCGTCCCCCATGCTGGTTTTTCCCGGGACTACAGAAGTTCTGTCTTCCCTCTTGCCTTCCTCCCTCCCCCGACCCCTGGCCTCCACCTCACTTCCTTATAGTTGAATCTTTCACTAGGCTGCTGGGCTTAGGTCTCTGCTTCTCAAGGAGAGATGGAATCATCCTGCTGTATTTTGCCTTTACCTCTGTGTGCTGTGATTTCATGTCTGAAGTCTGTGCTGCACTCCAGCCCTGTGGGCAGATCGGATATTGGGTAGTTTCATAGTCAGCCCTCATTGGCAGAAAACAGGTGCTCACTAAATATTGGGGTGGTTGTGTCAAACGTAACCCATTAGTTCATGACTCAAAGAAAGTTACTATTAATACTTTTCTATTTTAAAATTGCTGGCATAGTTTCACTTTTGAACTTATTTTCATTTTATAAAAGGCAAAGAGACAGCCGCATACAGAGGGGTCCCCTCCTGCTGACTCACTTCTCGAATGCCTACATCGGCTGGTTTGGGGCTCCGCTGGAATCGGGAGACTGGGACTCTGGGTACCTTCTTTTGGTTCATCTGATGCTTATTTTGAAGAACTGTGTGATTTTTTTTTTCCACTCATTGTTCTGTCTTCATTTAGTTTGTAATCTTTTCTCCATTGATCTTGTAACTGGGATTTTCTTTTCTTTTTTTTTTTTTAACAATTTAAGCTGTCATCTGTGATGCCGGTTCCCTATTTTTTTTAAAAGATTTATTTTTATTACAAAGTCAGATATACAAAGAGGAGGAGAGACAGAGAGGAAGATCTTCCGTCCGATGATTCACTCCCCAAGTGAGCCGCAACGGGCCGGTGCGCGCTGATCCGATGCCGGGAACCAGGAACCTCTTCCAGGTCTCCCACGCGGGTGCAGGGTCCCAGTGCATTGGGCCGTCCTTGTCTTTCTTCCCAGGGCACAAGCAGGGAGCTGGATGGGAAGTGGAGCTGCCGGGATTAGAACCGGTGCCCATATGGGATCCCGGGGCTTTCAAGGCGAGGACTTTAGCTGCTAGGCCACGCCGCCAGGCCTGTAACTGGGATTTTCAAAGAAATCTTTAGCATAATTTGAAGCAAATATAAAATTTAGCGCAAATGTAAACAAAATACGCTACCTAAAAGCAGGAAATGAAGTGGATATTTAGAGAACAACAAATATGCCAGGAGGTTGGGGTTGCAAGGAACAAGTTAGCACTAAGAAAGAAGGTCGTTTGGATCATACTTTGGAAGTCATAACTTGCAGGCCTCGGGATGCATTAAAATCATCAAAGGTTTTTAAGCACTGGCATAATCAGAACTCTGCTTTAGGGAAGTTACTGGAGTAGCAGAAAGGAGAGGGCCACCTCAAGACACTGTTAGGAAAGAGATAAAGAAACTCAGAGTGGGGAAACTCACAGGAACCAGGCTGGACTTAGGGTTTCCCTAACGGGAATGTGTGGGAGATGTGGAAATGGGTGCCTACACTCTTCACCAGCCACAGCCACTCTGCCTGGGTGGGAATACAGGTCAATGTGGTCAGATCTTGGCTCTTTTTTTTTTTTTAAGATTTATTTATTTTAATTGGAAAGGCAGCTATACAGAGAAAGAGATCTTCCATCCGCTGACTTACTGCACAAGTGGCCATGACAGCTAAAGCTCAGCTGATCTGGAGCCAGGAGCCAGGAACTTCTTCCCGGTCTCCCATGCAGATGCAGGGTCCTAACTAAGGCTTTGGGCTGTCTTCGACTGCTTTCCCAGGCCCCAAGCAGGGAGCTGGATGGGAAGAGGAACAGCCAGGACACAAACCAGTGCCCAGATGGGATCCCAGTGCGTGCAAGGCGAGGACTTCTACTGCCCACATCTTGTTTTTGTAGTTATTGTTGTTGTTCCTGGGGAAGTTCCTAATTAAGCAAAATACTACGTGATCCAAGTGAAACACCCTCCATTGGCTGCATTGACACCTCAGCCAGCTGAAAGACATGCTCACCATTACTGAATATGTCACAGGCCTCGTGGTGAGAGGGCTTCTTTTTCTTTTTTTAAAGATTTATTCATTTTAATTTGAAAGACAGATTTACTGAGAGAAGGAGAGACACAGAGAGAAAGGTCTTCTGTCCTCTGAGTCATGCCCCAGATGGCCACAACAGCCAGAGCTGAGCCAGTCCGAAGTCAGGAGCCAGGAGCTCTTCCGGATCTCCCACACGGGTGCAGGGTCCCAAGACTTTGGTCCAGTCTCTACTGCTTTCCCAGGCCACAAACAGGGAGCTGGAAGGGAAGTGTAGCAGCCGGGACACAAACCGGTGCCTGTATGGGATCGCAGCGCTTTCAGGAAGAGGATTAGCCAACTGAGCCATCACGCTGGGCCCAAGAGAGCTTCTTAATGGAGAAAGCAAAGCTGAGTGCTACCTCCAGCAAACGCAGTGTGATCGTGACCACGTACCGTTTCTTGGAAAACTCTCCCTTCGTCCAGCGCTTCAACAGCAGCAGTCTGTAGTGAAGGTGCCACACCTTGGAGAAAGCTGCTCTCTCTCTAGTCTTCTGTATCCTTGTAAGCTGGCCGCTCCTTTCTGTTCCCAGTACCATGGTTGCTATTGCGGTGCAAGCATGCACAGCCTCTTGCCAGACTCCACCATTCAGCCCTGTTTCCTTGTCTTCAGTCACACCTGCCCCTGTCCCTTCTTGCATCGTGAAACTGGCACGAATCATTGCCTTGGTTTTGTTGTTGTTGTTGTCACCCTTGTTTAGTGCCAATCACCATCATCAGGCCAGTCCACCTGAACTCCTTTCTAGAATCTCAGATGCATCAAGTGCTCCACACGATCAATGTGGTCCGGAGAAATCCCACTTGCAGGACCTCGTACTCCCATTCCAAACTTGTCTCTAGGCCTCTGCCCAGCTTGTGTTTCAAGGCTTGAGTGTCTTTGGCCACCCTCCTGTACTGTGGCAGGTAGCTGCTTTGTCCTGGGCTATAAGCCTCTTCTTGGTTTCCATCTTTTTGTCTGTACCTCTCTTAGTTTCCTGAGCAAAGCAGCATGCAAGGTGGAGCTTTTGAGACTCTGAATGTCTCAAACTTGTCTTCTTCTATCCTGAGGCTTGGTTGCTAGTATGGCTAGGAGTAGACTTCTAGACTATAATGCTCTTCGCCCAGTATTTTGGCAATATTTGTTTCTATTATCTTTTGCTTTTAATTACCGTAGTCAAGTGTGAATTGTTATTCGTAATTATTTGTGTGTTACCAGCTTTTTTTTCCTCTCTGAAATATTTCGTGTCCTAAAATTTTCTCCCCACATAGTTGAGAATCTCATGTTTCCTAGACTTTTTTTTTTTTTGATAGTTTCGTTCTCTTCTTCTTGGTCAGATGTTAGTTGTGCTCGCTTCAGCAGCACATACACTAGAACTGGAAAGATGTTAGGTTTCTTGGGCTGACCCTCCAGTGCTGTCATCTTTCCACCCCCTTCTTTTCTGTCCCTTTGTTTTCTAGAGATCCTACTTCCTGTGGAGTAATAACTCCAATTCTCTCATTTTCATATCCTGCCTTCTGCTGTTATTTAAAATTCTAAAGAGTTCTCTGTTGTTCTCTGAATGCTTCTTTTGTAATAACACCCCCAAAAGTTCCTTGTGTTTATTCCGTTCCCCCTCCCTCCGCAAGGCCTTTTGTTTCTGTTTGTCCCGTTTAGTCTTTGTCTTTCAAGTTAGAAATGTCCAGAAATCTTTGACTGACTGCCCAGGTCAGATGTGAGGCCCTGAAGCTCGAGTTAGAGCTGCTGTGTGCTTGAGGGTGTCCTGCCTACAGTTGGGTTTCAACGCCACATTTTTTTATTTGGGGGAAATCCTATCGCGTTAGTATGCACACATGTTTATCCTGAGGCGGTTTCCCCAGGAGCTTCCAGTGTGGCTGTCAGCATAACGGAAAATGAGCGGAGGCAGGAGGCTTGCAGAGTAGAAAGCAGAGGATTGGGTGAAGAGATCCTATCATCCAGTATTCACCCATCGCCCTATCTCTACCACAGCTTCTCACTCCTGTCTTCACCGGCACACACCTGCGCACAGTGGGCGACCATCTCTTACCAGACCCAGGAGTCTTTCTAGAGTCTAATTGCTTCTTATCGGAGTTTACATCCCAGCCTCGGTTTTTCAACCCTGCTCTTTCTTTCCCTGAACTTCAGAAGCCCTGAGTGCCTCACTTCCTGCTCTGCAGCTGGACCTGGCTGGCTTCCTATTGGCTTCCCTTCTTACAGGCACTTTGGTTTCCATTTTCTCGGTCCTACTAAATCAGTTGCCATTCATCCATCTGCTTTCCCAGCTTCCAAAAACTGGGAATATCTTTCACCGGTTGTCATGTATCCTAATATTTTTTATGGGCTTATAACCTTTTTCTTTAAAGAAGAAAATGCGTTCACTATTGTTTCCCTGGAGTTTCCCGTGGACGTTGGAAAACTTGGGGGATTTCCATTTGCCCTGCTCACACAGAAGCCTGTAGCACGTTTCCCCTGCCCTATTTGTCTCGTCCTACTCTGCGAGAAGCTCTGGAGCAGATGTCTCCTCTATTCTGATGTTTCCAGCATTTGGCGCATAGTAGGCACTCAAATGCGTTGAACGAATGGGGGAATAAACAAATTCACGTGCTTGTAAAGCTTTGCAAAGCATTTATCTTCTGGATGTCTCTTGGAATGCAAGCGCCTCCTGAGGCTGACTGGATTCTGCCCTTGTGGTGAGGCTGACCGCCTTTGGATGCAGCTGGCACTCACAGTAAGCGCAAGTTACTGAGAGCTCCCAGTGGGCATTGTTATGCAGAGGATTTTATTAAGTATCCAATGATGAATATATCTCCCAGACTCTTATTACCAAAGCCCTGAAGCACACCCGCGATGCCCCCAGCTGACTTAATCAGCACATTGCTCTCAAGTGCCCAACATGTGCTTAATGCCCTATTCTGGTTTTGCCTGTGATGGCACCCGGGAGAAGTTGTGAGGACCGCTATTTATCTTGTTAGAGAGAAGACGTTGGAAGAAGCATCCCAGGGGGCAGGGAGCATAATCCACCTGGATATGTCTGAATATGCTTGACAAGATGAGCAAATCCTGAGGGGAGCCTAGTGTGCGAGTTATGTATAGCGGCCTCTGTCTTTTATCATCAGTTCAGCAAATTAAATTTGTTACACCTAAAATTAGGATGAGAACAAATCAAAAAGTCTGTCTCTGATAAACTGGTCAAATGCAAACCAAGGTGCTGTGTTTGTTTTACGTATAATTGAAATGATCCTGCTTTCACAGCCAGGAACTGATAGATAAGTGTTGTAGTTCTGGTATATTTTTTTTTCCACTGCATTTAGACCTTTATTTTGGATCCCTCCTGTACTCACTTGATGACTGTCCCTCGCTTCCACATGTCTGCCTACTTTTTTCTTAGCTTCCAGCCACATCAGCAAGCAATAATACAAAGCCAATACCAGTAATTTAGATCTTAGGAAACAGTGTATTCATTGACTCTCCTGTTTTCTCCTTCATTTCTTCTCTCTCTCTCTCTCTCTCTCTCTCTCTCTCTCTCTCTCTCTCTGCCCCTGCTGTTAACTATAAAGTCAGATACAGTAAGTCTTATGTGAAATCAGATACTATACAGCATGTCCTTCTTAATGGGGAGAATATACTGCTACCGGCTTGGGAAGCAGCCTGGGCAGGAAAGGGCTGTCTCCTCCCCCCATCCGGACTAGGGCATCATCCGCAGTGCCAGCACTCACCACCTCCCTCGCCTTCCTGCTGTAGTCTGTCTTCCACAGTGCTCCAGTCATCACCTTCTCACTCACCGTCTGGTAGGAGCAAGGTCAAGCCATCCGTGCCTAATCCCTGAGGTTTTCCATAAAACTGCATGACTTCCAGAAGCCTCTATTTAATACCATAATTCTTGGACTGGAACCTTCTGGGCCCTGCAGTTACAGGAGCTGATCTAATTCTTCCTTCCCGTGGAGCTCCCAGACACACACAGTTCAGTGGTCCTAACTGAACTCACAGCCCTGTGTATCCCTGAAGCCTAGCCCATCTTCTGCATGCCCGTAACTGCAGGCACACAGGAGCAGCTTTCTGCGATTTTCCTGGCATACCGCATACATGAACTCCTAGACCAGACACATCCAGTCAGCTTTTCCCTCTGTAGCTCTCTGCATTTACATATAATCCCGAGGACAATATTCCTCAAAGTGACATCTCTTTTTAGGCTTATGGGTAGGTTGACAAACTTACAGAATCCCAAAGATAGTTTTCCTATCTAGGAAGAAGGAGAAAAAAAAGTAAGTTTCTCAAGAAGTATCGATGTAGTAAAATTATTCCAGTTTTTTCCCCTTCCTCAATCTGAATAAAATTCTGAGTTTGTGTCCAGTTCGTGATACAGTTTGAAAATAGCCATTTTTTTAAAATAAAATATTACAAATTAGAAACACCTGCCTGCTAAGCTGGTCTAAGCACTTAATTGTAAATGGAAATAATACTGAGGCTTTTCTAGAACAAGTGCTGTTGCCTTCATGCAGTCTTAGCGTGGGATCTGTAGAGGAGGCAGGGCAATACACTGGGAATACAGAGGCTCGGAGGCAGGCAGGTAAGTCTGCATTTCCATCCCTCCCTGGTAAGCCTTCGGTCCCTCCCTGGTAAGCCTTCGGTCCCTCCCTGGTAAGCCTGTGGTCCACTTGCTTAATCTGCATTTCCTCATATGCAAAATGAGAATAAATATCCATACTTCACAGGCTTTGGAATTTGAGTTCATGTAAATGAAGCACTTGATAAACTACAACACACGGACTTATTCTTCACGTTTTCCTATGTCTCAAGTCTTAGAATCAAGTGTCAGCAAATATACTGTGAAGTTCTTTTAAATAACCGGTGCAGCTTCAGCTTGGCTTTCAGTGAACAGTAGCGATATGCTTAATATTGTATTCTCCCCCACCCCCAGATATGAATCATACCTAGAATAAATCTATATTCCTCTACCACCGCAGTTACTGGGGGTGGGGGGAAAGGGTAGCATAACAAAAATAATGGCAGCTCCTATTCAATCATTCATCCTTCCTGTGCACAAAGCAAACGGTAATAGATTTCAGGAGGGAGCGAGAGTGTGGCTGAGTGCACGAGGAGAAGTTTGCACAGGAACGGGAGTCCTGGGGTGGACAGACACTGGGGCGGTGCCTGGGAAACACCCTTGCTCCAGGGGTGGGACGCACCTGAAGCTGTAGCAAAGATCGGTCACAAGCGAGTTGTAAAGTTTTGCTTGAGAACGCGGAGTTGGGAGGGATTATTACACCATACATTTTGGTATATTTTCTTCTGGTCCTAGAAGATAAAATTTTCTTTCTTTCTTTTTTTAATCTCTGTGTAGACCAAAATTTGCATGATTACTAATTTTGTTCTTAAAGTGTTGGAGAGCACCTACTCTGTGCCACAGATGTAAGTAGGTCAGCCTGGACATTTAGCCTAACAGTTAAGAGAGCCACCTCCCTCGCTGGAGCACCTGAATGAAGTGCCTGGCTGTGGCTCCATCCTCCAGCCTTCAGAGAAGGCAGACCTGGGGAGGCAGCGGGTATATAGCGCAAACCACACACGTGGGAGGCGTGCGCTGTACTCCTCAACTCCCAGCTTCTGCCCCAGCTCAGCTACAGGCCTGGCTACCGTGGACATTTGTGCAGTCAACTGTCAGTCTGCTACTATCTCTCAAATTAATAAATCAACTTTAAACTACATTTAAAAAATACATGCACTCCCAGATGGAGCTAATCTGTCTCATTCTTTGCTGTTCATTTCTTCATCTAGCTCCTGTACCTCTTCTTATTGTATTAAATACAAAATGATATGATGCACCAGTTTCTGCCGCAGAACCTGCTTCTGTGGCATGTTAGCCCATATTTTAATATTCATTTTTCTCCCAAACAGCCATGCTTCTGAAAAACAAATCAAAATTAACATGATGAATGCTTTGATCACACTCACTATTAGAAATGCTGTCTGACAGTATAACCTACATTTAATGCCAGCTTCTCTATATAAACCAAACCAATTTAAAAAAAATAAGTTCTTAATTAAAAATTTAATTTTTTTTTTCAGGGAACAACATATTACTTTCTGTTTCTAGATCTTGCTGGAATGCCTTCTTTCTTTGGGGATTTCCAAAAAGAAATATTTATGTGCTTGCATGCCCAAATCATTTCAGTGCCAAAGGAACAGTGATAAATGCCACACAAGGGAAATGAGATTTTTCAGGTTTTTTTTTTAATTAATTTAATGAGAGAGGGGAGAGAGGGTACCAATTTGGTACATTTAAATTTTAAATAAATGTGCAAGCAGATTAAATTATATAAATATGTGACTTTAAAATTACTTAATTTACTCAATTTTATTGGCATTTAGCATCTATAATAACAACTCACAGTAATTGAATGCTTGCTGTGTGCCAGGAAAAATTCTGAGTCTTTAAATATACGGTCATGCTCATCCCAGGAGGTAAATATTTCTCCTGTTTGATAGATAAGGAAACAAAGACAGAGACGGAAAATAAGTTCCCTCAGGGAACATAGCTGGTTGTCGAAAGAGACGGGATTCAAACCCAGACAGTTCTCATCGCTGTATTTCCCTAGGGTTGCTGGGTCTGTTATTTTTCAGGAGACAGATTCAGTAGTTCTTAGAAAAAGTATTCAAGTTGGATTAAAATAATCGAAGTTTACCATTGATTAAATAGTTTGTTAGCATTTTAGAGAGCAAAGCAGTATATATTTAGGAAGTACTGTAAACTTCTTCTATTACATTGTCACATTAATTTTAATTTTTTTCCATATTTTAAAAAAGATTTATTTATTTTATTGCAAAGTCAGATTACAGAGAGGAAGACAGACAGATAGGAAGATCTTCTGTCCCTTGATTCACTCGCCAAGTGGCCACAATGACCAGAGCTGCACCGATCCAAAGCCAGGAGCCTGGAACCTCCTCCAGGTTTTCCATATGGGTGCAGGGTCTCAAGGCTTTGGGCTGTCCTTGACTGCATTCCCAGGTCACAAGCAGGGAGCTGGAAGGGAAGCAGGGCCACTGGGATTAGAACCGGCATCCCTATGTGATCCTGGGTCATGCAAGGCAAAGACGTTAGCCGCTATGCTACCGCACCGGGCACCACATTAATTTTTAACATAATTATATTTTGTCAATTTAAACTGCTATAATTTAATTTTGAATGGGTATAGTATATAAATAATCGGGATTAAAATAAGAGTTTTTGATTAAAATAATGTAATTATAGTTTAGGGAGTCTCTAATAAAGCTTATCTTTTTAAATTGTTTTTTTTTCTTATTATCATTTTATGATACAGTTTCATAGGCCCTGGGATTTCCCTTATCCCCTTCCCAAATCCCCCCCACTGAGTTCCCCTATATTATTACTATAGTATAGTTCTTCATACACAGTCATATGTCTATCATTGTGGGCATGGACAATGGCAAAGAGTCCAGCATTCTATTGTCAAGATATAATTACTAGTTTCATTGGGAATCCATCTTTGATCTGGAAGTAGAGATGCATACTACATTGTATCCTCATATCTGGATATGATAGTCTCCATTACACAGTTACTGTACATCTCCATAAATAATAAGCCGCAATACAAAATCAACAATAAGAAGAAAAATAGAAATTTGTAACGCCATCAAGTTAAGTAACATGCTACTCAATATGATAGTCTCCAGTAGGCAGTGACTGTTCATCCCTTTAAATGGAAAGCCACAGACAAAATCAACAACAGGAAGAAAAAAATTAAAAATGCCATGAAGTCAAATAACATGCTACTGAATGACTAATGTGTCACTGAAGAAATGAAGAGAAAATCAAAAACATTCTTGAAGAAAATGATGCTAGTATGTGATCTATGAGTCAGCAAAGAATTTAACAAGAGTTTTGAAGAGAGGAAATTTTAAAAAATCAGAATCCATGAGGCATAGTTTCTATTCATCTTTGTTGGTGAGATATGTCTCCTGTAGGCATCCAATAGATGGGCTTTATTTTTTTAATCCAGTCTATTAATCTATGACATTTGATTGACAAGCTTAAGCCATTTACATTCAGAGTTGATATGTATGGGTGGTAATTTGGTCTTGTCATTTTAGCAATGGGGTGTTCGTGCATTGATTTAGTCTTCTGTTGTTGGTTTACTGGGATGTTCTTCACATTTGCCTTTGGTTTCGTTGGGTGCTATTCCTCTCCTCTGTCAAGAGAACATCTTTAAGTATCATTTGTAGGGCAGGTTTGGAAGAAGCATATTCTTTTAACTTTTCTTGACTGTGAAAGAATATTATTTCATTTTCAAAGACAAATGAAAGCTTTGCTTGGTACATTATCCTGGGCCAACATATTTTTTTGCTTTTAGAATCTGGAATATGTCACTCCATTCCCTTTTGGCCTGTTGAGTTTCCTGTGAGAGGGCTCCTGTGAGTCTGATTGACATTTTTTTTTTCACATGCACATTTAAGGATCTTTTCCTTATGTTTGAGCTTGATTATCATGTGTCCTGGGGAAGATCACTTTTGGTCAACCCGGTTGTGTGTTCTGTGCCCCTCCTGGATGTTGTTTCCCAATTCTTTCTCTGGATTAGGAAAATTTCCCCTTATTATTTCATTAAGTACATTTGTAAACCCAGCTTCTCTTTCTGCACCTTCTGGGACTCCCATAAGTCTTATATTGGCCTTTTAACAGTGTCTTTCAGTTCTTGAATATTTTTTTAGCTTGACTCAGCTCTGCTTCCAACTTTTTGTTTCCCCCTGGCAACAGAAAATTTCTCCCAATTCTGAGATTCTTTCTTCTGCTTGCTTCATTCTATTTTGGAGACTCTCCACTGTACTTTTACTTTGCTCCATAGTATTCTTCATTTCTGATATATCAGCTTTCATTTGATTCATTTCCTGTGTGACATATTCCTTAAATTCCTTGAAGTATTGCACACTTTTGTTGTTGATAATAAGCTTTTTTTTTTTAAGATTTATTTTATTTTCATTACGAAGTCAGATATACTGAGAGGAGGAGAGATAGAGAGGAAGTGGAGCTGCCGGGATTAGAACCAGCAGCCATATGGGATCAAGGCGAGGACCTTAGCCACTAGGCCACGCTGCCAAGCCCGATAATAAGCTTTATAACAAGTGTTTTGAATTCTGTATCTTTTATTTTTTTATGTATTCCTCAGTTAACTCTGAGGTTTGCAAAGGCTTCTGCTCCTTTACAGGGGAGTCTTCAGTAATAACCATCGTTCCTTTGTCTCTTCTTTTGCTCTTAGTCATTGTACTTCTGGTTATCAGATTCTTCTCCTTGGGGCAGGTTTCTAAGCTGTGTCACCCACAGGTCTACAATTCGATTTTACTTATTGCTGTTGGTACATGGCTCTTTGTTTGCAGTCACTTGTTCCACTCCCTCCAGAGAGTTCCAGGTCTGGATTCTTATGTTAGATTTCCACCATGGTCTCCGTAGCCCCAGCTTACCACTCTACACCTCCTGTGATACCATGCTGAAGATGCACCATTGTCTGTACAACCTTTCTCCTACTTCTGGTTTGAGCAGTTCCCAGGATTAGGAAGACATCAGGAGTCCTATATAACTAGATTGTTGGTGGTGCTGATTTTGTCAGAACCTGCTGGCCATTAGCTCTGAGGGCCACAAGGACCTATTTTGACCCGTTCAGTGCCAAAGTCGGTATTATTTTCAATGTGGAATCAGTGCAATGTGATGAGCTCAGTAAGTTCACTCCCAGCTCAGTGCATGCACAGCTCACTGTTGTCCTTGCAGCCTTAAAGGTTTTTCCACATCATACAAAATTGTGCCTGATGTGCCACTACTAGAGTTCTTAATCTGCTGGCCATCAGGTCTGAGGACTTCCCAGACCTATCTTGGGTGGAACACTTAGGATGCCACGTTATTGCAGTTCATTGAGCCAGAAATGAGTTCACTCCCAGCTCAGTGCATTCACAGTCCTGTCCCATCATAGCCTTTGTCTCCTTAAACAAAATGGTGCCCAGTTTGGCTCTAGAGGGCGGACTGGGCTGTGAAATCCACCCTATTCCTGCACCACCTGTCTGGGACCTGCCACTGTGTCTCTGCTCCTGGTCAAATCAAACAGACCAGCAGGACGGGCAGTTCTTTGTCCTGAGCTCCCAGTGCATGCCCCTTCCCACTTTGTTGCTAGTGAAGTTCTGGCAGTTCAGATTGCCACCCGCTGAATGCCACTGGAGTTTCTGGTCATTGCAACAGCACACCATTGTCTCTACTGCTTTCCCGTGTCTATCAGTCTCTAGGTGCCCCTCTGCTGTTATTCTGTCGTCTCCCACTTCCTAGAGTATGCCCTCTCTGCTTCACCTTTGCTAATGTTTCTCTGTCTGTTTCAATGTGTCCTTTCCCTATTCTGCCATCTTGATTCCCCAATAAAGCTTCTCTTGTTTGGATGGATGCTCAAGTTTGAGGGTCAAAGAATGGGAAAAGGCCATGATACTGCTGAGCTTTTAACCCATTATTGAAGTTGGTGGTGATGGCTTTTACTTGCATTTATTTTAGGAGCCACAAGGGTAGCAGAGACTCGCAGTGAGGACTTGGTCCAAGGTGTCTGTGAGATGGCCTGATGGAATCGCAGCAGAACATATAGAGGAAGGTGCCAGCAGGGATCCTAGTCCCAACATCCTGGGCTGTGGTCCCCACTTTGCTGGTCATCCTTGGGCATTGGCCTTCTCGGCCTTAGTTTCTCTATTTACAGATGTAATTTACTGATGTCGAGGGATTTCACTGGTCTTTGGTTTTCAGGCTGTTCTGAAGAGTCCTACAGGGTGCCACCGATGACCTTTAGTGACCTGGGAAGAAGGAGAACTCTAATCCTCCAAGTTAATTTAGCAGTTATACAGTTAATACATGCATCACATGCATTTTTAAAAAAATAATTTATTTTGTATCATATTGTTTTAAAATATTTTTTAAAATTTTTTCTTGGAAAGCCAGATTTACAGAGAGGAGAGACAGAGAAAGATCTTCAATCCGCTGGTTCACTCCCCAAGTAACCACAATGGCCAGAGCTGAGCTTATTCAAGCCAGGAGCCTCTTCTAGGTCTCCCACATTGGTGCAGCATCCCAAGGCTTTGGGCTGTTCTCTACTGCTTTCCCAGGCCACAAGCTTGGAGTTGGATGGGAAGTGAAGCAGCTGGAACACAAACCAGTGCCCATGTGGGATCCTGGCACATGCAAGGCAAGGACTTTAGCCACTAGACTATCACACTAGGCCCAAATTTCTATTTTTCATGATACAGTTTCTTAGGTTCAGAGATTTCCCTTTCCCCTCCACCCCATCCCTCTCCCCCTGCCACTGATTCCCCCTGCATTGTTATAATAGTACAATCCTTTAGCAGCAGTCCCAAGTCCATCATTCTGCTATTTAAATATTTATGACAATGGTAGAAAATCCAGCATCCTATTGTCAAGATACATTTAATAACTTCACTGAGAACCCATCTTTTATTTGGAAGTAGAGATACATATTGCAGTCTCTCTCTTCATGGTATACTTGATCAGGTGAATATATGTATATCCATATTTACCCGCATATCCATTGATCTTGCTTATGTGTGAAGTTGCCTTTTGTCAGAGAGAATATATGATATTTGTCCATCATGTGCAGCTATAACCTGGTTTACATAAAGTTTGAAAGCTGGTAGATTAATAATCTGTAAATCTGCTTCCAATTCCAATTCTCCTTTTCTAAAACCTGATTTTGAAATCATCCAGCAGGGGTAGAGGTCAAATCTGCTGGGCATGAGAAGTGCAGAGGATGGAGGCTGTGGGTCATTTGCTCCTGGACATTCAGTTGTGCAGTTCAGCAGGTCTCTGCCCACATATCCTTTATACCGAGAGTGGAAGGGAAAGTTTTCCATTGTTTCTTAATTCCCTAACATCTTGTGAGGATTAAAGATCCCTTTCCATTTGCTGTTAAGAGATCTTATTCAGTTGTTAAATGCTGGGCCGTGCCTTTCTTGGGCTTCCTCCTTCCAGACACGTCTTCTTCACCTCCTGTGTGTGCACTCATGCACGTATGTGCTTTCCATCTCTTTCCTCTTCTGAGTTTCCTCATTATATCCTGCCCTGCCAAAGCCAGATTTTATGATTTAGTGTAAATACTGTCTGTTAAGGGTGATTGGCTACATTCCAGTCCCCTACGGAACAAATGTTTTATAGCCCACTGAAATTTGGGTTGTCTGGCAAGTGTGGAATGGAACAGTTTTGATTGGACTAAGACAGAATTATGTTAGAATATATTTCCTAATCCAGGTCGAATCATTGCATAGGAAATTTGAGTGAAATGTGCCATAGAAAACTAGCTGTCCACTTCCCCCTGCCCCAAAGCTGTGGATAAAACTAAGAGTGAAAAATCACTTCCGAAGAATAACTTGAACTGATGATGTCAAGTGAGGGAGAGAATCAAACTCAGCTCCCTTCAGTAGAACTCCCAAGCCCATGGGAGCTTACAAGTCTTTGTGAAGTCGTCAGAGAAGGACAGCATGACAGCAGCGGATGGCACTACTATGTGGAAGAGGGAGGAGGGTCCTCAGGGCACCTGCAGGAGTGGCGTTCATTTCCTCTGATGCTGCTGCCTGGCCTCGCCTCTTGTGTTCTTTCCTGGGGCAGCGGCTACACTCTTCACTGGCTGCCGCATGGCATTTACAGCCCACAGAACAGATGCCTGTTGTATTGCATCAAGTTTACATGGAGCATCAAGTTTAAAAAAAAATGGAATCATTATAAATTCTGGCAGTTTTTATGGTATAATTAAAATGTCTAACAGGATACCTCTGGGAAACTAAATGCAGTTTTACTATTTATAGAGCCGGCAGAGGTAGTGTTTCTTGCCAACTTTCATATCTTATGACCTATAAATTGCTCTTAATAGCTAATCTGTCATCCCAGCTTCTCATACCAGAAAGCTTGTTTCCTTATTAATCTGTTCATTTGCATCTGCAAAGGACATTTACAAATCCTTAGTTTGAAAACATTGCTGTTTTAATGCTGGGCATTATAAATAATTTATCATCCATGATAACAACTCTTAGGTCTAGGTAATAGATCTTTCTGACATTATATTATTCTTCCAACCCTAATGTAATTTTGATAAAAAAAATAATTATTATGAAAGCTGCTCTGACCTCACAGCATTAGGAGAGACTGACAGGTTTCCATGGAGAAGGATTAACTATCACCTACAGCCCTCTCTCAGCCTCCCAGCAAAGTTTCAAACTAACTATTCCAACTATTATGGTAGAAAATAAATCAAATATGTACAAATCATTGTTTTCAGTAACAAGTGCAGGATATTCCTCTAATCCTGAGTGTAGGCATTAGGACAAGCTGGTTAGATTGATGATAACAAATTTGGCACCAATTAGTGAGCATGTGCGGCGAGGAAGTGATTTAAGACCATCAAAGACCATGTAATTAAAATGTTCTCTGTGTGTGATTCAAGCCCCTCTTTCTCTCCATGCTGTGGTCATGCATTCACAGTTCTTAGAGATCCCATTCAGAAAGCCTTCTCTCTACCCAAATCCTGGATATTTGGTTGTCTGTGTTCTATTTGTCTGCTCCAAAGCGAGAAAAATTTGTAGGGTCAGGAAACAAAACCCTAGCAGAGGGATGAGAGTAACGAGGCGATTATGGCCAGACATTAGGCTGAAGCCGAGACAGAACTGTAGGTACGTCAGAGTTCCAGTGGCTGGTAAAGGAAGCTGCACGCTGGGTCCCAAGTGCCCTGATGCCTCAAAGAAAGCAAACAAATGGGACTTTTCGTACTTAAGAGAAAACCATGGCAACTGCATAGTCAAACTCCTGCGATCTGAAAGAAATCCTGCATCGTTTTCTAAAGGTAACATTGGGCAATACCATGGACAGGGCACTCAACAGCATAGCTTATCAAATTCCCTTGTTATCCTTATGCGGCTGGTGTTATGTGACCACTTAATAACCAGCTCCAGAAGTTTGTGACCGTCCTTTAACGTTTTATACAGAAGTGCTTTTAACAGTTTGATTCTAAAGGGTAGACTTTTAGGCAAGGAAACACTCGTTAAATGGGTCATTGAAGACTGTACCTCACAGAGCTGAGACAGGGTCAGTCTTCTGTTTCTACAATTTTATGTTTGGAGAGCTATTGATTCTCTCAACCACTGCCAGATAAACCTTCCTATCTAAATTAGTACAGTTTTTTTTTTTTTTTTAAGATTTCCTTATTCACTTGAAAAGCAGAGTTAGAGAAAAGGAGAGACAGAAAGAGACAGCTATCTTGCACCTGATGGTTCAGTCCTGAAATGCCAAGAGCCAGGCCTTAGCGAGGCTGCAGCTGGGAACCAGGAGCCAGAAGCTGCGTCTGGTCTCCCAGGTGAATGCAGCGGAGCACCTGGGCCATCTCCCACTGCCTCCCCAGGCACGCTGCTGGGGAGCTGAATCAGAAGTGGAGCAGCTGGGTCTCAAACTGGTCACCACATGGGATGGATGCCAGCATTACAGGTCACACCACCACGACACCTCCAATACTGATGCTTAAAGTATGACTATTAGTATCCAATTCTCTTCAACTTTGTCTTTTTAGTAAAAATGTCTAAAGTTTTATCACTCGAAAGTCCACGGTGATTGGCACATAATTTTGAACCACCGACACTGTTAACTGTAACTGCTATAATTGTGATAGTGCCTGAAACATGAAACTATTCATCTGTGCACAATAGTACATTGGTCAGAACTGGCTAGGTCATACTGCATATAATCAAATCCAAAATTCCAAAGCAAAGGCTTATTCCTTGTGTTCCCTGTATATTTATTATAGATGAGGTATAGGGGGCTATTGCATATTGCCATGGTTCTCACTGGAAGATCAATTCTGATGGAACAACTAATAGCACAAAGAAAAATGGAGGAGCAGCATGCACTGGCTCTTGAAGTCTTTTTCAGAAGTGTTCGAGGTTCTTAGCTAAAGGAGATCACGGAGCCACCCACACCTGACTTCACACAGGCAGGCGTTCGCCATCCTATCTGCCTGGAAGGAGAGAAGCCAGCACATTTGTGGACAGCTCTAAAGACTACTCTTTGTATCATTAATGCTTAAAATCTTCCTCATTGCCTTCTTTTTTCTTTTAAATAATTATTCGAGCTTTGGCTGCTTTCCCAGGCATATGAGCAGGGAACTAGGTCAGAAATGGAGTAGCTGGGATGTGAACTGGAGTCCATATGGGAAACCCACATCACAGACTGCAGCTTAACCCACAACATCACAGCCACCCACTCCTGACCCTTAATTGTTTTCTGATTAATCTATTCCATTATTTTAGGTGAAATAGTTTGTGGTTGGGCCTGGTGCAGTAGCCTAGTGGCTAAAGTCCTCGCCTTGCATGCAGCTGGGATCCCAGATAGACATCAGTTCATGTTCCAGTGGCCCTGCTTCCCACCCAGCTCTCTGCTTGTTGCCTGGGAAAGCAGTGTAGGACAGCAAGGCCTGGAGACCCTGTACCCACATGGTGAACCCAGAGGAAGCTCCTGGCTCCTGACTTCAATCAGCTCAGCTCTGACCGTTGCAGCCACTTGGGGAGTGAACCAGTGGACGGAAGATCTTTCTCTCTGTAAATCTGCCTTTGCAATAACAAAAAAAAGTGCTTTAAAAGTATATATTTTATGGTTGATATTACTGAACTGCCTGGTCCATCTACTTGATGATATTTGTAAGTAGAGATGAACATGTCGCTCTCTTTCTTAACCCTCCCGTGGCGCCCATTGCACGCTGGCTGGATAGTGAACTCGTCAAATGAACACAAGAGATGGAGTCTGCCATTCGTGTGTCTGAACTGTTGTGAATTGAGTTGTGAGTTTATCTCTTAAAGCACGGTGTTTCCTTCTTTTCAACCTTTACCTTTTTGAGTCAAGCTTTGTCGCAACAGATATACGTATAATAATAATGCACACTTGGAGGTTTTGTTCCAGTGACCAAATGAAACAACACGTGTGGAAAATACTTTAGGTTGTGCAAACTGCTGGGCAGACAGACCTACCCAAACATACATTGTCAGCCGCCAACTCCTACTCCCAGGTTGAAGTGGCTCTCGGCTCTCCATCATGGCCCACAGGCAGATTTCATGCCTCCATTGGTGCTGCTTCCATCTCCTAGGATGACCCACTCCTCCAATGAGGAAAACTCTCATTTATTTACTTATTTTTCATTTGTAAACCTTTTTAGACCTTTTGTAGATTTACAGTAGAGTTCTCGCATACGCTCTTCCCATACCCCATTCTGTTTCTGATATGATTAACATCTGACATTCGTATGATCCATTTCTTACAGTTGATGAACCCATATTACTATCTGATTGTTGACTGAAGTCCGTAACTTACATTGTGATGCGTTGTTTGTGTCAGACTGTCCTGCAGATTTTGACTTGTGTATCATGATATATCTCCATCGCTGTAATGTCAGGCAGAAACATCCTAAAGTCTTCATGTGTTCTACCTATTTATTTCTTGCCCGCTGTCCTGAGCCCCTGCCGCCACTGATCTGTTTACTCTAAGGTTGTGCCTAGCACGTTGCATGGTGGAAGAATGTTAAATGCAGCTTTTGCACTGTCTCCCTTCACCAAACATACGCTCAAGGCCTTCTAAACAGAGCTGTCCTGGACATCGGTGTGGACATTAAGTTGTCTTCACTCCTTCACTAAAAATTAAATTTGTGTGAGGCTAGAAAATTCTCTTGAATGTATGAATGAATGAACAGACAAACCTGCCAACAGACTGAAAGCATCTTAACACCTGTATAACTTTGACCAGTTGGCATGAATTGCCTTGATATCAAGATTATATGCCATATATACCAATGATTCTAAAATGTCCCTAAAGAGAGAGTAAATTTTTCTCCTATGTGTATTTTCAGAAGAGTAATAGATGGAATATATGAACATGATGATACTCCACACCACTAGTGGAGCAAGCTTCTGATGTTGCCTTTATGTTGTGGTAACATAACTTCACATTCCATATTCTAGTCATCTTCTATTATTCTTTGAAATGAATAAAACCAAACAGCAGTAGTAAGAGAAACTTAAAATTTGTTGTTGTTGTTGAGCATTCTCTATTTGCCAAACTCTGAACCAGGCTCATTTCAATGACAACTTTATCTAGTTCTCATCTCAGAGATGAAGAGCCGGAGGCTTACAGGTGTTACATAACATGCATTATCACACATATGCCATCTGAACCCATACATGTCTAATTTCCAATGTCTGTCTGTTGCCCCTCTGCCCACTGGGTTGTGGGTAGTTCATCTAGGACCTTAGGTTTATGGATATTGAACTGGCAGGGAATGCATGATGCATGTGGGTTTGGGCAGTAAAGAAGAAAAGGCAATATTTCCAATGCTGGTCACAGGTGCATTTCCCATAATTTCTCCAACCTCATGCAGTTAATCTGTCAGCAATTATGTCGAGTGTTTTCTGTATAACACTACTGCATGTTTAATCTTCCCACAAAATAGAACCCTTTTGAAAAATATACACAGCAAGGGCAAAGGCATACTAGATCGTGAGCCTAATGTTTATTGGTTGAGCATAATATTTAATGTTTAATGGCGGCGTCATCAATGTGGCCATAGTTCAAGTAGTTTAAATTTTATTTCTCAAGCTAAAAGCCTGTAAAGGTGTTCTAAGTAAATATAACCGAATTTCCTCCTCTAGCTTCAGATGCCACGTCACGGACAGACACGGCTTGTCTGTGAATGCTCAGGCCCCAGAGCAATAGGGTTGACCGGCTCCTGTGAGCCCAAGTCAGCAGCCGGAAATTACGCCTTGGCAAGAACATGAGTAATTTATGTCTTGTAGAAAGGAAAAAAAAAACTATTATCTTACTCCAACCAGAAAGTTTGTTAGCATAACTGTGTGCATTTTAGTATTCAAATATAGATGTTCCAAAATGTTTCCACTGTGGGAAGCAGCTGCTGCTATTCTAACACCAAAAACATCTCAAAGAGATTAATATACAGAGGCAGTGTGAACCTTGCTGGTGATACAGCATCTGCTTGGGGTGGGGTCTCTGATTCCCCGTAGATAGTGGAGCTTCAGATTCTCATTAGCAACTGTGTTTTAGATCTGAGTTTATTCTACAGGAACAGGAACAAGTGATTAATTTGTAATTCACTTAGCTGATAAATATCATCACATGCTATTTGCCCAGGGGCTGTAAAACACTGGACTTCATTTCCTACGGCAACTGATAGGAATATAGACGTTTGGCTGAGATGACTGATGGATTCAGTGGCCGTTGCCAGCTTGTGCTTTGTGGCGGAGCTCAGCTGCACTAGTTCATAGTCCTACAACATCCCTCCCACACCTTAGCGTGGGGCGTTTCCAGGGTCCTTTGTGGTTTACTCAGGGCATTCTCATGCTTGACTTCACCTGAACCCAGGCCAGGTTCTGTAAGCACACACAGTAGCAGTATCAGCATTGACTCACAAATAAGGCTGGCAAGACGAAGAAGCAAAATGGCTTACTAGGATTGCACAGCCAGAGCTTCTAACTCCAAATCCTGTTCTACTTTTCAACATGCCTCTTTCGTTTCAGAGGCTATGATGTGTTCTCCACATAGAGGCTGGTCTCCCAGGACCCTCGCCAGGGAGCATCCCAGCCTGACAGCACTTCCTGCTGACTGGAGGAGGCCAGGAAAGGGCTAATGTAGCGTCCTTCCCTTCCTCCAAACCTTACAGGGCAAATACCCAACTATTTCCCTTCCTCGTGTTCAGAAAGTTTTGGTCCGCCATCTCCCCGACCCCATTGGCATTTAGACACACGAAGAATCAGAACCAGAAGATCCCAGAGCTGTGATTTGGAGTTGTCATAAAACAGAAGTTGCTGAGAACAGTGATGCCTGGGTTATTGTGCTTGCCTGGAGCCTTCTACAGCCATACCCGTGCAGTGTTCAAGGGCTCACTGCCTCCAACCACACCTACCAGTTAGAGCTATCTAGTAAACTATTTACATTCCTACACATTTTGACAAGGGCTCATGATTGTGTTTGAAAACTCTGAGTTTCTGGCTTGCTGCTGGAGCCTTGACATACCTGTCTGGGAAGACGAGGTCAAGAGAAGTGAAACGGGTGAAGATCTTGGAGCTGGTCAAGGGTGGCGCTCCAGTTTTGAACCAGGTGTGACTGTTTTAAGCCACACAAGGGAAAGTGTGTTCTATCTTGAGGACAGTAAAGGTTTGTAGGTGAAAGACGATGAGGCCCACGTCTTCTCTGCCCAATGCTGGGTAGAGAAGAACCTAAAAGATAAGGTAGGGGAGCCTCCTGAGTCCCTGGGCCTGTCACAAGGAAGGAAAACAATAGGATGTTGGGGTGGGAGGGTGAGCCATAGAAAGTCCCAGGTATAGTGTGCTGGCCCGAAGTCTGAACCTCAGTCCCAAAGAGGCCCTCAAAGCAGGGCCCTTGGTCCTGGCCGTGTCCCAGCAGCACGCTGCTCCCTGACACCATCGCTGTGTTGGCCAGAGTCACACGGCTGCAGCACTGTCACTCAGTGGAGTTGTTTCTGCTCTCTTATCATCAAAGAAACAACCAAAATGCAACTTGCTGCTATTTATCTACTCCCTGCTTTTGCTTTCTAAATCAATTTTTTTGTTGTTTGGAACATCTGTGAAATGATCAAAGCAACTTAAGACAGTGTGGAACATTTTGCAGATACAGCCTTTTCAAGCACGGTGAAAATGATCTCGGTCGTTTTGATCAAGAAGTGCTATTTCACAGGCAAAGAAAGAGTAGTGTAGCAAATCCCCAATCTCCATGAAATATTAATAGCAGCATTCAGAAGCACGCAGTCATAGAGCACATCTCATCTAGAAGCGCCCCACTACAGGAGGGGCAGCACCCCTCCTTGTCATTTCCTAGCTGGAGGGCCCGGGGAGGAAGACTCGCCCTCTTGTGACATAACACACCCTTCATGCTGTGAAGAAGGGACATCATGAAGAAAGGGGCGAGGGGGCTGGTGGGCTCTAGTTATAGATAACAAAGGGAGAGAAGGCCCGGCAAACTTCCAACTCTTAGAATAAAAAGAAAGCAGAAACAAACCAGCTTTAACTTCCCTTGTGTGTTCTCTGCAAAGGAGTTGGACATGAAAACCTCGAGTCTAACCCCCCTCCCCTGTGTACTTGTTGAGATTCTAGTAACTGTGTTCACATCCCCTTTGTGTTCTCGGTTGTCCTTTCGTGGTTAACTCTACGGACATAGACTCACTTTCATTCAAACCTGCAGGACACAAAGGAATGGAATCATTTTGTGGATAAGAAATGGCCAAGTGGTTTACCAATATAAAGGGGCAGGAAAGATAGCATCCTTCCACAAAGAGATGCTGGGTTGGAAGAGCTGCCAGGTAAAAAGAGCAGAGTGTGAAGAGTCTGGGTGAGCCGGGACTGGGAGGGGGCAGACGTGAGGCTGACGGAAGCCTGATGGAGGCCACCCCATTCAGAAGCACAGGCTGTAACCCACCCACTGTCAGGCTGGAGACCCATGTCCCTGGAAACCTGCTGAAGTAGCCCACACCTGTGAAATCACATTGAAGGAACAAAGGCAAGAGAACCGTAATCTCCTATGGGTCTTGGGTCAGTCCCTTACCGTTAGTGTATCCATCTGCTTAGGAAGAGGATGAGGAGAATCAGGCATGGATTTCTCCTGCAACTGTCCTGTGTCTATCACATGAAACAATGAGTTTCGGTTTTCTTTTAACATTCTCTTGGGTCACAGAGGTTAATAGGTAGTAACAGAGACATAATGCCATAGCAAACATTGGAAAGTTTGATAAATCTTTAAGACGAATATATGGAATACAAACTGTTTCCATGAGATAAGGTCTAGAAAGCCGGTGGTTAAATTGTTGTGTTTTGTTGGGGGTGGGGGTTGCTGTTGAGTGTGTTGTTTATCTGTTCCTCTTAGGTCTGTGGACCACTGATAGAAATGCCAGTAGGAACCGGATTGATAGAGGCCAAGTCTGTGAAACGAACTGTGCTGAGACAAAACAGAGGCATTCTCTGATGTTCTTTCATTTCTCTGCAGGCAGCTTCGTCAGCCCTGAGCAGTCTGGGCCATGTGTACACAGCCATTGGAGACTACCCCAACGCCCTGGCCAGTCACAAACAGTGTGTGCTTCTCGCCAAGCAGTCCAAAGACGAACTCTCTGAAGCCCGAGAGCTTGGCAACATGGGAGCTGTGTACATTGCCATGGGTGACTTTGAGAATGCCGTGCAGTGCCACGAGCAACATCTGAAGATAGCGAAGGACCTGGGAAACAAGAGAGAGGAGGCCCGGGCCTACAGCAACCTGGGGAGTGCCTATCACTACCGGAGGAACTTTGACAAGGCCATGTCCTACCACAACTACGTGCTGGAGCTGGCGCAGGAGTTGATGGAGAAGGCTATTGAGATGCGGGCCTACGCTGGCCTAGGCCACGCTGCCAGGTGCATGCAGGATTTGGAAAGGGCCAAACAGTACCACGAGCAGCAGCTAAGCATCGCCGAGGATCTCAAAGACCGCGCTGCAGAGGGGCGAGCGTCATCCAATCTAGGTAAGCAAAAGCTTGCTTGCAAGGTGCCGCATCAGTGCCATGGGCTGGAGGCAGCCAAAGTGGACCTCTGGCTTTTGTAGGAATCTGTGTGCTTGCATTCAAAAGATCTCATTCTCTGTGTCACGTCTTTCCTTCAGATAAATTTGTGTGGACTGCTGTAAACCACACAGTCCTTGAAGGATTACCCACCACTCTGAAATGCTAGGAAAACAAACCACTTCAGCCTTCTAATCCATCTAATGGAGAATAGGCAGGCTTGCCTAATTACAGAGAAGAGGAATGAAAAGATGGCAAAAAAAAATACCCTATGTGTGACCTAAATGAAAGAGAAGTGACTAAGAATTACCAGTGAGAGGAAGTCTGAGGGGAGTTTTCCTTACAAGGATCTCTTTAGCTGGAGAATTTCTTCCCCGGAGAGATCTTAATTTTCCTCAAAATCTTATCAAATAGTGTCAGCTTTTGTACAAAGGTACAATTGTTTTTATAAAGAATCTTTTTAACTTTTTCAGTCACTCTTGATCGTACTTGGTTGCAATTGAGACCCGTAGTAGTAAGAGATAAATAACTGCTAACCGGCTACTTTTTAGAAGACGCTGTTATTTTGTCTTTGTATCCTAACGTTATTCATGTGGGCATGAAATAATCAGAAGGTACAGATGTGTCTGGAAGTATGAGCTGAGCTCATTCCTGTGCCCATGGGGTTCAGGGTGGGGAAGGAACACGGGGAAGAAGAGCCTGCTGGTTTGGGGTGCAGAAGGTCAAACCACTTGTATTACCTTACCAAACCAGGGCATTCCCCTCCCTGTTTTTTGTTTGTTTGTTTGTGTGTTTGTCATGTTAGCACCAACCTCCCTCTCCTCTTCTTAAAGAGTCGTTAGAGAAAGTCTTGCACATTCTTAGAGACGGCTCTGAAGAAGGGCTTGAGATCAGAATGATAGTCCAGCAGTCCGAGCAAGGACCATAGATGTAAGCGTTACACCGTATATGCCTTCAACAGGTGACCAGCGCTTACTGAATCCTTACTACACGCCTCATCCTGGGGTAGTTGTTGAATGGGAAAGGAAGTTTTAAAAAAGAAAACGCCCTTGCCTTCAAAGAGCTTATCGTTAACTTGTGAAAATATGATGAACAGTTAAGACAGCAACAGCCTTCCTTCCTGCTTCACAGTGCTAATGATGTTGTGCTATCATGGAATCTCCAGGAGGGGAGAGACTCTAAGGAAAGAGGAGCTTGGAACGTTTCCTGGAGAGGTTAAGTGAGGAGTAAGTGCAGTTTTCCCAGGAACAGGATATCTTTAAGGATGACAAGGGACAGATAAGGAGCTGCAGCAGGTCGGCTCCATCTCAGGGATGGTGGCATGATGATACCCTGAGGAATGTGCTGGAAGATCAGTCCGAGAATCAGGCAAGTGATACACCAGTGAACAGGAACTTGTGAAGGTTCTGCAATGTAGGCGTCAGGAAATACAGAGTAGTCAGCTGGAGGGAAGAGAGGGCATGGGACTTGCGGTTTAGAAAATTCAGTTTGTTTAGATTTTAATTTTCCTCTTATGTCAATCTTGATTAGCTGTGTTTTTCAAAAACCTTGTTTATTTCATCTAAGTTGTTGAATTTATTGGCCTAAAATTGTTTATACTATTCCCTTATTATGTTTATAGGATATATATCACCCTCTTTCATTCTTGGGGAAAAAAATGATATTGGTAGCTTGTGTTTTATACTATGCTTCCCCTTCCTGCCAGTTTTCCTAAATAGAGCGATTCTAATTCCCAGCTCATTTTCTTTCTGATCTTTTTATCTTTGTCTTCTACTTCCTTGGGACGCTCTTCGTGACTACTTGAGGTTGACTCTTAGAGCATTAATCATAGAATATTTCTTTTTTTTTTTTTAAAGCATGTGTTGTATGAGAGACGTAGTGACAGAAGGAGGGAGAGAAAAGGAGGGGGAAGAGGGAAAAACAGAGAAGAGAGAGCCTGTACTTCCTGATGATCCGAGTGTCTACAGTGATTGAGACCGGGCTGAGGCCAAAGCTCTCCCATGTGGGTGGCAGGAATCCAGTGACTTGCATTCTGACTGCTGCCTCACAGCCTCCTGAGCAGCAGGAAGCTGTTGACAAGATATGGAGCCGGGAATCAAACCCAGTTATTTCAACGTAGGTTGTGTTCGTCTTAACCGCTAGGCTAAATGCCTGCTAACCTTTTCTTTCCTAACAGAAGAGTTAAACATACGAAATTTCCTCTAAATACTGCTTTACTTAAGTCCTATAATTTTTTATTGCACTGGACCCTTGCCCTACCGACACAAACAAAAGTTTCGATTACCTGAAATCAATTGTGATCTGATAATATTAATATTTATTTTGACTGTTTCAGAGGAGAAAGATCCATTGTTGTTGGGCTCTTACTATGCCTGATCTGTAGGTTGAACTCTATCACAAGTCTAGATTATGCGTGTAATATAATAAAAAAGACATCCGTACTCCTGGTGATGCTTTATTACAGCGAAAAGACACAGAATGAAGTCACAATCAAAGGAGCGGGCACTTGGAGCAGAGTCCAGGAGACACAAAGCTTCCAGTCGTCCTCTTCCTGGGGAGGCAGGGACTGCCGGTTCTTTCAAGCAGTGCTGTGTGACATCCAGAGATTAACTGGACCTTGCTTATGTAGTGGTAGCTGGCCACTTGCAGAGGGGGGTCTTCATTTCCAGCCACCACCCCTCACTGCCCTGGAGTCTGAGCAGGTGATATGCATCCCCGAGCTGCCAAGATCAGTCTGTTTGCACAGACAGGCATGGCCAGGGTCCTTGGATCTCAGGCAGATGGCTCCAATGGCTTTGCTGAGAATGAAAAAGTCCAGGCTTCCCTTGGGGGTCTGGCTAATGCTTCACTGTACAAGATCTGTCTTGTATCTGTTAGTCCTAAAGTTTGTGCATGATTCTTTTCATGTAGCATTCAGTTCTTGTGCTAAGATTTGCTTGTTGATTCACTGCATGTACTTTCCCATTTACGTAGCTGAGCCTGGTAATGACCGCTGCTCTTAAAGCCTGGTCTGCTGAAGCTCAGTGGGTTATCTTGGAGCTAGAGTTAGTCGATTGACCACCATGTTTTACTTGTTGCCACAGCTTGATTGAGATATAATTCTCTCTTTCTCTCTCTCTCTCTCTCTCTCTCTCTCTCTCTCTCTCTCTCTCTCTCATTCTCTCTCTCTCTCTCTCACATACACACACAATTTAAAGTCTTTAGTCCAATTCAGTGTCTTTTTTTGTAATATAGTCACAGATTTATACATTGCCTTTTAAGTGTGAGCCATTTTTTAATGTTTCTGTATGTCTGGTGACATGGGATGATACCTGGGTGTTGTGAATGATATTTTACAGAAACACTGGATTCTGATACATTTCTCTTATTAGTGTTGATTTATTGTTGGTGGTAGTGTCATTTTACCAGTCTGTTAACCTGGCTGAATTCAAGTCTCATATTCCATTTTCCCTGTCTTACCACTGGATAGTAGATGTAAATCTCTATTTGGGTCTTTAAAAAAAAACCATTACTTACTTGAAAGGCAGAGAGAAGAGAGAATCTTCCACCCACTGATTCATTCCCCAAATATCTACAATAGCTGGAGCTGAGCCAGGCTGAGCCAGGAGCTTCTTCCAGGTCTGCCATGCGGATGCAGGGGTCCACACACCTGGAGCATCTTCTGCTGCTTTTCCGGTCACATCAAGAGGGAGCTGTATTGTAAGTAGGGCAGCTGGGACACAAGCCAGCACCCATATGGGATGTCAACAGTGCAGACGGAGGCAAATCTGCTGCTCCACCACGCTGGCCTCCTCTGTTTGGGTTTTCTAACTTTAACTGAGATGTTCAGATTCTGCCTTGCACAGGGTCAGAGAGAGTCAGGTAGAGTTTATACTCAAAACCCCAGACTCCTCACTGTGGCTCTCTCTAGAACAATGCTGCAGTTTTAGCCGCACCATATGGTACTGCTTCCAGCATGCACTTTGGCAAAAATAAGTAAGTACAATTTAAAAAATTAAAATAGCAGAAATAGCTCCCAGCGTTTGAAAAAATGTGAAACTTGCCTTCCAAGCTTTCTGCACCTGTGTCCAGCTATGGTTGCTTCTCTCCAGCTCCTCTGGTGGGGCTCCTGACCACCTCATGCCCCCAAAAGAGGATAGAGCTATCTGAAGGAGACCCATCTAAAAGGAGGTGCTGACCCCTCTCTCACTTGAAGCTGAAGTTCCTTGAAGTTGTTTTGAGCCCGTTGCAGTTGGATTGGCACCTTGGCCCTAACAGAGGCTGACAGTTATTAACAGGGATCTCCTGGCTAAGCGGTCACCAACAGCTCCAAGTCCCTCTGCCCAGTTCCCTTCGACACACTCAGCTCTCTGGACCATGGTGAGCCACCACTATCCTGCTGCTCATCTTCCTGATTCTCTTTCTGCATCTTCTTCACTGGCTTTTCTTGCTTCCTTTTAAAACAAAATGACCAATTTTTTGAAAATTGTAAAAGTGTGCTTGATTTTGCCAAACATTCTGAGAATACAAGCACGTCTAAATAGTAACAGCTTGGTTAGAATCTTTCCACTCCTTTCAGTCATGTACACACTCACACACAGAAATACACACGTGTGTACACAGACTGCTCATTTCTAAAATTTATGTTTTACACACCCACACACATCATTTGCAGCTACTTTTTCATTCTGCCTTCTTTCTTCAGCTTCTCATTGTGTCATTATTCAGATACCCCTCACTGTGGTTAATGGTTTCTTTCTATTGTATTACTACTCATTAGGTGTGAGTTCTTGAATTGTTTTGATTCATATGTATGTATATATATATATATATATTAAAAGCTCTGTCTTTCCTATATACATATGCACATGTACATATACATACATGAAAAGCATAGAGACAGAGACCAAGATCTTTCATCTCCCATTTCACTCTCCCAAATGCCCACAACAATCAAAGCTGGGCCCTGCTCAAACCCGGAAACCCCAACCTCCATTTTGGTTTTCCACACTGCCATGAAGGGCAGGGACTTAAGTCCTTGAGCCATCACCTGTTGTCTCGGAGGGTGCACATTTACAGGAAGCTAGAATGGGAAGCAGGGGTGGGACTTGAATCCGCGTGCTCTGAGATGGGGTGTGGGCACTTCAAGTAGCAACAAAACCAGCTTACCACTCCCTGCTCCTCTTGCTCCTTTTCTATTCTTTCTCTGTGTATCTGGCCTTGTCAATCTGTGACTGTTGCCTTGGCACACAGTGTTTGTAAAACCGTGCCTACCAACACTGACCACCTTTGCTGCCTGAGCATCGTTGTCAACGCTTCCGACAGCCCCGTGGACATTCCGTCTGTGTTTCATGCTCTTGTGTCCAAGTGACTGCATGCAAACTGTTCCTCTTGGCTTCCTAATTCTGTTGATGACTGCCCCACTGTTGCAGTTCTCTATGTTAGTTGGAACGAATCGCCTTCCATTTAGTGACCTGAAGCAACAGATTTGTGCTCTTACCCTCTTGAGCTCTGCAGTGTAAAATCTTCCTTTTCGTGCTGAGGGCATTGCTCCAATCTCTGCGTCTGTCATCACATCACTGATTCTATTCCTGACTTATGGATCCCTCCCATCAGGCCCCACGGTCCAGCATGATCTTCCTACCTCAATTTCCTTAATGTAACCACACCTGCAAATTTCTTTTCCCTGTGTAAAGTGACAGTTACAACTTCCAGCTTGTCCTACCATCCCCACCGAGAACTTACTCTAAAGCCAGTACTGGTTGTTTATTTTCTGGATGACTCCCAAGTTGATGGCCATTAAATAAATATTTGCATAAAGAACCTTCCCTCTCGCTGTCCCATCCTCGTTGCCATCTGTTGCATCAGCCTACTGGTTGGGTTGACCTCACCGCCAATCCCAGCCTCCAGGGCCTACTCCAACTCACGTATCAGAATTAGGCTCATCCAACTCCAGTAATCTGGCCACTGTCCCCATGCAACTCCCCCAGAGTGTATTTCCTTCAGCTGTTTCTTTTGCCTAGAATGCCTAACTTGTTCATCTAGGGTTTACCCATCTTTTAAGGATTGTTCCAAATGCCACTCATTGCTTGAAGCCTCTCTTGATAGCATGATACCTGCTTCCTTTGTCTGAACACTATTAACACTTTTACCCCATCTCTTGCTACAAGTTATATTTTTTAGACTGTTAAAACTATCTCTTCCGCATGAGAGTTCCTTGCAAATATGTGCTACATTCTGTAATGTAATATCTGTGAGTATTACCCCTTACACAAGTAGATATCCACTAAAATATTTGTGGTGGTTAGACTGAGCAAGCCATAGCGTATGCCAAGATGTTGTGCCTAGGTGATTGGAAGCAGAAGGAAAGCTGTGGAAAGGGAATTACTGTAGGGGGAACAGGAGAAGTTGGATTTTGAGCACTCCCATTCACTTAAAGTGACAGGAGAGAATAGAACTGGAAATGAGTATTCAGATGACATAATCCTGGTAACATCTGTGAACACAAGGAAGGAAAACCAAGCCGGGGAGACTGTGTCAAGCTCACAAAGCACAGAAGGTAGCCGGGTGAACCCTGGCAAGAAAACAGCTTCATGATCCGAGAGATGGGAACGTTTGGTACAGTGGTTAAGACACCTTGGAGGATGCCTACATCCCATTTTAGAGGGCCTGGGTTCAAGTCCTGACTCTCCTGATCCCAGGTTCCTACTCCTGCTCGGCCTGGGAAGCAGCATATGTTGGTTCAGTTACGTGGGTCCCTGCCACCCACATGGAAGACCCAACTTGACCTTGGGTATCCTGCCTTCACCCTGGCCCAGACCTGGCTTCTGCAGACATTTGGGAAGTGAACTAGTGGATGGAAGATATCTCTCTCTCTCTCTCTCTCTCTCTCTCTCTCTCTCTCTCTCTTCCTTTCTGCCTTTCAAATAAATAAGTAAATAAATACATTTTTTAAAGGATGTGGAGGGCATAACACTTATCTTAGAGAAGCAGGGAAGATGAGATTTGAATTACCTGGAAGGGTCTGTGAACAATAGAAGACCCTGTATAGGTCTGATGAAACTTGTGGAGATTGAGAAAAAGACAGAGAGAGAGGAGAGAGATTGGCCTGTCCTTTTTGGGTCAGCATGCACTGACACATTTTATCCACCATAGAACAAACAGCAATGGTTTAAGCTCCTCAGATTTCTGAAGAACAACAAGGAATAGCTTAGCTTTATTTTCTAAGCAAGTCTTCTGTGTGAAGTCAATGTTAATATCAATTTTGGCTCAAAAAGTGTCCACGTTTTCCTTTATGTTCAAAGCAGCTCTAGTTGCCAGCCAGGATCTCTGCCTCTGGTTTCTCAGTGTCCTTTGTGGTTCTAGTTTAGACAGCTTGGAATGGAATCTCAGAGGTGCTCCTGAGAGTCTCACGCCTCACCTGGGAACTGGGCAGTCCTACCTGTCTTCTCACTTTGGAGTAAACCATGGTTAGCAAAGAGAGGAGGGAGCCGTGAGAAGGAAGGATCGGCTTCTCCTCACCCTCTCCCCACCATGCTGATGAAGGTGAACACCTGGTTTGACCCCGTGCCCCAGGCATGGTGGGACACTCGGCAGGAGCCGCTGCCCACATGCATCAGCCGCAGGCCTGGCTGTGCTGGTCCAGTGCGAAAGGTGGTAAGTGCTTGCCATGAAGTCCCAGGTTGGAGACGTCCTGAGCCACATCTGGAAAACGACTCCCTGGCCCTTTGTAGTCAGACAGACCAGAAAGCAGCAAGTGTGGACAGGAAAGGGGAATGAGACTCCTGTTCACTAACTCATCTGTTCACTTACCCTTTCGCTCAGCAAATACGTGTTGGACATCACACAACAGGCTCTGTGCACTGCGTTTACTGAATAAAGCCCACACCTTTCCTGCCACTGTGGGGCTTACGGTTTTCCACTTAATGAGTGACTGTGGAAACCTGCTCTGTCCCACGTGTTTATATTCATTTTCATATTAATCCATCCCACAAACCTCTGAAGTTGAGAAGAGCGATTGATTTTAAAACATGAAAAAAACATCAAGGCCTTGGTAGTGTCATGAGATTTATAGCATAAAAGGCTCTTTAAGATCTCTTAAAATTATACCTGGACTCTTTTTTGTCTGTATTCTCAGAGCATCCTGGGAGTCCCAGGTGGAGTAGAAGTTAGCCGGCTACGTGATCGATGGACATCAGATCTCTTACGGCAGTTTCAGCTGATGGTCTCCAAAATGTAGTCTCTCACCTGTTTTCATCCTTAAAAATTAAGTTCTGGCAATCTGAGTCAGAAAATTCTGAATTTCCAAGGCCAAGTAGAATGATGTTAATTGACATTTCATATTGTCTAGATAACATACACGTATTGTCCCATAGTTAGATATTGTTTTTGAATCAATTTCATGAAGTAGCCCATTGCTGTGAATACACCTAGAACTTTTTATCCTAAAGATTCTTGTAGTAAACCACTTTTCTAGGAGAACATCTTTTGTAACGTAGTAATCACTCTCATTATTTCACATTTCAGTTCTTGTATGTTGAGTTTTTCTTTAAGTAGAAAGATAGACCTAACTTTATAGGTAAAATAGTTAAAACTGTGGGTAGTAATTAAATTACACTAATTGGATGTTCTCCCTTGGAAATTCTCAGGTAATGATACATGGGGCCATATTCTAAGCAATCCGGTAGACCTGGGAGACCTCGCGTGGAAGTTCTACACACAGCAACGGGAGTCGCTGATGCTTGTGTTTTATAAGACATGCGAGTCCTCCCAGTAACCCTGAGAGGGAGGCCATTATCAGGCTGTTTGACAATCCAGAGAGCTGGTAGAGTCCCCGTGACTCAGCTAAGACCCCAGAATCCGCAGACAGGGAGCCTGAACAAAGCTTTAGGTCTCAGGTTCCACATCCACAGATCTTTGTGTTGGAGAACAGTCCCATTGCAATGGTGCATCTTTGTGGGAGCCATGTTAGGATTACCTTGGCCAGGGATGGAAGCTAAGAATGTTCCTTCTCCCTCCGTACCCCTACCCACAGGATGATCAGGGAAGCACTCCCAGAAGGGTTATGGGTTGCGTTGTGGTGCTGGTGCCTAAGCATCCCAAGAGGAGTCCAGCCACCCTCAGGCAGGAGGGCATGTCACTCCCGGAGAAGAGTTTCTGGTTGATTACTCACACCAAGCTGGGCGCCTCCTTATAAAGTTACATCTGCCACAGGCATGAAAGTCTAGTCACTGACCCAAGGTCTGAGAGCTTTTGAGCAGCAGGGACAGGATTCAGACTCAGATCTGCAGACCATCTTCCACTGCAGGCCCGAGGTCCCTCGACAACCTGCATACTCCCTGCCCAGTGAGTGGCTCTGCTGCTGGGGAAGCGTGAACAAGACTAGGCAGATGGCCCCACGTCTAATAATAAAACCTCTGGTTTTCCTCGAAAAGCGAAAATACAGATACAAAAAAAAAAGTAAAGAAAAGAAAAGTATGTTCCAAGCTCTGAGACATATTTTTCTAGACATGTCAAAGAGTGGAGCAAGGTGTCCTTTCCCTGCCAGGGAGGAGACGTGAGGAGTGGGGAGATTCTCTGAGTACCAGAGGACCGCAGAAGATGATTCAGACCCTCATTAAGGTGATGACACGCACATCCTGCGCCAGGCCCACACCTATCAGTGCCTAATAAATATTAATAATATTTATTTGCTCCTTTAGGTTAAGATTTGTCACCCTGCTTGTCTAGACACTGCTATTTAAAAGGAGGCCATGATTTGCTTACAGATACAGAGCGTCTGTAAACACGCGAGCAGAGAGGCAGACGGGGCAGTAAATCTTGGTCGGCACGGCCCCTGGACCGCGGCAAGAGAGGCTGCAAAGCTGTTGTTGGAATAATGAAGTGGATGCTGGCTGGCAGGTCCCGCAGTTGCGTCTCCAGCAGGCAGAGTCTAGCAGTAAATTAGCTTATGTTTCAGCTTGGCAGTTGGCACTTGGTTCATTTGTAGATGCTAATTGTAATCTGATGTTATCAGCAGCAGGTAATTGAAATGGGCTTGATGAATTACTTAATTTCTTTTAATAGCTGAGTCTTCAAGAACTGAATAAAGAAGATAAGGTGATGAGGAGGAAAAACACAACAGCTCTATCTTTCTAATTAGTGCTTGGAGGTTTTTCCTTCTTTACACAAATGATTATGAACATGTGAGGCTGAATAGGTTTATGAGTCAAAAGCCCCCACAGGGGCACTTCCCATTAGGCAGCCGGGTCCTGAGCATTGATAACACTTCTGTTGGGACTTGGGAGAAATCACCTGGGAGAACATGAACTTGGCTTCCCAGGCTTAGGTGGGCCCTGCCTCCTGGGGTCCTGCCATTCCTTCAGTACCTGCTTTCCATGGCCCTTTTGCACGGACAAGCAGTGCTTGGCATCCTGTAGTGAGCACGGGGACCTTGCAGTGGTGTTAGTCCTTGGCTCCTGCCACCCACGCCCTGGCACCAGCACCTGTCACACCTGCTTGTCCCCGAGTCTTTCCATCTGCAGCATCTCCTGTGTAGCTCTTTGTTTTACAGGCAGGTAATGAGTGCAGATGTGACCTGGGTCCTGCCATCTGTGCTGGACACTGCAAGTAAGACCTATGCCATGAGACTGCCCTGAACTCTGGGTGTCTTCTAGAAGCATTCAGCTATGCCTGCCATCTCAGATCCATTCCTTGAGTAGTCTGTCTAGTTTGAGGTGACTTTGGAGGAATTTTCTTTTTTTTTTTTTTTTTAAGATTTATTTATTTTTATTGCAAAGTCAGATATACAGACAGGAGGAGAGGAAGATCTTCTGTCTTCTGATTCACTCCCCAAGTGGCCACAATGGCCAGAACTGAGCTGATCCGAAGCCAGGAGTCAGGAGCCTCTTCTGGGTCTCCCACGTGGGTGCAGGGTCCCAAGGCTTTGGCTGTCCTTGACTGCTTTCCCAGGCCATAAGCAGGGAGCTGGATAGGAAGTGGGGCCACCAGGATTAGAACCTGCGCCTATATGGGATCCCAACACGTTCAAGGAGTTTAGCTGCTAGGCCACTGTGCCGGGACCTAGAGGAATTTTCTTTTGCCTGAGTGTTGTTGTTGTTCTTGTTGTTTTACTCAAAATAACGACAAAATGCAGAACGTTAGAATCAGTTTCTTTAGGCACCTGGCTGTGATGCAGCAGGCGGTTGTGAAGCTCACCTTGAAGTCCTGCTCCCTGGAGAGGTGGCTGTGAAGGAGCTCAGCGGGGGAGGGTGAAGAGTCCGGGTCTCCAGGCCAGGACTGGGAGAAATAACCTGTAATAATATCTGCCTTGTGACTTGAGTGCTGCTCACACAGCTGTCCTTGTTTCGGGAACATTTGTCGAGCTAGATGCTTTGGGTTTTATGCCCTCCTGACTCCTCAAGGGTGTTGTAAGAGATGTGCGGGGAGGGGATTAAACGGCAAGTGTATGTTGGTGCCAAGCAGTTTGGAGCCCACACATACAAGGGCCCTTCAAAAATGAGCTCAAAAAATGCACATTATGGAAAACACTCACTGCACATGGATTCTCAGAATATTTTTGCACCAAAATAAACATCTTGTAACTCTGGTTGTTTTTTTTTTTTTTTCTGCACAATGTTTCCAATGCAGTCGTCATACTTTCAGGAAATATTTATTTATTTATTTAAGAGTCAGAGTTTCAGAGAAGGAAGGAAAAACAAAGATCTTCTATCCGCTGGTTCATTTTCCCCAGAGGACTGCTGGGCCAGGCTGAAGCTGGGACATTCATCCAATTCTCCCACATGGCTTCAGGGCCCCACCTGTCCCATTGGTAGAGAACTGGATTGGAAGTGGATCAGCTGGAACATGGACCAGTGCCCCTAGTGGGATGCCAGAGTCAGAAACTGCCACGATGCTGGCCTCAGAAGATTTTCTTATTTTATATTTTATTTGTTTTAGTTAATTTGCTTTTATTGGAAAGGCAGATATACAGAGAGATGTAGTTACAGAGAGAAAGATCTTCCATCCTTTGGTTTACTCCCCAAGCAGCCATGATGATTGCAACTGAGCCGATCCAGAGCCAGGAGCCAGGAGCCAGGAGCTTATTCCAGGTCTCCCACATGCATGCAGGGTCCCAAGGCTTTGGGCCATCCTTGACTGTTTTCCCAGGCCACAAGCAGAGAGCTGGAAGGGAAGTAGAGCAGCCAGGTTAAGAACTGGCGCCCATATGGGACCCTATGTATACAAGACGAGGACTTTAGCCACTAGGCTACCATGCCAGGCCCTCTTATTTTACTTTTAAAAAATACTTCTTTATTTGAAAGGATGAGTTACTTAGAGAGATACCGAGAAAGAAAAAAATTTTTCTTTTTTTTTTCTATCCATTGATTCATTCCATAAATGGGCACAGTAGTCAGGGCTGAACCCAAGCCAAAGTCAGGAGCCAAGGGTTTCATCCAGGTCTCCCCAGTGGATTCAGACCCCCGAGCACTGCTCCCAGGCACATAAGCAGGGAGCTGGATGGAAGGCATAGCAGCCAAGAATCAAACCAGCGCCCATATGGGGTCCAAGTGTTGCAGCAGGTGTGATCTGGTTAACTAGATGCGCCACAGCGCCAGCCAAGATAAGATTACTTTTAAAACTACATTGTATTTTGGGGGCAGGGTAGATTGGAATGGTATTCTTTTATTTTCTTTTGACTATAAATAATACTGTATGTGTCATAGGGCATAATATGGTATTTGGTTTATGTATATGTTGTAGAGGGAACAGTCAGGCTGACCAACAAACCCATCACCTTAGCTACTGTCATTGTTTGGCGCTGAGAACATTTTAGCAGTTTTGAAGTATTTAATACATACTGGCCACAATGCTGTGTGACGGGTCACTAAAATTTCTTCCTTTATCCCTCCTTACAGACCTTATAGCATTTGATGGACGTCTTCCCTTTGTCCACACCTACCCTCATCCCTTACCAAACATCCTTCTACACTGCTCATGCGAGTTCTACTCCTAAGTTTTCACCTGTAAGTGAAGCCGAGCTGTATTCGTCTTTCTGTGCTTGACTGATTCCACTTAGCAAAGTACCCTCCAGATCCATCTGTGTCATCATCTCACGTGGCAGAACTTCCTCAGTGTCATTCATACGTACCACGTTTTGTATCTGCGCTTGGAGCCACATGTAGCCTCAGGCTGCTGCAGTGTCTTGGCCGCCGGACTCAGTGGTGAGGCCTGGGAATGCAGAGAGCTCCTCAACACACTGGTCCTGTTCACATCCACGGCTTTCACCCATTGACACACCAGCTACCCAAGCCCAGATGTGTCTGCCTTCTGACACAGCTCTGTGCTCCTGCCTCCTGTGGAGCTTTGTCTGCCTCTCATAGACCTTCTCCCAAACCTGAGAGTTCCCACTGCTGGTCCGTTTCTCAAAGCGGTAGCCTGATCTGTCTCCTCAGTGCCCTACTCAGGATTGTCAATGTCATCCTGAGATGTCTTCCTCCTTCTCTCACAGCCCAGAGCCAGCTAGTCAAAAGATTGGAGGGTTCTGACTCTGTAAGCAGGTTCTAATGGATCCCAGGGTTCTTTCCTCAACTGCCTTGCCTCTTGGCCTGATCTCCATAGCTTCTTCATTTCCGCAGTGCTGAGTCTTTTTGTTTCTATGCTAAAGATCCTTCACTGGGACTGCATCTGGTATCGGGTGTGGTAGGTAAAGCTGCCACCTATAGCACCAGTATTCGATGTGGGAGCCAGTCCAGTCCTGGTTGTCCCATTTCAGGTCTAGCTCCCTACCATCGCACCCAGGAAAGCAGCAGAAGATGAGCCAAGTGCTTGCCAACCATATGGGAGACCCAGAAGGTGCCCCTGGCTCCTGCACTAGTCACTGCAGCCATTTAGGGAGTCAGTGTGTGGAAATAACAGATATTCTCTCTATCTCTCTCTCTCTCTTAAAAGCATTAAAAAAAAAAAAAAAAAGATCCTTTAGTAGCTCCTTACTGTCTTCAGGACTTCAGGATGAAATCAAAATCTTTGGCCCTGTATGTATCCTTCTCAACAGCCTTCAGCATCCCACAGGTGTTTCTTGAACACCTGTCACATGCCAAAAACTGTGCAGTGATTGGTGGACAAAACACTCAGTGTTCTCCAAACATCTGGCCTTTTTCATTCCATTCATGCCATTGACTCTGCTCTGAATGTCTGTGCATTCTTATTCTCTCACAAAGTGGCCGAAGGTCAGGTTACTCGGAGGTCTTCTGCACTCTCGTAGATTTAGCATTCATCTCTGTGTTCCACTGACATTCCATACATGACACTTAATTAACTATTATCATTGTTTTCTTACTAGATCAGAGGCTCCAAGAATGGGGGAAGATGCGCATCTTAGGTTTTGTGTCCTGGTTACCAAGTGTCTAGCACTTGGCTCACAGTGGATGTGTTTTAGTCCCTTCCCTGCTGCTATGACAAAGTACCACAGACGGGGCTAACTATAAACAATAAAAGTTGATGTAGCTCGTGGTTCTGGAGGGTGGGAAGTCCAAGACCAAAGGACTGTGTCTGATGAGGGCTATCTGGCTGAGTCAGATCAGGATGGGAGGGTAAGGGAACATGAGTGAGACAGAGAAAGAGTAGGAGCAAGCAAGTGAACACACGTGTGAAAGGCTCCCTTTTATAACAAAGCCTCTCTTGGAAAACAGCGCTAATATCGTCAGGAGAGTAGAGCGCATGACCTAGACCTCTTAAAAGGCTTCACTTCCCAATAGCACCACAGTGGTAGTTCAGTATCCGCTTTCATTATCAGAGGGGCCATGCCGGCCACAGCAATGGATAAAAGGCCGCTGAGGGCCATGCACCATGAGGAATGCCAAGAACTGATGGCTGGAGTCTGAAGCTCAAGTAATGATCACCTCTTCCCTATTTGCTGTGTTCATCCACCTGTGTCTTGCTCTTGTCAGGCCAGCTAGCATTCCTGCTGCTTCTGCCGCCAGAGCCCAGAGGGACTCGTTTTGGGGCACAGCGGCAATTTCCATAGATTTAATATTGTGCCTTGACATTCTCATCAGTGCAAATGATCTCTAAAATTCTTTACTGCTCTGCAAAGCCAAACTTCTGTGCCTTTCCCTTGGAAACAAAAATGTGTATGGAAACTGGAACTGGATTCCTAAAAGCCTTTGAAATGAACCAAAAATATAATGAGCTTGAGAAATAGCTAAAGCAGCAGGCACTGATTAGGGCTTATGGTACTGTTTTAATTTTACTCCTTGCAGTTAGGAATACTGAATCGAGCAGATTTTTCTTGTTCCTTTGTGCAGTCTTTCCCCCCGTAGCTAAATGAGACAGTCTGATTAGCAGGCTAACTAAATAGTGTATTAACCTCTTTGGATCTTCATCCAAGGGGTTTACAGAGCATGGCTAGAATGAGACCCTTTGTGCAAGTCTGAAGAATCCTAATATTTATGACTTTTGGACAAGAAAATCGCTAGGATATCCCACGGTTTCCTTCTTTTAAGTGCATGAACTTAATAGTCTATTCTGCTCTGTATTTAACATCTAGCCTTAGGAAACCAATGCTGGCTTCCCTTTTCTAGGTATTCAAATAACAGCTTCCTTAGAGAATACATGAAAAGGCCTTTGTCATCTCCCCAGCACACTTTTGAAGTGGCTCGGAAGCCACGGCAATAATGAAAGGAACGACACTTGGTTGAATGCTAATGCTGCACTTCGTGTGGCTTCTCATGCCAATGTTTCATCATTTCACTGAAAAATTCAGAAATATGGGGCTCATTATTTCCATTTAGACATGAAAGAGCCAGAGAGCACGGAGGTGAAGCTGACGGAGATCCTTTACAAAGGTGCGGGAGCACTGGGGCGTGAGCCCAGAGCTGCCTGAACCCTAAGTCCGGGCTCCCCCCGCCCCTCGTGCCACCTCGCTAAGGGAGATGACTGAACCTCCTTAGACAGAGCTCAGAGCTGGCGTTTTTAAGCAGCCAAGACACCGTGAGGTTGTGGCCGGGAAACAACAGCCAGAACGTGTGCTTGTTTTCTTGGCCCAGTCACACTCACCAGAAGCGTGGCTGCTTGGGTACCATAGCCCAGAGGCTCCCCTCTTTTCCTGTGGGAAACCCAGGGGAGACTCAAGTGCTGAAGACTCTGTTCAGCAGAAACAGTTATTTCATGGTGACTTCCAAACAGCAGCTTTCTGCCCAGCACTGTTTTCTGCGTGTTGCTCCAGAAATCCTTCTTGAGGCTTCCTCTGACACAGCAGAAATGCATTTGTTGGATTGGATAGACGCCAGCAGGCGACTTTGATTTGGTGTTGCTGACTCAGCCTGTCCCCACTTGACTTCTAAACAGCTTTGTTTGCTCTGCAAGCAGGCTCTGGGTGTTGAGTAGATTTCATGAAAAGGGTCCTTTCCGCCTTCCTGCAGAAGAGTTAAGTGACTCGGGGAAGTGAAACGCTTTGCATTTTCTAGTAAAAAATTGCATTGGTGCCATTTTAAACTGTTTCCAAGAGCAATTAAAAAGTGAAGCGACTGCTTTGTTGTAATGTGTCCAACATGCTTGTAAAGCAAGCCCCCATCAGGACAGACCCAGTGGCAAAAACAGGAACTGATCTGTGTTCTTGAGCCAGATTGTCAGAGTTGGCCACTTTATTTGAAACAACAGCAATTCTGTAATTGCCTTTCCCCGGTTCAAATGGGGAGGTTCCACCAAATCCATTATCTAATAGCGAATAAAGACAAAAGACAGCTTATAACATGGCCCAGCTGCCGGAGTGCTCTGCAGGGAGATATAATATGCTCGGTGACTCAGTAAGCAGAAGGTAATGGGCTAAAAGTTATCGAGCCCTTCACAACAAGGAGATCTGGAATCGAACCAGAAATTTCAGACTGTCAGCCTGAACAAAACAGATGGCACTCTCCAGTCCGTGGCACCATCCGGTGAGCTGGCATGTCTGCCTTGACAACTTCTGGTCCTCCTTAAACGCCTGATGGAGAAAGACATCCTCTTTGTCATCTACGTGGGGCACACGGAGTAAGACGCATCTACCCGCTAAATGCACGTCTGACCACTCTCTCTCCCCTGACCCCCGGGCTGTGTCATTCTGCATAAGCATCCAGTTAGGCTTTTTTTTTTTAATCTTCTTGTAGCAAATAAGCTACTCAGACCATGTGCTAATTTCTGCCCATTTTGGGCACCAGGAAACTCCGTTTGTGAATGGCTTACTTTAAGACTGTAGACTGTTTTTCCCAGCATACAGAGTACCCCCCTTGACATAGCATGTTTGGGAAGAATCTGAGTGCTGGGGTTGGATACACTGGCTTAGAACCCCGTTATGTCACTCACTGCCTTGGTGACCTTGGACGAGGTACTAAGCTGCTCTCTGCTTCCATGTCTTTCACTTGTGGAAAAGGGGTAATTGTAACACCTGTTTCACAAGATACCTATGAAGATTGAATGAGTTAATATATGTAAATCCCTTAGATTAAGCTGGGCACATAATAGACACCAGCACATGCTTTAATCAATACCATCGTCAGAGGTTTTTTATTTTTTTTTTATCATGTAAAGGAAGAGTTTACCATTTAGTAACACAAAAATCAGGATGCTAGAAGAAAGGTGAAAATGCTGGTAAAATAGGTCACATTTTTGCCTTTCAGAATCTCTGGATCCATTGAAAGCTGATGGTGGTTGTCAGGAGCCAGTGATTCATGTTGTCACTGGGTGTCTCCGTCTCCTGCTTACACAACTTCTGTTATCACTACTGAATGGGGGGAACTCACGGAAATAATAGCCCTGTCCTCTAGACTCTTTAAAAGCAGTCGGTCTCGGGTGGCAAGTGGGATGGAATAGAGAAGGGAGTGGGAAAAGGTGGGGAGGATTTTCCAACAGGTGGTATATGATGTCTGTACACGCAGAACTGGATATTCTAAGGCTCAAAACTGCGCTTGTGGCCTGGAGCAAAATACTGTACCTACCTGAAGTCTCTCTCCTGATGTCCGAAAGGAAAACAAAAATGTGAGAGATCGCCCTGTCCAGATGAGAATGTGGATGTGGACGAGTCATATTAATATGACTCTACTGAGCACCTAGAAGTTAGTGTGGTGTTTTGTTCTGTTCTATTCTGTTTTCCTTCCTGCAAGGTCAAGGGGGTATTTTCCTGTGAGATCGTGATGGCAATGGATGGACAAGGCATGGCTTCAAAGAAAAATGAACTCTAACCCAACCTGCTTCACATCCATGCCACCAGGATCCTTTCTGACCCTCAAGTTCCATCTTGCCCTCATTGGATGGTTGTGAGGAGGCACCGCCTCCTCTAAGAGGCTCTCTCAACTCCAAATTGGAGTGTCTTTGGACCCTTACAACACCTGGTGGCCGACCACTGGGGCGCTCCTGACCCTCATGCAGCTGTCTGCTTGTTTGCCTGTCTCCCCCTTAAGGCTTTGGTCCATGGGGGTGGTAACAGGCTCCCCCAGGGAGTGTGTTTGGATTCCCAATGCTTAGCCCTCAGTTTACAGATCTTTGATGCTATAGGAATTGACACATAGCTAACCACACACATAGCAAGCACTGAGTAAATGTTACTGCTGCTACGATACCTGACCAAGGTTGGTTCCTGCTAAAATGAGTTTACCGATGTCTTTACTCATCTTAATTAGCTGGATGTGAACATGCAGGTTTGGGTAAGGAATGCTCACAGCAAAGCAATTTCGATTTTTTCCAGAAGGCTTTCACCAAAGAAAGCAAGTAACTAACTGATTGTAATGACGAGCTTAGCTGTGGGCAGCTCTGGCCTGATCCCACTGGGTAGTACTTGAAGGTGTACCTTGCAGATTTCCACAGCACCAGCTGCTCTGAAGCCACATGAAGCCACGGCTCCCTGGGATCCTCAGAAGGAAGGGAGACGGTGGCAGCCAGAGCCCAGACAGACAATTCTGTGCCTTGGGTTGGATTGTTGCTCTGCCATTTTGAGGCTGTGTGGCCTGGGGAGAGTTCTGCCTGGCGTGTGTGATGGCATTGGGAGGAGAACTTCTAGGCTGGTTGTGAAGGGTGCAGCTCCGGAGAGGATTAAAGAGGACCGTGTTGGCAGAGTGCCCGACACATGCTTTGGGCCCCGGAGCTATGGCTGGTCCAGGATGGAGACAGCCCCTGCCATAGGGCACCATGCAGCCACTAGGCTTTGCTCCTTCATCTCCCTGCTCCCTATCTCCCCTCTTCTGAGTGATGGCAACACTCTGGAGAACTTTTAATGTAAAAAAACAAAACAAACAAAAAAAAAACTTGCAAATTCCTGAACCTACACAGATGATTGGATGTTGGTTCCCTTTGTGCTGTGGGATTTGCTAGAAGAAGTTTCTTCTTGTGCTGGTGAAAAAAATAACTTTCTTTCCTTATATGGTTCTAACTTTTGCTGAGCCTGTTTTTCCCTGTTTTAACATTTAGACCTTCTGTGTGATCTTGAAAAGCATTTTGTTTCCTTCAAAATATGTTTGTAATAACTGCAGCGGCGGTGGTGTGCACACGGTGACTTTTAGGCGTTCTCTGTCCTCACCTCACATTGTCTGCTCCCCACAATCATTTATTTATACTGTATCTTGAAAAGGAAAATAATAGGAAATAGTTGTCAGGTCTTAGTAGCCCTGTTTGACAGACACATTCAGGCTTGTTCTCAGGTTATCCTACCTTCGGGGAGATAAACACACAAGCCCGGGCTCTCCAACAGCACATCATTATGGAGTCCATCCTGGCTGTTTGCAGTGGTTGCCAAGCGCAGTCCAGCTCATGTTTCTCTTCTCTTGTATTTCATTTCCAAAGGAGCTCAAGGCTGTGTCCTCTGTCACCTTTTCCGATCATGAGCATCGATCCACCAAGGATGATTCTGTCATTTGTTTGTACGTTGACCCATCTATCCATTAGCTCATCTCTGCACCCACCTTGCCACCAAGAAGTCTGTCGGATAACATGTGGACACTTACCGCCCCGAAGCCATCACATTGCAAAGACAGAACTCACTGGGTTGTGAGGCTCAAGATGTGAGTTGGGGATCCAGATCTGCTCTTGACTCAGTGCCCACAACAAGGGAAATGACTTGCTCCAGTTCACTGACAACACAGCCTGCTCTCCCTCCAAGGTTTAGGATACATCGCAGCAGCAAATGGGACCCCACCTAAGTGCGAGGGCCAAAGGACACTTCACACGACAAATGTATACAGACGGCTCAGTGGCACACGTGCTCAGACACTTCTTTATGTCAACATTCAGGCATCCTTCTAAAAGCTGGTTATGTTCTGGGGACTGCCCTGGTGGCAGCGGTCTGTGTGAACAACTGTGTGCCCGTTGTGTCATTTTTGGGCCTGTCTGATAGTTTCCCAAATGCTACGTGTTCATTTTGTGAAAGGATGAACAGTGGTGGACAAGGCACGTCAAAAAAATGCTGGCCCTGGTTTCTCGTCTCTGCTTTTCCTTTGTTCTGTTTTTATGGCTCCAGTAACAGGAGTTTTATTACAGCAGTTTGTGTCCTCAGCTCTTTTGCTGAGGCTCTGCATAATTTATGATCTAGATTCCAAAATGTTAGTGAATTGCTCCACCAGAAATAATGGAATGTGACAGCAATGGATTCCACATTCTTGGCCCAAATATTTGTGTCTGTGGTTTACAAGTCATTTCAGAGCATGATTGCTACATTGCTCAAGCTGTTACCGAGAATGAATTCTGACAAAAGAAGAGAATTTGGATAATTATAAAAACACAAAATGGGTCTGTGCTACAGTGTTCCGCTTTTGTTGTTTCAGGAATGAGAGCATATCTCCTTCCCCTTTCCCAGCCCTGCCCCTCCCACAGACGGGGCTTTACCTCTCTGCTCCTGGCAGAATTGCCAAATGTCACCTTTGTGATTTAGGATTCGGAGTGCCGGGATTTGCTGTGTGAGAGATGAACCTGCTCTTGTGCGCCAGGATTTATCGGGCGCTTACTCCGCCTGAGCAAAGCAGGTGTCTGCCCTCACCGTGCACCTTTGAAGGCATTGCCTTGTGGGAGAGTTTCACCCATCTGGAGAGAGAGAGTCTCTGGTAAAAACAGTAACTGTGATGTCGCGCACCAGACCAGCCCAGACCTCCATCATCTCCTTAATTCCTTTTCCTTGAAATATGGTTTTATCCGGTACATCTCCTCTTTCAGAAAGATCTGGAGGTACCATCCACTTTACATGCAAATTGCTTTAAAATGACCCCAAATTACGGTTCTGTCAGGAGTTCTGAGTGGTGTCATTAAGTAACACTTTCGCCCAGTGCTGACATGGCTTCTGCTGCTTCCTTGGTTGCCGAATTAGCCGTCGGATGGAGCTGGGCGCCGAGTTCTGGAATTACATTGTCCTTCATATAGCCAAAACGAAGGCAGAAATCATCTGACCCAACTGTTCAAGACCAAATTCCAGAAACCAGGCTGATAGGAAGGAAAGCGGTTCTGTGTGGAGGAGAGAACGTTGCTTTCCTTTCTGGAGAGAGCTACTCATTCCTCTTAGCCAGTGTGTGGCCGAGTCAACCCATTAAGCAAGGTGAAGCTTCACTCTGAGACCACCTGCCCTCAACCATGGCAAGGAGGATGAGGCAGAAAGCACACGTGTGTTTCTATAACTGTTTGCTTGCTCTACCCTGTCAGTGAGGGGTCATGACAGACCCATGCCTGCACACTGGGGTCTTTAATCCATGTTTGTATGTACTACCAGCTGTATCTCTGGAACTTTCCAGGCCATTAGAGATCAAGACACACACACACAAGCAAAATCCCTGTTTGGCTTGCATTCAAGAACAGAAAAAAAACCTTGTACCAAACAAACAAGCGCTGTGAAGGAAAATAAGGCCAAGTAAGGAGAAAGAAAAGGACAGAGACTTGAGAGGAAGGGGGAGTTGGTGGTGACCGCCGGGGTATTTGAGGCGGGTGCAGTCAGGAAGGGCCTCTGTGAAGAGGCGCCATTTGAGCCAGAGAGCTGAATGAAGCAAAATGAGCTGCAGGGTGAGCCAGATGTGCGTTCAAGTCCTGACGTCGGGATTGCTCAGCGTTGGACCCATCTGAATCTGATGTGTCTTGATAAGTCCTAAAAGTGCTGTTGAAACCTACTTGTGGGAGTGAAATTGATGTTTGTTGATATCACTCCTTCTTCTCTTCTTGTTTTACATTTAAAATTAAATAGAGCTTTAAAATTCATTTCTGATTTGTGGATTTGTTTGAGTAAGTATCCAAGGGAGCTATAATAAAAGTCATATTTAGCTATACATTTAATTAATCTTCGCTGTTATTGAGGTGATTACATAAAATTGGCTGTTTCTGGAATGACCAGGCCTGTGCATTTATTTAACTTTGTGTAAATGCCCACAACACTTTTGCGCCAGTCTAGAAGTGATTTAAACAAACAAAATGTTTTCATTTTTATTTGAAAGGCAGAGAGAAGGAGAGACAGAGAGAGAAAGATCTTCTGTCTACTGGTTCACTCTGCAAATGGCCAGAATGGTCAGAGCTGAGCCAATCTGAAGCCAGGAGCTTCTTCCGGTTTCCCACATGGCTACAGGGGCTTAAGGACTTGGGCCTTCTTCTGCTGCTTTCCCAGGCCATAAACAGGGAGCTGGATCAGAAATCAAACAATTGGGACATGAACCATTGCCCATATGGGATGCTGGCACTTTCAGGTGGAGAATTAGCTTATTGAATCATGGCACCTCCCCCTAGAAGTCATTTTTAGCTGATAGAGATCTTAACCTGTTGGATCTTCAGACAGGACAGTGAGTGCCAGGAGCGCTGATCTGAGAGGCAAGTGACGGGGAGGTTCTGCACTCAGGGTTGCTCGGGCAGAACATTCCAGCAATGAGCCTGAGTGCGACTGATGCAGCTGGGTGTCACTGTCAACTCTCACTCCGTGGTAATTCCTACAGGGAATCGCTGGGACCTTAGTAGTTTCAAAGCGATCAGCTACTCCACTAATTGGGAGGCACAGCAGCCTCAAGGCTGTATCTGTTTCGTGTCCGTTTGCTTTGCGGGAGCAAAAAGCACACAAGCCCAAAGTGCGGAGTATTCCGTCATCACAGTCACCAGGCACCGCTGCGAACAGTGCTTTTTTTTTTTTTTTTTAAAGATTTTATTATTATTGGAAAGCCGGATATACAGAGAGGAGGAGAGACAGAGAGGAAGATCTTCCATCCGATGTTTCACTCCCCAAGTGAGCCGCAATGGGCCGGTGCACGCCAATCCAATGCCGGGACCAGGAACCTCTTCCGGGTCTCCCACGCGGGTGCAGGGTCCCAAAGTCTTGCCTGTCCTCGACTGCTTTCCCAGGCCACAAGCAGGGAGCTGGATGGGAAGTGGAGCTGCCGGGATTAGAACCGGCGCCCATATGGGATCCCGGGGCTTTCAAGGTGAGGACTTTAGCCGCTAAGCCACGCCGCCGGGCCCGCGAACAGTGCTTTTTGAGTCACTTTGTTTTGTTCCCCCATTCACCCCCCCACCAGCAGTCAGGGCCAGGACATTGAAACCCCATGGATGAGGCAGGTGCGTGTCTGCGATGTCATAGGCAGCCAGGGCTCCACCCAGAAACAGGCGGTTCTCCTTAGCTAGTCTCCCCACAGTGGGAGGTGCCAACGAGTGGTGTGTCTACACACAGAGATGGTCTGCATGGTGTGGTTGGTGTTGTGTTCTCAGTCCCAGTATGAACTCATGAGGAGAGAAGGGAAAGGAGCCGTGGACTCAGGGCCAAAGGCAGAGACAGCCGTGTGGGGAGCGATGCCATCACTGGGGTGGGGCGGGGAGAGCCTTGCTTTGAAACGCTTATTCAGATCCCACGTTTGAGAACCAGCAAGGAACTCGAAGCAAGGTAGAGTCCAGTCCTCTTATTGTCTAGGAAGACAAAACAAAATGGAAACTCAGCCTGGAGAGATTAAGAGGTTCAAGCCACAGAGCTGGCTGGTGGCAGGCAGCTCTGAAGCCCACGTGTGCCATGCCCAGCAAGCTGGTCTCTATGGCATCCTCTTTGCTGTCATTAGTGGGCGCTGCTTCGCCCCCTTCCTGCAGTGGGAACACTGTCGTTTGGACAGGCTCACATTGTAAAGCATGTTACTTAGTGCGCGTGTATCCTAAAAACAGTTCTGATGAAAACGCCCTTAATGAGCACAGAGATGAAGGACAGCGTAGCCTTATGACTGTGGGTTTGTCCTCACCGCTGTCGTTTCTTTGACTCGTGAACCCACCTTGGAGCTGGAGCTGTCTGAGTCCTGGAACAGCGGCTTATTCCCTACACCCATGTTCTGTTTCCCAGTGTTTCTTGTATTGCCGAGTGATAGTCTAGTTTCTTTCCCTGTCTCCTTCCCATCCTGGCTGCGGGTCTGGTCCTAAGTCTTCCACATTTATGAACTGAGTCTCCTAGCATAATGTGTGACCCACAGACAGCACTTGTTCCGTGTGCTTTTTTTTTTTTCAGAACATGTTTATACTCCATCTTCTTTAACCCCTTCAGCTCTAACCACCTCCCACTCCCTCCCCAACACTGGATGAAAGTATTGTCTCTTATCCTTAGGTGTTAGCAGCTAGGAAAATTTGGAATCTCATGAGTTATGCTCCTATTGCCTTTGTAAATATCTGTTTTGAGAACCGGTTCTCACTGCCATTCCCTGTGCGTTTGAATTCTCATCTGTTCTTTGTGTATGTCTTTAAGCTCAGCAACATCAATTTCCTTGTAATGGGGGTAGAACCCACTTGGATCTTACCCCACAAAGTGAGTCCTGTTTCGGTCTTTGTGGTGAGGCAGTAGGAGCCCAGGATGTCTCAAGTCCCGTCTGTGGGGTTATCTATGGGCAAGTTGTTTGGCTTTGAGAACTGGAGCTATTAAAGCCGGAGCTTCATTGACCAAATCAATTATCATTACAATTCCAGGCAACAGCATGTCCCTGGATTGTTTTCTGCTCCAATCATCCATGCAGATGGTGGGATGGGCTTTTGCCAGAGGAGGCATCTTGATGGTGACACTGGGATAGGAGGGAAGACATGCAGCTTCACACTTCTGAGTCCCTCGTTTTATTAGCTATTGAGGTTTCCCTTGCACAAATACTTAAAAACATTTGCTTGGTGTTTTAATTTGTGGGAGGAAGAGATTTACAGGAGCATCTGAAGGTTTTGGGATCTCATTTCCCAAGAGTCTAGCAGCACATCCTTTTACCCATTATTAAGCATTCATAAAAACAAAGAATCCTAACAGCTTTTGACAATATCTTGAGTCTTTAATGATTTCTGTCTCAGACATTTGTTCGCTTCAGACCCTGGCTGGTTGATATATAGTTCGTTCCACAGAATGAATTAAACTCATTAGAAAGTGTTTAAGGAGTGTGGTGGCTTTAAAATATGTCCCTGAATTCTTTTTATATGTGCGTGTGTATGTATAAAACCACATCTTCTTTATTTTGCATACTTTAATATAAATTTTTTTAAAACCCACCATATACAATGCCTACCCCTACTGTCAAATGAAGGAAGGACAGGGCTCCAAGGCTGTGGTTTCCTGTCTGAGACAAAAGGACAGGAGAAAAAAAAAAAAAAAGACAACTAGACATTGGCAGAGGGAGACAAAAGCAGCAGAGCCACTCCAGGCTGCCGTGAAAGCCATGGGACACTAAACACAAGGCGTGAGGTTCCCAAGCAGGAATTGCTAATCTACTCTATGCAATGCAGCCTCGTGTCTCTCTCTCTCTCTCTCTCTCTCTCTCTCTCTCTCTCTCTCTCTCTCTCTCTCTCTGTGTGTGTGTCTCTCTCTCTCCCTCTCCTCTCTCTCTCTCTCTCCGGGGAATATCTCTAGGACAGCCATGCTGGGCTCCTCTGCTCTTGCTTCGTCTCCATCAGTGCCTCGACCTGACTTGATCACGTGGGTCGATGCAGTGGGTGTTGGTCTGAGAAGCTAAAACAGAGCAGCACAACTTGAGACAGCAGTGGCAGGCAGGTCCTTGCCAGCCTGGTCACCTCAGCCTTCTGCTCTAGGGTCTCCAAGATGGGATCATCAGCATTTGACCCTCATATCGCCCATTCACAGTGTTGTTTCAAAGTGCCTGCACCTTGGTGACCCTCTCCGTGTTGGCTTTTCAGCTGCAGGTGCCAGTCACGATGCAGCAGGGTACAGGCAGGTGTACAGGAGATTGTCACTGTTTGAAGCTGCTTATCCAAGATCCTTTCTGTAAGCTTCCAGAGGATTCCAAACTTTGCCTTGCTCTCTTCCCATTTTCTTCTACTCCTTGAGAATAGGAAGAACACCACCACCCCAAGCTTTATGTTCACTGTGTGTTCATCAAGGACAGCTGTTGACGAACTGTGTCTCCACTTTGCCTCTGGCGTGGTTGGCTGCCAAGGCCTGACCCTGACAGTCTCCAGAGAAACGCTCCAGCTGAGCAAGATCTTGAAAGCCTTCCACACAGATTTTCTGTGATCAAGGAGTGCCTTGGCCTCTTTGAGATGGAGGAAGCCAATGAGAACTATAAGAAATCCTACAAGGTGTTCTCTAAAAATCTTAATCTTGGAGTGTGTAAGGACGCCACTCACCAAGGATGCTGTCCTGAGCTGCTCTGCTCTCCAAGTTCCTCTTCTGGAGAAGCATTGACTTCTGTCTCACGTAACAGAGACACAGAAGTATATACCATGATGTCCCTGGTGAGAGCAAAGAGCAGGTGGCCAACTCTGCTTTGGGGGAACAAGCACAGACGATGGACTTTGATGTCGTGTTTAAGACTAAGTCTGCTGACAAGTAATATGGGCATTGGCTCATGGGCTTTGATGGGAAGAACCTTCAGTCAGTAAGGGAAGAGGGCCTGGAGCTGTGTGAGGATGATCCACTAACTCTTTAACACCCTGCTCTTTCCCTTGCACATGGACCAGGCTGAGGGACTGCCATCATCCCCAGAGGATATGGAAGACATTATGGGCATGACCACTGAGGAGGGTCAGAGCAAGGAGGCAGGTGTGCATGGCCCTCTTCCTCTTGGGTCACTCCTATGCGGGCAGTCAGCCACCATGTTTTGGGACTCCTGAAACTTAACCTTCCTCTGGAGTAGAGTAGGTGTTCCCTCAGAATCAAGTCTCTAAGCTTACTCAGGTATAGTGGGTAAAGCCACTGCTTGCAGTACAGCACCCCATTTGAGCTCTGGATTGAATCCCAGCTGCTCCACTTCCAACCCAGCACCCTGCTAATGCTTCTAGGGAAGCAGCAGAGGATAAACCAAGTGCTTGAGTCCTCTGCACCCACGTGGGAGACCTGGAAGGAACTCTGGTCTCCAGGCTTTGCCCTGGCCCAATTCCAGCCATTGCAGCCGTTTGGGGAGTAAACTAATGGAAGGAAGACCACTCTCTGTGTGTCTTGATCTGTCTCTCTAACTCAGCCTTTTAATAAATACATACATTTAAAAAAAAAAGCATAGCTACCCCTAGCACTTGAGGCTGCTCCAGCAATGGGAGGCACAATCTTCAGGAAGTGTGGTTATAGAGTGAACTTGTTGGTCTGTTCTTTACACCTACCAGAGAAGGAAAGAGGAGAGGCAGAGAGTGGGATGAGGAAGTGAAAATTGGCCCTCTTCTATGAGAGAGAATGAATTACTCATTGACAAGTCAAGGATGACAATTTCCTGCGACATGTTGAGAAGCTGGGCTTGAGACAATTCTCTCAGCCCCCTTGCGAGAGGGCTGCCTGTGGAGGAGGAGGCCCAGAACATAGGCTGTGGAGTGTAACTCCATGGACAATTTTCAGAGATACAGCATCAGAGAACTGGGCTGTGGGGAGGTTTTTCCACAGGGTCCCCAAAGAACTTACAAAAGACCCCCCCCACAGATGGGGCCAGCATTTGAATGCCTGCCATGAAGGCTACATCAGTAGTTTCCACTTTGGGGGCAAAAAGCCTACAGTCAAGACAATCCTCATTAATTAAGAATCGTGATCTAGTTCCATATCCCTGGCTCCCCACTCTGGAGGAGGGAGGGAGGGAGTATCTCTCTACTATTATTTTCTGGCAGAATCTCAGCACGCCCTCCTGCGTGTTGCGTAGGATGAAGGTCGTGCACCCAAGGTGCCCAGCTTCCTCCTGGTGAAGAAATGACTGCTATTGGGCAACCAAGTGTGAGGCCGTGAGGAGAAGAGAATGCAGTCCTGCAGCCTGCTGCAGCTGCTTGGGTGACTGGGCGCAGAGCGGAGCCTCCTGCTGGCTCACCTCAGACATGCAGTGTGAGCACGGAACAGACCTCCGTGTAATCCTCCTGACCCCTAGCCACCTTTGTGACAGCATATGCTCGCCAGCCCTAATTAGTACAAGCAGGGGGCACCGCGGTGGCAGGCCGTCCCCACCAGATGTTTCCCTGGACATCTGGAGCTCAGTGGAGAAGTTACGTCTTGAATCTGAGGTCTGCGCAGCCCGAGCGAGCTTCAGAGAGCAGCACTGCTCCAAGCGTATACCACAGGCAGCCCAGGGTGACCTGTGCAGGAGACCAGAGCATCTCGAAACCTTCCTAGACATTGGATGTTGCTACAACATTTTGCTGTATTTGCCAAAAATTCCCAAACTGATCCTTCATCCATATGATTTGGGTATATACTGTAGTATATTTTATATCCGTTTTAGCCAATTATAAGTAAGAGAGGAATAAGTTTTAGTGTTCCTTTCATATTTTAAAAATACTTATTCCACATGTCCACTTTGTTCCTAAGGCTTCCTTTAAATTTTTTTTCTTTTTTATTGTCACCTTAGTGGAAGGCAGAGAGACACAGACATGGAGAGGCAGACAGAGGTCTTCTTCCATTAAATTCAGTCCCCAGATGGTTGCAATAGCCAGAGCTGGGCCAAAACAAAGCCAGAAACTCAGTCTGGGTCTCCCATGTGGGTGGCAGAGAGCTCCTTAGTTGAGCCACTGACCCTACCTGCCAGGGAGTGCAGAAACTGGAAACTGGAATCAGAAGCTGCAGCGGGGACTTGAATCCGGACACTCCGATGGGGGTTGAGGGGTACAGGCATCCCAGCCAACATCTGAGCTGTGGTACCAGACACCTGCCCCTCTGAGGTTTCTGGATCTTTCTTTTGGAATGATCCTGATGGGGTCAACATTGTCACAGTCCTCATGGATACCCGGAGATGTAAATCCCCTTCATGTCATCCTTCACTTCCGAAGGTCATGTCACCTCGTCACTGTTCTCTGAGCACTTGCTTCCCAAGGTTGTGCTCCCTTGAAGCCTGCCTACTCCTCCACCCCCTGAAATCCAGAGGAGCCCTACCCGTGCTTCAAATGCCTTTTGCTAAAGTCACTGATGATCTTCTAGATGCTCTAAATGCCAAATCAGTTAACTTACCCTCTCGTTTCATTTACTTGAATTCCCTGCTCTGTCTGTCACGTGCCCATTCTGGGTTGCTCCTTCATTTGGCTGCCAGAATTCTCCTGGCCTGGAGTCATAACTCCTTAACAACTTCGCCTTATCAAAACTATGCATCAGTCATTTGCAGAGTACAATCTTTGAAATATATTTCATTATTGGATGTAATATGATACTATACAGATTTTGTAAAGAATTCTTTTATAATGTAAATAAGCGTTTTCTTAGTTGCTAAACAATTTTATCATAGTTATTTGTAAATGAAGTAATAACTAGAAATCAAACGTACACACAGGGTCGCATGAGTGGATTCACTCTTAATTTCTCTTCATCCCAAAGCAGCGTGAAATTATGACTTCACTTCAAATCATTTCAATTTTATTTTATTTGCTTCAGTCCTCATTTACGGAAATGCTTTCCATTTGTTAAGCACTGGGAACAATAATTCTTTATCAGAGAGATGAAGTGACTTCCTCAAGATTGTACAGCCAACTTACTTTTCTAGGAAGATGAAATAGACATACTTTCTGTGTGCCTTCCACTAAGAACAATGAAAGTCATGGGTTTCTATATAAAACAAGGGGATTCAGAAAGGTAGAGAGAAGAAGGCAAGCCAGCAAGGGACCTCAGGTCACAGGGTAGAATGTGGGGTGAATTCCTGGGATTTTCTTTTTGCCTTGTCTCTCCAACACTGGACAGTGGAGAAATCAGTAACCTGGGAATGCCAATGGGTATGGATGAGAGAGAGAGAGAGAGAGAGAGAGAGACCCTGAGAAGAGCCAAAGATTCAGAAAACTGTGAGCCCTCCTCCTGCCTCGCATCCCACCAGCAAAGGCTGGATAACAAGTCCACACCCTCCCACTTGCCAGGCTGTAGCGAGGCAGCCTAACCCCCTCCTGGGGGTAGTGTCAGAGAAGATCCAAGTGGATGCTGGGACTTCCATCACTTTTAAAGTAGAAATGAGCTCCCTCAACCTGGAGGAGCCTGGTTGTCCTCCCCCGCTCTAACCCCATTGATTGGCAACAGTTCCTTCCTCATGCTCTCTGGGGTCATGTCAGAGGAGACCTCATGGAGAGGAAGAACTTTCATCGCCACCAGGAGTAATGAGGTCAGCCCTCTTGACCCCCTCCCAGTGTCGCTGGGGACCACGTGGAGCCCTCAGATTGTACCTCGGCACAGCAGTAATGAAGAAACCCCTCCTTCTCCTCTCTGGAAGATCACTGGAGAATCAGGACTTCCCAGCAGTATCAAGGTCACTCTCTACCCAGGGTACCAGTAGAGCCACGTGGCGTACAATCATGAGGTATCAGCACAGGGCCTGTTAAAGGGGCTGAATTCCCACCCCTACCTATAAAACAAGGAGTTACTTCTCTAAAAATGCTGGAACCTATAGGGACTTAGCAAGGTAGAGAGAAGGCAGAGTAGCCATGTGCTGAGACTCCCAAAGAATAATGTATTTAAGCTCCCTGAGGGGTAGGCCAAGTAGAGAAATTAACTTGCACCCCACAGTTCAAACATAGGGGCAATCATCCAGCCCCACCCTACTTTACACACAACATTGAAATGATATTTAAAGTCTTAAAATATAAAAAGTATTCAGGTTTTAAACAAAACCCACTCATTAAACCAAGAACCAGGAATATCTCAAATATAGTGAGAAATCAGTAGATGCTTACAGCAAGATCACACTGCTGTTAGAATTATCTGGCAAAGATTTTGTTTATTATTCTCTGAAAGGAGGAGAGGGAAGGGAAGACGAGGAGGAAAGAGAGAGAAAGAGAGATCTCGAATGCACTGATTCATAATCCAAACGCTTTCCAACCAGTGTGGGTCAGCCCAAAGCCAGGAGCCTGGAACTTATTTCAGGTCCCCCATGTGTGTGGCCGGGCCGAAGTACCTGGGCCATCAAATGCCGGCTCCCGGGGTGCATATTAGAAAAAGCGATTTGAACCAGAACCAGGACTTGATCCCAGGAATTCCAGTATGAGATGCAGGTGTCCCAGGTGGTGTCTTAACTGCTGCACCCAACGCAACAAGCGTTTTAAACATCATAAAATGCTTCAGTGAATAATTATGAATACGCTTAAAACTAATGGGAAAACAGTGACCAGTCTCAACAAAGGAATAGGAGCTACACACACATATGTATTCATATATATACACATATATGTATATATGAATTTTAGAACAGAACATACTAGAAGTTAAATAAAAGGCTCAACAACAGCCTGAAAAAGACAAAAGAAGAAATCAATGAACTGGAAGATGGGATAATAGAAATTGCCTAATCTGTGTACTAGATAAAATAGACTGAAAAAAAATAGTAAGGACTTAGCATCCATGTCAAATGAGACTCAGAAATGGGAATGGGACTTCAAAAGTGTTTGAGGAAATAACGGGGACCAGCACTGCGGCATAATAGGTTAAGCCACCACCTGCAAGTCCAGGCTGCCCTGCATCCAGGGAAGCTCCTTGCTGATGCTCCCAGGAAAGACACAGAGACATGACCCGTGTTCCTGGCACCCTGACCCCATGTGGAAGACCAGGATGAAGTTTCTGGCTCCTGGCTTTGGACTGGCCCAACCCTGTTCATTGTGGTCATCTGGGAAGTGAACCAGCAGATAGAAAATCAGTCTCTCCCTCTCTTTCTCTCTCATTCTAGCTCTTTCAAACAAATAAAACAAGTGTTAGTGGAGGAAAATGACTGAAATTTTCCCACATTGTTGAAAACAAATCTACATATTGAAGAAATTGAATGAGCCCTAATAGAATAAACCCAAAACATGTACACTAAGATGCTTTGTACAAAACTGAGAAAACTGAGGCTAGACAACCAATGAGAAACATATGGGAAAAAAAACAACTCAAATGACAGTGGAATTTAAAACCACAGGAAGCGGTGGAACATTTTTCAAATGCTGAAAAAGAAAAGTACCATGTCAAGCTAGACTTCCACATCCAGCAAGAATGCAAACCTGGCCCGGCACGGTAGCATAGCGACTAAATCCTCACCCTGCCTGTGTCAGGATCCCATTTAGACCGCTCGTGTCCCAGCTACTCCATTTCCCATCCATAATCCTGCTTGTGGCCTGGGAAAGCAATTGAGGACAGCCCAAAGCCTTGGGACCCTGTACCTGCATGCGAGACCTGGAAGAAGCTCCTGGCTCCTGACTTCAGATCAGCTCATATTGTGGGCCATCCTCTATTGCTTTCCCAGGTCATAAACAGGGAGGCTGGATGGGAAGCAGAGCAGCCAGGATACGAGTCAGCGCCCAGATGGGATCCCGGCACATCCAAGGCGAGGACTTTAGCCACTAGACTACCACGCTAGTTCCGAACCTCAGCAATCCTAAAATAATTGAAATCCTACTGAATATGTTCTCTGACAATAACAAACCAACCTAGCAATCAGTAGTAGAAACTGTAAAATTTCCAGACATTTGGGAACTAAGCTAAGCATTTAAAAAAAAAATTCATCTTTGGATCCAAGAGAAGTTTTCAGGAGCATAAAAAAAATTAAATCTAATCAAAAATATCACAATTGATGGGACTTAACTAAAGCAGCTCAGCTAAAGGGGAACTCAGAATACTAAATGCTTATATGATAAAAAACAAAAAATGTCAAAACAGTGATCTAAATTACCACCCCAAGAACCTAGAAAAAAAATAAAAAGAAGGCTTTGACATAAGCACAAAGCACCAAACGAAGGACGCAATAAAGATTACAGCAGAAATCAATGAAACGGAAAAAAACAAGACCATAAAGTAACAGAAAAACAATAGAGACCGTCGGTAGGACTAAGAGCAGGTTCTTTGAAAAGATCAATTAAATTGACAGACTTGTAGCAAAACTAATAAAGAAAAATGAGAAAAGGCACAAATCACTAATACTGGGAATGAAACAGAAGCTATCACGCAGACCCTGGAAACATCAAAAGGAATAAGAAATGCAATGAACAACTCTCTAAATTTGATAACGGCAGCAACTTGGACCGATGCTTTGAAAAAGCAATTATTTGAGTAGAGCTATAACCGCTAAGAAAATGAAATTCACAATTAAAAACTTTCCCCAAGGGGCTGGAGACACAAGCCATGGCAACCACGCGAATGGTCGCGATGGCATCTGTGACTGAAGAGGAAGGCGCAGAACTGATACCAGTGGTACGATGTTGGTCAGATTTTACAGCGGAGAGCTGAGGACCAAGTGATTGGATAGTAAGGGTAAGCAGAGGAGAGAAATCGGAAGTGACTGAAAAGCTTTAGGGTTGATGTGCTGTTAATTGAGATAAACTAAAAATGAAGAAGGGGCAGATTCCTCGTCTGTATTAGTCTAATATATATTTAGGTGTCATCTTGAAGATATATTTTTATGGGCCTGTGCTGTGGTATATCAGGCTAAACCTCCACCTGCAACGCTGGCATCCCCATGGGCACTGGTTCGTGTCCCAGCGGTTCTACTTCCCATCCAGCACCCTGCTTTGGAAAGCAGCAGAGGATTGTTTAAGTCCTTGAGCCTCTGAGCTCATGTGAGAAGCCTGGAAGAAGCTCCTGGCTCCTGGCTTCACATTGGCTCGGCTCTGGCCATGGCAAGCATTTGGGAAGTGAACCAGCAGATGGAAGATTTCTCTAGCCATCTGTCTCTTCTGTGTGTGTGTGTGTGTGTTTCTATATATCTCCATCTCTCTGTAGCTGTGTCTTTTAGATAAAAATAAATCTTAAAAAAAAAAAAAAAAAACAAGAAAAAACTTTCCCCAAAAGAAATCCACAGTTGTAGGCAATTTCCCTGGTGAATTCTGCGAAACATTTAAAGAATCAATGCAAATGCTACACAAAATCTAAGGGAGAATACTTCAGAACCGATTCTACAAAATCACTCTTGCCCTGTTAGTAAAACAATTCAAAGATTTTACAGATATCTGTGTATGTCCATGTGGTGTATAATGAATTAGATAAAAAACACTCTCAAAATTATTAGATAGAATTTAGCAATATGTAAGAATTGTACATCATTTTAAATATTTATGTATTTAGTTATTGTTTGTCTGAAAGTTAGAGATAAGAGAGGAGACAGGGACAGAACTCTTCCACCAACTGGCTCAATGCCCACATGGCCACAATGACCATTACTAGGCCAGGCTGAAACCAGGAGCCAGGAGCTTCTCCCAGGTCTTCCATACACCAAGCAAAGGCCCAACAACCTGGGATATCTTCCACTGCTTTCCCCAGGCCATTAGCAGGGAGTTTTAACAGAAATGGAGCAGTCAGGATGTGAACCAATGTCCCTATGTGCTGGCTGGTGTTGCAGACTGCAACTTTACACACTGTGCCACCATCCTGGCCCCAAGAATTATGCACTGTGACCCCCAATTTCTTTTCATTATGTAAAAGAAAGACTTATAGAGAGACCTCCCATCTGCCAGTTTACGCCCTAAATCCCCACAGTGGCCAGGACTGAGCTGGGCCAGTAATGTAGTCCAGGTCCACATGAGTACCAGGAACCCAATTACTTGGTCCTCTTGGCTGCTGCCCAGGAACTGTATCAGCAGGAAGTGGGCACCAGCAGCTCAAGACAGGTATGGAAGGCAGGTTCTCCGATGTGCAATGTGGGCATCTCAGTAAGACCAAAGGACAGCGTGATGATAGTGAGAGCCACGGAGGACACAGAGCAGTGCGGGTTCTTCCGCATGGCTGTGAGGGTGCAAATGGTACAGCCGTGCTGACTCAGGAGATGCTCTCCTGGGTACGGAACAGTCTCTGTACTCTCTGCCATTCCTTAGGAGATTACTGAAAGTGGGTGGGTGCAGTGTGTGCGCATGGGGATCGCAGAGCCAGCCACAATTGGTCACCTAAAGCTTGCTTGCCATACTAAACCCCTATTCCTCTTAAAATCCCCAAATGCCAACTCTTAGGCCAGAACAAATGGATTCTCTTGATTCTTGAATGTGTCTGACTTTTTAGGAGGAGCTGGAACGATTTTCAAGACCCACCAGCACATTCTGTACTTACGTAGATATGAGTTGTCTGAAATGTTTGGGATGTCGTCTGCCTTTTGGTTCAGTCAGCCTGTGATCTGGGTGTCGCTGCCCAGGGAAGTCTTCCAACAGCGTCTGACTCTTGGCGGAAAATTAAAACATGAGTGTGCCCTGGAATTCATGTTAGAACTAGAAAGGCTTTTCATAAAATAGCATTCAGTCTAACTCTTTTACTTTATAGATGAGAAAAGTTATGTTTGAGGAGGATTTTTTTAAATTATTTTTTAAATTTATGTAACATGAATGGATCTCTTGTTTTTCACGATACAGATTTAGAAGCATAGGAGTTCTTCCCCCTTCCTACCTCCCTCTTACAAAGATTGGGACCATTTCACAAATTTACATGTCATCTTTGCACATGGGGGAGCACGCTAATATTCTCTGTACCGTTCCCGTTTTATTGTATGTGCTGCCAAAGCAAGCGCCAGGGGGAGGGTTTTTGACTCATTTGAGATCATACAACAGATTTCAAAGTTTCAAAGTTCAGCCCAGAGGAGAGCCCGTTCCTCCTGGCTGGATGCTACCTGCTGTCCTGGGGGTGCTGTAAGTGTGTTCATGAAGTACACTGGACTTACGTCCTGGGGGTGCTGTAAGTGTGTTCATGAAGTACACTGGACTTACGTCCTGGGGGTGCTGTAAGTGTGTTCATGAAGTACACTGGACTTACGTCCTGGGGGTGCTGTAAGTGTGTTCACGAAGCACACTGGACTTACGTCCTGGGGGTGCTGTAAGTGTGTTCATGAAGTACACTGGACTTATGTCCTGGGGGTGCTGTAAGTGTGTTATGAAGTACACTGGACTTATGTTCACTATTTCTGTTTTGAAGGAGTCGCCTGTGTAAGGTGTGTGGTGGTCTTCCGTGGCTCCCACCAGGCCACTCTTAGGAATTGGTATCTGTAAAAATGAGCATCCCAAGCTGCAGTCAGTTATTTGATGTCTTACATTTCCCTTCTTGTCTGTTTTTTTTTTTCTTTATTTTATTGCAAATAGTTGAGCATGTTACCTTTTCCTACAGTGTGAACCCTGGAGACTGCGGGCACAGCACAGATGAGCTGTCTGTAACTTGCTTGGCACCACAGCTTGCAAGTTCTGAAATCCATGGAGTCATGAGTGGGTGTTTTTTCCTAGTGCTGACTCAGAGATTAGTCCAGCAAGAGAAGAAAATAATCAGAACCAGTACATGGAACCTTCATTCTATAAAATAAAAATTAAAATAGTAGCCATTTACTGAGCAAGATTCTGTTCCTAGCTCTGCATTAAGTCTTTAATTTGCACATCTCTTACTGCTTAGAACAGCCATGTCTAGGTAGATGCCATTACCATTTCATAGATGACGAAATGAGGCCCAAGATCATGGCCTTGGTATATGGCTGACACACAAAATTATCAGGACACTGACCTTCAGCCACAAATACAGATCTGAGGAGAACTATGAATTTTTGCTTTTGCTTTTTAAAGACTGTCCAAATTTATCTGAAAGGCAGACCGATGGCGGGAAGGAGAGATAAAGAGAGAAAGGGATCCTCCATCCCCTTGGTGACTCCCCCACATGGCCACGCTGCCTGAAGTCAGGATCCTGGAACTCCATCTGGGTCTCCTATGTGGGGGTCAGAAATCTAAGCACGTGGGCCATCTTCCACTGCTTTCCCTGGCACATCAGCAAGGAGCTGGATCAAAAGTGGAGCAGTCAGGGAATCAAACTTGGGTTCTGATATGGGATACTGGCATCTTGGGTCCTGGCTTAAGCAGCTGTGCCAGAGTGCTCGCCCTTGCTTTCTGATATTTGTATTTACAGCCTCTCAGGATAATACCTAATTTTCTAGATGAACATTCCAAGACAGAAAGGCTTTCTTGGATTTTTTTCACAGTCCTCACGTGAACATCTCTCCCTTACCTCACTCCAGATGGAGTTCTTGCTCCTGACATAAGCCCGATCGCAGTTGTTTAACTGTGGCAGCCATTTAGAAAGTGAATTGGCTAATGGAAGATTCTCTGTTTTTCTCTCTCTCTCCTTCCCAAACCCTACACCCAGCCTTTCAAAGAAATATATAATTTAAAAAAAAGAATTTGAGAAGATGTATGTAGACTATATGCAAATACTGTGACATTTCATATGCTGAACTTGAGTCCCGAGTCCAGTGCTTTTGATACTCAGAATTGCGCAAGGGGATGACTGAGCATCTTCCTCTGTCTTTGACAGTAATGACTTCTGGCTTCCTTGTGTGTTTTAGAATTAGCTATTGTAATTTAGGAAAAAGTATCCAAAGTATTGATTTTTTTTTTATCCTGTCTTTGCTGGTTACTGGTGAAGGCGTGTCTGTTAAAGAGAGAGAGAAAAGAAAAATAAGCAAGCAAACTAATCCAACAACAGGCATCCATGGGGAGAAAGGAGCATGCGTTAGAGCTGAGTAGCAGGGATCCCATCCACCCATGTAGCAAAATGAAAAAATCCAGATTTTCCAAAAGACAAAGCACTTTCAAGGCTGGTTTGCAAAGTTATCTTCCATAGGAGGGAAAAAAAAAACCTTGTCTAGTCAGTTCTCTCCCCACATATGCGTTCTCCCAGAGGGTTTTTCAGGCCCCATCTCTCCAAGGATATTTTTACATGTAAAGCTGGATGCATATGTATAAAGCTAACCCCTCCCCACTGCCATGCTGATGGGGTGCTCCTAGTGTTGGCACTGCTAAGGAGGAACAGCACCCTTAGGAAGATAACACCTCTAAAGCATCAAAGAAGCAGTTTCTTGTTACCCTCTCAAAAACCCTAGAAGAGACACAGAGGTCATTGGAGGTAGTGATGAATCCTCGCTTGGTTTCAGGAGCAGAGCTCAGACTCTTTAATTCCTAAGGAAGGAAAGTTCACACTGTTGTGATCCGGATGTGTGTTCATCAGGTTGAACTGAATTGATGGTGAGTGCCCAAAAGGGTAGAGGGAAGACTAGAAGGTCAAATAACCACCTTGAACTTTGAGTTTTCCCATATAGAATGTCTGGTTCAGTACAGTTCCTTGAAAGAGGTTGAGCTTGCCGTGAAGCCCCTCAAGATTTAAAAAAAAAAAAATTGAACATTCAACAGAATAGTTAAAATGATGGTATTTCCTAAAAGCGTGTGAAGGAAATGCTAGCTGTGCTTCCCGTCTGGAAAGAGCTTTACCACGGAGTCTGGGACTCCCGGTGTGGGCCCTGGATCAGTAGCATCTCATCTCCTGGGAACTTGTTAGAAATTCCAAATCTTGCGGGTTTGGTCCCACCTTAGACCTGGCAATCAACCCTCTGTATGTTAACAAGGTCCCCTGTGATTCGCAAGCATGTCCTGCCTGGAGATACCTTGGTCTGCAAAGTACTTTACTCCCATCATCTTCGCTGCTAGTGTTGTGTGGAGGTGGAAGGCAGCGAAGCAGCCCTACCGCAGACAGGAATCATCTCCCCCAGGGGGAAGGAGCTACGGAAAGGGACAGTACCTACAGCTCCTTAGGTCCCCGCTATGTGCCGGGGCACTCCACACAGATCATCACATTCGCTTTATCCTCCCCACACCTGGGGCTCCCTTGTTCACTTGAGGAAACGCAGCTCAAGGGTGTGAGTAACTTGCCTAAGACCACACAGCCCAGAAGTGCTAGAGCCAAGGTGGTTCCCTGAGCTTGGTGGGCCTGCTCTTTCCAGGTGTTTGGCAACGCACTGAAGTGAAAAGGGATTAACAGCTTTGGATACAGCCTTGGTTGCATTTTGGAAAAACCCTGGGAGCACTACAGAATCAGGGATTCCGATTTAATTGGTTTGAGATCTGGCCCAGTAATGAGATTTCCAAAGCTTCCTTTGGCAATTCTAATTGGTACCCCCAAGATTGAGAACCCTTGTTAGCAAGACCTCCACCCAGGAACATCTCTCCTGCCTCCATTCACTCGTGGCAAGGGTATTCTCTGAGATTGTGACCATAAGGAGCACCAGATAAGTGGCTATTAGCTCCTACAGCATCTAGACGCATTGTTAACAGGCATCAGTTAGGTTGTGTCCACGTGTCCAGAGAGACAACCTGATCACACAAGTGTCCAGATTGGGCTGTGCCCGGCTTTAGACATCTGTGTCACAAGTACAGTTCTCTGTGTGATGACTTGCTCTGCCATGTTATGACAGCCCGGCTTGCTCTCTTGCTGCAGGTCTTGTGACTAGGCCTGCAGTTGCTCTCAGCCCACTTTCTATGGCTAAAAGTTGACCAGAGGTCTTATCCTGTTCCATCCCTTAGTGATAGGAGCTGGCCCTTGTCTTTCCATAGTACTGAGTGTCATCCTTGCCTTTCTCTATTTCTCAGATGAGCAAACAGGTGCAAAGAAATGAAGCCATTTACTGTACAACTGAAAGTCATTTCAAACATCTTATGTCCTTGTGACTTTACTGTGTTTTCTGGTAGTGGGGAGGGTGTAGTCCTAGAGAACTCGACCAGGGGTGCATGAGAGGGTGGGTTTGGATTCCAGTCGGCTCAACAAACACTTAGGGAAGCTCTGATTAGGGGCAGACTCAGAGCTCAGCCTCAGCAGCCTGACAGTGGAGAAGGCCAAGTTGTTCTCTCCCTGGAGCTCCCAGTTTGGAGGCACAAAGAAATAGGCACACGCAGTGCTGCCCAGCAGGAAGAACCTGCAAACCACACACAAACCTTTTGAATGACTTCATTGTAAAAGGCTAAGGGAAGGATGATATCCATTTTAATAATTTATTATTTTATAAAAGTGATTCTATAATTGATATGAAAATGGCATTTCACAGGCTGGCGTTGTGGCATGTCAAGTAAAACCACGTTGACACCAGCATCCTATATGGGCACCAGTTCAGGTCCCGGCTGCTGCACTTCTGATCTAACTCACAGCCAATGGTCTGGGAAAGCCCGAATGCCTGGGCCCCTGCTCCTCCCACCTGAGGGACTCGGAGGAGACTCCTGGTTTTGGATTGGCTCAGCTTTGGCCGTTGTGGTCATTGGGCACCAGTGGATGAAGACTCATTTTTCTTTCTCTCTCCGCAACTCTGTCTTTCAAATAATTGATCTTAAAAAAAAAAAAAAAAAAAAGACCTCTTAGAGCCTTTTCTCATACTGAGTTTTGAAATTCTGTTTCTATTTAAAGCATCTTTTAAAAAGATTTGCGTATTTTTATTGGAAAGGCAGATTTACAGAGAGAAGGAGAGACAGAAAAATCTTCCACCTGCTGGTTCACTCCCCAAATGGCTACAGTGGTTGGGCTGAGCAGACCCAAAGCCAGAACCAGGAGCTTCTTCTTGGTATCCCAGGCAAATGCAAGATCCCACAGCTTTTGGGCATCCTCTACTGCTTTCCCAGGCCAGATGCAGGGCCTCAAGGCTTTGGGCCTTCCTCTACTGCTTTCCCAGGCCAGATCCAGGGAGCTGGATGGGAAGGGGAGCACCTGGGACACAAACAGGTGCCCATATGGAATGCTGGTGCTGGCAGGTGTAGGATTAGCCAATTGAACCATTGTGCCAACCCCTTATTTAATAAAGCCTGGCTTTGTAATGATTATGCTTCTCTCAAGCCTTTAAAGAATCAATCTAAACAATAAATGTTTTGCCTTAATTATTTGAGTCTTTAAAAAAAAAATTGACAAGATCACAAATTGCCTGCTGTAGCAGCCCACTGCCAAGAAGTATAGATCCATCTGTCTTTGTATGAGTGGACAATTTGAGATACTAGATCCCCCTCCGGGAAATTCATCCTCCACATTAGCATTTGAAAGGCCCTGAGAAATCTTGTGTGTTGGCTTTGTTTAACCCAGTGTTTCATAGTCACCTGACAATGGAAGACGTAAGTATCCCAGACAACTGTGGAACAAGGGTTGGAAAACTAAAGGAGGTGGTCACTTCTAAGACTTTGCTGACCCCACATTTACATGCCGGCTGCCTGTCGCACTAGGAGGGTAAAGCATCGGACCTTTCCCTTCTCCATCTAAGCTGACAACAGCGGACGCTAGCGAGTGACGCTTTAAGCCGAAGCCTAGAGAACGGGCAGTCTCCGTAGGAGTGCCGTCAGTGCTGTGCCTACCTAGACTCCGGCCACTCTGTTACAGTGAGCATCATGCAGAGTGGCCTGGAAGAGAAGTGCAGGGCACGGATCCACTTCAGTTGTGAGATTGTGGGACCATTACACATCACTACATGACACGCTTGTGGACACTGCTAGTTCTCCATGGTGAAGCCCACCCATGGTTAACATTTGTGATTTTGATCCATCCAAATGACATGCCTTGGGTCCAGCCAATATTTGGATTTAGTAAGTCTCTAAGTAGATTACTTCATTATATTTTTTAGTGCTTGCTTCGGCAGCACATATCATTATATTTTTTAAAGGTTACTTAAAAAAAAAGATGCCTTTGAAAGGCAGAGAGATACACAGAGATCGCTCACCTGGTTGAACATTCCCAACATGCCAGCTGTGGCAAGCACCAGGCTGAAGCCAGGAATGGAAAAATTCAATCTGTGTCTCCCACTTAGGTGGTCAGGACTCCTTACTACCTGCCAGGGTGTGTCTACGTTCCCAGGAAGCTGTCATCAGGGGCGGAGCCAGAGCTGCAGCCCAAGCCACCGCAGCAGGGGACTCAAGTATCCCGAGTGGTGTCTTAACCAGTGCACCAGACACCTGCCTCACACCCCCCTGGCCCCTTGTGCTTTTGGGGGCGCATGCTTGTCTCTCATGGGCTTCCAGTGACACCATGGACTTTAGGAACTGTGACCAGGATGGATATCAGAAATGGGGAGGCGTGCAGTCTCTGTCCAATGCAGAAACTGCTCAGGATGGCAGGAAATTGTTTCACGCTGACACGAAAACAGAAAGCCAGTCTCATTTTGTCTCTCCTCTTCAGCCCTCTCCAGGGCCGAAGCATTCTCTTCTGTTTCCTGTGTTGGGTTTTGCCTCGGGGTGCAGTGTCTTTCACTAATGCAGCTTACAGTGACTTTGTTGCTTGCTCATTTCCATCTCCCAGATCCTCTAAGGATCACGGATGGGGACGGGCAGTCTCTCGGCCCCCCAGTGTAGTGATTTTCACCTAATTTATGCAGATGGCCTCATAAGAGATAAACGCATCCCTTTGTCTTCTCAGATTTTTTGTAATGAGTGGTGTAATATTTTTTTGCTTTATCTAATAGATGAAGCAGTTCTGAACGACTTATGAACATAGTTTATGCCGAATAAATTTAATTAATAACTTTAAGAAAAATCACGCTTAGGTCACTTGGCTTGGCTTATTAACAATTGGTAGTATTTTTTTTTCAAAAGACCTTTAAGAACTATTGCAGATAAGAAGCGTATCATGAAAGAGATATGAATTCTCTTGTTGCCAGACTGCAAAGCATTGATCTGTACTATTCTGTGTTACCGAAGTTCAAGGTGTAAAAACATTCTTTCTTTATTTTTTTCCCACTTAGAGGAGCCTGTGGTCATGTTGGTAATTGTTACAGTGAACACGTACCGCACGCACGAGCTTGTGTGTGTGTGTGTGTACGTGTGTGTATGTGTGCGTGTGTGTGTACGTGTACATGTGCGTGTGTGTACGTGTGCGTGTGTGCGTGTGTGTGTGTGTGCATGTGTCTTGTTTTGTGCCTCCCATTCCTGCACTTATGAGCCCAAGTTGTGGTTGTGTCTCCCTCACTAGCTAGCGGACAGAAACCTTGGGTCGACCATCTTTTATCGCTAATGCCTACTCCCATACAATAGCCAGTGTTTTCTGATAAAGGCGTTGTAGCACATTTTGCTCAAGCCAACAGAGACCAATAAATCAAGGCATTCTTTCTCACTCTAGAAGGCTCACGGAACGAGATCCTAAGGAGATGAGACAGGAAACAGGTACATGCTAACCGTAACCAGCTGGCCAAGTGTAGCCGGTTGCTCACCTTCTCTGTAACTTCAATTTCTGCATCTGGAAAATGAATGATGCATAGCTTTGTGTCCCTCTGAAGGACATTCTTCAGATGAGGGGAAGAGGGAGACGGAAGCATGGGGAGCTCCTTAGAGGGAAGATTCCTGCAAGATCCAGTCACCGTAATTGCCACTGTTACTTCTCGAGGGTGTGCATTGTGTTCTGTTTAGTTCCTGAGGAACACAGAGAAGAACTAACTGGAGTAGATAGTTCACACTGCCGGGATACTGTCCAGTGTACAGTCCATCTCTCCAGTACCGGGGAACCTGCGTGGCTTTGTCCCAAAGAGTTACCCCTCCTGTCCACCTCACCCTAAGTGTGTGAAGTCACAACCCAAGACAGCAGGAGACCCTGGACAGGACTCAGGTGGGCGGTCCCGAGTCATCGGACACAGATGAAATGTCTCCCAAGTTCCACTTGATGCACCTGCATCCTGCTCACAGCTGCTTTGGTTTATTGCCCAGATGTTACTAAAAGCTGTGCCGGAACTTTGGAATCCGACTTGCTGGGTTCCAGTCGTGGTCTGTTGCTCCCTTGGGTGTGTTCCTTTGGGCGGCTTCATTCCTCTCTCTGTGACTGATCTGCAGTGCGGGAGTAATCACAGCACCTAACTCACACCCTCTTGTGAGGACTATCCTGACACTTGGACACCTACATACTGCTTGGCACAGAGGAAGACCGTGATTGTTTGAGTGGGCACTGAGCTGGGTACCATCATTCTGTCATGTAGCTTTGGATCTGAGACAGGGATCTGCTTTGGCCCCAGATGCTTGGAGAATGGAATTAAACCCCCACCCCTTAGAGCACAAACCACATATTTTATTTATGATTAAATTATTGGGTCTAGGAAGACATCGCCACTTTAAAAATATATATATTGGGTCTAGATACAGCTTGCTTTATTGAAGTTCACACACACACACACACACACACACACACCAGCTAGATTAAAAATGGCATTGCTAGGAGAGGCGACAGTGACTCTCAGATGAGCAGATGGCCAGTGCTGTGATGAAGCACATTAAGATGCCACCTGTGATGCCAGAGTAGCATCCCAGCTGCTCTGATTCCAATCCAGTTTCTTGCTTATGAGCCTGAGAGAAAAGTAGAAGGCCCCAAGTACTGGGACCCCCCAGCCATTGGTGTGAGAAGCTGGGATACAGTTTTTGGCGGTTGCAACTGCTTGGGAAATGAATCAGCAGACAAAAGATCTTTCTCTGCCTCTGTTTCTCTTTCTCTCCCTCACCTCTCCTTTTTTCCTCATATCCTTCTATCTTTTCCTTTCTCTTTATTGCTGTACCTTTCAAATAAGTTATATATACATATATTTTTTAAAAAAACTGTTTAAGAACTGGAAAAGATTTATAAATTTACATCCTTCGTAGGCTGCAAAATTAAAAAAAAAACCACAAAGCAGAAATACAAAATCATTAGGAGAAAGCAGATTCATATGGGAGAAAGCTTAAGATGAGAAAGAAGATGGATGGGGCTGGTGTCTTGGTTCAGCAGGCTGATCTTCTGCCTGCAAGTACCAGGATCCCATATGAATGATGGCTTGTGTCCTGGCTGCTCCACTTCTGATCCGGATATCTGTTCATGGCCTGGGAAAGCAGCAGAACGTGATCTGACTCCATGGGAAACTGCAACCAGTGGGAGACCCAGAAGAATCTCCTGTCTCCTGCCTTCAGATCAGATCAGATCCGCTCTAGCTGTTGCAGCCATTTGGGGAATGGACCAGCAACAGCAGGTGGAAGATCTTTCTCTGTCTTTCCTTCTCCCTGTAAATCTGGCTTTCCAATAACAGCAAATAAATCTTATTTAAAAAAAAATAGAAAAAGGAGATGATACTAGAGGAAGCATTAAAAGAAGCCTACAATATAAAACCTGCACTAAAGGTTGGCCTGAGCAAAGCTGATGGAGGAGGGGACTGGGTCCATGCAGTGGCAGCTCCGTGAGAATCCAGAGAAAAGAACAAAGGGGTGAAAAGGATGGGAAGTGTTGGGGTTGGGCTTGGGGACCCCTATATCCCAGGAGGCTGATGTAGTGTAGAGTGACTTCTGCCACCAAGAAGTCACTTGGCTACTGCCCTGTGCCAACTCCGGAAAAGGTTTCTTGTCCCACATCCTTCACCCTGACTTGCCCAGTGTAATCAGTCGGGCTCTGGCCCAGCAGTGGCTGGAAATCATTTGGTTATTTTTACATGGGAAGAACCCTATCAGAAGAGTTACTGAACCTAGACAGCTTTTATTCTTTAGAAGAGATTCATAGGGCCTGGTGCGGTAGTCAAGCAGCTAAAGTCCTCGCCTTGCATGCACCAGCATTCCATACAGGCAGCAGTTTGTATCCCCGCTGTCCCACTTCCCATCCAGCTCCCTGCTTGTGGCCTGGGAAAGCAGTTGAGGACGGCCCAAAGCCTTGGGACTCTGCACCGCCATGGGAGATCCAGGAGAGGTTTCCTGGCCCCTGGCTATGGATCGGCTCAGCTCTGGTTATTGCAGCCACCCGGGGAGTGAACCAATGGATGGAAGATCTGTCTCTCTGTCTCTCCTCCTCTCTGTATATCTGAATTTCCAATAAAAATAAAATAAATCTTTTGAAAGAGCGAGAGAGACTCATAGAGAGAATAAGATGCCCGTTTTCATTACCAAGCAACTTGAGAAGTGATTGTCTACAAGTGGTAAGACCACACTGGAAGACCTAAGTCTGAACGAAGGCCTTGTGGCAGATGGCTGTCAGCAAGATACTCTTAGCCATTGTCTCCCTTTGAGAAACTAATCTTGTTTTAATTATATTTTTAAGTCGGTGAATATAATATTATTTCAGTAACATAAATAATCCACGAGAACGACCACAAAACAATCCTAAAGTTCCTCTCCCCCCCCCAAAAAAAAATTTGTCAGAAATTACAATGAAATATTGCGATGATTATCTCAGACAATCACTAGGAAAGGTGAAGGGGCGGAGGAGAGATTTTTTTTTTTCATTTTCCCTATTTTCCACACTAAATATATAACAGGAATCATGTCTGTAAGAAATAACAAAATCTGTTTACAGTGTCTTAAACAATTAGGATCTTATTTTTGCCACAAAACAGTAAGTGTGAAGCAGCTGACTTTGACTCAGAAGCTCCAGGTTCAACTTCTCTGCAATTCTCTTGGCCTCTTTCTCGTCCTAGTTGCTCAGACCTCATGGTGTCAGACCAGCTGCCGAAGCCTGTGTATGACTCGTTCCAGTCGGAAAGTAGTTGCTTCTGTATCTCCTTATCCAAAAAGGAAGTTTTCTTTAAAAATCTCAGAAGACGTCTACTTTTGCTTCATTGACCACCATGGTGTCACTTGCCCCATTCTAGCCGCAAGAGAGGCTGGCAAAGTGGATATTTACCTTTCCAGCCCCGTTAGCAGAAGCAAGTAAGAAAGAGTAAGAAAATTGAAAACGAGTGTTGAGAGAACCACAGCCATTTTGTTGTTAAAGTTATTTATTTGGAGAGCAGAACATAGAGAGAGAGAGGGAGGGAGGAAGAGAAAGAGCTCTTCCATGTTATGGTTCACCCCCCACATAAGCACCACAGCTGAGTCTGGGCCAGGAGCTCCATCCAGGTCTCCCACATGGGTGGCAGCGAGACAGACACTTGCATCATGTTCTGCTGCCTTCCCAGGAATGAGTTCCTTCCCAGGCATGCGCATCAGGAACGAGTTGGATCAGAAGTTGGAGCAGCTGGACAGGAGGCCAGTGTTCCACGGGCTGCCAGTGTTGCAGGCAGCAGCTTTATGTGCTACACCGAAGCACCCAGCCTCCCCCTCGTAGACATGCCTTGTTAAAAGGCACGTATTACTTTTGTAATTGAAGATTAGTAAGATTCTTATGTTCAATCTGGAATCTGCGATACAATCTCAGTCATGTAAAAATATGCAAGCAAAAGTACCTGAAAGCCAGGGGAACGTGACCACTGTCTGCCAAGGTCTTGGGTCTTAATAGCATTCCCGTGTTTGCTTTGCTGGGGTGGGACTGCTGTGTGAGAGCAGAGGGAGAAACGTCAGGTGAGTCCCTTACTCGTGTGGAATTGGGAGAAGAGGCCGGTCAGAGTCAGGACTGTAGATGGACGGGTCTCATAGGACCCCCTGGTTAAAAAGGAGCTCACCCTCCCAGGTGACAGACCATAGCAGGGGTGAGGCAGGTTGTGAGTCAGCCAGTGTATGCAGAGGCCCCAGCTCAGGGGATTTCTCTGCATTTTTTTTTTTTTTTTTTGTAACTACAACTTGAATGGAGGAGGAAAATGAGGCTTCCAATTTCAGGTGCACCCCAGAGCTGCTTGGGGTGAGTGAGCCCTCCTCAGGAGCCTCCAGTGTCCAGGTTAAAATACTCCCCACGCTACCACTGCTACCGCTGGTCAGAAAGGGCAGCAGAGCTGAAAGCAGAAAACAGCTTCACCGTTTCCGTTCCCTTTCGCTGTTTTCCACATTTTTGCAGTTGCCGTAACCAGAAGCCCATGTACTAATAGAAAAATGAGCAGAGTATGTGAATCACTTGTTTTGATAACATTATGCTTAATCTAGCTAGAACACTTCACACAATCATCACGTTTGAATCCTCAATCCAGTGTGAATCTTGAAAATGAAGCTTTTCAGACCGACTGCCGTGGGAAAGCAGATTTCCCCCTCCGCTCTCCAGCTTTGCAAGCAAACCCATCTGTCTCTGCAATTGCTTTTGCAAAGTGAGATCATTCTGGAGGACTGTTCTTTTGGCCAGCTCTCCTGCAACTCCTTCCCATTCCTGCTCACGGCCTGGGTTCCCTGTGGCTCAAGGCAGAGCCTGTCATCATCATATCCCCTCTGGGCTAATGGGACGCCACCGCCGCCCCAGTGACAGGACCTTTCCCTGGTCTAGGTGTGGACCTACGTTAGGGTCCTCACTCTCTAAGGGAGCTAGCCTGTGGGCCTCCCCCACCAGTAGACCTCCCACCCTGCCTTTGCCCCCCAGTAACATAAGGAAGGCCCAAGAGCTTTGAAAACTGCCATTGGCATCAACTGTGAAGTTTAATTCAGTTCAACAACGCAGCACACATTTTTGAAGGTGCTGGGTTTCCGGTTATTTGAGCAATGTTCCAGTGGACACAGCCAGGAGGCAGAAGGAGGATAGAATATATAAGGGCAAGGAGAGAACTGTGAGAGGGAATTGCATATTCGGGGGTGATACAGTCATCACAACACCGTGGTGTAGCGTGAGCTCACTGAAGTGGAATTGTGTGTATTGCTGTCGGTAGTAACAGTATGGGTATTTCTGTGCATTGTTTAGGAAGGGCCCCCCTCTCCCTTATTAATAGTCACTATGGAGTTGGGGGAAAGCCCACCCCTGGATGTCTTTAAAGTCACCTTCTTAATGAAGTACACACACACACACACACACACACACACAGGAACCTACCAAAGAGCCTCCATCAGTAAGCTAGATTTTTTTAAAAAATCAAGATTTCTAGATTCTCTTTCTTTTGCTTAAATAATTGGCTACCAGCCAAAAGACTTCCCAATTAATTAGCTTTGATGATTTATTTTAACAGCTCCAAGTGGATGACGGTACAGAAATGGAGTTGTTCCTGCAGATTATTAATTAGTGGCTCCTAAGCACACAGCTGCCCTCCCAGCCTCAGTGTTTGTGCTGTTGGGGTTGGGAGCAAGGGGTGCTCCACGGTGCAGCACATTCCCATCCGTGGGCTGCCTCATATCACCAGCGCCATAGTCCACCGGTGGCGCCCAGATATCTGGACAGCCGCCACAGATGTCCTGCTGTGTTTCTACGTGCTCCCAGGCCAGTTTCCTTCCCTACAGTTGTACATGGAACGCTTAAGTAAATACATCCCATTCTGACATTCTGGGAAGATGTGGCTGTGCTGCACTCAGTTCATATTTCTGTACTGTCCTTGGGTGGGAGGAACAAGTTCCCTTTGCCACTGACTTAAGAAGTATCATGGCCTCTAAAATGTCCAACAAATTACACTCTGTAATAATAATGTCAGGAGCAGCTGTTGTGGCACAGTGGGTGAAGCCACCCCTCGGGATGTCTGTGTTAGCATGCCAGTGATCAAGTCCCCCCCTCATTCTCAATGCAGCTTCCTGTTGATGCACTGGAGCGGCAACAGATGGTGGCTCCAGTACTTGGGTTTGTGCCACTCGAGGGAGAAACCTGGATGGAGTTCCTGTCTCCTCCTGGTTTTGACCTGGCCCAGTCCTGGTTAATGTGAGCATTTGGGGGGTGAGCCAGTAGATGGAGAATTTCTCTCTCTCTCTCTCTCTCTGTACCTCTCTCCTGTCATTTGGCTTTTCAAATAAATAATGTACGTAGGTTTGACAGGTTTTTGATATGTTATTGAACACTGTGTTAATTGAAGCTACTTGGAACACAATGCCAGTATTCTAGAAATGGAGCATCACGCCACGGTATGAACTGCCTCATGCGGTCTCCCATGTTAACCTTCAGAGACGGGAAAACTTGAGTCCAGGAGAAGGAATCACTTTCTTAAGATCATGTGATGGGGAAAACAAGAGAGCCAGGAATGAGGATCTTCCAGTCCCAGTCAAGTGCTTTTGCCCTGTAATGTGCTCTCTACAAAGTTCCTGCCATGTCTGAGTTATTGAAGCCCGTGGACCAGAACCTGTGGGATCAAATTGCACAGCTTGGGCTGCAAAGTCGAGAAGTGGCCAGTTAAAGAGGTAGCAGATTCCCGAGAAAAGTCAGCTGAGTATGCAGTGAATGGAAAGAGCGCTTTGATTGCTTGCTTGTTAATAACGTGTCTCATTCCATAAAGGATTGTATTTCCACTTACAGTATCAGATGATGATGTCATAGAAATGGAAAATCAAGACTTTGAGACGTACAAAGAAAAGTCTGTACAAGTAAAACCAAAACCAGGAAAAGAGCCCAAACAGGCCATCTACAATAGTTGTTACAGTGAAGTTTCATATTTGCTTAATGCTTCCCAGCGGCTGAAGCGAAAAGAGGAACGTGTAGTTCCCATTACCCAACAAGATGAAAGTATGGCATTCTTCAGGAAAGAGGAACTAAATTCTGAAATAAATTTCTCAAGATAGATTTCATATAGAGTATTCTGGCAATAAAATAGATGGCATCAATACAATTTTTATAGTAAAGATTATTACAGATTTCCTTGTGCTTGTTCTAATGGCACACTTTCATCAAACACAAATCAGCTAACCAGTGGGTGGAATAGTAACCCTCGACTCACTGTCACCATTTTGTGTGGCTCCAAAGCCATTTGATTTCCCACCAGCTCCAGTGCTACAGTGTAGCATATCCCGAGGCACAGATGGCTCCAAACCTCCTTGAGAAACTCATCCAAGGACAGAAGAGCCTGGAATCTTGCTCTGTGGTTCTCAAAGGCCTTCTCCTGGAAGAAACACATCACTTCTCACAGTCGGTTGGCAAAGCCATTCACTTAAGCACATGGAACTTCTCACAAGTAGAGACGTAAGTCACCGGGGTGTGGAAGAGAACCACATGGTAGGACACATGAATAGTCAATCACAGGTGATTGAGATGGGCACTCCAAAGCTGAGTGAATGTGAGGAAAAAGTCACTCACAGATGGAGGAGGTAGGGTGCATGTGGCTCCACGATGTTTGGCCTGCAGCCCTAACGGAAGAGCCCACAAACACCGCTTTGCTTGATCTACCCTTTGCAGGATTCAGGGACCTGAGAAGATGCTCCAGGGATGTGGGACGGGTCCAGCTTCCAGAGGCCCAACCCACAAGAGGAGCAGAAGCCGCCTATCTGCACACTGCATGCCTTGAAACAAAAGAAATGCTTGTTTCCTAATGTTAAAAGGGACTCCCTGTAACATTCTCTGCATTGTTGACTTATGAGGCTGCCTCCCACCTCTTATTGTGATCCAGAATGGAAACCAGGCATGCTGTGCCTTTTCCAAACAGTGACGAATGGCAGGGCTTGGCCAGGCAGGCCCAGCCTATTTTTCACTCTGCTCTGGGCTTCCCACCAAGTTCTTTCCCAGTGGCACGGCCAGAGCCTTTAGGAACGACTGTGCCTAGCACTTGCCTACCTCATCATCCATCACAGAACACCCCTCTCCACCACCGCCTTTTTTAATAGGCTTAATTATTACTTCCTCTACTTCATGGCACAATTAATCTTCCCCACCGCCTCGTGATTTACAGCCACACAGGCCCAGGGAATTTCTGAGCCATTCACCTGCAGACTTGGTCTTGATCCAGGGGAATAGAAAACAGGGCCATTTGTGAAGGCACTGGAATATCTATGGGCTCCAAGCTGGACTCCCTGTCCCCCTGCTCGTGCAGCACAGCTCTGGGATGGCAGAGGAGAGAACTGTTTGTCTTTCGGCCTCTGGTGGGGCCTTGAGATCTAGAGGCCAGCAGCGAGGGCTCCTCTGCAGCTCTTCTCTGTCGACTGGCATTCTTGCATCCTCATGTTTGGTCAGATAGATGGCTATTGGGCAGTAGAGTGTGCTTGGGAAGGGGTGGTGTGGGCAGGGATTTCCCTGGTCTTATTACAGCAGGAGTCTGAGCTGAAACCAACTGTAAGGATGGAGGGATCTGGGGTGGCAGTGCTGCTGGACTGGAAACGTTCCTGAAGCCTTAGTGCTACGCCACGGTGGGCACCAAGGAGGGCACAGGCAGTGCTGACTCTGGAGGGAGAGTTGGCTGCTGTCTTTGCCTGCCTCTCTCACCCTCCAACACTTTGGAATGAAAGGGACGATGAAGCATGACCGCGCTCAGCAAGTCAGAGCAGTCGGATGCAGGGCTTGCTTGGTTTCAACGTGCACACGTCCTCTCCTTGGCCTAGACTAGGACACACAGCCCGCTGCAGCCACCAAGGCTGGTGGCCACATGCGGCCTTTTCTCTTCACAAGTCCCAGACGTAGTGAAATAGGCTTCCAGCTGCACAGCAGGACTCAGCCTCCAGGAAGCGGAAGCTCGGGTCAGCGTCTCTGCATATCTCTGTGATTTGACTTCCCGTTATGGCAGTTTTCACAGGTAGAAGGAGTATTGTAATGAACACTCGCCCTACCCCACCACCACCAGCAGCACACCACATATGCATAAATTAGTTATCAGCATTTCGTAAATCTGATCTCACCTGCTTTCCTATGCATCCACGCATGCTCACATGCACCATGTACACACACACACACACACACACACACACTAATTTTTCTCCCTCACTAAAGTTTTTTTTTCTAAATTTAATATTTATTTATTTGAGAGTCAGGATGAACTCCTACCCGTTGGTTCACTCCCCCAGATGCCTGCCACTTCCAGACTGAAGCCAGGTGTCCCATGTGGGTGGCAGTGATCCACCTATCACACTGAGCAAAACCCACAAAAGTTCACGCGTGTTCCCTGCTTGTCCTGATGCTGGTGGGATGCCACGGAGGAGGAGGAGGGCTCACCAGTCCAAGGGACCATGCCTCCACTCTGACACCAACAGAGCTCCTCCCTCAGGGCCTCTCTCATGTCATTTAGAAAGTGAGCCTTGTGGGGAGGTCTTCTCCAGCTCCCAAATCCTGAGTTCCCTCTGGGGGAGAGTTGATGATGTGGCTGGAATGGAACAGAATTTAATAAATGTGAAAGCAGAGCGAAAGAATGGATCTGCTCTGGATCATATGTACACTCATCATAATCCTAACAGCGATGTTTCAGGAAGTGAGAAGAATGCTCCCATTGTTTGTGGAGGCACATAGAGGTCCTAATTTTCAAAAAACCTATCACACTCTTCTGCCATGCCGAAACTCCAAGTGCTCTAGTGTCAGTGCAACTTTTTTTTCCTTGCGGTGTTCTGTCCTCACCTCCCGTGGTTTCTGTTGGTGATGTTTAGCAATAAAAACCAAAGTGTGGGGCAGGTATTTGGCCCAGGAGAGATGCCTTCTTGGGACACCCAAATCCCATACTGGAGTGCCTGGTTCAAGCCCTGACTCCTCTAATTCCTACCCTACTTCCTGCTAATGTGCACCCTGGAGGCAGCAGGTGACTGCTCAAGTGCTTGAGAACCTGCCACCCTCGTGGGAGACCTAGTCCTGTCCTGGCCTCATTTGGGCGCAGCCCTGACTTTTACCGGCTTTGAGGGGAATGAACCAGTGGGTGGGGGCACCATTTCTCTTGCTCGCTCGCTCTCTGCTTTCAAATAAATAAGTTTTAAGAGCAAAGATGTGTTGAGCACTTGCCATGTTCCAGGCACTTGCGCTGGGTTCCCTGGGCCTCACACCCACGTTTTGAAGTAGGTATTATTACTCCCATGGCAGTGACCTTGGGTGGAGGCCTACAGCCAGCGACAGTGTATAAATCCACAGACCTGTGTCCTTTCTCCACATGCCCTTGTGAAAACTCCCAGGCTTGTGTGCTTGGCTCTTCTGCCTCACTAATCTTCATTGAATCCCCCCCTCCCTGCAGCCTGTTGTCACCTAGCCAGCCCCCCACTGGCAGGCCCTCTGTAAGTCTTCATCTGAGTGACGGGGCCCCTGAAAAATCAAGCTGTGGTCTCGAAAGGGAAGGAGGATCTGCAGATTATCTCCTCAGCGTGTGCAGTCACTCTACTGGCAGCTCTCAGGGCCGCTTTTATGTCGCCTCAACAAAGAGCAAGGCTGCCAAGAGCTTGGACTGTGGCAGTTCGGAATTGGCCAGGCTGGCAGACAGCGGCTGGGACAGGGCAGCCATCGCCAGGCCCCCTTTCCCTCGCTGGCCTCGTGTGTGTGTGTGTGTGTGTGTGTGTGTGTGTGTGTGTGTGTGTGTCTTTGTTTCGAGGCTCCTCCTGGGGTTCTCTGTAGGCCCTTGGGAATGTAAACGGAGACCGAAGGGAGGAGGAGGGGAGACTTGCTGGAGAAGCTGGCTGGACAGCAGATCATTTTGCCGGAACCAGCAGGGAGCTGCTTTCCATAAATCAGTGAGCCCCAGGTAGCCATTATCATCCCTACTCTGTCCTGCTGTCTAAGTAGGCTCTGAAGGCTCGGAGAGTAACAGAAACACAAGTTCTCTTCCTTCCCTCCCTCCTCCCTCTTTCCTTCCTCTGTCACTCCCCCTCAGTCCCTTCCTTTTTCTGCCTTCTTTTCTTCCTTACTTTCTCACCCTCTCTCTATATATGCATATCACATTACATACTGTTAATCATTTTTATATAATTTATTTGATATGATTATAACCTGACATTATCAGTAAGAAAACAAAATATGTGAAAATATTTTTAAGCAAATATGTGTTTCTTAGAGAGAGAGAGAGAGCCACTAGCAACTGGCTTATTCCCACATTGCCTGCACTAGCAGGAGCTGGGCTGGGGCCCAAACCAGGAGCTGGCATCTCACTGCGAGTCTCCCGTGTGGGTGGTAGGAATTCACTCCGTCGAGCAACACCTGCTGCATCCCACATACTGCTATAGCAGGAAGCTGGAGTCAGGAGCCGGAGCTGGGTGTCGAACCCAGGGACCTGATGTGGGATGCAGGTCTTCGGACTGTGCCTTGACCACCGCAGCAAATGGTGTCATCTGAGAAATGCCAAAACCCGGGAGCAAAGGAATAGATGCTTGGCCACTTCTAAGAATGCCTGGAAACCTGCGGTCTTAACTGTTGGTACAACCGCCCCGTCCCCAGGCATCAGGCTACCACTATAGGCTTAGAAATTATTTATTGAAGAAGTAAAAAGTTGCCATAATAATAAAAAAAAAATTTCACCTGAAAAAAATTCTGTTTTCTGTCTAGATAAAAAAGCATGTTAAATTCAGGACTTCAGAGCTAAAACATTTGTCACTGCTAGTTTTGTCCTTGTTACCAAGTTCATCCTAGTCTACCTCCTCCTCCCAATGGCTGGGATCTTTCCCAATTTCAGGGCACCTTCCTCAGTATGGGGAGGGGTTAACTTTATAAAAAAAAAAAGATTCATTTATTTTTATTGGAAAGTCAGAGTTACAGAGAGAAGGGAAAACAGAGAGAGATCTTCTGTCCACTGGTTCGCTCCCCACATAGCCTCAACAGCCGGAGCTTGAGCCATTCTGAAGCCAGGAGCCAGGAGCTTCTTCCAGGTCTCCCACGTGGGTGCAGGGTGCCAAGGTTTTGGGCCATCCTCAATCGCTTTCCCAGGCCACAAGCAGAGAGTTGGTTCGGAAGTGGAGCAGCAGGCATACCAACCAGCACCCACATGGGGTCCCAGTACGTGCAAGCGAGGACTTTAGCCACTATGCTACTGCGTTGGGCCCTAATTTTTTCTTGTTACTGTTTGCTAATTTAGTACAAGTAAAACGGTATTTCAGGGTGGCTTTATTTTGCATTTCTTTGATTATTAAAGGGATTAGCATTTCCCCTATGGCAATCTTTGTATTTCTGTGGATAGGAGTTGTCTACTAACATAGTTCTTTTCCTATTTTTGTAAATTGAAGTCCTAAATCTTTTCAAGTCAAACCAAGTGAAATCTTTACACACAGTAGCTATCGAACCTAAAATATGTTTCATAAATTTTCCAGTATTGTGCTTGCATTTTATTTTTAGATACTTATTTGTAGGACAAAAAAAAAAATCTTATTTTCGAAGTCAAATCTGTCAATGTTTTCTTTTTATTTTTTCTATTGCTTTGACGCCTAGAAAGCTGGCCTCCCTCTGGAAAGCTGATAAATATTTAATCCTACCTTCTGTTATTTTAAATTCTTTAATTATTCCAGATCATATTTTACTACAGATGAAGTTGCAGATTATACTTTTTGCTTCCCTCTACATTGTTAACGAGTGACTCCCGTGTCTTCCTGTGCTTCCGCCCTCTCACTCAGGAATCATCCACCAGATGAAAGGTGATTACGACACTGCACTGAAACTCCACAAGACGCATCTGTGCATCGCCCAGGAGCTGAGCGACTACGCTGCCCAGGGCCGCGCCTATGGGAATATGGGCAATGCTTACAACGCCCTGGGCATGTACGACCAGGCGGTCAAGTACCACCGGCAGGAGCTGCAGATCTCCATGGAAGTGAATGACCGCGCCTCGCAGGCCTCCACCCACGGGAACCTGGCTGTGGCCTACCAGGCCCTAGGTGCCCATGACCGAGCCCTGCAACACTATCAGAACCACCTGAACATCGCCCGGGAGCTGCGAGACATCCAGAGCGAGGCCCGGGCCCTCAGCAACCTGGGCAACTTCCACTGCTCCCGGGGCGAGTACGTGCAGGCTGCTCCCTATTATGAGCAGTATCTCCGCCTTGCTCCCGACCTCCAGGACATGGAAGGCGAAGGGAAAGTCTGCCACAACCTTGGCTACGCCCATTACTGCCTTGGCAATTACCAGGAAGCCGTGAAATACTACGAGCAGGACCTGGCACTGGCCAAAGACCTCCACGACAAGCTGAGTCAAGCAAAAGCCTACTGCAACTTGGGCCTCGCGTTTAAAGCTCTGCTGAATTTCAGCAAAGCCGAAGAGTGTCAGAAGTACCTACTGTCTCTTGCCCAGTCCCTGAATAATTCCCAGGCGAAATTTCGAGCTCTGGGGAACCTGGGTGATATATTTATCTGTAAAAAAGATATAAATGGTGCAATAAAATTCTATGAGCAGCAGCTGGGCTTAGCTCACCACGTGAAGGACAGGAGACTGGAGGCCAGTGCCTACGCAGCACTGGGCACTGCGTACCGGATGATCCAGAAGCACGACAAGGCCTTGGGCTATCACACCCAGGAGCTGGAGGTGTATCAGGAGCTGAGTGACTTGCCAGGGGAGTGCAGAGCTCACGGGCACCTGGCTGCTGTCTACATGGCCCTGGGGAAATACACGATGGCCTTTAAGTGTTACGAAGAGCAGCTGGAGCTGGGACAGAAGCTCAAAGATCCAAGCCTAGAAGCCCAGGTCTACGGGAACATGGGCATCACAAAGATGAACATGAACGTGATGGAGGAAGCCATCGGCTACTTCGAGCAGCAGCTGGCCATGCTGCAACAGCTCAGCGGAAATGAGTCAGTGCTAGACCGAGGCCGGGCCTACGGCAACCTGGGAGATTGCTACGAGGCCCTGGGCGACTACGAGGAAGCTATCAAGTACTACGAGCAGTATTTATCTGTTGCCCAGAGTCTGAATCGTATGCAAGACCAAGCCAAGGCTTACCGGGGCCTAGGAAATGGACACAGGTAAAAATGGCCCAAGAAGACAAGTGCCAAAGAGTCTTGTGAAAAGAAGCAGGTGTGACATGGAGAGTCGCTCCATGCCTCCATGGCAGCGTAGTAACTACAAAGCATTTCACTGCCAGCCTCCTCTGAGTCCTTCAATTGTTCTTTGAATTCTAAGGATGGTATTATTACCCCTATGTTACAGTAAAACACACACACACACACAAACTAAAGCCCAGAGGAGCCGAGTTAATGCCCCAGATTACACAGTTTACCAGGGGTGGCTGGAAGTCCAAGCCGGGCCTGGGTCCAAACATTAATGCCTTTTAGTCTACATTGTAATAAGTAGGATAGGAGTTAATAATGGTGGGAAAGGTGGATGAATCGTTGTTACTGATCTTTTTGGAGTCCCTCCCACGTGTATGAAGGAGTTCATGAATACAACATTTGTTCCCACTAGTCATTTAGACCCTGTCGTGAGGCTTTTAGGAAAAGCCACCTGGTAATAGGGGAGTGGATAACATGTGCCGTGTGCTGTGCGTCCTGCTGGGTGCCTTACACAGGCACCTTGCTTCCTTCCTTATTACCATACAGCGATTGCCATCTGCTCCGGGTATGAGATTTACCTGCCAAAGCCACAGCCCAGGGAAACGGGGTCCAGAGTCCCGCCAAGCTGGCTCGCTCTGCCGCCCGAGTTCACATCTACCCGCTAGCTCAAAAAGCCACTCTGAGGCCAAGGTGATGTTTTCCTGGTGAACGCGAGGAACCCGGAGAAGCGTGTGCATTTGCAGAATGTATGGCTTCCCCGGAGAGGCAGGGGATTAGGGCTCCTGGAGTGGAGGAAGGGCAAGGGTCAAACTAAATCATCACCCACAGAGGCTCTGAGAAGCCCAGGGTGAGAGATTTATAGCCACCGTAAAGTGATTTCAAAAACATAGTCTAAGTGGTAGTGGAAATTGGGAGGCCGGGAGAACCAAACAGTTCACTCGCTATCATTGTGCCTATTAATATATTTTATGTTTCCTCGGGGTGTATATCCCACTGAAGCTCCAGCTCTTGGGAAGGTCACTAAGGGATGACTCCTGAATTGCTTTCCAGATTATGAAATTCCTCTGCATCTCACTCTAAGGGCAACATGATAGATTTTAGCTAGAAGAGGAGTTAAGAGCTTCTATAGTAAGTGACAGTGACAAATGCTTTTCATTTTCTCAGGGGCTTTAGCATGTCTGCACCTGCATGAAATAATATCATTGCTTTTCTGTCTACATCCCCACAGGGCAATGGGGAGCTTGCAGCAAGCCCTGGTGTGCTTCGAAAAGAGGCTCGTGGTTGCCCATGAACTTGGGGAGGCCTTCAATAAAGCCCAGGCCTACGGAGAGCTGGGCAGTCTGCACAGCCAATTAGGGAATTATGAACAAGCCATTTCCTGCCTGGAGCGCCAGCTGAACATCGCGCGTGAGATGAAAGACCGAGCCCTGGAGAGTGACGCGGCCTGTGGCCTGGGGGGCGTCTACCAGCAGATGGGGGAGTATGACACAGCCCTGCAGTACCACCAGCTGGATCTGCAGATAGCCGAAGAGACCAACAACCCCACGTGCCAGGGCCGAGCCTACGGGAACCTGGGCCTGACCTACGAATCCCTGGGCACCTTCGAGAGGGCCGTGGTGTACCAAGAGCAGCACTTGAGTATTGCTGCCCAGATGAACGACCTGGTGGCCAAGACGGTATCATATAGCAGCCTTGGAAGGACCCATCATGCCCTGCAGAACTATTCCCAGGCCGTCATGTACCTGCAGGAAGGTAGGTGGGAGGGCCCGCTGCGGCCTTCTGTGTGCTCGAGGAGGTCAGGTTCGTGGGACAGAGAGGGAGACTAAGAGGGAAGTGCCCACACAGTGTGCACAGGCAGGTGCTACCTCTGCACAGAGGGAAGGGCGCACAGTCAGCCCGCCTCTGGACCACAGTGCTCCCCACCCAGAGTCCCCGACAGCACCAAGGTACTCCACTGTCGCTTGGGCACCTTCCCCAGCTCTCTTCTAAGCTTGATTCAATTCCATTACTACTTCAGGGGGCCAGCCAATGCTCCCAGTTGTCCAAAGAGCAGACGGAACCCTGCTGGATGGACACCACGTTGTCCCACAAGATCTGACATGGGAGGGGGAGACACTGCGCCCAGAAAGCCTCTCAGCTGCGTCCACGCAGGCCAATCAGTGACAGCAGCTGAGTCTGATCCAGGTGTGAGAATTCCCTGACGCAGCCAAGCAGTACTGCCTCCCTCGGTTCACTTCCTTTGGTGCTTTGGCCAATGCCACGAGCCCAGTCAGACCAGAAATGGGCTACTCTTCTTCTTCCTCTGCCCTCGGGCTCCACATGGTTCCCCAGGCATGGCTGGCCTATGGACACGGCCTTCCCCAACCCTCCACCCAGGTGTCCCTCTTCACGCTGGGGCGGAGCCTGCCTGCTTCAAGGCCTCTCCTGGCACAGGTGCGTTGCATCTCCTCCCTCCCCGGAACAGAAAGGGGCTAGATCCGATGCTTTCTGTTTATCCACACAATTCTTGGAAGAACTCATGGAAAATGTACGTGAATTTTAAAGCTGTTTTTGTATCCAACGGAGCATCGTTGAATTCCGCTTTTCCGTGACGTTTTGGACTCGCTTTCATAGGTTCTCAAGGTCTTTTCATGTGTAGCATGCTTCTCTCTCGTTGCCTTGAGAGGTATGTGTGTGTTCCCGTTTTTTTAGCAGGTAAGTCACCCGAGGCCCAGAGAGGTACAGTCATTGGATCGTGACCTGCAGTTGATTTGTCTCAGGGTAGGGTGCAGCCTGGGCTTTCCAACCCCAGAAATCACTCAAGAGCCTGTCTGGAGTCGTTTGTAACCTCGCAAGACTGGAGCAGGATGGGTGGGAGTGGTGGGGGGATGGTTGCGTCTGATTCCTATTGGGCTCCAGCTGGAGCCCTGGGACTGAGAGGAGCAGGGTGCGAGGTGGAGGTGGAGATGAGGGCAGCGCTGATGGACGAGAAACAAACTCTCCTGGTCTGAGGGCTCAGAAGTACTGAAGGCCTAGAAGCCCCACCCTGAAACTTCCTTGTGACCTGAGGTGCGCGGCACCCACGGGGAGCAGCATTTGCCTTGCCACTTGACTGGTGAGTCCGACAGACCAGGGGCTGCCTTCCGCTGAATTGTGAAACTCTGAAGCTCAGGCCCTCGGTGACACACCCCGAGTCGCGTTCTTTCTCACTGCCAGAAATACTATTTCCAGGCAGCAACTGGTTTACCTGAGCCAGCGTATTGTAGCTCTTTTTACGGAAAGCTCCCGGCTTTCTTTTTCTTGTTTTCTTCTGGCTTTGAAGTCGTGCAGAGGGCTAAAGACTCCTTGATTTGTGGCATTTTTGCAGTGTCTGGTGGGATGTGATGGTCTGAGAGCCTGCAGCCGGGGCCTCTGTCATGGGTCAGTGTAACTACTCCTCCTCCTGAACTCTGAGTTGGGGCTGGTACCAGTGCAGGCCACCAGAAGAAGGCACTTTGCTGCTTTCCTGAAGTTATGCAGCCCGTTTTGGGCGAGCTGGCTGCCAGGAGAGCTCGGTGGGTGAGTTCGGCACAGCAGCAGGTACAGGATAGACAGTCCGTCCAAGGGAGTTCCCACTCTTTGTCGTTGAGTCCCCTGTGTGTTGTTAAAGTAAAGCTCTGACCTCGCAGAAGGTGCTTCCAAGCAGGTGCTTGCCTCTGTTGATTTCAGTTCTGACCTAGCAGAAGTGTCTCTGGGTATTGTGTGAGCTTGCTGAAGGTGAAAATGCATACTCCTTCAGTTTTCTCCCAAGAAAAGCCTCCTTTTCCTATGAGCTGCTATTCTATAAGATATGTTAAAATGTAATTGGCATGTCTTCTTTTTTTGTTAGTGTCACAATGTAAGCTTCAGCTGTTTTCTCAGTGTTCCAAGTTGTGCGTGCATTCTGAAGCGCATGTCTTGTGGACTTGAACCCAAGCATCAGCCCTATGAGCTGCTCGGCAGACTCAGTTCCTTTCTGGAAGTGTGCGGTTGCACAGGCCCAGCGTTGATGAGGCCAGGTGCTCATCCGCTCTTAATTAGATTAGGAGAAGGAAGCCCTGGCTTTGTGTGTGCGTGGTTGTCCCGCGGGCGCCCTCACGCTGTTTGCTGTGCGCGCTTAGCTTCTCTGTACAGACAGCAGGGTAATGAGGACGCAGCGATGCCAAGAACTGCTCGGTGGCCGGTGCAATCAATGGCGGCCTTCAGACGTGGCTTCCCACGAAGCTCCTAAGGGGGCCGGTGTGCAGAAGCTTGCTGTGGGTAAATGACCCAGACTGCAGGTTCCTATCTGAAGGCCATTACCGCGAGGACAGACTCATTTAAGGCTTTCGACTCATAATAGCCCTACTTTTGCAACCCTGCTGGGACACATCAAAGTCTCCAACTTAAAGACAGCAGTAGCAGTAGCAGTAGCAGTAGCGTAGGTAACAGAAGGCAGGCTCTGGCCGTGCGTGTATTCTGCTTTTGGGAGAATATCACGTGTCTCCTGTCAGCACCGACTAGGGGCTGTGCTCATGAGATAGCAAAAAAAAAAAAAAAAAAAATCATCTTGGCTTCATTGCTGGGTTGTCAGGAAAAGCTCTTGCTAGCCGGAGAATCATGTTCGATAAGTTTATCAGCCAGGAGTTTTTCATTTGCAAAGCTGGGAGGCCCGCTAGGTGTTAGCTTCAGCACTCCACCTGTCTCACGCTGATAGCCATCGCCTGAGCTCTTGCTGGGGCATCTTGGGGCATCCTGTAAACGTGCCAGTGGCGAGGATGTGAGGAGAATGGCGATTCCACCTTGGCTGGCTCAGCTGCCCTGCATTTGATCCAGCAGTGTGCTGCAGATTCTCAACTCGCACAGCAAACAAAATGGACTCTCCAGGACTGACTGCTCGGCGAGGCTGCATGTCCTGTCTCCTGTGTGTTTGCCCACATTTCTCTATTTGGTTTTAGGTTTAAGGTTAGCCGAGCAACTAGGCCGAAGAGAAGATGAGGCCAAAATTCGCCACGGTCTCGGCCTCTCCCTTTGGGCGAGTGGAAACCTGGAGGAGGCCCAACACCAGGTGAGCAAGGAGGGCCACGGACGGCCCAAGTGGGTTTTGTTTCCAGAAGCACCGAAAGCCTTGAGTTCCATCTCTGGGTTGTGATGCCACTTGGCACAGGAGCTGACCTCTCCCCACTCTCCCTGACACCCAGGATTCCCGGGCTGTACAGTGGCCTCAGGGCTTGAACCATCAGTGCCAGCTCCTGCTCACTCACCCCCTCGTGATAGATTTTGCAATAATTTCTTCAGAATTCTTGCATTGTGTGCGTCTGCTCTTCATTAAACTTTAATGGATCATTACATTCGTTTTACAATGGAAGTAAAACAAGAATTCATAATTATTGGATTTAATATCTTTGTGGGTTTCTGGTTTTATCAATAGACATAACTTAAGTCCCTTCCCTGGTGCATTTCTGCATGTGAGGTGCAGAGGAGTGGCTCTGGGGAACAGAGGGGTCCCTGGCATCACGGACCACCTCTGTGGGGTTGGAGGAATGGGGACGTAGCCACATCCTGGGCCACACATTCATCCTATGAGCCCGCATGCGAGTGACAGCCACAGAGGGGGACCTGTGTGCTAAAGAGGGAAACACGAAATGAATGAATAAGGGCTCCTATCCGGGGGTGGGGCACAGACCTGGTTTTTGTTTTTAAAATCGGGCAGCCTTAAACTTGATACTGTGTAGCCAGACTCAGTGTTACAGCCTCACTGATGAAGCAGCAAATAGTGTGTCCATGGTGGGAACTGGTGGCTGTCCAGGCCGGGGTGTCCTTGGGAGTGTGTCCCCAGAAAGCCTCCTCTGACTGCAGCCTGAGGTGGTGGGTAAAGGTCCCTTGATAACAGGAAAGAGAAGCTTTCTGGCTTGTTTGTTTGATCAGAAGTAGCACTTGCTTGGATTAATGGCTCAACTTTTTAAAATAGTCTTCAGACTACAAGTCTACAATTTTTCTGTTTAGATCCCCTTGTCTGTCAAAAGTTGAGTCTGTTCTCTAATTGAGTGGATACCTCATCAGGCCCACAAGGACCCAGCTGGGAATAAGGAGTCATTCTCTCCAACTTCTGATAACAGTGTTTAGGCCGTGTATAAGGTGTAGGTAAAAGCGGGCTTTGCTCTCTTGGTAGCTGGGCTGGTTCCTGGGGAATGGATGACGCTCTGTGTGCCCTCCTTACAGCTCTACCGGGCATCGGCCTTGTTTGAAACCATCCGGCACGAGGCACAGCTGAGCACCGACTACAAGCTCTCGCTGTTTGACCTGCAGACGTCATCCTACCAGGCCTTGCAGCGAGTGCTCGTCAGCCTAGGTGAGGGTCCCAGGGTTCTGTGCATGCGTGCGTGTGTGAATTGTTGAGTGAGTGCTGTGACCAACTGTGTCCTACAGTGGCCTATAAAGCCACAACCTCAATCAACTATGCAACATTCGTCCAAGGATTCAGCAAAGGTTGGAAAAGCGCCTACTATGTGCCGAGTGCCTTCTGCAGGGATAATAGTCAAGAAGGCCTGGTTCTCGACCTCAAGAAGCAATCTTAGCCTCTCGAGAGATGTGTCTGTGAGTTCAGTCCCAGTCTAAATACTGTGGAAGTAAAATGACTTGGCTGGGCAGGCTACAGAAGCTGTCCCCCAAACATGGACGCTTACACCTGGTGGTTCCTTTGTACCAGTAGCATCTGGTTCCAGCTGCCACCTGGACTGGCTGCCCAGGTAGTAGCCTCCTCTGTGATCCGGCCTCTGCATCCCATTGCTGCTTCCTTCTCCTGAGCCTTAATGATCACAGCCAGCTGTTTCCATTTGCCTATCACCTGCCACTTCTCAGAAGGGCTCCATTGGAGCCAGTGCAGTCATTGAAGTTCAGTGTTGAGGTCTCTTCAGTAACTTGTCCCCACTGTATGGTTAGGAATACTCAGGTGTCCCCAGTGGCAGGAAAAAGAAAATGTGCCTATGAAATGTACTCCTTGCCTGGGATCACAGTTTATTATCTGTGGTAATCACGGCGCTAAGCCTGCCTAGCACTCAGCGGCTGCTTTTCCAGTGTGCGCAGAAATTTTCCCTGCTGTTGCCATTAATAACCTAATAGCATGAAAGAAGACAGTTGCACACACACACAGATCCCCCTTTCTGCTGACAGTCTGCAGGTCATCTTTGAAGTGCTGTCAGTCACAGCATCAGGCCACCCGCCTCAGCTCACTCTTTGCATTCTAGATCAAGTGTATTTATATCCGTGTGCAGGTGAATCCTGGTTCGTGTTTCTTCAACCCTCACCAGCAGCCCCCACTTGAAAGGTGGTCACTCTACAGCCTTAACTTTCATATTGGCACCATTAACTTTTGGACTCAATTACAGACTAGTTTTGTGGGAGAAGCGGGATCAAATTTGGTCTGAAAAACTAAGAAACGCTTGAAAACACAGTGTTAGAGAAAAAGATGGAGACATGAGAGGTAGAGGAGATGTTAAGCGTGAAGGGACGCAGCATAAAGTGGGCATCAGCTCTCAGGATGCCACCACCACCTGCTGTACCTTAAGAAGGCCTGGCCAGACATCTTTCCCAGAGCACCACATTTGCTCTTCCCAGTAACCCTCTGAGACGGGCAGGCCAACCACTGCAGTCCCCGTTTATAGGTCAGGATCAGTGCAAGGGAAAGCGAAGGATCGGGGGGGTGTCATCCAGGGGGAAATGGGGACGTGGCTGGACACTCTGATCGTGGAAGGGCTGCAACTAGCAGAGAGAGCACCAGGGCAGGGGCAGGAAAAGGGTCCTGCAGATTGCACCTGCTGAGGCCAAGGCAGGATCCCAGTTTAGAGGGGTGATCACGTGAGGGGCGGGGGTAGCAGTATCTGAAACCTGGAGCAGCTGAGGCTGAGCAGTCGAGAGATGGCAGGGCTGAGGTCACACTGGGAGCCAGATCAGTTCTCCCGCAGTGCTGCAGCAGACAGCCACACCGGGCAGCCTTTCTGAGAGTGGACCCGGCGCCCACCAACTGAGGCAGGAGTCACACTTGCTGCCGCCCGACCCGGGTGGTGGCACAGAACAGGATCTGCCGAGCTGTGCCTGGTGGCGTCTCTGAGCCTGTGCACTGTGGATGCTGAGCCTACCTTCCTGTGTCTCCTAGGCCACCACGATGAAGCCCTGGCAGTGGCAGAAAGAGGACGGACGAGGGCATTTGCTGATCTTCTAGTGGAACGCCAAACGGGACAACAAGACTCTGACCCCTACTCCCCAGTCACCATCGATCAGATCTTGGAGATGGTCAACAGCCAGAGGGGCCTCGTGCTATACTATTCCCTGGCCGCAGGCTACCTGTACAGCTGGTTGCTCGCTCCCGGGGCAGGTAAGAAGAGCTGCTTCTGGGGGAGCGGGACAATTAAAACATGAGACCATGGAGGTGCAAGAGGTGCAGTCTCGTAGATCAGACTAAGGAGCTGACGTCTGGTCTCAGCAAAGCCTCTGCCATGGTGGGTATTCCATGGTGGGGCATTCAGTTAATAAGATAATAAGACAGCCAGTTCTTTGATCTCTCTCCCCACTCCCTGCCTGCCCCCCCCCCCCCCGGAATTGTTGTTCCTGGTTGGTGAGTATGGAGGCATTTATCAAGGAGAGCTGAGAACAGGAGGGTTTCTCTCGGCAGCCACCCTGTTTGTAGGCAGCTGCTGTTCATTAGCTAATGAGTGATGATGGCGAGTCCTAACGGGTTCTCCTCGACATGATCTAATCATTGTGACCCTTTGTCAAGGTAAAGTTAGACCCATAAAGGCAGTTCTTGCACAGTATGTAAATAAGTCTTAGGCTTGAAATTTCTGCTTTTAACCCAACCCATTTTTAAGTTGTTCTGTTGTAAATCTCTTTCAGAAATAAAACAAAACAAAATCCTCCTTGATTAAATCGGCATTAAATGTTCAGGATGTAACAGTTTCACTAAAATACCGAGCCACTAATTAGCTGTAAGGGCCTTTTTTTTTTTTTATAATAAAATGCTGATGGCTCCACCATGCTGGAGACAAACCAGATCCAATTAGAGTTTATTGACTGGGGAAGTAGAGAATGGGCTGCTCGCGTGTCTGCAAGCGCATTGCGAAAGTTCAACTGCCAGGGAAGAACCGACAAGATTCTTGATGGTGTCTCCATCCCATTGGGGGTGGGGGGACAAGTGCTGGCTAAGCCACAGCCTCCAGGGGGTTCTAGCGTTCTGAGCACGTGGACTCTGTAATCTGTGCCTTAGCGTCGTCTTTTCTCTTTGATTCCATGTTCCTTGTGGATTTTTCACAGAAAGAGCATTCTTACCCCTGGTCTTTTCATGCCACAAGTTTTAAGTTATGATTGCTGAGGAATGTCAGCTGCAGAGGAATCCGTGTGTGTGTGTCTCCCTACCCACCAGCCTCCCCAAGGAGAACTCCTCGAGGGGGTTTGGGTACCTGTGAGGATGAGACTGGTGACTGGGGGTGTCGGGGTCTTTCTCTCTGCAGTTGTTCCTTCGAGGGGACATGATTTGACAGGTGGTCTATCCAAATCTCAGTAATAACGAGCCATGTATAATGAGGCTCCTATTGTTTCTGTTCCCCTTCCTCTTTGCTGTTAATGAGGCTCTGAAGCTTTCGCTGGGGGCTCTAGTCCAATCAGAGAGGGCCAGCGCTTTCCAGGGCCGACACACCTCATTACCGTTTGAGAATATGTCCTGTGTTTATTGCCAGAAAAACCACTGTGGATCGCCTCCATTTCATGCAGCCATTATTTTTTTTTTTTTTTTGCTCCTTTATTCCATTAATGACCACTGACCAGTTAGTCTTATTTAAAAATGGTTTAAAAAATGTTTTTACCTCACCTTTACACTGTATGTTTGTTTCAGCTTGCTTTTGTGAAAGCAGGGGTCTTTTCTAACAGGTTTTCCACCTGGCTAATTATGATCTTGGCGATTCCAGAGTCTCTGCAGGAAACATACCTTGATAGTCTCCTGCCCTGGTCCAGAAGGGACACTTTCCCTAGTTCTGAAACACCGATGAGCTTCCAAGCATGAAGTCAAAATAAAAGCTATAACCCTAATTCCTGGGTTGCAAGCCCCAGGCCCAGTGGTAAAAACAAACAAATACATCAGAGGGGCCCTGACCACAGTTCCAAGAGCCCATTGGGAACCTTGGACTTGAGGACTTCTTCACAGAGTTGACCTGCCCATCAAAGAAGTCACATGGCATTGCCATTCGTGTCACTCCCCGGTCACACACAGTGTCCTCTTGTTTCAGGAATTCTGAAGTTTCACGAACACTACCTGGGGGACAGCGCAGTAGAGCACCCCGGAGACTTCCAGGCCGGCAGCAGCGCCACCCTGCCCGTGGCCACCAGCTCAGCCCTGGAGCAGCACATCGCCAGCGTCCGGGAGGCCCTGGGGGTGGAGCCTCACTACTCCAGGTAGGCAGAGAAACATCTGGGATCACACTTTGGTGTTGCGCCTGTTTGTGGTTGTTGCCACAGAAATAAGCACCTGTCTCCGGAGGGTGCGCCGCTCGCTGCGCTGTCTGTCCACTGTGGCCTCATTATGGATCCCCGTTCTCTAAGCTGGGCTGGTTGGCTGTTTAAATACAGGCATGTCTTTGAATTGGACGTAACGGTCATTAAAATGGACGTCACTTTTTGGTTATAGACACATGATAACAAGTTTGTGCCGGAGCTGGCTGCTTGTTTGAGGGTGCAGCTTAGAGCATGTGTGGATTGGTGCGTGGTGCGGCTGAGGTGATGGAACCGGAACTTCCAAGTACCGAGCCAGAGGGGCTGTGTTCTGTGAGCTTGGCAAGAGGGTTACGCTGGCAAAGACCTTGTGATTCCCCCCAAGCGCCTGGCTTCCTGGAAAAGTCCACAGAGGGCGCTCTGGAGCTGGGTCCTCCACTCCTCAGAGCACCTGCTTTGACGGCTGCTGTCATTTCCCCCATGGCCCATCTCCTCAGTGATTTTGTTTTGTAATCGGGAAAAGCCTGAGCTGGTTCTGTGATTTCTTCACCCCTAGCCTTTTAAAAAAAAAGTTTTTGATTGAGATGGAAAACTTCAACATGCTTGTGCAGTTTAACAGTGCAACATGTTGGTACCATACAAAGCGTAAACCCATCCAGACAGGCCACTAGCTTTTCACTTCCTTGTCCTGTCTTCGTGTTTGGAGCCTGCCAGCTCCTCTCTGCCAGCCCTTCATACACAGCGTGAAAGGCGGTTCTGACCTGTTGCCATCCCACAGTGCCGTATGACACAATAGCCGCTTACTGCCATCCGACCGTGTGTGACTACCTGCCCTTCGGCCTCCCTTGACCCTTTCCACAGTTGCCAATCCCAGATGATCAGTGGCTCCAGATCCGCTAGTTTTATTCTGAATCTCCACATCTGAGAGCCAACAGTGAGTGTTTGTCCTTTCTGTGTCTGGTTTATCTCAGCACAACGGTCTGTGGTCCCAGCCATTTCGTGGAAGTGTCGGAATCTTGTATGTGATTGCACAGTATTCCATTGTGCAGATTTACCACATTTCCTTTGTTTACTCGTTGTTACACACCTAGGTTGATTCCATGCCTTCGTTACTGCAGATTATGTGCTGTGTATATGGTGGAATTGCAGGTGGCTTGTTTATATGCTGAGTTCATTTCCTTTGGATATTTACCAGAAAAGGGGATGGTTGGATCACATAGTGGTATTTAACTTTTTTTCATGAAACTCTCTTCTGTTCTCCGTAATAATTGTACCGATTTGTGTTCTATGAGCAATGTATAAGTGTTCCCTTATCTGCACATCCTTGCCAACATATGTTATTTAAAAAATTTTTAATAATAGCTACCTTACCTGGAAGGAGGTGCTCATTGTAGTTTAGATTGGCCTTTCTCTGGTGGTTGGTGAGATTTAGCATTTTTTTTTAATGTATTGGTTAGCCATTTGTATTTTTGTTTGGGAAATGTTTATTCAGGTCCTTTTTCTGTTCGTAAGTGGATTGTTCGGCATTTTGTTGTTGAGGGTTTCTTTTCTTCTTTAAAATCTATTTGAAAAAAAAGAGAGTGTTTGAGTTTCCCTCTATTGAGTCACTCCTCAAATGCCTGCAACAGCTGGGACTGGGCCAGATTGAAGCCAATACACGAGAAGTCCACATGATACTTGTAGTACCTTCCCAGGCACATGACCAGGAACCTGAGTTATCTGTACTCCCATGGTGGTTGCAGTTCAATTCACAATAGTTCATATATGGAATTCACCCACTTGTCCATCAACCGATGCCTGGCTAATGAAAATTCGTTACATATTCACTGTGGAATACTACTTGGCCATAAAAAAAGAATGAAAACCTGTCTTGCAGCAAAGTAGATGCAACTGAAAACCATTTGCCTTGTAAAATAAACCAGACCCCGAAAGACACATCCTGTGCTTTCCTATGTGGGAGTTAATATTGAATGTCAAAAAATTAGGCACTAGTGTGATGGCTCAGCTGGCTGCCTTTGCACCTGCAGATGCTGGTAGCCCATATAGGCACTAGTTCATGTCCCAGCTGCTCTACTTCCCACTAAGCTGCCTGCTTGTAGCCCGGGAAGCCAGTGGAAAATGGCTCAAAGCTTTGGAACCCCGAACCCACAGAGGGGACCTGGAGGGGGCTCCTGGCTTCAGCTCAGCTCAGGCCCTTGAAGCCATTTTGAGTGCAAACCAGTGGATCAAAGATCTTTTTGTCTCTCCTTCTCTCTGTAAATCTTCCTTTTTCAATAAAAGCAAATAAATCTTTTAAAAAAATGAAAACTGTATAGGAAATAAATGGATATGTTATGATGCGATTGTTGTTTTTAGCTCTTGTTTATGCTCCTGTGAAATCATGGTCTTTCTGCTTTTTACTTGTTGAATATTATAATTAGTGGTGCATTAAGCCTGTGGTTACATGGTGGATGAAAATTATGTTTTTGCAAAAATTAAAATAAGGTAGGAGGTGGGTTGAGACAGGGAGTATGATTATCTTTTTAGAATTATGTCTGAGAAATACAAGAAATCGATTCTCTTCATGTTAATGAAAAAAATTTTTTAAATTTTAAAAAGTATCATAACATGGCCTGGTGCGGTAGCCTAGTGGCTAAAGTCCTCACCTTGCATGCGCTGGGAACTACATGGGCACTGGTTCATGTCCCAGCAGCCCCACTTCCCATTCATCTCCTTGCTTGTGGCCTGGGAAAGCAGTCGAGGAGCCCTACCCGTGGGCCGTTCCTACAGTGGACATCCGAGATTGTGTCACCCTGCCTCCCCTTCTCCAGAGGGCAAAGGTAGTGATGGACGAGAAGGGGAGGATCTGAGCTCCCCGGGGGGACTGAGACAATAAACATGCATACAGAGGCAGGGTATCCAGTGTTTCTGTAGAGGTGCTGGGTTGAGCTTACAGGATGGTGGGGAGTCACCTGCTGAGGGCCACACAAGCCCTGCGAGGCCCCTGGGAGCTCTGGCTGCAGGTTCAGCCTTATTCAGGGAGCTGGCTTCTCATTACCTTTCTGATCATCTTTCTCGCATCAACTCATATTGTCGGTGATAGAAAATGTACATGATGGCTTAGGCACTGGTTTGTACAGATCTCTGTAAGCTTGTTCAATGCAAGTCCACTCCCAAGAGGCAACCTCTTTGGGCGTATTTTCAAACTTGGAAGACACCCTGCATGGACAGTCCCTGCCAGTGGAAACCTTTGTCCCTCCCACCCCCCGACACACACAGGTGCTCTCTCCCCTAGAGTAATGGGGTGTTCAGACGCATTTCATCTCAGGCCAAAGTGACCGCTGACTGTTAAAATGCACTGTAAAAATGTGGAACTCACCTGAGCCCCATTCCCAGATGTCTAGAGTACAATTCGGCATGGTAAGACCCGGGGTCAGGTAACACTTGTGGCACCTTGGAGAGGGATGATGTCTTTTCACTCGTGGACTGGTGGCAGGGAGAGGGGGCATGAGTGCAGCTTGCTTGTGTCCAGCGCGCTCCTCCTTCCCCTACTGCAGGCAGTTAGCAAGTGGAGTCCTTAGCGTTCCCAGTGCTGTGTGCGGCTTGAGGCTTGGCATGGGGTTCTAAGGGCCTGTTCTCAGGGGCTCAGGCCCCACCTCAGCCCCCCAGGAAGGGGGGGTCTCCCCTGTGGCTCCAGAATGGTCTTGCCAGATATTTGTTCAGATTTGGTGAGCTCACGTTCTTGTTCATGATCATGATATTAAAATAGGATACTTTATAGGATGGTGTTGGTTTCCACTAGAATGGAGTTTCTGTGAGATTCTAGATTTTGCCCCCACAGCTTCACTGACATCTTACTCTTCACTGATAGAATCCATGATTGCCTAGAAACAATGTTGCATGATAGAATTAAGTGAATCAGCAGGCTCTTGCCCTAGGAATATAAATCAGCCTTGCCCTTCTGCAGGTGATGTACCAACAGCATCAGAAACCCTCAGAATGCTCTGGCCTTTTGACCCCAAAATTTCCATCTTAGAAATGGACCAACAATGTAGATGATTAAAATGTATAATAACCGGGCCCGGCATGATAGCACAGTGGTTAAGGTCCTCGCCTTGAATGTGCCAGGATCTCATATGGGCACCGGTTCTAATCCCGGCGGCCCCGCTTCCCATCCAGCTCCCTGCTTGTGGCCTGGGAAAGCAGTTGAAGACGGCCCAAAGCCTTGGGACCCTGCACCCATGCGGGAGACCTGGAGAAAGTTCCTAGCCCTGGCTCTGGATCGGCGCAGCACCGGCCTTTGTGGCCACTTGGGGAGTGAACCATCAGATGGAAGATCTTCCTCTGTGTGTCTCTTTCTCTCTGTATATCTGCATTTCCAATAAACATAGATAAATCTTTTAAAAATGTATAATAACCAAAATATACAGTGACCAAAAGAATGAAGCTGGACTTATTAATATACAAAAATCAAGATGTCACAGATTTCAATGTAAGACATGAAATTATAAACTCCTGGAAGAAAATGCAGAGCAAAAGCTTCATGACTGTTGAATTTGGAAATGATCTAGATGTGATGCCAAAATAGGAGAAAATAGAAAGTAAAGAGAGAAGTGAAGAGAAAGGGCTCTGTCAAACTTAGAAACCTCTGTATGGCAGAAGAAGTCATTGAAGAGGCAACCTACAAAAAGCAGGAAACATTTGCAAACCTCCTATCAGAAAATGGGTTGACGCCCAGGAACTTGACGACAACAACAACAAAACAAATAATCCAGTTTAAAAATGGGCAAAGGACTTGTACAGACATTTGTCCAAAAGGATACAGAAATAGCCAACAAGCCGACGAAGAGGTTCAGCATCACCCATGGAATATGCAAATCAAAAGCACAGTTAGACACCGCCCCATCTCATCAATGAGGTCTTCTAAAAACCCCGGGAGACGAGACATGTCATCAAGTATGCCGAGTGGAACCCGTCATACATTGCTGGTGAGAATCTACACTAATGTAATTGCTACAGGAAGCAGTATGGAGGTTCTTCAAAAGTGTGATAGCCATCGACTTCTGGATTGCTTTACCAAAAAGAGCCGAACATGGGATCTCTGAGATACTTGAACATTACATGTTCATTGTAGGATGATTTCTAATAACACCCTAGATGCTCATCTGTGATGCATAAAGAAAATGTATATATGGATCAGGGAATATGCCTCAGCCTTAAAGGGGCAGCTCATTTGGGTGCTATGATGTATATGAGCCTTGAAGACATGCCCAATGAAACAGGACAGACAGGAAATGACAAACAGCATAATGCCACACCGTGAGATACCGAAAACAACCTAGCTTGAAACTGGAGAGCTGAGTGGTGGGAGTCATTGCAATGGACACATACAGATAGATTTTAAATCCATGTACACTGTCTCGGCCACCCCAAATGTAGCACGGGTCCCTGCTGCTTCTGCTGTTCCTCCCCCACTCCCTGCTGCTCCCTCCCCCATCCAAGCCTTCATGGCACTGCAGCCAGAGTGGGCTTTGGCCCATGCCTCCCCACATACCTAACAAAAAGTCCCCAAACACACGTCCCCTTGGAGGTTCTGGTGGGCTCTGGCCTCCAGCTCCCTGGCCTGACCTATATGCCCGAATCAGCTGCTTTAGCCTCACTCTCACTCCGCCTCTGGCACGTCCTAGCCCAGCATCTCCCCTGTGCCCCCCCACTCTTGGTGTGACTGATCCCTTCCATCCTTCAACTTGTTACAAAGATAACACACCCTCGGAAGGGCCTCTCGGAAGCTCCTCTGTCAGCTTCTCTCACCTCCAGGGCAGCCCTGGCACATGTTTTGGGAGAGGTCTCCTATGCATTTGGGTGACTAGTTGCCTGGCTCCCTGAATGGCTAACAGCTTCTCGCTGCTACCTGTCTTGCCCTTCATCTTCCCCCCGTCCACCCCCCGCTCCCCGGGGAAGCCACATCACTCTTCACCGCCGTGTTCACACCTCCCACCCATCTCATGGCTGTCCCGAGCCTTGTTAGTCCAAATCAAGTTTTTGCTCCCCTCTGAGGTGCCTAATAATGGCACTGTTCCTTAGTTTGTAATTCTGCAGTTTAAACTCCTTCAGGAGCCAAAGGCGATGGCCTGGAGGGCAGGTACTGTGTCCTCTGAATTCTCACCTGTGGGCTAGGCCCATGGGAGTGTGGGGATGAGATGTCACCCCTTTCCTGTTCTCTTTCCTTGTGTGTTTCTAAGATGCACCATGCCCCCAGAAATTGCGTCTCTGTGCCTGGGGGGACAACTTCATTCAATTACCTGCAGCTCAGCCATGGTGGCCTCGTTATTGGGCAGACTGCTTTGCTCCCCCTTAAAGGCATCTTGCGGCTGGAAGGAAGTAAAATGCTACAAAGGAGTTTCTGCAAATGGATTTGAAAATAGAAGAATTGCTTTTATTAAGTGTTTAATAAGAACCTCCAGTTCCCTCCTCCAAGATCAAAGAGGCATGGATTGCAACTAGTGTGGAACATGAACCTCCCAGGAGGGGAAACGTTATGAATTTCAAAAACACATCTTCAGTTTTGAACTCTTCTCTGTAGCCGGAGTCACGGTGTGTAAGTAGCTCCTTGGCCACGTGGGACAGTGCCATGACGCTTTTGGGGGTACTGAGACTGGCTGTAGAACATTGGCAGGGCTGTGCTCAATAGCAGGCCAGATCTGCAAGGAGTACTGCTAGGGAGTTTTCAGTAAATTACAATTGTAGATTGCCCTTTTAATGGAGGCGACTGTTCCTGCATTGCAGAGGAATATTAAACCTTTTCTCAACTGTAGCTGTTCGGGTTTTTTTTTTTTTTTTTTTTTGGTCCCTTTGGTGCTTTACTGTGTTTCGAAGTTCTATACCGTAAGTTACATGTGTAAACAAACGTGTCTTCTTATGGCAAAGCGCTGATTCATCTAGGTCACACTAGATTGTCGAAGCCGATGATTCAACACCAATATCCAGCAACAAGTATCCGCCAGTCTGACAGTAGCCAGGGTGGGAGAATGTGGGTCCACAGCTGTGTCACATGTGGCTGCTGAGAGTATCAACTGACACATACGCCTGGCGTGACCATCCAGGGTCACCTGCCATGTACATCTTTAGGTGTCCTAGCCAGGGGAGGCTTCCGTGTGTGAACAGCAAGGTCCTACACTGCCCTGGAAACTGCGGAATCCCTGAAGCCACTCTGGCACCGTCAGAGCAGCTGAGTGAATGGAGTACAGTCAGGAAGGGGGCTAGCAGGGCCGCCTCAGATGCAAATGAGCCACAAGGAATGTGAAGATATGGATGCCTCTTAAAAATATGGTCCTTGGGCCTGGCGCGATAGCATAGTGGTTAAAATCCTCGTCTTGCACGCGCCGGGATCCCATATGGTCGCCAGTTCTAATCCCGGCAGCCCCGCTTCCCATCCAGCTTGTGGCCTGGGAAAGCAGTCGAGGACGGCCCATGAACCATTGGACAGAAGATCTTCCTCTCTGTATATCTGCCTTTCTAATAAAAATAAATAAATCTTTAAAAAACTAAAAATAAAAATATGGCCCGTAAGTAAAAAAAAAAAAATCAGGTCCCACAAGATCACCTGCAGCAGGCCTTTTAGGAGAGTTGGGAGTTAAAGACATAAATAAAAGTAGACTTCTGGGAATACAAGTTGATACAGTACAGCTGATCTGAAACGGGCAGCCCGGGAGAGCAGTTGTGGGTTTAGCAATGGTGCCTGCCTCAGGTTGGGTGGCAGGGCCTAGCCCTGAGGGAGCTGCCTAATGATTCAATGTGTGTTATTCTTAAGATTCTGCTCTTTGTTTGGGGGGGGGGGGCGGTTTTGTGGGTGGTGTGTTGCATTGTTAAAATTACTAAATAAATGAACAAAAGCAGACCATGCGTAATGGAAGTGTTGTGAACCAAAGGTTATGATTTGTTAGTTCCCAGAGAGATTCCGTTCTTCCCCTCTCCCTAAAAGTAAAAAGGGAAATAAAAGCAAAGGTTGTTTGTGTTTTTTTTTGGGGGGGGGTGTTTTTGCAAAAGAGCTGCAAATGCTACACTGCAAGTAAGACATATTTAGCCTGTCAGTACAAATGAATAGTTGATCTACTGCTTCAGATTATTGTGTCTGTTGTGTAAAGCAAGCACCCAGCACTGATTACTGTGTCATTGCTATGTCATTAGGCTCATTCAATTTGCAGTCCTTGAAAGTTTAAAACCATCTCTACAAGTATTTTCTAATTCTGGTTTTTTTTTTTTTTTCCCTCTTGTGAGCTGACCTCTCAATCCAAACTGGTAAGGTTTTACTTTATAGACAATTCTTTTTCTTACCCCAGATCCTTCCCAGAACTCTAAAGAAAAAAGTAGAAAATGCCCCAAAAATATCTCTGTAAGAGTTCCAGTTTCCTCCCAAGTGAGTGACGTTTAGACAGCGGCTGGTGCGCATGTCGCCTGCGCCAGGGCTGAGGCTGAGCGTGAGGATAGATGTGTAGATAACGGTGGCGCTTTTTGCCCCTCCGTATCTCACAGTGTGCAGCATGCAATGTGTGAATTCTTCATCAGCCTCGTGAGAAGGGCCATGACAACAGCCTGAACTAAGAGGGCTGGCTGTCCCTTACTCTGCCAGTTAGTCCGGGAGACACTTCCAATACAGGGGTCATGGGAGCAGGTTCCTGCCACGAGTGGGAAGAAGGCATTCCAGGTCAGAGTTCCTCACCAGGCTGGGTGGGGGTTGGAGTCATGGTCCCTCTCTCCTGCCTCTCTCAGTTCACCTCTTCCTGGTAAGATGCAAAGTTGAGTTTGCTCCCTGATGGTTGCCTGGCTGAGTCTCTTGTGGGTTCCGTCGCCATCCTGTAGCTGATGGGGCTGGGACCCAAGAGGCGGGCATAGCCTCATCCGTGAAGCGACTTGCGCAGGCCTAGCTCCAGCTGTGACGGGAGAGACAGATGTCTGCCAAGCCAGAGACTCGAGCGCTCAAGAGAGTTGGGCACCAGCATTGAGTAGAGCATGCAGTCTTGCACATGGACTCTCAGACTCAGGATTCCTTTGAAAAAGCTGAGAACAAAATGAGCTTGGAAGGCGTTGGTAAGCCTCTTAGTGTAAGCCAGCGTCTTAGCAAGGAGGATAAGGCGTATCGTTGTCTTCTTGAGCGACCTCTGAGATAGCCCCAATGGAATCCCCTTTTGTACATCTCCTAATCTTTCTTATGAAGGCAGGATTCTTGAAATTGAGCTTTCCCATTAGACGTGGAAGAGATGAGCTGGAGTGGGAGGGATAACCGAGCGAATGGTAAAATCAGCCTCACGACAGAAGGCTCATGGCACAATGTGGGGGAGCTATCAGAAGCCTGTCACTGGCAGGTGCGAGGGTTCAGGGCTCCCCCAGGACAGGGGCTGGTCCCCCTGCACCTCAGCTTGGCAGGTGCCATGGACGCATGGACGCTTTCATTCCCAGACCCACTGTTGGTGATCTGAGCTTGGGCTAGTGTTTCTGTTAGCACAAGGGCTGGAGCGAGAAGCCATATGATGAAATTCTAAATCTGCTGATCAATACAGTCAGGCCTTCCCACTTGGCTCCGTGTCAGCTCCTGTCTGGCTGTGCCATAACCAATTGTATAAAAATTCTTTGAATTTATCAAATCTCAATATCCCTGACTCTGTGTATCTTGCCCTTTGCCCCAGCCAAGCTCCCCAGTCTTGTCTCTCATTGATTGTATACAGCTTTATTTAGCAATCAATATTTAAGACATTTAATATGTAACTCTTGACTGACCTTGGCTTTGGGGGGAAAAACATCCCGGCTGATAGTCACTGATTTTGTCTTTGAACTGGCTAACACAGGCAATAGTTCTGTCCCGTTGGTTTATGACCCTGAGATCAGGGGTTAAAAGGCCTTAAGATGCCACCCTACAAGAAGCACCAGTACTGACCGGTGATCCTCCGCTGGTGCCATGTGGCACCCTGGAGTTCTAGAGACTTCTAACCACGCACAGGCATTTCCTGCTCCGAGTCTGCAGGTCACCTGGGCCATTGTGTTGTAGGCTGTTAGATTAGGTCAGCTCCCTGTGACTCATGCTTCTGTGACTGATGGAGACTGGAAGAGGCTTTCTTTATCAAGATTAATTTTGTTTGAAAGGTGGAGTGATAGGAAGGAAGAGACAGAGAGAGCCATTCCATCTCAAATGACCAAAGCCAGGAGCCCGGGGGTGGCAGAGGCCCAGGCACTCGGGCCGTCTTCCTCTGTTTCCCCGGATTACAGGGAGCTTAGCTGCCAGTACTTGGAGCAGTGCTCCTGTTTGAGATGCCAGCATCGCAGGTGGCAGCTTTCCTTGCTCACCCCAACACTGGCCCCCAACGGAAAGAAGACTCTTCTAGCACAAGTAAGGACTGGACTGTAAGAGGGAGGCCCCTTCAGAGCCTCTGCTGCTGTCACATCCACTCACATTCCTCTGGCTAAAGCTAGTCAGGCATCACACCTGATGTTACAAGATTTAGGCTTGGGGGAGAGGGCTGAGCAATGGTACAGTCTGCTGCCAGGGGGACCTGTGCAGGGGGCCTCATGCCTGATGCTGCTCTTTCCATCAGTACCCGAGGCCCCTGCCTCCCACTTCCCCGTGTGTGGGCAGACTCTGCAGGGCCTCCTGCCCCACCTTCCGTGGCCTCTCATCTGCCTTCTGCTCCAGAACCATAGGCACATTTGATCACTGCACTTCCCCAGGGAAACGTAGCCTCTGTCATAGATGTAATTCACACCTCAGCCCCATGTCTCCCCTTGATTTCTAGACTTGAGCTCCACCCTCCGCCCCCCTCCTCCGGTGTACACACTGTTCCCCTTGAATTCACCTCCCACTCGGCAAAAATGAGAGCAGACCTCTCTGCTCAGGCAACCCCACATCAAGTGGATGTTTATTTCTGATTGTTTACATTAATGTTAAAGCCTGTTACCCACCCCAACCCCCCACACACCCAAGTTCCTTGGTTTTGAAGCATTTGCTTTAAACTTCCCTGTCCTTACTGCTGTCGATTGAATCAATCCCAAATCTCTGATCTTACGTATTTGCTCCTGGACCAGGCTGTTGGGAGCACAGGCCCTTGTGACCAGTGCTTCCTCCCGCCTCTGCTGCCCGAGTAGAGCTCAGTATCCTGCTGCATACACACCAGTCTTCGGGAAAAGTGGTGGTCGAGGCAACCTGAAGGTGAAATTGTTCGTCAGGGCTCTTGGTCCACACTGTGCATGTCCCACTGTCACACCTGCCGTCAGCCCTTGGTCCCTGTCCCCTCCACACTATACACGGCTGTGAACTTGCTTGCTTTTTCCTCCTCATTCTCCAGGGTGGGACCCCTGGAATTCTGTCCTGCAGATTTGGTCTTTCCTAGAAGTCTCTAGCACAAATTCAAAAGTGGGGCTTGCTTAGGTCTGTGGTAGGAGCCATGGCGGGGGCTGGGCCGGCTGAGAAGAGGGCCTAGCTTGGTTCTGCCCACTCCCCTCCTGTGGACCCCGAGGAGTCTGGGTCCACGGCCCTGTACCTGCTGGTGAGCTGGAGCACAGGCCTTCGCCCAGACAAGCAAACTCAGTCCCCGGAGACGTGCGTCCTTGACGCTCAGAGCAAGGACTCTCTGAGATTTTCTTTCATCTCTGCTCTGCCAGCTCCTAACAATGTCTAGGACAGAAGAAGCCTCAAGGAGTGTTGATTGACAGGGTTGTGGGAGTGGGAGGAAAGAGAAAACCCCGCCTTCTCCCGAGCACACAGTCACCGTCACATCTTTAACGTGCAGTGAGCGTGACAAAAGCACAGCACAGGTGATGGCACGTGTTTCACAGGTCTGTCTGACATGTTACTGCCTTTTCCTTCATGCGTCCACCCGTGGAAAGTACCCTAAAAACACAGTGTTATCCGGCACACTCAAACACGGGTGCTGACCGAGACCCGGTAGTTAACGACAGTCCTCGAACTGACCTCCATGTCACAAAATCGGACCCTGAGCTCGGCATGTGGAACTCTCCCGAGGCCCAGGAACAGGGAGTTGAGACTGGTTAAGGCTTCAGAAGTAACAAGGCACCCTTTCTTGCCTTTTGATGGACTCATGTCAGTGCAGCGAGGAGTTATTGCTAATAAGCAGAAAGAGACAATTGATTTACAAGATCTGTCATTTGAAAAACATATGGACAGAGACAGGGTTACTGTCAACTTGACTTTTTTCTAATTCCTGTGTGTGTGCTGCCTGCCTGCTAATTCAGGATATCAGGAGAGAGCACTTCACTTTCTCGTGGCCCTAATAGAAGATCGCTGCCCCAGAGAGGCCCATGTCCCCATCCTGCCTCCAGAGAGGCCCGTGTCCCCATCCTGCCTCCAGAGGCGACTCCGGGCTGTCCTACATCTGATCTTCCCTGGAGGCCACTGCTTCAGCTCATTGTGTCTGCATCCCCAGTCTCTCCCACCTAAATCAAGCAACCGTGGAGACTTCCACTTGGACCCTAAAGTTGTGCTGATGCACCCCGTCCTTGACATAAGGACACAGTCATGTGGTCACTCGTAGAGGACCCTGTCCATTAAGCGTATCTGTTGACTTAGACTGATGCCATTGAAAGCGTTGGCACCTATTGGCATCCACACTGGAGATAACCTTGCTTGCTGAAGATGAACGGGAGAGAGCGGGTGACCCATGGCTGTGACCTCCTGTGCTTTAGCTTCAAACCGTGTCTTCTTCCGTTTAGACTTGCTCCTTAGCCCTGCTTTGGCTCCGGCACTCCTAGGAAACTCCTTCTGGGTTGTTCCAAGAAAATCTGTGTGTTAGGTCTGTGTGATTTTGCTGTGTGGTTGTGGGTGTCTGCTATTCCGTCTGAGCACACACTTTCCAAAATGCCACCTGAGTGGCAGGGCCTGAAACTCCATCCATACCTCCCAGGCGGTAAGGGCCCAAGTCCTAAGTAATCTTCTGATGCTTTCTCTGGAAGTCAGCAGGGAGTTAGATCAAAAACAGCAGCCAGGATTCGAACCAGCACTCTTGTAAAACATCAACATTGAAGGTGGCAGGTGAACTCACTGCACCACAGTGCTAATCCACTACACCACAATACTGGCTCCCGAAATCACTATTTACAAAGGGAGACAAAATGAGCAAGTTAGACTAATGCCTGAATGGAGTGTGTGTGTGTGTGTGTGTGTGTGTGTGTGTGTGTGTGTGTGTGAGAGAGAGAGAGAGAGAGAGAGAGAGAGAGAGAGAACATTCTGTCTAGTGTAGCCTGATGCTTCGTTGCATCCTCATCTTCTTTGCTTCCTCCTGTTTTGGTTCAATATTGAGCTTTAGGCCTTAGAGATTAAAAAAAAAATCAGTAGATTTTAGAGTGAGTAGGGACTTTGAAATATTGTGAGAACAAGAATTATGGTTGGAAGAAAGCTGCAAGGAGGATAAAAGCTGTTTGTCTAACTTATTTCTGAAACGGAGTCAGACACACAAGAAAATCCAGATTCTACATGGTACTAGCCATTTCAAGTTTCCCACAGCAAATTGGGATTTCTCAGTAGTGAGGTACTCCTTTTATTTCATCCTAGGCTAGTAAATGATATTAATAAGCCATCATGTATAAGATGCCTTGCTAGGTACCCTGTTAGGCCAAGTGTTTCAACTCTTCCTTATTCCCAACTTGACCCTCTGTGCTGGTTTCTTTCTTCACCCAGGAGAGAGAAGGGGTCTTGCTGGACCATTTGTGTGTGCCAGTCCCAGGGGTGTGAGCTCAGCAAGGTGGCAGCATCCTCCGAGGTCGTGACTGTGGACTCGTTTTTACATGGGGCAGAGGTTGGAGGTTCACGTCTGGCCAAGCCGATGGACCCGAAGCCAGCCTGGGGCTGCGGGAGGGGCTTCTGAAGAGCTGAGTTGAGGAGCTGGGCTTTCAAATGGCTTTCTTTGAGGCTGAGCAAAGGACCCAAAGAAAATAGCTCACTCACTGCCTTGCCATGTTTGTGTTAGCCTTTGGGAGTAGATCCCCACCCACCCCACCTTCCTCTTCTGGAAACTTCCTTTTGGTCTCCAAGTGCTGGGCTGTTCTTCTGTGTCACTGACCCTCAGCAGTACCACGGAGGAAATAAAAATGTAGAAAAATATACACGGTGAAAAAAAGCAAAGCAGTGTTCCTTCTCAGTACAGACCGTGACACATCATCTAAACTCACTGTGGTGGAATTGAGAGGAAGGGAAAGGACTTCTCTTTGAGAAATAAACATCCTTTGGCTTAAAGAATATTTTCAGAAAATGAATCCCTTATTACCTTATACTTAGACATATCTTAAAATTTTTTTAAAATGCCTCATAATGAGCCACATGATGAAAGAAAGAATTCATGAATCTTTGAGGATGTACCTGTTTTCCCTGCAGACATTAAAGGGATCATGTAATCTCCCATGCAGTTCTCTGAACTCCCCCTCGGTAATTGTTTTGATGATTTTAGCTCAACCTGGAAACAGACCTGCCTCCCTCCGTTGCGTGTTTGACTTCATTTTAGTGAAAGATACAATTTGAAAGAAATAGAGACCTCCGTGGTTTACTCTCTTTGTCCATGGAGATAAAAAAAGAGAAAGTGGTTTTTTGTAGGGTGGGGTGGGGAGAGGCAGCATGGAATGACGAGTTATCCACTCACTCCTGCCCCCCCCCATGTGCAATGCTTTACACAGGGCCTGTGTATGGCATGGATGCTCCATTTATTTAGTTTTGTCAGTGACTCTTGGATAGCCCAGACAGCTTCCGCCTGCTGCTTTTTTGAGATAAGAAAGTCAGGACTCAAGGACCCACAGACCCAGCTCCACGAAAGTAACAGTGACCTTTGTGCTTAAACCCAGGCTCGTGCAAAGTCTTCGACTGGGGTGGGGTTTCCTGGGGGTGAAATCCGCGGCCACACTGGGAGGCCTCCAAGTGGAATTGTCATGATGCAATTCTGGGTTGTTTGCCACCGTAGCACTCAGGGAACACAGGCTCCCAGACACCCAGCAGCTTGGGCATGTGGGTTCCAGGGACATCCTTGGGACAGTGGACACTAAGTGTCCTTCCCCCACCCCTTGCACAAATGCTGGTTATGTGAGTGATGTGATATGTTAATCAACTTGATTATAGTGATCATCTCACAGTGTATATGTGTATCATATTAACATGTAGATCTTGGATATATCTAGTTTTACTAATTAGACCTCAGTAAGGCTAGAAAAAAAAATAGCTCTATTCTAAAACCTCTGGTATACCTAAATCATGTTATGCATCTGCCAGTAAGCTAGCAAGTTACATACAAGGAGGAATGCTCACTTTCCATCTGTGGAGAACACTAGAAAATTAATATTCTGGTTAGGTCCAGCAAATGCTGTGAGAGTAAGCCAAGTATAAAATATGTATGTTTTCTAGAGTTGTCTTTGATTGTGTTGGCAGAAAATTACCTGTGTGGGATGAATGATTGAAGTGATAAGGCAGGAGTTTAGCCATGCGTCGTCCAAATCTAAATCCCTCCTTAAGCCACCTGACACAGCACCCAGTGGAAGCACTGAACTGAAGGGTATTCAAGCTCTCACTCTGTCCCATATTCTTTTTTGGAGTAAGAAATGAACAATTGTGTCATGATATAAAATCAGCAAAAAATGAACCCCTTACTCTGCGTGGCTCCTTTGGGTGTTGGGAGCCTGCTGACCCTCCGTTTAGCCAAGGAAAGCATGCTTTCTTACGTTATCTTGGCCTTACAGGACGTTCTATTGCATGAAAAGTGATCGCGGTTAGCATGCCTGACCATTTTATGAAGAAGAATGTTGTTAAGGCAGAGCGGTCTGGGGAGAACGGCAGCTTGTTCAGGTTCAAGCTTTTCCGTGACCCCGGAGCATTGGCTCAGTCACAGAGAAGGGAGAATCGATCCCCAAGCACCAAACTGTGCCCTGGGACACAGTGGCCAGTGCTTTCTCCAGCATCCCAGAGTTTTCACTTCCTTCTTTGGAAGAATCTTGTGCTGGTGGGAAGTATAATTATCCTTGTGTGTACACTCTGGGAAGAGAATGTGAGTCCACAAGTCACTGAAAGGAAATAACTCCAGCGCGGGAAGAGCCCATCCAGGCCGACTGAAAGAGGGTTCGTTGGCCGCTGCCAAGCCACGAGGCAAGGGGGTCGGCCTGGCTGGAATGTTCTCCCGGAGGCATCGCGGGCTGCTGGATGCTGCGGGAAAGCCTTACACACATCCCTGTGTGTGAAGTGTTAACATGATGCATTGCTGCCCTGCTGGCTGACTGGCTGGCTGAGATAATGCCTTCTCACTGCATGTTTCTCTGAGTTTGGGGGATAAATGATACCTGCCGGTGGTGTAGCATTCCAAGGGGATTCCAGAGGAAGTGGTAAGCTGTGTCCCTCCCCTCTCTCTTTCACCCAGTTCCCCTCAAAAGTTTCCAGAGCTCCTTTCCAGGCCCAGCGAGTGTCAGTTGTTTAATAAGATCAGTTGATCTAGATATGTATCTGTGAGGCTAGCTATATAGTTATCTAAAGTCAGAGCTACAGAGAGGAAGAGACGAGAGAGCTCTTCCATCTGCTGTTTACTTCCCAGACGACCACACCGGCAGGACTGAGCCAGGCCAAACCCAGGAGCCTCCTCCAGGTCGCCCACAGGGCTGCAGGGCTCCAAACACTGGGGCCATCTGCTGCTGCTTTTCCCAGGCCATTCTCAGGGAGCTGAATTGGCACAAGAGCAGCCAGGACATAGGCTGGCACCAGTATGGGATGGCAGTGTCACAGGCAGTGACTTTCCCCACCGTACCCCTCTGCTAACCCCTTGTTGACTCTCAATAAGCTTGTCTTCTTGTGGCCACTTCTTGTGGGCAGCAATGGTATTTGACCACACATAGGGTAAACTTGCTTGCCGCCTTCCTTCCAAACGAACAGAGTGGATATGGAAAGTCTTGTGCAATGCCTGGGAGGGAAGGTGTGATTTGGCCGATTTAACAGGAGAATGTAATTATATGTGATATTTCATGGTCATAAAATATTTTTATTCCACATCTCATTTTACCCTTATTACTATCTAGGAAGTAGGTAAGCACACAGGTATTATTATCACCATTTTATGGTTCATGAACCTGAGGTAGAGAAATGCCACATGCCTTACAGCAAATTCGTGGCCGACCGAGGCTGGGGGTCCCACCAGTTCTGTCTGCGCCCTTGATTCAGTCTGTTGCAGCAGGCCTGGATGTAGGAGAAGTCTCCACTACTGCCTGTTTTGCCTTGTAGATAGTTTGTTCTGATTTTAGAAATGTATTTTTTTTCACATCTTTGATAAAATGCTTGAAGCAGTGCTATGAAGGGTTATTAAAGAAGACCTGTGTCGGGAAACATATCTCCTTGTAGTTCAGCTTTCCCGTCTGCTCCAGGCACGGGACTAGGTGTTCACGCTTATGCTTAGAGACAACCGTGAGAGGTGAACAGTAGTTGTCCGTTTCAGAGGTGAGGGGACTGAGAGGGGCAGTCCACTGCCAGAATTCCACAACTTGAAAGTGATGGAACTGGAATTAAAACCCAGAGCTGTGCCCATCTGTGCCCATGCTGTGCCGCCTTCCCCAGCTTCGGCAGCCACAGCAGAAATGGTTATTGTGTCCATAATAGATATTTGATGGAGTTAATGGTCTTCGTAATTAGACGATAGCATTTATAAAAATTCAAGTGTGAACTCTCTTAAAAACCATGGACAATTATTTAATGAGACAAAGGTGCATTTCCTGCATTCAGTGTGTTGCCAGCAAGTTGAAGGCAGAAAGCAGTAACAGGACGAAGCCCCCCAGGACATCAAGAATACAGTCATAACCCCACGCTTGGGGACACAGGATCAGAGAGGCTGGCAGATGGAGAAACCCCTCAAAGACCTCTTCCCGCCTCAAGTTGCCCTGTTCCCTCTGCTTCATGGGTCAGTGACACCACCGGCCTCCTAAGACATCAGACCCACAGACGTGGAATTCTAGTACATTCCTTCCACTCTCTTACCTCCTGTGTCCTAGCAGCCTTGCAAACTCAGTTTAAAATGACCGTCAGTACTGTACCTCGTCATCCACAGGAACATTAACAAGCTCAAGTTCTTTCGCATCCAGCCATGCTTTTCTGGTTCAGATCCTGTCAAATACAGGCTTACCAACAAGATGCTAAGCCAGATTCCCGGCCACCAGTCACCTCAGCAAGCCCCCAGCAGGCATGAGCTGCCTCCTGAACACAGACGGACTCACCTCTGCCTGGGTCCTTGTTTCAGCTACTCCTTGCAGCTATCACCTCTTTGCTTTTGCCTGGGGTGGTGTCTTCAGCCCAATGCCACGCTTCTGCCCAGGCTGGTTCTGCAGAGGACACTGCGCTGTGCTGTTTGGGAGGCGAGCTGGAACCACTCGAGCCACGCAGCCGTCACTGGCAAGAGGGGACACTGTCATAGGTTATGCAGCAGCAGGACTCACAGGGTCCCACTTTCAGTGTGGCGAAACAGTCTCCTTCTAGGACAGTCCTCTGTCCCACAGGTAACAGCTAAAAACTCGGGGGTGGGGGGAATAAGACAGTTGGGAGTGAACAAACGCCAATAGCTTCTGGAGGAAGAAAGGGAACGGGAGATTGTGCCCCATTGTTGTGGCAAGAACACCATCGGGGCACACCAGGCACGCCACACTCCAGTGGGAAGCTGGAGTCCTCACAGCAACGGACACTGGGAATGCTGAAGGGCAAGGCCCAGGGCCTGGGAAACACACACTTTGTGTCACAGCTGTTCTTAAATTTTAGGCAGCCCCTAGAACCACAAATGCACAGGGCAGATCTGTCTAAAGCTAGAAGAACTAAATAGATTTGAGTTGCTAACTCAAGAAAAAAAGTTCCCAATTGAATCCAATCAGGCTAATTGCTTTTTGAAAAAAAATTAAAAGTCTGTGCTTCTTAGAGGAATATTACAGAATGTACATCATTACTTCCATAATGTTCAACATACATGGCAAAGTTATGTAACATATAAAGATCCAGTAGAATGACTACTTGGTAAGACAGTCAACTGGTACGACCTGTGAAATGGCATAGATGTTGAAATTAGCAGAAGAATACTTCAGAAACAGTTATAATTGTGCTCAATACTCTCAGCAAAAAATGAAATTAGAAAAAGAACAAAATAAATATCTTGGGGTTAGCCTGTTGGCTCAACATGCTAATCCTCTGCCTACAAGTGCCAGCATCCCATATAGGCACCAGTTCATGTCCTGGCTGCTCCACTTCCCATCCAGTTTCCTGTTTGTGGCCGGGGAGGGCAGAAAAGGATGGCCCAAGTTCTTGAGCCCCTGTACCCACGTGGGAGACCCAGAAGATGCTTCTCGCTCTCGATTACAAATTGGCTCAGCTCCAGCCATTGCAGCAATTTGGGGGAATGCACCAGCAGATAGAAGATCTTTGTGTGTCTCTAGTTCTCTATGTTGCTCTGCCTTTCCAGTAAAAACAAATAAATCCTTAAAAAAAAAATAGCCTTGATATAGAAATCCAAGACTTCACTGGCTGGCCTGGGAGTGGCCTTGTAGCACAGGAGTTAGGCTGCCATTTATAATGCTGGTGACTCATGTTGGAGTGCCATTTTGGGTCCTGCTATTCTGTTTCTGATCTAGTTTCCTGCTAATGTGCCTGGAAAGGCGGTGGAAGGAGGTTCAAGTATTTGGGCCTCTCCATGAGCATGGCAAATCCCAGTGGAGGTCCTCACTCCTGGCTTCAGCCTGGCCCAGTCCTGGCCTTTGCAGCTGTTTGGGGAGTGAACCAGCTCTCTCTCTGTCTCACCCTCTTCTCTCTTAAAAAAAAAAAAAATCTGAATGTCAATGGAATTCTAGAAAGCATTTTTGTAATCCAAAAAGAGGTGGGGAAAAAGGTTCAAGGAGCACACACTGAGACTGTCCGCTGAGACCTAAGCCCGCTCATCATTTCCTTTCAGTAGTTCGGCAGGAGCTAAATGCTCCAGTTGAAGGACAGTCACTGGCGGGATGCAGTGTTGAAGAAGCAGAGTGAAAGTCTCGGAGTTACTTGCAGGATGGAAGTAAATGGGCAGAAAAAGAGGACACGCAAGCAATAATGACAGTGGCAGCTGGCGTGCCCCCTCTCCGTAAGCAAGACTTCAGGACAGAGAGTGTCACCAAGCATGGAGAGGGATGTGTCTTAGGGAGAAAAGGATCGATTCATCCAGAAGACATAAAAACCATAAATGTGTATCTGCCCAGTGACAGAGCTTACAAATTATAGGAACACACATTGATGGGATTAAACAGAGAAATAGATGTTTCTGCAATTGTGTTTGGTGATTTTTAACACCACTCTCTGTTGTAAGTAAATGATTGGTTACTGCAACTAGTATTGATAGAATAATGAAAAATACAAACCAGTAAAATACAGATGACACACCTTGACTTAATTATATTCCTAGAATACTGCAGCTCCAAACTGAAGAATACGTATTTTCTTCAAGTGCACATGATATCCTCCCGCCCCCCCCCCCCGATACAGGAAGAAGAAAAAGAAAATGTGTAAATAATGGCCTCGCCCAGGTTCCCCTGATCCTCGACCCTTCCCACCCTGGTCAACTGTGCAAACATCATCAAAATTTTTTTTAAAAATTAAACTCATTAAACCCTCTTAATAGCAACAATAAAAGAAACTCGGGCAAAGCCTGTATGGTTTCAGTAATGAATTATATGAAGAAGCAAAAATTACAGGCCAAATCCCTCAGCAACACAGGGGCCAAAATATTTAGCAAACTATTAGCAACTTGAATGCATCCTAATTGAATAGTTTTATCCCAGAAATACAAGGCTTAGCGTTTCAAAAATCGGTCGGTGTTCTTTACTAAGTAAGTAGAAAACTCAGTGTTTAGGTGTCTGTCCTCCCCCAGACGGGCTAACAGGTTCAACACGGTGTCACTCATAACGCTCAGATGACAGACAGAGCCTCAGATGCCTAAGAAACTACAAAGGATCTAGAACAGAGCTTCACGAGGCATGGCCTGTGGACCAGCCATCGTCTGGGAAATAAACTCCTGGAATACAGCCAGAGCCGTCTGTTCACCTGTTGCTGCTGACTGTCTTCATGCTGCTCCAGCAGTGTTTAATAGTTGTGACGGACACCATGCGACCTGCAAGCTTAAAAGATTTACATCCGGCCAGTAAATAAAAGGCTTGTTGACCCGGGACCGACAATATTCAGAGTGATTTGAAAGGGGTAAATAAAATGGGAGAACTTACACCAAGGCTTGCTCTAAAGCTTCAGCAGTCAGCACAGAGTGAGAATTGACAAGTAGATCAACGGAGAACAACGTGGAAACCAGAAACAGACCCACAGTCATGTGGGCTCGATTATTGACCAGGATACCAAAATGTCACAATAAAGGAAAGTCTATTTTTAAAAAAAGGATTTATTTATTTTCATTGGGAAGTCAGAATTACAGAGAAGGAAAGACAGAAAGATCTTCCATCCACTGATTCATTCCCCAGGTGGCCACAACAGCCAGAGCTGAGTCAATCTGAAGCCAGGAGCTTCTTCCAGGTCTCCCATGTGGGTGCAGGGTCCCAAGGCTTTGGGTCGTCCTCCACTGCTTTCCCAGGCCACAAGCAGGGAGCTGGATGGGGAACAGAGCAGCTGGGACACAAACTGGTGTCCGTATGGGATCCCAGTGCATGCAAGGCAAGGACTTTAGCCACTAGGCTACCATGCCGGGCCCGAAGAAAGTCTTTTTAACAAATGGCGTTAGAACAACTGGCAATCTGTCTAGGAAAAAAAAATTCAGTCTTTATGTCAAATATACAAATCACTCAAGATGGAATTTAATAAGGCTGGATCATAAAAGGTACAATTAGAAAATGTTTAGAGGGAAAGCATTTGTATTAGAGAAGTTTTTCATTACTATAACCAAATCCCTGAGACAGACTGTTTTACGAAAGAGAAGCTTAATGACTTATTGTAGGAAGACAATTGATAGGATACCATCTGTATGAGAACAACTGATTGAATGTCGTTTGAATGGAAACAATGGATTGGATATATAAAACAAAGAGATTTTCAGACAAGTGTGTGTAAACAATTGATGGGCTTATAGGAACTATGTAAGCTCCTCAGTACCTCCTCCCTTATCCTATGTGACCCTCGGTCTATGAAAGGCTGATGCCATGGTAAGCTTTGGCTATTGACCTATCAGTCAGTTGGTAGTCCACATGCTTATTATCGGCACCAAGTCCATCGCTGCTGGACAGTGAGCAACTTACCATGTTGGAGGTTCCAGGGCTTGGCACTGGCCTGGAGTCCGCTCCGAGGAGGCCTCTGTGCCTCACCATATAGCAGACAGCCATAGGCACGTGGGGTCAGCTGATTGTGACTGGAGCCAGACAGTAGAGCCAATGGGATGGAGCTAAATTCAGGCTTTGATAAACATCCGTAGTCCTTTTTGAGGGCATCCCTTCTCCCCCCTCCCCAAAACCCAGCTAATATAAGGATCTCCCTCTAGGTCCCATCTCCCAAAGGGCCATCCTGTCTCCCAGCTGTTCTGCCCTGGGAACCAGCCCTCCAGCATGTCAACCCCCTAGAGGACTCTCAAACTGTTAACAAACTATGGCAGTGTAGGAACATATCTTTGTGACTCAGGGTAGATGGTCTTAGAACATAAAAATAGCCACAAAAGAAGAAAATAATGCTTGAGATATGGGCACAATTCAAAATGTAGGCTCATCCAGGATACCACAGGGGCTGTTGCTGTGGAGTAGTGGGTAGGGCCTCCACCTGCCACGCTGGGTACTGGTTCAAGCCCAGGCTGTTTCGCTTCCAATCTAGCTCCCTACTAATGTTTCTGAGAGAGTGTAGAGGATGGCCCAAGTGTTTGGGCCCCTGCTCCCACATGGAGGACTCGGAAGAAACTTCTAGCGTAGCACAGGTTCACCTGCAGCCATTGGGGCCATTTGCGGAATGAACCAGTGGATGGAAGATCTTTTTCTCCCTCCCTCCCCGCACTGTCTCCCCACCTCCCACAGCCACCTACCATAGTTCAGCCTTTGCAAAAGTGTGAGAAAATAGGCAGGCAAGCTACGGATTATACACCTGTTGAAGGACTGACACCCAGAACATGAAAAGAACTACAACTCAGTAATAAAATCACAAATAGTCCAATTTAGAAATGTGGAAAGATTTGAGCAAGACACCTCGTTTTAAAAGTTCTGTGAATGACAGTGTGCACATGCCAAACTGTGTAACAGCCTTCGTCATCAAGGAGACCACAGGAGGACACCACTACATTCCTGCCAGATCGGATCAGATTCCAAAGGCTGCCAAGCCCAGTGTTGGCTGAGCACGTAGCACAACTGGAATGCTAGTATATTATTCGAGCAACTGTGAGTACCAAACCACTCCAGGAAAGGCCCATTGTCCAGGAGCAAGAAGACGGACTCAGCCAGCCACGAACCACACTGTGGCCGTAAGACAAAGGAGCCGAATGTCAACACACACCACCACTGAGGCCTGTCAAAAACACCGTGCCACATAAAAGGAGCTGCTCATGGGAGAATAAGCCACTGTGGAATTCCACTCATCCAAGGTTCTAGAACAAGCTTAGAACCTGCTGGGGGAAAAAAAATCAGAGTAATGGTCGGCTCCAGGATGAGGGCAGGAGTAGGGTATGCAGGGTCACCAGGGGACTCCATGGAGAAAGCCGACTTGTGCTTCTTGACGGGACTTGGGGCACAAGCGTGTGCCTTTTGTCAAAGCCTAGTGGCTGTACATGAAGATTTGTGCAGTTCATCTCATGTAATTATTTTTTAGTGTATGTAAATCTTATATTAAAATCTACAAAACATACTGTGCTCTAGCTAATAATAAGCGTTTCTGAAGTATTTAGGGGAACTTAAATTGAAGTCTGTAATTTACTTTGAATTGCTTCCAAATACAAAATGAGCTGATGAAAGAAGGGGAAATAGTCAGATAGTTGAGGTAAAACCATTTTATTAAAATCTTCGCGTTAGGACCAAGACAGCAGCAAGATGAGGCTTCACTATAAAATTCTTAAATGTTTTGGCACATTTTACTTTTTCATAATAAAATTTTGGGGAAATTTTTGGGAAGAAGCAGCATGGATAGATACATCTAAAAACAGCAGAATCTGCCGGATTTAAATGCCTGTGTGTGGATTTTTGGAAGGAGAAATTCCGGCAAGATGATATGCCACACAGCAACACATGAGAATGATTGCAAGTGGGGAGACAAGAGTGGGAGTCAGGCCTACGGACAAGAGGGACGAGTGACAGCTGGGTGATGGGCAAGGTGGTGGGACCGCAGGGACTGGAGGTGATGGGGGGAAGGGGGCAGGGACGGGGCGGAGCACATAGGGAAGCATTAACTTCAGAGCGAATCTTGGCCCTCAGGCCTCTGGCCATGCCACTGGAGGCAAGTCACCTGTCATTCTTTGCACTCACTCCTGTCATCTGTAGAATGGAACTGATGTCTCCCTCCTAGGGTTCTATCGTGTCAAACCTGGGTCGTGCCCAGGACATGCCTGGCATAGCCTTTAATGTACAGTAGCCACAAACAAAGGTTTCCTCCTTTTCTTCCTTCTTCCTCTTGCGTTTCCCTTGGTGTGCTTCAGAACACTGCACCTGCTTTTCTGGCTCTTCGGGTTCGATAACTCTTGTTGGTTCTGATACCCTAGCCTGGTTGGCCTCACATGTGCATGCATAGGGTTGGTTCAGAAGGCGTAGTTGGGTGTGTATTCCACCTTTGCTCTTCCACTAACACTTCCCTGGGCTCCAGAGGAAGCTTCCAGAATATTGCTTCCAGTGTCCCTCTGCCCAGCTTTGTCTTTGACTGGCACCTGCTGGAAGCCAAGGAACCAGGTCTGTCTTGTTCCCTGTTTTGTCTCCAGAACGAAGGGGCTCAGCTAGTACCTGACAAATGAGTAGAAGGATGCACCTTTTTCCCTGTGTGTAATCTCGTAAACTCATGGACATGTCACTACTTTGCTCTGCCTGCTACAGGCTGCCAGACTTGCTCAACTCATTCAGGCAAACAGGTGCAGTGGTTGGAGCTCCTGCTCGTTGCTTCAGGGATATGACTCTAGGAACACGTGGCAATCAGAGCTGGGGACCATCTCTTTGCCGTGGGTGCTCGCTCTCTCAGCTGGTCTTTGAAACTGTGAATAACCCTGTAGAGCCAGAAGTCATCTCCAATTTTATGTCAGTCAAACCCCGGAAATGCTAAAAGTCAGATGAAAGGCGATGGGCGTTCAAAGCCGGTTGGGATCAGCCAGTTGGGATCAGTCCTGGAGGAGGTAAATATTAAGCAGAGCTTCTTGGTGGGGAAAAGAGATGTGGGTTGTCTAAAGGGAGTGGAACATTCCGGGGGTATAGAGTGACACGGGCTAGGAATTGTGGATGGCAGCCACTGTGCGCTGGACTCCAGCCTGCCTGGGGAGGTGTGGCTGCACAGCAGCCTGATCACATTACATGGATGGCCCAAGATGGCGATGGGCTAGTTGGAAACCAGAGTCCTTCCCCCCTCCTTCCAAGCCATTGCCTCCCCCTTGATTTGGTCCTGACCTCCTTTTATCTGGGCCAAAGGCACAGCTCAAATGCTGATTTTCAAAATGAAAACCAAATGACACATTTCAGCCCGGAAATGCTGGTTTTGCATCATGCATGTGGCATACACAGTAGCCAGCTGAGATGCCCCCAAAACTGGGGGGACGTTGGCACAGCCTCAGCCTGATATTTCCGTGTCTTCAAATCAATCCAAGCTACTCATTAGAAGGCTTCAGCTTGGCGAGCAGTCCGCCACATGCTGGGGCCGTGTTGGAATGACCGCAGCCTTCTCTTCAGGCCGTCTCATCATTTCCTCTCTGTTGCTGGGCCCTGGGAGATGGCTGCAGCGAGCCAGCCTTCTGCCCACGTCTCCAGCAGGGCTGGATGCCCAGCAGATGTGTCTCCTCCACTGGGTCGCCATGCCATTTTGCTAACCCAGATCATCCCACCCCCTTCGACGCGGTACCTGGGTCAAGGGTGTACTTAAGCCGCCTTTTGTTTAGCAGGCTTCAGGATGAATACATATTTAAAAGAAGGACTTAATGTTTTGCTAAAAACCTGAGTGTCAAAGTGTCCAGGCAAATAGATGGGTTCTCTTCTTTCCTTTCTAGGACTTTTTTTTGACCCACCCTTCCTTTTCTTTCATCCTTAAAAAGGAGAGAGAACATCCTTAGGTACTGGGATGTGTACAAAGTGGCTTCCCCCTTTGTCTCTCCCCTTCCCCCAGAAACAAGAAGAAGAAATTGCAAATTTGGAAACAATGAGTTCACCCAATTTTCCCTAAACCTTGATACTTCCCACCCGGATCAGCCATATAATCTTTATAAAAATTAAGAGAGAGAAATGTAGCTTCCCCAGTAATGACTTTCCTGGAGTCAGGGACCCCCAGAGCATGTGTGGTCAGGGCAGGTGCTGTGTGAGGCCCAGCAGAGTTCAGCAGGGCCAGGGCGTGGGGAGGGAGAGCTGCTGGTTCATGGGCAAACAGCACTTCTTGTTGAATATCACTTCCCAATTTATGCAAAGAGAACCAACTGGAGAAATCTAAGCTGTGACTGCCAACTGCCCCCCACTCTCTGAGTTTGGATTTTCTGGTATTCCATCTTGAGTCTTAATAAGGCAAATTAGCCCAGTTTGTCCCTTTCTCCTGAAGCAAATAATAAATCCTGGTTTCCAACATCGCCCACCCTGTACTGACTGGAATGGAAGGTAAATTCCTTATGTGGTTTCTTAGGCTCTCCTGTCCGGTTATGCTGCTTTTTAAGGTTTAAAATGATAATAGTCCCCGTGCCCCAGCAGAATAAAGAATTCACTGTAGAATCTATGCAGGTGCCTGGTGGGTGACCCTAGACTGTCCAATGTCCAGAGAGTGGCACAAACAAATCTCTTGTCTCACACAGCTCACCAACAACCGCTTTTCAAGCCTGACAAAGCAGAAGCCATTTCGTTGTGTGCATTTCTTTGTGGCCAGCGTGCCAGCACAGTCCCTGAGCTGTGCAGACAAGCCATAGCACCAACAGCCTTTATTCCTGCTTCTGCCCCATTGTAAACCTAGAAACAAATATTTAGCTGGCTGGTGGAGTGCCATCCACACAAGTGCTCTCCCTCTGGGGTCTGCTGCACACAGCGCCTGGCCGTTCCTTTCACGTCGCACAGGACATATAATATATTTACGTCTCGGGTAACCATAGAAACCTGTTGTGTCGAAGAAGACTTTATGACTCTGCTGCTCTCCGGAAAGAGATGAAGAGAGCCACAGGGCAACCTGCCACCTCTTGTTTAGTCACTTTGTAATCGTTTTTTTGGGGGTTTTTTTGCAATTAAGACTGCGGAACATATTCACTATAATTTTCACATCTGTAGACATTTTATAAAGTATCGAGCATACAGTCTCAGACATGGTTTTAGAAGCCCCATCGTCGTTTCAGTATTTTTTCTATAGTGTATTACCTGTACGGTTTGTAGTTCATTAATTATTTCTGGAAATGGACGGCCTTTCCCTCCCTCCCCACCCCCGCCTCCCACGGTAATGTTTCCTTTGGGGGATGCTGGGTATAAGGCATGCATGAATTCTGTTACAACAAGGCTGCGGAGAGCGCCAGTGTGGGAACTGGGAAGAGTTGGGTGGAAAGCTGGGCTCCTCTGGGGACTCTGAAATGGGACTCATAATAACATCTGCCTTGATGGATTGTTGTGCAGCAGGTAATAATTTAGGGAAGGTGCGTGACGCGTGGTGCAGGGTCACTCAGTGGCACTGTCGTCATACTCTTGATCTCTCTCATGTCTTTTGCCGTGATGCAGAAGGCACTGTTGGTACATCCTGATACCTGTGAAAACTAATTTTGTTTGGCACTTCGTACTTATCAAACGCTTTACAAATATTTATTAATCATAAAACCCCCCCAGGGAGCCGAGGAATACCATTTCCATCTCTTTTCCAATTAATTCCGCACCTTTCTATTTGCCAAATACGTGTGTTTGGGGGCTGTTAATAGAGCAAGGAACCCCCCTGGCTCTTTTGTCTATGCCTTGGATTGTTTAAAGGAATTATCCACCAAGATCAGCAAAGAGCATGGCATTAGCAGCTGCTGGATGACTTGGGCGACCCCTGCTGGCCGGCTGCAATATCGGGCATGCCCACCGGGCCAAGAGTCATGGCCTAGCCCCCAGGCCTTGCGGAAAGGCTCTCGTGGGCTGTGCGGACAGTGGGTGGTAAGGTATAATCACTGCTGTGGAGGCACGGAGTTTACTCTTATTGTTATGATTGTCTTTATTATTGTTATTTAAATGGAGGTGTTAGAATGCAGGGGCCGTCTCCCCACCAGCTAATAACCATTTAAGTTGCTTGTGGAGGCTTTCAAGACTTGACAACAGCTTTTCAAAAAATCTCGGGCTGTGAAGCCCCCTACCGGGTTAATGTGGCAGAAAAAGACAGGAATGACACCAGCCAGCAGCTTTTGTACGGAGCCATATCTCAGGCATCTGCAAGGGAAAGGGGACACGGATCCTTTCAAAAAATCCAATTAGGGAAAGAGAAAAAAATGTACTATGCTGGGGTGGGGCGATGGGGGGCGGGGGGAGTAGAGAGAGAAGGTTCTCTTCCAGAGGTTAAAGACCAGCATCAACAAAGGAAAATCCCACGTGGCTTTGACCTGTTTCAGAAAACCAGTGTTTCTAGAGATTTCTCAGGAAACAAATGCCGCAGGCAAACATACGGTACTGTCTGCACCCAGAGTTTAATTTAGGCAATAACAGATCTGCCTTCCCAGATCATCCCAGAGGCAGGGGTTGGGGTGGTGGGGGAGGCAGCTGCCCTGATCTCCATGACCCCCGCTGGGAACCCTAGGAGTCCCCACCTCCCCCTCTCAGCCATGGGTGCCTTGGGTGTCGATGATCGGTGACTGCAGCGGTCACCCTTGGGCGTCGGGAAGGCGTGTCCGGTGCCTAACACTCCCCTTCCCTCCAGGCTTTGCCCAGCGTGTTATCACATCTTGACTTTTCTCTGTCAAGTCTTGGGTTGTGATAACTCTTGGGAACATTATTTGCATAGAAATCTTAACTAATATGTGCAATATTCACTTAGATTTAGAGGATCATACGTAAAGCTGCCCATCGCCACACCCCCCAGCTCCCTCACTTTAGGGAATCACGTTGTGTGAGAATATGCATTTTTCATTAAGACGAATTAGAGTTCACTGTATTTATAAACAACTCTGGCCGCCACGTCCATGCAGGCTCGGCTGCTCGACTCCCATTGTAAGAAGCCACAGTAGGAGCTTGGCTGTAATACTCTCATTATCCTAAACCCCTGGCTCTTTCTCATTTGTTAGAGGTGTCATTTGGCTTTTTACCATAACTTGTATCCGTGCCATCGTAGGAAACAAAGATCTTTAAGCAAGCCAAACGCCACAGTTCCCCATCCAGCGGCCCCAGCCCCTGCATCCTGCAGAGCCTGTGTGTCCTAAATGCAAATGTTCCTCCCACGCACCCTCTGGGTTCTTGGTGGACAAGGGAAACAGGCCTCCCGGCAAGCTTTGGGGACCATTTGCAGTCATAATGGCCTGTGGTTTCCACAGGGACGTAGGCGCAGAGGAAATTAGCATGTATGCATGGCGCCTGGGTGCTGATACTGCATGGCGGAAATGATGGCAGTGCCCTGCGGCCCTGATGCCTGTAGCAAGCAGGCTCCTGGCCCCAGGGCAGCTTGGAGCCCCGAGAGGTGGCAAGGCTCGTGTGGGGCTCTCCGAGCTGGTGTTTACAGGTGTTCAGAGGACGCCTTGGAACTGGTCTGCAAGGGAGAGATGTAACGTCCACCTACATGTGGGCAGTCAGTGTGCATGTGGAGGCGGTGCCCACGCACACATTGCAGGGTGCGTGCACGGAGTGGAGGGTGCCTGGTGTGGATGCAGTGGGCTTCTCAGACGTGGGTGGGAAGTAAGATTTGAAAACTGGACTGGCCCCAGGTAGTAGCAGTCTGGCCTGGGCACGCCTGCTCCGCCTTCTATGGCTCCATGCCACAGCAGCTGTGGACCTGGGCATGTCGGGCCCAACTGATCATTTATTTGTGTTTTTTGCATTCTCTGTTTCCAATCCCCCCTAAAATACTCTGCCATCCTCACCTGGATCATCCCTGGGCTCATCTCAAGTGCCACTGCCCCTGAGAGGAAGCGAGGAGCTCCCTTAAGCACAGACTCCCCATCCCCCTGCACAGGGCCCCATGGCACCCATGTCCATCTACGCTGGACTCTGCGATTCCTGGCCTGTGACAGAGGGCATAGGTGTCCATCATGGGCTGGAATTCCTGAGGTCACAGCGTGACACGTAGGGCAGTCTTGGAGCATCTTGTCCCTGACAGCCCTGCAGGCCATCTGTGTGGATGGGCCCATTCCGTCCCGCACTGTCCAAAGTGGATGCCTTTGTTTCTCCAAAGCCAGGAGCCCAGTGATGCCCATACTCAGCCACACAGCAAACAATTCCTACGTGGGCAAAAGTAGCCACCTGCCTGCAGACCCTTATTACACAGAGCCATGGTTTGGAGTGCATGGCCACTTGAGGGAGGGGAAGGTACGGTACCCTCGCAGCACTTTGGAGCAGAAGCCTGACTCCAGGAAGGGGGTCGGCATCATGGTGCTTGCTGCGTGTCAGGATGGCCCAAGTGCCTGCACCCCAGGTGATGAGACTCCTGCTCGTGTCTTCATCCTGGTCCAGTCCCAGCCCCTGCAGCCCTTTAGGGAGTGAACCGGTAGATGGAAGAGTGAGCTTTCCCTCCCTGTCATTCTTCTCTTCCACATAATCAATACGTCTTAAAAAAATAAATCCAGGAAGAGGAAAAGGCTACCTGCTTTCCTCTGCCTAGGGTTGTGTGAACTCAGGAGATGCCCTCACTATCAGGGCGAGCCGGGGGTTGTGTCACTCCCTCCCCCATTAGGCTGAACATGGCCAGTTTGGTTTGGCCCGTGATTACCAATGAGAAGAAGCCTACCAAATCCTAGCAGGGAGTTCTGCCTGCTGCTCGGCCCAATGAGCCCCACCACGAGGGACTGGAAGGAAGGCAGGTCCAGCGGTAGACGTCCTGCTGGCTTGGCCAGCTGGCCTGGGAGGACCTCTGACTTTGCAGGTGGTCAAAGTTATGCCTGGCTTTCTCTCGGGCCTCCCAGCTGACTGCCTTGCCACTTTAGTTCTGCACCTTTCTTCTCGGCCCCTGGATCCAGTGGCATGCCTTTGAGCCCTCCGTGGCCAATGCTCCTGCAGCCACAGCCCTGACAAAGTCTAGCTGTATAGGCCACTCCCTCCCAGCGCAGCCCCACCCGTGGCAGAGCAGAGACACAAAAGAACAACGACATCTGCTCAGCAGGAGTCAGGCTGTGGGTCTGGAATCCCCATTTCAGCTTGAGGGTGCGTCTGGGGTTGAGGGTTCATGCACCTCAGTGAGAGACCCCCATGCTGACGTCATTTCCCATGCACACGCATCTATGAACACGTGCACCGTGGCGTGGCGTGGCACCTGCTGTGTGTTTGTGCCATGCTGGTCACATGCCTTTTGCACAGGCAGGAAGAGGTACCGCTTTTCCACCTGGCTGGCTCTGGGATCAATTTTAAACATTTGACTCAAAAGTATGTTCTGCTTTTAGGTTTGGAAAGTAAAGCAGGGTATGCTGACCATACTAATTGTCTCTGGACTTCAGCATTCTCATCAAGGAGGGGCACATTGCCACCAGTGTTGGGGTGTAGCTGAGCTTCCCAGGGCCAGCTTCTGTGGGCACCACCTGCCCTTTACCATGGGCATTCACCTGCTCCCATCTGGTGCTCGAACACTCCAGAGTGGTCAGGATGACACGCTTGACTGGGCATGCCTGTGCACGTGTGTGTGTGTGTGTGTGTGTGTGTGTGTGTGTGTGTAATCACACACACGGACTTGGGGCACTGGGGAAGGAAGAAGCCCACTGAGCGTGCCAGGTGCCCCCCGAAGCACGGTCTTTGAATCTGCAGTTCCCCCTGTTTTGCCTCCTTGCCCTGTGCCCCATGAGAAGTGTCTGGAAGGAATGGGAATCAGCCCACGTGCTCGCAGGGGTGATATTGGCCTTACTGATGTGACCGAAGCAGCTGCATGCTGGAGCCGCTGAGAGGCACGTCGTCAGGGAGAACTCCATTGCCAGCACCTTCTCAGCAAAGATGTCAAAAAAAAAAAAAAATCAGACGGCCAAGTAGTGGAGCCTTTGAATCACTAGGTGTCTGCACTCTCACACATAGGTCATTGAGCTAGCAGGTGTGGAACTTTCTCATGTGTTCAGTGGCTCTGCTTCCTGGGACGGGCACTCCCGCTGCCCCTCCTAACGTGACTATAGACTCCGACAAGTCCAGGCCATGAGATCCCCTGGAGGCAGCGCCGTGCGCGTCTAAGCCAAAACCACCCGCTCGCTCTGCATCCCTAAGGTCACAGGACTGCCCTGGCCCTGTTCCCTAGAAAGCTTTTTGGGGGCGGACTTCTGTTCTTTACCCGCATACCAGCCAAAGGACACATCAGCCTGCATTGTGGAGGGGGTGTGTGTGTACCCGTATACCAGCCGAAGCAGGCGTTGTGGGGTGTGTGTGTGTGTGTGTACAGATTCCTGGCAGGTGAGGGGGTGTGTGTGTGTGTATAGATTGCTGCCAGGTAAATGTTTCCACGTGTGTGTGAGTGTATATTCCTGCCAAGTAAATGTACCCACGTGCCCTCAGCCCCACAGCATGTCTGTTCTTCCAGTAATTGTTGATGATAGTATGGATCACGGTCCCGCACAGCTGCATACAACAGCCATGTCTGGAGTGTCATACGGGTGCAAGGACGTGGATCTCATTCCATCCAAATACGAGCATTTGCAGGGAGCTGAGTGGCTGACTTCTGACAAGACACCACAGCACTGATGGGCCAGTCCACAGCGGGGGAGACGGGAGTCATTGTCCTGGGCGTGGCTTTGGACTGGTGTGTCCCTGTGCCCACTGCCCTCCAGTTGTGAGGTCTGCATGCAGAACAAGTGGATGCGTTGGAGAATTTTCTCAAGGCAGGTAGCCCTTGGCCGGCCCTTACCCTCGAGGGTGATTCCTGCAGCTTTGTCTCCCGCTGTTGCCTGACCTGCTGGCCTCATGCCCCCGAAGTGTACATGATGCCAGGGCAGCTTGGGGCCTGGGCTGCAGGCGCTGGCATCTCACAGGACTCCAAGGATACTTTGGCACCTACCCCTTTCTTCTCTGCCCACAGAAATCTCCCCCTCCATTTGCCTAAACCACATAGGAGGGTTTCTAGTAAGTTTCCAGGGTGAGGAGGTGCAGAAAGGGAAGCTCTGCCGGGCCATGTGGTTCTCCGTGTGGCACCCGGGTTTGCAGCTGGAACGCCCTCTGCTGCCAGTCCCTGCATGGGAAGACGGCCACCGCTTCCCGGAGCTGTCCCAGGTCTGTGGAATCACTCACTTCTCCCACAGAATTCCATCTCAGCCAGTCACCCGTCGTCCACCGAGCTTAAGGAAGTCTTCTCCTCTGGTCCAGTCAGCAGTGGGGGGTCCCTGGGAGCTCCCCATTGTGACCCTGCACAGGAGGCGGGCAGACCAGGCCCCGGGCTGTCGGGGCACACTAGCTGATTGAGGGCAGCAGAAACAAACGTCGCGGGGGCCGTTGCTTCCTCGGGTTTCATGGTTGTAAAGAGAACCTTGTTTGGGAAGAAGGTGTGTTAAGCTGCCCTTGACCGTGTGTAGGAAGCAGCCTGGCCTCCCACCGGCCGCAGCCAGCTTTGGACTACTTCAGGGTGGAATTAACTAGGTATCAATGGAGCAGGAGTGCAGACGTGGGGGCAGGGAGGAAGGGGAAACGAGGGGACATAAATAAAAATGAAGCTGTGGGGGCTTTGGCTGTGACTGTCAGAGGGAAGACGGACAGCGTGCGGTCGCAGAGCTGGGAAGGCCGTGCCGGTACATGCAGATCCTCCCCGGAGCAGGGTGAGCTCGGGCCTGGCTCCACGGGCTTGATTCATGGACTGTTGCCGTCTCCACAGAGACGCCATGTGTGACCACTCTGGAGCCTGTATCTGGAGATGGCGTGATTGATGGTTCCCCAAGCACGCAGGCCCCTGGCACAGAGAGAGGCTGGTGGGGCAGGTGGGCACCATGGCAAAGCTGCTCTTCCCCATGCCCCCTCACCCCAAGGAGGTGTGTTCTGATGTTCACCTCGGCCCTCGCTCACTGCTGTCCATGACCGTGATGATCTAAAACTCCAGCTTCCTACTCCTCTGCGGTAGGACACGGAGCAGGCAGTCTCCCAGGACCCTGGCTGATGGACAGGTGCCTGATCAGGATGCAGAGACAGAGCCCTCTGTGTCCCTTCAGGGCCCAGAAATGGAAAGGGCCAGGCAAGGGGCACTGAGCTAGAATCCTGAGGCCCAGGACTGCCAGCAGGACCGAGGGTACAGAGTCCTGGGCTGAGCTGAGTAGAACAGCGGGGAGAAAGGAGAGGAAGGTGTTGGTGTCCAGGGCCTGCCTCGCTGGGCGGTGCCGGGCAGCTGGTCGGCCAGCAGTGGGCTGCTTTCCGGCCCTCCTGCAAGGCCACATGTTGAAATGTTCTCGAGGTTCTGTCTGCACCACCGTTTACCCCTTGGTAGCCTCATGTTCTCACATGTTCTCTCATGTTCTACCGTGAGGTAGTCCTGGCCTGAGGGGGCCTGGCCTGTCCTGGCTCTATGGTGACCGTGTCCAAGGCGCAGTTGGGCCACTCGTGGCCGGACGAGTGAGCAGCACCGGAGCTGCTCTTAGACCTCAGTAGCAGCGGTGATCTCACTGTGTAAGTTGACGTGCCATCTGTCCCGCTGGAGCCAACAGGAGGCACAGTCAGGCACACGGGAGTTTGGACAGGGAGTTTCAGATAACAGGTTGTCATCTCTTGAGTAACAAGCGCAATGAAGCATGTGGGTGGGAGGTGAACGCGGCGACCTGTGGGACCTATGAGGCCAGGACCGTGTGACCGTCACTTGGCCAGCCCTGCCACCCTTGCCCACGAGGCCTGCTCAGTAAGCATGCCCAGGGAAAGTGAGCTGACTATCCCCAGGGGTGATGTGCCCGTTTTCCTCCCCTCCCCTCCCCAGGCAGTCACTCAGCGGGCAGCGCCACTGACGTGAGCCCCGCCCTTGCAACCCAAGAGCTGAGCCTTGCTTTGCAAATGCGTCGTCCCCTTATCTGTGACATCGCCTGTTTGTTTCTCCCTCGGTGTTAACACTCTGAAGGGTCAGGAAGCAGGGAAAAGCCCCGTTAAGCAGATGCATGAGGGCTCAGCATGGTGGCTGCCAGCAGGAGGGGGCTGTGAGAGGACACTGGTGCCCGCTGATTCTGCTGCCCCCTGCTCTGACAAGCAGATCCCTCAGTCGCAAGCAGGAGGTCGCATTCAAATGACAAATGTGTCCCTGGACAGAGCTGCTTGTAGAATGATATTTACCAGGGTCTCTGCTGCACAGGGCCTCTCAGCCCCCACAGGGAGCCATGCGTGCCTGTTCAGCTGCCAGCCGGGCCAGTGGGACAGCAAGAGGAATGAGGCCTTGTCCCCTACAGCAGAGGTTTCCCTGCCTTCTCCTGGGCTTGACCACTCCCTCCCCCGCCAGTCACACACAAGAGTCTGTTGTGTTTGGGCTGAGGGCACCTGGCACCTGAGCTGGAGCCAGCCAGCATCCTCCACCCCACCTGTTCCCCCAGCCCTGCCCGCCCCTAGGCTGCAGCCGCCTGCACCTGCTGGCTCGCGTTTTGGGCAGAGATGATTGCAGATGCTGGATGGGTCAGATCACAGCTTTATAAAAGTCCTCAGCCCACAAGCAAGCATGGTGCGGTCTGTCCTTGATTCGTGCAGCAGTTCCCTGGGGCGTCCTGCTGTGTGCCAGGCACCCTGCTGTCTTAGGAGAGCTGTTTCCCAACCCCACAGGCTGGGAGGAAGAGGAGCCTCCAGCTAGCGCCATAGTGGTTCCTGGATGCTCAGCTGTGGGCTTCCAGAGAGACCCCACACGTGCGCGCGCGCGCGCGCGCACACACACACACACACACATACACACACACACACACACACGGTCTCTACCATGTGCGCTAAAACCAACAATAGGTTGTGTTTCTGGGTAGATGGTTATTTACGCAACAACAATAGTAAGGAGGCTGAAGGGTTCCCTGGATCTCAGTTGGCTGAGACCTAGGGCTGCCAGCCCCGTGAGCTCTAGTCTGCATCCAGTCTGAGGGCAGGCGAGGCAGGGCAGGGTGTGGGTTCTCTCTCATGCCCCCTTTGTCTCTGTTTGGGCCTTTGGGAAGGGGCAGTGCCCCATGTGTCTTGGGGAAGGCAGTCTGTGGGTCCCTCACGCAATACTGCTCTCACCCACAGATGTGTCCACAGCCAGCCGGCACCCCGTGAGGGGTGAGAGGCATGTCATCCTTCCCAGGAGGAAGTAGAGTACATTCTTCCTCACCCTGGCTTCTTCCCCCCTTCCTCCAGGGGCCTGGCACCCACCACTTGTGCACACAAATGCCTAGTCCATGGGAAGCACCAAAAAGAAGCTGTCCTCTGGGTGCACATTCCTGAGGTTGGAATCCCAGGACCTCATGTGAAGTGGGCCTGGGAATGAGGCAGCTTCCCACCGACATGCATGTCACCGTCACGGCCACCTCTGCCTCGGCACACGGGGCGCGGCTCTTACAGCTGTTAAGCCTGCTGTCAGTTAATTGTGCTGATGAATCAGGGCACTCCTTGGTGTCCCCGTGTATGTACAACCCACTGTGGGAAGTTCTGTTAAAATGTGCACCAGAGGAAATACAGATGTGTTAACTGAGCCACAGTCGCACCCTCATGCTGAGCTTGTGGATGGCCCCATCCGTGGCCTTCCTTGGCCTACATGTCCAGCAACGACCTGCGCTGCTGGGTGGTGCGGCAGCAGGAGTGTCCTGGGTGAGCTGTCTCCTCTGAAACATGCCTGGCACAGCCTGGGCACCCAGCATGCATGTCCCGGGTGAGGTGGCTCCTGGGTACGGCCTGGGCACCCAGCACACGTGTCCTGGGTAAGGCAACTCCCAGGCATGGCCTGGACACCCAGCACGTATGTCCCGGGTGAGGTGACTCCCGGGCACGGCCTGGGCACCCAGCACGTGTGTGTCCCTGGTTCTGTACTGGCTGGGAGGACTACCACACAGCCACACTCACCCCAGCTCTCCCTGGGAAGCCTACCTGGCAGACCCCTCACCACCAAGTGGTCCCTGCTATGTGTCGTGCACACGCTGGCCACAGCAAGTGCAGTACCCAATCAGACACAACACCTGGCTATAGAGTTCACAGGCCACGAATGACCAGCCAGTGTTCATCTTGAGAAACACTGGGCACGGGTCCTATGGGGAGAGGGCCTGGGGTGGGGAGGACCCCTCAGAGGGCCACAGGCCCGGGTGATCCCGGGAGCGGAACTGGCACAGAACTGACTCCTGTAGGCAAGCCCTTCCCTTCCCTGAATGGCTCTCTGGGCACTTTTTCCTGCAGAGGCTGTGCCAGCAGCGAGACGGAGAGCGAAGCCGGGGACATCATGGAGCAGCAGCTAGAGGAAATGAACAGCAAACTGAACTCGGTCACCGACCCCACAGGCTTCTTGCGCATGGTTCGTCGCAACAACCTCTTCAACAGGTACGTGGGAGCTCTTCCCCGGCCTGGCGTGGGGCAGGGAGCCACCAGCCAGGAGACCTAGAGGGCGGCTGTCTGCTGCTGCTTCTCACCTCAGAGCCGACCTTTGAGCGTGTGGCCGTGGTCACCTGGGGAGCTTGGGCAGGTCACTTGCAGGCTGAGTACCTGCCTGCTTCCTGGTCTGAACCTCAGGGAGGTCAGGGAGAGCAGAGCCGGCAGTGCACAGATAAAAGGAGAAGCCGGGTCCAGGGCCGAGCTCGTCCAAACCCAACGCCCTGGTCTGTCTGGGAGCTCGGCTCTCTCCCGTGAGCTGATCGGCCTGAGCTACCTCTGTGCTTTTCTTAGGAAGCTGCCCCAGCTGGGCCCAGATCAACAGGGGCAGGCAGGCATGGCTGAGGGGGACCTGTCCCCCTGTCACTATGCTGGGCTGCGGGCCGCTCTGTGCCTCAGCAGACTGTGTGCTGGACAGGAGGCTGCCCCTGCCAAGCTGGCCATTGTGTGCCCTCTGTTCTTACCTAGGCCCTGGCTTCCGCTTCCTCCCATTGTGCCGGCAGGGTGACGAACGTGTGTTTAGTTTCCCAGGGTCCCACTGAGTGGGCAGAGAGCCGAGGGTGGGGGACATAGGGACCAGCAGTGTGGCCAGCCTGAGCCTGCCAGCTGCTCACCCTGCTGTGGCCTTCCCCGTGCCCTCAGCAGCGGCCCTCGGGGCCTGCGGTTCCATGCAGGAGTGTGAGCGGGTATGAGGAGGCAGGAGACAAGCCTGGGCTGTCATCCCTGCTCTGGCAGTTTCTGCCTGGGGGCGGGGTGCCTGTGGTCCTGCCGGTGGTGGCACGCCTGGTCAGAGGAGAGTGCAGAGAGCTCAGGACTTAGCTTCTGGACTCGCTCCCTCCGTCACTCGCTGGCCTCTGTTTTCCTTGAAATGGGAGCAAGCCTCCTAGCCTGCTGGGTTCTTTGAGTGTGGGAATTATAAGAGCCCTGCACTGGTGCCCTGATGCCCGGCAGGCCTGGGAGCCATGCTGTTCCCAGGGAAGTGGAGGTTGAGAGGAGCCGGGCTTTGCAAGGTGTGAGGTTGGTGTGTGTTGGGGTGGCGGCCTCACCCATCCCTCCTCTTCCCGTTTGGCCTTGTATCCCAAAGTGGACCAGCCGGTGGGCTGGCCATAGGCCCTCAGGCAGTGGGAGCCAGCGCCCCATGCTCAGGCCAACTCAGGTACTTCCGGTCCCCTGGCTTATTGATGCTGTGAAATTTGGAGCATAGAGTTGCTCATTTGGGGAAGATTGTTTTGTTTTGTTGTCCTGTGCAGCTCTGACCCAGGTCCTCTGAGCCCGACGCTCCCAGCCCCTAGCTGCAGGAAAGAGGCTGGTCCCGGGGGTCAGGGCCACTGTCCTCTCCTCTGGGAGGAGTCACGCTAGCCGATTCCCAGGTGGTCTCCTGTGGGGCCAAGAGAGGGGCAGGGTGTGGGGTGGGCTGCTCTCTGTAAAAGGGGAGTTGGGCTCTGGGCTGTGGATGCCCCCCTCCCACTGAGCCACACCAGGGGACATGGAAGACCCACAGTAGAGGTGGCAATGAAAGTCAGAACAACCCTCTGGACACGGGCCCGGGTGGTCCTGGACGGTGCCCTCTGAGGGCCAGGGCTTCCCTGAGGGCTGGTTCTCTCTCTCAGTTTCCAACACATGTGACCTGACCCCAAGTGCAGCCACACATACATGCACACACATATACACGTGGACACACGCATGTGCACCTGTGCTGCCCTGCCGAGCGTCAGCCCGGGGCCCACCAGGCCAGGGGCAGACTGCTTGGTCCCTAGGGTCATGTCTGCCCCTCATTCCCAGGGGGCGATGGGGGGTGCCCACCCTGCACTCAAAATACACATTTTCCACCACAGTGCGTGGCGAACAGGAAAACCGTGGCAGCACAGCACAGACCCTGCAGACAAAAGCAGAACAAAGAGCCTTCTCCCTGGGGTGGCAAGAGGGAGACCCTGCAGCCCAGGGTCCCCTGACTCACATCAGCTACGGCTGCCACACTCCCAGATCAGCCTAGCTGCTCACCCAGGAGCAAAGGGGCCAAGAAATCCATAAATCACTGAGCTGGAGCGCCCTGCCGAGGGAGCCAGCCCTGCTCAGTGCACGGGGCCCTGCACACACGGCTGCTCCCACACCACCTCTGTGGGCTCCAGGGACACGCTTGCTGCAAACCACAGCCACTCTCAGGAGTCTGTAGGGAAGCCATTTCTTGCTGCTGTGCTCGGCGACCAGCCGTGTGTGTCTTAGCCCAGACCCCTGGCCATGGATGAGGCGGAGAGGCCCCAATCCCACAGCAGGTGAAATGGCGGCAGCTCTAGCACCGGTTGCAGGGGGTCCTCTGACCCCCCATGGCCTGTACACCCTGGGGTGCCCTCACTGTTCTCTTGGGGATGGAGGCCAGTGCCCCTCCTCCTCCTCGGGCTCACCAGGAAGGCCACAGAGGACACACAGTGGTGCCAGCTGGCCCCGGCCTTGGGACTCGCTGCGTGGAAGCTGGAAGGACCCAGGCGGCCTCCTGCCCCGAGCCTGGCTCCGTGCTGCTAGCTGTGCCACTTCCCGTCTGGTCTGTAGTGCTGGGCGCAGCACCCACCTGGCCGGGGGCTTTACCAGTGTTGTTTAACTGCACCAACACATGAATCCATAGCGTGGGGCCTAGAGGACCTGTGTCAGAGCTACACAGGATGAAAAAAAAAAAAAAACTCCAAAATTCACAGAGTTGGTAAGCTAGGGGACCGGAAACTGGGGTTTAGCAGAGCCCCTGGCACTTCCTGGGAGAGCTGCATTCAGAGCAGGGCTATTGTCCCGGTGCATGGTCCTCTCTGCCCACTTCACTTCTCTGCAGGCCCTCTCATCCCTGGGCACCCCGACCTCCCGACAGGCGCAACCATCACTGTGCCCGATGCCAAATGGCCACTGTTCTCGGCATTGCTCCTAGGGGCAACCTCAGCACCTCACCTTGCCAGTGGCAGGGATGGGCGTTGTTCTCACTGGCTGACCACACCCACTAAGTCTGTCCTGTGACACCCCTCCCCGCTGCCCACCGGGCTGCAGTGCTGCCCCTGCTGCCCCCCGAGGCAGCACACATCTGGCTGTGTCGCTCTCCCACTGGGGTCTCCATGGAGTTGAGCCAAGATGGCGGAGCTTGACCTTGGCCCTGTCATCCTTCTGTTCCTGCCTTCCTCTGCCCTAACCCGGAGGGACCCTGCCCTTGTCCTTGATGCTGCAGAACACAGGACTAGGGCCCAAGAGGCACCTGCCCCCCGCCAAGTACTTCATCTCTCACAAGGCCCCCTCCCCACCACGCCTCTGAAATTCCCTGGCCCTTTGGATGTTGTATGGAAGTCACTGTTTCTCGCCTGGCCCATCAGGTGAGCCCAGGCCCCTGTCACTTCCCAGGTTGTGCACTTGACCAGGGCCTCCTTGTCCCCCTTAGGTCCCTGACGCCGGGGCAGGTGCTGTTTCACGTGGACAAGGCAGGCAGGTAGAACTGGAGACAGGCCTCCAGGTACTAACAGGCCTGCTGGCAGCAGGGGGCGTCTTCCAGCCCTCTCAGGCTCTGTGGCCGCAACTCCTGGCCAGGGCTGCCTGGGGAGGCAGGTACCACGACCCTATCCTGGCATGCCCAGAACAGTCCAGGAACAAGAGGTGGGACGCCACTTGCAGCTGCCCACCCCCACCCCCGAGCCAGCAGGTGCCAGGTGTAGCTGGAAGAGCGGGGGTCCCAGTCTGAGCAGCCCCCTCTTCTTGCTGCTGTCCCAAGGAGGGGGTGAGGGGACCCGGTGCTTGGTAATTAAGAAAGTGCCTGCAGCTTGGTGCATAAGCACTTCAAATCAAGTGTCTGACACTGTAGGTCTCCCACTAGAGGCCGCCTTTCATGCGGAGGGAAGTCGCGGGCTGGCATCAGAATGCTTCATTTAATTGAATTGAGGCATCTCCAGTTACCCGAATGTCACAGATTTGCCAATTAATTGTTGCAGTCATTCCTTGCAGCTCAAGTGTAGCTCTCAGGCCAGCTCCCAGCCCCACAGCCTGCCGTGCCCGGGGCTCACAGGGGATCCGAGCACAGCCGGTTCAGAGCCGAGGAAGCAGGCATGAGATGATGTGCCAGCCAACAGCTTCCCAGAGAGCAGGATCCAGGAGGTGTGCAGGGTTCTCCAGCAGGTGCAGTCCTGCGGGGCTGAGCCCCAGCTCAGGGAAGCTCAGGGCATGCCCACCCGAGCAGGGAGGAGGAGGAGCGGAAAGCAGGAGCCGGGGAAAGCAGCTGGGGACTGTGTATGCCGATGGGACTGGCTTATGCTGGAGGGATCACTCAGCCCACCTGCCTGCCAGCTCCTGGAATCTGCACTAGTTGCAGGCACACATGGGACAAGATTTTGGGGCCAGCTCTGGCTATCCCCTGAGTGGTCTGGCTTGAGAGAGCCATGCCCGGGCTGGGCTGGGGCGCCTTTGGAGTAGCTCCCTCTTGGCAGGTGCTGGGTGCTGGGCAGGGCACCTGCTGCAGGGACAGCTCTGTCCAGCCCCAATCAGGGGTTCATGGGCAGTGAGTACAGCCAGGCAGGCTCCTGTCCGCGCACACACAGTTCAGTAGCTTCCCTTCTCTGTCCCCACATCCGTGCCTCTCCCTGCCGCCGTAGACTGCCGGGATAAGTATTTATCCAGGAGGTTAATATTCATCACCTAAGGCAGGCGCCCAGTGTCCAGGGCACAGCAGTGAATGGTGGCTAGGAAGCAGCGCCCCCTGCTGGAGCGCCGGGGCTACGCAGCTGAACTAGCCTGAGCCAGGGCTCTGGGACGTGGAATACATGGTCCTGGGGCATGGAGAGGTGGTGCCAACTTCCCTGGGAGATGACTGCATTTGAAAGGTCCCTGCCCCTGCCTGACACAACACAGCAGGTGCCACAGGGGCACAAGGCGGGCAGGGCTGGCCTAGACAGAGGAAATTTTGCAAACTTCAGGAAACCCAAGACGACCTTATCACAACCCTACATTGTGGAAGCAAGGAAAAGGGGGGATTGAGAGAGAGGCCTGCCGGCCAGCATCCCATGGCCTGCTGATGCCCTGGAGGCCTCTGGCATTTGCAGACGCCCGCCAGGGCTGGGGCTGAGCAGCAGGCCTCCCTGCAACTTCAAGTTCTCACTCTGTGCAGCTTCTTCCCACCCTGGCTGTGGCTACCAGCAAGGCTGTGCAGGTGCCAGGCAGTCACGGCACCGACACCTGGGGGTAGAAACACCTCTGGCAGAGCCCACCACAGTGCCAGGGAGGGCCATGTCCTGGCCTCTGGGCTTCAAGCCAAGACCTTCCCCAGGACCACACCTCCCGGGGTCCTGGGACAGTCGGTCACTCTTGATTTCCTGCCCAAGCTCCGCTGCTGTCTCAGCAGAGTGAGGCACAGTGCCTACCAGAGGTGGCCACTGCTGGGGCCAGCTGACGCCTGTGACTGTCGCCAGGTCACAGGACTGCTTTTGGCAACAGCGGGCGGGAGTCAGGCCCAAGGGTAACCGCCTCACCTGCCCAGGCCATGGCTGGTGCCCAGCTCCAGAGCCGGTGGTCTAGGAACTGCCAGTCAACACAGGGGCCTGGCACAGGGGGCTGAGAGCCTGCCCCATGGTGGGGGGCATGGAACGCCAGGGTCAGCATGTGGAGATGGGACATGGGCCGACTTGAAGACCGGAGAAGAGCAGGACGAGGAAGGCGATGGCGGTGCTGCGAAGACGGTGGCTCGGACGCAGGGCTTTGCGCTGGCGGCACAGTAGCATCTTGCTCTTGAGTCTCGACTGCCCGGGGATGCAGTGGATCCCCCCAGAAGGCCATGGATGGGGCAGGTGTTGAGAACCGCTCCTTGTTTGCCAATCTAGGGGAGGGCAGTATGTGGTCTGAGCACGGCAGCTTTGCAAGCCCAGCCCTGAGGCCAGAGCAGGTTCCCCGAATGGCCGGGCAGTGCAGGGAAGCCCACCTGCCTGCCCTCCCTCACTAAGCCACTTCCCTGTCCTGTGCCTGGCCTGTCTGCTGCGCCTTCTGCCGGTAGAGCGTGACCAGAAGCCCAGGTCACTAACAGGGACACTGTGTGTGTGCCTCTGTCAGAACCAGTCCCACTCAGTGGGCACTGGGGGGAGCAGAATGGCTGATAGGTTAGTGATGCCACTGTGTGGGCCAGCACCCCTGGCCTGGGCTCCTGCCACCTGCCCAGGCCACCAGCCTGTGTCCCCTGTCCCCACACAGCACCGGCAGGCAACACTGTCCTGCACAGGCACACAGAGGCCCCGGTGAGTGATTGGCCCAAGGCAGGGGCTGACTCAGCACACTCCTCTCCCACATCTGCTGGAGCCTGCCCCTGGCCCTGCTTTCCATGGCTCCGTTGCCAGCAGGGAGGCCCTCCTGGCCTGTGTCCCGTGTTCATCTGGGTGGGGTCAGACGGGCAGACGGTCTGGTCTTGGCATCTTGGAATGAGTGCCTGCATCTGGGTACACTGGGGCTCCCCGCATCTCCGCTGCACAGCAAGACCCAAAGCGGAGCTCGTGGTGCTGCCCCAGAGCTAGCTTGGCTGAGGTGCCTCAGGTTCACGCAGGGGCATGGCATTCCCCAGAGGCCCCCCGGCTGGATTCTGCTGTTGTGGGTGTGGGAGGGGCATAGGGGGAAGGGTGCCGTGTGGGCGGCAGGGCCCGTCCGCCACCAAGGGCGGGCATGTGCAGTGATAAACAGGAAGGTGACAGCCGCCACGGCATCCCTTCTGGAGAGCGAGCTGTTGATCTCCCCTTCAGGGGCAAGCTGCTCTTTGCAGTGTGTCCTCTGGAATTAAGTGGGACCCCGAGTGTCACTCCTGGGTAGGCGTGCTCCTGTCGCCTGTGATGACCCATTTCCTGAGTGAGCGGACATGGCCAGGCTCCCTGCCTCCCAGGCATGTTGCCATGCTGTCACCGGAGTGAGCTCAGGGGCAGAGGGTACACAGAACTCTAGGCTTGGGCACCGCCCAGGACCCTGCCCGAGGTCTGTGGGGAGGAAGCTTGGGTTGCCACAATGTCATGGATTGGGGTGTGACCCTGGGAAAGCAGCCTTTTGGTTTCCTCTTATACAACACAGGGTTGCCGTCACTGCCCGTGAGCCAGCACACACCACGCCCAGCAGGCCATGGTTCTGGTGGAAGCCCCACTCCCCACCCCCACGTACCAAGTTTACCTGGAGCTGAGAAACCTGCCCACCATCCAGACGGGCCTCAGCAGGTGACCGGGCAAAGGGGCAGTCGCCCCTTGGTTGTGCCTCAGCAGCTCTGTTCCCTGCCCTGAGTGCCTCGTCCATAGGCACCCATGCAGGCTGTCCTTGGTGGGCCCCAGGACAGTGCCTGCAAGACAGCTGGGGCTTGGAGCCACGCTCCAAGTGAACAAGACAATGATGGTATCAGCTCCTGTGTTCGCGCTGTTGGAGTGGGGAGCGTGAGCACGCCCATGGGATGCCAAGAAAACCCCAGCCGGGAACAGCAGCTAAAATGCAGGCTGGTACGCCACAGCCACACGGACAAAGCTCTGGGGCCTCAGCTCGCGGCCCCAGGCCAGGCCGGCTGGCTCTTGGTCCCGTCTGTGGCTCCCACAGGCCATGGTAGCATTCCTGGTTCCCCATGCCTGCCTGTGCACAGTGGCTCAATGCCGGCTGTGAATCAGTCCTGGGGGTGACACTGTGGGACGCCTGGACTGTGGACAGGCTCCAGACACGTGTGCTTCCATGCACTGCTGCTTCTCTCTGTGCTTGCAGACAGCGTCCCCTGGGAGGGCAGGGCAGAGCGGGACCAGGTGACGGCCCTGCGGGCACTGCTGTGGGTGTGACCTGCCTTCCACACAGTGGGTGGGGCGATGGTGGGTGACCTGGCGCTCCCTCCGCAGGAGCTGCCAGAGCGTGACCAGCTTGTTCAGCACGGCATCGCCCACCAAGGATGGCACCTCATCTCTCCCAAGGAGACAGAGCTCACTGGCCAAGCCCCCGCTGCGGGCCCTGTACGACCTGCTCATAGCACCCATGGAAGGGGTAAGTCACTGCCCCACACCCACATGTAGCTCCCCTCCCCAAGGCAAACAGTGGGCTCATCCGGGATTGGAGCCCCTCGCTCAGTAGCTCAGGCAGCATGGGCAAGCAGAGCTAAGCGAGAGCCACAAGCTGGCAGATATGGGTTCAAGTCTTAGCCCTGCTCCCTCCAAACCAGATCACCGTGGGCCCTGTGACATCAGGCATGAAGTGAAGTGACGTGTCCTTCCCAGCTGTCTGGCCATCTGAGAGGACCTCAGGAAAGGGCTTGTTGTCACCTGCCCACCATGCTGGGCTGGATGCTTCCCCACTGTCCTTCTAGAATCTGACCCGAGAGAGACGGGTGTTGTGTGGCGTGTCCCTGGCCTGGCCTGCACCCATCTCTCTGCAGCTCAGACCTGGCTCACTGAGTGGGCTGGCAGTGCCGTGGGGTCTGGAAGCCCTTGCGCTTTTGCAGGGATGGCCAGGAAGGCCAGGGGCACAGCGGGGCTGGTAGCAGGGAGATGTCTCGCAGGTGGCAGGTGGCCAACTGCAGGGGGGGGAGCATTCTCAGGGGACACAACTTGACAGCGACTCCACTGTCCCCAGAAAACATTGCCACCTGTCCCTGTCCTGGCTGCCAGCTTGCTCTCCACTTCCCGGCGTTTGTCCAGTGTTGAGAGCCCTTGGGGATGTGTGCTAGCTGCCTTGCCTACAGGGTCACCTTGGCCAAGCCACTGCCCCTCCAGTATCGGTTCCCTTGACTGGGTCTGGGTGACATGCAGAGTTCATGAGAAGGCCATGGTGGTGGCACGTGGGGCTGGCAGCTGCTCGTGCCCAGATGCCCCCTCAGGCCCCAGCCACAGCACTGCCTCACCTGCTCATCCCCAACTTCGCACACCTGGCACCCTGTCCAGTACCTCCTCACCCTGAGGGAGTCTGTGACGAGGCTGCGTGTGGCTCCCCGTGCAGGTGTCCTTGTTGCCTGGGCTATGGCACAAACCATCCAATGTCACCAGGCCTTTCCCTTCCTTCATGTCCACAGTGAGCGTTTTCCAGGCAAGTAGGGAGCAGGAAGGGAGTGGGGGGTGGGGGTTAGAGATGAGACTGCGTGCAGGTCTCCTCTGGCCCAGCTCCAGCATCATTCACACTGCCACCGCTCCTGAGCTCTTCACCCACCTGTCCACCAGGGGGCACTCTCACACCCGGTGTCTGTGGTGCTGGACTTGGGCCTGGGCTCTTCCCAGGCCTCTTCTCCACCGTGCTGCCCTCCCCCCAACACCTGTGTGTGGGCCAGCAAAGACTGCCCCTCACCTCCATGTCTTCCACGTAGCTGGCACCGCACCTGGTGTTTGGCAGCACTCGGAGTCACGTGGCATGGTGGAACGCCCACAGCTATGTGTGCAACACAGGCCTAACTCAGCATAGAAGCTGGAAGGCCCAGGGAGGACTCAGCTGCCTGGCAGGATGCAAGCATGAAGATGAGGGCAGGGGACATCTCCCTGTCCCAACCACACCGAGCCAGGCCCTGTGTGTTCCCAGATGGGCTCGTGGTCCAGCGGACAAGCCTGTGGGTACCCATGCCTGAACGGCTGAACCAGCCCTGGTGGGAACAGGGGGAGCCCAGGTTCTAGGGGCAGGAGAGGAACTACTGACCCCACAGTGCTCTTCATTCAAGGGGTTTGACCCAGCTTTCCTCCCTCGGACGCGACCCCGTGGCTGAGAGGATGCCCCGATGCTTCTTCCGGGGCTGCAGGCAGGGGGAGACTTATGGACTGTGCTTTGATAGAGCAGCTCAGTGGTCAGAACCATGCCTTCCTGCAAGGGGCTGGGAAGGGAGGAAGCCCTCCCCCACGTCCACCAGCTTTGCCCTGCCCGGCTGCCGGTGGCCCTCGCCTCCACCAAGCCAGGGAGCCAGGGTGGGAAGCAGTGCGCTGAGCCCCACTCACCTGCCCCAGAAGCGGAAGGACAGCCTGATCCTGCCACATGGACATGCTCAAGGACTGGCCGCGCCGTGGGGTGAGAGCTTGTTCAAGCTTTGAAATCCATTAGCAGCAGGCACTGTGGCTGCCGACTCATGCCAGACCCCTGGCTGAAAAGTTGGAGTCATTGCTTCACTCAGTCCTGGCGTCCTGGCACAGGCCTGGGCCACAGCGTGCTCCAAGTTCCACGTGGGTCTGTGGAGCTGTAGAAAAGCTGGTGGCCAGTGCCAGGCACACAGGGGAGCTGAGCGGCCAGAGCTGCATGGAAAAGGGACACCAGGGCCAGCTGGAAAGCTGCAGCTCCGTGGCCGGGAGGCCCCACCTCTCACCTGCTGTCTTGGCATAGCGGAGCTGCACCTTGCGCTGGCGGCTCCCGGGCACATGCCCATGTGGCTCCGGAGGCCACTAGAGGGCGACAGGACACCGCCCATCACCCATCAGCTACCCAGTGCGCTGCCAGCCGCCTGCCAGCCAGCCAGCCCGCCCCGGCTCCACATCCAAACGAAAGGCCCAGATCACGAATCGCTGACACGTCAAGCCTAAACCAATTAGCCTCTTCACATGGGGCACGGAATTACTTCAACAACTGCCTTTGTTTAGCTGCATACCACGGCTGGGGGCCAGGTCAGACAGGCAAGGGTCTGATTTAATCTGGCTTCAGGGAAGCACAGGGCCAGGGCCCCTTCCCGAAACCACACTGTCCTCTGCTGTCAAGGCGGGCGAGCACGTCCACTCCTCTCTGAGGAGGGCTGGCCACATCGCACGGGAGCCGTCAGCACGCATTAAGTCCAGGCTCGCTTGATGCCCAAAGGAGACAGTGTCACCAGAGAAACGCTGCTAGTGCGATGTGTGGGTCTAGGCCACGGCTCCCTCAGCAGCTCAGCCTGGAGGGGGAATGCTCGCCGGGCTGGACCCCTGCTCCTGCAGGGTGCACATGCCAACACCCGCCCCTCCCAGCACGCATGGCCAAGACCCTCAGAGTTGTCATTCCAGGCAGCAGGACAAGCAACAAAGGCTGGATGACCCAGAAGTCATCACTCATCTCTGCTGTGACCCCAAAACTCCTGGGGATAGCCTTCTTGAACTCTGAAGCCTGGGGGCTTCGCCCTGACTCCTTGTCCAGGAGCACGAACAGAGGTGGCGCAGCGGTGAGGAGGGCCAGGCTCTGGCCGGGTCAGGACCATCAGTGGAGTTTTGTGAAACGCCCTGTGCAGCGTCAAGAAGCCGGACACCAGGAAGTTGCGTGCTCTGCAGCAGGTGCAACACGACGGAGACCCCTGTGTGCCTTTGTCTGCATAGACTGAGGAGTGTGGAGACAGCCAGGCTGTCCAGAGAAACACCAGCAGGGAGGACGGACGAGGCCCCAGAGGCTGGCGGTCCCACCACCAGGCTGTCTAATTGATTTCTGATGGAGACATCTGTAGTAATATTCCTATGACGGCAGACATCACCCAAGGACAGCAAGCATTTGCACAACTGATTAGGAAGAGGACAAATGTGGGCAGTTGCTCACAAGCTGTCTCGGTGACAGAAAGCAAGGCCAGGAGCGCCAGGACCATCACGCAGCTCCGAGGAGGGAAGGGGGTTCTCACCTGGGCCGTCATGGCAGGTGGCGCTGACCAACCTCTGGCTGAAATCCCACCCACAGCCACTCAGCGCCACCCTGGCAGGTCTGGGTGCACCTGCCCCTGTGAGCCAGTCAAGGCCGAGGGCTATGCGACCTCTTGGAGCTGCTTGGGAGTGAGGCTGGCCCTCTGGCTTCTCTAACGTGCAGCCTACCCCTGCCTGCCCTGCCCTGTATGACTCAGGCAAAGCCGCAGGCAGCTAGCTGCGTGGCTGCTCACAGGATACAGGTGAGCGGGTTGCATCTCTGATGAGGACGCCGTATGGGCCGTTCGGCAGGGTTGTTTCCAACAGCCCTGGGCAATGTTTGCTGAAACCACGCATCCACCAGGACAAGACGGAGGGAAGCAGCTCTGTGTGAGGCCCCTCCCTCCCTGTGTCAGGAGTCCCGGGGTGGATTGTGCAGCTTGCCACGAGCCCTGTACCTCTGCAGACTTGTCATCGGGGCCCCCAGGGGGGCTGTAACCTGGACAGCCCCCAGAGGCCTTCCGGGGAACTCCCCGGGACCTCCAGACACACGGCATGTGGCTCTGAGGGTGCCATCAGTGCTTGTGCGGCCTGGCAGCTGGTCTCTGCTTGGGGTGGGCAACTAAGGACTACTGGTCCCTGTGCGCATGTGTAGAAGGTGCCTGTCTCACTTGGGAATCCAGTTAGAAGCCCCATGCATACCTCTGACATCCCCGCAGGCTGCTGGCAGAACTACAGGCCAGGGCCTTGGCTACAGGATCCCCGCTCTGCCAGCAGCGGCGGGTGGCAGCGTGTGAGGATGGGGGTGAGCAGGCAACGGCTAGTCCTGCAACCACCACCAGTGCCCAGGGCCAGGTGTTAGCCACACTGTGTCTCAGCCTGTGAGGTGTGAAAACTTGGTGCTGCCTAGCCCCTCCAGGTGGCTTCCACTACAGGTCACCATGGCTGTCCAGATGCAGGCCTCTTCTGGGCCCTGCTACCCAGAATGTGTGGTCCCTTGCTGGCCTGCAGGATGAGGCTCCTGCCCTGGACCCAGCAGGAGAGAGAATTGGCCCAGCAGCCCAACCAGGGCTGGAGAAAGGGCCGCCAGGAGATAGACTGTGTGGCCCTGAAGGCTGAGGCGTGTACCCCAGGACCGAGGGGTGCCGGAGAAGGTGCACCTGGACCCTCAGGGCTTGCCTCTCTGCCGCCGGCTCAGGCCAGAGCTGCTGTATAGTTGGATGTGAGTGCCCACCGTGTGGCAGGAGTGCCTCCAAGTGTGCAGGGCCCTGGGGCCCTGGCTTCTGGCTGCAGGGTCACCAGGCCCAGACTCCCTGCACTGGCAGCCCTGGGTGCACCTGACTCGAGAGATGGCTGAAGGAGTGCAGCCAGTCCTGGAGGCAGCACTGACCTGACAGCTGTCCCCCGCTGCTGCCCACAGTGCAGCACCGTGCTCGGGCTGCTGGGACACTGTCCCCCTCTCTCCTGGTGCCAGCTGCTTCGGGGACAGGCGAATCCTGTGTCCTGGATTTCTTGTCTTTTTTTTTCTTTTTTCTTGGAAACGTAGATTTACAGAGAGAAGGAAAGACAGAGAAAGATCTTCCATGTGGTGGTTCACTCCACAAGTGGCCCCAATGGCTGGAGCTGAGCCAATTCAAAGCCAGGAGCCAGGAACCTCCTCTGGGTCCCCAGGCTTTGGGCCGTCCTTGACTGCTTTCCCAGGCCACAAGCAGAGAGCTGGATGGGAAGTGGAGCAGCTGGGACGTGAACTGGCAGGGGCAGGGCAAGGATCTTAGCCACTGAGCCATTGTATAGGGCCTGGCTTTCCTGTCTTATTCCCTCTCCAAAGCAAGCGCTCACTTCTAGAAACTTCAGGTTCTAGAACATCTGTGTCTCGAATGGGACTGGCAGGGTCTCTGTTAGGTGCTGGCAGACCCTGGCGGCCTTCTAGTGCCCTCTGCTCAGCTGACAACCGGGTGCTGCTCAGTGACCTAGGGAGTGATGTATGCAAACACCACTTTTCTCCTTTTTTTTTTTTTTTTAAACAGATTTACTTATTGGGGCCACTATTGTGGCATAGTGGGCAAAGCTGCCACGTCGGACAACCAGGCACTGGTTTGAGTCCCAGCTGCTCCACTTCCCATCCAGCCCCCTGCTCATGAGCTGGGAAAGCAGTGGAGGATGGCCCCCAAGCCTTATGCCCCTGCCACACATGTGGGAAACTCGGAAGAAGCTCCTGGCTTCGGCGGGCTCAGCTCTGGCAGCTGTGGCCATCTGGGAAGTGGACCAGCAGATGGAAACTCTCCCCTAACCTCCCTGCTCTTCAGTGCCTGGCCTCGGATCTGGGTAGGCACCTGTGCCTTCCAGGCTGGCATTTTATACTTCTGTGGTGCTGCTGAAGAGTCTGAGGAGCCTTCCAAAAGTTTGTGGGAAATGGAGTAGAAAGAGGTTTCTCTGGGCACAAGCAAAAATTAAATGTGTGCATAGTTTTCTCCTAATGTACATATTCCACCGAGCCTTAGACATGCCTAGACTATAGAATTGCTGAGTCCTTCTTGGCCTTGGCTCATGTATGCTCACAGCGGGGGCCGCGCCCCCACAGCCTGGCCTCCCTGTGGCCGTGGGCTTTGGGGAGGCGCCTTGCCGAGCATCACAGGGGACACGGCCACTACCAGGGCCACGTGCTCAGCTGGGCTCTAGCATGGGCCTCGCAGAAGCAGGTGTCATGGGTGCACTGAGGGCTTCCCCAGGGCAGGCCCCAGCCTCATTTTGATGCACCCCTCATCCCTCTGGGCTCGCGTGCGTGGGGGCTGTCAGCGCCAGGGACTTGTCCACAGGGAAGCCTGTGTCCTGGAGCCATCAGTGGCCACAGGGTGAGCTGGCATCTAGGGGGTGCACATCTGCCACCTTGGGGACGCTGGGGGTGGGCCCACAGGTGCACGTGACAGGTGGCCTGAGGTCCCCACACTGTCCACATTGGGAGCTGTGCTGCTAAGCAGGGGAGTGGCTGTCACTGTTGCCCCTGCTGACCCCATGGCTGAGGTCAGGACACTGTGTTCATGCCCCCCCCCCCCAAAGCACAGTGACTGCTCATTCCTTGCTAGGGAAGGGCTGAGAGCCAACAGGGAAGTGCACTGGGCTCGCGGGAGCTCCTGGCTGCTTTCTGTCCCTGCAGCTGGAATTAAGCGGGGGCGGGGGGAAGTGGGGGGGACAGGTCACAGGGGAGGGGGCGCTGTGTGGAGCCCAGCATCTATCGGGCCCGCAAGGCACGTTGTCACTTCGGGTTAGTTGAGTGCTTCTGCCACTCTCAGCCACGTGCCCAGGGCAGCCCAGCAGATGGGTCAGGCATGAGCAGCTACTCCCCGGGGGTACAACTTGTCAGCCCCGCCTGGGCAGGCGGGCGAGAGCCAGGGGAGCCAGCCCTTGCCGGTGGGGTCCTGTCCCGTGACAGCGGCGCCTGCAGCCTCTTGGTCTGCTCTGCCTGCCTTCTCGTCGGTGTTTACGGTCGCTGACTCCGTCTCCACAGGCAACGTCTTGGGAAAGATGGTGCCCATGGAGAACAGAAACATGGGCCACTTGTCTGTTGGGGGCTCTGTGGGCACCCGCCCCCCCGTCTGGCCCCTCATGAGTGATGTTGTCACTGAGTGTCCCAGAGCTCAGTGGGGAAGGCGTGCGGGGCGCCCCACCTGCTGCTGCCGGAGCCCCATGTCTTGCTCCCGTGTTCTTGGTGCCGCCCCTGCACCTGATCCTCAGGGACCCCATGACGCGGAGCTGCCCTGGGATGAAAGCAGAGCGTGAGGTGTCTTGGTTTTGGAGGATCAGCTCTGAGATCAGACCTGCTGGGCTGGCCTCTGATGAGGCCCACATGTGGCCATAGCTGTGGCCGTGTTCTAGTGGGAAGGGGTTTGGCAGCGGGCAAGAAACAGGGAGCAGGGCCTCCAGAGGATTTTGTGGCAGCCCTCTCTGGAAAAGCACCCTCCACTGGCAGGCTGAGCTGGGACCTTCCCCCTCCCACGGGCACCACCCTGGGACCAGGACTGTCCTATCTACATGGGCCTTTAGGGGACCGTGAGCATCCGAGTGGCAGCATGGCTCTGCCCACCCAGATCACCCAGCCTCAGCACTGCCCAGCCAGTCTGGGAGCGCACTCGCTGCACAGGGCGTCCCGTCAGCCAGCTGTGCTCCCTCCGCAGGGCCTGATGCACTCGAGCGGCCCCGTGGGTCGGCACCGGCAGCTGGTCCTGGTGCTGGAGGGGGAACTCTACCTCATCCCCTTCGCCCTGCTCAAGGGAAGCTCCTCCAACGAGTACCTGTACGAGCGCTTCGCCCTCATCGCCGTGCCCGCCATCCGCTCACTGGGCACACATGCCAAGGTAGGACTCCCAGTGTGGCTCGGGGTGAGGACTCCTTAGGGAGTCTCTGCTTTGCAGCAAGGACCAGGGCTGAGGCCAGCTGAGCGGCCCGGGAGCTGGTCACCCCTGCCTGGCGCTGCCCAAGGGAGGGGCCGAGGACAAGGATGGCTGATCAGATAGTGTCAAATGGCGCACAGCCCCGCAGACCCTGGCAGCAAACGGGGCGGCTTCCAGGACACAGGCAGGCTTGAGCCTGCCTCCCTCAGCGAGGGCAGCTGGGTGGGCAGCTGTCTCCTGCCTGGATCACGGCCTCTGACCCGTTGCTGCCCCCTTGCTGCCCTGGCTGCAGGATGGCCTCCACCGCGAGGACCTGACCTTGCCAGCTGCACTCTGAGCCCAGGCACCGTCTGCGTCTGTTCCCCTGTTGCCGACCCAGCAGGGCCCTGGCTCAGGACCCTCTGTTCAGGAACGAAGCTCCAGGCCTTTGTGCGCAGGCAGCCCCGTCGCTCCTTTTCAGCCTGTTAATCCTGGCTGGGCCTTGGCTCACAGTGTCAAGCTAGTTCTCACGGTGGCTGCCGAGGTGGGTGCCAGCAGTAGGTTCGCACTGTAACCAGAGATGCAGCGGGCAGAGGTGCTGCGAGGTTAGCTTCGATCTTTGACATCTCCTCCATGGAGAGAACACGGATACCGCTAGGCTTGTTTGCTGCTGCAGTGTTGGGCAGCCAGCATGCAGAAGGGAGCCATGGTCTGTGCGTGCAGGGTCCCTAAGTGTGGCGCCACCCCCTTGAGGCCGAGGTGCACAAACCCGGAGCCATTGCTACTCCCAGAGGCTGTGCGGGGACCCATGGGAGCGCACACTGTGGGCAGTGACCTATGCTCACCTCCTCTCCAGACCGCAAGGACAGGACAGGAAGTCTGCTGCTTCCTGCCCAGTCCTCTCTTCCAGAACTTGTCAGAGCAGGTGTGGGTATCAGGTCAGACACCTGCCCGAGCAGGGGGTCCAAGGGGGTGGGAGGTGTCACTCGTAGACGCTGACCTGCTTATGTCCCCTCCTAGTCTCAGCTGAGGAAGAGCTCGCCCACGTACCCCAGCTCCACCTCCATGGCAGCCGTCGTCGGCAACCCCAAGCTGCCTTCGGCGGTGATGGACAGGTGGCTGTGGGGGCCCATGCCGTCGGCCGAGGAGGAGGCCTACATGGTGTCGGAGCTGCTGGGCTGCCAGCCTCTGGTGGGCAGCGTGGCCACCAAGGAGAGGGTCATGAGCGCCCTGACCCAGGCCGAGTGCGTGCACTTCGCCACCCACATCTCCTGGAAGCTGTCCGCCCTGGTCCTTACGCCCAGCGCAGACGGCAACGCCGCCGGCAGCAAGAGCTCCTTCGGCCACCCCTACACCATCCCCGAGTCCCTGCGGGTCCAGGACGACGCCAGTGACGCCGAGAGCATCTCGGACTGCCCGCCCCTGCAGGAGCTGCTGCTCACGGCCGCTGACGTCCTGGACCTGAGGCTGCCCGTGAAGCTGGTGGTGCTCGGCTCCTCCCAGGAGTCCAACAGCAAAGTCACGGCCGACGGGGTCGTGGCGCTGACCCGCGCCTTCCTGGCTGCCGGTGCGCAGTGCGTGCTGGTGTCCCTGTGGCCGGTGCCAGTGGCCGCATCCAAGATGTTCATCCACGCCTTCTACTCGTCCCTGCTGAGCGGCCTCAAGGCCAGCGCCGCCCTGGGCGAGGCCATGAAGGCGGTGCAGAGCAGCAAGGCCTTCGCGCACCCCTCGCACTGGGCAGGTAGGCGCGGCCCAGGCCCGAGGTGCAGCTGAGCAGGGCTGTGTGTGTAGTCCAGCTTACCCGCCCAAGGAGCCCCTCCTCTGCCGCAGAACAGTGCAGTGAGGACCAGGCCTCCTGGGGGCATGTGGGGACCACCCGGAACACACCCCCCACCCCACTATGGGGAGACGATGGATCCGGTCACCACAGGCTTTAGGGTGGGCCTCGCCCATGTCTTGCTGTGAGACCTAAGAGGGCTTACCCTCTTGGAAGCCAGCGCCTGGGCAGCCACGAGGCCCTGTGAGGATGGCGGGCGTGTCCTGGGCAGATGGCCTGCCGGGAGGGATGATGTGCCTGTGGTGACTGGTGTGAGGTCCCCAGCCAGCGTGCAGTGTGCCTCCTGCCTCCCAGGTCACGGTGGGGAGAACGCACGCAGCGGGTGCTGTGCAGACCCTCTGGGGGGCTAGGCCAGGCTTGTGGTGCCCTGGAGCCCAGCCCAGGTCCCACCTGGGGATCACAACCATCCTGACCCATCTTAAACCTTGGGGGACGGCGGACCACCCAGGAGAACCTGTACTTATACGTACGTCTCACTAGGACAAACTCACCGTGTGTGTGGCTGGTGTATGGCTGAACCTAACAGCCCAGGCAGGTGCTCCCGGCCCTGGCACGAGGGCAGCTGGGGGGCAGGAGCCCCTGGCTCAGCACTGTGCTCCCGACCCCAGCTGTCCAAAGGGACCCGCACAGGGGACAGCTGTCCCCGGCTTCCTGCTGAGGTGACCTCCTGTGCTCGCTCCCCACAGGGTTTCTGCTCATCGGGAATGACGTCAAGCTCAACAGTCCCTCGTCCATCATCGGCCAGGCCCTCACGGAGATCCTGCAACACCCGGAGCGTGCGCGGGACGCCCTGCGTGTGCTGCTGCACCTGGTGAGAGCCCGCGGCACCCGCCCCTGCCCCGGGGCTGTGTGCACACGGGAGGGGACAGTGGGGTGCCCGGTCTCTTCCCTGAGCTCAGCTACTCTTGGTCTGGCTGAACTCGCAGGCTGCCGGCAACGGGGTAAACCAAGGCCGGTCCTGGTCTAAACAAAGCAGCAAACTGCCCTCCTGGCACCACCAGCAACCTGGATGGCAGCTCTGGGGTACTTGGGATCCCTGCCTGCCCGCCCACGGCTCACCTGTCCTCCCAGCTCACCAGCTCCTCCCCTGAGGCCTGGGCACCATGGGTGGTCCTCACCACGTGGCTCCACACCTCTGCCACAAAGCACAGCCCCACGCCGCCACCCCACTGGAGCTGCACACACAGGAGTGAAGCCTTGGGGCAGGCTGGGCTCCCAGCAGGCAGATCCCTTGGCTGTGCCACCTTCTGGCTCCTCCGGAAGGGCAGGCCAGGTGGGGCGGTTCGTTCTTCACTCCTGGTGACGCTGCCCATACCTCATTGGGGTGTGAACAGGCTAGGCACGTATCAGGAGACAGCTGCCTTGATGCCAGCCTCTGGGCACCATCCCACAGCTCTCCCTTCCTTGCTGGGATCCCAGGCTGCTTGTCTCAGGAAATGGAAGTGCTGCCTAGTGCCCACTTCTGGTCCCAGGCCGGGCCCCTCGGGCATGCCTCGGAGGTCTCCCTCCTTGGCCCTGCCTCCTGGGCTGTGGCTCAAGCTCCATGGCCCCTTGGTCCCAGGGAGCAGGGTTCCTGGGCCGGTGGGGTGGGCACATGCTGCCAGGAGGGCCAGCTCCCGCCCACTGTGCTCAGTGCACCTCCTCTGCCCGGCGACTGGGGCTTCTCTGCCTCTCCAGTGGTGCCCAGGGAAGGGGGCACTTAGAGGGCCATGGAGAGGCCTGCTGGGAAGGCCCTGGGAAAGCATGACTGTAGTGCCCAGCATGGGCAGCTCGGCCATGGCACCAGGTAGCCACGAGACCCTACACGGCAGAAGGGGAGGCCGGCGCTGAGGGACAGCGAGAAGGCCAAACTGCGGAGGGTCGGCCTGAGCTGCAGGAGGGGCTCTGGGGAGCTGAGGGTCCATCCAGCGGCCAGGAGGCGGCGGCTTTGTGCTGTGGGTGGGTCCCAGTTCTGAGATTTACTATCCAGCCACCTGGGCTTGCCTGTGTGGGGAGCCAGAGCAGGAACGCTGGGTGAGGGAAGTGGCAGAGCCCTCCGCATGGCACCCGGCAGGCCAGAAAGCCGGTGTCCTTGTTGCCTGGCCAGTCAGCCCTCTGACCGAGCCTGTGTCCTGCCAGGTGGAGAAGTCCCTACAGCGCATCCAGAACGGGCAGCGCAACGCCATGTACACGTCCCAGCAGAGCGTGGAGAACAAAGTGGGTGGCATCCCCGGCTGGCAGGCCCTGCTCACTGCTGTGGGCTTCCGTCTGGACCCTCCGGCCAGCGGGCTGCCGGCGGCCGTCTTCTTCCCCACCGCTGACCCGGGAGACCGGCTCCAACAGTGTAGCAGCACCCTGCAGTCCCTGCTGGGTGAGTCCAGGGCCTGAGCACTGAGCACGTGGGGAAGGGGAGGGTCCCTGGATCTGCCTTCCCTGGAAGTGGGGGACATGTTCGTCCCAGGCCCTGTCCCTTTAAGGGTGACAGCAAGTAAATCCTGCGAACAGTTGCTGGGAGTGGGGCAGAGCCGCATGGACGAACGACCCTGTTGGAGGCCGAGTGTCCACGCAGGCCCTCAGCAGGCCCACCCTGAGGGACGACAGAAGCTTGGGGTGTGCCCAGCTCCACCTGCCTTCCTTGGGGACCTTCTCTTCGGGAGTCACCTTTTCCAAGCACCACCAATGCCAAAGGCTGAAGGCTCTTTGCTCTGGGAGGGGGCAGGACTGTGGGCGCAGGAGCCCCCGAGTAACTCCTGCCCTTCTCTTGTTCAGGTCTGCCCAACCCTGCCCTCCAAGCCCTGTGCAAGCTCATCACGGCCTCGGAGACAGGCGAGCAGCTCATCAGCCGGGTAAGTGCGGCCCAGGTCGGGGGCTGTGGCCGCACCCTGCACCTGTTGGGTCTAAGGTGGTGGTTCCCTGGGCTGCTGTCCTACCACCTACACAGGGTAGCTCCCCAGCCTCCGGTCATGGCCTCCCGCACCCCACCATCCCACCCTGGCTCCTCGGCTGACAGACAGAGCCAGGTGTGCCCGTGCGCCACAGCCAGGATGCTGAGGGGAGGCTCACAGCCACGTCGGCGGGAACCTGGGGGCTTCTCCCCTGAGCAGCCAGCGGGGTCTGGCATCATCCCAGGATGGCCCCATATGTGGGAGGCCCCTGAAGAGCATGAAGCAGTTTAGACTTTTTAATTCAAAAAGCAGAATTACAAACACACAGTAAGGGAGGGGGAGGCAAAAATCTTGTATTTGTTGGTTCACTCCCCAAATGCCCGCAGTGGTGCATACGGTTAGACAAGAAGCCATCCTCCTCTCAAACCTAGGCTTTCTCAGATATCAGCAGGGCGCTGGAGCCGCCAGGACTTGGGCATCCCCTGTGGGCACCAGTTCATGTTGCTAAGCAGCTCTCCTGCCACACCCCATCAGCAGTCGCCTGGGGAGTTTTTCCTGGTTACTGTGGAATGCAGAGCTTGGAGACAGTGGCGGCGTTGCTCCCAGGGCTGTCAGGCAGAGCTCTTGTTAAGCAGCATATTTCCACACAGAAACCAAGCTGGCCCTCTAGGACTCACCTCTGAGGGGTGCCTGGAGCCGCCCCTGCTCGCTGCCAGCTAAGCGGCACCAGAGGTGCCCCTTGCCTGAGCTGTCCGGAGGCAGAAGCAGACGTGCGCTCTACAAAAGCAAACAGCAAGAAGTGCACAAATTCATTTGCAGAGCAGGTTTTGGGGGACTGCGAGGAGTTTCCCGACTGCTTCCCCACTGCGCCCCGGGGAGCTGTGCCGAGGCTGTCCCACAGCGGCCATGGCCTCACCCGGGACCCACACACACACCTGACCACTGTGCCTCACCCCCTCCAGCCTCTTCTGGCGAGCAAGGACAGGCCTGGCTGACCCTGCCTGTGCCCCTTGGCCCTGCACGTCCCCTTGTGTGTGTGCCCTGCTGGATCCTGCTCCTCTCCCAAGTGGCGGTCAGAGCCACGGCCTGCTGTGGTGCTTCCTAAAGCAGCAATCAGCTCGTGTTGCATAACAGCCTGTGCTTGAGTCTAAATCTCTCTTTCTCTCTCTTTCTCTGCTGGCCGAAGGCTGTTAAAAATATGGTGGGAATGGTGAGTATTGCTTTCAGTAGCGACTGGTAAGGTGAGCACCCCGCCGCCCCGACCTGCCCCCCCTGCACCAGCCCCGTCCACGCTCTGAGCTTGGCATGCACGCACTGCCCAGCACAGCTCCAGCCCAGCTGGCCTGAGCCAGCCCTTTGCTCTGGCTGCCCCTCCCCTGCTCTGCCCATCTGTGTCCTGATCCGACATGATCAGGCTCCCCCTAACAGCAGGGGCGGGTACAGTCAGCATGAGTGATGCTGAGGGCTGCCAGGCTCTGCGGTGCGTCCAGTGGCCACATGCATTTGTCCTTGTATGCTGGACTCTGAGACCCACGCTTCCTCTTCAGGGCTGACCCTGATGGGCAGCTGGCAGGCAAGCAGGCCCCTCTTGTGCATTTCAGAGTTGCTGTGAGCAGCCCCCAGTCTCCCAGTGCCCCGGGTCTTTCAGACAAGGCAGCGGGAAGTCCCCTGTAGGATCCTGGCACTCTGCCCGCGAGGCGAGAGGGAGAGGGTCATTAGCAGTGCCGGGCTCAGGACCCAGGGGTGCGAGTTTGAGACCAGCGCAGGCTGTCACTCACATTCACCTCTTCCCTGGCAGCTCCATCAGGTGCTGGTGCAGCTCCAGGCCAGCGAGAAGGAGCAGGACTTTGCCGCAGCGCCCATCCAGGTCTCCATCAGCGTGCAGCTGTGGCGGCTCCCTGGCTGCCACGAGTTCCTGGCGGCTCTAGGTAGGTCCATGCGCCTGGCCGCCTGGCCGCTTCTGTCCCCTCTTACACGTGCTCTTCCTCCTGGTTTTGCTGGGGTCTCAGCTCAGTAGCATCTCAGGTGTCTGGCTGGAAACTTCACGCAGTCCCTCCCAGGCATCACACGGCCCAACTGCACTGTCTCCCTCTCTCCTTGGGAATCGGCTGCTCCCAGCAAGTCAGAGGGTATGCTGTGCTGAGGAAACTAAACTCAGAGCCCTCCAAAGCAGTGGCCTCTGCCATTTGCTTCTGGAAACTGGCAGGTGGCAGGGCTGTCATGCTGGGTTGGGTGCTTGGCAGTAGAGTCCCTGGGCAGGGGCCAGGCCACCCCTGGGGGCACGTGAAGACCTCACTGATGAGCCTCCCTCTGCTGGTTCACGCCCCACATGTGCCTAACACCCAGGGCGGGGCCAGGCCCAAGCCACGAGAGACTCCCTCAGGGTCTCCTGGTAGACGCAGGGCCCCAAGCACTTGTGCCAGCCCTACTGCCGTCCCAGGCCATTAGCAGGGAGCCGACTTAGAGCCAGCATTGTGATGTGAGCACAGGTGTCCTGCTGTGGCTTCCTGGCTTCACAGTGCAGCCCTGCTGGAGCCCTCGGAGACTTCCTGTTGGCTTCAGGGACCATGTCTGAGTCATGGTGCCCAGAATGCCAGGGTGCCGCCCCAGCAGGCCTGCCTGTACAGGCCCCCAGGTGCGGTTCGGCAGTGCCCACAAGTAGGACACTGGGTGCTGACCCCTCGAGCAGGGTGCCTGTCCTCAGGCAGACAGACTTGCAGTGTCGTCCAGCAGCATGTCAGCTGGCCTGGCCGGGACAGAGGGCCATCTCTGCAGGTGGTTTGGCCAGCCAGAGCCGCCACCCACAGTCCTGGGCCATGGCCCATCTCTGGCTGCAATGCTCTAGGCAGATGCTGCCGGGACAGAGAAGAGAAGCCACTGTAGGCACTCCTAGCCCTAAGCTCAGCCCGAGTGCATGAGAGCCCAGCAGTGCAGCAGCTCACCTGGCGACAGGGCCGCGTGCAGTGGCCATTCTGGCTGCCCTCGTGCGCTCAGTATAGAATGTCCCCACGGGAGCGGGTGTTCATGGTCTCTCTACCCCTCCCCCAGGCTTTGATCTCTGCGAGGTCGGTCAGGAGGAGGTCATCCTGAAGACCGGGAAGCAGGCCAGCCGGCGCGCCATGCACTTCGCACTGCAGGCCCTGCTCGCGCTCTTTGGTGAGAGCTTCCCTCGGGGCTGGCGCCGCGGGAGAACACAGTGCATGGGGGTGTGTGCCGGCGCATGCACAGCCGGCTGGGCCCTACACTCCCACAGGGTGCTCGGTGTGCTGACACGGGCTGTGAGGAGAGCGGGGTAGGGCGGTGAGGTAGTGGCCCCCGAGGACAGCAGCCATTCTCAGTGTCTGCATGACTGGCTGGGTCTGGTCTGGGATCTTCCAGGGATACCTGCAGGGCAGGGGGAGAGGCAGCTGAGAGGGAGAGCCTGGACAGGGTGGGGTTTAGGACGGCGACACAGGGCTCTGTCCCAAGCAGAGCAGCGGCCAGGGGCTGGCTGTGCTGTCCGGGTGTCGGGAGCATGGCAGCAGCTCAGAGCCGCCCAGCTAAGTGCCCGCATGATGTGTTCAGATTCCACAGAGCTGCCCAAGCGCCTCAGCCTGGACAGCTCCTCCTCGCTGGAGTCCCTGGCCTCTGCGCAGTCGGTCTCCAACGCCCTGCCCACGGGCTTCCAGCACCCACCCTTCTCCCCCACGGGCGTGGACAGCGTGGCCTCAGACGCCATCTCCGTGTACAGCCTCAGCTCCATCGCCTCCTCCATGAGCTTCGTCTCCAAGCCCGAGGCGGGGCTGGAAGGTGTGGGCCCCAGGGCGCGGCAAGACTATGAGCGGGCCAAGAATAGCGCCCCGCAGCGGGCCACTCTGCCCGCCCAGAGCCGCCCCACGGGCCACAGGGAAGAAGAAGAATACGAGGGCTTCTCCATCATCAGCACCGAGCCCCTGGCCTACCCCGAGAGCAGGAAGAGCCGCTTCTCACCGGACCCCAAGGTCCCACGGGGAGGGCTCCAGGCCTCCGTGAGCTCCCGGGGGAGCGTCAGCACCCCCAACTCCCCAGTAAAGATGACACTCATTCCCAGCCCCAACTCCCCCTTCCAGAAGGTGGGGAAGCTGGCAAGTTCGGACACAGGGGAGTCGGACCAGTCCAGCACTGAGACAGACAGCACCGTGAAGTCCCAGGAGGAGAGCGAGCCCAAGCTTGAGCCACAGGAGCTGGCCCAGAAGATCCTGGAGGAGACGCAGAGCCACCTCCTGGCCGTGGAGCGGCTGCAGCGCAGTGGCCAGGCCACCAAAGGCCCTGGCCCTGAGGACGTGCGCCCGGCGCCCAGCGGCTGCGTGTTCAGGGCATCTGAGACGAGCGCCTTCAGCAGGCCCATCCTGTCCCACCAGAAGAGCCAGGCCTCGCCAGTGCCCGTGAGACCAAAGCCCCCCACCCGGAGCTCGTCCCTCCCCAAGGTGGGCTCCGGCTGCAGCAGCCCCATGGCCTCAGAGGCGTCCGCCAAGGACAGCCCGAGCCAGCACAGCGACCGCCCCTCGCCTGACCAGCCACTCTTCAAGCTCAAGTACCCCAGTTCGCCCTACAGCGGACACATCTCTAAGTCACCGAGGAACCTGTCCCCCAGCTCGGGCCACCAGTCGCCCGCGGGCAGCGCCCCATCCCCAGCACTCTCGTACTCCTCAGCTGGCTCCGCACGCTCAAGTCCAGCAGATGCGCCCGACCTGGACAAGCTGAAGATGGCCGCCATCGATGAGAAGGTGCAGGCTGTCCACAACCTCAAGATGTTCTGGCAGAGCACGGCCCAGCACCCGCCAGGCCCCGTGAAGCTCTTCCGGGGCACCCCTGGCACCCTGACGTCCAAGAGGGACGTCCTCAGCCTGCTGAACCTGTCCCCCCGACACAACAAGAAGGAGGAGGGGGTGGACAGGCTGGAGCTGCAGGAGCTGTCGGCGCCACAGCAGGCCCCCCCCAACGGACACTGGCGCCCTGAGACTGTGGGCCCTGCCAGCGTCGCACCTGCGCGCCCCCTGAGACTCCCCTCCGGAAACGGCTACAAGTTCCTGTCCCCGGGCAGGTTCTTCCCCTCCTCCAAGTGCTAGAGCCGATGCACAGCGGCCAAGACTCCCAGCACTGCCCTGGACGGGCTGGAGGGGTCGCCCCACAGCCACCAGCACCACCTCACGCCTCTGCGCTCTGGGTGAGGGCCACCACCACACACGGCGGCCTCTCTGGGCCGATTCCCCCAAAGCAGGACTGCCGTGGGTCAGCAGAGACTCAGGCACTGTCTACACTCACCATGGGGTCTCAGGCGGACGCAACAGGATCTCCTCCAAACCCGGCCTCTGTTCTTGGGGAGCAGAGCTCCTGGTAGGTATCCTGGGGGGAGCAGCACAGACCCTAAGGGGCACATTCACAGCACGTGCTGTCCCAGCCAAGACAGGCAGGGGCGCCCACAGCCACAAGAACCCACGGCACCTGGACCTGGCCTGGCTCTGCTCCACCCAGCTTGCCAACCTCCTCGGGCCCCACTGCCAACCAAACTTGAATTTTATGAAGAAATTTACATAACTGTTATCCAGGCATTTCAGAACTATGCAATTGTGATTTAAAATGCAACTTTGTGCTTTTAAAACATTGCTGATCTTTTTTGTACATGGATAAACAACCTGGTTTTATTATCAATAGTACTTTGCATTTATAGCTGTTATTTTTAAAAATCTCAAAAAGGTTTTGTAAAATGTCAAATTCTGAACAGTCATCAGTAAATAATTATTAAGCTTAGGGGGAAAAGTCAGAATTATTCAGCTTCCTCACATGCAAAAACCACCACCTCCCCCAGCTAATGAGGCTGAATCAGAATTGCGCCTTCCAGCTCCTGTCCCCTCCGGTCAGCTGCCCACCACCACTGTCGTGCCCACAGCCCTGAGACGGCAAGGACCAGGCCAGTGGGGGATGACAGCCTTTAATTTATTTTAATAAAGCAATGAAATACTGAAAACCATCCTTAGAACAACATTTTGGTGGACAATTTAAATGTTTCTTTCAGATAATTCCTCCTCCTTGTGAGGGCACGTCCCAGAGCAGGCTGCTACCTGGCCCGGGCAGCCTGTTCTTGGGACGGCTGCTGCCGCCTCCTGGCTTGGGGTCGGAGCTGTGCCCTTCCTTGGGAGCCCCACCCTGGCAGAGAAGTGCTTTATAAACAACAGACTGCTCAGAGAGGGAAACAAGGGGAGACCAGCACTGCACAGCCCAGGAGAACCATGGCATGCCCTGCCACCCCTGTGTCCTGGCGCCTCCTGGGGCTGCCAGGCCGGGTGCCGTCCCCTGAGTGAAAAGCACGCAACCCAGTGCAGGTTCAGTTCACACCAAAGACGGCACACCGGTCACAGAGGCGCTGGGCTCCCGGGTGGCATCTGCTCACCCACAGGTCATATTTGGACTTGAGCTAAGGATAGGTTTTACCAATGGTTATATAAATACCTACACACTATTCTCGATTTTACCTCTTAGCCCACAATGCCTAATATCCAATACTGGGCCCTTCAAGGCGAAGTTTTCTGACTCCAGCGACAGCTGACGTAAAACCCAACTGTAGCCTAGGAGGAGAGCGCTCCAGGGAGCCTGGGCACCCTGAGCATGCGGGGCAGGCTGGGTGAATAAAGCACCCCCTGCCTGGGTCAGGCTTCACCTTAGTCCAGGAAACTGGGATGCCCTGCCTTGCCCCCCACGGCTCCTCAGCACACAGCAACTGAGAGGAGTCATCACTCCTCTCAGGAACCCTAGACACCAGGACTAAGAAGAGAAAATCCGCCACTAAAATGGACAGCTGGGTCCACATCAGCATGCAGTAAAACGCAACACTTCTCACCTCAAGGCCCTCCCCTCATCCTGCCCCCACCTCCTTCAGTCCCAGGGATCCCCGGCTGGGGGGCACTGGCAGCGTAGCCACACCCACTCGCAGACTCCCCAGGTGGACAGCTGGGTCAGCTTGGGCTCAGGTTGGGAAAACCCGATGCAATAATCTGGTTTGTGTTTAAGAGTAGGCAGAAAGTAACAACCTTGTAACTTCATCACCTGTTTCGCTGTTTCATCTGAACTGACTGTACCTGTGCTTTGTGGACAGGGCCCCTGTTTGCACCAGCCCCGATGGCACCCCCAAGGTCCCCTCCCTCCTCCGGCGCCTCCCATGGCCACTCACGCTCCCTCCCTATGTGCGGTGTTAGCCATCTTTGGCCTCTGTGGACTTTTTTGTAAATGACACGGTTTCCAGACGGCATTACACTTTTTCTATTGCAAAGTTTACCATGGAGAAGAACTTCATATTTTTATGGAGATTGCGGAGGCACTTGGCCTCCTTCCTTTGTGATGTCGTGTCTATTAAAGCATGGGTTCTGACGTTTTACGTGCTGTGTCCATGTTGCTCTCCCTCCTCGCCCACACTTCCTAGCTCTCTGACACACACAGGCCCCGCTCGCTAAGGAGCAGGGCCTCCCCGCCACCTTAAGGGGAGATGGTCTGATGGCCCACAAACACCACAGTGCAGTGAACATTCCCCCACCCGATCCCCGCTGAGCAACACTGTGGTGCCACTGGGTCTGTGCTGCCGGCCTCCCATATGGACACAGGTTCAAGCCTTTGCTGCTCCACTTCTGACCCAGCTCCCTGTGAATGTGGAGGGAATAGAACAGGAGATGGCCCACGTTCCTGGGCCCCGGCACCCAGGTGAGACACCGGGATGGGGTTCCAGGCTCCCAGCTCCCACATGGCCCAGGCCCAGTCGTAAATGTCATGTAGCGAGTGTGAGTCAACAGACAGAAGGTCTCTCCTCCTAATTCTGCCTTTCAAATAAACACATCATTAAAAATTTTAAAAAGAAACTTTGGGAAACAACCATAGAGGAGAAGGCTGAGAAGCATGAAGGAAGAGTGAACAGAAAACAGGGTCAGCATGACTCAAAGGGAAGCAGATATTGACAGGAGGGAGAGGGATGCCTCCTCTGGGTGCCAGTGACACAGACAAGGCGTCACAGTGCTGCAGGCTTGGGAAGAACAGGGTGACTAAGTGCAGAATCACAAAAAAATACAAAGCGTACTTCCAAACTGGTTAGTGGAGGAGAGGGAAAAAACCCACTTTTGAAAACCCTGACTGATCTAAAGAAACAGGCAATAGTAAGAGAAACAAAAGCTTCCAGGCAGGGCAGGGTGGGCGCTGGGCACGCTGGCACAGCAGCTGTAGGCGGGAGGGTCTGGTCTGATCCCTGCTTCCTCTGCACACAGCTCTCTCCTGGTGGGCACCTGGGAGGCAGCAGATGATGGGCCAAGTATCTGGAGCTCTGCCAAAGCCAGGGGGCCCCCAATAGAGTTCTGGGTTCCTGGCTCGGCCTGGCACCGCCCCCAGCATTGCATACACCCGGGGAGTGAGCCGGCACATAGGAGAGGTCAGTTGGTCTCTAGCCAGCGCCTCTCTGACCCCACCTCCAGCTCTCTTTCAAATAAAGAAAAATCAACAGATTTAAAATCAGGATATAAAAGCAATAGAAATCTATTTAACCATAAATGTGAGTGAACTCAACATCCCTTAAGTAACTGTATGCTGCTTTGCAGAAACCTACCAGAGCTTAAGGGTTGGGGTGGCTGATGATAAAAGGACAGAATACAGCACTGAAGTGTGAGGCACAAGACAGCTCGTTTCCCAAGAACAGAACGAGCAGAGAGGCAAGATCCTACACTTCCAGGCACCTGACCATCTCCGTAGGCCCAAACTGCAAAAAAGGCCAAAGGGTGGGACTGCAAGTTTGGAAAAACTGGCTGTTAACAGGCAGTTCTCAGCCGTTACACCTCGTAGCTGCTAACCCACGCCAGCAAACAGCAGCAGCTGCTGGGCTCGAGGACGCAGAGGTGGCATCAGGGAAAGTGCTCCGCAGGTCACACGGCCAATGGCTGGACAAGAGTTGTTCCCATCACTGACACAGACCCAGAGCACAACAGGACCAAGGCAGGCTCAGCAGACAGCGTGTGAGAAAACACTACGGAGCAAACTCAGGGCTGCCTCCAGTCACCTCAGGGTGTCCTCTGGACAGAGCCGTCTGCACTGGGGACTACAACACCTCACCTTCAGCAACAAGATAACCCGCGTTTATAGATGACAGGTGTCCTCCGGGACCCATGAGGGGTTGGTCTCAGGTCCCCTCTCCCCCACAAGTGCTCAAGTCCCTTACAAAGAACAGCACAGGATTTGCAAAGACCCGCACTCTGACTGGACAGGATGCAGCCGGTTAGGTCACCGCCTGCGACACTGGCATCCCATCACACTGGGTGCTGGTCCAAGTCCCAGCCGCTCCAGTTTGGATCCAGCTCCCTGCTAATGGCCTGGGAAAAGCAGCAGAGGACAGCCCCAAGCTTGAGGTCCCTGCCACCCATGTGGGAGACCCAGATGAAGCTCCAGGCTTCTGCCTGGCCCAGCAGTAGCCACTGTGGCCATCTGTGGGGTGAACCACACACACATGATCTCTCTCTTATTTTGCCTTTTAAATACACAAAATAAACCTTTAAAAACCAAGAACAAAATAGGACCTAAGCACATCTGGATTCCTCTTTAAAACCACAGGGTGTGAATCTTTGTGGCACTGCACTGGTTGACAAACGACAATAGAAAGAAAAGTCAGTGTGTGCCTACCTCAGGTGGAATTCCTTTCTCCTAATCAGATCCATCCGTGGTTGGCTGGATCTGTGGGTCAGACGTCACAGACACAGTTGGCCAGATGTCCTAACAGCTGGGGAACAGAATCAGTTATTCCACAAAGGTTAGCAGGATGCGGGCTCCTAAAGACCACCTACTCAACTCCACGCTGTGTGCCCCCGAGGGTGCAGAACCCGCAGCAGCCTGTGCTGCCGCCAGGGTCCAGGCGGAGGAGGGCGCTGGCGCAGCTCATGGAAAATGCAATCCTCTTCTGATTCAACTTTCTGGGCATTTTCCCCAGCACCCACAAGTGTCAGGAATGAAAATTAAAATCACCTAGGGGCAAGATTCAAGAAGCTGGGAGAAGAGTAAAGAACTACAACGAAGCGGGGTGGGCGAAATATGACGGAAATTAAAGATAACAGTGTTTGGATGACTAAGGAAAGCAAATGTGGAAGGAGGACAAAAAAAAAGAGAAACAGAAATCTTCTGAGCAGGTCATGCGTGTGTACACGCTCGTGCAGGGGGCTGCGGAGGGAGAGGGGGATGTACAGAGCTGTATCTGAAGATGTAGCATTGCTGAGAAACGCCACGCTCCGAAAGGTTTCCTGCCAGTTCATGCTGCATCTACAGTGGAAGCAGGGCAGGACCACGGTGGGGAAGTGGGGCATGGCTTGGCAGCAGAACACAGTTCCCTGCAGCCTGGCCCATCCTCGTCCGTGCACCTGCGCTTGCACAGAGCAAATGCGGGAACAAGGGAAAGCAGGGTAACTGCACAGCAATACACCCATGTATACAAACGTTCAGGAAAGACAACACGATCCAAATTACAAACTCCAAAGGGAACGAGCCATCCTGGCTCCTCACCTGAGTCTCCAAGGTGCACTGGGACCAGCCCACGGGTCCAGCTCCCATCCAATGCTTGTTTGGAGCTCTCTCTTTTCAGCTTATAAGATACGAGAGATATGAGTTGGGCTGGGCTGGCCAGGGGCAGCGATATGGGCTTAGTGGACGCTAGGGGCATAGCACCAGTGGGCATATGGGGACCTGGGAGCTCATGTCTAGGCAAGTGGAGCAGACCTGCGGATTTCCTCATGTGCTTGTCTGAGGACAGGAAGGAAGAGGAGAGGGATGGTGAAGGAGGGGAGGGGAGAGGGGAGGAGAGCGCCCCAGGACAGCATGCCGCCCTGGTGTTCTGGTGCACCAGGCCTGGAGAACTTCAACGGGCCTGGATCTTGGGTGTGTGGAGGGGTAAGGCACCAGGCCAGCACATGTGCCAGGAGCTTGAGACCCTAGTGGGTGGAGCTGGCTGGGCTCCCAACAGCGCAACCTGGAACTGGGGGTGGACAGAGTACAGCCAGACTATAGCACCCAACCAGCACATGTGAGACCCAAGGAGTGGGGAGGGCATGAGTCAGGTGTTGGGGCTGTGAGGGGCTCCCCTGTTGGGCCACTACTCCCACTGATTAGTATGAGAGCTGGGATCAAGGGCAGACCAGGCCGGGCAGGGTTCCAATACCTGTTGGACTGCACGTAAGCTGGGTTAGGCAGAAATTCAGGCTGAGTTGACTCTACCTACTGGTGCATATATAGCCCAGAGTGGGTATGGGTTGGCTGGGCTTTGCTGCAGCACTAGCTGACAGATACTGGCACAGTGGGCAAATTCTGTCAAGCTAAACTGCAGAACCACCTGCAGAGCGCAAGATTTGGGAGTGGGAATAGTCCATTAGGGAAACTGGGCACATCTCTCTCGGGTTGTCACTCCCACTGGTAAGCATGAGAAACAGCTGGTGGTGGGCATGGCTAAACAAAGTGGCACCCACTAGAATGAGTGTGGCCTGGATAGAGGGGTTGGTCGGGCTGAACTAGACTTCAATGCCGATTGACATGCATGAGAGCTGAATGGGATGTGAGACAGAATGGATCAGTCTACTGTATGTACTGGCAAGCATAGTGGGGGTTACTGTGGTGTGCCTGAAGGCTGAGTGTGTGGAGGGCAGGATTGAGCTGGGCTGCAATACCCTTCCTTTGGTTTACGTAGGAGACAGGGCTGGAGACAGAACTAACCCAGCAATTGCAACTACCAGCATGTGCACACAGGCTGATGTAAGTGACAGACTGAGCGAGACCCTGTACTAGCAATCATATGTAAGAATCACATCTGGGCCCGGCAGTGTGGCCTAGTGGCTAAAGTCCTCGCCTTGAACGCTCCGGAATCCCATACGGGTGCCGGTACTAATCCCGGAAGCTCCACTTCCCATCCAGCTCCCTGCTTGTGGCCTGGGAAAGCAGTCGAGGACAGCCCAAGGCCTTGGGACCCTGCACCCGCGTGGGAGACCTGGAAGAGGTTCCTAGTTCCCGGCTTCGGATCGGTGCGCACCGGCCGTTGCGGCTCACTTGGGGAGTGAATCATCGGATGGAAGATCTTCCTCTCTGTCTCTCCTCCTCTCTGTATATCTGACTTTGTAATAACAATCAATAAATCTTAAAAAAAAAAAAATCACACCTGGGATCACCTCAGGTGAGGTTTCTTTGGGGATCCCCCCAACTGAACCGATGGACTCAGAACTCCAATCATGAACAGAAGTGCAGGTTCCTTGGTCTGATAGTGGAGTGCAGGTGTCAGAGCTGGGTCTCCCCAGTGGCTTTGACGGAGCAGTGGACAGCATATCCAGGTGCACATGGAGGATATGGCAGTCCACTGGAGCCTGCAGAGGATACGTGGTACCATAATAGAGGATGGAGGACAGAACAAATTGATCAACTACCCCAGCCAAGTGTTGGCAGTGAAAATCTGGGCAAATGGAGACTCTAGGCTGGACTGTATCAGCCAGTACATCACGGAGGGATCTATCTCATCATGCTTGGAGTGGCGAGATCAACAGCATTTCAGAACTACCGAATTATCAGAACCACTTGAGCAGGACCCTTGGAGCATGCCCCACATTGGGGACCCCGAGATGGCACTGGGTGGCCGTCTCAGGGTATGGAAGTGGTGGGTAGGCTGGGTGTGGCTTCTCCCCTTATTTGCCCCCTTCCCCCAGATACAGGAAGGAAAAAAAAGAATGTAGAAACAATGATATCACCACTTTCCTCTAAACCTTGATCCTTCCCACCTTAAGCAACTATAAAACATTAAAAAAAAAAAAAAAAAAAGATATGAAGAGGAGAAATGACACCCAGTTGGTTCATGAAGCTACTCTTAACTCAGCAACTAACAGCAAGGCTGAGAGAAAGCTGTGCCCACTTCATTTATGAGTGGACACGTTAATGTCCAGATGAAACAGTGGCCATAAAATCCTCACACTTTAAAGTGGAGTTAACAGCTTGAGAGTGGATGAACATGTTGGTAACGTGGTAGTGTCAGTCCTCACTGATAGTTATACAAAACTAGTGCCTCTGAGGGGCCATCGTGCAGGTCCTATAGGGACATTCAAAACACAGGTTGTTGCCTGCAGGGCTGGCATCCTATATGGGCACAGGTTCAAGCCCTGGCTGCTCTACTTCTCTCTCGCTCTTTCTCTCTAAATATTTATTTATTTTATTGGAAAGGCAGATACAGAGAGGAGAAGAGACAAAGATCTTCCGTCTGTTGGTTCACTCCCAAGTGGCCGCAAATTCTGGAGCTGAGCTGATCTGAAGCCAGGTGCCTCTTCTAGGTCTCCCACATGGGTGCAGGATCCCAAGGTTTTGGGCCATCCTCAACTACTTTTCCAGGCCACAGGCAGGGAGCTGGATGGGAAGTAGGGGAGCCAGGACACGAACCAACACCCATATCCGATCCCAGCACATACACGGCGAGAACTTTAGCCTCTAGGCTACTGCACTGGGCTCTGGCTGCTCCACTTCTAATCCAGCTCCCTGCCAGCGTGCCTGGGAAAGCTGTGTCCCAAGTGCTGTGCCCCTGCCACCCATGTGGGAGACAAGAATGAAGACCCAAGCTCCCGGCCTTGGCCCACCCTAGAGCTGACCATCACATCATCATAGCCACAAGATGGGAAGATCTAACTGCCTGTCTCTGTCTCTGTCTCTGTCTCTCTCACACACACACACGGGATGGGAGGGAAAGAGGAACATGAAACATAATCATATCTATGAAAATAAAATTACAGGGGTTTAATTTTCATCATTTCTATCTTAGGAACTGGCACACATGAGTTCTGTTTTTTAGAATAATTTACTGTATGTATTTGAGAGTTACAGATTGAGAGAGGTTTGCATCTGCTGGCTCACTCCCCAAATGCCCAGCTGTTGAGACTGGGCTAAAGCCAGGAGCCCGGGGCTTCATCCGTCTTTCACATGGGTAGCAGGAGCTCAAACACTTGGGGCTGCTTTCTGCTGTTTCTCCCAGGCCATGAGCAGGGAGCTGGATCAGAAGTGGAGCAGCCAGGACTTGAACCAGTCCTCATATCAGATGCTGGCACTGTAGGCAGACCTTAGCCCTATGCCACAGCGCCAGCCCCCACACAGGAATCCCGTGTCTTGCACTAGGATCATACAAGAAGCAAAAGGCATTATACTCCTAGAACAAGGAGATGCATCTGCACCTTTGTCCCTGGAAGCCCAAACAGCCATCGGCCTCCTACCTGTGCGTGGTCAGGATCACTGTGTGGGCACAACTATGGGTCGACCAGCGTGGAAGGCTCACAGACACAGGGCAAGAGGACTGCCCCCATACCTTGGCCGATGCGGAAGGGTTCCATGCAACTCACCATACGCCTCCCTGCTCGGGGCTCAGCTGCCGACCCACACAGAGGATGAGGACACGCGGGGCCAACGCCTCCCTGCTCGGGGCTCAGCTGCCGACCCACACAGAGGATGAGGACACGCGGGGCCACTCTTGGCTACCGTGGCTGCCTTAACGTGGCGACTCTAAAGCTGTACCGACAGACACTTCCTGTGTGGAACCTCTGGTGCTGTGGACAGGGACCACGGCTGGGCACTGGTCTCGGCTCCAGCGTGGCCTCAGCTTCCCCAGTGAGCTCGCACATGCGCGGCCTCCCCAGCTACTAAATAACAGTAGACAGCAGGGAACTGACAGGCTAACGGCGCTGGTGCTCCAGCAAATGAGAGCCGACATCTGGATCAAACGCATTAAGAAAACACTTTACTCCCCAAATGGATTTCACCCAATCTCAAGATATTTATTAAGTTTATAGCAATGGCATGTCTTTTGAGCTTTGGGGGAATAATAATCCGTAAATATATAAATATTCTCCATATACTTATCTTAGAAGAAATGTTTGCAGATTCGCAGCTCCCTTTAGATCCCAGAACAGAGCCTGCCTTGCAGTTTACTGGGACGAGTGAGTGAATCTCAATACTGACATGCCTGGTAGCATTTGCCAAAAGTCTGATTAAAAAAAAAAAAAAAAAGATTACAGAGATTTCTGAAGTGTAGTCGTTTTCTTTTTGAACCCCACCCCCCACTCCGCAAAGTAAAAATAAAAATAAAATTGATATGGACTTGAAGGGAGAAAACAGTCCATCATCATCTCAGAACTCATTCATTGCACAAGTATCTGTAGAGGGTTTATGTTGTAATAAACAGAACACAACCAATTAAAAACAGGCAACTGGAAAGTTAAAATGAGTGTCAGAAATACAGCTTACGCACTCCACAGACGCCAGTGGCTCCTATACCACACCCGAGGCCGCCAGTCGGACGGGTGACCGTGCCTGTCAGAGCCACCTGCACCCCGGCCAGCTGTGTCTCGCTCCCAGGCCTCTGCTCTTCTGGCTGCAGCCGACTATGCCAGGGCCGACAAGGGCAACCCAGGTACCTGATGCCCACAACTGAATGGCCTTGACTGCCTAAAAGCAGCACATCAGAAGGTGGCAGGAGGAGGGCTGACATGCCGACCAAGGCTGCACAGCATGGCCTGGGAAGAGCCAGGGGCGCCATGGCCTTCCACGTAAGTCAAGGTGAACCCCCAACCCCTCTCAACAGCCTCCCTCCAGCTACCACAGGGGCTCCCTCTGGGGTCCCTCTCACGACCACCGCCTCCACTGCCCTAGACCTCTTCCCTGCCCACAGAAGGGCGGTACCCCAGTAACGTCCCCCCTCCCATGCGCTGCCAGCTTCCTCCATGAGCAGACAAGTGAGTGCCAAGCTCTCCAGCCTGCCCAGGACCCCCACCTGCCCGAGACGCCACATCTCTGCTCTCTTTTCAGGATAAAGCCCCATGCAGCCTATACTTGGAGTCCCCAACCCTGTTCTCCTTTCTTTTAGGAAAGATTTGTTTATTTCAAAGTTATAGAGAGAAAGTGAGAGCGAGGGGGGGAGGGAATGGAGGGGGAAACAGGGAAAAGAGAAGCAGAAGGGAGAGGGAGAAAAGGGGCAGGGCAAAGAGGGAAAGGAGGATGGAGGAGTGGGGGGGTAAGCAGGCTGCAGGATGGGAGAGAAAGAGGAGGGGGAGAGAGAGGAGGGGGAGGGAGAGAAAGAGGAGGGGGACAGGGAGGAGGGGGAGGAGGAGGGGGAGGAGGAGGGGGAGGGAGAAGGCTGTAGGAGAGGAGGGGAGGAGGGGGAGTAGGGGGAAGGGGAAGGAGGGAGAAGGCTGTGGGATGGGAGGAGGGGGAAGGGGGTAGGAGGAGGGGGAAAGAGGGAGGAGGAGGGGAGGGGGAGGAGCGGGGAGGGAGAGGAGGAAAGAGGGAGGAGGGGGAGGAGTGGAAGAGGGGGAGGAGAGGAGAGGGATGAGAGGTTGCACAAGGAGAAGGGGAGGGGAAAACAGAGGAGGGAGAAGAATCTTCCATCATTGGTTTGCTCCCCAAATGGCCACTGGTCAAGAGCTTCTTCTGTGTCCCCCGTATAGCTGCAAGGACCCAAGCACTTGGGCCATCTTCCCTGTTTCCCAGGCACCTCAGCAGGGAGCTGGAGAGGAAGTAGAGTAGCCAGGATTGGGACTGGAATTGGTACCCATGTGGGAGGCCAGTGTTGAAAGTGGTGGCTTAACTTGCTGTGCCACAACCCTGCTCCTCTTCGCTCCTGAATCCCCCTTTCAGATCAGAGTCCCGCTAGCAGCACACGAACAGCTGTGTCTTGGATACAAAACCCAGGGGCTGACCCTGGTTCTCAGGGGTGCAGTGGGGCGGACACAGCGTTCCTCAAAACCAGTCTCAGGGCGACAGTCTGGTCTGCATCTAACTGACCTTGAGCTTGCTGTGAACACACTGTGATCAGACGAGCCACACAGGCAGGAGAGTTGAGAACTCGCACCTGCCTCTCCACACGGGTGTGGGCACGCACGGCCCGAGCCACCCAGACGGGACCAGCAGGACCCAGGACCCAGACTCCATCTTCTCTGTACCTGGACCACAAAGCCGCATGTACTTAACGACCACAACACAGGAAAGCACCAGTCAGTCCCAAAGAACAAAGCTACTGCTCAAGTCAGGGGGGCAGGTGTGCAGCCCAGCAGTGAAGATGCCTCAATCGCACATCACCGCCTGCTCTGGCTCCTGTCAGCGCTCCCGCTGGAGCAGGCCCTGGTCCAGCCCTGGCTGCTGCACCCATCTGAGGAGTGGACCAGTAGATGGTCTCCCTCCCTAACTGCCTCAAATGAGTGAATGAGTTCTATACAATAAAAGAGAGAGATTAAGATTCAGCACACCAGTGGTCCTCTGGAAGTGCACCTACAAGCAAGTCTACGAAGGCAACATCAGGCTAGCCTCATGGCAGTAAATCATTTCCACACATTGTGTCTGGCAGCTGACCAAGCCGATCACCAGCCCAGGACTCGGGAACGCAAAGGCCTTTGTTGGTCTTGAAGGACACCTGGGCCGTGCCTCTGCCAGCTGTGTTCAGGAACAGCAACCCCAGCCACTGGTCAGGCAGGTGTAGATAGCCATACCTATTAAGCTGCACCACAGCCGGTCAGCTCACCAACCTGGCCCCAAGGTACTCTGAGCCAAGAGATAAGCGCACACGTCAGGCCAGAGTGCAGGGAGGGACAACACCCCGACGCCAATACAGCAGCCTCAGGCCCCCGGTCAGAGGCTCCCGCCGAGCGCCGCTTCCTCCCAGTCGCTGGGGTCAAAGTGACTGCTTGGGAGCGTGTGCTTCCTGTAGACTGGCTATGGAGGCTAAAGAATGTTCACTTTAACCCCAATCTCACCAAGCAGAAAAAGTGGCTATGTACATAGGGTTGTAAAATCCCTAGGGAAGGGCTGGTGCCATGGCATTATGGGCCAAGTTGCCACCTGCAGCACTGGCACCAACTCAAGTCCCAGCTCCCTGCTAATGGCCTAGGAAACAGCGGAAGACGGTCCAAGCGCCTGAACCCTGCCACCACACGGGTGACCAGGATGCAACTCCTGGCTCCGGCCCCGCGTGGCCCTGGCTGTTGTGCTCATCTGGGAGTCAATCAACAGATGAAACATCTCTCCTGCCCTCCTTTCTCCTAATTCTTTCAAATAAATAAATCCTAAAAAAACAAAAAACAAAAAACCTCCAGAGCTGCCAGTTGGACACACAGCTTTTCAAACTCCCAGAATTCACAGAAGGCTGGCTGGCTTTTAGAAACGTGTTCCTGATAACAAAAACAATCAATCAATCAATCAATCAAACTTTTGGAGCTGGTGTTACGGTGCAGTGGGCTAAGCCACCATCTGAGCTGCTGGCATCCTGTATGGGTGCTGGTATGAGTCCTGGCTGCCTGACTTCCAACCCAGCCAGGCGCTTGGGTCCCTGCCACCCAGGACCTGGATGGAGTCCCTGACTCCTGGCTCTGACTTGGCCCGGCCATCTGGGGAGTGAGCCAGCAGATGGATGGGCTCTGTCTTCTTCCTTGTCACTCTGCTTTTCAAACACATTCATTATGAAAAAAAAAAAGTACTAAGACTAACGTATTTTCCTGGATATGTGTGTGTGTGTGTGTGTGTGTGTGTGTGTGTGTGTGTGTGAGTGTGAGTGAGAGAGAGAGAGAGAGAGAGAGAGAGCAACCAAGCAAGCATGAGCTATCTTCTACCCACTGGTCCACTCCCCAAATGGCTAAAATGGCCAGAGCTGGGTCAGTGTGCAGCGAAGAGCTTCTTCAGGTCTCGCACATGGGTGCAGGGCCCAAGCACTTGGCCGTCCTCTGCTGCTTCCCCAGGTGTACTGGCAGGGAGCTGGGTCAGAGTGGAGCAGCTGGGCTAAACCCAGTGCCTCGATGGGATGCGGGCACAGCAGGCAGTGGCTTTACCCACCACACCACAGTGTTGGCCCTTCAAATAAATATTTTAAGAACAACATCTGGCATCTAGCATACTGTTTTTTGATGAATAAGCTGAAAACAATGGCTTTTCTCTCCTTTGAAAATCTGTAAATAATTGTTTTGGAAAAAACTCCCATGTAGCAGGACTTGGTGTAACATTTTCCCTAAACCATAAATAACCTGCTTTCATATGCATATTAGCTCAGTTATTCTTGCTGTAAGAGCTCAAAAGCTCCTTTAGTTGGCACCAGGGTGGGCATGCGTCTCAGAGGTTAACATGCCACGTGGCCTGACTGCATCCACAGCAGGATGCGTGGGTTCGAGTCCTGGTTCTACCCCAATTCTGGCTTGCCACTGATGCCCACCCTGTGAGGCAGCAGGTGCTGGCCAAACTGGCACTGAGTCCTGCAGAGAGTGCCGGGGCGGGGGGGTTGAACCAGTGGCTGGAAGATCTTTCAGTCTCTTTCCACCTTTCAAATTAGATTCTTTTTAAAAAAAACAAAAAAAACACCTCACAGTACAGCAGAGAAACCACAAAAACAAAAACCAAAGAGGAAAGTCACGAGCAGGTACACTGCTTACAGAAGGGATCTTTGCCTCCAGTGACGTGGGATTTACTTCATCTGCTGCTGCCACAGGCGCCAGCCCAGGCTGCACCGGAGCAGGGCCGACACGGAGGAGGAGGGGCTCGCTCCCCACGGGAGGACTTGGGGTCCACCCCAGTGAAAAGTGTGCCCCTACTCTGCTCCTTCCAGATGCCGCTCACACTGGTTGTCCCACGCAGGCATCCAGGAATCACCCAGAGACCCCGCCCTCTGCTTCCTGTCACTAAAAATACCAAGTGCTCCTTTTCCTGACAGAGGTGACTTTGGGACTGTGTCCAGTCGCCGTGAGCCTGCGAGCCCTGGGCAAGGGAGCGCTATCACCGGCCCTCCCCACAGAGCCCATCTGGGGGTCCCTCTCCCTTGCTGTGCCCTGAACTCGGGCAGAGGCTTTTATGTTTATTGCAGACAGGGAACTGAGAGGGCCTTCTGTGAACACGACTCATAAACTTGAGTGGTTTATTGCCCGAAAGACATCCAATTACTGCAGTGCTAATATCTAGCTAATCTTACACTAGAAAGTTTTTTGTTGTTTTTTGTTTTCAGGGGCAAATGCCAATGAAGAGTATCTGCTGTGCATTTTCTGAAAGCTAAGCTGAAATGTAAAATGCTAGCAATTATCAACAAAAATGTTCTTAGCTCATGAGAGTGACTAAGGTACAGAAGCCAGTATTTCTGCGTGTCCGCTGCCCGGGTCGGGCCGGCACATGGCCGTCTGAGTTCTGTGTCCCGGCAGTCAGCAAGCACGCTCAGCATGATGTGGGAGCCTTGTCCTCAGCGGATCGCGGAGCGACACTACACTCCCACCGGAATCATCTACTCTGATGAATTCAATTCCATCTGCAAACGCTTGAATCTCACCAATCAAGATGATGCTACCTCACCCCCATTTTCATCAACCTTAATGCCATTACTGAAAGGGTTAACTGTAAAGGTGACTGTACTCCTGAAGTCTGGAATCTCCAAAGAGACAGCTGCATTCTGTTACAGGCAAAGCTCCTGTTCCTGAAACACCAGGAGGCAGGCAGGAGAGAGGGAGAACCTCGGAGTTTTTGGATTTACGGGTAAGACAGCTACCTTCAAGGCGTGCTGTTTTGTTACTGTCCGTGTTGAAGTGATATGAGCAGGACCCCCAACTATACATTGTAAATTCCTATCACATGCTTTCTGTTCTGTGTCACTGATAGCCCCTAATCATGTACTTGCTCGCTGTCACATAGCTTTTGATTCTCTTACTATAAAAACCTCACGATTATTTCATTTGGGGCACTTCTTGTTCATGGCAAGAGGCTGCCCCTTGGACTAGAAAGTAAAATCATCTCACTCACCTTGGCGTCTCGCTTGAGTCACTGAACCCCAACACAATACAATACTGACAAACTGTGACACGTTTCTGCAAGGCTGACCAAGAATGCTCAGGCCCCAAGCACGGGCCCTGGGAGCCAGCTGTCCCATCAGGGAGGCTGTGACATCTCCCCCTCCCCTGGACCCCAGTACTCACCCAAGGCCAAGAAGGAAGCGGTGGGATGCACTCCAGCTGAAGAGCCTAACCCAGAGACCTGTCTGCAGCACAAACCACCTACAAAACAGAAAACTACTCACTCGAAAGAAATTGTCCTTAAACATCTCAACTATAGCGTGTGTGGGGGCGGGGAGGCACGGAGGCACTGTGGTGTACAGGGTTACACCGCACGTCTCATATGGGCGACAGCTCAAGTCTTGGCTGTTCCACTCTGCTAGAAAGGCAGTGGAAGACGGCCCATGCGCTGGAGTCCCTGTCACCCGTGTGACAGCCCGAGGTTCCTGGCTTCTGCCTGGCCCAGCTCCGCCTGTTGCAGCCAGCTGGGAACTGAATCAGAAAATGGAAGATCTGTCTCTTCCTGTCTCTTGGTCACAATGCCTTTCAAATAAATACACTTCTGTACCATTTTAAGAAGTTTTAAATGTCTAATTCAGGGGCCACAGTGGGGGCTCAACAGGCTAATCCTCTGTCAGCAAATACAGCACACCATATGCATGCCAGTTCGTGCCCCAGCTGCTCCACTTCCCATCCAGCTCCCTGCTTGTGGCCTGGGAGAGCAGCAGAGCCCAGCCCAAGTGCTTGGGACTCTGTACCCATGTGTGAGATCTGAAAGAAGCTCCTGGCTCCTAGCTTCAGATCAGCTCAGCTCTGGCCATGGTAGCCATTTGGGGAATGAACCAGTGGATACAAGATCCTTCATTCTCTTTCTCTGTAAATCTGCCTTTCCAATACAAATAAATCTTTAAAGTCTAATTCAGGGCCTTTTCTCTCTTTTTTAAAAGATTTATTTATTTTTACTGGAAAGGCAGAAGATATATATAGAGAGAAGGAGAGACAGAGGAAGATGTTCTGTCCACTGATTCACTCCCCACGTGGCCACAACGGCTGGAGCGGAGCTGATCCGAAGCCAGGAGCCCGGAGCCCTTCCGGGTCTCCCACACAGGTGCAGGGTCCCAAGGCTCTGGGCCATCCTCGACTGTTTTCCCAGGCCACAAGCAGGGAGCTGGATGGGAAGCGGGGCCTCCAGGATTAGAACTGGCGCCCGTATGGGATCCCATTGCGTGCAAGGTGAGGACCTTAACCACTAGGCTACTGTGCCGGGCCCCTTTTCCTTTCCTTCTTCAGGCTGGGCTGGGCCAGGTATGAGCCAGGAGCCAGGAGCCAGCAACTTAATCTGAGTTTCCCACAGGGTGGCAACAATCTCAGTACCTGAGCCACCACCTGCTGCCTCTCAGCTGTGCGCTGCATGAACTGGGAACAGGTCTGGGGCAAACCCAGTCATCCAGGACGGAAAGCATGCATCCCAGGAGTATCTGGGCTGCTAAGCGGAATACTCGCCCCTCCCAGCCCTCGTGTGCAAGCTGCACTGAGCCTCACAAGAACGGGCCTGACTTGGAAACAGCCTTGCAGCTGCAGTCAACATGAGATCTCTGGGCCGGGCAGGCCCTGGATGACATCTGGACAGACACACAGAGGGAGGAGAACGGGAGGCCACTCAGGGCAAATGCCACAGGAGGATGGAGGACACACACACACCACCACCACCTCCTATGGTATTTACACTCAGGATTACCAAACCCCAGGACAGGCCCAGGCGACTCCCCTGTGGGTTTCAGAGGACTACAGTGCCCCCAGAACCAGGAGTCAGCATACTTTTTGGTGCTTAAATCTCTGGGTGTGTGGTACCTGCTACAGGGGGCCTGGGAATGATACCCCAATTCAACAGTGACTCCCCACTCCTGCTCTCCGCCTCTTTGGATCTGCCCACTCTGGACAGTGCATGTACGAGGGCACACGCAGCACCTGTCCACTGTCTGGCCTATTTCACTCAAGTCCTCCAGGTTCACCGTGTGGAAGCACGCCCAGAGTTCCACCTGCCACTGTGTGTGCAGGTCCCGTTTCTGTTCAGCCTCTGCTCACCTGCTCATGGACACCTGGTCATCTCCCCCTTCAGCTACCGTGGGCACTCAGCCCTGCACTCCAGTACGTACCTGCCTGCTTGCCTGCCTGCTTCCAGGACCCTTGAAATTGCACCTGAAGGGTAATTTATGGAGCCCATAAATTAAGAATTGTGCTTTGGTGTCACATGTAAGCAATCCCTGCTTACCCAGAACTTTCTCTGGTGTTTTCTTTCTAGGGATTTTACAGTTTGGGCTCCAAAGATTCGAGATCTACTAACGATGCTTCTAGGGAAAGGTCTCGGCTCCTTCTCCTTTTCTCCATTCTTCCTCATACATTCAATCGCACCACCTCCCTGTGTTGAAAGGACTGGACTTTTTCTAAGGCTTGTACCTGCTTTTTCAAATAACCTGTATGCTCCTGGCTCACAAGGAGTGTCCATGGTCACCATCCTGTCGGAAATCAGAGAACAGCCACGAAACAACAGCTCCCAAGATGCCAGGAAACAAAGACCAGGAACTCTGAGAGTCAGACGAGGTGCACTCCCCGACTGCTCCAGCGTACTGCCTCGACAGGACTTCATAGAAAACGTGTGGGGCCCAGGATGCCTCGAGATGAGCGGAGAACAGGGTGACCCGCTTCAACACAGAATCCCAGAGAGGAGGGCTTTACAGAGCACTGCCCTGGGTGTTCCTGTGCACCTGTGAGCACAGGCTAGCGCGGAAGCTACCGGAAGCCCAGGCAGGGGTCATCAAGAAGCAGTCCACGTCAACAGGTTCAGCAGATCCCCGAGGGCCTGTCCCCACGGGACAGCCAGACCACATCTGGTAAGTCAGCACTGGACAGGACACCTCAGGGTGGGCAGCAAGTAACCCGAGGCTGACCAGTGCTCTGATGTGAACGAACAAATCTGGAAAGGCAAGCAGAGAAGGGAGCAAACGGTTTCCAGGGATTTCCCTGCATCCCGGAGCAAGCTCAAAGCTATGTGAAGAAAAATTAAAACCATGCAATCGCCTCAACTGAAAAATTTACTGTGCCCAATCACTCAACAAAAACATGATCACGCGAGCAAAGAAACGTTACGTCATGACACCTAATGCCAGCCAGCCCTTCTTGCCTTGGGGACAGTTATCTGGTCTTCAACCTAGAGGTCAGGTCAGCTACAGCATTCCTTAGGGTATCCGCACTGTGTTGGGGCACTGCCTTCTGCTTCTGGGGTGCCAAGAGTCACAGAAGTGCCAGATTTTGTCACATTAGTTTTCTGTAACAAAAGGTGACCGGGCTTTACCCTTTCATCCCCGCCAAACACTAACTTATGCACACTGATATTTACTAACTGCTTATTTGATATGCAGGTCACAAATGCTTAACTCATTTAAAGTATGGGAACACTTCATGTGGGCCAGCACTGTGGCACAGCACACTAGACTTATATCGGCTGTGACAACATCCCTATTGACACCAGTTCCAGTCTTGGCTGCTGCACTTCCTATCAGCTCCCTGCTTGTGGCCTGAGAAAGCAGTCAAGGACAGCCCAAAGCCTTGGGACCTGCACCCACATGGGAGACCTGGAAGGGACTCCAGGCTCCTGGCTTCAGATGGGCTTGGCTCTGGCTGTTGCAACCACTTGGGGAGCGAACCAGTGGGCTGAAGATCTTTTGTAAATCTCTTTCCAATCAAAAAAAAAATCTTAAAAAAAATAATATGAAGGTACTTCAACAAGTTTGTGGAAAGTGTGATTAAATGATAGGTTTATTTTGGTGCAAGAGAAACTTGAGACCTGCGTACAAGGGATCTTGAAAGGCTCGCGAAGATGTGTCCTACAAAACCTGCATGGATTTCAGAAGCCCTCACATCAAAATAAATTTTGTCCTATTTAAAACACAAGGAAAGAGAGGACAAGATTTAGAGACAGACACACAGACAGGCGTCTCTTGCATCTGTTACCTCCAACTCGGGCCTCTCACTGGGCGTCCAGGATGCAGCCAAGTACCTGAGCCCTAAGGCCATCCCCCCCAGCTAGGCACGCGGCAGGCTTCGGGCTCAGCACACAGAGCTGGTGCTGGAACCGGGGGATCTCCGTAGCGATGAGACTGCTGGCACCCCTGGCTTCTGAGGGTCCCAGTGACCCCCATTCTCACCATTCCTCCAGCAGCTCCCGTGGCTGGCCGGCCGGCCTTGGTGCTCCCCTGGTGGCTAATGCTGTCAAGCCGGCTCCCATGTGCTGTGACTTGCTTTCATCTTCCTTGCACAAATGACAGCATCACCTGCATTGAGTGATGGGTTCCCGAGCTGCAGGAGTACTTCATGTATGCTAGATGCTGACACCCTAAAATACATCATCCATCAATACTTTCTCCGATCTAGGCTTTTCACTTCTTTGAGGGTCTTTCCTTTTTTCTTTTTTCTTTTTTTTTTTTTTTTACTTGAAAGAGTGAGAGACAGAGAGGGAGACAGACACGGAAAGATTTTCCATGTGGTGGATCACTCCCCAAATGGCCACAATGGTGGGAGCTGAAGCCAGGAGCTCTCCTACGTGGGTGCAGGGGACAAGGGAAATGGACCAGCCTCTATTGCTTTCCCAGGCCACAAGCAGGGAGTTGGATGGGAAGTGGAGTGGACAAGACTCGAAACAGTGGCCACATGGAATGCTGGTGCCACTGGCTAGGGAATGGCCTGCTAAGCTACTGTGCCAGCCCCGATGGTATCTTTTAAAACACAAACACTTTTAATTACATGAAGCCCTTCTGAGTATTTACAACTTTATATTTTGTCTTTTGAGAGTGTAATTTTTTTTAAGATTTTTATTGGAAAGGCAGATCAGATTTATGGAGAGCAGAAGAGACAGAAAGATTGTCCATCCATTGGTTTATCCCCCAAATGGCCACAACAGCCAGAGCTGAGCTGATCTGAAGCCAGGAGCCTGCAGCTTCTTCTGGTCTCCCATGATACCTCAAGGTTTTGGGCCATCCTCTACTGCTTTCCCAGGCCATAAGCAGGGAGCTGAAAGGGAAATGAACAGCCAGTACATGAATGGGCACCCATAGGGGGTTCCTGGGGGCTGCGAGGTGAGGATTTAGCCGTTGAACCATTGTACCGGGCCCCAGAGTATAATTCTCAGAGGACTGCACGGTGTTCCCATGACGGATGCTGAAGTCCTAACCGCTAGTATCTGGCAGGTAAGGTCACACCTCGTTCGGAAACAGGGACTCTGTAGACCAAAGAGCAGGTCCTCTGGACAGGGCTTCCGGGTCACTCATTAACTTCATGTATAGAGGAAACGTGCAGCCAAAGCCCCAAGCAGACCATGAGAGAGGGGAGGGTGATGGACCAGACGCAGAGGCACGCCAGGAGAAGGCAGAGGGGGGCACAGCGCTCCTGCACAGCCCTCCCGTACACCCCTTCACCGTGGCCCTCAGCCTCCCGCAGTAGGAGCCAGTGGACTCCTACTGGTTCAGGCAACCATCTCGTGGTACACAAATTACCATCGCGAGGCCTGTACTGCTCGTGCCAGACTGATTCTGAAGGATTTTATTCTTTCTGATGCTATGGTAAAAGGAATCATGCTATTTTCTTTTTTCTTCTTGGTTTGTTCATTCCAGGTGTACACATTTTCCAGGTTGGTTTTGTTGTACAGAGAGTTAAATTGTCGCCTGCAATGCTAGGATCTCCTGTGAGCACCAGATCCAGTCCCAGCTGCTCCACTACTGATCCAGCTTCCGCTAATGTGCAGTGAAAGATGGTCCAGGCTCTTGGCTCTGACCTGGCCCAATCCTGGCTGCAGCCATGTGGGGAGTGAAGCAACAGACACAACACCCCTTCTCTCTGTGTGTGTTCATCTTCTAACTCTGCCTTCAAAATAAATAACTTTTAAAAAATGTATTAACAGGGCCCAGTGTGGTAGCCTAACAGCTAAAAGTTCTTGCCTTGCATGCACCAGGAGCCCATATGGGCGGCAATTCTAACCCAGCTCCCTGCTGAGGCCTGGGAAAGCAGTCGAGGATGGCCCAAAGCCTTGTGACCCTGCACCCGTAGGGGAGACCCGTAACAAGCCCTGGGCTCCTGGCTTCGGATGGGTGCAGCTCCAGTCACTGTGGCCACTTGGGGAGTGAATCATCAGACAGAAGATCTTCCTGTCTCTCTGTAAATCTGACTTTCCAATAAAAATAAATCTTTTTAAAAACATTTAACAGATTATAAGTTTGATCTTGAATCCTGAAATGCTGCTGACCTTTAGTATTTCTAATGGCTTATTTCCTGGGATATCTAACATGTCATCTGAAAACAGAGGTAGTTTTTAGCACTCCTTGTTCAATTCTGATAGCTTCCCTGTTTCGTAACTCCAACACACAATGAACAGAAGCGGACACTTCAGTTTTGTTCCTGATCTTTTGGGAACAAAAAGTCCAGTCTTGAACAAATACTATACTACCTACAGATTCTGTAAAATTTTACTATTTAATAGGTTGAAGAATTAATCCTATGTTTCTAGTGTGTTGATTTTTTTTTTTAATTTTTACAAGGTTTATTTATTTGAAAGTTATAAAGAGCAATTTTCCATCTGCTGCTTCACTTCAAGATGACGGCCACACTCAGCAGCCTGGACCTCCCAGTCTCACACAGGGGTGCAAGGGCCGGTGTGCTTGGGGAGGGAGCCGGCCAGAAGCAGAGCAGCCAGGAACACAGCATGGAGTCTACATGGTGGCTTACCAGCAGCCTGCCCCAACCCCTCTTCGCTGCCACGCGCACTGTCTGGACAAAGAGCAGCATCTCACATTCACCTGGAAATGGGTCTTTTTTATAAAAAGGTGGATGGCTAAGTGACATGGCAAAACCCTCAAAGGTGAACGGTAGCATCTGGGTGGTTCTGCCTATGAGTGTAGGCAGTGCAATTCTTCCAACCTGTCCACACGTGAAATCTTCCTGGTAAGACGGTGGGGAAAAGGCACATTTCCCTGTCGTATATCGGCACCTTCTTGTCTTTGAAACTCCCTCACTCCCATCCCGAATCTTTCCTGCTCCCGGTATCCCAGCTTCACGGTACGTCCTCGTTAGTACCTCACTTAAACTTTTACAGATCCTCTCTTCTAGGCAAGCCTTAAAATAAACACACTAGGGCCCGGCAGCGTGGCCTAGCGGCTAAAGTCCTCGCCTTGAAAGCCCCATATGGGCGCCGGTCCTAATCCCGGAAGCTCCACTTCCCATCCAGCTCCCTGCTTGTGGCCTGGGAAAGCAGTTGAGGACGGCCCAAAGCTTTGGGACCCTGCATCCGCGTGGGAGACCTGGAAGAGGTTCCTGGTCCCGGCATCGGATTGGCGTGTACTGGCCCATTGCGGCTCACTTAGGGAGTGAAACATCGGATGGAAGATCTTCCTCTCTGTCTCTCCTCCTCTCTGTATATCCGGCTTTCCAATAATAATAAAATCTTAAAAAAAAAAATAAACACACTAGACTAACAAAAATCTTATCCCAACAAAATTAACTTAAAAAATTAACTTAAACTTCCAAATCCACATGTTGCTATTTGTTGCCAGAATTGCATTAAGCATAAATGTTATTCTAGGAAAGCTGGAGGACAATGTCATCTGAGGGTCTCTCTCCACTGATTCAAATGCTTTTCATTTCCTTTCCTAATATTTCACAATTGTCTCCAGATAGGTCCCTGTATACATCTCTTGCTCAATCTTATAGTTCCTGGGTGTACCTAATTTTGCTGGAATTGCACACGGGGTCTTCCCCTCCATCATATTTTCTAAATGGCTGAGTTCTGAGAAGCAGAGGAACTACCAACTAAAAACAAAATTGTTGGTCTGTGTCTGGCTGTGTTTGTTTTCCAACTTCTTTTGGATTTCCAAACACTCATAAAATATTTGTGTATTTATCATCTGATGCAATGTGACCCTTACCAGTGCTATGACAAGGGACATTCAGACTTGCTGAGTTGAATTAAAATGCTGCATTACAACATCACGCCAACACAGAGGAGTGTTTATGGAGGGCAAAATTTACAGAGAAACTCTGCCTCAAGAGAACTTGGGACAGACTAGCAGGAGCAGTAGAAATGTCACTGAGAGTCCCTTCTGATGGTCACTGTGGTGTTGTCATAGATTGGACACCACAGGCTGGCGCTGCACTGTGTGATGTTACTTTGAGTATTCTGAGTCTTCAAAGATAAAAAAAAAAAAAATTCTATTATTCCAGGTGACAGTGTTTTTATTTTCCTTTTTTAAGAAAAACAATTCCTGTTGTTAATGTAGTAACACTTTCCTTTCCTGGGAACCTCCTGCTCCAGTTTCTGCCTAGTCAGGGTCTGGGTTTTTCTTGCTGTTCTCAGTGCCCGTCAATGACATTAACCACCCCTTCATGACATCAACTACACCGCTACGACATGGATCGCTGCTACCTCTGGCTGTCCGTGCGCTTCAGCGTTATGTAGTCAAATGTATCAATGTTAGACCAAGTGAGAGAAAGAGCTGATAGGGGCAAGACATTTTTTGGATGGAACTCCAAGAGCACAGGCTGCAAAAGCAAAAACAAATAGGATTACACCCAACTAAAGAGCTGCTGCTTGCAAAGGAAGCAACAGAGACACAAGCTATGGGGGTAAGTATCTGAAGGCCACACACCTGATAAGGGCGTACTATAAATACTACGTTAGGAATTCAAGTAACTCAATTGTGAGAAAACCACCCAATGGAAAGAAGGCACCTGAACAGACACTTCTGAAAAGATGACATACAAAAGACCAAACGCTCTACATCCTTCATCATCACAGAACACGCCAATACCTTAACAGGATGTTTCTATACACCTGTTAGAACGGCAACTATCAACAAGAAGGCGTGCAGAAAGGGAGTGCGCACTAGTGCTGCCACCAGGGTCCCTCAAAGTTAATATGTACAACTGTCTGGAGACAAACTGACACGAGATGCTTAAAGCTTACATCAACATATAATCTGAAAAACATTCTGGTTATGTAGCCTCATAGACGGGTCACAGGAGTAACGACCTAGAAAGCCAATTAAAAAAAATCAAAACACAAGAAATAAGAGATGTTACGAAGGTCACTGTTGAGACACACACAGTGCTCATGTGTACCTGCATCCACGTTAGAAACCACACCACGTTCCCCTTGGTGTGATCTCACATCACCAGTGATCAACACTGAGTCATTTCTCCCTTTCTTTCCTTCTCACTGTATTTATCCACATGTATAAACACATACTCCTGGGCCCAGTGTGGTGGCCAAGCAGCTGAAGCCCTTGCCTCGCACACCCTGGGATCCCATTTGGGCACCTGTTCTAATCCTGGTGGCCCCACTTCCCATCCAGCTCCCAGCTTGTGGCCTGGGAAAGCAGTCGAGGACGGCCCAAAGCCTTGGGACCCTGCACCCATGTAGGAGAGCTGGAGGAAGTTCCTGGCTCCTGGCTTTGGACTGGCTCAGCTCCAGCAGACGCAGAGCCACTGGGGAGTGAATCAACTGATGAAAGACCTTTCTCTCCGTCTCTCTTCCTCCGGCTATCTGACTTTGCAATAAAAATAAATCTTTAAAAAAATAAATACATACTCCTATATAAAAATAGCTAAGTATTTACAGATAAATACACGTAAATATATAAACACTTGAGTGAGGCGGTGGTGAGCTTGCCTCCCTTCCAAGGGCCCACAATGGCCTGGGCTGCGACAAAGCAGCGGCCAGGACCCAGCCAGTCAACCCAGGCTCCATCCAGACTGCCTCCCTCCACTTGCTGTGTTGAACCAAGGCACTCTGGTATTGTGATGATTACTGACTGACTACTTCCTAACATCTCTGGAGAATATTCTGGAATCTGTCCTCTGCCACTCCTGAGAAGCAAACTGCAAGAAGAGACCAGCAAAGGAACCAGGAAATTCCTTGTTACGAATGGCCGAGAAGGGACCAGAGTCACTGTGCTGCTCCTACTCCCCTTCACTCAACATCCCCTCTAGCACCGAGACTGGCTCTAATTGATTATGCTGAGATTCCATGCAAGTGAAAACACAAAATGCAATTACATTTTATTGCAAGAAATTTGGAAAACATATTTTTTTAACAAAGTTAGCTATTCAAAAGTGTTACCTTAGGCTGTCTCTTAATAGCTCCTTCTCACAAGTGTGAAATTTAATGAAGGCAACAGCATTTACAAGCAAGACCAAAATGGTATCTTAATTACTAGCTGCAGTTTCTTAGGCAACAAGAGATTAAATGAAAAGAGAAATTAGTTTTACAAATGGCATCATACATCTTTATGTTACACCCCCTCCATCAAGTCCCAGATGGTTATGGATCTTGAACTTCCTAACATGGCAGGCAATCTTCTTATCCCTGGGCACACCCAAATCCATCATGACTCTAAATTATGTATTATTTTTGAGTCACTTATAAGGGTTGGAGTTGTTTATCATAATGGTCTAGCACTTCCGGACCATTTCTTGACTGGGATCTGTGTAGGTCCTAAATTCGAGGTATTCTCCAAGTACCCATGCTGCAAGCCTGCAGGGCACCGCCTGCACAGTGTGGAGAGTGCCCTGCCTGGGTACAAAGGTGTCAGGAAGGGCTCCTGGTCCAGGGGTTACTGATACTAAGTCCACCAGCCAGAGCCTGGAGCCACATTACTGCTGCCTGCTACGGAGAGCAATCCACGTCCCCTGAGGCCCACATGGGAGGGACATCTATAAACTTCAAGAGGTAGGAACAGCCCAGAGACGCTGCTAATCACAGCTGAGTAGCTCCTAAAGAAGTGACAGTCCCACCTCTGATCATGACACACTCCAGGCGAAGCACAGTGAAAACCCAAAGAACGACTAGCCACTGCCCCGGGAGGGCAGCCCAGGACAAGGCTCTTGGCACACGGGGTGGGAGCTATGGGGTAATAGCTTAAGCTCTCTCCTGCAGTGCCTCTAGTTCATGTTGCTGCTGCTGCTCCACTTCCCTCCCCGTTTTTTAAAGACTAATTTTATTTTATCGGGAAGGTAGATGTACAGGAGAGAAAGATCTTCCCCCCCTGGTTCACTCCAGAGCTGAGCAGATCTGGCTAATGGAAGATCTTTCCGAATCTCCTTATTTCTATAAATCTGCCTTGCCAGTTAAAAAAACAAAACAGAACAACAAAAAAACCTTAAAATGTAAATACAAACTAAAAACTACACTGCATTAAAAAGACAAAAACCAAAACTAAAGAGAGAAATCTCGAAAATAGTGGGAGAAGAAAAAAAACCACTATATACAGAAGCATGGAGATTAAAACATCTTCTGACTCCCATTAGAAACAGAAATCAAGGCCCGGTGCAGTAGCCTAATGGCCAAATCCTCACACTGCATGTGCCGGCATCCCATACAGGTACCTGTTGGTACCCTGGCTGTTTCACTTCCCATCCAGCTCCCTGCTTGTGGCCTGGGAAAGCAGTTCAAAATGGTCCAAAGCCTCAGGATCCTACACCCCCACGGGAGACCTGGAAGAGTGCCCTGGCTCCTGGCTCCTGATCAGCTCAGTTCTGGCCACTGTGGCCAGTAGGCAGAAGATCTTTCTGTCTCTCCTCTCCATATAATCTGACTTTCCAATAAAAGTAAATATGAAAAAGACAAAACAAAACAAGCCAGACCTTGCAGCAGGAGGAACCTAGGGGTGGGTGTTCGACCACGGGGCTCGGATAAAGAGAGCCCTCAGCAGCATGGCGGCTGCGGAAGGTACCCGAGCAAAGTCGGACCCAACGCTTGGGACTCTGGCCATGACCACTGTCACCAAGCGGTGCGCAGTCCCTGAGCTTTTGGGAGGCTTGAGAGATTTCTGCCCCCATGGTGAGTACGCCATGAGGGAATCTCACAAACAGGATTAGGTATCTGGCCCCGCCCTGCCGCCACCCACTTGTGGCAAGGAGAACCTAGGAGGTGGGTGTTCAACCACAGGGCTCAGGTAAAAGGAGCCCTCAGCAGCATGGCAGCTGCAGAGGGTACCCGAGCCAGGTTGGACTCAAGTGGCCTGCTGGCCGCCAGGTGCAAGCTCTAGGGTTTATGGGTATGCAATTGCTGCCTAGAGACATCCATGGATAAGGCCAATTGTGAGTGTAAGTGAGGGATGAATCCTGTGTGACTCCCAGCAACAGGGTCACTGAACTTGCTGGCAAGTTTGAGGACTGAGACCTGGTGGTTTGGAAGGGAGAGTCTGTAAGATCTGTTTGGGTCAGACTGATTCACCAGCCCACATGAGAGTCCTGAGATGGGATGTTAGTACACAACATTGCTGACTGCCACATGCCACCCCACAGAACAGAGTGTGGGTTGAGTCAGGTTCAGCCACAACATATACCAGTACACAGTACGGCTGGGATTGGGTGCCTGCTGGGCTGGGCTAGGCTGTAACCCTCACCAGCATCAGCTGGAATTGGGGGTGGGCTGGACCAGCCCAGGTTACAGCACCCACTGGCAAAAACTGAGGCAAGGGGGGCCATGCCAAACTGGGTCACAGCACCCAACCAGCCAATGTGAGAACCAGTGGGGAGGGGGCAAAGCTGGTAGGGGGAATGTGGAGGGTTCCTCTGCAGGATCACCACTCCCATTGGAGAACATGAGTTGGGATGGGCAGATCAGACCAGGCAGGGCTACAACACCTGTGAGCCTCAAGTGAGCTAGATCAGGGAAAAGTCAGGCTGGGTTGACTGTTCCTACTGGTGCAAGCATAAATCAGAGTGAGTGAGGGTTGGTTGGGCTTTGCCGCAGCATCAGCTGGCAGACGCTGGCACACGCTGGCACTAAGGGCTAATTCTGTCAAGTTAAACTGCAGAACCACCTAGAAAGTACATGATCTGGGAGTGGGCCCAGGAGGGAAATAGTGGACATCTCTCTCTGGGGTTATCACTCACACTGGAGAGCATGAAAACCAGCCCTGGGGCAGCGGTAGGTGGATAGAAGGGCACCCACCAGCATGTGCGTGGGCTGGATAGTGGGGCTGGTTGGGTTAAACTAGGCTTCAATGCCTATCAACATGTATGAGAGCTGAATGGGATGTGGGACAGACTGGACAAGTCTGCTGTACATACTGGCAAACATGGGAACCAGGACGGGGGCGGGTCTGATGGGGATTATTGAGGGTTGTTCCAACTAGGCTGCAGCTCCCACTAGTTTGTGAGAGGGCCGAGTGTGTGCTGGGCAGAATCAGGCTGGAACTCCATTGGTTCACGTGGAAGACGGGGCTGGAACTAGAACTGACCCAGTAATTGCAACCACCAGAATATGCAAAAAGCTGACTGGGGTGACAGGCTGTGCCGGACCCTGTACTGGCATGCACACACAGGAATCAGGTCTGGGATCACCTCAGACGAAGTTTCTTTGGGGATCCCCCAACTGAACTGATCACAGAACCCCAACCAGGAAAAGAAGTGCAGGTTCCGTGGTCTGACCTTGGAGTGCAAGTGTCAAAGCTGAGCCTCCTTAGAGGCTCAGATGGAGCAGTGGACAGCATATCCAGGTGCACATGCAAGATATGGCAGTCCATCGGAATCTGCAGAGGACACCTGGTACCACAACAGGGGACAGAGGACAGAACAAATTGATCAACTACCCCGGCCATGTGTTGGCAGTGAAAATCTGGGCAATCGAAGACTCCAAAGTGGACTACGTCAGCCAGTGGATTCTGGAGAGATTTTCTCGTGCTCGGAATGCTGAGACTAGCAGCAATTCAGAACTGTTGAACTACCGAAACCACCTGATCAGTGCCCTCGGAGCATGCCCCACATCAGTGACCTGGGATGGGTGAGAGGTTGGGTGGGGCTTCTCCCTTTATCTCCCCCCCTTACCCCAGATACACACACACACACACAAATAATAATGCGGAAACAACAGTCTTACCCACTGTCCTGTAGCCCTTGACTCTTCGTGCCCTAATCAATTATGTAAAGAACATCAAATAAAATAATTAAAAAAAAAAACCCAGAAACCAGACAACACAATGACACCACTAAAGTTACAACAATAAAAATAATTAATCCAAAATTTGGCATCCAATACAAAATACCCCTCATAAACCTGGATCAAAGTAGTCATTGCAGATCAAAGAAAATGAAGAGTGTTGCTTGTCAGGAGCCTTACGTTACCAGAAATGCTAAAGGGGCAGCTGTTTTGTGTGGCACCAAAGCTACTCCCTGGAATGCCCAACAGGCATTCCCAGCTAAAAATTCCAATTCCAGCTTCCTGCTAATGCTCACTTCGGGAAGCAGAAAGTGGTGACTCCGGTCAGGAACTTGAGTCTCAGCCAGCCAAGAGGGAGCCAGACAGCCTGCTGCAGGCTGAGCTGCCACGGGCACGCAGGGAGCAGACGGCAGGCCTCTCCTCCTCTGTTCCTGTGCGTCTCATCCCTCCCCTCTTCCCAGGATCACACCAGACAGGTGATGCTGAGACCTGCGCTCTCTCTCTGCAGACAGACGGAAGGCAGAAACATTTCCCTCACTCCCAACCCACTCCATTCTCGAACATGCCCCACATATACCCGTGATCTTCTCACCTTTCCTATAAGAAAAAGTAATTTAAAAATAAATACCAAAGGATGGTCTCTAGAAGGCCATGGTTAGATTGCAATGTGGCAGGCAGGCAGGCAGGCAGGCAGGCAGGGTCCCTGGTGGAAAAGCAAAGGCGGTGTAAAAGGTGCTGGCTGCGGCCCAGAGCGGCCCTCAGGAAGACACCATCCAACCCCATGCCTGAGTGTATGGCTTCACCACGAGAAGAGCAACAAGGCCAATTCCATTCTTCTGGACTTCTACCTGATCAGGAAGATGGAAAGAAGTTCCCCACCACACCCTTCTGAAGCTTCCTGTTTTAACACAGTGAGCGGGACCACAGTTCCCAGCCTGTGATGAGTTCTGGTCCGCCCTATTGTTGGCTGCTGTCCCATTTTGTGCTTTTCCTTCACACTGTGCTTACCCAACTCCAGTGCCACCCTTTTCTGAGTTTTTCTCTATCGCACCCCTACTTCTAACCGCTGCAGCAGGCCATTTCTGACTTACTTAAATCTCGCTTTCCTCGCTGCTTTACCCACATGGAAAGTCTTCCATGTGACAGGCCTGAGAGGCCTTCCTTTTGCACCATCTTACACCTAGCAGAAACACAGATCTGCACAAATAAGGAAGAACATCAATGCTCAATATAGCTAAATATTAAGGACCATATTTCCCTTTAATTCCAGTAAAACACCTATGTCCCTAAAAGCAAACCCTGTGACTGTGCAGTGGGAATGGACTGCTGCTGAGCCTGTCACGGTGACAGCTACCCCACTGGAACACGGGGCAGCGTGAAGAACCCCAGCAGCTCTGACTGCTTGGACTCTTCATGCTGCGGCACGTGCTGTGTACATTACAGACGTGCTTATACTTCCACTATAGCATACTGGTCTGTGCTAGTATACAGAGAAGCAGAATATACAATTCTAACATAAAAATGCAAAGAAGAAAGTTTGCAAAGCAGAATTCAAAGACAGAAACAATGAAGAAAACAAACAAAACCCAACAACTAGGGGCCAGTGCTGTGGCACAGCCCATTAAGCTGCTTTACTTTCTGGATTCTCTGGCTGCTGTGCTGCCTACCTCCCTGCTAACGAGCACCCTTGGGGGCAGCTATGATGGATGGAGTTCCAGGCTCCTGCATTCAGTCAGGCCCAGGCCAGGCTGAAAGCTGGGGAGCCAGCCAGCAGATGGGGATCCCCCAGCCCATCCATTCCCTCATCGCCCCCACCTCCGTCTCTTAACTAAAAATATTTTTTAAGATTTATTTATTTACTTATTTACAAAGTCAGATATACAGAGAGGTGGAGAGACACAGAGGAAGATCTTCTGTTCACTGATTCACACCCCAAGTGACCACAACAACTGAAGCTGAGCCAATCCAAAGCTAAGAGACCGAAGCCTCCTCCAGGTCTCCCACGTGGGTACAGGGTCCCAAGGCTTTGGGCCGTCCTCAATTGCTTTCCCAGGAGACAAGCAGGGAGCTGGATGGGAAGTGCCCATGTGGGATCCCAGCGCATGTGAGGTGAGGACTTTAGCCACTAGGCCACGGTGCCAGGCCCAATAAATAAATCTTTAAAAAGCAACTTGAAAGAGAATGAAGAGTTAAGTAACACAGCAAAGACCACAAAACTTAAAAACCATTAGACAAAGTGCACAAACAATAACAACTAAAACATTGATAGACTTCATGAAATTACAACTTTCACTTTAACATTAAGTAAATGATACATCAAAGAAATTTGTACACATATCAGATAATTATGTACACATCAAAAAAAATCCAAATTGTTTTTACAAAGATACATTTACATACACGTACTGGTTCACCCCCCAGATGGCCAGAACGCTTGGGACTGTGCCAAGCGGAAGCCACGAGTTCCTTCCTTGACACAGATGTCGGAAGAAGTAACTCAAGCACTTGGACCATCCTGTGCTGTTTTTCCAAGGCCATCTGCAGGGAACCAGATTAAAGTTGAGCAGCCAGGACTTGAGCAGGTACCTCTATGGGATGCCAGAATCACAGGGCTCAGCTTCACCTGCTATGTTACAATGCGGACCCCCAGAAAAAAAGAATTTTTAAACAGAACTCTTACTACTCAATTTAGACAACTCAACTTAAAAAAAAAATGGGGAAAGTCTTGAACAGATTATTGATGAATAAGATACACAAATAATCTATAAGCACATGAACTCTTGGAGAAATTCAAGCTAAAGCCACAATGAGATACCATTACAAATCCAACAGAATGGGTAAAAATAAAAATTCTGAAAACACCAAACTTGAAGTTTGCAGAGTAATCTGAACTCTCATAAATGTCTAGCGGGAGCATCAAAAGACACCACTGCTTTTGGAAACTTGGTGGTTTCTGACTGCTAGCCATTTCACACCTAGGTATACATTCAATGGAATAAAAATGTCATGGAGAGTCAAATACTGTTTTTATGGTTGAAAACTGGAAAGAAATCAAATGACTAAAGGAAAATGGACAGTAGCGTTCCCTCTGATGGGCTACACCGGGTCTCCCATGTGGGTGCGAGGACCCAGAGGTGTGGGCCAGGTTCCTTGGATTTCCCAGGCACTTTAGCAGGTAGCTGCATGGGAAGTGGAGCAGCTGGGACTCCTGCCAGCACTTACACAGGACATCAGCATTAGTCAGTGGCTCTGCACACCACCCCACAGCGCTGGTGTCTACCTAGGGAAACTTTAACTTATCCTCTGCACTTGTATCATACACGTACCCAGAGAAAGAAATCAACACAGGACCTGACAGAATAGTCTAGTGACTAAATCCTTGCCTTGCATGCACCGGGATTCCATTTGGGTACCAGTTCATGTCCTGGCTGTTCCATCTCGCTTCCAGTTCTCTGCAAAACAGCCTAATACATAGTAACGCAGGGTGCTGAGCCCTGGGAGAGGAGACCCGGTGTGTGGGAGGCGTCAGCTCCATGCCCCGTTCTCTCTGTTGGCTTTACTGTGTCAGTCTTCACTTCGGGGGGGTTCAGAAATATCTTTACTGGGGGAGGTGTTTGGCAAGGTGGTCGAGACGCCATCGGGACACCAGCCTCTTGTCCTGGAGACCTGCACTGGCATCCCAGCTCCACGCCTGATGCCCACTAACACACATGCCAGGAGGCGACAGTGAGGCTCCAGCAGCTGGGCTCCTGTCCCCCACACGGGAGAACTGAGCAGCAGTCTGGCCCAGCCCTGGACTTCCTTGGGTACTGTGGAAGTCAACCAGCAGATGGGAGATTCTCTCTCAAACAAAACATTTAAAAACAGGAAGTATCACAGAACGTGCAGGACCTCTTAAATGTGAAGGGGAGCTAAGCGGCAGGATACCCTCCTGTGCCAGCTCACGGGGTGCTGTGGTCAGAAAGGCCCATGTCGAGGGGAAAGAAGGAGCACGGGAAACCTGACAAGAGACCATTCCAGTGAGAAGGCAGACAAGTCATAGCCATCTTTATACAGTGCCACTGTATCACACGCTTAGAGAGGAACTTGCCTCCAGCCCCCTGAAATCCTTTAAAGCATGTTATTCACCAAGCCACAGCACAGTGAGTGATGTTCACCCTTCTCCTGGGAGGGGGACGTCTACATATGTGACTAAACCTCATCCTCACCTAGCACCCATGGGTGGCCTCATTAGTGATTCCCAACTGAAGAAACAAAGAGGTGAATGACAAACATTACGACTGCTCTTCAATTCCTGAAGCTTCCCCAAGTGACTGAGTGGCTTCCGCCTTCTCCAGGAAGGAACCGGAGGCAGGCATATCCTATACATGTTAAGGCTTTTAAAATTCTGAATCATAAAAAAAAGACAAAAAGAATTCTGAATCATGCCATGTTTAAAACACACACGTCACTCCAATAACCTAGTTACAAAACTTGTGATATCCCTTCAAGGGTAAGGAAATCAAAAATGTGCAGAGTTTTGTGGAAGAGCACTGTCAACACCGGGGGCTGGTGAAATCCACCAGGCCATGAGTTCTCCAGTGGGAAGAGGATGCTGCTCAGGGAAGCTGAAGCTAAAGCAGAAGGGAAGTGCAAAACTACGAGGACCTGTGTCTGAATGAGGAAGACTCCTGGGGAGCCAGCACAGCGGCACAGTCAGTGAAACAGCAGTCAGGGGCTGTTCTTCTGGGGTGTGGGGGTGCCCCAACAGGAGCGAGGCCAGGGCCCTACTGGAACGAGCAAAGTGGGAGTCAAAACATTCGCCTTTCAGCAAGGAACAAGAGCTGATCCTGCGAGCAGCAGGAAGGGTGATCCCACCCTGAGAACAGAAATGATCCACTACCGTTTTGGGGATGGTGGTGTGGTATGTGGGCATGTTAGTATGAGCAGACTGGACGTGGTGGTGTGGTTGTGTGTGCATTGGCACGAGCAGGCTGGACATGGTGGTGTGGTTGTGTGTGCATGTTGGCACAAGCAGGCTGGACATGGTGGTGTGGTTGTGTGCGCGTTGGCACGAGCAGGCTGGACGTGGTGGTGGTGGTGTGGTTGTGTGTGCGTGTTGGCACGAGCAGGCTGGACAGGACTGCAAGTCTGGCCCTCTGACAGCTGTCTCCACCCTGTGACTGGCAGCTGTTACTCTGCTCTAAAGACCCCAATCAGACACAAGCTTCTCATCTCTCTCTTGAAGAATCTCCACCATGTCGTGATAGATTTCTGACTTAAATACATCTTGCTTTGCTCACTGTCGCACCCCCTACCCGCCCACAAAAAGCTGCTGTTGCAATGCTGGCACCCTACATCAGAGCGCAGGTTCAGGTCCTCACTTCCAGGGCCAGTGTTGCGAGACTGCCTTTAGTGGTCGCACACCATATGGTTTGCACCTCAGCTGGTCTACTTCTGACTCAGCTCCCTTCCAATGCACCTGCAAGGTAGGGGAAGATGGCCCAAGTCCTGGGGCCCCTGTTTCCACATGGGACAGCAGGAGGTAGCTCCTGGCCTCACCTGGCCCAGTCCTGGCCTTTGCAGCCATCTGGGGAGTAGAACAACAGATAGAAGATCTCTCCTCTCACTCTTCCTGCTTTTAAAAGGGGGGTGGGGGGAATTCCAGCTGCTTTGCTTCCAATCCAGCTTCCTGCTAATGTACTTGGGAAAAGAGTGGAGGATGATTCAAGCACTTGGGCCCCTGCACCTACATGAGAACTGGATGGGACTCCTGACTCCTGCCTGACCTAGTCCAGTCCTTGCTATTACAACCATTTGGGGAGTAGACCAGCAGATGGATGAGCTCTTTCTTTTTCTGTCTCTAACTCTGTGTTTTAAAATATGTAAACAAATCTTTAGCAAAGATTACATAGGGGCAGACATCTGGCCTTGAGCTTCAAGCGGGTGTTTGGGACGCTTCAGTCCCATATTGGAGTGCACAGGTTTGAGTTTTGATCCCTTTCCAATCCCAGCTTCCAATATGGTCCCTGGTAGGCAACAGTGAGACTCCCACAGCTGAGTGGGAGCACTAGGCTGCGCTTCTGCCTTCCAGGCTCAGCTTACCCCAGGCCTACTGATGAGGACATTTGGGGAACAAACCAGATGATAATTCTCTCTCCGATAAATACATTAAAAAATTAAAATAAACATAAGCTAAGGTTTACAAGGGGTCTTCAAAATGTTCCTGAAAGATACATACCATGGAAAAAACTATGCATGGACAAATAGTTACACACCAAAACAAATACATATCAACTTGCCATATGGCTCAACAGATCTAGTTAGACGCATTAAGGAAGGTAACACATTAGTTTGAAAGCTGCCCCCATCACAGCAACACGAATTCTGCTACAATCAGTCAACAGTAAACACTGAACACATGGTAGAGCTTGGCTGGGAAAGTGACATCATCCCTGATGTTTCGCAGAGCCACCATGTTGACAACACTCACAGAAACCTATGCAAGGTGCCGGTCCAGGTGAGTGTGCAGACTGCCTGCCACCAATGTATGAGGAAACAGAGAATCACCTCCCTGGCACGGACTGAAGAGGACCCACAAGCAACAGCACAAACAGTGCACACTGCAGATTCAACACCTCAGTTGGCAGAGCTTAGAAAATTCTGAATGAAAAATCAATGTGAAATTGGCAGCATTTCAGAACTATCCGAACCACTTTGGCAGAACCCTTGGAATGTGTACACACTGAGACTCTGGGTTGCTAGGAGGTGGCGGGTCCTCACCCCTGGGTACTGGGATGTGTGGGAAGTCATGAGTGGTTTCCTCCTTTGTTTCTTCTCTTCCCCGAAACCAAGAAGTAGTAACAAATTTGAAAACCATGAGTACACCCAATTTTCCCTAAACCTCAATTTTTCCACCCTGATCCACCATGTAATCATTACAAAAAATAAAAAATGAAATTGATAAAAAAAAAAAAAAAAATCAAAGCGGGGCCCGGCACAGTGACCTAGCAGTTAAAGTCCTTGCCTTGAACACAATGAGATCCCATATGAGCGCCGGTTCTAATCCCGGCAGCTCCACTTCCCATCCAGCTTCCTGCTTGTGGCCTGGGAAAGCAGTTGAGGACGGCCCAAAGTCTTGGGACCCTGCACCCATGTGGCAGACCTGGAGGAAGTTCCTGGCTCCTGCCTTCAGACTGGTGCAGCACTGGCCATAGCGCTCACTTGGGAAGTGAATCATCGGATGGAAGATCTTTGTCTGTCTCTCTTTCTCTCTCTTTCTCTCTCTCTCTCTCTCCCTCCCTCTCTCTCTCTCTCTCTCTCTCTCTCCTCCTCTCTATATTTCTGACTTTCCAATAAAAATAAATAAATCTTAAAAAAACAAAGAAAGAAATAGCAAATTTGGAAGCAGGAGTACACCCAATTTTCCCTAAGCCTCGATCCTTCCCACCCTGGTTCACCATGTAATCACATTATAAAAAAATATAATTCGGGCCCGGCAGCGTGGCCTAGCAGCTAAAGTCCTCACCTTGAACGCGCCAGGATCCCATATGGGTGCTGGTTCTAATCCCGGCAGCTCCACTTCCTATCCAGCTCCCTGCTTGTGGCCTGGGAAAGCAGTCGAGGACAACCCAATGCTTTGGGACCCTGCACCCACATGGGAGACCTGAAAGAGGTTCCTGGTTCCTGGCTTCGGATCGGCACAGCACTGGCCGTTGCGCTCACTTGGGGAGTGAATCATCGTACGGAAGATCTTCCTCTCTGTCTCTCTTTCTCTGTATATCTGACTTTGTAATGAAAATAAATAAATCTTTTAAAAAATAGTAAAATTCATTAAAAAATAAAAAGTAAAATAAAATAAGGCTGCTCAAAAACAACAAGCAAAATCCTCACCTTGCATGCACCAGGATCCCATACAGGCACTCATTTATGTCCCAGCTAATCCACTTCCCATCCAGCTCCCTGCCTGTGGCCTGGGAAAGCAGTCAAGTATGGCCAAACCTGCGTGGGAGACCCAGAAGAGGCTCCTGACCCCTGCCTTTGGATTGGCTCAACTCCAGCCATTGTGGTCACTTGGGGAGTGAATCAGTGAATGGAAGATCTTCCTCTCTGTCTGTCCTCCTCTCTGTATATCTGACTTTGCAATAAAAATAAATCTTAAAAAAAAACACAGTTCAAGGAAAACTGGATCTACATGTGAAGAACCAAGACACTGACCTTCCACTTCACACAAAAACCAACTTAAAATGGATTTAAATCAAGGCTCTGATACCATAAAATTACTAGAGAAAAACATCACGAACAGCCTGCAAGACCTAGCCACAGACAAAGACTTTTGGGAAAAGACCAAGGAAGCACAGGAAATTAACGCAAAATAAATCAATGGGATTGCACCAAGCTAAGGAGCTCCCGCGCTGCAAAGAACCAGTCGATGATGTGAAACAGCAGCCAACAGAATAGGGGAAAACATCGCAAACCATACAACACATACAAAATTAATACCTCGGACAGGGAAGGAACTCCAGAAACCCAACAGCAACCAATCAGGAAACGGGCAAAAGACATGAACAGGCGGGCATTTTCCAAAAGATGAAATTCAAATGGCTAATAGACATTTAAAAAATCTCGCATGCTCTCTGTCAAGGAAATGCAAATAAAAACCACAAAGAGGATACTCTTCACCCCAATAAGGATTGTTATTATATATAAATTAAAATAAATGCTTGCAAGAATATAGGGAAAAGGGCACCCCATTCCACTGTGGTGGTAATGTAAACTAGTACAACCACTATTGAAATCCAATGGAGATTTTCATACATATGAAAATTATTTTTTAAAAAGAATTATTTAATTTTATTGGAAAGGCAGATTTACAGAGAGGAGACAGAAAGATCTTCCACCAACTGGCTCATTCCCCAAGTGGCTACAACGACTGAAGCTGAACTTATCTAAATGTAAGAACCCAGAACTTCCTCCAGGTCTCCCACGCGGGTGCAGGGTTCCAAGGCTTTGGGCCATCCTTGACTGCTTTCCCAGGCCACAAGCAGGGAGCTGGATGGGAGAATGGAGCAGCCAAAACATGAACCAGTGCCCATATGGGCTGCTGGTGCTTGGAGGTGAAGAATTGGCCAGCCCCATGAAAATATATCTATCATACAACTCAGTCTAGGATTCTATCCAAATGAAATAAGATCTGCATATGACAAGGTTACTTGTAACACATTTATAGCAGCACAATCCACAACAGCTAACATATGGAACCAACCCAGATGCCCATCAACTGATGACTGGATAAATGACTAGTGTGAGGTTCAGTAGCTAAAATCCTTGCCTTGCGTGTGCCGGGATCTGATGAGGGTGCTGGTTCATGCTCCGGCTTCTTCACTTCCCATCCAGCTCCCTGCCTGTGGCCTGGCAAAGCAGCAGAGGACAGCACACAGTCTTGGGACCCTGAACCCACATGGGAGACTCAGAAGCTTGTGTCTTCAGATTGGCTCAGAAGGTCATATGGCCACTTTCAAATTGAACCAGCAGATGGAAAATCATTCTTTATCTATATCTGACTTTACAATAAAAACAAATCTTTAGGGCCCAGTGGCTAAAATTCTCACCTTGCATGCACTGGGATACCATATGGTTGCCGGTTCTAATCCCGGAAGCCCCACTTTCCAACCCACTCCCTGCTTGTGGCCTGGGAAAGCAGTCGAGGATGGCCCAAAGCCTTGGGACCCTGCACCCAGAAGAGCTCCTGACTCTCAACTTTGTATTGGCGCAGCTCCAGCCACTGCGCTCACTTGGGGAGTGAATCAGTGAACGGAAGATCTTCCTCTGTGTCTCTCCTCCTCTCTGTATATCTGACTTTGCAATGAAAATTAAATACATCTTTATAACATATCTTTTTTAAAAATGTGGTACATATACACTGTGGTGTCGCTGTCCTGCAGGACGGACTTGATGCATGGAGCCGATAACAACATGTGTGAACTCTGACTGATGGACCAAAGTTTACTAGTGGCATCAGACTTTATATGCAGAGGATCATATGGGATTAGGGAGGAGGTTTTGAGCTTGTCAATAAAACCCATCAACTTTCTACGCTTTTGTTTGGGGCTCTTTTGTATGTTCCATCAAGTGTTCTCATTCACATGCAGTCCACTCAGCTGTTCTCATACAAAGGATATCCATTTAGCTATAGGAATGGTACATACTCAGTTGTTTTCATACAAATATTACCCTATCAATTGTAGTCCTGTGCTGGCTGACCTTCCAGGGTCAAAATGTCCCTTTATACTGTGGAATAACACTTAACCATTAAACAAATGAAACCTTATCTTCTGCAACAAAATGACCCTAGATGAAAGCTATTACTATGCTCAATGAAATGTCAGTCCCAAAGACACACAGATCCTGTGTTCTCTCTCATCTCTCATCTCTGTGAGAGCTCCTAGCCTGTTGGGATTTAACCTATGCTCACAGCCTGTATCTGCACTCCTGAGATAGAGCGCAACTTCCATTTTTTTTCCCTGGTATCTTTGTAGATCAGAAGATTAAGCTTGTTACTGTGAAGCAAATGAATATGCCATTCTAACAATAATCTGGGGCATAATTAAGAGGAATACATAGAAAACAAGCAGGGGGAAAGAGGAGCCCCTATGCTTCTAACTCTGTATTGTGAAAATTGTGAAATTTAGGGCCCACCGTAATAGCCTAGTGACTAAATCCTCGCCTTGCACGCACTGAGATCCCATGTGAGTGCCTGTTTGTGCCTCAGCTGCTCCACTTCCCATCCAGCTCCCTGCTTGTGGCCTGGGAGAGCAGTAGGGGACGGCTCAAGGCTTTGGGACTCTGCACAGCTCTGGCCCGTTGAAGCCATTTGGGGAGTGAACCAGCAGATGAAAGATCTCTTTCACTCTTTCTTTACAAAAAGCTTTCAAATAAAAATATATAAATCTAATAAAAAACAAACAAAAACAAAAAAACCTTGCTAAACATTGTGACCCTAGGTCAGCACAGGATTACAATTGATTGGATAATGTTTGTATGAAAACAACCGAATGGATATCTTTTGTATAACTGATTGGATATCATTGGTATGACAACAGTTGAGTGGACAGCATGTGAATGGTGGAATATACAAAACAAATGGAGTTCCAAACAAAAATATAGAAACTATTGATGGGTTTTGTTAAGCTCAATACCTCCTCCCTTATCCTATATGACCCTCAGTGTATAAAGTCTGATGCCACTAGTAAACTTTGGCTTTTGACCATCAGTCAGCTCCATGCACCAAGTCCATCGCTGCAGGACAGCAGACAAACGTTTTGATCACTTGACAAAATATATACAGATGATGAACAAGTACGTAAACAGGTGTTCAGCATTGCTACTATTCAAAGACACTGAAATCGAACAGCAAGACAGCACAGCATTTCCACGGGAATGGTTACAACATGTTCATGGAGCTATGTGACAACCAGAATCAGATATGGCTCCCGGGTAGGCAAAACGGCACAATCGCTTTGCCAATCAACTTGATCATTTCTCCTGCAGTTAAACATCCTTACTGGTCCAAAAGTAATTTTCCCGTAAGAAAACACAGGACAGGTGCTATGGCACAGTGGGTTAAGCCACATGTGGTCCTTCCTGATTTGAGTCCCAGATACCCTGTTTCCAGGACAGTTTTCCCGCTGATCCACCCTGGGACGCGCTGGGTCCCACTACCCAGGAGACCCGGATGGAGTACGGGGTTCCTGGCCTCAGCCTGGCCTGGCCCTCACAAGCGTCTCGGGAGTAAACCAGCGGGTCTAAGATTCGTTGATATGTTTTCCAAACATTTAAAAAGAAAAAATAAAAACACATTCACACAAAAGCTTTTACAAATAGTGATGGCAATTTTATTTAGTTATTTATAATAAGATTTAATTAATCTGAAAGGCAGAGTTAGTAGAGCAAGAAGTTAGAGAGAGTGAACGTTCCATAGGCTGGTTCAGTCCCCAATGGCCTCCATGGCCAGAGCTGGGCTGGTCCAAAGCCAGGTCGTCTTCCAGGTCTCCCACGTGGGTCCAAGGGCCCGAGTACTCGGGCACAAGGCCCTCTTCTACTGCCTTCCAAGCTCATCAGCAGGGAACTGGATCAGAAGTGGAGCCATTAGGACTTGAAACAATGCCCACAAGACATGTTGGTGCAGGGCCCAGCATGGTGGCCTAGCAGCTAAAGCCCTCGCCTTGCACGCACTGGGATCCCATATGGGTGCCAGTTCTAATCCCGACAGCCCAGCTTCCCATCCAGCTCCCTGCTTGTGGCCTGGGAAAGCAGTTGAGGATGGTCCAAAGCCTTGGAACCCTGCACTGTTGTGAGAGACCCAGAAGAAGCTCCTGGCTCCTGGCTTCAGATCAGCTCAGCTCCCGTTGTTTAGACCATTTGTTTCACAGATGGGAGTTCTTGGTCTTTCCTCTCTGTATGTCTGCCTTTCCAATAAGAGTAAATAAATCTTTGGGAAAAAAAAAAAAAGGAAAACAAAAATGTATGCTGAAAGCAGCTGGATAAAGGAATACACATAACTTGGCAACATTAAACTCTAGCACAGACAACATGTAATGAGTATGTATCAAACCACACTGAAAGAGAATCCATTTCACTGCATGTGAATTACACCCAGTAAAGTTTCCATCTTTACAACAGAAGATTTAACCAGGGATTTCCTCTCCAGAGAATGGGGACAACACTATTGTACTGTCAGTACCTACTGCACATGTTGTGACAACACATGGAGTCAGATTCACTTATGGGAAACAAAGACCTGACATTGAATAAACACAAAAAAAGAGCAGCATTAAACGTTCCTCATTTTAGAGATGGCTAATCCTGAGTGAGGGTCTCGCTGCGGACAGCACTGCACCCCTGGAGGCCCTGAGCATGGCCTGTCCGCACTGCTGACCAGCAGGACTGGGGACACACAAAGGACCATTGGGAAGTATTGTGGGGAACACAGCAACAGCCCGAAAGTCGACACACTAGAGGCAGGGAGACCAGGCACAAACCACGTGTCCAAACCACCCTCAGGTGGCATGCAGGTCGTTAACACGGAGTGCAAACCCAGCACCTCTGTCAGGGCCTCCTGTAAGCCAAAGAGGAAGAGACAAGAACACAGTGAATCTGAGTAATCTGCACAGGAGCACAGGAGCCAGACCTTGCAAGGCCAGAGTTCTCACCGTCACTGTTGTCGGCAGGGGCACAGACAGCTGGCTCGTGCACTAGACTGCTGCCAAAAGGAATGCCTGCCCCACACCCCACAGCCACCTGCCCACCTGCACACAGAATCTCCAACAGGAACCAGAGACAGTGGGCACCTAAGGGAGGGATGCGCCTACCATAATTTACACAATTGTTCCTGCAAGCTGTTTCTGGAGGGAGCACTGGGGCGTTAAAATGCTGTGTCCACAGCATGCTGCCTGGGTTCAATACCTCACTTCAGTTCCTGATTCTGGCATCCTGCTAAGGCAATCCATGGGAGGTAGCCTAAGGGCTCATGGAAATGGGTTCCTGCAACCCACTTGGGGATTAAGTTCTGTGAACTGCTTGGTTCTGTTGTATAGGGAGGAAACCAAAGAATGGAATGCTCGCTGCCACCCCAACAAAAACATAAAGTCAAGTTCTTATCCCTGCTCTTTGGAAACTGCTAGATGGTTCCAATTCACCAGATGCGTGTTACATATCAAAGAGTAACACGGGTGCTATGTCTACAACCTCAAGAGAGCAGTCATCCCTGTTTTTAGACACACATATTCAACGTCCCAGGCACTCAGCGACGTACCCAGGGCACACAGCTGGCAAGTAGCAGAGCCAGAACTGAGGACCAGGTCTTCCTACCACAAAGCCAAACCCTTTCTCCCACACAGCGATAAAACACTGTAATTCATTCCCTAACATTTCTTGGGAATATCTTTTTCATTCTGAAATGAAGATTTCACGAAATGGTCTAGCAAGAGGTTGGTGTGGTAATACAGCCAGCTAACCCTCCGCCCGCAGTGCTGGCATCCCATCTGGGCACCGGTTTGTGTCCCGGCTGCTCCACTTCCAATCCGGCTTCCTGCTTGTGGCCTGGGAAGGCAGCAGACAATGGCCGATGTTGCTGGCCCTTACAGCCACGAGGGAGAACCAGCAGAGGCTCCTAACTCCCAGCGCTGGACCAGCCCAGCTCCACCCACAGCGACCATGTATCCCTCCCTCTCAATATTTCTCACAGTCAAGTAAAATAAATAAATCTTAAAAAATGGGCTGACAAAAGACCGATTAAGCAAAGCGAATAAAACACTGACCTCTTCCACTGAAAAATGTACACCACATGAAGTCATGCAAACAAATTCCGCGGTTCCCAAAGACACAGTGGCCCCAGCAACAGGCCTTTCGATCTCAGGTTCAAAACGTTTACTTTATGGAAAGAGAAGCTCAAACACAATGTTTAAAGGCCCGTCAAATTTCTCTGATTGAACATAGTTGCACTTGATCAACAGTGCATAAAGTTTCACATACTTGTGTTCAGCAATCTTTCGATTTGCCTCAGTAAGAGCACTGCAATCCTGAACGACTTCTCTGCTTCAAACGATATAAAGGTTAGTAAGGAGATTGGTGGTTACACGACACTGAGTGAGGGGGTTAGTTTAACTTGGGGGTAGAACTGTGGCCTAGCAAGTTAAGCTGTCTCCTACAACAGCAGCATCCCCTAAGGGCATCCCATTTGGGTTCCAGTACCAGCCGCTCCACTTCCAGTCCAGCTCCCGGCTAATAACCCAGAGACAGTAGCAGGAGATGGCTCAAGCACTTGGGTCTCTGGACCCCTGTGAGAGAGACAGACAAGGTTCCAGCTTCTGGCATCAGCCTGGCCCAGCCCGAGATGTTGTGGCCATTTTGGAAAATGAACCAGCAGATGGAAAGTCTCTGTCTCTCCCACTTTGTCTAACTCTGCCTTTTAAATAAATAAATTAAAAAAAAAAATTTAACAAAATTAGTTTAGTAGGACATTTTGTATGGAACAGTGATCTTTGTGGAGGGTGACACTTAAGAATGGCATTCATCTTCAAGACAAAGTGGTCTGGGCCCAGCACAATGGCTCAGTGGTTAAGTCCTCACCTTGCAAGCACTTGGATCCCATGTGGGTGCCAGTTCATGTCTTGTGGCAGCTCCACTTCCCATTCAGCTCTCTGCTTGTCTCCTGGCCCAAAGCTTTGGGACCCTGCACTCGCGTGGGGGACCCAGAAGAGGATCCAGGCTCTTGGCTTCAGATCAGCTCAGCTCTGGCCACTGCAGCCACTTGGGGAATAAACCAGTGGACTGAAGATCTTTGTTTCTTCTCTGTAAATCTGCCTTTCCAGTAAAATCTTCAAACAAACAAAAAAAATGAAGTGGCTTGAATTCTTACCTAGAGATACTCACTAGAAAGTTATATTCCATTCTGCAGGCTTATCTGCAAAAATTTATCCTAGGATTCAGTTTTCTTAGTTGTAATACGATAAAATACCACATAATGGAGGTGTTCATGCATTAGTCACTCCTGTGTGTTGTTGTTTATGAAGACTTGGTTATTTATTTGAAGAGTTAGAGGTCTTCCACCCACCGGTTCACTCGCCAGATGGCCACAACAGCCAGGGGTACATCAGCCAGCAGCCCAGAGCTTCCTCTGTTTCCTTTGTGTCTAGGTGTGGGTGTGGCAGAGGCTGTTTTTTGCTTCTTGTGCAAAGCTATCAGGCAGGGAGCTGGATCAGAAGTGGAGCAGCCAGGCCATGAACAAACACCCACCTGGGACGCCACTGCTGCAGGTGGCGACCTGCATCAGCTACAGCACCGACCTCACTTTGCCACATGCTTCATTTATTTCTGGGTGTTTCATGTCTTTCCTGTTAAAGCTGGGAGCCAGGAGCTTCTTCCAGGTCTCCCACACGGGTGCAGGGGCCCAGGAACTTGGGCCGTCCTCGACTGCTTTCCCAGGCCACAAGCAGGGAGCTGGATGGGAAGTGGAGCAACCAGGACACAAAACAGTGTCCATATGAGATGCTGGGGCACCGCAGGCAGAGGATTAGCCTGTAATGCCATGGCACAACGCCAGCACCCTTTTCATCTCACAAGCATGTGTGTACCACGAGCGGAAGCTGCGACACAGTGGGAAGCCTTCCATCATCACAGGAACCTGAAATGTCTTACTTTTTCTTAATGACTTTCAAAGCTTATGAGTCACAAACGTACCCACAATACTTTAAGAAGCATAACAGTTGAGAGCACATAAAATGATTACTATAAATCTGATCAGTCTCCTTGGATGCTAAAGAGAATCATTTGACACAAGGGTGTGGCACTCTGATCTGTCTTTTATCTCTAAACAGCTTTAGATTTTGGCCAGTCTTCATTTACCTAGAATAGCTGCACGCCTCACTTTTATTTAGCAAGGGTTACAGTGTAGTGACAGGATTGGCTTTGAGGCCCATCTCCATCAACACCCAAGCTTGAGCAAGTGTTGTGAAGGAACTCAACAGGGCTCTCATTTTTTCCCATTCCCCTTTAAAACACGCTCCAACACCCACCAGCCATGATGCTGAGACAAAGCATCTCTATCGCGTCTATTCAGAGCACCCAACTGGCACTCTGCTAGGTGCCACAGGCTGCCATCCCAGCGACTGAGCCCACTACTCCATGCTTCTGATTCAGCTCCCTGCTAACCCATCCGGGAGGCAGCAGGTGATGGCTTAAGGACCTGGGTCCCTGCCACCCACGTGCAAGACCCAGGTGGACTTCTGGGTGCTTGGCTCTGAGCTGGACTAGTTGATTCTTGTAGTCATTGTAGGAGTCGGGCAGTGTGTGGAAGAGGTCTCCCTCTCTTTCAAAACAACCTTTTTAAAAAGTAAAAGCCCCGGCATGGTAGCCTAGTGACTGAAGTCCTCGCCTTGCATGCACCAGGATCCTATATGTGTGCTGGTTCTAATCCCAGCGGTTCCACTTCCCATCCAGCTCCCTGCTTGTGGCCTGGGAAAGCACTGGAAGACAGCCCAGAGCCTTGGTACTCTGCACCTGTGTGGGAGACCTGGAGGTGGCTCTGGGCTACTGCCTTTGGATTGGCTCAGCTCTGGCTGACTGTTGTGGCCACTTGGGGAGTGAATCATCGGATGAAAGATCTTCCTGACTCTCCACCTCTCTGTATATCTGACTTTTCAAAAAAAAAACAAATCCTTAAAAAAAAAATCAAAAAACCCCCAGATATCCAACAAACGGAATGGATTCCCAGCTTCTAAGCACCCGAAAGCGCACATTATCTCCTTGAATCCCTGCACTCATAATAACGAGTTCATGAACTGTCACAGTAAAAAACGCCATGACTCGGGGGAAGATTCCAGCCTTTTGGCAACTAGTTCACCTCCATTGCTCTATCTGAAAAGCATATGGGGACAGAGCTCTATGAAGCTCCCCTGTGCTGGCCCTCTCCTACCCCCACCCCTTTACTCACAACAGCTGCAGCAAAGCCGAGAACCCACAACTCCACCTGAACCTCCCTCCTGGGTGAGGGACACTAGCATCTACTACAGGTGGCCGAAAGCGCATCAGAAGTGGGAGAGCCAGGGGCCAACATTATGGCGGCACAGCAAGTTCAGCAACTGCCTGTATCTCTCGCATCCCTCAAGAGCCAAGGCTGGAGCCCCAGCTGCTCCACTTCCGGCCCAGCTCCCTGTTCCTGTGCCTGGGAAGGCTCCAGAAAATGGTCCAAGTCATTGGGCCTGGCCACTCACGTGGGAGAACCTGTTACACCTAAGGCCACCCCCCAATTAATTTTGAGGCTACCCTCTTTAAGATTTATTTTGTTGGAAAGTCAGATATACAGAGAGGAGGAGAGACAGAGAGGAAGATCCTTCATCTTTGGTTCACTCCCCAAGTGGCTGCAATGGCTGGAGCTGACAATCTGAAGCCGGGAGCTTACTCTGGGTCTCCTACATGGGTGCAGAGTGCCAAGGCTTTGGTCTGTCCTCGACTGCCTTCTCAAGTCACAAGCAGGGAGCTGGATGGGAAGCGGGGCTGCTGGGATTAGAACAGGCACCCATGTGGGATCTCAGTGCATGCAAGGCAAGGAATTTAGCCACTAAACTACTGCACTGGGCCTGCCTTAACGTTTGTTATATTCTAGGATAGTATATGCTGCAGTTTTCTACGTGGTTAATAGTTTTATTGGTTTAATTGGTAACAGCTTTCCACGTGTCGTTCTTGGGATATAAATTCTGAACCTGAGCCTAGTGATCTAGTTGGCCCCAGCTGAGAAGAAAACCTGAGCAAATAGTGCTTGGGCAGAAATGGAAGTAACTGCGGTGTGACTTTTCTGGAATCCACACATACCACTTTTTCATAACTGCATCTCTTCAGGAAGTTTCCTGGGGACTCCTTTTCAGCCTCCAACTGAGATGTGGCAGTCACCCTTGGCCTCTGGCTGCTCCTGAAATACCCTACACCTGCTCCAGCCCCAGGCACCACTACTTCCCAGTAGGCGTCTCCACAATTGGGGGTTCCTGGGCTCAACCTCGCCCAACATGGCTCAGCCCTTTGCCTCTCCTGCATAGCCAGCACTTTTTCACTTTCCCAAATCACTTCCAAGGGAGTCCTCTCCTCGGGAGGACACGACCGCGTCCACTTTGTTTCTAGACGATTCCGAGGGTCAAGAACGGTGCCTTTAGCCACTCCACCTGCCACAGGCCAGCACCCAGTCGGCCTCTCATGTCCCTCTTTCCCGGCTCCGGCGTGCCTCAACAACCTCCCACACAACTCAGGTTCAAAGCGCCTCCTCTTGCCCCACGGGGGTCTCCTGTGGCCCCCCTACAAGCTGAGGTGGGAAACTTCTGGAACCAGCCACCGTCCTCCCTGTTCCAGCGCTACCGAACCACCTCTGTCCAAGGCTGGGGTGGGGGTCACAGAGCCCTTGAGGGGTAAGGGTGAGCGAGAGGTCACGGAATCCCCTACAACCCCTCTAGAAACTTCTAACGTGTCAGAAAGGCAGGCGCCCTCTCACAACAGGCCCAGACTCGGGTCCGGGCCGCTCGCTGTCCAACGCCTTCCCGAGAACGGCGTGGAACACTCACCGGAAAGAGTAGGCTGCACAGACGCCCTGAGGGAGCCGGCCAGCCGACGGGCGTGCACGCCTCGAGTGCGCGCAGCCGCAGAAGACGCCTTGGTGCGCGCTCCCTCCCCGGACCGCGCAGGCGCAGAAGAGGCCTTAGTGCACCGCTCCCCGTGCCGCGCAGCCGCAGAAAAGGCCGTGGCGCGCCGCTCCCCGGACCGCGCAGCCGTAGAAGAGGACTCGCGCAAACCCGGGGTGGGGCGCGGAAAAGGGCGGAGCCAGGCCTCCTGGTGAGCTGACGCGACGGCTGGCGGCGGAAGCGTGCCGACGCGCAGGCGCGCCAGTGGTTCGAGCGCCAGGGGGGTGGGACGGCGCAGGCGCAGTGAGAGGCGGTAGCGGCGGTGGCGGCGGCAGTAGCAGCAGCGGCGGCGGCAGCTGTTGGGGGGGGTTCCGGGAAGATGGTGCTCATTAAGGAATTGTGAGTGGGTTGGTGGGCGCGAGCGGGGCTCCGAGGGTGGGCTGTCGTGGGAGACAGTTCCGATGGAACGAGAGCCCGGCCGGCGGCCGCTCCCTGCGCTCGTCCCCTCCCCCTCCCTGCCGGGACCCGACCCCCCGTCGGCCCAGCTTTGGGGGGTCCTCCCGTTCTCAACGCACCCCGGGAATTCTCCCAAGGCCTCGGCCGGGTCCGCAGGCTCGTCCTCGGCCTCCCCACTCCGGGTCGGGGCCCGAGCGCGTGGCTGGTGGAGGAGGGGGAAGGCGCGGTCGGGAGTTTCCGTGGGGACCCGCCTTCCGCACCCGGACCGTGCCCTGCACCCCCGGTTCTGGGTCTCAGGTGCACCTTCCCTGAAGCTAACGTGGGGTTGGGTGGGATGAGGCTGGGGAGTCCTGATCCGAGGAGCTCTGGCTGTGATTTGGTTTGTGGGGTGGAGCCTGGGAGGCTGGTAGCCGGCTGGGAGCTGGCACCCCCTTTTCCACTGGGCAGCTCGGTGGACTTGACAGCCTCCACCCCATTTGCCCAGAAGGCTTGCGGGTCCACCTCTTTGAGGATGAGGTGACACCCGACGACCCACATCCTCCTCCTGGATGATGAGCACGTGGTCTGTGGCCCGGGAGAGGGGGTGTGCAGGTGTGTGACCTGTCGGGGCCTTCTGGCAGGTGAAGTCTTGAGCTGTCCCTCCGCCCCCACACACCTGCTTGAGTGTGGTCAGCATCCCTGGGCGACTTGGGGGTTCCGAGAATGGCCCGTTCTTCACGTTGTGTTAGTTTTTGATTCTTTGATTCTTTTTGGAGCTGTTTCCCATCCTCAGGTTGTTTAGTGTTGATTTGGAAACCTTTAAAAAATCTCTGCTTACAGCTCCCCCCACCATACACACCTCCCCATCTGATCCATCACCGCGACTTGCGGGGCGCATCCCGTGTTTTTTGTTTTTTGTTTTTCTGTTCTCCTGTCTTGGACTTACCCGTTCCCACGCCGAGGCCAACCTCTGGACCTTCTGGCTGCCCTCTGTTCGCTACTCGGCAAAGTTCTCTTCCTGGGCTGCTAACCCCTCTGCTTTTGCTCCTCTGCCTGCAGCACTAGGACTTACCCAGCCCGTCACCTCACCTCCTGCAGGTGTTGGTTGGCTTGTCCTCCTCTCAGGGAAGGCCTGTGTAGCCCCAGTGCGTTAGTCTGCATTTTTCACTCGGCTTTCCCCAGCCGTGAGAATAGGTCCTGACACCTAAGGGCCCACTAACTACTTAATTGGTAGGGGTGGGGGAAAGATTAGAACTTTGGTCAGTGACAGAGATTCTGACAGAAGATACTCTTTTTTTTTTTTTTTGGCACTTTGCTGTAGAGTGCAATGTTGCTACCAAAGTTTATTTCAGGACCTTGGGTGCACCTAAAGGTTGGTACATTGTATCAAGCAAGTGGTTTTCATTATTCTGGGTGCTGTTGCAGGTAGGTGGCAAATCCTAAGACAAACTAGGAAATTAACATGGCCCAAGTTTCTTGGCAGTTGAGTTGCAGAAGTGATTGTGGGTCAGATATATTTAGTGACTTATGTCAGTTGCTTCCTCCCTGAGACATCCCTGGGACAGAGACATCCCTCGGACAGACAGTCGCGTTAGGCTAACACAGGAAAAGCGGCAGCTATCCGGAGTTTGCGCTTTCTGCTTTTTGCCAACCTTAGGAAGAGTCTCAGGCGCCAACGTCAGGAATGTTCAGATGTGCCTAGAGTGGAACGTTTTCCCTGAAGTTCTCAGTGGGCTGGCTTGGGGGGTGGGGTTCTCGCCTAGATTGTTTTCCTCCTAGACTTTCTGAAGGTTCCCGCTGTTAATGAGCAGCAGTGAACCGATCGTTCTTACCTGAAGGTAGCTGGTGGAGGAACGTGTCTCAGTAAGCATGTGTACTTTCACAAAATTCCACCTGCTTTTGGTAAGAGTTAAAGGGTTAGAAAAGACTTGAGGAGCGGGCAGGTTCCCTGCCAGGTAACTCTCCAACAGAAGGCCAGGTTGCCCTTAGGATAAAGCCGTGGCTGGAAAGGATTAGTTCGGTGTCGATTCTGTTTCAGAAGTAACTTTCATAAGGATTTTCACACTGTTGTAAAAAGGAAATGGTGCTTTTTTTTTTTTTTTTAAGAATGGAAATATCCAAACCTGTCCCCTTTTCCACTGGTGGCTAAGTGAATCTTGAAGTGACACCGTCAGTCTGCGGACTGTCTCATTTAATCGGTGACTTTAGATTGGGGGAAGATGTTTCCTTGGGAGTGTTGGTGAGTGGGGGACATCTGTTGTCTTCTACTTCTCAGTGTTTGTGACCGTTCCCAGGTGGCACTCAGCTCTTGAGTGGTCCTCCAGGATTTAGAACCAGGTCCCGTTTGCTCTCTGTATCTTCTGCTTGCCCAGGGTACTGTGAGCTGGTTGGTGTAACGCTCCGAAGGTTTCTTCATGAGAGTCGCGGCTGTGGCTTTGAGGGTGATGGTTCTAGATCACCATTCTAAGACAGTGACGAGTGAGCCGGCTCAATCCAGGAACGGAGGCAAGGGGAGGCAGGCTTGGGACTTGTTGGGGGATCTTTGTGTCGCATTTGGGGAGAATAGGGAAAGAACAGTAGCAAGTGCTGTTGCGTTGCAGACTCATTGTCAATGTTCCGAGTGATATCACCCTGTTACATGTCTAAAGAGCTAAAACCAATACTGTGTAGGTTGGAAATGTCACTGTTAGGAAGAGGGAAAAAACCGAAGAGGAAGTGTAGCTGAAGAGAAACAAATGGGAATAATAAACCCATTGGGAATTTTGTACTAAATGGTAATTGAGCTTTTCCTTGCACTTTTAATAGAGTTTAAAATCTAGAGGTGAAATCTGATAGAAAAGAACACTCTGGTGCTGTTGTGGGAGTCCCTTTCCAGTGCTGTGCGACAGCCGAACTGGAGCCGGAAAGCTTTCCAGTGGTCTGTCCCTAAGAAACCGTCTTGGGCAGCTCAGACTCTTCCAGGCCATGTGTCTGCTTGGTGGGAGACACAAGGCTCAAGGTCATTGGCTTGGTGAAGTGTTTTACTAATTCCCAAAGGAATAATTGGGTAGTAAAGGAAGGAATTTCTGGATCCGTTCATCAATAAGATTCAAACAAGATAGAAACTCTCTGCGAGAAGTATGTTAAAAACCAGGTGCCGGGCACGTTCAGGTGTGCCAGGCTGCGGGTTTCCTGAGGGCTTCCGGACCAGCCTGCCGTCCTGACCCTGCGCTGCTTGTTTGCTCCCTGCTCTCGAGAGACCAAGGCCTGTGGGGTCCTGCGTGGAAGGAGGACACTGCATGTAGTCTAGCAGTGGTGCTTGGACTGCCCCCGGGGTGGAGCGCTAGCAGCTCTCGGGGCTGGTGCCACTGAAAAACCCCTTCTGCGGTGAAGGGCTCCGTTTTCATTGGTCACAGGCCCGTGTGGTGTCACTGGACTTTGCCGCTCTCTGAGCCGAGAGTCGTGTGCTGAGATTCTGGAACGTGTAACCTAGATCCTGTTTCTTTTCTCTCTTTCAGCCGTGTGGTCTTGCCGTGTTCAGTCCAGGAGGTAGGTCTCAGGTGTTCATGCTTATGTTCTAGTATCAGTCACTTTGTTATCCCCACAGTTCTGTAATCGTCCATGTTTTTATTCCAGTTTGTGTGACAAAATGAATTGGTGCGAGTTGCATTTGATCAACTGACAATGGATTTCTACTACACTGTCCTATTTAGAAGAGACTGAAGAATGTGGGTGTTCAGGAGGCAGGCAGTTAGCCCTGTGGCGAGGGTGCCACAGAGGACAGCCAAGGCCCGTGGAAGTGTGTCTGGGTTTGAGTCCTGGCCCCCAACTGTCAGGTAGTTGAGTACCTCTCAGCCCTGTTGGGACCCAGCTGGAGTTCCTGAGTGCACCCTGCCCCGCCCCAGCTGCTGCTGGTATCTGGGGAGTGGCCCTGGAGAGGACCTATATCTGTATGTCTCTTTGCCTTTGAAAACAAAAATGGACACTGGAGTTTAAACTCTGGTGCAGTCCAGCAGTTCTTTCTGCAGCTCGGATCAGTGAGGCTCCATCCTCCACTTCCGCACTTGCATGTTTCAATAGCTTGCTGCTTGGAGAAGGGAAGTGTTGGACACTGGAGCCTTTTGTCGTGGCTTTGAAGTACTTCTGCCCCCTGTAGTCATGAACTCTTGGCGGTTCATCCTGCTTGAGCCCGAGGAGATGACCCCACCGTGTTGGGCGCAGAACGCCTTCAACTGCCCAGAGGCTCGCGCTCCCAGAACCCTCCCTCGCCCCGGCCCCTGTGTGCCACCTGAAAAGGGCAGAAGGTTAAACATGCCCAACACGTTCATCTATTTAGCCTAATATAACATGACCTCTAGACTTCCCCAACAGCTGGTCTCATGACTGTGTGTGTGGTCATTGCCTGTGCCCCAGACGTGGACAGGCCAGCAGCCAGCCAGGAGAGGCTGTTATCTGGATCTGCACAGGACGTGGGCGCACAGCAGCCGTTCAGGGTGAGCGTCCTGCAGCGGAAGCTGTCTGTAGTATAGTTAAGAGTGAAAGCAGAAAGGGCTTCTGAGAAATCAGGATACGTGTAGCAACGTCTATGAAACTGCCCAGACCCCTCAGGAGCTTGAAAACAGCCCCCTTTGCTCAGCTTGCTGGCTCTCCTGGAGCTGACACTAGACAAGAAGCAGTGCTTTGGAAGTGCGACAAAACAAACTGGTAACCTCCAAAGTGACAGCTGACAGAAAGAAGACAAAAAAAAAAAAAAAAAAGGCAGCAGGAAAGCAGCTCTGGGCGAGCCGTGCCTGAGATGTCACTGTTCAAAGCCTGGAGGGGAGCCAGCCAACACAGCTCCTTCCTTGTGCAATGGATTGTTTGAACTTGAATGTGGAATTTGACATTTCTTTCGGTCAGATTTTTCTCTTCTTCTTTTTTTTTTTTTTTTTTTTTTAGCGTTGCAGTCTTTCTGAGTCTTGGTACAGTCCCCGCAGATGATGTCAGCTTTCTGTCGTTTTTAGATTAATAAGCGTGCCTGCTCTTTGTAAGCGGGTCTGCACAGAAGCTGAGGAAAGCCTAGTAGCCTATCACAAAAATATTAGTTCATTATTAACTTTTTTTTTTCGTGGTCTGCTTATTTCTGTTACTCTGTATTTCTGACAAAGACCGAGTTACCTTTTGATTTAGAGACATTTTAAATTGTGAAAAATAAGAGAATCGGCAGAGTACTTTCTGAAGGGCTTGAGGAGACTGTTACATCATGGGAAACCAAGAGAAGCCGAGCGCTCTGCAGGCAGCAGTCCCTACACGCACCTATTTTGGGAGCACCTAAGAAGTGTGCTTGCTCCCGGCTGCCACAACAGTTCCAAACTGAGTAAGATGTGTGTGTGAGAGTTTTTAAATTTACCTGCAAAGTGGCGCTGTATTCTCTTTAAAGATTTATTTGTTTTTATTTGAAAGGCAAATTTTATAGAGTGAGAAGGGAAGACATACAGGCCTTGCATCCACAGATTCACTCCCCAGATGGCCGCAGTGACCCGAGCTTCGCTAATCCGAAGCTGGGAGCCAGGAACCTTTTCTCAGTCTCCCTCATGGGTGCATGGGACCCAGAGACGTGGGCCCTGCTCTGTGGCTTCCCATGCTGGGTTGAGTGCAGCAGCCGGGACATGAACCTGCGTGGGATGGCAGCGTAGCAGGTGCAGGGTTAGTCACTCCACGGGCTCCCTTGGGAGCTTTTAAGAAATGAATTTGTAAACATAGTGTCCTGTATTTATTTTTTCTGTTAGCCAGCACTTTGGGGTTACAGGTTCTTGGGAAGGTAGATTTAATTGCCGTTATTATAATAGTAATATTATTATTTTGAAACATGTTTATAAAGAAGAAAAATGTGTTTTTGCCTGTATTCACGGGGAGAAAGAAGTCTGGCCAGATGCTATGAGATTGGAGATAGTGCTGTGGCTTGGCTCCGGGAAAAACAAGAACAGAATAAAACTTGCTTGTTACAGCGGTTAGCAGCTGCCTGTTGATGGAGAGCCATTGCCAGGTGTTGCTGCAGACCACGGAGAGTTATGGCTCCCTTTAAATGGAACAGAAACTCCAGCCGGCCGTGTCTTGCCTTTTTTGGTTATGCTTATGTGAGGATACTTCCAAAGTTCCTGGAAAGTGAAAATGAAAGCTAAGTTTATTTTGGTATAAGAAAATTTTAAAATCCATGCATACGAGTCTTGAAAAACATATCGTGGAAAGTTAATTTTATTTAAAAAAAAAAAACCCTGTGAATTAAACTTTTGAATTCCGTATTCTCATAGAATTTTTGAAATTCTCTTATATGTTTCTTATCCGTTAGAAGCAGTTTCTGTCTGCTGAAGGACCTTTTACTAGTTAGGCCTCGAAGCACTAAGTTTGGCTTCCAATTGGGTTAAGCTGCGAATCGGGCACATCACACTCAGGCCAGGAGCTGAGAACCCTGGAGCTGCCTGAGCCGCGGCTGGCTGAGATTGCTGGTCGTGGAATTCTTTGTTGCTACCTATTGAACTGCTCCTCTTTGTTAATAAATACAGCAATCTGATCGGTCAGCCTCAGTTGACAAAATGACAGTTATATTCCTACCACACCTTCCTCCGAATTGAATGGGATTAAATGAGATATAGTAAATGTGAAAATGTTTTTTTGAAAGTCAGACTGGGGCCCGGTGCAATGGCCTAGCGGCAAAAGTCCTCACCTTGAACGCACCGGGATCCCATATGGGCGCCGGTTCTAGTACCGGCAGCCCCGCTTCCCATCTAGCTCCCTGCTTGTATCCTGGGAAAGCAGTTGAGGACAGCCCAAGGCCTTGGGACTCTGCACTTGTGTGGGAGACCTGAAGGAAGTTCCTGGCTTCGAATGGGCGCAGCTCTGTTCATTGTAGCCACTTGGGGGGAGTGAATTATTGGACAGAAGATCTTCCTCTCTGTCTCTCTTCCTCTCTGTATATCTGACTTTGCAATAAAAAATAAATAAATCTTAAAAAAAAAAAGTCAGACTAAGCGTCAAGACATTTCTTGAAAAATGAATAGTATATATATTTTCCAAGCACTGCGATATTTGTAACAAAGCTTTTTTGAAGACTAGAAACCCTGTCTTCCTAAATTTGTTAATTTTTTTCCGGATCTCGAATATGAAGACTTGGCACAGGAGGCTCCTGCAGTCGCTCCCCACCTGCTGAGCTTGTGTGCTTTTGCTATTTCAGTATCAGGTTGGACAGCTTTACTCTGTGGCAGAAGCTAGCAAGAATGAGACTGGCGGTGGAGAAGGAATTGAAGTGTTAAAGAATGAACCGTACGAGAAAGATGGTGAAAAGGGGCAGTACACCCACAAAATTTACCACCTGAAGAGGTAAGTGGGGTGTTCACGCTGGGTGTGTGGTCATATAATAAATAGAGTCTAACTCCCCACCTTGCTTGGGAAGCATGTAACTCTCGCAGCTGGTAACATACTGAAGGACATTTTTTATTTCACTACGATGTGTTGGATATCAACTTTTTGAGAGAGCTCCTTTAAGTATTAATTGCTTAACCATTTTAGAAGTAGTATATCAGCTTACAACAAAAATTCAGAACAGCAAAGACTGAAATGAAAACTTGGTCTCCCCCCTTGCCATCCAGTACCTGTAGCCACAGAGAACGACTCAAGACTTCCAGACGATTTCCTGTATGTATTCAAAGAAATTTAAAACAAAGAGTCCCAGGAGTAGCGCTAGTGCTGTGTGTGTTTTCTGCGTGTGGATGGGCTCCCGTTGCGCATCTGGATCTGCAGTTTCTCGTGCGACACTGTGTTACTAGCCTCCTGATACCGTAGGAGTCCTTTCACAGGGCGTGAAATGTCTTGGTACTCCGCGGTGTAGTTCACGTGACCACCGCCTGAATGAGAAGTCTTTCTGAAGGATTTGGATGTTTGTCCGTTACGTGTGTCTCTGAACACAGAGAGGTGGCTTTGCTGGCTCAAGGAACCATTTCTGGGAGGACGTGCTCCTGGTGAGATTTGCAGTTACTGCTGAACTGTCCTCCAGAAGTCTGATAGCATTCATTTTCCCCCCTTTCTCTTTGTAATTTCTGCCAGTTTCTTAGAAAATAGTCTGAAGTTTAAATTCATACTTATTTGTGCCATCGAATGTCTTTTCATGTTAATTGATCATTTGAATTCCTTCTGGACTTGACTGTTCCACTGTTCCAGTTCTTTGTTCATTGTTCACCTGCTCCCCCCATCGGGTTATCAGAATTCTTTTGTACATTCTCCTAACTTTAACAGCCAATCTCTATTTCTGACTTCAATATTTTAAAGTAGAGTATGTATGCCAGTAGTTATCTAAGACCATTAATAGCTTGCTTGCTTGCTTGATTTCAAGTTTATTAATCTGAAAGAGTGACAGAGAGGGAAGGCTCTGTCCACTGGTGGTTCCTTGGCAGGACGCTGGGTGGCAAGCAGAGGCAGGCGTAGGTGTCCATGGCAGCTGTCAGTGACTCTGATACTCCATTATATCAGTAGTCTCCCCAAATTAAAAGAAGAGGCAATCTCTCATCTTTCTGTTTCCTTTATTCAATTCATAATGAAATTAATCATACTGCTTTAGAATTCACGTTTTATAAGGTAAATTTTACTGCCTGGTTTAGAGAAATGTAACAATGAAATATTAAGTCGTCATCTTATAGAACTCAGATTTTTATTGGCTTTCAGAACGCAGCTTTTTAAATTTTTCCTTCTGTTATAGATTTGACTTGAAAAGCACGACAGTAACTATCCTATCAGATTTCTTGTCGTTTGTCAGCACTTGAACAGTCAGCCCTCTGTGTCTGTGGCACTCAGATGGGAACATTGGAGGGTAGTAGCTCCATCTGTCCGGGATGCGTGCAGAGCTTGTTCTGCCGTCTCCCCTCAACAGTCAGGTGTAGCGTCAGAGTGACAGCACTTACACTCTCTTGGAATTCTGAGTTTTCCAGAGATGACTTAAAGTGTATGGGAGGATGTGTGTGGTTTCCATGCTATTCTAGGTAAGGAAGTTCAACTTTGAATTTTGGTATTCTCAAGCCCTAGAACTAACACTTCTCAGACAGGATGTGATAGATGGTTCAATATCCAAAAATTAAAAAAAAAAAAAGTGTCCCTAGACAGAAAAAAATTGGCATTTTGGGTGGTGCAGTCTATATCATTAATTTAGTTACTTGAAAGGCAGGATTATAGGGAATGGGGAGATCATGGGAGAAACCTTCCACCTGCTGGTCACTCCCCCGATGGCTGCAGCCAGCCCAGAACAAGAGCCCTGGATCTGCCGTGTGGATGACCAGGACCCAGGCCCTTCGGGTGTCGTCTGCTTGCCCTGACACGTTAACAGGGAGCTGGACGGACAGGAAGCGGCACCCGTGTGGGCCTCAGGTCTCGCTGGGCCACAGCCCTGACCCCTGCAGGTTAGCCTTATCTTGGCCGGTGGTAGGACACGCGTGGCAGTGTGTGCTGCCAGGTGAATCACTACCCAGCATGAGAATCTGATCCCTCTGCAGGGAGGTGGGACCTACGATGGCTCGGAAATGGTGTTTAACATAGTTTTTCTTTCTCGTAAAAAGGAAAATCCAGAGAGTGAAAGGATTCTGAGCCATTTTTCCGTTTTTGTTTTTGTTTTTGTTTTTGTTTTTTATGTTGCAGCCTTTTCCTCAGTGGTGCCAGTTCACCTTGCTGAAGCAGAAGGTGTTAGAGCCCGGGGACATGGCCTGGTTGCTGCTGTGTGTTTGCTGCTGCAGTGCTGCTATCTTAGTGAGGCTGTGCACGCTGCCACCGCATGCCAACGCTGAGAGTATAAGTCTGGCTCTCAGGCCAGCCACGTGTTACTGTACATTTGAGATGCCTGGAATGCTGGGATAGGTGTCAGCCAATGTAACTGAAGCACTGGAATTCCGTAGCCAGTGTGCTTCCCGTTTTATCCGAGTATTTCTTGGCAAGCTATATGTACTTAGCCTCAATCAGACGGCTGAGAAATCATCAAAAGCTAATGACTCATTGCAGGTGACATTCTAGTGTCTGAGTTCCGTAGATGTCACCTAAGAAATCTTGGAAAGCAGTGAGGCTCCTGGCTCACTGTGTACTGCTACACGGGAGCTCGTGTTTCAGACTCTGGCTGCTTACTGGGTTCCGGTGAAAGCTGGGGGTGGGTGCGTGTTCACTCCCGCAGCAGGAAAACGGGCCGCTGCTGTCTGGAAAAGGCATTCTGCCCAAGCCAGAACCTGCCCTGTCCACCTCTTTGCTCTGCTTTTGCCGAGCTCTGTAGGAGCCACGGAATATTTTCTATCTCTTGAAGGCAACTCCACAGGAAGTCAGAAAATTTCTTCCCAAATGATGTGTTTCGCTATATCTTATTTTCTCACAGTTCTTTGAAGTCTCCTTTCAAAATAAAGCTACTCAGGTTTATCCACGTATTCCCATCTGTAGTCCCATCCAGGACAGGAGCCTGTGGCCGCCAGCAAGCCCCTGCTGTTCAGTGCCCTGGAAGCTCTGCTCAGCTCCGCCTACCCATTATTTGGGGTGTGAACATCTCCTGTCTGTCTCTCTGAACACAGCCCTGGAACGCTCCTGGGCAGACGTGGTCTTGGCTCCATTAGATCCCGTTGGTTCCTCTGCACTAGACTCCCCGCTGCTGCTGCTCATCTGCACACCTCAGCGTGTCTGTCCTGAGCCTGATTGCTAGAAAGTGACAGTGTGGGAGGAAGGCACTTGCCATGCAGAGAATTTCCCCCTTGTTGCTGAGAAAGACCTGGGGCTCGGCTGAGAGCCCGCCTCCAACGCCCGTGCCTGCTCTCCGCTCGCCTTCCCTTGGGGCGTGACAGCTGTATTCTGTGTTTTCCTCTTAACAACACTGGGCCTTCACCAGCTTCAGTCAGTCCAGGGTGATGGAGAGTTTGTAGAGTTTTGCCAACTGCAGGACAACTTCATTTCCTAAGATTGAAACAGCAGGGAGTTTATTGAAATCCCATCTGTTTTCTGGCTGGCATTCTGGTATAGCCTGCAGCACCTGCTTCCCCAGTGGATGCCAGTTCGAGCCCCTGACAGAGCACCCCCTTGAGGACCCAGCAGACCAGCAACTCTGCCAAGGCGACATACTGTTCTTTTGAATCTTTATTGGTCAAGGTGTGAGTTCACTTGAGGAAGAAAAACAGTCATTTGCCAGAAATATAAGTTGTTTACATCACCTGAGAATGCAAAAATTATTCATACATGCTTGATCTCGGAACATCTTAGACAAGTAAGAAGTTAGCCTTGCTAACTAGTAAGTAAATACAGTCAGAATTAAACACTTAGAAGATGTCGCTCTGTCCTTGGCATGGTTTAGTCTTGTGTTTTGTACAGAACTTTCTGAATCGGGAGTGATCCTACCCAGGCCATCATCATGTCCTCTTTATGTCTCATGTTTTATTACTGCTCTTTTCCTAAGTGAACGTGTTCTCTGTTTTTCACAGTTTTCAATACTTCACAGTCTGAGATCTCCCAGAAGCTGCTCACTTGGTATCCCATTATTGGCACTCAGCTTTTTTTTTTTTCTTTTCTTTTCTTTTTAATTCTGACCACCTGAAATCAATTCATGTATTGCACTTGCTGCTAGCACGTTTCTTTCGTTTTGTTTTTTTTTTTTTTTTTAATATTTATTTACTTTTATTGGAGAGTCAGATATTCCATCCATTGATTGACTCGTCAGCTGCAGTGGCCAGAACTGAGCTGATCTTCCGGGTCTCCCACGCGGGTGCAGGGTCCCAAGGCTCTGGGCCGTCCCTGACTGCTTTCCCAGGCCACAAGCAGGGAGCTGGATGGGAAGTGGAGCTGCTGGGATTAGAACCGGTGCCCATATGGGATCCCGATGTGCAAGTGAGGACGTTAGCTGCCTGGGCATCGCACGGGGCCCTGGAAAGCTGTGTTGTGTCCTCCCTGCTCTCATGCATCTCCATCACTGCCACGCTAATCCTTGACCTTCAGTAGCTCTGTTCAACTTTTCCTGTCACCTCTTTAACAAAATTCATGATAAAATCCTTTTAAAATACACATTTAGCAATATTTTTTTTACTGGATTTACGCAGTTACGCGACTGTTATCATCTAATCTCAGAACAGTGAACTTTTTCCTTCCTGTTTTTCATTTTATTTGAAAGGCAGATAGAGAAAGACCATCAGTCTGCTGGTTCGCTCCCTATAGGCCAGCTGGACTTTTTGGACCAGGCCAAAGCCTGGAGCTCAGAACTCTGATGGCTTCCTGCAGTCAGTGGAGAGGCCTTGAGTCAACCCTGTGCCCCCTGGATACCTCTGGCGAGAGGCCGGGCCCAAGCCCAGACACTCAGGCCCGCAGTGCGGCGTCACACAGGGTCTCTTCAAGCACCTGCCTTGGGCGTTCCTGATACCCCAAGCATTTCCTTCCTCTTGTCCCTCCCCTCGGTTCCTGGCGACCTCTGATTAACTTCCTGTCCCTAAAGATGTGCTTATTTTTGGACATTTTAGAGAAAATGGAATCACATGGAGAGGTGTTTAAACAGTGCATGGAAAGCACCAAGTTTGAAAAATTACACGTGGATTATAGAATGTTTTCTGTCAGTACGGCCTTAATGACCACGTCTGTTTTCTGTGGACATTGAAGAGCCTTGACACACGTGGTGTCGTAGGTTCATCCATGTCACCAGCCTGGTGAGCACCGCTTCATCTTTACTGTGGAACAACCCGCATGGCACAGGAATACCGCGGCTGTTCCCTTGGCTCAGTTGTCCATCTGAGTTGTTTCTGCTTTGGCCTACGGCGTTTTCAGTTCTGGGTGCACGCGTACTGTACGAGGAAGGGCTGGGCCACAGCAGAGCTCTTCAGGAGGAACTTCCCAGACTTGCTCAGAGTGGCTGAAGCCTCACTAGCCCCGCCTGAAGACTGCAGTGTCTCCACATCCTCGCCGACACATTTTATCTTTATTACAGAGATCCTACTGTGTGTGAAATGGTGTTTCGCGGTGATTTTAATTTTCATTTTCCGTATGGTAATGATACTGAGCATGTTTCTGTATCCATTTTGGCCCTGTTACTATATCTTTGTAGACGAATCTATTCAGATCTTTAATCTATTTTTTAATTGAATCGTCTTCACTGTTGAGTTATAGGAGGTTTTTCTGTGTGTCTCTGATACTAGTTCCTTATCAGCCGCCAGATGGTTTGCAAGTTTTTCCTCCCCCTTGTGTGAATCGCCTTCACTTTCTTCACAGTGTCTCTGGAAACTTTAATTTAGATGAGGTTCGGTTTGTCTGTTTCCTTCTTTGGTTTATAACTTCAGGGTCATACCTAAGAAATCATTGCCCAGTTCAAGATTCAAGAGATCTTTTTCTCTTCTAACAATCTTTTGGTTCTTAGATTTAGTTCTTTATTTTAAATTAATTTGCCACCATCATTCCTGTCCACTCCCAAGTAATGAAGGGTGGTCTTAAACTGTATGATTCCCTCTCGAGAATACCTTCTGGGTGCGTGTTTGTGCTGGTTCACTCCCCACATGCGCACAGCAGCCAGAGCTGAGCCGTTCTGAAGCCAGGAACAACTTAGGGGTGTAGGGGCCCAAGGACTTGGGCCGTCCTCTGTTGCTTTCCCAGCTTTCCCAAGCCATAAGCAGGGAGCTGGATCAGACATGCCATAGCCGGGACATGAATAGGCGCACATACAGGATGCTGGTGCTGCAATCAGAAGCTAAGCCTACTACAACAAGGCGCCAGACCCTGCCTGTCCCTGTGGCCCAGGAGCCCAGTGCCGGGATACAAATGAAAAGACGTTCCTCGTTCTTACCTTTGGGCTTGCCCAGCCCTGACTGCTGTGGAGGTCCTTGGCATCACCTTCCCATGCCTGTACTATCTAACATAGAGGTGGTGGCCGACACTGGGTCTGGACAGCTGAGGTGGCTTTCTGAGCCCTGTTGCTTTGGTTGGGGCTTAAACATTTGCTCATGAGCAGCTGTGATGTGCATCTGTGCTTGAAGGTGGGGACCTGGCTTTGACCTGTAGTTATTTAACCACTTAAAGCCTGGTTCTAAGAGGGGATGACGTCACATGTACCTCATGGAGTTGATGGAAGATGTAAATGGGAAACGGCCTGTGCACATACCAGGTCTATTGTCAACTTGTGATTGACAAACAGCAGCTCCCGTTCTGCTGAGTGCTCACTGTGGTACGCAGTGTGCTGGGCATGTCACTGCCTGGCTCACTCCTGTGTGATCCTGCAGATTAGGAGAGTGAGAAAGTCCAGATAATGCCCACTAGCGTGCCCAGCATTGTGCAGCTTCCAAGTGCTGATGTTGGGATTTGAGTCCAGTGCACACAAAACCCCTGGGCCTGTAGACACTAAGCTCTGTACAGTAAAGCTGGTCACACCAATGCGTTCCTTGAAGGCTCATCCTCCACTAGTCTGTCACTGAGCGGTGTTTCTAGTTTGAGAGGTGTCTGTGGGTGCCCTGTGCCCACTGTCTGGTCACCGAGCAGTGTTTCTAGTGTGAGGTGTGTGAGTGCCCTGTGCCCACTGTCTGGTCACCGAGCAGTGTTTCCAGTGTGTGTGAGGTGTGTGGGTGCCCTGTGCCCACTGTCTGGTCACCGAGCAGTGTTTCCTGTGTGTGTGAGGTCTCTGTGGGTGCCCTGTGCCCACTCTCTGTGGAGGTGGTTCCTGAGTTCGCTCCGGGTTTCCCGGTGTGCGTCTCAAGCCACTGTTAGCAGTCATCTGACGCCTACAACAGTTTAGACTTGCTTATACTTCAGTTTCTCATTTTCTCATGTGTGTTTCACATTGTCAGCATTCGTTAGTCTCTTCTATAATGTGTTTTAAGCTTTTCTCGGGAAGCCCTTTTTTCTGGAGGAGAACTAGAGGACGCAGTCCTAGCTGCTCTCAGGATGCCCATGTTGTGTTGTGAGTCGAGCGCTGTCAGCACTCCTTGGATTTCACGTCAGGGGACAGAGCAGAGGCTGCTTGGAAAGGGAATTGTTTCTGATAAACATCAGAGCTTCTCTCTACGGTTAGAGATTGTGAGTCAGTGCGTGGTTTTCACCTACGTTCTCTCCTTGGTTCCTGTGGGATTGGAGTACAGCCTTGATGATAGCCTGAGAAATAGCATCAGGTTCAGAGCGTGAAGATAAATCCTGCTCCTCTTGCAGCAAAGTTCCTGCCTTCGTGAGGATGATTGCTCCCGAGGGTTCCTTGGTGTTTCACGAAAAGGCCTGGAACGCCTACCCCTACTGTAGAACAAGTAAGCCTGGGGCCCTGTGACCACTGCTCCCCGGGCCCCGCGCGGGAGGACCGGGCTGCCCGAGCCGAGGTCCTGTGGAGGGAGGCCTCGCGCAGTCTCCGTCACTGTGTGTGCGATGGGAGGGGTGGGCTGCATTGGGTACTGCCAGCTGGGTTCCCTGTCCCTGCTGGCCGCACTCCAGGGGGTGAGCAGGGGACTGCAGGGATGTTTTTGTTTTGTTTTTTAATATTCTTTTTTTTTGAAAAGCAGAGTTAAATCCTTCCATCTGCTGGTTCACTCGCTGAATGCCCACAGAACTGTGCCCATGCAAAGCCAGCAGCTTCCTCAGAGTCTCCCATGGATTTGGGGCCCTTTTCCACTACTCTCCCAGGCACATTAGCAGGGAGTGGATCGAAAGTGGGGCAGCTAAGACGCCAACTAGTGCCCATGTGGGGTGCCAGTGCCCAGTACAGTAACCTTCAAGAAGGGTGCCCACACTCCGAGGGGTCTTTCAGTGTGTTTTATTCTCACAGCCATGTAATGTGACTGGCTGTTGAAATAACGTCCTGCCCTTGGCTGAGTGAATCTCAGAAGTAAATGGTTTGCCTATGGACAGTGTTTTTGCATTATTGAAAAGTTCTTCAGTTTTTATTTGTACTGTATGAGAAAACTGTTATGCAGATACAGGTTCTAACGGTTCTGTGTTTTCAGAAAATTTAGTTCTTGTGATGTTAAATATTGGCACAGATTTCATTGACTGTAATTAATGTGTTGAACTCTTTCCTTTTATTGCTTGCCTGTTCGCTGTGCTGTGCTTCAGTTGTAACGGTGAGTAAAACTGTAAAACGTTGCATTTTTTTGTTTGTTTGTTTGTTTGTTTGTTTTTGTAACTGAAGCTGCACTACCCTGTGTGACTGCTCCCCCTGTTGGCCAAGCAGCCCACACACCCGCCCACACACTGCAGTGTGAATGGGCTATTATTGCTAGTGCTCTCTCAGAATCTCCTTAGTGATTGCATTTTGATCTGCAACTTTGTTTGAATGTCAGAGTTGCTCACCAGCCTCGTAACTTCTTCATTAGCCCTGTGTGCTGCATGACACGTTCTGGTTGCTTGAGTTGTTTAAAGGCCTGTAGTGTCTGGTGTACCTGATAAGCCTGTAAGAACCAGTAGCTCGTGAGTGTCTGTGCTCAGAGTACGAGTGTGTATGGCGGTGTGTGCACACGCGAGTGCTGGGAAAGCTTTCACGGGCGTGAGCCACAGAGAGCCGAAAGCTGACTGTCGTCCTGTTGTGTTTTCCGCAGAATGAATATATGAAAGATGACTTCTTCATTAAAATTGAAACATGGCACAAACCAGACTTGGGAACATTAGAAAATGTAAGTTTGAACGGTACTTTTGATGCAGGCAGCCCTGGAAATAGGATTGCCGTCTGCAGCCCACTGTGTCTTCAGCAGAATGAGCGGGCAGCGGGGGAGCCGAGGCCAGGAGCAGCTCGGCGCTCAGATGGACCCTGGTGGAATTGCTGTGTTTTTCTTTTTTTTCTGGAATATGGCAGCCTGGAGACACAGTCCACAGATAACCCCAGTCCAGTTGCAGGACTTGTTGGCAGGTCGTCTTCCTCTGTGCGTTTGCCAGAGCTGCTGTACGGGGCAGGTCGATGGCTGTGCTGCCCTCCACCTGCTTGCTGGGGCATGGGTTGGTGTCCGGGAACTGGCGCAGAGGCGTGGGAGGAAGGACTTGGCATAACTCACACGGATGCTATAGGCTCCTCACTTGGCTGCTTGTGACGGGAGGGAAGGCCTGGGGGGCATCTGGCATTTTTTTCCCCTCTTGGCCCTTAGTTCTCAGGGGTGGGACCCCTGGAGTAGAGGCAGCAGCACCCGCTGACCTGCTGCAGAAGCAGAGGCCAGGGAGCTGCCGGCTCGGGCGCCTGGCCCGGAGCCCTGCTTGCTGCTGCGTCCTGCCGTTTGGCGACTGCTCTTCCAGTTGTGTGATGTGGCTGTCACAGGAGGAAGAAATTAATGATGGTGGTCACGTCCATTCTTAATCTTCTATTACCATGTCATTACATTATTGATGTCAAAGAACAGAATTTTGGAATTTTAATTTAGTATTCAGTTTCCTGTCAAGTGATCATTTGACATGTCATGTTGTTTTTTCATAGTGGCTGAAGTTTAGGGTCTAAATGACACGATCTGATACGATTTAATCTGCTATTTTCAGCTTTCAGATGGATGTGTCTTCTGGCAGTTTTTAAACAAGCCTTAATTAGTTCGTAGACAGAATTTCAGAAATAAATGATTGAATAACATGAAGAGTAGAGGAGTTGACATCACACTGAAATTGAATAGCTTTAGGATAATTGGACTCAGAAGGCGTTTTCAACCGTAGAGTGCGGTTCTTAAAATCTGTGTTTTAGGGTTTATAGAACTTCGGGGGTTGCAGGAACTTCATGTATCATTTGCATTAAACACAGGTCATGCCCATTTTGTTTGTATAAATCATCTGTAAGAACTTACAAAAATACATTTTTACAACAAATTTGTTTGGCATTGTCTATACACACATACACATTCAATGTTTCAAGTTATAAGGAATAATAAAGGATTTCTAGGCGTAAGATTTTAGACACCTAACAATTGCAGCAATACTTTGGATTTTTTTTTAAATTGTATTTATTTTTATTTGAAAGATAGATTTACAGAAAGACCTCTGAGAGAGATGTTACATCTACTGTTTCACCCCCAGGTGGCCTCGGTGGCCGACGTTGAACTGATCTGAAGCCACAAGCCTGGAACTTTTTCCAGATTTCTTGTGTGGGTATAGGAACTCATAAGTGTGGGTCCATCTTCTGCTGCTTTTCATGGGCCAGTAGCAGAGGCCTAGATCAGAAGCAGAGGAGCTGGGACATGAACCATCAGCCATGTGGGGTACCAGCACTGACAGGTAGATTATTAGCCTGTTGAGCCACCATGCTGGCTGCAGTATTTTGAATTTTTAAATTCTCCATATTGTGCTGAGAAACCCCCAAGATTACATGAGAGGTCATCAGACAGTTCATGGTAGGGCCTAGGACAAAGGTTCAGAGGCTAAATACTCACTTTGCAAGTGCGGGGATCTGCTGGTGTGTGTCCCAGCTGCACCACTTCCCATCCAGCTCCCTGCTTGAGGCCTGGAAAAGCAGTGCAGGACGGCCCAAAGCATTGGCGCCCTGTACCCGCATGGAAGACACATAAGAAGCTCCTGTCTCCTGGCTTCAAATTGGCTCAGCTTCGGTTGGTTTGGATAGTGAGACATTGGACAGAAGATCTTTTCTGTCTCTCCTTCTCTCTGTAAGTTATGCTCCTGAGTGATACTTCCTTTCAATTACATTATTCCATGAGCTTTAGAAGTACGTGTGTGTGTGTGTGTGTATACACAGCCATAAAACCCGTAAGAATAACCTACAGTTGTTTTATTTTGCTTTGTCACTTAATAGGTACATGGTTTAGATCCAAACACATGGAAAACGGTTGAAATTGTCCACATAGATATTGCAGACCGAAGTCAAGTTGAACCAGCAGTAAGTATCTGTCACCGCTGTTCTCTGTAAAGCGTCACTTCCCTCTGTGCAGTCTGCTCTTGCACACCAGGGTGAGGGCGCACCTCTCCAGCTCCGTGTTGCAGAAACTCCAGAGAGAAGGTGACCTGTCCTGAGGGCAAGTTTTGCGTTTGGTACAAGCGCTGCTTCGGTCTAAGAATTACCAGTAGACATGCAGTGCAGTTATGCGTCTTCACTGGGAGGGGGAGTACGTTCTTTATAAATTTTCCCTTGATCTTTAAATAATGGATCTTTTCTAAGCCATATTCCACCGATGAGAGCCTTAGCTCCATCTGGACATCTGTATATAAACTAAATTTTGTTGTGCTGTGATCAGAATTACTTCCACTTCCTGAGTATTTCCACCTTTGAAATTACATGGACTTTTTTTATCCTCAGAAATGAGCACATTTTGTCTCAAAACAGCACACATGGGAATGCCACATTGTCATTGCTCTCGCTGCCTTCCAGCCGTGATGTTCCCTGGCTGTGTGTCCTGTATCCCAGGTGCTGGGACCCAGGCTTCCACGTCTCACGGGCTTGTCAGTCTTTGGAGTACCTGGCCGAGTGTCCCTCCCCTGCAGTCCACAGGGGCATCGTTTCTCCTGATGCTGCGGGTGCTGGCTTTGTGGGATGAGGAGGCTTCACCTGTGTGTGAGTGATGGGGAGATACAGCTAGGAGTAGTGAGCCTGTGTGACCACAAGAGCAGGTGTGGCCAGGCATTAAAGCGCCGTGGTGTTTGAAAACAGTGTGCTGGGCAGCTGAGCCCATCCTGCTCGTGAGTTGCAAGTCCCTGCTGTGGCCCAGCAAGAGGACAAGGCACCTTTGATTTCTTTTTTTCCCTTGGGGTGGAAAAGCAGTGCTTTGTTCCTGCCCGCAGGTGCAAATCTGCGCCGAGGCAGTGTGGGTGGGCACAGGTGTGGGTGGACAGAACCAGATAAGCAAGACAGGTGCTGAAGGCCCTGAGAGCCCTCGTTCTCAGTCCCTTGCCCACCAGCACAGCCACAGGGGCAGGAGAAGGCGCTGCTGGCCTCCGGAAGACAGCTCTGCATCTGCCCAAGTTGGGTGGGCTGAAGGTGTGGGGGTTGATGAGGTTTGGGGTGCACTCGGCCCAGATGACGCCACACAGTCTTTGTCAAGAAAATAGCCAGGCTTCAGATTCTAGGGCTCTGCTGTGCACGTGTGGCTTGGCTTCCCAGAACTCCTGAAAATTCACTGTAGAATTTGTTGAATTCACAGATTGTTTTTTTCACTGATAAAATGCACAGAACACAATTTTCCGTGTGCAGTTGAGTGGCACGGCACGCCTTGCAGGTGTGGCCGCATCGTCACGCTCTGGCTCTGGAACTTGGCTGTCAACCAGAGGAAACCTTGTACCCGTGCTCAGGCACGCTCACCGCTCGCTCTCTTCCCCCAGCTTTTTGCAGCCGCTGATCTGTATTCTGTCTCTGAGTTTGCCGTCTTAATGGAATGCTGCAGTGCACAGCCTGCCGTGTCCGCTGTCTGCTTTGGTTGACCTGATGGTTTCAGAGTTTGTCCATACCGTAACATGTGTCACTGCTCTGTTCCTTTTTGTGGCCGAGTAGTCGTCCACTGTATGGGTGACTGTGTTCTCACTGCTGTCGGCAGTGCCGCCAGTGTTGCTGTGGAAGTGGCCCTTGGTCTGTGCTCCTCGCTGTGACGCGCGATGGAAGGACTGAGCGCACTGCGACGTTGGGGCTGTGATCCACGGAGAGGAGGGGCGCTCCGGGCTGGTGTTGAGGGCCGAGCGGGAGGCTCTGGCCCAGCCCTCGTTCCAGGGAGCAGCTAGCCATGAGGCCTGTTCTGTCTGGCGTGTGTCCCTCAGGATGAGTGTCCGTGACAGACACCAGGGAGCCTCTCTGTCCCTGCTGCATCCCTGCTCTCACTGGGTCCTGTCCTTGACGATTGTAGGCCTGCATGTTGGGAAAAGGAAGGAAGGAATCGGAGTGCTTGTGTACTTGTAAAAGGACAGTTCCCGCTGGAGTCGACAGTCTCCCCTGCCCCTCGAGGCTTCCATTCCGAGTGGGCCAGACACAGCCCGGGGAGTCGGCGAGGGTCTTAGGCTGGTGCGTGATCAATGCACAGGATTTCAAAGAGCACAGCTGGGATAGCAAGTTCAGAAAGGCAGGAGGGATGCTGAGGTGTTTGATGGGTGGCACAGGCCCCACCCTCAGTGCCCCAGTACACACATACATAAATCCTCTTGGGCCCCTCACACAGGAACTGGCCCTCACAGTCTTTGTGTCGGTCACCCCTACTGCCCTCTAAGGGCGCCCCTTAAGTGGAGGAGTGGAGGCAAGCCCAATAGAGGTACTGGGCAGTGCTGAGATGGGATAGTTCTTGTTGCTGAAGGGGGTAAAGCCATCCAGGCTGTCTGGCTCCTGCTGGCTGTCAGCCTAAGAGTTTGACTCCGTGGGTGAGGGTGCAGCGAGCAGGTGTGGGCTGAAGAGCTCCCCGTGTCTTGCCCAGCACAGTTGTCTTAAGAGATTTCTTGTGAACTTAGAGTTCTGTAAGGAGAGAAAGTTTGGGTTCAGGCTGATATCCTTGTTCCACAAGTAAAGAAACCGAAGGCCGGGTAAGCCTGTTTTCTCAAGATCACTTAACTGGTGCCAGCATGGAAGCTCTAGCTCCCGGTCCAGTGCTGTGCCCGCTGGCTCGCTCTCCCCCAGCGGAAGGCCTGCCTCGCCAGTCACTGGCAGCTGCGGCTTGAGCCTGCCCGCCGGGTTCTGCCCTGCTCGCCGTGACCTGGGGTGCTGCTCGGCTCCCCACCTCCTGCCTCTGCCCAAAGCCCGAGTGTCCCTCCGGATCTAGGTTGATCTCACTTCCTGCAGGGCAGTGTGGCATGAGCCTGGTGTGCCTGAAGAGATGAAACTACCCAAGTGAATCGAGTGTGTGCCATGCTGGAATACGAGGTTAGCTTGATGTCAGTTTGATAACACCTCAGTTGGTAAGAGGTGCTGAAACAGGCCCTCGCGTTCGTTGCCTGGGGGAGTTTAATGTGGGTGGAACTCATCCCACGGAGTTGTGACTCTGTTCCTTTCGACCTGACAAAATTCTGTTTCTAGGATTGACTCAACTCAGTGTGTGGTGACAAGTGTACAAGCCCAAAGATGGGAAATGGCCTGATGTGTGGAAGTTTCTCCAGGTGTCGGGGACCGATACATCCCTAGGATGAAGTTCGGCACAGTTGTTAGATATGCAGAGAACTCTGTTCAGGATAAGCTGGGGTGTCCTGTCCTCCCAGCTATGTCTGTCTCCGGTTGCTGTGTAACACACCACAAGCCTGGTAGTCTGGGAATGTCAGCCCATCTCCTTTGCCATAGCTTGTTGCTTGGAATTAAGTCCGTTCCACTTGTACTTAAGAGTGTGGTGTCTGGACCTGCCGTCCCCCAGCATCGGCTTACGGGCTTGACAACTTGGAATGGGAGGTTAGTAACTGGCAGAGCAGAGGTGGGTGGGGCTGTGCCTGGAGCCTGGTCTCCTGGCACACCTCAGGGAGGTGGGGTGGGGATGAAGAATGGGGGCAGAGCCCTGTGTCCCGGTGACCCTCGTCGGCCTTGTCCCTGGCTCACGGGCTGGATGATGGGTGAGGAGGGTCTCGTGGTCAGGTCTGAGCCCTGTCCCGCCTATGCAGCCACCTGTAGGCTCCTGCACACTTGAGCTGGGACGCCATCTCAAGCAGGCCCCTGGCTGTGCTGGGGTCTGTGACGAGGGTCTGCCTGCCTTTCCTGCAGGGCTCCTGTGTCTGATGGTGACATCTTAGGAGCTGGGGCTGGTGACCTGTGCACTTAGGAATATAACAGGGTGAGTAGGTGGCTGTGCCAGTGACCTTGGCGATGCGCAGCTGCGACAGCTCCACTTTCAGGTCATCCAGCTGCTTCAGCAGCTCCTGCTCCTTCTTGCCGTGGAGGTCCCGAGCCTTGATCTTGGCCATGACTGACTCCGCCGCCGCCGCTGCTTCAAGGCAAAGAGCTGATCTGGTTTTTCTTGAGTGAGTCAATTGCCTTTTTAAATGGCTGCATTTTCTTTATCTTATTTGCTTTGAAAAATTTTTTAAAATTTGAATAAAATTGAAAAGTATTTAAAAATTAGTAATTTTGATGAGTAGTCAAGTTTTGTAAGAATCAGGACTAATGTCCTAGCACCATGAAGCTTGAGTCTTGTAACTCCACCTGGTGGTCACGTTTTGTCACTGCAGGTGGTTTTAAAGGAGTGGCAGTTACTTGTATGGTTTAATTGAGCTTGGCTGTGGTGTGGCTTCTATATTGATTGTTGTAGATTTGCTAGTTTGGGGTGTCTGTGTGAAATGTACCCTGCAGTATGTAGAGGAGTTTAACTGAGTGGACACTTTATCACATTTACATGACTCAAGGGTGGTGTGACCGCCGTAACTCCAGAAACAAGGCTTGTTATAGAAGTCCGTCGGGATCTCGGAAGATGGAGATCTCTTTGTGGAGATGGTACATACATACATAGAGAAGTGGTTTGTCAGGAGTGTCGTTGGTTATCTAGGGGGCTTGGTTCTTGGTCATTTTCTGTTGGCCTGCCTTGGCCTGCACACTGCACTGTCTGGGATTTCTGCATTACACTGTATCCACCATACCAGAGCAGCTGTGTGGAGGAGAGAGGTGGTGTTGCTGAGATCTCACGGGAACAGGCAGCTGCTTCTCCCGGGGCTCCAGCTAGGCCCTCCCCCCACCCTAGGGCCGCTCCCCAGCAGCCTTCCCCACCCTGCCCGTCTGTGCTGTCCCCAAGACCCTGACATGGAGTGGGCTTAGCAGTAAAGGTTTGAGATGAAAAAGAACCTTTTCTTTTTCTCAGGTGATAGAGGAGAGCCCGGCGGTCTGTAGGCGTTGGCGTCTTTATCCTCATAGCACGTGTATGGAATGTTCTCTTGTCCCCCTTCAGTGCGTGCGGGCGATGTGTGCACGCTGAGCCAGCGGCTGCTGCTTGACCCGTCGCCTTGTAGAAAGGCCAGGGCAGCCCAAGACGAAGGATTGGAAACGCCTGTTGTTGACGCAGGGCCATGGTGAATGCTGGGGGTGCAGTGGGGGTCCTGCGGCCCCCAGGCCTCCCCCGCGCACGCCAGCCAGTCGGGCAGCTGCCATCTGCTTCTGCTTTCTCGAAGGTGGAGCCTGGAATCTAACCCCTTCTAACCATCCCAGCGCTTTGGCTAAGTAGCTCTCCATGATTTGTATACAGAAGTTATCTCCCTGGAGAGGGAGGGCCTTTAAAGTGTAGGCCTAGCACACACCATTAACATCTGAGACCTTCCTTTTGGAAATAATCTGAAATAAAATGAGCTTGCTTTTTTTTAATTGGAAGCACGTTTTAGGTATTTATGTGAGGCCAGCAAGGGCTGTGTCTGCCTCCCTCTGGCACGTGCTGTGACCGCCCTTTGCCAAATGGTGATTATTTTGTTGAGATGTTAATTCAGGATGTTAGGGATGGTACCGAATGACATCTGTGTGTGACACCAGGCGTTACCAGATAGCAGTGAGATCAAAGTATTTGGAAGGTGTAGTTCTAAAACATTCATTCCATTTTAAAATGTAGCAAATTGACAGAATGGATGGTGTGTTTTCTTGGATGGTGAGTGGGTTTCCCAAGGGAGGTGTCTCACAGTCAGTGTTGATGCCGTCGTGGGGCCGTCACACTGAAGATGGTGTTCCTGGAAGACAGGCGAGCCAGAAGCTCATGCCCCGTGCAGATTGGGGGTCCTGGTGGGGTGTCCCCTCCCTGGACTTCTCCTTACAAGCCTGCTCCTCGGAGAAAGCTCTCCGATGCCCTTGCTGGCACTTCCTGCCCCTTTGGCCCGCTGCGGCCCAGGTCATTACTCCCATGCCCGGCACCCTTACCTGCCCGGGCATCCAGTGCCCACGTTCTGCTGTCCTGCACCTCTCCTCACTCGGGGGTGACCTGCTGTGAGCTGGTGGTGCTGTGTGTTCATGGAGCTGCGCCCTCTGCCACTCCGGGGGCCGGCCCCATGGGGCCTCACCTCCCTCCCTGTGCCCCCAGCTGCTTTTCCTGCCTCAGCTCGGGCAGCTTGCCCTGGGGGGACACTCCCTTCCACGGGAGTCCCAGTGTGGGCTGGGTCTGCCCTCCGCGTCCGTGCTCTGGACATCCTGCGGAAGCCAAGAGGTGGTTCTTTGTTGAGCCCGGAGGAGCTGATTATAGATCTTGTGTCTCAGGACCTTTTGTTAGGCTCCAGGCTGAGGATTAGCTTACTGTGTCACAGCACTGGCCCCAAAACCTCATAGTTTTAAGGACGGAAGAATCATAAAATGTAAACACCAGGATCCCATATGACCGCCGGTTCTAATCCTGGCTGCTTTACTTCCCATCCAGCTCCCTGCCTGTGGCCTGGGAAAGTGGTTGAGGACGGCCCAAGGCGTTGGGACCCTGCACCCAGGTGGGAGACCTGGAAGAGGTTCCTGGCTACTGGCTTCGGATCATTTCAGGTCTAGACACTGAGGCCGTTTGGGAGTGAACCAGCAGATAGAAGAGCTTTCTGTAAATTTTACCTGCGTTTCCAATATAAGTAAATAAATATTTTAAGAACTACTTTCCTTATTTGTAATTCAGTTACACAGAGGGAGAAACAGATTTTCCATCCTCCAGTTCACTCCCTTGCTGACCACAGTGGCCACGGCCAGGAGCTTCGTCTGGGTCCCCCATGCGGGAGCCAGGACCCTAGCGGAGAGCTGGACGGAGCCGTGGAATGAGCACTGCAGGCGACAGCTGTCCACACTGTGCCACATCAGCCCCCTGAAGTCTTTAGATTAGCCTTTCCTGTTCACATGTGAAATGTGATCCCTAATGGAGTCTCTTTGGAAAAGGTTAACTCTTGGGTCACTCCTGTGGCCTTGCTGATCTGTCAGTGACGGGGAGGTGCATTTCCATCTGGGTCGGCCCCAGCTGCACGTTCCTCGGGGCAGCGGTGGCCGGGGCCCCGTTGGCTGCCCTTACGGCATGGCAGCCGCCTGTGCTCCAGGGGCCAGGTCGGCTCCAACTGGGGCTGCTTGGGCGGTGCGGCGGCTGCCCAGATCTTCAGATCTGAAAAGGGCCTCTGTGCAGTAGCAGTCCGTGGCAGAGAGCCAGCCCGGCCTGCGGTGGCCAGCTGCTGCTGGGGTGACGTCCAGGGAGGGAGCAGACACTGGCTCCGAGTCTAGTGCCTCTCCCGCTGGCCGTTCAAAGGAGCCCAGACATTCACTGCTCAGGTTGGCTACTTGCCCTGCTCTGAAGTCACCGCGCTCCAAAACCTGAGTATCTGCATGGCAGATAGGGGAGCTCGCAGCCTGCTGCTGACTCGGTGCAGGCGTGGAATCGGCGCCCCTTCCGGAAGAATTAGTCCACGTAACCGGTTTGGAGGTAGCAGTTGTGTGGTTTGTTTTTGTGCTTAACAACTTGCACTGTCCAATGCTGTCCTGCCTTTGTTAGCACACCATTGTCAAGCTGCTTTGTAGGAAGTTAGGTGTTCGCCTTGACTTAGATCTTCACAGGAGGTCTAAGTAAATGCCTGCGAGCAGGGTTCCTAGCAGAAAGAAATGTGGACGTATTCCCACGGAGGCCTTCTGTGGTCAGGTACTGTGAGAGCCCTGCTCAGTTAGAGCGCCTGCCCGGTCTGTGAAGACAGAGTTGGGTGGCACTGCCCTCTGGTGGAAAACTAAGACACTGCTTATTTCAAGAGCCCTCAAACCTTGGCAGGGATTGTTAGATTGCCGTTACAAGTCTGGGAGAATAACTGTTCAAACAAAATAGTTTTTCAAGGGAGCCCATGACTGACTTTGGATTCGTTCCTGATTCCTTACGTGTCGTAACAGTAAGAAGATGGCGGCATGCAGGTGGTGAGGCGGGGAGGTGCTGCTGGAGGTGCTTGGGGAGGGGAGGGTTGCAGTGTGAGTGGCAGCACGTGCTGCTTTTCCTCAGCTACGGCACATGTTTTCTACGAAACCAGTGAGAAGAGCTCTAGGCTGAGTTTTTAGAGTGCATCGCTTCACAGTCGCTCCCCGTTTGACTGGGACAGTGCTTAGGAAAGGCTCCCTGGTGCCCAGAAGCAAGCTCTCACAGGTGGTCACAGTGGAGGCATGTTTCGGGAAACTGCTGGAGCTGACTCGGAGTCCAGCCCGTCGGCTTGGCAGCGGTGGGCCTGGCCGGGCCCGGGGGCCACGCCGACCCCTGCTTGCAGGGACATGGAGGGGCTGCACGGCGGAAACAGGAAACGCACTCCACAGAGGGGTCCGGATTCAGGCCACCTCTTGGATAGTGCTTCGAAAGATGGTGCTCGGTAGCTTCTCTCTGGTGTTTGTTAGCTATGCTGAGATGAGGAGGGAGGCCCAGGAGTCAGGCTCTGGAGGGCAGGGAAGGAGTGGCCTGCTTCCTAGTGCCAGGAGTCAGATAAGGAAACAGCTTCATTAAACAGACTATCCTAAACATAGTACATGCATTTCAGGCAGATGCAATTTTAAAATACATGTTGCCAAACAAAGAGCTTTAGCAATTGAATTAATGGGTTAAAACTTTCTTCTTTGGTGTCTTGAGCTGATGAAGTCTTCATATAAATGTGTTCCTGAGGCCTGGCATGGCCTGGCATGGCATAGCAGCTGAAGCTGCCGTGTGTGGTGCTGGCTTCCCACGTGGTCAGATCAGGCTCCCTGCTAGGGGCTGGGGAAAGCTGTGGGCTCCTGGCTCTGCCCCCCTCCCCCCAGTTCCAGCTGTTGTAGCCACCGAGAGAGTGAAACAACGGAGCAAAGACCTCTGTCTCTGCAACTCATAACCGTCATGTAAATAAGTCAGTCTTGGTGTGCACAGTGGCGCAACAAGGTAGTCTGCTGCCTGTGGAGCTGGCATCCTGGTTGCACAGCTTCTGATCCAGCTCCCGGCTCTGGGAAACAGTGGGGGACGATGACCCAAGTTCTTGGGAACCTGCGGCCACGTGGCAGGCCAGCAAGAAGCTCTCGCTGCCTCTCCCTCTCTCTGTAATTCTGATTTCCAAGTAAAATAAATCCTTAAAAATGAGTTGTGAGGAATATATTGCAAAATTACTATAGAAAGGGGATTTGAAAAATTTACGAAAATCCAAGACTAAGATTTATTTATTTTATTGGAAAGTCAGATTTACATAAAGATCTTCTGTCTGCTAGTTTACTCCCCAAGTGGCCGGCACTGCTGGAACTCAGCCATCCCAAAGCCAGGAGCCTGGAGCCTCTTCTAGGTCTCCCATGTGGGTGCAGGACCCCAGTACCTTGAACCATCAACTGCTTTCCCAGGCTGCAGGCAGGGAGCTGGAAGGGAAGTGGGCGGCTGGAATTAGAACTGGCACATGCAAAGCAAGAACTAGCCCCTAGGATACCACACCAGACCCTCCAAATCATCTTTAATTCCACATTTCCATGAGCTTTTTGAAACCCACAGTATTTGTATAAGCAGCAGGCTGGCTTCCCGAGGGTGGAGGGCTGAGGAAGGCCTGCCTGCCCCAGCCGCCCAGCCGCCCAGCCGCCCCTCCTCAGTGCCTGCCTTGTGGCACGCTGCGTGGACCGTAGCAGGCATCGGCCTGCAGCTTCTTTAGGGCAGTTAACTTGTGGCATGACAGTGTTGATGATCTCTGGCTGGGACAAGGGTAGAATGGGGGTGAGGGGAGGGAACACTGTGGAAGAGTGAAGCGTTAGCTCACTCGGGTTCTCCAGGCTGCTGCCACTCCTGCCCCATCCGCTCAGCTCCCACCCGCTGCCCAGGCCCCTGCCCAGGCCCCGTGGAGGTGCTCTGGAGAGCAGAACCGTCACACGGATGGGTCTGACTGCAGCTGTCGGATGAGAGGGCTGAATTCTAGAATGTTTTTGTTCCTGTGAGGTACATTCAGTAACAGAAACTAGGCCAACAAGTTATTGACAATTAGTGGTCCCTTGGGAATCTACTTTAATGAATAGATAAGAATGATTTGTAATTAGCATAATAATTATATGCAAATGAATGCTTCTGAATTGCTCTAAAACACTTCTGAACTGTTTAAACAGCCCTCCTGAGATCTTGTTACTCTATTAATTTGTGCAGCAAATCTTTTTTTCATAGATCATGCAAAGATAAACTTCAGCCCAGCCCCTGTCCGAATGATTATGAATTCCAAGGTGGTAGGGCCTGAATTAATGAGATTTACTTATACTATATTAATGGTACTCTGTGGGAACCTGAGAGGGTGAGGAGTCACTGGGGAGATGTAATTAAAAATAGAGAAGAAAGCTGTTTATTAGAAAATAACTGTTGGAATTAGTTTCTTAAACAAGTTAGTAAATGTTATTTCTCTGTATACCTCAGTCTTTTGCAACTACAAGATTTAATGCAAATATTTCTTTAATGGACCTACCCTTTGGAGTCTGGCTCGAGTTTTGTCAGCTCATTAGTTAGGTGTTTGGCACTCGGGTCAGCCAGGAACACCTTATGTTTTTTGAAGTGCCACAGTACTGGAAAACCAGGGCAGTGCTAATAAATGATATTTGCTGTGTCTCTTCCTTTTTGTTTCCTCCATCCTGTGCCTTGTTGGGAGATGTGATTAGAGGGTACAAGCTTTGCCGAGTTCATGCGACAGTGCCCGAGCCTTGTCAGCTGAGCGGTTGTCATTGAGCTGCTGGAGTTGAACATCACTAACACTTTGCAGCAGGCGCTGGGTAGCTACATCCCTCTGCAAGTTTGCACTCTTGGCCTGTGAAGTCCTCACCTGGAGGGAGGGGGCAGGGTAGATGCCAAGGTGGGATGCCCTGGGACCTAGGAGACACTCAGCTAGATCTCTGGCAACCTGTGCCTGGTTCCTTCAGTGAGCGGTTCCCAGTGTCTGGAGCTCCTCTCGGTTCTTACGCAGGCTGTCAGGACGACTGCTCCCAGCCTGCCCCCTGCCCACTTGCCCATTCATAATCATGAGTTAAGTCTGCGCTCAAGGACATTTTGGTCGATTCAGCACAGATTTCTGTACTTGGCATGTGGAGGGACGGCCACTGTGCTAAAAGATTCATAAAACTAATATCCTTTGTCTTCAGAATGACTCTGGTTTCTATTGAGAGTTTTCTGTTGAGGGCTGTGGTGAGTAACAGATGTACACCCAAGAGGTAGCACAAGTTTTGTATTCCAGTGACAGAAAACTGTGATTTATAAGAATTTAATGAATGTCTTTTGTGGCTGCAATGTGCAGACTTGGTAATCCACTCAGTTACCATATTATATTTTATTTTGTTCTCCAAAGGGTGTCTTGACTTTCACTTGCCTCCTCTTTTGCTTAAAAAAGAATTTTCAATTGAATAGAGTTGTGTTTGCACTCACCCGAGTCTCCTGCACGCTGATACCCTTGTGTTTTTGTGTTGTTCAGGCACGACTCCTGGTAGAGGCAGGTAGTGTCTGGGGACGTCCCACCACCTTGATAATGATGGTTTTTACCAGCCCCTTATCCCGGCCAGGCTCCTGGGCATTACACAGATAATTAAAATCAGAGCTTAAAAAAATTTTTAGACACAATATACCTTAGCAATAAGATTTTATTTTCTACTTTGAAACATGATTTTAAAACCCATGTTAAAAATGCATTTTCTTGGCCTAGTGAATTTGCACTTTTTTTTTTCCCAAGGATTACAGAAAGTGCATAGCAAATTCAGCCTTCAGAATACCCAGGAGCTGAAGACTCAAGTGGGCTACAGCTGTCTTCCCCCACAGTATTCTAAAAGAACTAATGAGATGAGAAGTCTGCAGCTGGTGGCAAGCACAATAAACCGTGAGCCAAGGGCTTCTCTTCATCAGGGCCTCCGCATTCCCCACGGGATCCCAGAGGAGACAGAATCCTAACAAAGCCAGCAGGCTGTCTCATTCCACACTATTGCTCATTTGCAGCTATAATTGGTAGCTGAGGTTGCATTCTGTATGCTGAAACTGTCATACATGAAGGAATATATTTGTTCATTGTGGTAGGGATATAAATCGGGCACTTTTCAGATACGGGAAGACCGAGCTGGATCCCAACAATAAAACTGTAGCCAAGATAACACTGTTAAAAGACAGAAAAAATGTAAATGTTGTAGAGATGGAAAACTCAGGTTGTTAAATCTATACCTGCTTCCTGCTCTTTAGTATCTTGCTGCTTAATTCAGCAGATTAAACATTTACGTATTCCAAGTAACAGGGAAAAAAAAGACACGAAAAGTCCTCGGTTTTGACACAATGCGTTGTCCTCATCTGTCAGGGTTCAAGTGCTATTGTTAGTAATTGGGCTTGGTTATGTTTCCAGTGTAATATCTTTAATGTTTGCTGTTTTGTATTCAGGAAGAAAAGGTGGAGAGAGGGAAGACTTGGATATGTGTGTGTGTGTGTGTGTGTGTGTGTGTGTGTGAGAGAGAGAGAGAGAAAGAGAGAGAGAGAGAGAGAGAGAATACACACCCATGCCTCCTGGGAAGCCTGGCCCCGCCCTGGTGTTTCTGGTCACTGGCTTCTCGCTGGCGTGGTGGCATGTGTTGATACCTTTCACCCTCCTGTGTGGTGAAGCCAGTGTTTGCCCGGGGTGGTGGGGGGTTCGAGTTGAAGTCTTGGGGTGGACGAGCCACCTCCCCTCCATGAGGTGAGAGGGTTTGGGTAGCCTGTAAGCTCCAGTTGACGTCTTGATTCTGTGGCGCTGTGGCTCAGCAGGGTGGGCAGGAGCGGCTGGCCCTGCTCTCGAGGCTCAGAGGAGGACTTTGGGAATAGTACCCAGCAAGGCCTGGAGCTGAGACACGCACCACCCCATCCGCCCCCCATTTTGTTTGGTTGGTGATGCTGCATCCAGTAGGTCAGCCCAGTGGGGAGCTAAGCTCAGGAAAGCATATCAGAGCCGCCACCTGGCTGGCGCTGCCAGCGCCACCACAGGTGCCTGTCACCTCTGCCTTCCTCCAGTCCTCCCTCCAGGGACTTCCACGTGAGAGTGTGGCTAACACTGGCTATGGCTCACACTTCGACGACTTCTTCTTCTTCTTCTTTTTTTTAGATTTATTTATTTTTATTGGAAAGGCAGATGTACAGAGAGGAGGAGAGGCAGAGAGGAAGATTTTCCGTCCGATGGTTCATTCTCCAAGCGGCTGCAACAGCTGGAGCTAAGCCAATCTGAAGCCAGGAGCCAGGAACTTCTTTCTCAGGTCTCCCACACAGGTGCAGGGTCCCAAGGCTTTGGGCTGTCCTTGACTGCTTTCCCAGGCCACAATCAGGGAGCTGGATGGGAACCGGCACCCATATGTGATCCCAGCATGTTCAAGGTGAGGACTTTAGCCACTGCGCTATAGAATGCTCCCAGTTTTATTCCTTCAGCCTTCATGAAAATTTTATGTGCCTTAGGCTTGTGAGTTTTCTTCCATGCGGGGTGGGTGGGCCTAAGGCAGGTAGCTCTGCAGGGTACATCGTCAGTGCAGAGTACCTGCTAACTTGCTAATAAATCCCCAGGTGGACCTCCTCCACAGCCATGGCCGTTGGCCGAGTGTCGGCTTCTTAGTGGTGGGGCAGCTCTTGGAGTGAGCATTTCAACTTTTAATTCCTGGAGCTTCGGTTAACTTTTCCTTGTTGGCCTGCCTTTCCTCCAGCCACCCTTGGTTTTTATGTTCCAGAAGCTTATGTGGGTTCTCCTTAGCACCTCACTTTGTGAATGCAGCCCTCTGCTTGGTGGCCGTTGAAGTAAGATCGAGGGGAATTCCTAGTACTCATTTACCATTGTGAACTGTGGCCTTGTGATCGCCTGTGTAAATGGTTCTTCTGTTAGTCAGAAGTGAGGTTGGTAACTCTGGGGAGAACTCCCACCGACGGACAGCAGTTTTCTGATGACGTGCCCAGGCCAGCAAGGTAGCTGCAGCTGTCCGGCTCCTTGGCAGGCAGCTTGCCCTGGCCCTCGTTCCTGGGCGAAGCTAGAGCTGCTGCACGGTGCGCGTTCATCTGCAAGCGTAAGATCCATGAGCCACACTTGGGGAGTGAAACATCGGACGGAAGATCTTCCTCTCTGTCTCTCCTCCTCTCTGTATATCTGGCTTTCCAATAATAATATATCTTTAAAAAAAAAAAAAAAAGATCCATGAGCCAGCAGTGCTGACCCGTCGAGTGATGGTAGCTCTGGATATTGTTTTCTCCCTGAACCTCACATCCACCCTCGTCCTGGCTACAGTGCTGGCCATCTTGCAACAGCTGCTCTAGCCAGGCTTTCCTAGGACGGGGGCGGTGAAGAGCGCCGGGCCCCTCTGCAGGCAGGAACTCTCTCTAATTGGGGGCACTTTATTCTTTTATTTTGTGTGTATATGTGTTTATATCTATTAAAAATAAATATATATTTAAGATTTATTTGTTTTTATTGGAAAGGCAGATATACATATATAGAGAGAGAGAGGAGGAGTGACAGAGAGGAAGATCTCCTGTCTAATGATTCACTCCCCAAGTGACCGCAGCAGCCAGAGCTGCACCAATCCAAAGCCAGGAACTTCCTCCAGGCCTCCCATACGGGTGCAGGATCCCAAGGCATTGGGCCGTCCTTGACTGCTTTCCCAGGCCACAAGCAGAGAGCTAGATGGGAAGCGGGGCTGCCGGGATTAGAACTGACACCCATATGGGATCCCAGCGTGTTTAAGGCAAGGACTTTAGCTCCTAGGCTACCGCGCTGGACCCTTGAGGGTGTTTTAAACAGACCTGCTGCCCCTCAGCTGCTGTTAGTTGTTGCAGCTCATGTCTGTGTTTTTAAAATCTGTGCTTTAGCTTTTCAGAAGCAATAAATGTTAAGGGAAACAGTTTACATGGCAGTGGAACCTAGAAGGCCCCACCCACAATCTGAGGGCCGTCCCCCTGTTATGTGCAGTGACCACAGCGGTGCCATGGTGCCCGTGCCTTATCTGCCTTTGACAGTGCCATGGCTGTCCCCCGAGGAAGCCGCCGTATGTGTGACCTGTGGCTCCATGGATGAGGGTTTGCAAAGGCCGACCCAGAAACTGGGATCTCGCGCACAGACCCAGCTTCGGGAGCGATCGGGACTGTTGGGGAGTCCGCGGTTGTGGTGGTACTCCCGTCACAGTGGCAGCCCCCTAAGGGGTGTGCGTAGTCCAGAGTCATTGTCAAGGCTGGGATGGCTATGTTTGGCGGGATTTGTCTGCGGAGGTGACCACAAAGTGAGAAATGTCCAGGAAGCAGGTGTTCCGGTGAGGACTGCTGATACTGGTTATGTCAGAGTTGTGCCTGAAGGAAGCTTTTCAGCCAAGGGCGGAGCCGGAAGCTTAGATTCCGTTGCAGCGTTTTCCTGCTTTTGGGCATCACGGTCAGCAGAAAGGGGTCCACTCTGGGCTTGGCTGAGCACGGAGGGAGCTGTCGCGGCGAGTCAGGGCAAGGTCAGGGCCTTCCCTGCTCTGCTCCTGCACTTCTGACTTTGTTTTGCTTTGCAGGACTACAAAGCTGATGAAGATCCGGCATTATTCCAGTCAGTCAAGACCAAGAGAGGCCCTTTGGGACCCAACTGGAAGGTACTGGATTCTGACCTTGCTGACAGGCAAAGTCTTGGCAGGGGACACTCATGACAGGTCCTGAACCTTGAAGAGCTGGTAAAGTTTCAGTGAAAAATAGGAACGGCACAAAAATAGCCTTCTTTGCGATAAAGACTTAGAGCCCCTTGCAGTTGGCCGGCAAGCCTGCACTGCCTTGCCAGAGCGGAGCCAGACTGTCACTTGGAACGCAGTGCTATGCTGATAACTGCTTGAACAGACAGCGGATTCAGTCTTTGGGGACTGTAATGTTCTCTTTTGAGGCTTGAGGCGGTACAAAAATCCGTGCTAAATGAAGTTCATACTTCAAGTTTAGTCTTAGTAAAGACTGAACAAGTTCCCTTCAGCCAAGCTCGTGTCCCCAGCCTTTTAGAAATGGTTACGTTTTTGGGAAGCAGCCTACTGGGGAGCGATCCCCGTGACAAGCAGTTGTTCCTGGGTGAAGAGCACACCTTTATTCGTGCATGTTCAATGCGATAACAAAGTGGAAAGGCAGATCATATTTATAAAAAGAAGGAGAGACAGGAAGATGTTCCTGTGTACTGGTTTACTCCGCAAACAGCAGCAACGACCCAAGCTGAGCCAATCTGAAGCCAGGAGCCAGGAGCTTCTTTCTGGTACAGGGTCCCAAGGCTCTGGACCATCCTCAGCTACTTTTCCCAGGCCACAAGCAGGGAGCTGGAAGGGAAATGGAGCAGCTGGAACACAAACCCATGCCCGTTTGGGATCCTGGCACTTGTAAAGTGAGAATTCAGCCATTGAGCTGTGAACACTGGAGCCTGGGATGCATTTTTTAAGACACATGCTGCAACTGATGGACAGCCTCTTCCACAAGGCTTACTGTCTGTTGGTGGCAGGTGACCGCAGCTGTTTTGACATGGTCAGCGTGCCCGGAGAAGGCTTTCTGCCTGCCCGTCCACCCCCCTTAATTCTGGTTGATTCTCCGCTGGTGTCAGAAGGTTCTGTGGGCCATCTTAGGCATCAGCTGACAGGAAGAGTGAGTGTTATAGGGAGTGATTCGTAGGAAACTTGTTTTCATCTTGCTTCTGTGGTAGAGTGCAGCTGAGAACGCCTCCAGTTTTTGCCCTCATCCCCAGAGAAGCAGCGTGACTCGTGCAGTGAGTAGAGCCAGTGCCAGCCTCCCGTGTGGGCGCCGGCTCGTGTCTTCCAATCCAGCTGCCTACTGATGGCTTGGGAAAAGCAGCAGTGATGAGCCGGATGTTTAGGGTTCTTCCCCCATCATAGGAGACCCAGATGAAGCTCCTCAGTTCAGCGTGCTGCAGCTCTGGCCCTTACAGCACCCCACGGAGTGACCCCGTGGGTGGAACATCCCTGGCTGCCTCTCCCTTTCTGTGCAACTCTTACTTTCAGATGAATAAACCTTTTTTTTTTTTAAATGCCCGGAAAGTGTTAGATGGCACTTACATGTTACAGGAATAAGTTCAGTGTGCGTGATCTCAGTTTACTCTGTTAGACTTGAACATAGCCTCAGGTCCCGGGTGCAGCACAGTGGAGCAGCAGACGGGTGCTCCCTGCCAGGTGCCCTCCTGGGAGTGCTGCCTACAGCCAGGGAGGCTGGGGGGGCGGGGGCAAAGTAGTGATTGTTCTGACATTTTGTAGTTTTCTCAGTATCCACTGTAAAAGAAACGCTGTGTTACATATGATGCATGTGGTCAAATCTGCCCTGTGGGAACGCCCACCGCTTTACAACAGGCACCACAATGGTTGCACACTAACTTCTCTCTACCGGCTGTCTAGAAAATTGGAATATATTTTATTGTGAGTTTAACCTTTTAAAACAGACCTTGTCTTTTATTGTTGAATGACGATTATTTAAAGCTTCAGAAAGGGGTTGTTAGAAATAACACCTTTTACAGTTTTGCAGGTAGTGTGATGGCAGTGTGTTCCCCCCTTTTTTTGTGTTTTAGTTTTTTTGTTTGTTTTGTTTGTTTGTTTCTTTGTTGAACAGTGACTGAAGGAATGCTAGCTCAGGAGGAAACCTTTCCACTCATTTGCATGTCTGGGGTGATGGTGGAGCCCACTTCTGTAGAATCCACTCAAGCCTCTTGGGTAATCTGAAATCTGAAACCGCTGGGGGTGAGCAGGAGTAACTAAACCATCCTCTTCCAGCTGCAGGGAGACCGGTCGGAAGGATGGCGGGGTTGGTAATAACAACGTACGGAAAAGCGGGCGTCTGGTTGTGACATAACCAGCTGTGGACTTGATCTCCGGGGCAGGTCCTGTTTGTCGGCAGCTGTGGAATACCCGGGGAGAGTGAGAGTGTGTAAGGAAGTGCAAGAAATGCATGGTAGTCACAGCGAGAAGGAACAGAAACCCTGTCGTATAGCTGCTGCCTGTGGCTTTCAGCAGAAGGCCACCTACCCCTAGCGCGGAGTCCAGTGTGCGCTTGAGGCTGAGTGCAGGTCCCCTGGCTTCCCCCCTCCCCAGAGTGCCCCAAGCCCCCTTGCTGCAGTAGTACCTGCCTGCACTAGCCGGGACAGGCGGAGAGAAACTGGCTGAGCACCAGGCCCCTTGGCGCAGCTTTCCTGCTGGCAGAGCACAGCTGCCGCATTTTCAGAATGAAAAACTTGGCCAGAGCAGCAGAGGTGATAGTAACAGTTGCAGGGGAAACGGCAAGGTGTTTGCTGTCTCTGGAGCCTTGATCCAGTGCTACTCACAGATGTCTAAGGTGTCGAGGCACAATAGTCACTCCTAGTCACCACTCTGCACTATTTATGTCCTGTACACCGTGGTCAGGCACACCTGTGTGTGTGGAATGTGTAGAGTTTGACCATTTCTGTTACACCAGTACATTGTGCGCACACACACAGGGCACCAAGGCAAGTGTGCAGATTCAGTGTGAATCTACGCAGCTTGTGGCTTGGATGAACTTAATTCTGAGTTTTGGTTCTCCTCTTTAAGATGGGAGTGGTGTTTAATGCTGCTTGAAAGGCGGACAGTCATACAAGGCGAGGGCGCTCCGATGGAGTGATTTTACTGCCCAGATGCCCACCACAGCCGAGGCAGGGCCGGGCTAATGCCAGGAACTGAGAATTCAGTCTCGGTCTCTGCCCTGCGGGTGGCAAGGCCCCAAGTCTGCAGGCCCTCACCCACTGCCCCGTCTGAGCGCGTATCGGCAGGTAGCTGAACTGGAGAACAGAGCACGCCAGGAGGGAAGGCAGGTGGCTGCGTGGTGGCTGCACAGCCAGGCCAAAGGCTTACCCCGAAATGTTTCCAGTAAAATGAAACCGTTGTCATGATCAGCATGCTCTTGTCTTTGAAAATCAGAAGTTCTCCCCTTGCTCCCCTTTTGGGTTGATGAGCTCTCTGAGTGTTTCACCCCATGGTGACCCAGCTACTCGGCCCGGAGGTTTCCCTCCCCGGGCCTCTGGAAATGGTTAGCCACCTGCTGCTGCTGTCGCTAGCCTCAGGGTTGGCAGTGGACTTGGGCAGCTGGAGGGCAGAGGGCCACACAGTTTGCAGAGTCTTTTCTAACAGATATCATGGTCTTGGTTGGGAACAGATTTCCATATTTTCCAAATGTGTTGGCATTGTATGCCGCTGGTTTGGTCTACTGTGTCATACAGACCTTTTATTTTAAGGCAAAACCCCCTGTCGTTCCAGAGGTGTGGGTTTCATTTTCCGCGTCAAGGAGTTGCACAAGCCTGAGCCCCAGAGTTATGTCCTGTTAGTCGGAGTTTGGCTCTTGGTTGAGTAGCCATGCAGTGATAGGAAGGCACTTTCTTGATATTTTTGTTGTTGATTTTGTTGTTGTTGTTGTTGATTTGAAAAGCAGAGTTGCAGAGTTCAAGGTCTCGAACTCACTGGTTCACTCCCCAAATGGCTGCACTGGCCGTGGATGGCCAGACCCAAGCCAGCAGCTTCTTCCAGATCTCCTTTGTGGGTTGAGGAGGCCAAGACACCGGGACCATCTGCTGCTTTCCCGGTTGTGTCAGCAGGGAGCTGAGACGCTGGCATCACAGGCCGTGGCTTCACCCCCTGAGCCACAGTGTGCTCCCTAGCAGTGCAGTTGGTAACTTCAGGAACTTTTCCTTTTTTTGCTTCAAAGTGGAATTGTGCATTTCTAACAACATAAAAGTCTTCGGCCCTGTGTGTATAGATTGTGTACATGTTGTTTTTGTGGTGAGGTGTGTGTGCTGGCATGGGCATGACTGCCTGTTCTGGAGGCTCGTGGAGTTTCTCTCAGGTTGCCAGTTGACCTTGTCTGATGTGGGTGAACAGCAGTTGTTATTTTAACAAATTAAAGCACTGCCTTTGAAGATCACGGCTTTGTTTTTATCTTACGGCAAGCCCTTGTTTTCTTTCTTGAAACTTAAGTCAGATACCTCATGAAGATTTAAGCTTCTGTGTCTACATCAATCTAGTTATTAAGAACTGGGCCTCAAAAGGTCTTTGTAGAGGCTTTGCCAAAGCCTCTATCCTTCAGTGTTTGACTTGTCTCTGAAGCCTCATCTGGCACTCTGAACGTTGGCATGTAAGGGCATCGTAAAGGAGTTGATGCGCAAATGATGTTTGTCTTTCTGTTAGCATCACACAGGTGCTTTTTCTCCTCCTAAAGGTGTGTCAGGTTTGTCTTCTGGGTTTGTTAACTCCTGGAGCGTGGCCTGCTGGCCTGGCCTGGGCCTGCTTAGCCAGAGGGGCACGGGGTCCTGCATACCAGTGGGAGGTACCAGTTTTTCTTTTCTTGCCATGGTACCACAACTCTCTTGCTCCTTTAGGGAATAAAAGGATGGCACACACGTGGTTGTTGGTGGCCAGAGCTAATGAAGTTTCAAGATTCTCTTGACCTGGGATGTGAGGAATTAGAAGTGAATGAAAAGAGAGACATAGAAATCCAACTCCAGAAATGTCCTTTGAGAAAGTGAACCAGGAACTCCTCCGGGAAGGGCGTGTCCTTGACCTGGTAACCACCCTGGGAGCAAGGCTGAGGGTGTGCTCTGGTTTCTTAGTCTGTACACGTCACCGAGGCCAGGGAACCGTGGGAAGGCGTTTGACAGCCCCCTCCGTGTAAGTTGCCTTGCAGCAGCGCCAAGCTTAATCCTGGGGTTCTGGTTGGAGCATGTTTGGGATCATAGGTGAGAAAAGCAGACCTTCAGACCTGGCTGCTCTCTTTTTCTTCCTGGAATACCTTGGTGGCTGGGTTTTCAGTCAAGTTTTAAATTACGGATTTGGCTGAACCAGGTCAAAGCCAGGAGCTTCATCTGTGTGTGCCACATGAGCGGCTCCGCAGCAGGGGCTGGCTCCAGCTGCTGTTCACGGGCAAGCTGCTGCTTCACCTGCTATACCACAACACTGGCCCCTGTTTATATAAAAGAACTGAGGGGCAGGGGAGGATAGAGGTCTTCCTCTGCTGGTTCACTCCTGAAATGACTGCATTAGCCAGGCCTGGGCCAGCCAGGAGCCGGAAACTCCCAACATGGTCTCTTAGATTGGTGGCAAGGACGTAAGCACTTTAGCCAAGTTCTGCTACCTCCCAGTGCATATTAACAAGGACCCAAATTAGAAACCAGGATTCAGGCTGGACCTCCAGTTAGGGATACTGACGTTGTCATGCAGTAACTTAACCCACAGTGCCAGCCTATAGTCCTGCAAAGGTAAAGAAAGTGTGAGTTTTACAAAATACTCAGTTTGGAGGGATGTGGGAAATCGATGGGCATCCTTGCATGCACAGTAAGCTTTGGGATTTCATCTGTCAGCTTTTGTGATATGAGCCTGTGGCTGGTTCACTCTTGACTTCACATGGACTTGCATTCAGCACTTGCCATTTGGCCAGCCAAACAGGCCTTGAGCCTGTGGACTCTGCCTAGGCTTTGTGGCCTTATCCTGCTACATCCTGGGTCCACCCCATCCTTCCTCCGCCTGCCCTCTGCTTGCCCCAATGAATTCTCTCACCAGTTTGCTTTCTGATTTATCTTGGTAAACAGAAGTACTGGCACAGGCATTGGCTCATTTTAAGTATTCAGAGTTGCAGGATAAGGATTAACTGTCTTAAACCAAATGAAAATCTTGTAAAAGTTGGTCCTGCCGTCATGTCCAACTTAGTTCCTGTCCAGATGGCTACCTGCACTAAATAGCGAGTAAGGCTACCAGGTGGAGAAGAGAGCAGGCAGTGGGTGGTCAGCTTTAAGTCTCGGTGCCCATGTCGGATGCTGAGGAATCTGGGTTAGTACTGGCTGATGCCCATGCTGGTGGATGCCACGCTGGCAGCAGCCCCCACACTGCATTTATTTTTAACTTTCTTCGTAAAATCTTGTTGGAGAATTGTATTACAGAATCATTTGCTGAAATTGAGCATTCAGATTGCTTAAATTGAAAAATGAATGTATGAGGGAAGTATGAGCCTTTAAGAAACTGCTGTGTCTTTGCAGTGTTAACTTGGGTAAGTTGGAAAGTCAGAGAACTGATGGGTTAGCTCCCCAGTGACCACAGTGGTGGAGAATGCATCTGCAGGTTCCTGTGTGGGTGACAGGAGCCCTTTTCCTCCTTGCATCACCGCGTCCCAGGATCTGCACTGGGCAGGAAGCTGGAGTCGGGAGTAGAACCCAGGCCTGCTGACGGCGGCATAGACGGACATCTTAAAGGCCAGGCTAGATGCCCACTCTCCCAAACATGACTGTAAATTGGAAAAAGTGTATGTAAAGTTGAGATGTCTCATGAGACTGTGAGAGAACATTTTTAGAAAGTGAGTTTCCAGAGAGCTTTTGGAGTCTCTATTTTTCAATTCTCCTTCACATTTGTATATATTTATTTGTCACAGATTCAAGAAACTAGTTCTTGTGGATAACATGGGCTGATTGCTCACCATTCCAGTCAAACACACTGTGTTTTGTTTAGTTATTTTATGTGGTTCCAGTATACATTACTTCCCCTCAGGCCTTGTCCACATACCTTAGAGTAACATAATATGCGTTGTTAAATTGAAAACAGAATTTGAGTTTGGGAGTTTCATTTATAGTTAGAAACGTGAAATGTAAGGAATTCGGTGATATATACAAGCTATTTAAATATAATTTTGGAAGCATTTCATAACTAACTAGTACTTGTTGACGTTACAATAATGGAGCAATGACTGTAATTTGGAGTTCTTCCATTAGCCTACAACTGTTTTTGTTGTTGTTGTTGCCAAACATTCTTAGGTCTGAGTTGGGTTTTTTTGTTGTTGTTGTTTGTTTGTTTTTACAGGAAAGTGGGTTTATTATTTCCACATATTTTTTTTCTCCTGTTTCTTGGGTAAAAGGGGAGCTAAAGGGAGAAGCCCCACCCATCCCAGGTCCCCAACCAAGCATTCTTTATCTTTTTTTTTTTTAAGTCGTTTTAAAAGTTTTACTAAATTGGGGCTAGGTTGGAGTTCTGTGTGCAAAATCTTAAATCAGATTTTGGACTTGGGTTGTTTTTTATTCTGTCCAGAGGGAGGGATCAGAAGAGATTAGTGTGGATACCAGAGAGGAAGCTTTGACCCAGCAGGGCCTGTGGTCCTCCCGGGAGCCACGCGGTGAGCCTGGGCCACAGCAGGCCCTTTAGGTCCCAGAGCCCTCAGGTCCGCACATTCTTCTCTGGAATGTTTCTGACCCCTCAGAGCTGATGATGGTGTCCTTTGCAGGTATTCCTTGCTCGTTGCTTTCAAGATAACTTTGCTTCCCAGTGGGTTGGACTAAGATTATCTATTAAAGATCTTAATTGAGCTTTTAGCTTGATTTTGTTTAGTTTTGCATAGCTTTGATTTATTAAACATCAAAAAGAGCAGAAAAAAATATTTTGATTGCTTTAGTCAAAGAAGATTGGAAGTGATACACAGATGATTTAGGGCAGTGTAAATCTTTGTCCTAAAATATTTGGCTGAGGGCCCAAACATTTTTTTAAGGCACTCTTTTAAGCAGTAGGCTTTTGTTTTTTTTTGTTTTTTTGTTTTTTTTTTCTTCTCCCTTTCTTGATTATAAAATGCTACCATCAGTTTCGGGGGAAAAATAATTCCATATTTAAAATACAGTAAAAATTCAGTTGTAGTTCTACCACCTAATTACCAGTCTTTGGTCTGTTTCCTGATTGGCGTGTTTTGTCGATGTTGATGCCATGCCCACACCACCCCCATGGTCCCCGCTCTCTCCCACCCGCACCACATTCTTGACTTGGAAGTGTGCACAGTGGCCCAACTGTTCAAGAGGGCCCAGGAAGTGTCTCCCCACTCGGCTGTAGTGGATGTTGATGTTAATAATTAGTGAGTCCAGGTTTAAGTCTGTGATGGTGTTTCCTCACCTGGCACATCGGATTTATTTCCAGAGTGGAATTACCAGGTAAAGGGTGTGTGGTGGGCTGTGGAGACCTTTAAGGCTTCTTGTTGTGTGGTTTGATGTTTCGCTCCAGAGAGAGGATGCCAAAGGGTTCTGTTAAAGGTGTTTTGCTCACACATCTTTACTAGTTCTCTGTTTCAGTCTTGACTTAATCAGCAGTTAGAGAGCTGTTGCTCACATTTAAGATGGTTCCCAGTTTTACCTTGTGGGTTTGCTACTAATGGCAGAAACGCAGGAAGTGACCTAGGTGTTCTCAGAGTCAGGCATCTGCCCTGCCCAAGTCACCATTGCGTCAAGCCAGGAAAGAGAGGCAGCTGGCTGTTTGCACACTTCCCTAGAAGGCTTTTTTTTTTTAAGATTTATTTTTATTTTTATTACAAAGTCAGATATACAGAGAGGAGAGGCAGAGAGGAAGATCTTCCATCCGATGATTCACTCCCCAAGTGAGCTGCAACGGCCGGTGCGCACCGATCCGAAGCCGGGACCCAGGAACCTCTTCCAGGTTTCCCACGCGGGTGCAGGGTCCCAAGGCTCTGGGCTGTCCTCAACTGCTTTCCCAGGCTACAAGCAGGGAGCTGGATGGGAAATGGAGCTGCCGGGATTAGAACCAGCACCCATATGGGATCCTGGTGCGTTCAAGGCGAGGACTTTAGCCGCTAGGCCATGCCACCGGGACCCCTAGAAGGCTTTTTAATGTTAACAGTTATAAGGCAGGTGGATAACAGTGAGACCAAGTATCCCTTTTAGAGATATCTTGAAGAGCTGATTTTCTTTTCGGGTCCCATCACTCAGCTTTTAAAAAGTTTTACAGACTCCCCGTGTTAACTCTGCCGCTGGTGAGTTCGTTGATCAGAGCAGTCTGGCAGAGTCACGGGGAAGAATGTGAGAAACACACTTGGTTCATTACCAGAGTCACGTGTGTGGATTCTGTGCTTGAAACCCAACTTCGAGAGAGACGTGTTTGTATTCCATTGAGCTTATTCCGTTAATTAGAACCATACCTCATCCTGCTGTTTTTATAAAACAGACGGAAAATTCCAAAAAGTCAGTGTTCTCCTAGAACAAAGTGTCCAGTGAATTTGAAGGCTGCAGAATGAAGCGGTCTGCGGCAGAGCTAGTAGACCCTTCCTGTATGTGTTAGGATTGTTGCCTCATACAACACAGTACTCCACCACCCGAGAAACAGCCCAAGTGGGGGCAGGCAGGGCTTTTCTGGTTAAGCCCAGGCATAGCATAGCATAAGACAGAAAGTAATAGGAGGACCTGGTGTGGTAGCCTGTCAGCTAAAGTCCTGGCCTTGCCTGCGCCAGGATCCCATATGGGCGCCAGTTCTAATACCAGCAGCCCCGCTTCCCATCCAGCTCCCTGCTTGTGGCCTAGGAAATCAGCCAAGAACAGTCCAAAACCTTGGGACCCTGCACCCACATGGGAGACCCAGAAGAGGCTCCAGGTTCCTGGCTTCGGATCAGCTCAGTTTTGGCCATTGTGGTCACCTAGGGAGTGAACCAGTGGACGGGAGATCTTCCTCTGTCTCTCCTCCTCTCTGTATATCTGACTTTCCAATAAAAGCAAATAAATCTTTAAAAAAAAAACAAACAGAAAAAGCAATAGGAAGTTTTAGGACAAATCAGTGAATGTAGAGAATGTTTTGTCCTCTTTTGCAGCTGCAGTTTGTAACTCGCACGTCCTTCCCCATCTGCAGCTAGGAACTAGAGCCGAGGTCACTGCCCCTGCTTGGGGTTTACCTCCGTGAGAGATGAGGCACACTGCTGGAGTCCAGCCTTCCCTGTTACCGAGGCTAGCTCGTGCCTCCCCTCCCCGCCTGTGTTAGCACTCCTAGTGCCCGGCAGGTGCGTCCTTCACACTGTCCCGGCAAGAGGGTTTGGGGCAGCTCACGGGATTAGTGCTTCAGCATTAGCTCACTGCCCATTGAGAAATCCCTCTAGGAAGGTCAGCCTTGTCGTAGGAGGGAAGCTGAACCAACTCCGTCCCACCTCGGCTCACAGCAGCACTGGCTGGGGCGGGGCTGCAGCCTGCACAGCGAAGGGTGTCCCTTCTGGAAGAGTCTTGGCACCAAGCACGGAGGAGGTTATGTCCCAGTGTTACTTGTATCAGGGGTAGACTGTTTAGATGTTTACAGCATCATTCGCAGCTGTGCAAAATGTTGAGTGTAAATTTAGCCTGCTACAGGCTTGGGATTTTTTTTTTTAAAGATTTATTTTATTTTATTACAAAGTCAGATATACAGAGAGGAGGAGAGACAGAGAGGATGATCTTCCGTCCGATGAATCACTCCCCAAGTGAGCCGCAACGGCCGGTGCGTGCTGATCCGAAGCCGGGAACCTGGAACCTCTTCCGGGTCTCCCATGCGGGTGCAGTGTCCCAAGGCTTTGGGCCGTCCTCAACTGCTTTCCCAGGCCACAAGCAGGGAGCTGGATGGGAAGTGGAGCTGCTGGGATTAGAACCGGCGCCCATATGGGATCCTGGGGCGTTCAAGGTGAGGACTTTAGCCGCTAGGCCACGCCGCCGGACCCAGGCTTGGGATTTTAAGTCCTACTTGTGCTTGGTTTTGGCAGGGATAACTGAATGATTGTGCAGGATGGGCATTGTCCATTCCTGGAATTAACTTCTCCATCGGCCACTTGGATATCATCTAACGGGTGTCCGTGGGTCCCCCCAAATGCTTGCTGAAGCATTCTTGTTCATGAAGTGTGGAGTGACGTGCACGCACTGAGTTGTCACATTGGTACTGTTTTACAAGGGGAGCCTCGGAAAGTACAGCTGAGCTCGCAGGCGGCTGTGTGGCACAGAGCTCTCTTCTGAAAGGACACCGCACTGGGCTGTTTTTATTGGAATGCTTGCTAGTGTTACCTCATTGATTTAACCCACGGATCAGGTCGTTACTCAAAAGAGGAAGTGTTAGCTCAGATCAGGTCTCGGGAAAGATTGACCAGTCATGCAAGTCTTCACAGGACTTTGCGTCCCATTAAGTAAGAGCATATAGACTTCCATATGTAGGGTAGCCCTTGAATTCACTCGAGTCTGGGACGAGGTAGTCCACTGTGGTGTAAAATGTGATCTAGGGGAGAATCAGCCTGAGGCTTAGCAGACAACTTCGACATCTGTCAGCTTTTGAATGTAGATTCTGAATGGGAAGAATGTCTGCCCACCCTCAGCGCTCCAGAAGTGGAGCCGCCAGGGAACAGCAGCGAGAAGCAGGTTGGCTTGGCCTGCCTGGCTGCTGTGTGGATGGCCGTGAGGCAGGGAGGAACCCAGGGTGTTGCCCGCGATCTCCTCCTGCTAGAGGAGATTGACGTAAAGCTGTCCTGCCTCCTCTTGGCAGGTTTGGCTCAGCCCTGCCTGGCCCGGCCGTCGTGGGGAGGTGGAGCTGGGGGTTCTGTCTGTCTCCATCTCCCTATCTCTCTACCTCTCATAAAACAAGGTCAAATTCAAAGTGGTAAATACAGCTCTTATCGCAGAGCACACGTGCCAGCGGTCTCAGCCGCCCTTGGTTTTCCCCATGGGAAACGTCTGGGTGCCCAATGCTGCCAGCCAGAGCCGCCGTTCTGGGGCAGCCTCCCTTGGAGGGCCCCTCAGTGACCACACTGTTGCATGCTATGAGCCCCTGCTCAGCCCTCCACCTGGCAACCTGCTCATGTGCTCTGCCCACTGAGGCAGAGCCTTCCAGCCACAGTGCCCCCTGGCATCCAGCGTCCCAGCCTGCCCACCCTCCTGCCCACCCAGTCGAGTCAGCCGAGCACTGAGGAGCAGAGCCGTGGGCTCTACCACCTGTGGACTGCAGTTGTTGACGCCCGGCCAGACTGGCTTTCCGCTCTCCCAGCCCTGTCTGTGCTGCCAGAGAAGCAGGGTGAATGTTTACTAAGGATCCAGCTGTTTGCCTTCTGAAATAATTACACATGTTCTAGTCTGTCTGTGACCATGCTCTCTCGCAGATTTGTTTATTTGAAAGAGCCAACAGAGAAGAGACAGATCTTCCACCTTCTGGTTCACTCCCCAAACGGCGGCAGCGGCTGGGGCTCAGACAGCAACGAGCCAGAGCTCCATCCTGGTCTTTGATGTGGGTGGCTGGGACTCGAGGACTTGGGCCATCGTCTGTTGCCTTGTCAGGCACATTGTCATGGAGCTGGGTCAAACCGGCACCCTGGTACAGGGTGTGATGTCGCCCATTGCAGCACGGCACCCACCTGTCCTTCGTCTTCTGTAGTCCACACTTACTCTCTTTTAAAAATATTTTGCCTCGTTTACAAGGGGGAAAATCTTTTATTTTTTTCCTAACAGCACTGTTTAAACTATGAGATATAATTATTTGTTGAAATTAAAATTCTGTAAAAAGATTTCCTTTGAATGCATGCTACTTAGAGATATCTTTTGAGGCACCGTCACTTTGCATGTTTGTCTTCTGAGGGATCACCTCAGTTAATACGCAGACTGTGCCACTCCACTTGGCCAGTTTCAGATGACAGGGAAGACATTTTTACTGTACCCCACCGTACACCCACAGTGGGAGTGCAGTAGTAGTGTTATTGATGGGATGTGAGTCGGACTCAATACCTAGCAGGAAATCAGATTCAGGTCATTGGAGGCAGAGCAGCACACCTATTCAAGTTGGAGCCGGAGAGTGGCCTGCTCTGTGGGCGCAGGGCTGTGGCAGGGGAGCAGGGCAGCTTTGAGACAGTTTGGTGTTTCCATACAGTGGAGTTACACACAGAAAAGGTTCTGATTTTCTCCTTGAATGTCTGATCTTGTCACACAGATGTCAGTTTTAATCCGAACATGAATATTTCGGTCATGGTCTCCTCTTCTCCGTTTTCCTCATCTAGAAGGAGCTGGCCAACAAGCCTGACTGTCCCCAGATGTGTGCCTATAAGCTGGTGACCATCAAGTTCAAGTGGTGGGGACTGCAAAGCAAAGTAGAAAACTTCATTCAGAAGGTAAAGCTGTTCAGCGCCTGGTTACGGACGTTTCTGTGAAGACCTGAGATCCCTGTGACAGATTTAGTTACTGCTTTCTTCCCTGTTTTATGATGTGAAAATTAATGTCTGCATGATTCATTTCTGCCCTTGCTTTCATCCCCAGAAACAGCAGAAGCAGATGCCAACAGAGTTTTTCAGGGCTGTCTTGGGGGAGGGCAGTCCTATCTGTTTTTGTGCTGTGCCTTCCTGATGCCCAGCCTTGCGGCAGAGAGCCCCTTGATGCATGCGGCAGGTCCCCAGAGGGACCTGGTGCCCTGGCCCTGCTGGAGAGCGAGGGCAGCCTGCCCAGGCTCGGCAGCACCGCCTCCCTCGTGCTGTGCGGAGTCCTCGGGAGTCACACACCTTGCATTTGCATCTGGCAGGCCTTGCTGGGAGGGCCTCCCCGAGACTCAGTGCTCCTGGGATGCAGGGGATGCGATGGGGCTCCAGAGTGTGGCTGCCCTGTGTGAAGGTGGGAATGACGTGGGCAGATAACAACAGGAGGGGGAGTTGCTACAGCTGGGTCAACACCCGTGGGCTATGAGTGTTTACCCCATTATCCTGCTGAAGATGAGTTTCACTACAGTTCTCCTGCTTGGAGCTACAGGCACGTCTGAAAACCAGAGGTCCTCACAGTGCTGGAAGCTTCCATCATTCCCGGGCCCACTTGTAGCTGGCCCACAGTAGGCGCTGTGTAAACGTTGGCTTCCTCTATTCCACTTAGATCAGAGTAAGGATGACCCAGCTCTGGTAAATGGAAGTCACACGTGCACTTTATGGGAAACAGTGCAAATCTGTGTGTACATCTTGAAGCCCCCTCTTAATTGAAACCCCTTCTGTTCGTGGAGGGGAAAAGTTGGAAACTGTCCAAAACTATTCACTGTTGCATGACTTTCCTCTCTTGGAAAAGTTTACACTTAAATAATGCTAACATTGAAACTGCTGATTGCATACATGGTTATATGTAGTGGCAGGATCATTTAACACAGACACTTTAGAGTGGGCAGTGTTGGGTAGCAGGTGGAGCCACTCTCTGTTACATTGCCACCCCACGTGGGCAGCCAGCAGTTCAAGTCCCAGTTGTATAGCTTCCAATCTGGCTCCCTGCTAATGACCCACCCAAGGGGAGACCTGGCTTTGACCTTGCCAGACTCTGCCTTGTGGCCATCTGGGAGTGAACCAGTGGATGCAAGATCGGTCCATCCCCTTCCCCTCACTCTGTAATTCTGACTTTGGAAATAAATTAATGTGTTTTTAAAAGACATCCCTTGAGGATTTAGAATAATCCTCAGTATAATGAACTTCATCATAGACCCTAGGATTCTCCGTGCGGTGCCACCTCCCAGTATTCCCTGGCATCGCGGAGCGGCAGGACTTGGCAGCGGATAGCAGGAGTCTGCTTGACCTTTACTTGTTGACATTTAGAAAAACCGTAAAAGAAGCAGGTCCAGGGGTGTCTGGGTCAGGTCCTGCACGTCACTTATTTTCCTGCTGAATTGTGCTTTTTGTCGGGGGAGATTCACTTCCTGGTTCTGAAGCGCCCCTCTCAGTGCTGTGGAGGGGGATGCACTTCCTGGTTCTGAAGCGCCCCTCTCAGTGCTGTGGAGGGGGATGCACTTCCTGGTTCTGAAGCACCCTCTCAGTGCTGTGGAGGTGATGACAGAATTCAGGCCTCTGTGCATTCTTTCCCTTCCAGTTCTGTCTGTAAATTTTTGTGAGTTAATCGGGATGAGTAAGGTTAATGTGTCATTAATCTGGAGTTCTTGCCATCTTATGCTACTCTTCTTTGTTTTTAAAAGCAAGAAAAAAGGATATTCACAAACTTTCATCGCCAGCTTTTTTGTTGGATTGACAAGTGGATTGATTTGACAATGGAAGACATCAGGAGAATGGAAGACGAAACTCAGAAAGAGCTAGAAACAGTAAGACTTGCCATTCTCTGAGACTCCTTTGTTTTCCCTCACTGAAACTGCACGTGCTTGGTGAGTGTAGACCTTGGGTTAGGAACAGTAGCTCGAAGCCATGCCTCCTCCTGTGGGTTCTCCCGGACACTGACGGCCCCTCCCCATCCTCCTCTGCATCCTGAGCACCTCTCAGGAAGATAAACCAAAGCTCTCTTGGTCTCCAACTTGGGACCTGTGAAATGTCCAGCAGCTTTGTAGGCTCTTTCTCATGCCTCAGTTCCCAGTGTGGGCTCTGTGTTGTTTTTAGGCCTTCGCAATCAAGACCAAGTGGACTCTCACTCAGTTTGTGTCCCAGCAAGCTATGAGTGTTAGTGCAGCCAGCACTGGTGCCTCTTGTGTAGACACTGTAGGCCCGTGGCTGTGGGGTTGCCTCCTCCCCTCCTCCGGCCAGCAGCGACTTGCTGGTTCCTGATAAGCTGGAGTCTGGCTCAGGTGATGGTTGGGCCGGAAGCCAGCTTGGCGTGTCACTGTCGAGGCTGCTGAAGCTCCCACCCCCCAGCCGTGAGCAGGCCCTGCAGCCGGGTGGAGGGGGCTGCCCTTGGGGATGAGCTCTGCCCTGGCTTCCTCCTGCGTGCATCTGGTTTTGTTTTTGCTCTGGACCACGCTTGTCTGCAGTTGGCAGCAAGACCCTGTGGAGGAAAGAAACCCAAGGAATGTCCAGGGCCCGCTTGTGGTTTCCATGCCGTCATCACAAGTCCAGCCAGCAGGACCCATTTTGGAAGCCCTGCAGGTGCACCATGTTGGACACACGCACAGTGTGAGGCAGGTTTAGTCACAGGAGAGTGGCAGCAGGTCGGGTTCCCTGGCACATAGCATCATAAAGAACCTGGGTTTTCTACTTGCTTAATGTTTGGTGATTATGGTGGGCCTGCTTCTAATTAACTTTATACAAATGTTCTGAAAGGGACTGGGACATACTTTCTTTATAAGGCAATAAAATGTTTTAATCTTATCTTATGTAAAAAGTAAACTATGGGCAGACTCCAACTTATGAATGGATTTTGTTCCAAATAAGTTGATTGTTTGGAATTTGGAACATGCTTTGTTATCGAAACAACATTGTAAAATGGGCTTTGGTTTCTCAATCAGCCAAGTGGAAGCCTCCTTGCTCCCAAGTTTTCATAGTAATGATGCTCCTGGATCTTGGGGGTGGGGTGATCTGACCCTTGTCCCCCTTGATTTAGGTTAGTACCTAATGAAAACCCTGGAGGAGTAGAGTAGAGCCTTTTCAAGGGTCCAACAGCCTTTCTCAACTGGAAGCAGCAGCCCCCTGCCATGGGCTTTCTCCCTTTGCCTGCCTGGCCTGCTTGCACTCCTGGAGCCGCAGCCATGCCTGCCAGCTCAGCCGCCTGCTCTAGCCGTAGGATGCCTGCACACACGAAGAGCGGTGTGAGTCCACTCATCCACTGGGCTCCAGCTACAAAGAAACAAAAGGCAGATGGAATTTTGGTGTTTCCAATTATCTGGGAAGTCATCTTGGCTCTGATTTTTATGCTGGACTGTCAGAGCAGCAAGAGGCATGTCCACCACCCAGGGGGTGGGCGTTAGGTCCTCTTGGATGGGGCAGAACCTGGCAGACCCTGAGAGCACTGCCCACATGGATGTGTTCCGGCCTCCACCTCGGCTCACCCACGTCCTCACACCTGCAGCTGGAGGGGCCTGCCATTGGCAGGCCATGATCTTGGAATGGTTTCAAAGACTGGTCTTAGTGGTCCCTGCTGCTCATCTCAGGGTTGGTCCTGTTATGTGCTACCTTGAGTCCTCACAGTTGCTCTGGGAGCAACTTTCCTGCAGGCCACACAGCCTCCGCACAGACAGGCTTAGTGCTCTCAAATCCCCTTTCCTGACCAGGAGCTTGCCCTGTTCAGCTGTTCCTGGTGCCCTGACACCTGATGGTAGAATTTGGTGCTCTTAACTCGCGAGTAATCTAAGAATTGGTTCTCTTTGAAATGGCTTCTGGTCCTGGAGAGGCTGGGTGTCCCTGGCCTGTCTTCCCTCCATGGTGCCTGGGGTTGGACTCCTCCCTGCAGGAGCTTTTTGAACAAGCATAGACCTCTCTGTTCTCCCGTAGTGCCTCTGGGGGAAGGGGGCCTGGGGAGTAGTGAGTTTTTAGGAATGAATGTATTCATTGCATTTCTCTATTTTTATTGGTTTTTCCCCCTCCGTTTTCATCCTCCTCCGTAGCTGTTGGCGAGTGCCTGCGCTTTCTGATGCGTCCTGTTGGCTTCTGTTCTCCGTGTTGTGTTGTTCTTGTGCTTGCTTGTTCTGCCTCTCATTCTCCCTCTGTTGAGTAAGCAGCCAGGACACCCTGCTGTCGTAAGGAGCAGGCACGCCCACGTGGCTTCCTGTCTGTGCCAGGGACTCAGAAGCCAGGGCCCAGAGCAGTGGACATGTCCTCACATCGCCACATAGCTCATTTAGCTCCTGGCTGTCTTGGAGAATCTCATGTCGTCGGGCTTTAGCTGCCTAGATGTGAGAACACACAAAGGCTGTCGGTGCTGTGTGAGGAGCAGATAGCCAACGCTTCCGATTCTCGTCTGGAGCCCCTCCCTTGTTTCCCTTCCCTTGCTTACTAACCCCTATCTAGAATCTGATTTCAGCAGCTCACAATGTTATTTTACGTTTAGATGCGTAAGAAGGGTTCCGTCCGAGGCACGTCGGCTGCTGATGTCTAGCTGAGTCCCCTGTAGGGTCAGAGACAAAATCCAACTGTGTAAGTGAAGACCTGTGTACAAAGAATGTCTAAAAGGTGATGGGTAGCAAATTTGCTGGGCAGAGTCTGTGAAATGTGCTTTATTTTTAGAAATGGGCAGTGAGCACTGGCGTTCCTGAGGGTGTTGGCTGTGATGACCCTGAGTAGGTTGGAGAAGCGGCTGCCAGCACGCGCCTGTTCATCCTGTTGCACTGCGGGGAAGCGGCTGGTTTTTTTCGCAGCCGGTTCCTGGGCTCGTTTCTCCATAGCCCCCTGGGGTTATTGGAGGAATTTGGAGAAAGCCCCTGCCTTCCCCCATGCCAGCTTCCGCAGTCGATTCCAGTTTAAATGTTTTCAGTGCAGCAGAATTCGTATCCTGTCGTCAGGCGTGTCTGTGATTGGCTTTACTCTGTAATGTACAGCATGAAGCCCGCCAGTGGTCTTACATATCACACATCGTATGCCCAGCTAACATGTTCCACGAGAGGGGCAAAGAACCTCAAACTCTGCCCGCTCGTCTGGACACTGGGAGTGACCAGAGACTGATGCCAGTGTACTGTGTGGTCAGCAGCCGACCGACCCACAGGCCCGCCACCATGATGCCTGGCTGCCGCCCACTGCGAGCGCTGCAGTTCTGCAACAAGAGGGTGATGGAGCCTTGAGGAGAGGTAGCCATGCCAGGGAAGGATGAGGGAATTCCTTTAGGTTGCCTCCAAAGTTCGCTGTTCATTTAAAAGTTTTCTTAAGTTTTTGTGGTTTTTGTTTTGTTAAGTTCACCTGAGTTTCTGTGACTTATTTCTGCTTCTAATGTAGTTTTCCCTCCAGTGAGACATGTTATACCATTAGTGAGATCAAAATGTTTTCAAACAGATTAAATTTTGAAGATGCAGTAGTAGTAAGGAAGCATCTTCCGCCAAAAGTTTTGCTACTTTTGAATTTTTTTTTTCTGAAGAATGTGTGTGACAAGCTGCTGTCTGATTTTGTTTGCCATGCTGTGTTCTAACGTCTACTGCCTTTCACCTTTCCTCGCAGTTACGCAACCAAGGTCAAGTGAGGGGAACAAGCGCAGCCAGTGATGAGTGACGACGAATCTGCCCAGAGTGTCGGCGTCGGCTCGACGGACACGCGTGTGCATGTGTCCGTGTGCGTGTGTCTGCAGCTGTATGTGGAACGCATGTAAAGCTGCAGCCCCACCAGCACACACGTGTGTATATGTACAGAGCTCCTGAAGGGCTTAGCCCAGTGTCTCCAAAGTACTGTACCTGTCTTCTGCAAGAATGCAAGAGAAAATATTTTCAATACATACACCTGGAACAGATTTTAATAAGAATTATCAGAGTAATACCATTAATGGACAGATTGACCGCAATGTAATACTAGCTGGTATGTTTCATAAATGTCATGTTATGGACCAATATATATATATACATATACATATATATAGCCTTTTCTTATTTTTCTGTTCTTTTAAATGAGTATCTTATAAATTTTTCTTTTAATCCTATAAGCAACAGACTCCCACAGGAAAATGTCCTCAAAAAAAATTTTTTTTTTCCTTTTGGTATTCCAGTGAATCTAGACTATAAACTGAATGTATTTATAGCTATTTATTTCTGAATAGTCATTATCTTACGGCCAAATTTGACAATGTCTATTAAGTAAGGAGTAAAGTTACAGGCCAGTTTTTACTTGTTTTCCTGAAGAGGAAAATCCTTTTAAAAAGAATTTCTGGTTTTTATTGGAGTTTTTGTATTTTAAATTTCAAGTATTTTTCTACACCAAACCTAGCAAAAACGGAGATGATAGTTTGTGATTTATAGTAACACTAGACAATTTGCAGGCTCCTGCTAGGCAAACAAGTCAAGGAGGGAATTCATCGTCATGGTGCAGAAAAATTAGAAGGAGGGCAGTTGGGTGAGTCTTGTCCCTGAAGCATCTGTGTTCTCGAGCTGTGGCTTGGAAACTATGCAAATGCTCCGGGTCCTCATAGGATGGGGTGCGTGGCAGCCCTCTGCAGCTGGGAGGTGGCCAGCTCGGAGACAGGGACCCTGCCTGGACACACCTCCAACCCCGGGCTGCCACCCCAGCTGCCCCGGATGCTCGCTGGAAGCCACTGCCCACTGCCACTTTTTTTTTTCTTTTTCGTTTTCCTTTTTTTTTTTCTTTTTAAATTTAAGGCAGGCAGAACACCTAGGTGAGATTTGTATTAGCTTTCTCTGTCTGCATTCTGTCTCAGTTCTGTCTGATCCTGTCGGTCCGGGAAGCTTGAGTAGAATAATGGTGTTGAAGCCTTCAGGGCAGAGACAGTCTCCTGTAACCTCCCCTGCCTCCTGAGACACGCCCTGCCCTGTAGTCAGATCCCTCCCACTGTATCCTCCAGCCTCGGGGTCACTGCCACATCCTGAGACCCTGTTGTCCTCCGCTGGGCAGTCCACCTTCCCCGTGCTGCGTACCCTCGGGACGAGCTCCCGCTGTAAGGTAGGTCCATTAGCCATCAGCCAGTCGTCACTCTGGCGAAGTAAGGAGTCTAGCCCTCTCCTTGTAATGAACTTAACTCTCACTGGCATCTGTCGTGTTGGGCACCTGGGCACACACAGAAGCGCCAGCCCAGCACCTGGGTTGTAATGGTTTTCTAACAACTGTGGAGATTTGAGGGTATGTGTGGTGAATGTAAAATACCTAGTTTACTTGGCAGTCTCTGGTGTAAATTACAGTAAAACAAAGTAAATGAAATTTAAACAGAAAATAAATTTGATCACAAAAGCTCTGCCTGTGTGCTGAGTGGTTGTCCCTGGAGAACACCCGCGCTGGTGGCACCTCAGACCCCTGTCTGCTGTCACTTCGGTACAGCTTTCCAGCTGTGCGCCGGTGGTGGCGGGCCCTTCTTGCACTGTGCCTGGGACATACCACACTGCTGTGTTTGGTTTCTTAAACTCAGCCACGGGAGCTACAGCGACAATCCCACAAGAGATCCACAGGATTTCAAGATCGGCTGGTCTTACTTCTGATCCCACATCCTGCTCCACTGCTCCTGTACCTGAAAAGGCAGCAGGGGAAGGCCCAACTGAGGTGAGAGACCTACCAGGTCTCCTGGCTTCTGGCTCCTGGCTCCTGGCTTCAGCCTGCCCCCGCCTTGGCTGCTGGGGCCGTTCGGGGTGTGACCCAGCTGATGGGAGCGCCCTGCCTCCCTGCCGCTTCCCCCTAACCATCCCAACTCTTGTCAGTTCGTGTCCGGTCTCCCACCTCCTGTCCTTATCGACCTCCTGACACCTGCCTGGTGGTTTACCTCCGACTCCAGTTCAGGTTGAGAAATTGTACATCCTTCTCCAGAATTCGGGACATCCAGTGTGTTCAGTTGACAAGGGTTCAATGTGGGACTTTTTTAAGATTTAGTTATTTGAAAGGCAAACTTTACAGAGAAAAGATCTCTTCTGCCCACTGGTTCACTCCCCTGAACGGCCACAAGTTCCAGAGCTGAGCCAATCCAAAGCCAGGGGCTTCTTCAGCGTGTTCCATGTGGGTACAGGGGTCCCAAGAACCTGATTCATTCTCTACTGCTTTCCTAGGCCATAAGCAGAGAGCTGGATCAGAAATAGAGCAGCCAGGACACAGACCAGCGTCATGGGATGCTGGTGCCACAAGGGGGATGCCACCACACTGGCCCGAGGGACTCCTCTCACTCATCCATTCGTTAAGCAAGTGTTCAGAGTTTGTTCTTCGGCCTGCAGAGCCACAGAATGTTGGGAGGGAGTTCATCGACTCCAAACAGGTGCTCTCAAGTTAGGCTCATCGTTGGTGTTGGGGCTGGAGACTTGACATGAGGGGCCAGAGGTGGGGGGGAGGGAGGTGACAGGAGCAGGCGCTGGAGACAGGCCAAAGGTGGTCCTGGTGAGCTCGAACCGCTGGCTGCCAGCAAGTGATGCTGGACACCCTTTCAGGATCACTCGGGGTGTCTGTTTTGCTAATAGAAGTGATCTACAGTGGTAACATCCAGTGACCCAGTCTACTGCAGGGGAAATTGCCCTGCATGCCAAGAAATGCCTCCTGGTCCCTCCAAAACAAGGAGACAGGCTTCCCACTCTTATCAGTCTGGAAGCTAACTCTCCGAAGGAACTGGCTTCAAGTTTAACCTGCTTCCTGCCCCAGAGCCAAGTGCTGCTTCTTCCAGGAAACACTCCCAGCTTGCAGTGGTGGCTTCTGCAAGGAAACTGTGCTGTGGTTCAAGGATGTGACCTCCAGTCTTGGTTGGATTTTGTGTGCCATGGTAGCTGGGACCTCACATCCTCTCCGGGAAGGAAACATGGCCGAGTGCCACCCACCCTGTGTCCAAGGTCCCTTTGGAGTCCTGGGATCTGGTCCCTGCCTCCAGGGCGTCAGTGCCTTCCAGCCAACTGTGGCAGGGGCCTAGCAGTCACAGTAGCTGTTGGCACAAGCTGGGGGCTCCTGAACAAAGGTTCTGAGATCCTTAAGCCCAGGGAAAGCTGCTCTCTGGCCTCTGTGCTCTCAGCACCCTGGTGCTCCCTGCTGCCGTTGCAGCCAGAAAACCTCATTAGTCCTGAGTCTCCAGAAGCACCCCCAGACGCCCCTGAACCCTTGTCCTGGCCGTACATCTGGTGCTCGTCCCCTCAGCCGGCACAGGGACCTGCAGGTTTTCAATACAAGGCTGAAGAGTGGTGGTAGATCTCCCATCCAAGCACTGCTTACCTTCTAAGATACACACTAGACCAGGCACATCCAGGGTGGTGTGGCTGTAGCCTGAACAGTAGTAGGTCTTACAGGCCGTGTGACCTAGCCCAACAACTCAGTTCTGCCCATTGATGGAAAAACAGCCGCAGATTGATACACCACGAGTGTGCCTGTTTGCATGAACAGAACTGACGCCAGTGGTGGGCCAGGTTGGGTTGCTGGGCTGTGTATGTGCCACACTGTGATATAGGGCATGCACATGGATGACCCCAGTCCAGCTCTGCCAGGTTGACACTCTAGAACATCCCTCATGATGGCTTGGTCCTGCTTGAACACCACCTGCTGACCATGTGGATCTCGTCTGCCCCCTCTGGATTTCCCATGGCCCTGTATCTGCATTGTCCATAGCAGTCGCTGTACGCTTCCGATTCCCAGCCAGGAGAAACTGGAAATGGAACGGGAGAACTGTGGTGAGCTGACAACAAGCCAGAGATGTGAGAAATACCTGCAGATCCCACTGGATGGTTCAGCTCCTCCGTCGGGAATTCTATTTCACTCTACCTCTGTTGTCCAGATAGTACCCATCTGTAGCTGTTGAGCTAAATGCTATAATGTCAGTCATCCTTTGAGACTTGCCATGGCATTCACGAAGGACAAGGGGCCATTTGTAAACAGGCCCAACTGCCCAGAGCCCAAAGCCAAGAAAAAACCATGTTCCCTATAGCACCCCTGCACGGCTGTCAGTCCCTTTCTGTCCGCCTCTGTGCCCGTGTCCTGTTGTCAGCAGCAGCTCTGTCCCACAGAGGTGACACATCAGGACCGGCCAGCCGCAGAGGACCTGGACAGAGGGAGCCATGTGGCCGTTAGCCTGGTGGAATTGTGGCTTGGTTACCCAGTCCTCCCTACCCGAGAAGTGTCCTCCACTGTTTGACCTTAAAAGTCTGTACTGCCCAAGGTGTCCAGAATGCTCGCCCCACAGGACTGCCCACCAGTGCCTCCTCTCACCCAGGTGTCTTTGAGCTCAGCATCTGTTGGCCAGTCTGTGAGTTCCCCTCCTCGTGGGCACATGCCAGAAAGCTGGTGGTGGAGGGAGGGAGATTTCTGGATTCCTCCAGCCCCTTGCAGCCCAACAGTCTCAGATTTTCCACTGGAGCGCCTGCATTCCAGCCGGGGCCTCAGGAAGGGGACTCTCCTACTCACCCCAGAATTCACTCCCTCTCCCCACAGATGGCACCCAGCGTCCTGCCATGGGGGCAGGGCAATCTCACAGATGACCTCCGAATAGCCAGCCCAGCCTGGCCCCCGTGTCTGCTCGGGCCCAGTGGAAACATCTGCTCAGCTTTCCCCAATGCAGTTGGCCACACCCAGGGCTCTGATAGTGGGCATGGAGGCTGCCCGCCCCGAGAGGCCACGCTGCCCTAGGGCACTTGGGTACCCACCTCCTGCCTTGTGCATCTCCACCAATACTTATGAGCAACGGGGCCATGGAGTCACAGCTCCTTTGGAAGTTGGGATCATCGTTGCAGCCCCGGCATGTCACATACAAGCAATTGCATGACAATTTCAATGGTACTGGATGTGGTTAATTACTCGGGATGATGACCATCTGTATTTACCTTGGAGCCGAAGAACCTAGGTGCTTTGAAAGCCAGGATGGTCCTGGGTGAGCCCCAAAAGATCCACTTTCATTTAAAAACTGGGCACAAGGGACTGGCATTGTGCAGCATGTTAAGCCACAGCTTATAACAACATCAGCATCCCCCAAAACGGAGCCCCACCTGCTCTGTTTCCCACCCAGCTTCCTGCTGATGCACCCAAAAAGGCAGTGGATGGTGGCCCAGGGACTTAGGCCCCTGCCACCCACACGAGAGATCTGGAAGAAGCTTCTGGTTACCCGGCTTGGGACTGGCCCAGTCCTACCTGCTGCAACCATTAAGGAAGTGAACCAGTGGATGGAAATTTCTACATCTATCTCTGCTTCTCATATAAATGTCTGAAAATTGAAGGCAGGAAGACAGAAGCAGCCGGGGGTGGGGAGAGAGCGGTGAGATGGACTCTTGGGCAAGGGCTTCAGGGAGCAAGCCCGTCCCCTGCTTTCCTCCTCCTGATCAAAGGGTAGAGCAGGTGCTGTTCCTTTTGTATTTCCTTGAAGGTGGAGCAGACTTGTGGGTCGCCGTCCACAGTAAGACACAGCCTGCTGCAGCCAGAGACCCCTCGGCAGCTGAAGGTGGTTCCTGCTGGGCCGTCCATCCTCCCTCTGGGCAGACATGTTCTTGCTATGTCCGCCAAGCCAGGTGCACTGGTCTAGCTGCTGCCTCCGACCCAGGCCACCCTCCCTCACAGGGCTGCAGCCCTGTACAGCTGTGTTCTGGTTCCTCCAAGACCGCAGTCCACAGGGTCCTCTCTTGCGTCCTCATCTAAAAGGCTACCTCCTCCAAGCTGTCTTCCCACCTCCCCAGCAGTTCTGACACTGTAGGTCTGGAGCTCCTATGGGTGCCAGCAGCCCTGGTCATGGGAGGCACCCTAGCTCAACAGACGTAAATGAATGGGAGTACAGACACAGCTCGAGATGGAAGCTCGCTTGTCCACACTGCTCTCTGGGAGCCAGACTCCATCCTTGGGCAGAGCCACTCCAGGTCTGTCCCTCCCAGACCTGTGCAAAGAAGCACTTGTACTGGACCCCACCCCTCATCGCTCTTGAGCATTCTCTTAACCAATTGGCACGGTCCCTCCCCATCATGGCGCCCCCGCTAACCCTGGCGCCCTGCCCCTGATGAGCTATGCGTCGCTATCTGTGGTCTCCGCCAGCCCCGCGCGGTGGTTGTGCTGGTTTCTATTACAGTAATTGGCATAAACTTTATTCTTTCGCAGAGAGATTGTTCGGCCCGCTGAGACTGCACAGCCATCTGCCGTAAATTGAGACTAGTACGGCTTATTTTGGTGAATGCAAAATTGGATCCCATCCTTCACTCCGTGGCTTGATTCAACTTCCAGATGGTTCATCCACATGAAGTAATAGGAATGCGCCACAGCCCTCTTTAGCCGAAGATGGAGACGTAATATTTATTTGCTGATGTGGAGGCCCGCGGACGCTGTCCTGGCGGGGTGTCGATACATAACGCTGCAGCACCAAATTGTCAGCTCGGTCTGGGGGCGCTGTGATGCCCCTCCGGCTTGCCGAGGGGGACCCTATGTGTGCGTGCGTGCGGGGGGGCTTTTTTCTTTTGGTTTGCCCTTGACCTAATCTCCAGAGGTTTTGTTCTCTCTTGGGCTGTTTCTTATCAGCTCTGTCTGCCCGTGTAGCCAGCTCCACATCTGCTTCGCCTTTAGCACCTGTGACATTTTCATTAATGTTTCCCCAAGGTTAAGCCCCCATTCCAACTATCCCTCAGCTCTCAGGAGCCAGAGCTCAGCTTGTGCGCAGTGAGGAGCCTGCTGGGACATTGGGTCATTTCGATGGGGCTGGGCTGGCCGCACCCAGTGGGAGAGCTCCACCACCCACGCTCAGGTTTGCTTCTCGGAGCCAGAGCTGGGACTTTCAATCTCCATCACCCCAAAAAGCTTTGGTGGCCCCGCCCCATGCAACCCCAGCCTGGGTCCCTCATCCTCCACCTGCCCTCCTGGCCAGGGGAACAGGGCGCTCAGAGCTGCTTCCCGGTGCCCAGCTGACCAGGGAGAAAGCCCTGCACCTGAATCTGCCAGGAGAACCGTGGTAGACATGTAGGCTCCTGAGTGGAAGCAGAGCAGAGCCCGGAGCTAAGTAGCAAGGAGAGTCTCTCTCAGGTGGTCATTCTGCCCACCTGTGTCACCTCTGCACAGGTGCTGGCGCCAAGTGCATCTGGAGAACCGCTTGCGTGACGTCAGCAAGCAGTGTTGTCACCAACTTCTTTTTTTTAAAAAAAATGTCCTTATTTTGGGCCCACCGTGGTAGCCGGTGGCTGAAGTCCTCACTTTGCATGTGCTGGAATCCCATATGGGCACCGGTTTGTGCCCTAGCTGCTCCGACTCCCATCCAGCTCCCTGCTGTTGGCCTGGGAAGGCAGTAGACGATGGCCCAGGGCCTTGGGACCCTGCACCCGTATGGGAGACCCAGAAGAAGCTCCTGGCTTTGGATCAGCTCAGCTCCGGCTGTTGCGGCCGCTTGAGGAGTGAACCAATAGAATGGAAGATCTTTCTGCCTCTCCTCCTCTCTGTATAGCTGCCTTTTCCAATAAAAATAAATAAATCTTAAAAAGCAGAGAGAGAGAGGTCTTAACAATCTTATATTTGCTGGTTCACTCCCCAAATGCCCTCAAAGACCAGGGATGGGTCAGGTCAAAGACAGGAACCAGGAACTCAGTGCAGGTCTCCCTGTGGGAGGCAGCGACCCAAGCAATAAAAGTAAATAAAATCTTTAAAAAAAAAACCATAGATCAATGACATTCTAGCAGCATTGGAATTTGATCTGGACAGCTTTTCTCTTTTTTTCTTTTAAGGGAATGGAAACCTTTAAGTTTCAAAACAGAATGAGTAAAATCAAATCTTTTATTTTTCAAACATTTATGTATTGAAAAGTCAGATTTACAGAGAGAAGGAGCGACAGAAAAGAAGATGTTACATCTGCTGGTTTACTCAAATGTCGGCAACAGCTGGAGCTGAGCTGATTCGAAGTCAGGAGCCAGGAGCCTCCTCCAGGTCTCCCACATGGGTGCAGGGTCCCAAGGTTTTGGGCTGTCCTTGACTGCTTTCCCAGGCCACAGGCAGGGAGCTGGACGGGAAGTAGAGCAGCTGAGATACGAACCAGCACCCATATGGGATCCTGGCAAATGCAAGATGAGGACTTTAGCCACTAGGGTATTGCATCGGGCCTGAAAAATCAGAGCTAAGATCGGAAACATGATGGGCTGGAACCATGAATGTTCTAAAATGGTATTACCTTTCCTTTCTCGGTCCTCACAGAGGTTTCTGCAAGCAGGAAGGACACGAGGCTAGATCTCTGACCAACCTGAGGAAACCCAACATCTCTTTCTGCCATGTTTAATGCCCAGTGGGGACGGGGAAGGGGTGGGCTTCCCCGGTGAGACTCCAGCCACGCTCCTACCCAGCACAGTCCTGCTGCACTCCATGCTCTGAGCAGGGCTCGCCTGAGCAGTAAATGTCTCCCGGTCCCTGGAGCTCAGTGCCCGGCTTTCCTCCAGCTTACCCTGGCACTGTGGCACCCTGGGGTAAGACACCACTGGACGCATCAGCAGGTTCCCTCGGTTCTCTCTACCAGATCTGTCCAGAATCTGGCTCTGCTTGTCACTGCCCACGGCTTTAATCTTGACTCATCTTGGCACCTGTTGTTAGGTTGTCCCCGCCTGGATCACTCAGAGCTTCCTTCCTCTCCCCCCGTCCCCACGTCACCCAGAGGAACCACTGTGATTCTTGCCTGAACCAAAGCCGTCCCATCCATCCAGGCCTTGGCTCACAGATGTGTCATGAGTCCTCTCAAAGGGAAGGGCAGAGGCCTGGGTCACCCACACTCTGTCCTCCCCTCCCACCTACCTCTACTCCCATCTCACCCACCAGGTATCCTGCACTCCAGGCAGGTCCCCAGGGCCACCTCCTCCTCAGGGAGCCTTCCTGGACCGCCCGCACCACAGTTGGGATCCCTGCGCCCCTCCAGGTGCCCTGAAGGCCAGCTTGCCCCATCCTGCGGGCCAAGCACACAGGAGGTCTTTGCTGGTGGTGAGAACAAACATCCGCTCTTAGCGAATCTGTCGTGTCAAAAAAAAAAAAAAAAAAAATCCCATAAACCCGAACAGGGTTGTCCAAATGTAATAATGGCCATTAGCGTCTCTCCAGCCCAGAACGGCAATTCTGGAAAATTCTGCGCAATTGGAGCACAATTAGGCATATGGTGGCACAGCTTCCTCTGGCACAAAAAATCCTGATCCACATTTGGTCCAGCCCCAAGGTCAGGGTCTCCAGGGAAGATGGAGGAGCGAATCATGCTCACGGGGCTGCAACCTGAGACCCCGAGCTCTGTGTGCAGTGACAGCTCCCCGTTTTGCAGGCAATAATAGCTCACGGCACGCGGGCCCCTGCTCTGTGTGTGTTGCAACCTGCTAGGCTCCAGGGGATGCAGCAGCCAGGGCCCCCACCCTGGACCCAGGAGGGACAGCAGAGCTGCAAGCTGCCACCCCGCCATTGGCCAGCTGTGTCACAGCCCTGCTTGGCTGTCCACTTCCAGGTATGCCTAGTGCTGCGCCGAGAGGCTCTGGGGAGGCTGGTGGCAGAGATGAGAATGACCTAGTATAGCCACATCGTGAGATTTCACATGCAAGTCACGCCTCTCCTGCTGGGCTGGCAACTTCCTAGGCTGCCATGGGGAGTGGCCCACGGGGACGGAAACGTTGTTGGTGGCACCTTCTGTCTGTGAATGAGCCCACTAAAGAAGGAAGCAAGGTGTCCTGCCAGGACAGGGTCAGGGCAGGCATGGTGTTGCTATAAAGCCACTTACTTGCAATACCGGTGTCCCACGTCGGAACATCAATTCCAGTCCCAGCTGTTCTGTTCCACTTCTGATCTGGCTTCCTGCTCACGCTCGTGGGAAAGCAGCAAATGATGGCTCAAGCACTTGGGCCTGTGTCACTTATGTGGTATACCCAAATGGAATTCCTGGCCCAGTGCTGGCCACTGCAGCCATTCGGAGAATGAACCAGCATACGGAAGACCGCTCTCACTTTGTGTCTCTCTGCCTCTCTGTCTCTCACCTTGCAAATAAATGAAAATTGTTTAAAGATTACTGACTGGGTGTGGTTACATCCCAGGAACACATAAAAAAATACTAGGAGACTGTCACACCACTTGCATGAATGGTTACAATGAGGGGCGTTGGAGAGATGGAGTGTTAGAGGGCCGCGGCCGCAGTTCCCGGTAAGGATGGATTTCACATGTTAACATCACCAGAGGACAAACGTTGCAAAGGAACCAAAAGGATTACATGACTCAAGTTCACGTAGAGGTCACCCACCTGAGGCAGTGCTATCTGTTGTTCCTGAAGAAATGAGTGGGTGTCTCGGGCTGGCCGATGGCTTGGGAGTGTGAGGACAGCGGAGTGGACATGGCTGGGGTTGAGGGCATTTGCTGAGCCACCCCAGGACACATGTGTGTGACAGGATCTTCTCATTCCTGTACACATGCAGATTAAAGTTGAACCAGTGTGGCTGCAGGTGTGTCCCAGCCAGCTGTGCCAGTGGTGGCATGGCTTGAGCCAGAGACTGGGAGCCACAAACTCTGTCTCCAGTGAAATTCATAACGAACACCTGTGGCTTGCAGGCGACTTCAACTCTTACCACCAGCAAGCCAGGGGACAGGAGTTCTCAGCCCATCTGTGGGAGCCTGAAAGTCAGCAGACCCCTTCCCCATCCCTTCCCTGCACGTCTGTCCATCCCCTGGCTCTGCCCTGCACGGATCAGCGGGCGTAACTATGGGCCAGTGGCGACAGAGATCCCCCAAGGGATAGAGGTTCTTCCTGGGCAGAACCTGCTGGCGCCAGGACAATACTGTGGCGTGCGTGCATGCGTGCATGTGGGGAGGTGGCTTCAGGGCCAGGGGTGCAGCGTGTCTGGGGTTTACCAGGAAGGGAAACACCTGGAAAACCACATTCCTGCTTAGAGCCTCCTTAGAGCAGGCCGGAGGGGAGAGGGTGGTGGTGGCGCAGGGGGCCTCCAGCCCTGCAGGATCTGGTCGTGCGGGTTTGGGGTGGAGAGGGCCGCAGCTGGGAGCACACTCAGGTTGAGGCAATTAGTGGGGGCATAATTGGGGTTGAGTCATCTCTGCTGATGCTGGGAGGAGGGTGCTGGGTGGGTGGGGCTCCGCCAGCGTAATTGCTGCAGGGTGCAGCTGCTTTCCGGCCTCGGAGACGCATGGCACTGTGGCTGAGAAGGAGGAACCCAAGGCCCCAGCAGGGTCCTGTCTCCTCTTGCCTGGCTGGCTTCCCAGCCCAATCTGCCTGAACCTGACACCTGGGTGACCCCAGGAGAGGGCACTGGAAGTGAGGAACCTGGTGAGCAAATAGGTGGCTTAAACTCCCGCCCCAACATCCAGGGTGCCACCGGAACCTGCATATTCGGGAGTGATGCCATACTTCATGATTGGGCTTTTGATTGTTTTTGTTTTTCTACACATTGTAGTCCCTACAACTGGGATGAGGCTTGCAGCATCTCTCTCTCTAAGATTTATTTTTATTTTCATTTGAAAAAGCAGAGGCACAGAGAGGAGAGACAAGGGAGAGCGATCCTTCATCCACTGGTTGACTCCCCAAATGGCTGCAAGGGCCAATCCGAAGCCAGGAGCCAGGAACTTCTGCCGGGTCTCCTGTGTGGGTAACAGGGGTCCAGGAACTTGCGCCACCTTCTGCTGCTCTCCCAGGCCATGAGCAAAGAGCTGGATCGAAGAATAGCGGGGACTTAATGTGGCATTCATCTGGGATGCTGGTGCTACCAGGCTGAAGCTTAACATCACGCCCCCGCCCCCGGGTTTGTCTTCCTTTGGCCAATGCCACCTGGCACCACATGTTGCAGGTTCATCTGTGTTACCGCACGTGGCAACATTCCTCCTTCCTCCCAGCTAAGGTGATCTCTCACAGTACGGATTTAGCCTGTAATTTTTGTCCATGAAATAAACAGAGGGAAAAAAAAGTCATTTACCCGCAGGATCCTGGGGACATCACCAGGGGGTTTGCCAGCAGCCAGCACCCTTTCTCTAGTGTCCTGGCATCCATGAGCGGCATCCCTGGTCCCCTGCCACCCTGCAGGGAGTTCGTGCTGAGTCCCGACTGTTCTGGGGTTGCTCAGTGACCTCTGCCAACTGCCTTCTCTCTCTGTTTCCATTCCAGGAAAATGGGGTTCCAGCCCAAGGCAGGGATGTGCCTCTCCTTCCATTCTGAGGTCCCTGAGATAAAACCCAGGTGTCTGTGTGGGAGCCAGCTCTTCTCCTAAGACTGGATTTGGGGTGGAGCTGATCCCACCCTCTAGTTCCAAAGATGGGCCCTGATGAAGACTTGGTCCCTGGTACACTGCTGTGATTGGCCAGGGCTGGGCCCCTTGGACCTAACAAGGACCAGCATGGGGATTTTGGCAGAAAGTTTGGAGTAATGGGCATTTTTTCCGTCTGGAAGGCTCACTAAGCCACAGGTGCTTAGCCTTGGGCTTCTGTGGGTTCTCTTAACATGGAGAAGCCATAACAGAACCAACACACACACACACACACGGCTCTGAGCCGAGCCCCTGGATCCAGCCATGCCTGAAGCTGGAAGCCAGGTCTATGTGTTCTGCTGGCTCCAGTCATGTTTCTCCCCTCATAACTGCAAGACTGGAATTTTCTCTCTCCCTAGGACATGTGTGACCTGGTCAGTAGGAGAGAAGTCCCTCTGTTTCCCCCCATTGTCCTCAAGGGGAGATGTGGCTTCTATGGCTGAGTGTGCAAAACCTCTCTACCCAGTTCTGTCCTTGGAGGGCACTGTGCTCAGCCAGCCCCGCCCCTTCATACACACACGCTGGGGCCTCTACAGGGCTGTGCCATCCCCATGTTGTTCTCTGTTCACATACCTGTCCCATCGAACCTGGCCTTCCATGGCCCAGTGGAGCCCGGCCAAGGTTTTACACAGCGACAGAGCTCCTAGCAGCTCATCTGGAACCTTGGGCTGGGGACCAAGAGTTTTTCTTTTCTCTATTTTAATCAAATTTAAAAGGCTGAGTTATGTAGAAGAGAGAGAGAGACAGACAGAGAGAGAGAGAGAGAGAGAGAGGTTGAGGTTGGCTCGCTCTCCAACTGGCCGCAGAGGCTAGGGTCAGGCCAGGCCCAAGCCAGAAAGCAGCCTGGGATGCCATTCAGGTACCCCACGTGGACACAGAAGCTCAAGCCCTTGGGCTATTTTCTGTAGTTTCTCCAGGCGCACGAGCAGGGAGCTGGGTGGGAAGTGGAGCAGCTGGGACTCGAACCAGTGGCCGAATGGGAAGTTGGTGTCGCAGGGGATGGCTTTGCCCATGGAGCCACAGTGCCAACCTCGTGTGTGCTCTTTCTGCGTGTTGCCCTTCACTCCTCTGAAGCGTGTGGGTGTGAAGAGGGGTGCGGGTCGCAGTGTCTGGACAGGGCGTTTGGGACAGTGCTTACGATGCCCCTTGGGACACCTGTTTCCTGTATCTCGGCACGTGGATTGCAATCCTGCCTCTTCTCTTCGTTCCAGCTCGCTGCAGACACAGCTGGGAGCAGCAGGGGCTGGCTCAGGCACGTGGCTTGGGAGACCCGGATGGAGCTGCTGAGGTTCCTGGATTATACCTGCCCCAGGCCAGGCAATCCAGGCACTTGGGAAGTTCACCTGTGCCTAAAAGTGTGTGTGTGTGTGTGTGTGTGTGTGTGTGTGTGTGTTTGACTCTCTGCCTTTGATGCAAAATGAAAAAAAAATGAATTTTTTTCAAGATTTATTATTTTTTTTATTACAAAGTTAGATATACGGAGAGGAGGAGAGACAGAGGAAGATCTTCCGTCCGATGATTCACTCCCCAAGTGACCTCAACGGCCGGTGCTGAGCCGACCCAAAGCCAGGAGCCTGGAGCCTCCTCCAGTTCTCCCATGTGAGTGCAGGGTCCCAAGGCTTTGGGCTGTCCTCGACTGCATTCTCAAGCCACAAGCAAAGAGCGGGATGGGAAGTGGAGCAGCTGGGATTAGAACCAGCAACCATGTGTGATCCCGGTGCGTTCAAGGCGAGGACTTTAGCTGCTAGGCCATGATGCCGGGCCCGAAAAAAAAATTGTTTAATAAAAGGGTCATGTAATGACACCCCCTTTCCTGGCCTCTTAGCCTCCCTTCCCCCACATTGTATGCTGATGCAGTCAGATCTAGGTCCCAGGGCCCGGCTCTGTTTGCCTACTCTGAATTCTGGATGCTCCCAACTGACCACCAGCACTCCCTGCCTTGGATTCGTGGAGACAGTTTTTTTTTTTTTCCTTTGTTGCATTGAGTTTCTGGATTTAGTGCGGGCCAAGTGGCTCCTCGCCCAAACTCCTGCGCCTTCCTTTCTAAGGCCAAGGCCACATCCAAGCTCACAGGGCCCAAACCTCAGTTACATAATCCACTCCCTGCTCCATGACAGCAAATGCCCGTGCGCTCGCGGGCCCGGGCACACCTTGTCCTGCCCCGCGGGGATGCTGGGGCGCAGCTATGTGGCTGTGTGTGTTTTTCTGACCCCACCCTTTCACCCCTCAAAAGGCAAAAACAGCTCCTTTCGCTTCGGTGTTGTCAGAAGGAAGAAGAAGAAAAAAAGCCTCCCTGTCATTTCAGCCTTGGGCTGCACTCAAGGATTGAGAAGAGATTTTTTCCCAGCGTTTTTTAAAGCGAAGAGGCGTCACCGACTTACCGGAACTGGAGAGGCCACCCTTGCGCGTCGCTTCCAGGGGCCTCGGCCGTTGGCCTGCCGGCTTCTCTCGGGTCTTCGCTGCGTGCCAGGTGTCAGGCGGGTGCCCTGGGTTAAATAGCGTCTCACCTCTCTTCCTAAGGTCACACAAATGGAAGGGTGCCTGGGCTAGGTTGCGCTGATGGTTGGAGAGCGATGGTCAGGCTGCCTGGCTATCAAAGCTCAGACCCGATGGGCCCCGTGCAGTAGCCTAGCGGCTAAAGGTCCTTGCTGCTTCCACCCAGGCGCGCGCATTGGCAGGTAGTGGGTCAGCAGCAAAGGCTCCGCTCAAATCCAAGCTCTCTGATGTGGGATGAGGCTGTCTGGGTTGGAGCCTTAACCGTAGAGACAGGTGCCTGATCCTCCCGAGTTTATTTTGAACTTGACTTTGGGTCATGGAGGTGGAGTAGGTGCTTCTAGTACAGGCCTGAGTTGTTTGATGCAGCTCGCTGTCATTTCAAGGGTGTGAGCACCTATGTGACCCGGGTCACCACACAGCCCCAAAGAGCTCAGGGTCCCGCCTATCACTCAATACAGACCGCGGAGTGTGATGTGCACTTGAGACTACTGGTGGCTGTGAACTTGAAGGCCTAGGTGCTTCCCTGGGTGCCCAAAGGGGCTACGTGGAGCCGAGTGTTCTCAGCCTATGTTACCATCAACAGCACGGAGAGGGTAGGGGAGAGGCAACTGTTTTCCCATCTGAATCTGAACTCTGCCATCTAGAAGTCGCATGCCGAGGGTGGTTGGCATGGGTGAGAACCTTGTGCTGATGAGGATGCAAGCGTGAGGAGGAGGATGGTCAGCTGCCAAATTACATCCACTCCCAGCTAATCTTGTTTCTGATTAAAAAAAAAAGAATAGCCTGAGGCAGAACCCCGGCAGACGCTCATGTGGGAAGCGCAGGCCTGTGGCCGCTTCCTACGGTAGAAGTTCCCTTGCCCAGCTCGTATCTTCAGGGATTTGAGGGGGAAAAAGTGACAAAGAGCCCTTTGTCTGTAGGGCCAGGCTGGCTGGCGGGAATATGACCTGAAACCTGAGCTGCCCACGCTGGCTGGTTGCAGACCTGCCCCACCGTGCCCTCCTGGTGGCTGTGGCTGGCAGTGGTGACAATGGCCGCATGAAACCAGGCCTTTGTGTTGGCGAGAAAGGCCTCTGGCCACGTGACACGGCAGAACCTTTAGCCCGCAGGACCCAAAGCCAGCCTCATCCCCTGACGTGCAGCTTGGTCCTCTGGGATCTTGCTGTGCTGGTCCTGGGGTTTCTGGATGTGAGAGAGGAGAGGTCCCCCGCTGCCCAACCAGCTCCCTGCTTGTGGCCCGGGAGAGCAGTCAAGGATGGATCCGAAGCCTTGAGACTCTGCACCTGTGTGGGAGACTGGGAGGCTCCAGGTCAGCTTGTCATTGTGGCTATTTAGGGAGTGAACAGTGGATAGGATAACTTTCTCCCAGTCTCTCTCTGAATCTGTCTTTCCAATAAAAATAAATAAAAACTTTTGAAAAGGGTATCAAGGGAGTGAACACACACACACACACACACACACACACACATATTATATATATATATATACGTATTTTTTTTTTGCAGAAGGTTTCTCCTACAACATGAGTCCAGAGCCCACCCCCTGGCCAGGTGCATTTTGGAGCAATGGAACACTCTTCTTTTTTTTAGATTTATTTATTTTTATTTGAAAGAGAGACTTGCAGAAAGAAGGAGAGACAGAGAAAGATCTTCCATGTGCTGATTCACCCACCCAATGGCCGCAACGGTCGGAGCTGAACCTGGAACCTCTTCCAGGTCTCCCACGCGGATGCAGGGTCCCAAGGTTTTGGGACCATCCTCGGCTGCTTTCCCAGGCCACACGCAGGGAGCCGGATGGGAAGCGGAGCAGCCAGGACATGAGCCGGCACCCATATGGGATGGCAGTGTTGAAGGTGGAGGGTTAGCCTGCTGAGCCGTTGTGCTGGCTGCTAAGATGGAACGTTCACTCCACAGCACCCTGGTCCACAGCCCAGAGCCCTAGCCTTGAATCACGCTCATTGATTCCTCCAGTATCTGCTAAGCCATGAGCTGGGGCAACCCAAGGAGCAGCTGTCCAGCAGGCGGCAGGCTTTCTAACCCACAGAGCTCATTGCAGGCACTCAAGGCCATGGCCAGGCCTCTAGCACGTACTCCGTGGCATTCCTCCAGCACGCCTGTCACAGAGTAGATGCTAAAGAAAAGCAAGTTGAGAGATCCATGTGTTCACAGAGGCATGACCTACATAGCCAACAGGTGACAACAAGCCAGCTGTCCATCAAAACGTGAATGGAGAAGCGAAACATGGTCTGGCTAGAGGGCAGAATATTAGACAGGCAGGAAAAGTAATGGAGCACTGATCCGAGTCTAGGAAATGACCTAGAGGGACAAAGCTTTTCTGTCTGTCCCATGTGTGCTGTGAGGGCTTGAAGAGTCAGGCGCGGTGGGTCCACTCATCCTGCCCTCAGGGGGCTGCACTGCATTTGGTTTATTTGTTTTTTTGAGTGGAGTGATAGCCCAGTCGCTAAAGTCCTCACCTTGGTGACATCCCATATAGGTACCAGTTTGTGTCCTGATTGCCCCATTTCCCTTCCAGCTCCCTGCTTGTGGCCTGGGAAAGCAGTGGAGGATGGCCCAAAGCCTTGGGACCCTGCACCCACGTGGGAGACCTGGAAGAAGCTCCTGGCTCCTGGCTTCAGATTAGCTCAATTCTGGCTGTTGCTGCCCCTTGTGGAGTGAACCAGTGGACAGAAGATCATTCTATCCTTCTCTCTGTAACTCTGACTTTCCAATAAAAATAAAATAAAATTTTTTTAAAAAAAGTAGAAAAGAAATGTTTGTTGGTGTTAAAAGTCAGGGGTACAGAGATAGGGAAAGAAAGAAAGAGACAGAGAAATCTTCCATACACTGACTCACTCCCCAAATGGCAGCAAAGGTTTTAGATGGCACTAGGTCGAAGTTAGGAACCAGGAGCTTCTTCCAGGTCTCCCACACGGGGGTGGGAGCCCAAGCATTTGGGCCATTAACTTCTACTTTTTCTAGGTGCGTTAGCACGGAACTGGATCGGCAACATGACAAACTCGGCAGGGCTTTGCACAGCAAATGGGACATCATCGCGCCTAGAGAGCCGATGACGACAGAGGAAGGGCAGGGCTGAGCAGGACACAGCTGCCTGCCAGAGCTTTTGCTGCCTGTGAGACTTGGCCTGGGAGGTCTTAGAGATACCCCTTGGGGTCCCCTAACCCTGCCTCTTCTCCCAGGCTGGCCCCGGCTCCACGCACTGGACAACAGAATGAAGCACGAAGAGCAGGGGACGCAACCAGGCAGGGCCCCAGCCTGCGTGAGCCTCGCTTTGGGGGTGCAGTGGGCAGAGGCCACCCCCATATATAAGCAGCTGTTGCTCTGTGCCCCGTAGAGCCTGACTGAGGGCATCCGTCTTTGTGCAGGCTTGGAGCAGTGGTGTGCCTCCTGGCACTTGCCCGGATGGGATTTTGATCCTTAGGGAGGGGTGATCCTTAGGGTGGAGAGTTCAACAGGCCCAGAGAGAAGGTATGGTTAGTGTGGCTGTGTGTGTGTGTGTGTGTGTGTGTGTGCTTATACCTGTGCACATACCTGTGTGAGCTTGTGTGCCCAAGCCAGGCAAGTCCCCCCACACTCCACCAACCCTTTGCCTATGACTCCTGTAAGGACGGGCCAGTGACCATCCCCACCCCCCAAACCACACCTTTGGGGTGTCATCGGTCCCCATGTGCCTACTCTCTGTGCTTTCTCCACTCCCTGTGACTTAATAAAGACACGTTTTTCCTTTCGGCGGATAGACATTCCAAAACTCTTGCTGCGGCCTCCGTCTCCTGGCTCGCTGAAGGCCGGCGGATCGCTTTCTCCATGCCTCGGGGTGGGGGGGCGGAGGGATGGCCCCCCTGGTTTGCTCTCTCTACTCCCCGGGCCTGGAACATTTGAGCACACATTCCTGGCTGCTTTCACAAGTTACCAACCCAGATGAGCTCATCTCAGTCAGGGGTGGAGTGCGTGGGGTGGTGGTGATGGTGCTGGTGGGGGTGGGGGCTCAGGGGTGGGGAGAGCTGTACGCAGCTGGTACCTCAAGGCATCCAGTCCTGAGGCCCACCAGGTGGGCCCTGGGGCAAGAAGGCAACCAGGAAAGGGTGGGCCCTGTACAGCTGGGGCTGCTGCCCAGGGCTCCTCCTCGCTGCCCACAGGGACTTGGCATACAAGGCCTCCAGACAGCAGCTAGGGCCTGGGGACAGCGGCGGGGGTGGTGGTGTGTGTGTGTGTTGGGGGGGAGTGAGCTTTTGAGCAGGCACCTCATTAATCCTTCCTGGAGCTGCCCCTTGGGAGCCCACAGCCCTGCTGAGGCCTCCTCCATGCAGTAGCTGCGTTTATTGAGTGTTAACTATGTGCTAAGTGCTCTGAGCCAGCTCGCCCTGCCTGACAGCCCGAGGAAATATGGTTCTCCCCATTCGACAGATGCAGAGACCGAGGCACAGTGGGGGCAAGATAATTGAGTGGCCACAAACATTGGGAGGAAGATCCTGGCTGGAGGTGCAGACTGGGCCACAGTGTCACAGGCCTGGAATAGCTCGGTTGATGTGTGTGACTCTTTCGAAGGCTCTGAGTAAACAGCACTCTGTGTCCTTATGGAACGCAAAGTTCCCTCCTCCCCGCCTCCCGCTATCCCCGTTCTGCCCCCACACTCGATCATCCATATTGCCACCTTTTAGCTTAACTCCTGGCAGAGTGGACAGGGCAGAGCCCAAGCCTCCCCTGGGCTGCTGTCCATTTTGCCTGGGCCCTTTGGGCAACAGGTACAGGCTCTGACTTGAAAGGAATTTCATTCCAAAGTGGCAGGCCCTCCTCCAAGCTGCCTTCTGAGGAATGGGCACATGGAGGGGGCCGTATTGTAGGCTGGCCATCAGGATTAGAACTGATGGCAGCCAGAGCACAGGACACACAGTGAGCCGCTGGACACCTCTTCTCCCCTGTTTGGGTCCCAGAAAGACAGACACTCACACTGGAGGAAGCTGGAGAAAGCCACCGGTTCCAGGTGGGGGACAGTGCTGTGGCCACGGTGGGTGCAGGTGCTGTGGCCCAGGGTTGTTGTGGCAGTCTGTGCCCCAGGTGCTGTCCAGCTGGGCCTGGGTAGGGCCTCTCCTGAGACCCTCCCCCAGCTGCAAGAGGGCTTGGGGGCAGGAGGAGGAGGGGGAGGGACATGAGAGGTGCTGTTATAAGAAAGGGGATTTGAAAGGCTTTGGTGGACCACTGTCGCCTCTTGACCTGCCCTGACCACCGGTGCTTCTGTTCAGGACACCGCGTTCCCGGCCAGGTTCTCGCAGGTGATACACCCACCTTGCCATGGTTGTGGGGAGGGGATCGGGGGGAGGCAGAACAGAAGAGCCAGGGTTAGGATCACGTTCAGCAGTCATGAACCCTGCCCAACTCCTCCTGCCTTTCCTGGCTCAGGGCTCAGTGCCTGATGCTTTCTGTGCAATGCTCAGCTTGTCGTTTTTTTTGGGGGGGAGGTGGGGGCAGGCGGGGATGGGGGAGGCTGAATTGGAACCTTTCCAAGAGGAGGCTGGCCTGGGCCCTGGAGTGGCTGGCTGGGGTTTCAGTTCCAGCCGGTGAGGCTGGTTTGAGTTATTTTGGGACCAAGGCCTGGGTTCAGCACACCCCACTTAGCGAATGGAAAATAGAGAAGCTCATAGTTGGATAGTGTCTTGGGCTGAGAGAGAGAGAGAGAGAGAGAGAGAGAGCGAGAGAGCCTAGTGGATGGAGACATGGGGAGAATGGCTTTGGAATTTCTATGGTCTGAAGCTTGAAAGTGAGCGGAGCCAGGTGCGAGCTGTGTGGCCTTGGCCTTCAGTCACGAGGGTCTTGGCCCACTGGGGGTGCTTTCAAGATACTGGGTTGGTTTAGGGGTTCCTGTGCTCAGTTGGGGGTGCCTGCTCATGTCACATCTCCAGAGCTACAGTCCTATTTCTTGCCTTCACCTTACACTCAGCATGAGCTCTTTGCCCAGGACGTTGATTCCATAGGGTTTCCTCTGAGAGGGGATGTGCCCCTGGGGAGTGCCGGCACCCCAGAAGGCAGCCACAACCCTGTAAGGATGGCAGCTCGGCCAGCTGAGGTGGCGAAGTGGGCACTCCCTGTCCCAGGTGTCCCAGGTGTCCCCTGAAGGGAAGCTTTCCAAGGTCAGGCCCCAGAGGACCTGGTGGGGAGTGGGGCAGTGAAGGAAGGAGTGATGAAGGGTACTCGGAGGCTGCTCCTCAGCCCCCCACACCGCCATCACTGTGGGCTAGCACCCTGGGTCCACACAGGACCCCCTTGTCACTGGGCTGTAGACTGATGGGAGGAGGGGCACTCCAAGCCTGGTGTGAGTCCTTGCTGTGTGACTTTGGGAAAATCCTTCCACCTCTTCGTGCATGTTTCTTGCTTCAAAGGATGGGAACAGCGTACCAGAACCCGCTTCCCCGGATCCTGTTAGACCACACAGTCTACAGTACCTGCATGTAGAATTGATAGAAATTGTATAAGGGAGGGCCTCAGTGCTTCCCCACACGTTGGCCACACCCACACCCTTGGAGACCTGGCCATGGGGTGCGGCTGGACCCTGAACTCCGATTCTCGTGGCTGCTCCTCTTCCTTGGGCAGGGAATCCCGCTCAGCATGGTAACAGGTGGGCAACATCTTTAGCCCTCCTCCCCGTGGGCCAGGATGCCAACAGCACTGCCTGCTGTTGTTCTGACAGCCTGGGGCCCCAACCCATGGCTTCCTTTTTCCCCATGTCCTGTTGCCAAGGAAACCAGGTGAAGATGACTCTCGGGAGCATCTCAACAGGCAAAGGACCCACGGCAGAAGCCAGGAACTCCATCTAGATCCTCTTGCCACCTGCAAAGATGGCGGGGTCTCATCTACTGACCCATCCCGATGGCCTCTCAGGATGTGCACCGGCAGGGAGCTGGGATCAAGTGCCAAAGCCAAGCATCGAACCCAGGACTCTGATGTGGGCTGCTGTCATCATTAGCAGATGAAGCCACAGAGCCACAACCTGCTGGGCCTTTGGGGTCTTGCCTCTGCCTCTCTCCCTGCTTTCCCTGGCCCCACAGCAAGGTCCTGACTTTCTCACTTGCTGTCCAGGGTCTTGCTGCTCTCCGCAGTGCCTGCTCATCGCCGTCTGCCTCTGCCTACACTCTATGGGACACGATGCCACGCTTGGGAAATCCTTTGATCCTGCCTGCTCGTCAAACTCCCGCTTTACCTACAAAACCCTCCTCCAGGAATGTCTTTTCTCCCTGGCAGCACGGCAACGTTATTCCAACTCCACCTGTGCCAAGTTTGCCTTGATATCCAAATGCCCCATCCCTGTGGAAGGCATAGAGGCTACGATTACATCATGTACTGCTTGCTGTGTCTCCAGAGTGGACTCTGGCTGGGGGCATAGCTTAGGCAGAAATGCACAGACAGTAAAGGAGAACTTCCCCCGCCAAAAAAAAAAAAAAAAAAAAAAAAAAAAGATACGGGGCATCTGGTGGAGAGAGAGAGAGAGAGGAGGGAGGGGATGTGGTTGCTTAGCAACCTGGCTATATCAAGGTTGCTGCCTTCCTGCCTCTGGTCACCTACTCAGTCCTGTGTCCTAGCCACAGCTGGGAGGTCCCCCCAGGATGGAATCGAACAGGTTTGCAGATGCGGAATCAACCAGGATGGCTCCAGAGGCAGAAGAACCCTCTAGATGCAGCTGCCCAATCTTGGGTCCTGTGTGCATTGACTGTGAGGATGCCAAGGCCCAGAGAAGGAAGTATCTTGCCTTGGGGTCACACAGCTTGCAAGTGGAGAAGGCAGAATTAGAATTTGGGCCCCGTCAGACTGGGCCCCCCATCCCCCCTAGTGTGGGGAGCCGCAAGCCCCCCTGCAGTCTTCTGGGGCAGGGAGGAGGTCTGTTTGTTTGCAAGAAGGACCTGGGTGCTGGGATTATCTCTGAGTTCCCAAGCTCCAGAGGGAGGGGTGGGGAGGGGAGTGGGCTGAGGATGTGGGAGTGTGTGTGTGTGTGTGTGTGTGTGTGTATGAACGTGTGTGAATATGCGTACATGCATACATATTTATGTGTGTGTGTATGAATAAGTGTGTGTATTAATTGCTGATGTTTGTGTGAGAAAGAACAACGTTAATCATTTTATAAAAAGATTTGCTTATTTATTTACATTTGAAAGGTAGAGTTACACACACCCAAGAAGAGAAAGAGATTTTTAAACTGGTATTTCACTACCACAGCCTGGGACTCCAGCCGGGTCTCCCACATGGGTGCAGGGGCTCAAAGACTTGGGTCATCCCCGGCTGTTTTCCCAGGAGCCTCAGTAGTGCAGCTGATGAGTGGAGCAGCCTGGACTCTAATCGGTGCTCATACAGGATGCCAGCTGCCCCCTGAGGCACCACCAGCCCTGCAGGGATGACCACGATGAATCCTACAAGTGCTCAGAGCGGGCATCTTCAGCCAGTGCACGCCTTGGTGATCAGTATTTTGAAATGGCATCCCTGCCGCTCAGGCTCCACGTCCTCACCTGTGCCCAGGGTGCAGAGCCCCAACCCCACGGGGGTGCCAGGAACATCAAATGGGGCCATGGCAGCAAAACCTCGAACGGCCTGATCCACAGAAGCTCACAAGGTCTGGCAGTGCAGCCTGGTCCACGGCGGAGGGGGTGTGCTTGTGTGTGTGTGTGTGTGTGTGTGTGTGCGCGCGCGCGCGCGCGCATACGCAACCATGCCTTCTCTGCATGGGTCTCTGGCCAGGCTCTGTCCTGAGGGTGGCTGTTGGGTGCTGGTCGCTTTCCCTCTCCAGGCGGGGTGAGCCGGGGCAGCTAGGCTGTCCAGTTCCATCCAACAGTTCCCAGCCCCCACTGAGCCTCTCCTGGGGGTGGGGAAGCATGCCAGGCGGTTCTCTGTTTGTCACCAGCTGGGAGGGTCCCTCTTCACCCCCAGGGCCTCATTCAGCGTTGCCTCTTCTCCCTCCGTCTTCATCTCTTGCCGTGAAGAGGTCAGCAAGCACACGCAGCGAGCAGGGCCCAAGCAAGGGGAGGAGGGAGAACAGCCTCCTTGGGCTGGACCCGGAGATTCCCGCGGCTGCCGGCCGGCGCCGGCGGGGACTTTGAATTCGTCTGAGCGCTAGGGGGCAATGTGCCCGTTCCAAAGACAGCGGCGGGGAGCTTGCAGGCGGGCAGCTGCGGAGCCAGCGGCCGGGGCACCCGCATCGTGGAAGCGCGCACCGCAGTGCACACGCGGCCGGCCGCAGATGGGCACAGGCCGAGGCGCACGCCCTCACACTCACGGGGAAAAATAAAAACAGACACGGGGAGCACACGAGGGCCGAGACAGCCTCAGGCATAGCGCGCGTGCGCGCACACATACACACACACACACACACACACACACACACACACACAGTCATGCACACACACTCTGCATAGAAAGTAAGGGGGTGGGAGGAACCCCCACATTCTACACACACACACACACACGCGCGCGCGCGTGCGCTCTTCAGACAGCCCAATTCTTGGAAACACACCCAGAAAAATAATTCTGGATACCCTTCCCTTCCCCTTCCCGGGAATAGGTAGGATTATTTCACAGGAAACTTGTCCAGGTGTGCAGGGCACCTGGGCCCAGCCTCCAGTGAAGTCAGGGCCCAGGGGGGTGTAGTGCACGCCTCAACTAGGGGTCTAACAGGCCCCATCCATGGTTCCTGGCAGGGCCCCAGACAGGCCCCCCCACTTTTCTTCTCTCCCTTAACAGCCTCCTAATATAGAGTTCTCCCCAGATATCACAAACCCAGGTCCTACTGTGTGACCCTGGAGGGACCTGGCTCACCTCTGAGGAGAGGGGGCCAAGTAGGGGTGGACGTTGTGCAACTGCTTGGTGGTCACCTGGAAGCTCAAGGTTCCTCCCAGCTCCAGTGGGCAGCCCTGGGACCCCCTGGGGGTGAGCGGAGGCCTAGGCACGGCCCCTATTTCTTTGTCCCTAAATCAAGCAAGCCTCTGGCTTTTTCTCCCGCCCTCGTGTTCCCTGTCACTTTGCTAAGTAATAATTTCCATGTCCAATTCCATTTCTTTTCTAGTTCTGAAACCTCTAAGCTATCAGCAAGAGGATAGCACACATGAAAACTAATTACACAAAATCAATATTTAATCACAGACCAACAACCTGATCCTGCAGAAAAATCCTTTTAAAACTCTCCCGCCCTGTACAAATATTTCTTCCCCATGCTTATATTTATGGACCTCATTTTTTGGTAGGGGTCATTTTCATTTTTAATTTCAAAAAGAAAAAAAAATTAGTTCTATCTTTCCGGAGACGCCCACAACCCGGCAGACTTGAGGAACGGGCCTGGGATTTGAGTTTGCCCCAGTTCGCTTGAGTTTTAAAGTCCTGTTTTTTTTTCTTTTAATTGTTTTATTTTTTACTATTTATTTTTATTTTGTGTGTGTGTATGTGTGTGTGTGTGGGGGGGACATCAGTGCCCTTTGACCCCTGACTTCCTGCTTCTACCTAGTCCTAAATTAAGTCCATTTGCCTGGACTGCCTCCCGTTCGCCGATCCAGGGAGCGATGAATCGGTGAGCCTGACACGGTAACTTTTTAAACTAGCGCCCGTGATGGCGCAGAGCTTAATCTGAGGTTTTTAAATAATAATAATAATAAAAAAGAAGGGCTCAGGGGTTGGTTTTATGATCACGTTTATTTCATTTCAGATTTCATGCGCAATTTAGCAAACGCTAGACAGACCTGGGCGATAAACAGTTTCTTTTGGTGGGTGCGGGGGGGGGGGAGTGAAAAGGTGTTTTTTATACACCATGTTTAATTTTATTTAGATTTAATAACGATATCTTGGGCACTTCAAAGTTTTTTTTTCTTTCTCTTTCCCTTCTCCTAAGAATGGATGGTCTGCTACCAAAATGGCTTGCTGTTATTTTTGTGGTTAGGAAAATTAAAGACCCTCTCTGTCCTCCACCCCTACACACTCTTTAGGGAGGAAAACACAAACGTCTGTGTGCTTTCTCTCTTCACACACACACACACACACACACACACACACACACACACTCCACTTCATTCTCCATCACCCTTAACTTGCAACTTCTAATTGCCGGCTAGATCTCAGTTTCCATTGTGGGTGGTGGGGGATCCGGACGAGTTAAACATTTTAACTAAGATTATTGGGATAAATATTTCATAAAGAGCAGAGCAGATATTAAATTACTCCTATCGATTTTAGTATCACAACCCAATTCCAAGCCTTGGCCTCTTCGGTTTAATTGATCTCTTAAGGAGGCCAACCTCGCGCCCGCACAGGGCCTTGGGTCCTGACCTCGGGGTGGCTGGATGGAGCTGGGGAGGTGTCCCCCCTCTTCGGGGCGCCTGGGATCGCCCGAAGTGAACCCCAAGCAAAGTGACCTAGGAAGGAGGGGGGCGGTCGTGGCTCCTTCGGACTACACAACCGGGTTGGGGTGATGGTAGCGGTGGACAGGGGACTGTCGCGCCAGCCCCAAGGGAAGGAGGAACGAGTGAGAACTTTGGGGGGTTCACGGTCTGCTCGAACCTTCAGGAAAAATCCCCGGGCGCCACGGGGAGATAGAGAGAGAGCCGTGCGAGCGAGCGAGCGTCCACCCTAAGCGGAAGCTCCAGGAGGCACTGGGCGACTTGGCCAGTCCGGGAGCTTCGCCCGGCGACCCCATTGTCTGAGCGCCCCGCACCGCTCGCCGCCCACCTCCTCCCCTCCCGTCCCCCAACCCCACCAACCCGGCAGGTCTCGCTTCGGTTGGGGGTGGGGAGTTGAGAACCAGTGTGACTGCCAAGGGAAGGGGGGCGAACAAAGCCAGGCTCCCGCCATTCTCCTCCGCCGGCGCCCTCTCCAGCAGCAGCAGCAGCAGCCCGGTGCACCCGGACGCCGGCGCGCGCGCGCCCCCATGCCCCCCGCACCAGCCAACTGACTCCGGACCCGGAGGCGAGGCGGGTGCAGGGGAACCCCCCAGGAGCTAGAGGCTGGCGCGGGTTCGTGTTGGGGGGCCTCGGGAACCAGGACCCGGGACCACCTTAAGAGCGAGCCCCGCCCCGGGACCGGAGCTCGGGTAGTGCTGATTGGTGCAAATGTAATGGCTGAAATTGATTGCTGAAATGCAAAACTTGTTGCTGCTTCTCCCGGCTCTGGGCTAGAGGCAGACAGAGAGAGGAGAGAGAGAGAGGAGCCGAGACCCTCGCGACGCCCCACGCAGAGCGGCCCCCCCTCCCAAACTCCCCGCCCCGCCAGCCTGCAGAGGGGTGCGTGGACCACTCCCCCTCCCTCCAGAGCTGCCCCCGCCCCCCGATTCCGGGCTCCGCGGGCGCAGCAGGAACGCCTTCGCTGGGTTCGTCCAGCGTGGCCCCCCAACCCCGTGGATCCGAGGGCGGGGGAACTCGCCAGGCACCTCGGGCGAGGAGACGCAGGAAGCCGGCGCCTCCGAGCGACCCAAGCCCGCAACCTCTCCGCGCGCCCGCGCCTGCCTGCACCCGGCCAGACACCGAACGGCGGAGCAGAGAAAGGCGGCAGGCGGCGGACTTGGCCGCCGAGCAGCGCGCCCGGGCGCAGCGCACCGGCCCGGGAGCACTCGGCTAGCCGCGCCTTTCCTCCCACCCCTCTCCGGACCCCTGGCGAGCGCTCCAGCCTGCAGCTTTCTCGGGCTCCCGAGCCAGCCCCAGCAGCGATGCCCAGGGTAGTCTCCAGCCTTCCCGCTCGCTGAAGAAGCAGCAGCTGCAGCCGCCGCCCGCCTGCCCGCTCACTCGCTCGCTTGCCCGGGCCGACAGGGACTGTGCGACAGGATCGTGCTCGGCGGAGGCTCAGGCTGCGGTGGCACGGCGGGGGAAGGACCGCTCTGCCGGTGCCCCCAGCGCCCGTCGCGGCTGGGAAAAGGTCTTCGTCCCCTGCCATCAGCTGCTCCCGCCACGGACTCTCGGAGGCTGCGGGCGGCGTCCTGGGGCTCCCCAGCCGGCCGGATCGGACTTGAGAAGGTGATAGCTCTGCTCTTCCAATCCCCTACTCGTCCCCTGCCCTCCACTTAACTTTTTTTTTTTGTCCTCGTTTGCCTCGCGGCTCCGTCTAACCCCTGCTGCTGCTGCAAACCACTCGCTGCTGTGTGTGCCACCCGCCCGGGGCATGGGCCCCCCTACACGGGTCCTGGAGGCTCCGCGGCCTCGCAGGATGTGAGAGGCCCAACCCCCGGGGCAGAGCCAGAGCTTCGGGAGAGAAGCGGATCGCACACCCCCCTCCACCCCCGCCCCCGGCCTCGGCACGACGGGCGGGCTGGTGGTGCGCGCTGCGTGCGCCCCCGCGGAGCTGAGCGTCCCAGAGCGCCCAGTCCCGGGCTGGAAGGAGTAACTGGCCGGAGGTGCGCGGCAGAGATCAGGCTGTCATGCCCTATTGATCGGCCCTTGCCCCCCCGCGCCCCCCGCCAAGTATGTTTGGGCTGGACCAATTCGAGCCCCAGATCAACAGCAGGAACCCGGGCCAGGGCGAGAGGAACTTTAACGAGAGCGGACTGAGTATGAACGCCCACTTTAAAGCCCCGGCTTTCCACACAGGAGGGGCCCCTGGTCCCGTGGACCCTGCCCTGAGCGCGCTGGGCGAGCCTCCGATCCTGGGTATGAGCATGGAACCCTACGGCTTCCACGCACGCGGCCACTCGGAGCTGCACGCAGGGGCGCTGCAGGCGCAGCCTGTGCACGGCTTCTTCAGCGGCCAGCAGCCTCACCATGGCCATCCGGGCGGCCACCACCCGCACCAGCATCACCCCCACTTTGGGGGCAACTTCGGGGGCCCAGACCCGGGTGCCTCGTGCCTGCATGGGGGTCGCCTGCTGGGTTACGGTGGAGGAGGAGGCGGCGGTGGCGGCGCAGCCGGTGGCCTGGGCAGCCAGCCTCCCTTCACCGAGGGTTACGAGCACATGGCGGAGAGCCAGGGCCCGGAGAGTTTCGGCCCGCAACGGCCGGGAAACCTCCCGGACTTCCACAGTTCGGGTGCCTCGGGCCACGCCGTGCCTGCCCCCTGCCTGCCCCTCGACCAGAGTCCTAACCGGGCCGCCTCCTTCCATGGCTTGCCCGCCTCCAGCGGCTCCGAATCTCACAGCCTGGAGTCCCGAAGGGTGACGAACCAAGGAGCCGTGGACTCGTTGGAATACAATTACCCGGGCGAGGCGCCCTCGGGACATTTTGACATGTTCTCGCCCACGGACTCCGAGGCCCAACTGCCTCATTATGCAGCGGGCCGTCAGCTTCCCGGGAGCGCTTTCCCGGGCGCCTCGGCGATGCCCAGGGCCGCGGGTTTGGTGGGTTTGTCTAAAATGCACGCCCAGCCTCCGCCCCCGCCGCCGCCGCAGCAGCCCCCGCAGCAAACTCCGCAGCAGCAGCAACCCCCGCCACCACCGCACGGGGTGTTCTTCGAGAGGTTCAGCGGGCCCCGCAAGATGCCTGCAGGGCTAGAGCCCGGAGTGGCCTCCAGGCACCCGTTGATGCAGCCTCCGCAGCAGGGCCAGCCACCCCCGCAGTCGCAGCCCCCGCCCCAGCAGCAGCCGCCGCCGCCGCCTCCGGGGTTACTCCTCCGGCAAAACTCGTGCCCGCCTGCGCTCCCGCGGCCCCAGCAGGGAGAAGCAAGCACGCCCAGCGGCGGCCTGCAGGACGGGGGTCCCATGCTGCCGAGCCAGCACGCCCAGTTCGAGTACCCCATCCACCGGCTGGAGAACCGGAGCATGCACCCTTACTCCGAGCCCCTCTTCAACCCACAGCACCCCGCACCACAGCAAGCGCCCAACCAGCGGCTGCAGCATTTCGATGCGCCCCCTTACATGAACGTGGCCAAAAGGCCGCGCTTCGATTTCCCGGGCAGCGCGGGGGTGGACCGTTGCGCTTCTTGGAACGGGAGCATGCACAACGGTGGAGCCCTGGACAATCACCTCTCACCCTCAGCCTACCCGGGCCTGCCTGGCGAGTTCACACCGCCCGTGCCCGACAGCTTCCCCTCTGGGCCTCCCTTGCAGCACTCAGCCCCGGACCACCAATCCCTGCAGCAACAGCAACAGCAGCAGCAACAGCAGCAACAGCAGCAGCAACAGCAGCAGCGCCAAAACGCGGCCCTCATGATCAAACAGATGGCGTCGCGGAACCAACAGCAGCAGCGGCTTCGCCAGCCCAGCTTGGCCCAGCTAGGCCACCCCGGCGACGTGGGCCAGGGCGGCCTGGTGCACGGCGGCCCGGTGGGCGGCTTGGCACAGCCGAACTTTGAGCGCGATGGCAGCAGCGCGGGCGCGGGGCGCCTGGGCCCCTTCGAGCAGCAGGCGCCGCACTTGGCGCAGGAGAGCGCGTGGTTTCCAGGTCCGCACCCACCTCCCGGAGACCTGCTACCGCGCAGGATGGGTGGCTCAGGGTTGCCGGCCGACTGCGGCCCGCACGACCCTAGCCTGGCGCCTCCTCCCCCGCCTCCTGGGGGCTCGGGGGTGCTATTCCGAGGTCCCCTGCAGGAGCCGCTGAGGCTGCCCGGGGAAGGCCACGTGTCCGCGCTGTCCTCGCCCGGCCTGCAGTTCGGGGGTAGCCTGGCCGGTCTGGGTCAGTTGCAATCGCCCGGGGCCGGGGTGGGACTGCCCGGAGCTCCCGCGGAGCGCCGACCCCCGCCGCCGCCACCACCGGATTTCGCGGCGCCGGCGCTCGGGGGTCAGCCGGGTTTTCCGTTCGGCCCAGCGAGCCGGCAGGCCACCCCGCACAGCGGCCCGGGCGTGAACTCGCCTCCGAGCGCGGGCGGCAGCGGTAGTGGCAGCGGCGGGGGCTCGGGCGGGGGCGGCGGTGGTGGCTCGGGCGGGGGCGCTTACCCACCGCAGCCCGACTTCCAGCCCAGCCAGCGCGCCTCGGCCAGCAAGCTAGGCGCGCTCTCGCTGGGTTCCTTCAACAAGCCCAGCTCCAAGGACAACCTGTTCGGCCAGAGCTGCCTGGCTGCGCTGTCCACTGCCTGCCAGAACATGATTGCCAGCCTCGGGGCGCCCAATCTGAACGTGACCTTCAATAAAAAGAACCCACCCGAGGGCAAGAGGAAGTTGAGCCAGAACGACCCCGATGGCTCGGCTGCGGCGGCCGTGGCTGGCCACCCGGGCTCGGATTACTTCCCCGGAGGGACTGCGTCCGGGGCCCCAGGTTCCGGAGTAGGAGGTAGCGGCCCACCTGGGACCAGCAGCAGTGGCTCCAAGACCTCGGGACCGTCTAACCCTCCCGCCCAGGGGGACGGCACCAGCTTATCCCCCAACTACACCTTGGAGGCCACGTCGGGGAACGACAGCAAGTCGGTCCCCGGGGGCGGCGGCCGGGGCCGGGGCCGCAGAAAAAGGGACAGTGGCCATGTGAGCCCTGGGACCTTCTTCGACAAGTACGCGGCGGCGGCGGCGGCGGCGGCTGCAGCGGCTCCGGACAGCGGGGGCGCGCCTGGGGTGAGCCCGGGGCAGCCGCAACCTTCGGGAGCCGGCGGCGCCAGTGGCAGTGGTGGTGGTCCGGTGGGCTCCGCCAACGAGGCGCGCGGGGCCCCTACACCCCACGAGAAGGCTCTGACGTCGCCCACGTGGGGTAAGGGGGCCGACCTGCTGCTGGGGGACCAGCCGGACCTCATGGCATCCCTAGACGGCGGCGCCAAGACGGACGGGAGCTCGCCGCACGTGGGGGAGTTCGCCTCGGATGAGGTGAGCACCAGCTACGCCAACGAGGACGAGGTGTCGTCCAGTTCTGACAACCCCCCGGCCTTGGCTAGAGCCAGCAGGAGCCCGCTGGTGACCGGCTCACCAAAACTGCCTCCCCGAGGGGTGGGCGTGGGCGCAGGTGAACACGGACCCAAGGCGCCTCCGCCTCCGCTCGGCCTGGGCATCCTGTCTACCTCTGCCTCCACCCCTGACAGCTACGGCGGGGGCGGGGGCGCCGGCCATCCAGGCACGCCGGGTCTGGAGCAGGTCCGGACCCCGACCAGCAGCAGCAGTGGTGGTGGCGGTGGCAGCAGCGGCAGCGCCCCTCCGCCCCCCGACGAGATCCACCCGCTGGAAATCCTTCAGGCCCAGATCCAGCTACAGAGACAGCAGTTCAGCATCTCCGAGGACCAGCCCCTGGGGCTTAAGGGCGGCAAGAAAGGCGAATGTGCCGTCGGGGCGGCTGGCACGCAGAACGGAGATGCCGAGCTGGGCAGCTGCTGTTCCGAAGCTGTCAAGAGCGCCATGAGTACGATCGACTTAGACACCCTGATGGCCGAGCACAGCGCCGCCTGGTACATGCCCGCAGACAAGGCCCTGGTGGACGGCGCGGACGACGACAAGACGCTGGCACCCTGGGAGAAGGCCAAGCCCCAGAATCCCAACAGTAAAGAAGGTACCCGCGCGCGCGTGCGCTCTTGTCCCCTGCTCCATACCCACTGCTGGCCCTTGACCCTTGGCTCGCTTGGGACCTCTGCTGGAGGCTGGCCGACCCTGCTCAGAGCCTTCCCCCTCTCCCTTGCTTTGGTCCCACCCAGGGCTGGGGGGTGGGAGGGCACTCACGCATGCCTTGTCTACCTGGCCCAGGTGCTGCTGGTCAGCAGACTAACCCCAAGGGGGTTCCCTTTGGGAAACTCCAGGCCAGTCCTTGTTCCCTGTCCTAGTGTTCTTGAGTTGCTGGTGTGTGTGGGGGGACCCAGTGTCTTGGGGGTAAGCACCCCTCTTGTATCCCAACACCCCTGCAGCTTGCGCCACTCTTTTAGAAGTTGGGTGCCCCCTCCTCCTTTCCCAGGAAGTTGTGTTCACACCTGCTGTAACCTTTCCCCCAGTTAGTTTGAGTCGTCTGAGTTAGTGGCGTCTTTGGTGGTGGTGGAGGTGGTGGGAAGTTAACACCCTGGGCATCCTAGCATCCTTCAGAGTTGGCTTCTAACATCCGCTCCTTAATGAAGAGCTGTTTGTGTCTTCTTAACTTTTAGAATTTAGTGGGGGGGACACTAGGGAGCTGTCCGCTTGTGAGAGGCAGGTAACCTTTCCAGGGTCCATCTCCTTGACATTTGGTGTGGCACCTTGCTCCCCGCTCCCAGGGACTGGGCAGGTTGGGATCTCTTGGGCAGAGAGCAGCCCCCATTGGTCTGCACATCATTTGTGGTTGGAGCAGGAAGACGTATTTGCGAGACACAAAGGACTTGCGTTGGTCAATATCATGCTTGGCGTGGGTGACAGATGTCCGGTCCCAGCTCTCGTTTGCATTCAAGGGACCCCTTCCTTCACTCCCCCCAACCCCTTTCCTTTCAACGTGTTGAGGTCTTTAAGGTGGGAGGGATGGGAGAGGAGAAGTAGACACCCCCCACCACCTCAATCTCTGACTGGTCTGTAATAGCAGATCTCTTTAACCTGAACTTCACTGGTGCTGCGGTACATGCCCATTTGATTTTAATGGGGTTTTAAAAATATATAGCTAATGGATTCCTAAAAATTAGGTACTACCTTCCTTTCACGTGCCTCGCTCCACTGCACATACTTCTATTGGAGACCCTAGCAGAAGCCTCTTGGTCTCACCAGGCGGACTGTAGCCAGGCGGAGACGGACTGGCGATTTGACCCCGTCTTTCTTCCAAATATGTTCCTCAGTTCTTGCCTTGGGTACTCCCCTGTCCGCCTTCTCTTTTCCTAACCCGCCCCTACATTGCAGTATCTCTTGACCCTAGATTTAAGGTGAGGGTAGGTTTCAGGAGGAGGAGGAGGGCCGGGCTGAGAGTCGTGGGGTAATTCCTAACTCGGGGTGTGTGTATGGGGGCACGGCTTTCAGGGTGCCCATCCCAAGGGGCTTTCCTGCTTAGGTTTGCTGCCTCGTGGAAGCGGCCTGACGGCTTTTCTCTTTGTCTGCCCTACTGCCCAGCCTGGGGCCGCACGGCTGTGCGCTCTCTCATTTGAAGCGGGGTATTTAGCATGCGTGACAGACACTGGGACCAGCCATCAGCATTCTACAGCCTTCTCCCAGGCAAGGTCATAAATTGGTTAGTTTGGGACCCTCTGTTTCTTTCTTTCTTTTTTTTAATGGAGTTGGACATAGCATCCTGCTGACTGCTTCCCTCCCTGCGCCCCTCTGTCCCACTCCCTTCTCTTTTATTTTCTTGTACACAACATCTCGATCTGGCCCCGATCGATCGATAGCTGGTTAGCACAAATCCCTACCGTGTCACTCCTACCTGGGCTGGCCTGTCTGCCCCTCCCCCACTCCTCCCTTCTTCTCCCATTCCACACTCACCCCCTCTCGCTAATGAAGAACATGTTGGCCAACACGGAGTGAGAAAAGTTTAAAAACGAAACAAAACACAAATTCAGTTTGGAGAATGAAGCAAGAAAAAACCCATAGTGCTTATACTATTGAGTCTTGGTATAGGCTGGGTGAAGAGAGAGATCTTCATCAGATTCTGTGCCAGGAGTCCAGCCGTCCCTTCCCGGTTCTTGCATCCTAACACAGGGAGGCCCGAATGCAAGCTGAGAAGGCAGAAGGGGTCATGCCAGAGACCATTTGTCTTGTTGGTGTCATCTACAGCGGAGTTAGCTGGGCACACGTATTTGTGGGAAACGGTGACTGGTCCCTCTGGGGTTGCCATGAGACCCTCTACAGATGGAGCAGAGGTCCAGGGATTTCCTTCAGAGCCTGATGGAGCTGGACGCCTCAGGCTGGGACTCCTGATGGACTTCCTGTGTCTGCCCCTCTATCAAGAGGGAAGGACCAGTTCTTAGTTGAAGTGTTGCATCGGGGTCGGTGGATGCTCCCGGCAGCCTTGACGCAGGTTGCTTACGGCTCTGATTCCTATTCCTGCTCCCTGGCGGGCCGTAAATAAGGATGATTCAACTTTCCAATTGGATAACACCCTATAGTTCTGACTGTGCACGCTGGATAAGTAGGTGTATAGGGCTGGTTCTGGCTCTGCTATCTGACTGAAAATCACAGCAGAACCCGAGAGGGAAGGGATGAGGGGGACAAAAAGAAAAATCCTAAATGAGGAAAAGCAAAATGTCCTGAGTTCCTTGCACATTTTGCCCAGGGGCCGCTAAGCCAGGGAGCTGTGATGTCCAGCGGCTCTTGGCATCTCCTCCCAGCAATCAAGGTGGTCCCTGCGCCTTCCCTGTCCCCCACCCCATCCCCTCTCCGACGAAGCCCGCTCGTGTCGTGATATTTTGTCATGCCATAAAACACACTGCTGCTGATGTGATTAAATATTAACACCGTTTTGGAAATTCTCCTCTCCGATAACAAAATGTGAGCCACCAGCCGAGCTCGGATTGGATGGAAGGATGGCGTGAGGTGTGTAGCGACTGGTTTGGGCCCAAGTGATCGCATAGGTTGTGTCCGTAGGAAGAGAGGCTGGTGATGGGCAGGTGGACGTGCTGCTGAAGTCCAGGCCAGGAGCCCATGGAGCGAGGCACTGGTTTTGCCTAGGAGGACTGCGTCTCCTCCCAATGGTGCATCCGCAGAATTCCTCATCCAACTCCCAGCTTCCTGCCACTTTTATTTTTTTTTTTTGAAGATTTATTTATTTTATTACAAAGTCAGATATACAGAGAGGAGGAGAGACAGAGAGGAAGATCTTCCGTCTGATGATTCACTCCCCAAGTGAGCCGCAACGGCCCGTGCTGTGCCGATCCGAAGCTGGGAACCAGGAAACTCTTCCGGGTCTCCCACATGGGTGCAGGGTCCCAAGGCTTTGGGCCGTCCTCGACTGCTTTCCTAGGCCACAAGCAGGGAGCTGGATGGGAAGTGGAGCTGCCGGGATTAGAACCGGCGCCCATATGGGATCCCAGTGCTTTCAAGGTGAGGACTTTAGCTGCTAGGCCACGCTGCTGGGCCCACCTGCCACTTTCAGATATGAAAGCTTTAGGTCTGTATAAACTTGGGTCTGGGGGAGGTGTGGTGGTGGACAGGCAAAGAAAAAATAGGTTGGGCCTAGGGTGACAGGAGGTCACAATTTTTTTTTGTTTGTTAATATCTTCCCTCCATTGATTTATTCCCCAAGCAGCAGTATCCGCTGGAGCTGTGCCTACCCAAAGCCAAAAGCCTGGAGCCTCTTCTGGGTCTCCCACACGGCTGCAGGGTCTCTCAAGGCTTTAGGCCGTCCTCGACTGCTTTCCCAGGCCACAAGCAGGGAGCTGGATGGGAAGCGGGGCTGCAGGGATTACAATGGGCACCCATGTGGGATCCCGGGGCGTTCAAGGCGAGGTCTTTAGCCACTAGGCTCACTGCACTGAGCCCTAGAGTGAGTTTTCAGAGAGTTTGCAAAATTGTCCACTTGACTTGACTTTGCAAAAGGTGTGTGTGTGGCTATAAAGAAATTGCCAGAGAGAGAGAAGGCAAGTGCAATAGGCTATGAAGAAATTGATGATTATAGGGAGAGAGAAAAAATAATAGCAGATTGATCACAGATATTACATCAGAAAAAGTGCGTTTTTCTCTTCCTGCCCCTGGCGATTTTCAAAAGTTGAAATGGCTTTTTTTTTTTTTTTCCCATAGCGAGTTGATCTGAACTTACTTTCTCTGTGAATATTCCTGCATCTTAACATGTGGGATGGACTCCACATGCTGTCAACCCAGACGCTGGGCTTGAAGTCCACAGGCCATCCTGCCGTCACTTTTATTATTATTATTTTTTCCAAGAATGGCATCTTCATGGTGGTGCAGGGGTATTTTTGGGGTTTCATGCCCCTTTCTCAGCGTTCCAGGCAGAATGGAATAAAGCAATGTGGAGGTACAGGGGGTAGCCGAAACTTGTGCACTTGGTGAGGACCTGGGTTAGATCCTTCTGATGGTAGTACCGGTGGTCCTAGACTCCGGAGCCAATACAAACCAAAAACTGCTATTTTCTCAGTTTGGTTTGCCTCCTTTCTGCCCTGTGGAGAGGATTTTGAAGGCTCGCTTAGATTTGTTTGGAGAAAGCAAGGAAGCTTGCAATTCCATTGCCCTTTTGAAGCCACTCAGCACGCTTGCCGGCCTCCGCGTGTGTGCGTGCACGCGTGTGTGAGCATGCTTGCACACAACTCACTCAGAAAAGTCTGGAAGAAGTAACCTAAGACTGTGCAGGTGTTAATCAGGGGTAGCATAAACAGAGAGGGCCCTCTTTTGTGTGGAGAACCTGCCTGCTCCCCGGCTCGCTCAGGACATATAACTACTGTTCTTCGGTGCTTATTTAATATTTCATGGCTATAATAAACCTGTCTTCTTTGCTCAGTTCCTGACATAAAATCCCAACCTAACCCACATCTGCAATTAGACATTTCTGCTAAATATTAATAAAGGACAGGAATGTTGTAGGGGGCTGGAAGTTTAACCATGTTGAACTTGTCAGGGTGGCTGTCAATGACTTTTTCTCTAGCTGTTTCGATTATCAATAGCTGTTGATTTCCACGACAAAAGATTCATACACACACACACACACACACATATATATTTCTTCTTTTCCTAGATCTATAAATACACACAACTTTGGCAGGTGGGAGGACTTTCCTTATGGGTAGTTTTCTTTCCCATTCATTCATTTAGATTTCTTCAGAGGCCCCTTCGGACTGGAAATCAGGGACTATTAAAATGTACTTTCTTTGATTGCGACTTTGGGGTGGGGAGCGGCAGGCAGGAGCTGATTTGGCTCATCTGGTTTTCTCTGTTTAGCCATGGGATTCTATGATTCCTGGTACGGTTGTGTTTCGGTTTCCACCAAGAATCTTACTAGATCCTGGTCACAAGTTCCTGGATCCCTTCTCCTGATCTACAATATGCAGTGCTGTCAACAGGTGGGGCCGGCTGGGTGGGATGAGGGCAGGACACATCTTCCCTGTGTGCAAGGGAGAGCTGGAGTGTGTCATTGGGATGGCCCGGGGTCCCCTCCACACACCGTGTGCTGGCACAGTTGGCACCGTCGCTTGTGACCGATCTGTTTCTCTCTGGCTGAGTGACAGGAATGTGGGATCGCGTTCTTGGTCCCGGGAGTGTTTAGGAGATAAATCGTCTTAGGAAGAAATATTGTATTTACTTCTGTTTGATTCATTTTACAGATGAAAAGGCCGTGGCTTTGTATAATAGGATCAGATGTCGGAGAGAGGGGAGGCCGCCCAAACACATGGCAACATGAAAGCGCCAAATCCCAGCCACCCCCTCCGACAGCGGGGCCCTCATTCGATGTGGGGGGTGCGGGGCAGGGGACATCCCAGGGACGTGCAGCTCTGATCCTGGGCCTTGCTGCTTGTCTGTGTCTTAGCACCCCAGGTCTGGGAGGGGCTGGAGGAGCCCCCACTTGGCGGTTTTAACTCATGTCTGGTTGTTTACGGTGTTTGTTTAGGGGTGTGTGTGGGGGGGCACACCTATTTGTGGACGCATCTGGACTGGACAGAGTTGAGTGTGGGATGGGATGGCTTGTGGCGGAGATGCTGATATATAACGTGAGGAGAGATATTTGTAGCTTTTTCAAGTTTCTCACATAACCGCAAGACCCAGGTGAGGCAGTAGTCTAGGGACTGGGTGGGTAGGGCCCCAGCTTGCAAACAGATGTTCCCCCCTTGCCCCAGGCCAGGAGTTGGTGTCAGGACTGGAGGAGGTTACTTCCAAGGAGTAGCAAGCAGGACCTGCCCTCCAATCTTTCCAGTGTCTTGCGGCCTGTGGAGGAGTCACCCCTGGACCCCCCCACCTGGCCCGCACACATGTGCACACACACGTGTACACACATGTATGCATGTGCAGAGCCAAACGTATTCCTACGCAGTTAGGATAGGATGTTCTTGCTCAAGGTCCCCTCTAATCTGCTTTCTGAGCAGCACGCAAATCAAGGAGTTTAAGACTCCCCGCTTGATGGTCTTGGCTGGTAGGTTCTGATGCCGTACAGGACCGTGAAGGAGTGTGCTGGTCCTAGAAATAGAGGGAGGATTTTTGAAGATCCTAATTACAAAATCTCAATCTCTTCCCCTCCCCTCCCGGCCCCAGGGCCTCCTGGGCTGAGGCCCACGTTGATCTGTAGGCTTTCAGACGCACGCATGGTGAGAGTTGAGCCTGAGTTTTGTGTGTGAGCGTGGCGCTCTCTCTCTCTCTCTCTCTCTCTCTCTCTCCCTCTCTCTCTCTCTCTGGCCGACACCAGTTTCCTGGCTGGAGAGGGATCTTTGAATCATTGCAACACTACTTCTCAGTTCTGCAAATTCCTTTCCCGTAGCGTCATCTTTTGGTACCAGTGATAGGGCCGGCTGGAACTGTGCTGGCAGCTCAACCGGCAGACCCCAGCTTAGTGCACCCCCTCCCCCGCTTACAGGCCATCTCTTCCTCCCCCTCCCCTCCCCTACCCCCAAAGCAGGGCACCTCAAAGGAGGAGGAGGTGGCAGTGGGATCCTGGCTCAGTCTGTTCTCTGGGTCTCCCAACCCAAAAGTGGCATCCGATGGCTTCCCAGCTGTCACGTAGGTGACAGGGCCTCACACAGCCTCCCCTGTACCATCAGGAGGTAGGTGAGGAGGTATCTGTGTTTGCTTCTGGGGAAACTGCAACCCCAAACGACCAGATAGCTGAACAGATTTCAGTGTCCTGGGGGGAGGGGGACTCTGCATGGTTGCGAATGTGGTGGTGACGTGGACCCAGGCCTAGCTTTGTGCGTGTCCATCATTGGTGCTGAAGTTCAGAGAGCAAGCAGGATTTCTAACCCAATCCCTCCCAGCTACCAACTGCAACGGCTGGCTGTGCGCCCTCCCAGAAGGGGCACCAATAACAGAAGCTGCCACAGAGCCCCGAGCCTGAATTTGACAAGGCCAGGGTGGGGTGGTGGGCAGGTGGGGAGGAGGAGGGGGTGGTGTGGGTGCCTTGCTGAGTGAGTCCCCCTCCTGGAGCCCCCCTGCCACTGCTTCCTCTCAAAGTAGGATCAGGAAGTGAACCTTCTCGCTCTCACCTGCTTGACTTTTTGCCAACTGCACGTACATCCTCGCCCATGCCCCTGCCCCCCAGTGCGCTTGAAACAGGAGGCAATTGAGGTGAATGGTTGGGAGTGCCATCGCTGAATGTTCTGGAAGGAACATCTGAACCTGGTAGAACCAAGTCCCAATCTACGCTTAGGTTCCTGGTGGTGGCATGAGGCAAGGCTTTGCAGTCTGATGCCTGAAGCCCAGAGCATTCAAGAACTCAAGTTGTTGCCTGCCTTGCCCAACGGGGAGAAGTGGCTGGAGACGGGCTTGATTGTGTGGATTGAAAATCTCCGTGTCTTTGAGATTTTTGAGAATCTGCAATCTGTTCATACCTAAAACTTAGGACCAGAAAAAAAAAGTCACGGGTATTGTGGGGTGCCATGGGGAAATCTGCCCATCTCTGTGCAAAGGAGTCCTGGGGTACCTTGTTTGGTGTTTCTGGTTGTCTTTGGGGGGAGTTCCAGAGACTCGGAGTGGCCGTTCCTGGGCAGACTCCTCCACACGCACACTCTCGGCTTCCTGCTTTGTGGGTCAGGCCAGGACAAGGGTCATGCAGTACCCCCTTCTCCTGAGAGGATGCTGTTGTGTGAAGCCCTTGGCCTTGTGGGATGACTAGCAATGTCCACCAGGAGCGAAACCCCTCTGAGAGATTGACTTGAGAAGTGGGGTATGGGCTTGTCCTCCCTGAGACTCCCCAAAGCTGTTTCTTGCATGAGCCGAGGAGCTGTCGAGGAGAAGAGGCCGTGGGCTCGGCCCCTGCCCTTTTCTGGGTTCTTGGAAAAAAGTCCTGGGCCATTCGAGTCCGATGCGGACTCCCTGCCCCAGCGGACCAGCAGCCAGAAGGCTGGGGCAGAAGCACCACCAACTAGAAATCAGAATGGAAATCGGGGTGCAGTTTCGTTTTCTTGGGCGTGAGGGACGGACGGGACCCTGAGAAATGAGTTTGTATGAGTTGGAAAGCTATTTGGGGTTCAAATGTGGAAAATAATTTCTAACTGTGAAGTTACCAGAATGCTATTTTTTGAGAAAGGTTGATGGCGCTGGGTGGGGAGGTAGGAGTTGCGGGGTGGGGGGGAGGGGGTGGAGTAGGGGACCCCTGTCGGCAGGCGCAACAAAGGACAGAAAGTTCTTGGCTGGGAATCCCCCTCCAGGGCTCGGAGCGCCCCAACGACCACAGGTTGGCAGGGGGGAACAGGCGTGGGGGCCTCCCCAGGATGACCACGCCATGGGCCTGTTAGCAATCAGGGCTCATTTCCGTGTCATTCCTAACCTCAGGCGGGCACATGGCATGGCGGGCGGGTGCTGGGTGAGCTCAGGGACTGTGTGAGCCCCCTGCGAGAGGAGCCGGCCCCACGTGGCCTGCTGCAGCGAAAAGATGGCTTCTCTTTAGGAGCCTATGGAGGTGGTCCCTCCTCACCCCTGAGGCTCCCCTGCCCAGGCCCTCCTGAGCTCCTCCAGAGGCAACTCCAGGCAGTGCCCATGGGTTTCTAGAAGCCTAGGCCTTCTAGATTTTTCATTTCTGTTCAGTAGCAGGTAAAAAGGGGGAACCCGAGGCAGTGGAATTAAGCAAGAGGGAAATTTCCCCGGCTTGGGATCAACTGAGTACATAGAGAAGCTGGGGACTCACCATTGCCCCCACCACCTTCCCCACAAGCTGGCCATTGAAGCCCCCCTTACACACACACACACACGCACGCACCTGGTGCTTTTGTCGCCTGGCTTACTTGGCTAAAAACAAATTGCCCATTTGCGTCGCCTGCAACGTGAGTGCTGGCTGCTTCGCATTTTAAGAAAAAGAGTTCTGTGGGCCAAGATGTGGCTTTTTTTTTTTTTAATAGGATCTTCAGCCCACAACCATTATTTCTACAACTGTTTGGGCATGGAGTGTTGGGTGTCTTTTGCCAGTTTCTCCCTGGTTACTCACCTGCCGATGTACAGGATACACCTGCACACGTGACAGGGGTGTGGTGGGGTGGGGAGCCTCCTTCCAAATCTTGCCACAAACTAGAAAAACTCTTCGTCCTTCCCAAGCCGATTCTCATGGGCCGTTCTGTGCGCCGTGCAGCTGGGAGTGGAATTTTATTGATCCTCCTCGTGGTCAATTTTGGCCAAATTTGTAATCCCGTTAGCCCTTGCCCAGGGGGTGGGGTGTTGATGAATGTACTGGTACATTTCGCTATTTGGGGTCAATGTCGTTAATAAGCAATTATTGTATGCTCAGTGTGGGAGAGGCATTCTGCAAGGATTAGTGTGTGTGTGTGTGTGTGAGAGAGAGAGAGAGAGAGAGAGAGAGAGAGAGAGAGAGAGAGAGAACATTCATTGGGTCCATTTGGCTGTCATAGAATAATGCCCTCCCCCTGCAGTCTGGGTTCCTATCACCTTTTTGGGACAGGAAGGGGGCTTCAGCTGTCACTTCATAAACCCGCTTCGCAGAGTGTGATGTTCTTGGACGCTGGGAGGCAAGGGACGGCATGGACAGGCGGCTTTTTCCTGCTTTGGAATGCCTGCTACCTTACTTGGTGGTGGTAGTGGTGGTGGTGGTATTGATGGTGGGACATACGTGTGTGTGTGTGTGTGTGTGTGTGTGTATGGACTGACTGCCAGAGAAGGAAGAAAAAAAGTTTTCCAAAGTTGCAGAAACAAAACAAACCAAAAACACTAGCCTGGCACTTGGGCGTTTCTTGAATGCTGACTGCTCAAATGGGGCGCAGGTGTCATGGTGGGACACCCCCGGGGCTTCTTGGAGCACCCCTTTTCCATGGAGGGCTCCCCAACAGCCTTTGCGGGCTGCCAGTTGTAGCCCCTTTCAGAAACCACCGCCAACTAGCTGCTGTGGCCCACAGCCGGGCTCCTGAGTGATCAACCCCCTTTCCCTCTGTCCTGTCTCGTTATGCGTCTGTGTGTGCGTGACTTCCACCTGTCCAGTGTCGGCACAGCCCCGAGGGCCCTGGCCAAGTCGATTCTTCTCTGAGCTGGCCTGGGAGGATCCTGAGGTGCCTGGGAAACAGGCAACGGGAACAAAAAGGATACAATTTCTTTTCTTTGTTTTTGTTTTAATGTGGGCCCGTTAAAGCCTAATGGGGGTTGGTGTCTGGACTTGATGCTAGAGAGTGTCTTTAGCTAACCCTTAAATACCGGAGTCCTTTCTGGTCATTACAACACCCCCAGCCAGGCTCCTAAATCTTCCAGATGCTTGTCTGGGTGATGGTGGTGGTGGTGGTTGGGGGTGACTGGCGAGCAGGACATACCTGTTACCTGGATGGGCTGTTATTGTGATAGTTCTGGATTTGGGCAGGATTTATGGACTAGCCAGTTCTGGGACAGAGCTATCCAAGGCATTCTGCTGCCTGCTGGCAGGGGCCTCACCAGGGCCCCCCAACCGCCACCCCCCAACACGCACTCCGAAATCCATCCCAGCCTCTGCATTGCCTTAATGAATTAATTGAGCTCCCGACATTTGGTATTAAGTATTAAGTTATTTTGGGAATCCCAGAGAGAAAATGTTGGAAGACTTTTTTTTTTTTGTTCCTATAACTTTTTTGGCGAAGAGAACAAACTGTACATTTTGAATTTGGGGACATGTTGGCATCTGGGCACACAACATTACGGGGTGCAGTGCTATCTATGGGTGCGACGTGGCCACAGCCGCGCCTGTGTGTTCGCTTCTTCCGGGAGAATGTTTTTTTCCACGGTGGCGAGCAGCAGGGCTCGCTGGCCAAGCGCTCAGAGTCCGATTGCGCTTGCTTTTCAAACGGACAGAGACTTGGTTTAATGGGAAAATAGCATAGGGCTATCTTGGAGTGTTTGTGTTAGCATTTAAAAATAGCTTGTTTTTAGATTCCCGATTTCATCCTTTCCCTGTTTGCTAGGTGGATGGGTAACCGTGTGTGTGTGTGTGTGTGTGTGTCTACATGCGTGTGTTTGTGTGTGAAGCAACTCCAACAGGCGCAGCTCCATAAGACAGCACTCGGAAAGTTTGAGGAAAGCGAAATGGGAAGATGCTTCCCACACTGCAGGCACCTTTGAAATGCATGTAGGCTTTCTGTAACACACATAGCTGTGTGTACACTTGTTCACACACACACACACACAGTCTGTCAAGGGTTTGTGCGAATTATGTGTCATGAAAAAAAAAGGTGCCTTTTTAAGGAGATGTTCTGTACCCCATTAAACTTGTCTCTGAATTCCACTTGCCCCCAACTTTAGGAAGTACCCGGGGACGTGGTGATTGAATGGTTACCCTTGCACGGCCAAAAAGTGTGTGTGTTTGGAGATTAAAATCAACAACCCCCTGCCCTAGCAGTATTGATTTTTTTTTTCTTAAAAAACAAAACAAAACAAAAATCAGGACCCGGGCTTGAGTATTTGCGGAGGTCCCTGTTGGAGCTGTTTTTCGGCGGGGTGTACGAATTCTGTGTGTTGGAGGCGCCGAGGGCCACCCGCAGCCCGGAGGCCCCCGCTGAGGGTCGCAGAGAGGCGGAGGAGATTGTCAATGGCTTATGCAGAAAAACCATTTAGATAAAAATGCAATTTTCCCTTCTGAGCAGAGTGCTGGGATTTAATGGCAGAGTCTTTCTAAATGGATATTTTGATATTATATTTTTTCCTAATGAAATTCTTTTCCCAAACAGGAGCATGTTCTCTTTTTAAACTTTTGTGTGCAACTGATCTGGTTTTTTAAGCCCATGGGGGAAGAAAAAAACCGTGTCCCAGCTTGCAAAGGGGGCCTCCGTCTCCACCTCAGTCCGTCCCATGTCTTGGACGTTTGCGGGTCAGGGCGCAGCAGCTCTGTCTGCTGATGGCTCCCGTAAAAGCGGCATTTCAGTTTGTGTTTCCTTCTCACCGGGCAACTTCGGGTGGGTTGAGTTTGGTGGGTTTTGTCAACCAAGAGAAGCTGCTCCTGAAATCTGAGCCGTTCCTGGTGACCTCCAGTCTCAGGGCATCTCCCATGATCCTCTTGGTATGGCCTCCTCCCTCTGACTGCCACGAGTTGGGGGTGCGGGGAGGCCCAGGTGCCTGCCCTGCCCTGCCCAGTGGCTTTGTGTGACAGACAGGGGGGTGGGGTGGGGAGTGGGGGAAGGGACTCTTTGCAGCTCTCATTTCTCCGGGCAAGGCCTGCCCATGGAGGAGCCATTTGGGGACCAGGGCAGGCTCACCTCTGTCTGGAAAGCCAGCTTCATGCACAGTGGCCAACGCCTATGGGGATGGCAAGTGCCCGTGGCGCTGGCTGCCACTGTGGGCCAGTGTCTGCTGACCCAGTTTTCCTTGCCCAGAGTGTGTGTGTGTGTGTGTCTGTGTGTACATGGTCTGGCCTTGGCTGTTGAGTCCAGACTGACAACTGTGGGTGTAGTCTGGAATCGCATGCCTGCGACTTTCTCGGTCACCACCACCATGGCACAGTGGAGAGTGGGGAATTCGGGTAAAAACAATAAACCCCCAAAAAACAAACAAACAAACAAAACCCAAAGCTAAGGTCGGGGAGGTGGGGGACAAGTGCTTGACTTCATGATAAAGATACTCTCAGTCCCTGTTGGAGTGCCTAGGCCCATTCCTGGCTCTGCCTTCCTGTTGCTGCTCAGCCGCGAGACAGCAGAGGATGACTCAGGTCCTTGGGTCCCTGCTACCCACGTGGAAGACCCGGATGGAGATCCAGAGCCCAGGCTTTGGTCTGGTCCAGCCCCGGCTGCCGTGGGCATTTGAAAAGTGAACCAGTGGAGGGAAGATTCTTTTTTTTTCTCTCTCTCTCTGCCTTTCAGGTAAAGTGGAAAAAAACAGATTCTAGGGTGGCAAGTACCTTCTCCTACTTTTGTTTTCTTTCTCTATTTTTATTTTTGCCAGCCTTGAGACCTAAAGCCCAGAGAGGGCAGGCAACGCCACCAAGGCCACACAGCACAGGCACCGAATGGACGATCTGGCGACGGGAAGCCTTAGGTGTCCCTGCCTACTTCTGGAACCACCTCCTCCCCTGAGGTGGAGGGGGTGGGCACTGGGCGCTGATTCTGCCCGGCCAAGCCTTGCGCATGGCCAGAGCTGGAGCTTCTAAAACCAGACGTTTCCAAGCCTTTCTAGACAGCACCTGGTGCCAGCAGCCCTGGCCTGGAAGTGCACAGCACCCAGGACGTGAGCTTGACCCTGATGGACTTTCCTTAGCATTGGGTCCCTGGGCCTGACATTTGATCTTCTGAGTTGTGTGACTCGTAGAGGGGCTGTGGGGACAGCACAGAATGAGTTCAGCTAGCTGTGTGATCCTAGGCAGGTTGCTTGACCTCTCTGTGTCTCTGTAGCTAGGGACTGGGAGGAACCAGCAAGTTCATCAGCCTGCATGCTGACATTCAGAGGAAGTGGGGCAACAGCAGCTTGTACGCAGCACCTGCTGCCTACCAGGTGCTTTGTAGGCACTGCATGCTTAGACCCATCTTAGGGATGGGGAGAGTGAGGCACAGAAGAGAGCTATGCTGGGCTGTGCTGCAGGTGCTGGGCTTGGGACTCACCCTAGGGACAACTCAGTAAAAATCACTGAGTCACCCCAAGACATAGATGGGTGGGAAGCCTTAGTGCCTTGGGGTTGGCATGTGGCCGTGGAGGGTGGAGGGATGAGGTGGGTGCAAATCCGATCCATGTCGGTGTGGGGAGACTCGGTGCAGATGCTGGGGTAGCAGTCTTAGTATGGTCGGGCCCCAGTTGCTGGTGGTGGCTACACCATGAGTTCTGGCAGTGGGGGATTGAGTTGAGGCAGGCCTGGGTTCCATCTCAGCTCTGCCTCTTCTGTACTGGGTGACCTGAAACATGTGGTCTCCCTCTCTGCGCCTCTGCGGCTCCATTTGCAACACGGACGCCATCCTGCTTGTTTGGAACTCCAGCAGCCAGTGTCTGCTGGTGAAAACGGGGGGCGATCCTCGGCCCAGTCCCAGCTGCCGTGGGAGTTTCAGGGTCCCGAGAGTGACAAACTGGTGGTCCTCAGGCATGGCCGTGCACCCTGGGGGCTACTTGGCCTGCACGACAGCAGGCAGAGGGGTTGGTGAGTCTGCTACGTCACCCCTCACTGCCCACCATAGCTCCCCGGCAAGCCCTGCCACTGGAGCCGTGAATGCTTGACTCCAGGAAGTGAGCAACTGTCACGGACAAATTGAGTGTAAGACTCAAAATCTGGCACTAGGATCAGGCGCAAAAAAAAAGCTTGCACATGTGTTTATGAATGATGTAAATGTTTCTTATTTGAAAGACAGAGGGAGGGGTCTTTCATTCTCTGGCTTACATACCCAAATGCCAGCAACAGCCAGGGCTGAGCTGGCTGAGGCCAGGGACCTGGAGCTCCATCCAGGTCTCTCATGGAAGTGGCAGCATTCCAGGTCCTTGTGTTGTCACTCGCTGCTTGCCAGGGTGCCCATCAGCAGGGATGCTGGAATGCAGGGTTTGAACCCCGGGCACTCCGATGTGGGATGTGAGTGTCCAAGGTTGACTGAACTGCCACGCTCAACGCCTGTCCTGGCCCGTTCTTTTTATTTGACAAACGTGTGTCAAGCACATACCCCAAGGTGATGCTGTCAAGAGGGCTGGGAGGGGCGAGGGTCAGCGAGATGAAAACCCCTGTTGTCCTAGGGGAGGGGGCGGGTTGCTGGACAAACAGCAAACAAGAGCAGGTGGAGGAGTGGGCAGAGAATGAGTCGTAGACTGGTCCACTGGGGACACGTGGAGAGGGGGTGTCGTGGTACAACTGAGAGCCAAGTGACGAGACAGGGGCGGCAGGGGTAGAGGGCACTGATGTCTGTTGACTGCCACGGTGTGCATACTCCTGCCAAGGTCCATGGCATCAAAGCTCTGTCAGTCGTGTCCCTGCTTACGAAATCCCTGGGTCTTTGGCAATGGGCTTCCACACCCTGGAGTCGGCTGCCTGTCAGGCTCTGCCAGAAGGGATACTAGGAGGGGTGGGGTCCAGGATGGGAGGGGGGTGGCAACAAGTGCAAGGGCAGGACTGAGCTAGCCCATTCCAGGAACCAGGAGGGGCATGACAGGCAGCCCCCACCCTCCTCCCTTGCCCCCCAGACACTTAGGAGTTAGGGGTGTGGTCAGGTAAGCAGAGGGGGATCTTCTGAGTGTGGCATGCCTGGCAGTGGAGTGAGGATCCGGCTGGGACAGCTCAAGGCAGGTGTGTAGGAAACCAGGGTTGTGTTGGAGCCTTTGACACTTGTGTATATCCCTTCCCTGATGTCCCCGGCCCCTATGAAGGAAGCCCAGATGTGTAGGGCAGTGGTCAGGCAGCTTCTGATTCCATTTTTTTGCCCAGGCTTTGTGCCTTTAGGTCACCTCGATACGAAAGCAAAGCCCAGCCGAGGAGGGGGCACTTCTGTGGATGAGTTAGATCTGGCATGTAGCTCGTAACTTCAAAAATTACTTCCTGACTCTGAGTAGCCCATCTTCACAGGCCCCCAATTCTGGAGTCCCCTGTTCTACCAAGTCCCATTTTACGGAGGAGAAAGGGCCCAGACAAGCAGAGGGACCTGCCTGAGGTTGCTGAGGGGTACCAACAGCCCCATGTCCACAGATAGATGCTCAAGAGAAAAATAAAAACAACTTAGGGTCGTGGGCTGTTCAAAGTCTTTGCCATGGATAGAGGAGCGGGGTAGGAGCCCAGGGACCTGCTGGTATTTGGATGAGCCTCTGTTTGCCTGTCTGCGCAGAGGGTCAGTTTTGCTATCTGCGAGGACCCATGCATGTGCTCAGGGGATGGGGGTGGGAGTTGGGATTTTGTTGTCCTCATCCCAGAACTGGGACAGGGTGGTGGCAGTAAGGGCTTCGTCCAGTAACAGCATTGAGGTCGCATCCACACCTGGTGCCTTTAGCCCTTGGGACCTAGAAGGGGGTGATGGGTCACCCTGGTTAAGGGTCAAGGGTACCTCTCTCGATGGTGGGCTCTTCCTTTGGGTAAAAACTGCTCTGTGTTAGGTCAGCGTGTCCTTTTGCGGTGGGCCGTGCCTGCCTTGGGGAACAGCCGTTGTCCCTCTGGACTGTGGTGGACTCCACAGGGGGATGTCTAGATTTCCACCTTCTCTGGCTGCTGGACCCTGGAGCTGCAGCCTGTATCCTGAGCCTATGGCAGGCCTGCCCTCTTCTCTACTACCCTGCCCCTGCCGCTCCCGGGCCTCTATTTCCTCCTGGTCCTTTTGAGTTCTGTGGGGTCACAGGAAGGCTTTCGGGATTGGGGGGAGCGGTGATTATCAGAATCTTCCAGCTGGCGTCTGGCACGTTGTCACTGCCGACACTCACCCTGGACACCAACACGCCTGCTCCCTGCCTCCTGGGCAGGAGGAGCAACCAGGGACCCAGAGAGGCAGAAGTGCGCATTCCCTTGTCCCCCTGGGGGACAGCCTGCAGAGGGTGGTCTCAGTGAGCGAAGAAGGAGCGGGGAGGGGGCAGTGCAGGGCAGAGCTAGTAGCTGCTGTGGCTGGCCGGATGGCTAAGAATTTCCAGAACACAGGTTAGGGTGAAAAGGGACCAGCGGTGAGACACACTACAGCTCCTGGGACCCGTGAGAGTCCCACGCATGCCTGCTTGTGTCTGTCGGGTGTGGAGACTCCGTGCCTTAAAACCATAGCAACAATGCTAATAATATTTAGGGGAATATTAATGGGCCCTTCCAGTCTGTGTATAGAATGTGACGTCCTTTGCCTGGGCGGCGGGGGAGACAAACCAGGCAGCCTCCCGCTGCTGGACAGGTCCCGGGAACTGAGCTCATGGTTCTTTGTTGCGGCACGGCCGGCCACATACACCGTGGCCACTCTGCTCATACGCCACCCCATCCCCCGTGCCCTGACCCGTGCTCCTGTCTTGTCTGGGGCTGTCTTCCAGATCCGGCTTTGGGAAGAAATCTCACCACTCCTTACTGGTCTTCTCATTGTGGGTGGCTTCTCAGGGCTTGTCCATGGCCGGCCGGTGGGTCTCCCAGTCAAGCCTGTGGTCTTGCCAGCCAAGACCATGGCCGTGGCCATAGCTGCAGGAACGGACCTCGAAATTCAACACCTTGGTAACAGATTTCCGTGGGTGATCTTGTGTGGTCCAAGGCACGGGGCAGAAAAGCCATCCTGACCCCTGGTTTGCTGCTGAGAGGGTGGGGGGGCAACCAGTGTCTTCCCCTCACTTTGTGAGCCCAGTGGGAGGGGGTGGTGTCCCCTGGAGGACCTCCAGCTGTGCGCAGCCGCTCCTCGCCCCCTCACCTCCCTGTCTGTCTTTCTCCTCCTTTGCCCCCCACCCCACCCCAACAATCCTCCAGCAGGTTCCTTTGGGTTCTTTCTACTTCCATTCCAAACAAACAAGCCCCTGAAGACTAGCCCTCCCCCAACAACCTCCCTCACCGAGACTACGCTGTCCACTCGAGACCACGCTGTCCACTCGGGGAGGGGGCCATGCATGCTTCCGGGAGGTGGGAAGCAGGGACTTTGATGGGGTTGGCAGGGGTGTGGGGGAGAAGGGTGAGATGGGTTGAGAGAGCAGGTCTGTAAGCTTGCCTAGGGTGCTCATTAGATGCAAATTTAGTCCAGAAGTGCCCCCTCCCAGGCCCCTCCCACTCCCAAATCAGACCCAGCCCCCTCCCCCTCCCTCTGGTCAGCCCTCAGTGGACTCTGGGTTTCATTCTGTTTGGTTATTATTATTTTTTAATGAGGTCAGACTGAAACTTCATGTGCCTGGGCCTGCCTGCCTGGGTTTGAAGGCAATTAAACCAGAGACTAACCTCTTAATTAGGGTGTCTCCGTGTAAATCTCATTTGATAAATTCCTTATCAACCTTGGTTTTAACTACAGAGATGCGATTGCACACACCACCACCTCCTCCTCACCCCGCCCATTCCCAGGACCTCGCTGTGGAGCCCCCTCCCCCAGAGAGAGGCCGCCCCGCTCTGCCAATGGGGTGCCTCCAGCCTGAACACCCCCCCCCCCAACTAGAAAGGTCTGCCAGAGAGGCCCCCTTTCAGGGTTAATTAATCAGAAAATTTAGTGGTGCCTGAGGATTCCGGGTAACTTGTCTACCACCTTTGAATTCTTCTGTTTCTCCTCCTTCTGCCTCCCCTCTTTGCCTTTCTTTAAAAAAAAAAAAAAATCTTTTTTTTTTTTTTGCTGGGGGGTAATGAACTGCTAAGGGAAATCTCCAGACAGCGCCCCCCCACGCCACTCCCCACTGCCTTCCACCCAAATCGTTGGTCCCTGCAATTTTTTTTTCCATCTCTTCTTTTTTTAAATGCAAGAGTGGCTGGGAGTGGAAATGTCAGGGGTCAAGCTTCAGGCAGGGGAGCAGTGGGCAGCCCAGGCTGCTCCAATGCCCTCCCAGACAGCCTAGCTGTGCTTAACCCTTTGCAGCCCGGCCCATACCTGCTAGCTCAGGGACCCTGGGTCCTTCTCTGTTGTGCTTGAAAGGGAGAGAGAGTAAGAGATATCATCTATTTGCGGGTTCATTGCCTCAGTATCTGCAACAGCCAGGCTTGGGCCGGGCTGGAGCCAGGAGGCTGGAGCCACATTCTGGTCTCCTGTGTGGGTGGAAGGAGCCCACGCACTCAAGGGCCTGGAGTGGTGTGCGTTAGCGGGAAACTGGACTCAGAAGCGGAGTGGGACCTCACCCCTGGAATAGGGGCTTCTTAAGGGCATTCTGGCCATCATGCCCACACGTCCCCATCCAGATACGGGGCCCTTCTCCCCGTTCTCTTCACCAGGGAGTCTGGGGGCCTTGTCATTAGGGCTTGACGCATCCTGGAAGGTTTCCAGATCAAACTCAACCCACCGACTTGCGGGGTGGTGGATGGTCAAGGGTGTGTTGTAGGAGAGTGATGACTTGGGTTTTGACCCCTGCACGAGTGGCATCTTAGGGACTGGGGTCGAGATGCCAACCTCCCAGCCGCATGGTCCATCTTCACCTGGTCAACGTCCTGATTTACGTCTGGGAAAACTTGGGTGTGGGAGGTGTGGTCATAGGCTGGGGGAGGGGCAACGTGCAAGGTCGTAACAGCGCAGTTCTGAGGCCTTGAGTCCTCCATGTCAGAGCCGCCTGGAAGGCCAGGAATGGTGGACAAGCCTGAGCCAGCCGCCCCATTCTGTCACTGAAGCAGGGGGTTAAGCCTACAGAGCCCAGCGTGTGCCCCTATTGCATGCTCACACATCTCCAGGCAGCTCCTGCTGCCGACCCATTTTGTGGATGGGGAAGATGAGGTGCAGACAAGGAAAGTTTGCACCTTTGTGCGGGCATGGCTGGCAGTTAGTCACGCCCTTTCTCCTGTTCTTCCTGCCCTACAAGCCAGGGCACCCCTGGGTGCAAGAAGACACTCATGCTTTGGGACCCCTGCGTCTGGAGCTGCTCAGTCAAGGTCAGGCGAGATGAAAGCCGTGTGGTGACACGGTCAGCACGCTGTCACAGTGGTACAGGGTCTGTTCTGCCAGTGTGCTGCCGCCAACACCGGGCTGCACGGGGGACCTTACATACTTTTGGTGAGTGTCATTGTCACGGGGCTTCTGTTTGTCACCAGCAAAGCTCCCTGGAACCATGGGAGAGCACCCAGCCTGCTTATCCTACCCAGAAGCCTCCTCTGGGTCTCCCTTGCAGGGGCAGGGTCCCAAGGCTTTGGGCCGTCCTCGACTGCTCTCCCAGGCCACAAGCAGGGAGCTGGATGGGAAGCGGGGCTGCAGGGATTAGAAACAGCAGCCATATGGGATCCCGGTGTGTGCAAGGCGAGAACTTTAGCCACTAGGCTACCACACTGGGATCCCGGCTCTGTTGTTATTAATCTCTTTCTGCCACAGTGATCCTGAGGCATGAACGTTCCCTTTGGCCCCGTGTCCAGAGGTGGCTTGGCTTGGTGGGCAGAAAAAATGGGGGAAGGGCCTGACTACCCGTAGGTCCTTGAATGGAGGGGGCTGTGTGATACTGGGCAAGTCACCCTCCTCTTCGGGCTCTGCTTGGGGGGAGAAAGAGCCCACTCCTTCAGTGAGACATGGGGTGGATCTGGCTAGAGAAATTTGCTTGCTGGAATCCACTCGGCTGGCCCTGCCTCAGTTTCCCTGGCTGAGGAATGGAGCAGCTGTGGGAAAGCTGAGAAGGAAGTTATAGCTCCAGGTGCGAACTGCAGCCGCCCAGAAAGCTGGCCAGATGTGGTGGGTGGGTGGGGGCCGTGATCAGCCTTAGGGGTTCTCTGCCAGGTGGAGGAGGCCATGAGGATGCAAACGAGGTGTGTCCCGCCTCTGTCTGGGGGTGTGGGGCCACCCTGAGTCCAGAAGAAGGTTTGAATATGAGCTGGAGTCCTGCACCCGCTGGCCTGCAGCCTCCCTTCCTCTCGGGCTGAAGCTGAGCCCTGTGCGCCTTAGGACTGGAGCTGTTTAATATTCTGCCTTGATAAGATGAACTCATCGCAACCGCCCCGGCGCCCGGCTGCCTTTCAGAGCTGCTCCGGGGCCCCCTTTGGGCCTCAGGGAGGCTGGCACCAGCAAGCAGCAGCTCGGGGACAGGGGCCCCCTTTTCTTCTCCAAGCTCCCCCCCCCCCACCACCCCTTGGGAGTCTGTGTCCCCAGCTCCTGGCTGGTCTGAGTTTGGCTGGTGCTGCGTGGCTCCCAGGGCGTGTGTGTGTGTGTGTGTGTGTGTGTGTGTTGGAGGGCAGGGGGTGCCTACTTGAGGAGCCGGAGAAAGCCGGGCGTCCTCAGCCCCAACCTCTGACCTGGCCCGGCGGAAGCAGCTGTGTAAAGCCCTACTCCTTGCTGCTGCTGGCAATGACATTGAGAGTGGTGGTAGTTTCCATGGCGCATGCGCCAAGTATAGTCCCTGGGCTAAGCCCATGTGGAGTCACGTGACGCTTGTTCCTATTTGGCGGGTGAGACAACTGAGGCCCTGGAGGTGAGCTGGTTTGTGCAAGTAGCCAGGAAGGGCATCCGCTGGAGCCTCCCACTGCCACACACCAGTGTCCTGACTGCTGTGTGCGCCTGCGAGGTTGAGATGGGAGGGGATGCATGCAAGCACGCAGCCAGCACCGCTTAAGTGCCGCGGGCAGGTGGGGGGTGCTCCTGTCTCGATATTCACTCCCTGCTGGCTCCCTTGCAAGGTCAAAGCCCCATTCATCTTGTGCCGTTCTGCTTAATGACATTAAATACGACCTGCAGTTGAATGTGCACAATTTCTCAGTGGAGATGTGGCAGAGGTGCTACTTGCTGGACCGCGTGCTGGTCTCATGGGCGGCTGGAGGCGCCCGTCTTGTGAACGCCTGTCCACCAGGCCTGGGACTCAGAGTGGATACTCTTCCCCAGAGCAGAGAGAGGACGTAGTGGCTTCCCTCCTTCGTCCTTATTTTGTGTCTGAGGAGCCTTGGGGAATGATGCTGGGCTGAGCTGTGCCAGCAGATGGTCCTAAATGGTGCCTTTCCCACCACATCCCTGGAAGAGAGTGAGAAATCTTCTAGTAACACAGTTCCAGGCTGAGGGTCTTCTACCAAACCATGCACCACCTGGGGGACCCTGGACAGGTTCTGTCCTTTCCCCAAACCTCCCTTTTTCTCCTTTGTAAAACGGAGACCAACTCAGACCATTCCGTAAATCAACGCACTGGCTTTCTCTTTTCTTTTTAATGATTTGCTCATTTATTTGCAAGGCAATGAGAAAAAAAGAAAAGATAGAGGATTTTCCACCTGCAGGTTCACTCCCCAAATGGTCACAATGCCAGGGCTGGACCAGGAGCCTGGAACTCCATCCAGGTTTCCCACATGGGTAGCAGGTGCCCATGCACTTGGAGTATCTTTCTCTACTTCCCCAGGTGCCTTAGCAGGGGGCTGGATGGGAAGCAGGGCAGCTGGGACTTGAAACGCTGCTCCAACAGGGGCTGTTGGCTGAAGCTGCATGTAGTGTCTGCTCAGCTCCTTTTTGTTGTTTTTTTTTTTTTAGGCCAGGCCAGTTTTCCTTCTCCCACTACAGGGAGCCGAAGCCCCCTTGGAGGAAAAGTACCTTGTCCAAGGCCACACTCGAGCTGTTACCCAGACTCACATGGTTGTCTGGGTGAGTCAGGAAGCCAGACTGGGGGGTCTGAATCCCTTTTCATCTTCCCCTGAAACCCAAGCCTGTCTGTGGACTCCTTGCCTGGGGATGCTGACAGGGTGGGGTTCATGCGGGTCCCTCGTCACCATCCGTGAGGACAGGCTTGGGCTGGCCGTGCAGCAGGTGCTTCATAAGAGGCTTCATGTTGTTGCTGACATTATTTCTACCCTTCATCTTCATCCCCAATCACCGAGCTTGCACTGTCAATCCTGAAGACTGGATTGCATTTCCGCCATCCAGAACTTTGATAGGAAAACCAGGATGGGGAGAGTTAAGAGGCAGGAACAGGCGTGGGTCTGCATCCCAGACTGACCTTGGCCTATCGTTCGATCTTGTGCAAATCACTTTGTTTTATTGAGCTTCAGTTTCTCTCCCTGGTATGGTGGGACTAAGGTCAGATTACCGATTGGGTGTCAAGTGGTAATGTGGATCGATTCGTTCTGGCTGCCCGGAGCACGGGGTCGAGAAGGACTCGGGCCTGGACCTGATTCTGTGGGAGTAGGTGCTGGAGTTGATTAGCAATGTCTGCCCTGGGCTCAAGAGGAAATGTGCTTTGGTGGGAGACCCAGGTAGTTTGATCAGCTATAGTCTCAGATTTAGCTCCGTGACCCTTCCTATATGAAAAGGACAGGACTCTTCTCCTGTGGGAAACCTATATGGTCACGGCCACCAGGGATCGGGAGTGACTTTTTACATAGGATTGCAGGTGAGCATTGGTCCCCATGTAGACCTTGGATAGCAGGAATGCCTTGGGCCTGCACAGGCATGTCGTTGTGTTGGTGGCGGGATGGATTTCATAAGTTTTACATACTTCAAGCATTCAAAAGCCATGTGTGGCTAGCGACTGCTGTCTTGGATGGCCTGGACTCCCAAGGTCCCTGAGTTTGTAGCACTTCCCAGGAACAGCCACTTGAGCCCCCCAAAGTGTGCCAGAGCTCTGGGGTGGGTCAAAGTGATGGTGGTGGTGGGGGAGGGAGGGGTGAAAGCCTGTTGCTTGGCAACAGGGTTGGGCATTCCCTGTAGCTCTGTCCACCAGCTACCAGGAACCATCTCTGCAGGCTTGTGGCTCAAGTGGGTGAGGGCTTTCATCTGCTACACTGTATGCCGCCTCCCCTGGTTGTGGGGAGCGATGGGGGAGGGACTTGATTCCCCAAGGTTTGCTGGCCATTGGGCGGGCGGGCTGGGAGGCGGTAAGGTGGTGAACACCGGATGCACCTGACCCAGCACGCGCATGCCAGTCTGTCATGCCCTGTGGCACCCCAGGCATGGCAGGTGTTTCCTGAGCAGGGGTGCAGGGAAGGGGGTCCAGAGGGGTGGTAGGACGCTTCTGCGCGCTCCTCAGGGTGGAAAACAGGTTTCAGTCCTCGCTTCCTTCTTGGTCTGCTGAATTCCTCTCCCCGTCCCCTCCCTCTCTTCCTGGCGTGGAGTGAAAGCAGAAGTGGTTTTGCAAAGTCACTTGGCTTCCTCCTGGCCCCTGAGGGTCAGGTGGCCCTGCCATGCTGGACCAGTCAGGAAGAAATAACAGAATTTGATGCCATCCAAAACCTGGGGGGACCCCACAGAGGTTGAGAAGTGTAGGTGGGATGCAGAAATGACATTAAAAGACACATTGATTTTGATGGGAAACCCACTTCTTTTGCTCTGCCTCCCTAATATACATTTTCTGTGGGCTTTGCGAAGACGAGAGGCTCAGAAGCTGGTGTGGGTTTGGCCACGTCTGCACCCAGCCCACCCCTCCTGCCCAGCGAAGCCCTGCCATCATTACCTGCTCTCAGTCTGGCTGGCTGGTGGACAGACCTGCTGTGTGCCCAGGGCCAGGGTTGTGATGGCGAAGAGGAGCTACAAGATTCCCGGGCATCAGGGAGCTCACAGACCAGCCAAGTGCAGGAAGTCAGGATCCACCTTCAGTGTCAGGCCACTGCAGGGCTGTGACACCCCTTTCCCTGTCACAGGAAGGCTGCAGAAAAGTGAGCCGGGTGAAGGGAGACAGGATACTCGTGGTCCCTGAGGAGGAAGAGCAAGAGGAGGAGGAGGAAGAGGAGGAGGAGGGATGAATCGCTGGGAAACATGGTTACAGTGTACTGGCAACATCCTCTGAATGAACAGGGGGTCCAGTGCCAGTGTGAGCAGATAGCTGGGTATCTTCTGACCTGCTCACCTCCGTCCCCCCGACCTGTCCCTCGCTGGCCTTGGTTTCGCCTGCATTCAGCACCCAGCAGCCATGGCCATTTGAGTCTGAATCCCTATGGGAGATGCCCTGCCAACCCAGAAAATCCTCCTGACAGGTGAGGTGTGGGTGGAGCAGAGAGCTCTCGGAAGGTGAGGCCCCGGTCGCCTTAGTCACTCAGCCCCCACCCTGCGGCTGCCTCTGCCTACACTCTCTGCCTGAGAGGAAAGGTAGGGAGCCCCCACCACCACTTCACTCCGCCCCATTTCCAGGGGCAACAGCAGCACAGGTGGCCCTTGATTCAGCAGAAACACCCAGCAAACAAAGTTAGTAGCTTCGCTCCGCCACTTCCCTCCCTGCCCTGTCAAGCTCCTGAGCACACCCACCAAGGAGTGTCTGCAGGCTGTAGAGTGGAGCAGGTGCTGTGCCCGAGGCCAGAACAGGACCCCAGGCCCAGAGAGCAGGGAGAGAGCCACCCAGCACCCAAAGTGGACTCCAGGGGCTGGGTGGGGCAGGCATGGGCTCAGCATGCCTGCACACTCAAGTTCCAGTCCTGCTTGCCTGCCTTCTGGTGCCATGACCTTGGTCGTCCTGTGGGCAGAGTGAGAAGATCCCGGGCCAGCCTCCAGGGTCCAGGTCCTGCCCACTGTTGTCCATGCAGGCCCCGTCCACCTGACCTGTCTCTTTCTTCTTTCTGAACTTGAGATCCAGCTGGTGGCTTTGGTCTGGTCAGGTCTAGGGTTCTGTAAGGGGTTTTTTTGAAATCTGCATTTTATTAATTGATTGATTTGTATTTATGTGAAAGTTACACAGAGAGAGAAGCAGAGGAGGGTTGATTCCTTGCCCCAAATGGTCACAACAGCCCAGGGCTGGGTCAGAGCCAGGGAGCCAGGAGCTTCTGCCGGGTCTCCCACCTTGGGGGGCAGGGGGTCCAAGCACTTGGCTGCGGTCTTCCCATGCCATGGAGCTGGACTGGCAGTGGAATGGCCAGGAGTCAAACACTCACCTATATGGGATGGTGGCGTGGCAAATGGAAGGTTAAACTCACTCCCTAAAACGGATTCTTTCGACAGTTGCCTGGGCAACTCCTCTGTCTGACATTGCATCTGCTCAGCTAGGGAGAGTCCACTTGTTTCCTCTGGTGTCATGTTTGTGGAATATTCTGGAATTTTTTTTTACAACCTCCTACCCTTGCCCAGCCCACACTTTAGTGCGTCAGAGTTTTGAAGTGGGAAGACACGAAGGTATCCGCCTTTGCCCGTGAGTCCTCACAGGAGCACGGATTGAACACCTGACTGCTACTTCCTGGCTCTGTGAACTTGAACGACTGATGTCATCCCCTTAGCCAACACTCCACTCCCATGTCCCAGGTCACAGGGCCTGAGAGTGAACAGTTTGGGTTTGTCGGTTCTAAGCTGCCAGGATCAACATGTCCCAGGTATTTGCTTAACTGTCCATAAAGCTACATGAAAATAGTGGCTGCGTGCCAATAAAACTTTATTTACAAAACCAATCTGAGGGCCGGACAGGCTGGGGTTCCTGGGATGTGGCTTGTGAATGCTGGGAACTTCGTCTGTGGAGTGAGGCAAGGACGCTACCCCAGGGTTACATATGCTTGAGTTCAGCAGAGGGACCGTGTGACAGGTGTGGGCATGTGGTAGTAGCTGTTGAGTCAGGCAAGATCGTATTGCTCTTCTCCCAGCCGCCCTGCTTAGTGGATGTACCACTTGGAGCCTGGGATATAGACAGACGAGGCAACTCACCTTCAGGTCTTCCGGCATGGGAAGTGGTGGGGTGCGATTCCATGATCCTAGGCTACTGGGGGGAGCCTTTCATTTTGGTTTACAAAAACAGTTTCTACACAAGGCTCCCAGCGCAGCACTAGGCAGGACACCGGTGGCTTAGCCGGACGTCAGCCCTGGTTCACACAGGAGAGGGCTCAGAGAGGTAGAGCATCCTGCTTGGCTCTGACACTCTGAGGCCGACCTGTGGGCAAAGGGGCCTGAAGTAGAAGCCAGGCTGGGGGGCCTCAAACAATACCAGATGCACCTGCTGTGGGTTTTTTGGAATGTTCTTTTTCCTTTTATTGGCAAGGCAGAGGTCAGAAGATCCCTGGCTCACATCCCACCGCCAGGGCTGGGCTGGGCTGAACTCCATCTGGGCTTCCTATGCAGGCAGCCGGGGCTCGGGTACGTGAGCCACATCATCTGCCGTGCGCGTGAGCAGGAAGCTGGATCGTAAGTGGAGCAGCCAGAGCATGGAGCTGTGCAGCAGGTGCCTCTGTAGGGGATGCTGCCATTCTGTTTACCGCCTGGGGCAGCACTGCGAGCTTGGCTTGCTTTGTCCTCATCCCCTGCCCAGGGTCCTCTGCAGACCCCACTCCCTCCATCCCCATTCCGCGGATGGGAAGTTAGCATCCCTGCAGTTGGCAGGCAGTGTTCTCCCTGCACAAGCTGTCAGGATCGGGGTGGGGTGGATGGTAGAGCCAGGAAGGTGCAAGCTGAGGGACACACACTACATCCACTGCGCCCCCCCACCCACAGTTGTCATGTCTGGGCAGCACGTGGGCCCAGAGTGGGCCTGGTGGGGTTGGGGGGGTACATGGCTGTGTTTGGTACAGGTCACTGGCTACACGGCCTGAGGCACCCTGGTAAGAAGCCAGATTGGAGATACTATGGTTGGTGGCAGAGCCTGCCCTGCTGAGCTGCCCCTTGGTTTCTCTGGGGCTCTGGTCCTCATTCCTGCCTCCCCCACCATGAGTCCTGCTTCAGAGCTGAGGGAGGTCCCCAGGGCCCAGCCCCCCTCCTCCGACCTGCCCCAGCCTTTACTCCCCACCCCCACCCTCAGCCGCAAGGCGTCCTTGCTGCGTCCCCTCCTGGGAGCCCTCAGCCTCCTCTCAATCTAAGTGACAGCCGCCCTCAGCCCAGTCAGCTCAGATTAATTCCCGACCGCGACCGCGCGGAGCTGCCTCAGTGGCTTCACCCTGTGTGTGGAGTGGGGACGACAACCTCTCCTGAGTGTTCCTGGGGACTGGGGCTCTCTTCCTGCCTGGCCCTGAGCCCAGGGCAGAGGGAATCAGGAGCCCTATTCAGGCCTCCTGCCCTGTGGCGGTGGGGTGGACCATGGGACTGGGCAAAGAGGGAGGGAGGAGGAGGAGAGAGAGAAAGGGAAGAAGGAGAGAAAAGGAGAGAGAGAGAAAAGGGAGAGAAGAGTGAGAAAAGAGGAGAGATGGAAGAAAGAGAGAGAAATGGAGAGAGAGGGAGAGAGAGAGGCCGAGAGACATGGAAGGAAAGGCGTGGGGTAGTGCCTGCTGCCCTGACCCTGCCAGTGTGCTTTGCTCTCTGCCCCTCACGCTTTGGCGTCACACGGCCCTGGCACAACGCCGGCTGTGCTGCTGGTCAGCTGTGTGACCTTCTGTGTGCGACCCTCCTCCCTGTGTCCTTTGTTGTAGCTGGACTGGCATGTCAGGGCCCCATGCCTGGCTGCTGGGGTGATATGATGAGGAGGATGAGCCGTGGCTGGCGTCCCCGCTGTATTCCAGGGGACGGTGGCACAGGGGCATGGTTGGCTTGCTCTGTCCCCCTCTTCTGCCATCCGAGCAGTCTGGGTGGACGTTGTCGTCAATGAGCCAACAGAGTTGGGGCAGGGACACGGACAGAGGCTGGGTAGTCTGCATGGCCCGTGTGGGATGTGCAGGTTGCGGCCCACCTGCCCTGTTGGGTCTCTGGCCCCTGTCCTCATGCCTCTGGGATTGGGTAGTGGTCCCTGGGGCTTACATTGAACCAGCTCACTTCTGGAGGTCTTGAACTCCATTGAATGTGGCATCTGATTGCCCCAAAGGGACAGAAGGAGTCAGGGGACTGTGTCTCATTCTTAGAGGAAAATCACACAGGTGCAGAGAAGCGGGGGGGCAGAGTAAGTATGCCCAATCACACAGGTGTGGCTGTGCCCAGGGGCTGCGGCTTCAGCACCCGGGACCTCCCTGGAAGAATCCTTACTGGTCTCCTCATTCCTTGTGACCACGCATGCAGGGTCTACAGGTTCACCTTCCCCTGGCCACCGTCGCCATGGAGCCCTTACCACCGCAGAGCTAAAGGCAGGTTACATGGGAGTTTGAACCCAGACAGAAGTGGGTAGGAGGCAGAGGGACAGAGCTTTCTGTTATTCGGTTGCGTGGTGATCCTATGGACCCCCCCTTTGCTACCTTCTGCTCACCCAGCCTCTCTGCTCTTGTCCTGATGGTCCTTGACCAGTGCCTGGGCATCTGCTGCATGCCTGGGCACTGCAGAACGGGACCCAGCAAGGAACTGCTGTGACCCAGAGAGGGAGAAAGTGACTGACCCAAGGTTGGCCTACTGGGGACAGTGCCAAGGACCTGGGTTAGAGAGTGTGGCCCACTGCGTCCCATCGTTGGTGGCCGGTCAGGGACACCCTGACCTCAGGATTCCCGTCCACCAGAGTCCCTGCACTGGGGCACGGAACAGCTGTTCCGTGCTCTCTCTTTCTCACGCTCACTCTGTCTTGCCAGAAGCAAAAAACATACGCTTAAAAAAAATCGTGTGTGGAAAATGGACTGAGATGATTATGTTTCTTTTGGTGCAGAAAATATGTTTCTGAAATCCGTGCACATGTGGATCCCCAGTAGGTTCAGGGGAGATGGGCTGTGTGAGATATACAGAGTTCTGTAATTCCGGGGGGCGTGGCCTCACCTGGTTAGTTGGGCGTGGCTTACGGGGCTGGGTGGGCGTGGTCTCGCATGGCTGAGTGGATGGGGGCTTCTGATGGGGGGGTGACGCTGAGAGATGAGGTGGGAGTGAGCCTCCCACCTCCGTCTCCCTCTCCCCCCAGAGGGAGGTGGACCACGTGGACTCTTGTCCCGGGAGAACCCGGCACGCAGTGGCTATGGAAGGTTGGAGCAGGTGCTTGGACATGGGCATCTGACTCACAGAGGGCAATGGTAGCATGGTAGGGATGAGGGAGCAAGCCTGGAGGATGGGGCGGCCACTTCCTCTCTGGGGCCTGGGTTGATTGTGGATGACAAAGAGTGGCCCAGGACTAGCTGGGGCGGAGGAACAGGAGCCGTGAAGGTTTGGGGGTCATTCACTGATGTGTTGGAGAGCTGGAGGGCGCGCATAGAGACTGGAGGGACTCCCAGGCTGCGAGACAAAGCCCACACGAGGAGGTGGACTGGCTGAATGGCAGCTGTCACTCAAACTTAGTGTCCTCTAACCCTCCCCCAACCCCCCAACTAAGTCCAAATAAAGGAAAAACCCAAATCCCTTTTCTCTCTGTAGGAAGCCGGAGAGGTTGAGTGGGGTAAGAGTCACTCGCTATTGTGCACCGAGGCCCACACTGCTCCTTACGTAAGCTCGGAGTTAAAAATACGCTCGGAATTCTAGTTCGCCTGCTCGGCCCTGGGGATTGCGCCTGGACACTCCCCTTCCCAGCCCCAACGCACACACACCCACGCCAGCCTCGGTCTTGGCCTGGGCTGGCAGAGATGGAGAGACTCGCCCATGGCGGGACACTGGGGGATGGCTGTGCCACAGTACTGGCTGTTGGATTGTAGAGGGTGTGCTGCTGGGGGGTTTCACAGCTTCCCTCCTAGCAGCCTGAGAGAAAGGTTCCATGACTGTTCCTGTTACAGCCCGGGTAAGTTAGCACCTGGGCTGGGGCCATGTCCTAGGTTAGGAGGTAGGGGGCCATTGACTTGGGCACTGCCATGGTGGGCAGGGGCGAGGGAGGGAGGGAGATGAAGGTAGCTGGGTTGCACACAGGTGCTTTTCTTGGCGAGGGGCAGGGGCGAGCAGCTGGCCAGATGGCCAGAATGAGATGACGGCAAGGTGTGTCTGGCTGACTTGGGTCCCCTCCGTGGGTAGCATCTCCGGAAGCAAAAACACACACGTGGAAACACTCGCAGGTGAGCACCCGTGAGACTGTATTCTGTCTGTCTCTGCCACAGTCACGGCCAGCAGGAACATCCCCGGGCCCTCCCTGTCAGTGCAGCCTGATGGGCCGGCCGCAAGGGCGGGCGGCAGTCCCGGCCACACGCCAAGTGCTTTCCATGGCTCATTTCACTTAATCCCCCTCACTACCTCCCCGACGGGTGGGGGGGGGCCCAGTCTTTCCCCGCAACCCGTGTCTTAGAACCTGAGTTTGGAGAGCTTAAGTGTCCCTTGATCTGAGACTGGCCACCGTCCTCCCCTCTTGGGCCCTGCCAGAGAGATATGGGTCTGTCAACTGCCCATGTATCAGCCTCTTTTCTCCCTGATACTGACCTGGCACTGGGAGGATGGTGGAGAGATGTTGGGGTGTCTAAGCACCCCGAAGACCTTGGTCTTGTGCTGCCTGGATGGCTGAAGGACTCAGCTGCCTCTGGGATTCACTGACCCCTTCTCTGTCCCACGCGTGCCGTGTTGCTGGCTCTTTCTCTCATGTGGCTTCCTCCATTGCTCCGACCACTTGTAAACTACAAGCTCTAAAGGCAGCCATAAACTCAGTGCCCAGGTGCCGCCTGCCTGTGTAGTTCCCTGCCTAGCAGAGCCTCAGTCTTTCTGGCTGTCAAATAGGGGCAAGGGCCATTGACCCGCCAGAGAGCCTGCCCCCTGGATCGTGCAGCCAGATCTAACAGGGAAGATGGAACAACAAGCCGGGCGAGCTCCAGGGTGCTTGTCCACGCCAGGCACTTGGGAGACTCCAGGGTCCCCTCTTGCTGCTAGGGGCTCCGTGACGTGTGCCCTACTGTGGGTGGGGGGGACCCCGCTCTCCAGGGTCCGGGGTCTGAAGGCCTCTGTACAGGCGGGGCAGGCTGTGACTTGAGGCGGCTTCCGTGGGCCTCATTTATTGGTAGTGCCCCGGCATCTGGGGCAGCTGCCGGCCCCCGGGCGTGCCGCTCCCCCTCCACCCCTTCTCCCTGTCCCTGGCTGGAATGAAGCCGGTGAGAGAGGATCCGTTTGGTCATGCTCGGGTTGTCAGGAACTGACGCACAACCTCCTCTCTGGGAAAAGAGTCCCCAGGGCTGGCTTGACCGTGTCAGGGCTCTGGGACTTGGGGCAAGCCCCACACCCTCTCTGAGCTGCTGCAGGTGCTCGTGAAAGAGAAGATTCACTCTGCTGCTGGAGTGGGGGGTGGGATCAGATAGTCCAAGGGCCCCTGTAGGCCAGGCATGCCCTCATTATGGAGTAACCCCAGGCTGGAGGAGCCATGTCTCTGGCCTTGCTCACCTTGAACTTGGGAACCAAAGCCTTGTTGGACATCTCAGTGTTTGGCGTGGGAAGTGTCTGCTTCCTTCTGCTTTCCTGGACCTAGGCAGCCAGGGAGTCTGGGAACTCAAGCCTGGGCCTCAGTTTTCTCCTCTGTGAATGGGTGCAGGTGATGCTGTGTCTGTTCCTTGCGATGATGTCCAGGAAGGGCCATGCGCATGTCCTGTGCATGTGGCTCTTCCTGTCTCTGGAGGAGCCATTGCTGGGCCAGATCTTGGCAGTGGTGGTTGGGGGTGGTGGTGGGGGGATAGTGTGTGTCAGCATGAGGCAGCAGGTGTTGCTGGGAGCAGTGCAAGCAGGAGCAGAGGCTGCCTGCTGGGTGCTGAGGTGCTGGGTCCTGGTGGCTTCTCTGGGTGAATGTGGGGGCATGGGTGGTTTCCTGGCCCCGCCAGCCTTGCCAGCCAGCGCTCCGGCCTCAGCATCTCCAGCTGTGAAATGGGATCTGAGGCTGAGCTCACTCTCAGGGGTGCACCTGCCTGTATCCCCCAGGAAGCTGGGGTGTGGGGGGAGGAGGGACCCTTGGGAGGCTGCCAGGGCCTTGCACCTGCCGGCCCACCACCCCTCCCCACCCCACGCCCTGCCTTTGTAGGCATCAGCCCTGCTTGACCAATGCGGTCAGGAAGTTCAGAGTGGCCACATGGCAGCCGTGACTTACAGAGGCGTTGGACACAGGGAGATACCGTGAGTGTCAAGGAAGGTGCCTCCCTCCTCATCCTGCTCCCAGCTCTGCCTCCCCCTCCCAGTTTGCAGACCCCAACGCCTTCAGGGTTGGGGGACCAAAACCCTCCTTTCCCATTGCCCCGGGTCCCTCCCACCGGTGTGGGGATGGTGGATTTCTTTGCAGTCTCACTCAGCTCCTGGGGAGGCCTCCTGCTTAATCCCTGAGGGAGGGGCAGGCAGGGCAAGTCCTGCTTGGCACAGGGCCCTGGCTGGGTTTGCACGGATTGACTGGTGCCCCTCCGCCCCGTCCCTCCCATTCCAGCTCTGCTCATTTCTAGGCAGCAGAGAAGCCCCAGAAGTTGGGCTGTGTGATTTCAGGTGACTCACCTGCCTTCTTTGAGCTGAGCTGTGGAAGCGGGAGTGGGCAGGGGGTGTATGAGAGTACTCGCGGGCAAATATGAGGGCTCATGGACAAGGTCATGGAATAATGGGACGGACAGATGGGTTTCTTCTGACGCAAACACCTAATGACGTCACTGGCAGATTTTTCCTGATAGGCCGTGCCCACGTCCTTGCCTGCCTCCATATGCCCATTCCTGGGACTTCTGATTCTTACTAAGGTGTGAAGGGTTGCAGCTGCCTGTCCCCTCAGGCACATCTAACACAGACATCACCATGTTTTCTGGCTGTATGGCTGAGGAGGGGCTTAGAGGATTGTCATGGGGGCGGGGAGAGAATGAAAGGAAGGCTTGACTGGCCGCCTTAGGCACCCCAGATCTCTCCGTGCAGGGGTGTGGGCAGGGCTGCTGAAGGTCCACCCACCGCCCGGGGCCTCGCCCACCACCACCACCACTAACGTCCTCTCCTTTTTCTGTCTCCGCAGCCCACGACCTCCCTGCAAACAAGGCCTCTGCCGCACAGCCCGGCAGCCACTTGCAGTGCCTGTCCGTCCACTGCACGGACGACGTGGGCGATGCCAAGGCCCGAGCCTCAGTGCCCAGCTGGAGGTCCCTGCACTCGGACATCTCTAACAGATTCGGGACGTTCGTGGCCGCCCTGACTTGAATCCATGAGGACGACCCTTCCCCCACCAGGCCCACTCCTGTCTCCCCTCCTTCTCTCCCCCTCACACCCCCATGCACCTGTCCTCTCCATCCTTGTCTCTCTCTCTCTCTCTCTCTCTCTCTCAAGGGCCACTGTCACTGAGTGGATGATGATGAATATTTTTGTTTTCCTAGGTTGGTACCTGCTTAGTGGCATACGGACCGGAAAGGGTTAATTTAAAGGGGACATTCAAAAAGAAACCCCAAAGCTTTTAGGGTTTTTTTGTTTGTTTTGTTTTGTTTTTAAAAGAAAAAAAAAAACCTGTTGAGGCCCCAGTGCTGTTACCAGTGTTAATCATTCTGCAGTTTAGTAACTTCAGCTTTCACTTCTATTCCTGAGACACCCCCTTCCCACTGCGCCCCCCATCTTTCTATCCTCTTGGCCCCCATTTTAAGAGACCCCCCCCACACACACACCCTTTTCCCTGGTTGAATTTTCGCGCTGCTGTGCGTCCACGTATTATTTCATCATCAGACACAAGTTGCGTTCCTCTTTTATTATTTTCTTCCTTTCTTCTCCCCTGCCCCTTCCTCTCCTCTCTCTCTCTTTTTTTTCTTTGTTCACTGCTTGTTAAAATGGAAATCTTGGAGGTTAGTACTTCTGGAATATTGCCAGGTGAAAGTCAGATTGTCATCACGATATTATATATTGACACCCAACTGTCATCAGCCAGACAGGAACCCAACAATTAATAGCCCCCTCAGGAATTCCGCCTGAGGTTTTGTGTTGTCTGTGCCCCGAGAAAATAGATGTATTTTTGTTCTTACCAACACAACACTCAGCCCTCAGCCTCCTTCCCTTTCCCCACTCACTCCTGCTGCAAGCTGGCCGGCTCTGCAAGTCAACAGGATGACACGTCCTGCCTGCTCTGGGAAAAGAGTCGGAATGTTCTGGAATGTTCTGGAATGTGCGGGGCTGTGGTGTTTTCTCCCTCTTTCTGGGCCTCCCAGTGAGCTCCTCACTCCACATTTGTGCGCTCCAATGTGAAGGAGACCTGGGTCTGCCTGGGGAGGGGGCGGGGGTGCAGAGCAGGATGGCAGTTGAAAAACTTCCCACTTGCAAAAACTTGGGGTTGCGGGGTGGGTGGGTGCTGCAACACCAGGCCAGTTTGACCTTGGAGAAGAGGAAATCTGAATTCTTGCTCTTTCCTGGCCTGAGCTCCTAGGGGGAAGAGGAGAGGGTTGCGTGTGCCTCCCACACCCTCCCTCGTCCCCTGCCCACCTCACCCAGAGCCTGTCCTTGGAATCTGTAGCTTTGACAAGGAAGGAGAAACACACCAGTCTGCCTTCTGGGCTTTTTTTATTTTTTCCCTTTCGCTCCTTGCTTTCCCACCTGCCTTTTGATTTCCCATTTCACCTTGTTGCAAAGGCCGGAGCGCCATGTCCACCTGGTGCCCTGTGTGTTTTGCGAGAGAATCACTTTTTTTTTTTTTGAGCAGAAGTGAACAGAGAATTGGCATTGCCAGGGAGAGCATTTTGGATGCTGTCAGTGCCCGTGGAAATCATTTGTCGGGGATGCCGGTGGGTACAGAGAGATGCCAGGGAGTATAGGGTAACCGGTGCCCTATCCCGTTGCTGCACCCACATCCCTGATCCCGGGGGTGCTTCTTCCAGTTCTGTTCCCAAGTGCATCTTACTAAATGCTCCACCTTGAGTCTCCCTCCTCTTGCTCGAACATTTTCAGTGTTTATAGAACTGCCATTTAAAACAATTTTTTTTTAAAGCATCCACCTGAGGAGTTTGGGCTGACCCTACAACACCCACCTTGTTTATGTTCACAGAACTTTTCAGCAAAGGGAGAGATGCATCCAGAAAAATCTCTCCCTCCCACTCCTCTCGCTACTCTCCCGCCGACCTCCCTGGCTGGGATCTGAGCTTTGTGGTTCTGGCCAGGGTGGGGTTGCAGGAGGAGCAGGATGGCATGTCCTGGGCTTCACTCAGCTCTTGTACCCTGCAGCCAGAGGTGGAGAGAGAGGAAAAGGGTTGGGGGGGGGGGTAGTGACGGAAACACCCGGCATGTTTTGAGCAAAACCCCGTGACTCTGCCATCCTTTGGAAACCTCAACATTTTCCTATGTGACACACCACCACGGGCTCCTTGGTGGCCTAAGGCCCAGGAGGGGAGCTTTCGCCTGCAACTCCTAGGCTTGACACCCTTGGGACCCGCCCCCCCGCCAAACTTGCAAACATTCTTGCTCCTCATCACCCCAGAACGGAGCTGCATTAAAACATTAGCCTTAAACAAAAGGATGTGTTTTCATAAAATGGGGTTCAAGGGAAGCCAATGGATAAGACCCTCCCTCCCCGCCCCTCCACGAGACCCCGCCCCTCCCCCAGCACTGGTAATGAATACTGCATAGCAACCTCTTGGGGAAAGAAAACGAGAATGTTATTGCACATGTAAAATATATGAAGACAGAACTCTGCTGTGTGTTAGGCAATCCTGTAATCTTTTTTGACTCTTAAAAAAAGAAATTCATTTCTGAAATGCTTGGTTGGAAGACTGTGACAATAGCTCATGAAATTGAGTGTTATTTTTTTTCTTTCTTTTTTTTTAAAAATATGTAAAGTACAGTCTTCTGTATTCATGCATATTGTATATACCTGTATATGTTTTCCTGAGCAGCTAAATAACAATAAATATGACCTTAATGGTGACTGTGGTCCTTCTGTGGGTAGGGGCTGCTTTCTTCACCCCAATCCTTCCCATCTCTCTCTCTAAGACTTTTTCTTAATTTTTTTTTTTTTTACTTGAAAGGCACAGTTATGGGAAATGACAGAGAGATCATCCACCCACTGGTTTGCTCCCCACATGGCCACATGGACTAGAACTGAGCTGATATGAAGCCAAGAGCCAGGAACTTCCTCTGGGTCTCCCATAGGGATACAGGGCACAAGCAGGGAGCTAAGATGGAAAGTGGAGCTGCCGGGATATGGACTGTCATCCATATGGGATGCCAGCGCTCACAGATTGAGGCTTAGCCAGCTATGCCATAACACCAGCCCTATCATCTATCTCTTTAAATCCCAGAAGATGGCAGGTGGGGGAGTGCTGGTTTGGATGTAGTGTGTGTGTGTGTGTGTGTGTGTGTTTTATATTTCAGGGTTTCCCTACCTTAGTGAAATTGACACTTGGGGCCTGATAGCTCCTTATTGGGGAGAGAGATCTGTCCAGTATGTTGTGGGATTGGAAACAATTACTTGTATTTATTTGAAAGACACACACACACACACACACACACAGCACTTCCGTCTGCTATTCACTCGAAGTACTTGCAACGATCTGAAGCTAGGAACAGCGCAGGGGGCTCCCCCATGGGTGTCAGGGACTGAGTCTCCTGAGCCGTCACCTACTGCCTCCCAGGCGTGCATGAGCAGGAAGCTGGAGGCAGGTACTTCTTGGGTGCTGGACTGAACGCACCCCTCATTTCTCAGGCGGAACAAAGAATGGTAACCGCCAGTGTGCGTCCTCTCCTGGGGTCCTGTAAATGCACAGGCTGTGCCTCTGGGCACCATACGGGCAGCAGCGTCACCCGGTCCCTGCTGCCATCCCAGCATTGAGCCCGCTGCACAACTGTCCTGGCCGCTTCCCTCTGAGCCTTGCCCTTAGTCAGTGCTGCGTCACCACTGAATTCACACCTTTGAATTCTGCACATAACCAAGGCAGGTTCAATGTCCCTCTCTTCTGGCCCGCTGGAGTGCTTCTGTGGGTAGACCCAGCACCGTGTGAAGAGGCAAGGCAAGGCAGAAATCCAACCCCACATGTGTGGCTGTTAACCGGGGCAGTGGGCCGGAGTTCCCCAGCCTGGCCTTGAGCCGTAGGCATCTCATAATGACCAACACATTCCCCTATCTCAGCAGCCACAGACACGTTTCAGGAGAGGACCCCTGCCCATCTGCCTCTGATTCTTTTGCTGGTGGGGCCAAAATCCTATGTGGAAAGACGCCCGTAATCCTTGGTGGTGCAGAAGGTGGTTGATAATCTCCGTCTCAGCCTCATTTCTGTTGTGGTGCAGTGGTCAGCTACGTTCCCCTGAGCCCCCTGGGGGCTGAGCTGTGCCACAGATCCCCCCCCCCCCCAGAGGTACAGAGCCGGGCACAGATAGTGGTTGGCTGTTCCAGGCTCCTCTGGGGCTACACTTCCCAAAGGCTTCAATCACCCGCCAATGCCAGGAGTCTGGAACTCCGGATTTCCTATATGAGTGACAGGGGCCGAGGTGTGGAGCCATCCCCTGCTGCTCCTGTGACACAGGAGCAGGGAGCTTGAGTCGGGAGCCGAGTGCGGGCTTGAGCCAGGGACTCTGATCATGGTTGTAGGTGTCCCAAGTAGCAGCTTGACCACTGCCCCCAGCTGTGCCCCCAGATCTCCTTGAATTCTTGTGGCGACTATGCCCGTTTGGAATCATCCCATTCTGTTGTAGATGTGTTCATGGGTAGGCAACCGGAAGGTGGCTTAGGGCCCCTGCAACTGGCATCACATGTCAACTGCCCTTCAGCTAGCCACAGCCTCGAAAGGAGACCCTGGGGGAGATGGTCAGGCACCTTGGCAGCTGAAAACGAGAGGGATGACTTGACAACCCATGGCGTTAGAATGGATGGGGAGGCCATTGGGGGTAGAGTGGTGGTGGGGGGGGACATGGCCAGGTAGGATTTTGAAGGATGAATAGGAGTTTAATTTGACATGCCTATCCAGCGACAGTCATTGAGGTTTACCTTTCTGTCTTTCCAGCAGTGCAGGCTCCTTGAGGCTGGCCATGGCATATTTTTCAGGACAGGAGGAGTTAAGAATGTGGTTGTTTGTGTTCATCTTAATTTCAAGAACATGAAAAAAAGATCTCTTGAACCCTGCAACATTTCTTCCTTGGAGTGACTGAGGTGGCTTCTCCCGGGAAGTGCTCAGTACACGGAGCCTCTGGCTGCCCTGAATGTCTATTGCATGATCTGTGTGCGAGAATGTAGAGAAAGTGACGTAGACATACAGGAAGTGCCAGCTGAGTTGGCACTGGCCATGTGTAGCTAGAGTGACAAGTGCAAAGGGAGCTGTTTTGGATGTGTGAAATGCACCTTGCTCGCAAACCCAAAGTGCATAGAATATCTCATTCATTAAACCACGGCAAATGAATGATGTGTCAAGATGGTAATTATTTGGGTGTGCTTTTACTAGTCTAACAACAAATAACAACAATAAATCTTAAATAATAAAAATGATTTAAAAAAAACTGATTTTACCCACTTGGTTTTTAGTTTTAAGAAATGTGCCACCCTGGTTTTCTGTGGCTGCTGAGTCTGTTTGGCCTTGCCATGACATCATGCCCGAGGCTGAGCATTTAATTAGACACTTTGCAAATTTGGGTGCCACATGTCCAGGGTTGCGGGTGGCTGTATCTGGTCAACCTCTGATGAGGGTCCTGCTGGCTGCTTCCTAACGTGGCACTTGCATCGTGTTTGGCCTGCTCGACAACATACTCTCTGCAGGAGTGAGTCCCACAAGACCTCACCCATGCTTGAGAGCAAACTGACTCCCTCTCTGGAGAAAAGCCTTAGAGCTGTGACCCCAGAGGGCTTAAAAGACCTCTGCCCCTCATTCCTTTTTACCTGGGACTTGAGGCTCATGAATTTTGGTAGGAAGGAGGTGAGCTGTCTTACCTCCTGGGTCTCCCAAGGTTCCTCCTGCAGAGCCACGCCCACTGCCCGACTGCAGGCTGCCCATGCGTGACAGCCCTTTCAGAAGTCAGGGTTCCGTGTGTGGGATGACCTGGTACTACATAGAAACTCCCCCAGTGACCTACGGTCTAGAAGTGAAGATGCCTGAGACCCCCATTGGAGTCCTTGGGCTCAAGTCCGGACTCCCCATTCTAGCTTCCTGCTAAGAGTGCCCTGGGAGGCCTCAGGTGCTGACTCACATGGGCGTGTCCCTGCCAGCAGCGTGGGAGACCCAGTGAGTTCCAGGCTCCTGCCTTGTTCGTTGGTCCAGCCCTTGCTGCTGATGAAGCAGTGACTGTGAATTCCCTCCCTCTCTGTCCCTTTTCTTTCTCTCTCCAACAAACAACAGCAGAACATGGGAGGGGAGAGCTGAGCCAACAGTGCTGGCTGCTGTGCGCGGTGAGCATCAAGCTCAACCCTAGACACTGGCCGCAAGTCGGCGCGTTCGTTGACTCAGGGCTCTTGTGGGTGGGCAGTGCAGGCACCCTCGGGCCATGCTCTCCTCCTAGGATCTGTTGTGGAGGAGACCCAAGTGTTGGTGGGCTGTGTTCCCATCGGGAAGCTTGACTGGGTGCTGGAGAGGAGACTACAGGCTCATGCAGGGTGCTGGGTCCCAGTTTCTCACTGGCTGATGTTGCAGTCCAAGCTCCTAGCAGCTCCACACTGTGTGGTCCTTAGGCAGTGCCCAGTGTGATTGTTGGCTCCTTTGGGGCCAGTTGGAGCTGCTGTCACTCCAGCCTGCTCACATGGAGTCTTTTACATTTTATTTATTTTTCTTGGAATAGCAGATTTTACAGATAAGAAGGTGAGACAGAGAAAGAACTTCCATCCTCTGGTTCACTCCCCAAATGCCTGCAACAGCTGCAACCGAGCCTCCTGCAGGCCTTACATGTGCGTACAGGGATCCAAGGATTTGAACCATTTTCCCATGCTTTCCCAAGTGATAAGCAGGGAGCTGGATTGCAAGTGGAGCAGGCAGGACACAAGCCAGTGCCCATGTGGGATGTGGCTGCTTGCAGGCAGAGGATCGGCCTGTTACGCCACTGTGTCGGCCCCCAGACAGAGTCTTATATAACACCATGCATCCGAGGCTGTGACATCCCGTCAGCTCTCATGTACTCGCTCGGCTGGCGGTGAGAAACCAGAGCCACCCACACGTCAGGGGGAGCGGGTTACGCTGGGACGTGAGTCATGAGGTCACCTTAGGGTTTGTACACCCACATGTGTGACTACGAATCCCAACCTTAGCCATGTGGCTCACCTTCCATTTCTTTTGTTTGATAATTTAAAAAATACATATGCATTGAGAGATAGAGATCTCCTGGTCATAGATTTGCTCTCTGAATGCCCACCGTGGCTGGACCAGGTGGAAGCCAGCAGCTGAAAACTCCGTTCAGGTCTCCCAGGTGCGTGGTGGGAGCCGAGGTTCTTGAGCCGTCATCTGCTGCCTGCTAGGCTACTTATGAACAGGAAGCTGGAGTGCGCTCGGGACTCAAACCCAGCTGCGTGGATATGGGGCGGGGTGTGGGCATCCTAACCTGAGCTTTAACCACCAGCCTCTCCACTTCCCACTTGCTTTTTGAAAAAAAGAGAAGAAAAACAGGTCAAGATCAGAGGGAAGCTCAGATTTGCCACACCGTTCCCTGGGGCATTGCAGGTGAGCTGTGGCGGAAAAAGATCTGGGACATGCCGAGGCTTTGGGGTTCACCTGACCTGGAAGTGATTGAGGTGTCTTGGAAACTGTGGTGAAAACAGCTACTCATAAGGGGAGGAGGGTCATGGAGTCCACAGTTTGGCAGTTCAAGGGCAGAGCAACAGCAGGAGCAGGTGTGATCGCAACTTGGAACCAGGAACAGAGGAAGGGGGTTGGGTATTCTACAGGATCCCTTTGGAGGGGATGGCCTTGATGACCCATACGACCTGTACCACAGCCGTTCCCAACACCGATGTCCTGGAACTAGTGGGGACACTCACACTACACTCGGGTCACAGCAGGAGTGGAGTGGCATCTTCTGCCGTCACAAACCAATAGGCAGGGGTGGGATCCGAAGTCTGAAACCTCTAGAGCAAATGATCTCAGCCCTGCAGCCTGGGCACTGCCAGTGCTGCTGCTGACACTTGCAGCTGTAGCAGGGACCTATCCAAAGTGTAAGTCTGTTTCCAGGGGGCAGAAACAGGGAGCTGCAGTTCCCGGGCACTCCTGCTTTTCCAAGAAGCCTTGGTGGTACATCACGGTTGGTGTGCCACAGGCTGGCGAGGCAGCTGTGCCATGTCTTGCCGGTCTGCCGTTGAGGACACTGAGGCTCAGGGAGAGGCAGGCTGTAGGCTCAGTGTGCCCAACATGCCCTGCTGGGAGCTCAGGGGCTGGCAAGGGATTCTCTTCTTTGTGCCCCTGGCAGGGGGTGGGTCTCAACAAAGCAGGGACAGCTGTGCACCTTGCCGCTAGGCATTGGGCTGTCTGGGTTTTCTTTTAAGGCACTGGGGTCTGCGACTGGCATTGTCCTCTCCACCCGCTCCTTAAGGCGCTTACAGTAGGGGTGCTGGGTTTGTCGTGCTAATAAGACAAAGGCTAGGGGGGAGACAAGCCATCAGTCATTCTCATCTGTAAAGTGGACCCATTTGAGCACCTCCTGCCTGGAGATGTGAGAGTTAAGCAAATGCCCAGTGCCTGGTACAATGAACCAGCCCCGGCTTTGGTTTCCCTTTTATGCAACACGCAGGCTGTGATCAGCCAGGTAGGGGGCCGATCACAGCCTGGCTTGACGTCTCTCAGGGTCTTCGCTGATGTCTCTGTCCTGCTGTATGCCTTGTATGCAGTTGGTGATGGCTAGGCACACTGCTTCCTGCACAGGCACAATCCTGCCGTCTTGTTGTTGGTCACTGCCACCAGTACTGAGGGGAGGAGGGGAGGCCGAGGGAGATGGAAGTGACCCCTGGTTTTCCTGGCGGGCACAGGGCTTCCTCATGGCTAGGAGGGAGGGATGGGTGCTCCTTCTGGGGCTGGCAGTGGGCCTTTCCCATGTGGGGGACAGGCGATAGGTGTTTGCTTTAGCTGGGGGGACCCCAGCTGCAGGAGCTCATTCTTTTGGCCTGGACCTCTGGAGTCCCCACTAGGCCCCCTGAGCAGCTCCCACGCCTCCAGGCCTTTGTCCCCAGGAGGGACGTGGAGCTCTGAGTGAGAAGCTCTGAGGACAAAGGGCTCATTGAGGCGCCAAGGCCCAGTGGGGGGATGGGGAGGGAGGAGGGAGGCAAAGGTCGAACCAATGATGAGCAGACCAGGCAGGGGCCCTTGGGGACTGAGTTCAAATCCTGCTCCTTCCTTGGGAAATATTTCATTTATTTGAAAGGCACAGTTACACACACACACACACACACACACAAATACATGCAGAGGAAGAAAGAGAGAGACTGAACAAGAAAGATCTTCCATCTGTTGGTTTACTTCCCAAATGGCTAGGACTTGGTCAGGCTCAAGCCAATCACATGGCCCTCCATCCGGGTCTGCCATGTGGGTGGCAAGGATCCAAACACATGGACCATCTTCCCCATCCCCTGCATTCCCAGGCCATGAGTTAGGGGGCTGGATTGGAAATGGGAACAGGAAAGTGAAATCAAGTGAGGACTTGATCCGGTGTACATATAGGGTGCTGGAGCTGCAGGTGGCGGCTTGACCTGCCACATCAACTGGGCTTATCTCCCAAAACCTGTTTCCACTGTGTGACCTGGAATGGCACTGAGGACTTTAATTCTGGGAGTCTCAATTTATCCATCTGTGAGATGGGGCCTGGTGGAAGGGACAATGAGGCAGCAGGTATTACGTATGGGGGATTGGATATTATTGCAGACACTACCCTGGGGCCAGCTGGGAGGAGTGGATGGGAGGAGCTGCTGTAGGGTGCTACATTTGGGTGTTAAGCTGCACTAGCTGTTTCTTGGGTGGGATGGAAACAGATCTCGGGGCACAGGAGTGTGAGAACTTCCGGCTTTGGACTTCAAGGTTGCCCACCACGGTGTGTGGTCCAGACTGTATCATTGATTCATCCACATACTGCTGTAGATTCAAGAGACCCAGAGCAAGCCACCAGTCCCAGGGAACTCACGCTGGGGGCTGCGGGGAGGGGGTTGTCAGCCCCTTTGTCAGCTGCTCACCTGGAGTCTGTGCAGTCAGGAGCTGGCATGGAGGACCGGTGGGATGGCATTCTGTATCCCTCATGTTTCCTGAGGAACCTTCCTCCTGAGATGTTAGGGGTGGGTGTGGGGCACTCTATCTGATGGTGCCCTAATAGGTTGGGCCCGTGAAGCCACGTCCTCTTCCTAGGACAGGTGGCAGCTTACCGTGCCATGCCACAATGTGGGCCCCTCCCTTCCCAGTGTGAGTGAGGCAGGGGGTGACAGGGTCCCTTTGTGATCACTTGTGTTTTTCACACTGTCATGGCTCCCTGCAACTGAGGTCTGCATGCGGAGTAGAAGTTCTTGAGGCCTCCCCCTCTGGCTCAGGGCCACACGGCTCATGATTACAGAGATGGTGCTGGGTTTTGTTTTTGATGGTGCAAAAGTGAAGCATTCAAGAAAAACTTGGCTTTGAATTTGTACCTTACCATCCTGCTGACCCCCATCCCCCAATCCCATGGACGGGCATTACGTGGTCTGATTCTCTCTTCGGAGGCCAGGCAGTGCCAACCACAGTCCCTAGTCTCCAGCCATCTCAGGGATCACAGGGGTACATGACCCAGGCTCTGCCGCATGCTGTGCTGCAAGGTCATGGGGTTCCATGGGCCCACATACCCCTTTGGAAGCCAAGGCACTTGAAGACCAATCACTTGTTCAGGATGCTACTCCTATGACTGAGAGACCACTTTTCTTCCAGAGGGGAAACTGAGGCCCAGAAAGTGGCAGAGCCTCCAATGATGCCAGCAGTGGTCCCACCAGGACCACCCTGAACTTTAATCTCCCCTAGTGGGGATGGGAGGTTGGACATGTCCTGGGCAAGGTGGGAGGATGTGATCACATCCCTGCCTCCTGCAGGTCAAGCACCAGCTGACTCACTCATGATGCAGCGGCCCACTGACCCCCTGCCATGGGCCAGGTGGTCAGTCCCTGGCCTTGAGAAACTTGCAGGCTGGTGGACACAGATCCGTCCATCTGGGCGGTGAACTGGCTGAGAGCATCCGGCCTGGATAGGGGTGTGACATTCAGCAGGAGTTCCAGGGGGAAGCTGCCCCACGCATGCCCAGGACCTTGGCAGCAAGAGAGGATGGCAAAGGATGGGGAGCCATGGCCCCCAGCAGAGATGCCTCGTGCAGCAGGTGACTCCACACCCTGCCTCCCCACCCCCACTCATTTCTCTGGGTCAGGCCCTGAGCCAAGCTTTCTTCTTGAACTTGGCTCCTGGCTTGTAACTGACATCCTTGTCCCCTGGCCTCAATGTGTCAGGCCAGCTGGCTGGCTCTGTCTGCTTTCCCTCCCTTCCTCTCTCCCAGGCCCTGGGGCCTAGCAGCCCCTGCTCCAAGCCTCTTTGTTTATCCAGCTGACTGTGTGTCGAGCTGTGCCAAGCCTGTGCATCCTTCCCAACAATCTGCTCTTAACCCAGCTCACGCAGACATGAACCCACGGAGCTCTGGGTCGCTCATCTTAGCATTTCTGATCTCCGTTGCAGCCCAGACCACAAGAGGCTCACCTGCGGGCCCTGAACCACTAGGCCACACTACCTCAGACTCCCTGCTTTTTCTACCTGTCACCTGGGCCATCACTTTGCTTTCTCAGGAGCGTTAGCAGGAAGTTGCATGAGAAGTGGAGCAGCTGGGACTTGAACCAGCGCCCATTTGGGGGTAGCTTAACTGAATGAGCCAAAGTGCCTGCCTTTTCTCAGTTTCTTGAAGCTCTCAATTAAGAAGCATCCTGTATCTCCGTCTGACGACTATTTGAGCACCCGTATGTTCCAGGAATGGTGCTAAGTCTGGAGAAGCACCAATGAACGCACTGACCTAAATCTACCAACAGGTAAACACAAACCAGCTGAGGCAGCCTGGAGAAGCTGGGCTCTTGTTGGGAATGGGTCAGAGTCATGTGGTCTCCATTGTGCAGGGGCAATGCATGGTCTGGGAGCGCCCATCTCACAAGTAAGGTGGGCAGGTCCATCTGATGGAACTCGGATCTACCAGATGTATGGGTTACTATTTCCTCCCTTAGGCTGGGGTGAGCTTGTTTGTTTCAACAGCACAGCCACCCATTACGTAGCAGAGGAAGCCAAGTTCTTCTGGTAGATGGGCTAGGCTTTGGACATGGTGTGCCTGCTTCCCAGGAGCTACGAAGGAGCCCAGTTCCAGAAGGTTGGTGTGGGGCTGCCTCTGCCAAGACAGGGTGTCTCTCCAGCCCCGGGTGTCCTGAAGGGTGGGTGTGGGGCATTCTGCATCCCCTTGAGGACTCAGCTGTTTGCTTCCAATTCTTTTCAAGGCACAGGGGAGATTCCTGTTGGTGCCCAGTGCACTCTCAGCATCTCTCCACTGGATGGTGGTGATGATGGTGATGTTGATAGTGGTGATGGTGATAGTGGTTATCATGATGGTGATGGTGGTTGCGGTGGTAATAATGGAGATTGTTGTGTGGATGATGGTGGTGATGCCATTGGGTGATGATAGTGGTGATGGTAGGGCAAGGGTAACAGTCTTAATAATACTATCAACTAACATTTCCTTTCCCATTCTTCATCTCATTGCTGTTAGATCTTTTTCCCCTGAACCGACACTGTTTGTACCCCATATCCCAGCTGAGGAATCTGAGGCTTCGAGCTGAAGGACAGTGTAGGGATGGGATCAGCCTGCCCAAAATCCTCCTGGTTCTGGCCAGCATTTGGGACAGTCTTGTTCTAGCCTCTGCTACCCTCAGGACCCAGAGCAGCCAGGTTCGTCTTTGCCTCAGCCTCTGTCCTGCTCTGACCCCGGGCCAGGCCTTAGGAGGAGTCGTCTGGATTTCCAGCTGGGGGCTTGCTGTGCCCTTGACTTTGCCAGTCCCATGCACTGGTCCCTCCCACAGCCCACAGCTCTGGTGTGCCAAACCCCAGACTGAGTGAGTCGAGTGGGGAAAGAATCCAGTGCATACGGATGCAATTTCTCTTGGAATATATAGCAGAGGGCGCGGGACAAAGGCAGGCCCGCCTGGGCTGGGCCCCAAAATAGGCGGACCCTCGCTTCCGAGATATCCCACAGCTCCCAAGAGTCAGATGAAAGGCCCATGGTGTCCAAGGGTGGGTGGTGCAGTATGCCGCAAGAGTGAGCTACTGGCGCGCTGGCTCCTATGCTGGGCACACGTGGATAGGAACTGTGGTGCAGAGGAATTCAGTTAGGCTCGGGGAGGCTGCCCGGGCCAAGATCTTGCCATCGTGGGAGGTGAGTGTGTGTGTGTGTGTGTGTGTAAATTCCTGTGTGACCCAAGTAAGCCTCTTGATTTTGCTGGGCTTCCACAGGTCCGATCTGTCAAATGGGCAAGTAGAGCTAGGGAGTTCCAGGCAGAGCCAATACATGCCTGTCTGGGTTTTTTTTTTTTTTTTTTTTTCTCACTCCATATACACCTCCAGCCTCCCCTTGCTCCCCAGTAGCAGCTCTTCCTTCTTAGATTCGCCGACTATCAGTGAAGGAATACAGCGGCCGAATATAGAAAAGAATGTAAAAGGCCTTTATTCAGGAACTCCTTCCTTGGGCCTTTCTCCTGTAGGATGCAGAAGCAGAGAGGAAGAGGGGCAGATATGGGGACAAAAAGGCATGCAATGGAACTCACAGGAGGTTTTTATACCCCTCCTGATACGGAAGCCCCAGCAGGTCCTGCTCCGGTCCTTATTAGGTAAGGAATGCTGGGATGAGCTTGTCTTTGGCCCATTAGGGCTTTGCTGCCCTGGTGTCATGCTGGATCCCTACCGCTCCTTCTGGATCTGGTGACACCAAGGCTCCAGTGACACGCAGGGTCTGATGCAAACTCCGCCCTCCTCCCATAACCATGGCAACCATCACTTCTCTTTGTAACATACAATTTGGAAGGATCCACAGCGATTGGTCCCAAGACGGGCATGTGACCCATAGATGGACCAATCCGAGCCCTTCTCTGGGAGTTTGGAGATGAGTGCTATTGAAAGGCAAGAGCATGCCCTGTGTTGTCTAAGCTAGCTGGAGTTGTGTTTCCATCTTGTTGGACGCATCCCATGTGATTGGATTGCACACACACACGAACTTTCTTGAAGAATCCAGTGTCCATTGTACCATGGACAGTGTACATTGGGTGCCAATATGTGAATCTAGCCAGGAGTCAGGAGCTTCTTCTGGGTCTTCCACGTGGGTGCAGAGTCCCAAGGCTTTGGGTCATCCTCTGCTGCTTTCCCAGGCCACAAGCAGGGAGCCGGATGGGAAGCAGAGTAGCTGGCGCTTGAACCAGCACCTGTTCGGAATGCCAGCCAGCGCTTGCAGGTGGAGGATTAGCCAGTTGAACCATTCTGCCTGTGGGAGCAGGAAAGGAGGGGGAAGATCAATATGTGCATCTTGAGCAGAGAGTAATTCTGTCACACTGGATGTGGCGATACGACTTGTGTTAACCTGCAGAGTATAGCGGACATGACACTGTGCCAGTCCAAAGCAATCCTTTGGAGATTTGCAGGTTCTACTCTTTCTCAGAAGCCTGCCTTCCCATCACGAAGCCAAGCCTGGGCTAGCCTGTTGCAGGCTGAAACAGGCTGCCCCAGCTGAGGTCAGCTTCCACCTGCACCCCAGCTAACTGCAGACACACCAGAGATCCCAGCCGTGGTCAGAAGAACAGCCCTGCTGAGCCCAGCCCCAATGCAAATCTGATGACGTTGCTTGTTTATTCAAGCCAGGGAATTGTGCTGTGGTTTGTTATCCGGCAGAATCAGACATTCTTACGAGTCTTGCTAAGAGACTTGGGCAAGGAGAGTATAGTCAAGCAGAAGTGAGAGGGGACAGCACTTTGGGAAAGGATCGTGGGGTTCAGAATCACATTTTGATTAGAGATACACCTGAGTATGGTGCAAGTGCTCTTCGATGATGTCACTGAGCGATGCGGTTGTCATCTTATTGATATCAGTGCGACACCATGGTGGTTGGCACATGTCCAACACCATGGTGGTTGGCACATGTCTCAGCACATGTCCCTGGCTAAGGGATGCCAGGCTGCAAATCTGTGCCATCAGCTGAGAGTAGAAATGGACAGTGCGTGAGTCTCCACCAGGGTTCTTGGTCCATGGGCATAGAGTCCCCACGAGAGGCCTCCTGAGCGCCACCATGGACAGGACTGGGTCCCTCTTCAGCCTGACATGTATTTCCACCTGTCAACGGGGCCTTGGGGCACAGCTTTCAGCTGGGGTCTTCTGAAGGTTAGGTGGACCTAGTGTGTTTACTACTTAGGGTGGCTGGGTTGGAGTACAGTTCTGCGCAGTAAGTTGAGGAGCACTTGGGATCAGCCCTACTTGACCTTACTGCACCCCATTCTTGCTACTTGAGGTTCGGTCACATGACTTTTCCTTGGTATGTTAGTCAAGTGGACGTGAGTGTGGGCTGGCCACGTCTTAGTGTGCCTGGGTTTGCTTGTTCTCTTCCTCTGCCATTGCCAAGAAGGCTGTGTTCTCTGTCCAGCGTCTTGGTGGCAAGCAGGCACCTGCTGGACCTGCAAGGTGAATGTGGCCATTGCTACCCCTACAGAACCTCTTGGTTCTTCCCATTTTACAGGTGTGGATGTTGATACACAGAGAAGAAACTTTGGGACGATTGTGCAAAAATGTTGTTAAAAGATGAGCTTGTTTGGGAGCAAAAAAAAAAAAAATTGAAATCCATGTGTTTTTTTTTTTCCTGGAGGAATATTTCTCATAGATGTTTGGAAGCCCCCTGGTATGTCTAGGGCCAGGTACGCGGGTGGGATTCCCGCACCCTTCCCTGGTGAACTGCAGGCCGGGTGTTTCCCCTTTTTCTGGCTGAGCCCGGCATTGAGTGAGAAGGAAGATGGCAGGCAGACAGCACCGTTGTCGCCGACGCGTGGAGAGGATGTGCTGAAAGCGGCAGAGAGAAGCTGAGCGCAGCGTCAGTGGCTGGATCTGGCTTGGGGCAGGGAGGAAGGGCCGCTGGTGGCAGGTGCACAGCTGACTCCTATGCGTGGGGAGGGGGAGTTGCTTCCCTTCTCCCCCTCCTGCCTTCCCCCCTCCTGACGAGGCGGCTATTTTTAAGCCCCTCTTTTTATAGTTTCGACGTGTTCATGTCAAAGTCATCACGCAAGAAACACGTCAGGCATCCTGGCAAGCGACGCTGGGGCAGACGGAGCTGGGGCGGGGCGGGATAGGGGGGTGGTCAGTCTCGGCTTGACGTCAGAGAGGCCGGGAGGGCGGCGTGACACGGGGCTCGGATGAGTCATTCTCTGTTCCTGGCGGGAGCTGTCTTGTTGAGAAATCCTCAGAGTTAGGGACTGTGGGTCTTGTTACAGCGAACGGGGCCATTTCATCTCCCCTTCTGAGTCCTGGGGGGCTACCCTGGCACGGAGCACCAGGAACCGGTGGTGCTGCTCACCTGCCCTGTCGCCTGCAGCCTCAAGACCTCTGAACCAGGCCCCCACACCATGGCCAGAGATCAACTCCCACGATGCCTCCTATTTACCCCTCAGGGCCCTCAAGTTCATGTTCCCACTGTGGAAGCCTGTATTCTGCCTCCTCCTGGCACGCCCGGTTCATGCCCTAGGCTTCAGGTGCCCTGCTCCTGGAGTGGGTGCATGTGGGTCCCACCTGGCTCAGATCCAGGGCCTCGATCGGGCCGAATGCTGACTGTTTTATTTTTATTATTATTTTTAAAATACAGGTGTGCGGGGCAGCGAGGGGAGAGAGAGGACTTAAGGGAGGAGACAGAGAGAGATCTTCCGTCTGCTGGCTCACTACTCATGTGGCTGTGCCAGGCTGCCCTCAGGAGCCTGGAACTCCCCCCTCCGCCCACCCGGGTCTCCTCCGTGATTGGCAGGGGCCATCTCCTGCTGCTTTCCCAGGCGCATTTACAGGGAGCTTGATGGGAAGAGGAGATACCTGGTTCTTCATGCACGGAACCGTGAGCGTCCTGATTGGCCTATTGGCCCTCAGGGTCACAATGCTGGCCCCTCTCTCTTTATCCTTTTCTCTTTTATACATCTTCCCCCCAGAGGGTATCGATGAGGACAAATAGGTTTTTCAACTTTAAAAAAAAGTGCTTGAAAACTCAAAGCTTTGAAGCAAGATTGCACATGTTCATTTCCTGGCTTGGCCACTGGTGTGACTTTGGGCAAGTCACTTCATCTCTCTGAGTGGTATCTATGGCTCTGCTCATGACAAACTTCAACCACAGGTGTTTTTGCAGAGTGGTAAAACTCTACTTTTTGGGCCCAGTGTGGTGGCCTAGCAGATAAAGTCCTCGCTCTGAACGTGCTGGGATTCCATATGGGCGCCGGTTCTAATCCCGGCAGCTCCACTTCCCATCCAGCTCCCTGCTTGTGGCCTGGGAAAGCAGTTGAGGATGGCCCAAAGCCTTGGGACCCTGCACCCGCGTGGGAGACCTGGAGGAGGTTCCCGGCTCTTGGCTTCTGATCGGTGCAGCACTGACCGTTGCAGTCACTTGGGGAGTGAATCATTGGATGCAAGATCTTCCTCTCTGTCTCTCCTCTCTGTATATCTGACTTTGCAATAACAATAATAATAATCATCATCATCTCTACTTTTCAAAGGTGGTTAAGACAGCATTTCTCCCCACCATGCCATCATAAGAGGCAGTGAAGTGGGGGTGGTTTCTGGTAAGGAGGAGCCGCCTGTGTGTGATGTCTGCCCCTCGTCCGCCTTGTCACAGCCCAGGTCGGGATTCTGGCTGCTCTGTGCTTTTGCTCCTGGCCTAGCTTCTGCTCCTGTGCCAGGAGGCAGCAGATGATGGCTTACGTGCTTGGGTCCCTACATCCTCATGGGATGCAACGGCAAGTGCCTGGCCCCATCTCAACGGTTTGCTTCCATTTGTGGGAGTAAACTCAATTGATGCCTTTCAGAAAAAAAAAACAAGGTGGAGTCTAACTTTTCTGTTGTTGAGCATTTGAAAAATACTGATTTATTTGAGAGGCAGAGAGGGGGAAAGAGAGACAGGGAGAGTTGGGGGTAATCTCCCATCAGCTGGTTTGCTCCTGAAATGCCTGGCAGAGCGCATGGCTGGAGCTGGTACTGGGGGTACTGTCCAAGTCTCTCAAGGGACAGGCAGGAACCCTCCTTGGGAAGCAGGAAGCCATGTGAACCCTTCTTGCTGCCCTCCAGGATCTCCATGGTCAGGAAGCTGAGCTGGGACTCAAACCCAGCAGTCCCAATGGGAGGAGAGGGGCACGATGGTCTTAACTACTAGGCAAGCCCTGCTCCTTGGGCTGCCCTGGTCCAATAGTGCCTGGTGCAGGTGGCACCAGGACATGCAAAGCCCAACCCAGACATGCCATGTGCTCGAACCTGCTCATCTAGAGATGCTTGCTCTCGGGACCTGACCCAACCCCCATGTCACAAGGAGCCATGGTGCGCGACCTCCTAGAGTGCCAGCTGAGCCGAACTCCCTGCCAACAACCCAGACTGGCTTGCCAGCTCTGTGGTGGTGATGATGGTGGTCTGTGCCAGTTGATGCTTCGTGGAGTCAAGCTGAGCAGCTGCCCCCACCTCTCCCACCCCGCCAACCGGAGCCCCGCCAGAATTAGACACCTGCATGAACTAAATGATCAGTGCCGCTTGATATCCCTGTGGGTGCTGGGGTGGTGGTCTGTGCTGGGGCCGTGGGATAGCTGAACGAGCAGCAGATAGGACCATGCTATAGGAGGAGCGTCCCTGAGAAGTCAGAGTGTGGTGGCTGCTGCTACCCAGCAGTAACACAACACAGACAGAACAGTGGGTTGGTGAGGGGCTCATGCAGCCATGGAATGTGTTTTCTACCTGCTTCTTCTCTGTGCGGTGCAGAGATGCCTGTGGGGCTCCAGATCCATCTCAGGGTGGCAGTGTGTGTGTGTGCGGTGGAGGGCTGGGGTCCCAGACCCTTGACCTGGAGACTTCCCTTGCACCTGTTGCTGTAAGCAAGATTTCTCTAACAGTTCCAGTAGAAGCCATGCCCCCTGGCCTCCTGTTTCATGATCCCCTCTTCCCCCACCACCCCCGGGGGGGGGGAAGTGGTGGGGACAAGTGTTCAGCTGGGTCTTTGGCAAGTGAGGACCCTCCCCCACGGCCTGCAGGGAGGAGGAGGGGAGGGGCATGTGCTGGCACCAGCCCCTGCTTCCTGTCTGCTCGCAGCCGCTCATCCTGCTGGGAGAGAGGCTCTGGGTGACACAGTCCCCTCCCTTCCCTTGGCATTAATAATACTGTTAATTAAGCAGCCGGGAGCAGTGCGCACGGCCTGGCGCCAGCGAGGAGGACAATGATCTGAAAGGGGAACTGAGGGATGCTTCAACAGCTTCTCATGCGAGGCTTTCAAAAGAGCAGCTGGAGGGAGCAGGCGGGCTGAGCGTCCAAGGCCGGGGGCGGTCGGTGGGAGAGCCTGTGCCAGCTGCCCAGCTGTGCTCCTCCCTGGCACCCCCTGCCCGCCCAGCTGGACCAGGGCCTCTCTGAAGCTCCTGGGCAGGCTGTGTGAAGCAGGCAGCCAGAGGGCACCAGCTGGTCCACACAGGCGCCCCTGAGATCCTGACACCTCCATTCCCTTATGTGCAGGCTGAGCTGAGTTCCTCCTTGCGGCCCATAGGGGTGGAAAGCAGTTCCTGGGACTGCTGGTTGGGAGAAGCTGCTGGGGTTGATCAGGGATGTCTTCCACGAGTGCGAGCTGTGGAGTGGCTCACCCCACAGTCCATTTGCGCAGCCCGTAAGTGATTCTCAAAACATGGACTTGGGATAGGTCTTCCGTTCTTTCAGGGTTAGGTTTCTCACCTATAAGATGATTTCCCAGTATCCACGGGAAATTGATTTTAGGATCCCTGCGGATATCTTCCTCTTTCTCTCCCCCCTCCTACAAGTATGTCTTTCAATTCTTAAAAAAAAAAAATGTAAAAATAACCAAAAAGTTATTTCTAGATTGGTTATAATGCTGATTGCCGTGACCATACCCGTGGCAGACATCACTAATGGATTCCAGCATGCCTGTCTATGGATTTCAAGCTTTTAAATTTTCAAGTTGATCATTCTCAGAGGAGGGCAGGGAGAGGGGCTATCAGCAAGGGAAAGAAAAAGCCTTCTTATTTGCGTATCCGGAAGCGCTAACAAAGTGTTACTGACTGATTGCTCTCATGCTATGGGGATAGTTACTAAATATTGATTTATTGAAAGGTAGAGTGACAGCAAGATAGACCAACTGATTGATCTTCCACCTGCTGGTTCACTTCCCAAATGTCCCTCACATCCGGCTGGAGTGGGCTGAAGCCAGGAGCCAGGAACTCTGTGTGTGTTCCCCATGTGGATGGCAGGGTCCAGTTCCCTGCTAATGCGCCTAGGAAAGCAGTAGATGGCCCCAGTGTGTGGGCCCCTGCACCCATGTGGGAGACCCACATGGAGCTCCTGACTCCTGGCTCCAGCCTGGCCCAGACCTGGCCCAGTCCTGGCTGTTGGGAAGTAAACCAGTGGATAGAATATTCTCTGTCTCTGGTCTGTCTTTCTCTTTGTCTCTCTCTGTTAACTCCGCCATTCCAATAAGTAAAACCAATGCATCTTTTAAAATTGAAATCCCTGTGCAATGTGTTTTATGAGAAAGCTATGCATGGAATTCAAGAGCTCCTTTTGCCCTAGGATACATTTATTTTGTGAAATCCATTTTCCACAGACCTGTGGGAGGTGCCGGGTATGAGCATGGCAGCTTGGAGCAGACGTTTTAGGGAACAGAGGGATGGGTGTGTGTGTCCCTGTGGCGGAAGACAGGGGATGGTGATAGAGGGACCGGGGTTGGGTGCGGGGGAAAGCATGGTGGGGACTGAATTCCTGTTCTGGCCTCCACAGGCTTCATTTAGGCGCGAACTGGGTCCTTCATAGAGTTGGAACTCTAAGGGTCAGGTCTATGGCATTTGCACCCCAAGAAGCAGACCTGAGAAAACACCCTGGCCGCCTCCTGCCACGTGGGCACCCAGTGAGAAGGTGCCGTCCCTAGTGTTGGGTGCAACCTGTGCGTGTGCCCAGTCTGACTCCAGCCTTAGGCTCTTTGCCAGGGGCATGCCCTCTGGGCTGTGTGGTATCCCTACATCCTGGGGTGGATGCCGCCTAGAGCTGCCAGGTGCTGCTTTTGAGTTTCTGTAGTTCTTCCTGTTTGTGGATGCAGTGGAGAAGTAGAGAGAAAAAGAGAGAGAGAGAGAGAGAGAGAGAGAGAGAGAGAGAGAGAGAGAGAGAGAGAGGAGACAGAGATCTGCCCACTGATACCCTCCCCAAATGCCCACCACGGCCAGGACTGTACCAGGGCCCAAGCCAAGAGCTGGCAACTCAAGTCAGGTCTCCCAGATGAGTGGTGGGAATCTAGTCATGTGAGCCAGCCCTATGGTGCTTCCCACCCACAATACCAGGGTCTGCATGGGTGGAGGGCAGGAGCAGGCATTGGACCAGGGCACTCTGTTTAAGATGGGAGCATCTTAACCACCAGGATAATCAGCCTCTCTTGGCACTCCGTATTGTTCATATAGCTGGCTCGAGCCCAATGCCTGGCACCACCAGGCCGCTGGCACTCGGAGAGGCCTGTAGCTGCCTCAGCTTGCCCAATGAGGCAGCCTGGGATGGCCCCCAGGGTCTCTGTCCCCAGCTCCTGGTGCTGCTGCTCCCGTGAGGGTCCTCCGTTCTTGGCCGCCCGGTGTTTCACAGGCTCCATGAGGGCCACTTCGGTGTCGGGAGGCACTGGCGGAGGCTGTAGTGTGCCTGGGCAGTTCTTGTGGCTCCGGTGCCAGTGGCCATAACTCAGCCGCTTAATGGCAGCAGTAAATCTCCTCCAAGAGATGGATTCCCCGGCAGGTGGGTGGGCTGAGCGGAGTCCAGGCTCCTGTCCTGAGGAGGTGGGAACAGCGGCCTGAGCAGGGCCTCCACTGTCCTGGAGCCTGCTGTTCTGGGGCGTAACAGTGGTACAGGGAGGAGTGGGCTCAGCTAAGTGCCCATGTGTAGAGGACGGAGAAGCAGGGGGCTCTGTGGGAAGCAGCAGTTCTGATCCTGCGTGGATCGAGTTGAGTGGGCCTCTTCGTGTTCCTAAGCTGCACTCCGGAATTTGTGGGACTGTTTGGAAAAAGTGGTCACTGCATATGTGGATAAATTAGGGGCTCTCGTGATGGGCTCAAACATGGCAAGGGCCTTGGAGAGGAGGAGAGGGGAGAGGAGGGAGAGGAGGAGGAAGGAGAGGAAGAGGAAGAGGAGGAGCGGTGGTGATAAGAAGGGAAGAGGACACAGAGAAGCTGACCTGGAGACAGAGGCCACAAGTCAAGGGGTGCCAGCACCCCGCCCCACCCTTTGCAGGCTTCGGGGGCATAGCCCGGCTCATTGCTGGGTTCCAGAATCCAGGCCCCAGACCTGTCGGGGGAGGAGGAGCTGCTGGTGTTGGGGCCTTGTGCGCATGCTGCAGGGAGCCCATGGCTGTGGGATCGTGGGCCAGACACCCTGACTCTCTCTGTACCCTCATCTCCTCCTGTGGCTTCTGCTCACCAGGCAGGTGTAGGATGCAGCTGTCACAATGTGATGGGTGGGTTGGAGGGGGCATTTCTGGGAGACCTCAGGATTGTACTGGGGCCATGGACAAAGTCCTGTGAGGTGGCATGAAAGTGTGTGCTGGGAAGGGGGCTGTGAGAGGGGCTGTGTCGTGTAGGTGAGTGGGATGATGTCCCCGCGGGATGGATGGGTGAAGCAGAGTCATTCTGTGTGGCCCCAGTCCGGGCCTCCAATGTGGGACGGCAGGACTCCAAGGAGTTGAGCTTTTACCACCGCCTGCCAGGGTCTGCATTAGCGGGAAGCTGGAGATGAGATATTGTGGAATGTGGGCAACAGGCGTCTGCACTGTTGGACCAAGCACCTGCCCTTTCTTTTTCTTCTCTAGCCATGGCTTTGCAGTAGAGGTTGGAAGTGACTCACGGCTCAAGACTGCTTACCTGGGGAAAACAGGCCACTGTTAGGGCAGTGGGAGCCAGGGCAGGGTTGTGAGCAAGAGGGAGGCACTGCTTGTGGCCAATTCCTGGGAGACACTTGGTACCCAGGGTCAGGCCCCAAGGTCTGGGCTGAGCCCACCAGGCCACAGTCCCTGAACTTGCATGGTGACGGAGAAATATAGAGAGACAATCAGGCGGTGAACCGTGGCTGAGGGTTTATGAGGCAGCCATGGTCGAACGGTCGAAAGTTAGGGAAAATGTATTTATTACAACACTTTTCATGGGCAAGTTATCATTTTGTCAAACTTTATTAGAGGGACTAATTAATGGGTTGTAAAGAGTACTAGTGCGTGGCCGGAGAAAGAGCTGGTCCCAGGGACATTGGCAGCCCCGAGGATTTACGACCCCTCCAATCTCCATTTATTAATGTGGAGAAGGTGCGGGCAAGGGTTATATACGGCTGGCGCAGAGCCCTGTGATGCCTTCTGGGTGGGGAGAAGGGGGCTGGAGAGGGTGAGATGGGTACAGTGGAGAGATGCCAGGGACCTAGGGCCCCAGGGCGGGATGTGGAGTGGGGGAGCGCCTGACTGGGTGACCCTGGGTGACACTTTCCTTTCTGCGCCTCCACTCTCTCCTCATCCTCTCTTGGACACATTCAAGGAGCCAAGAGGGTCCCCTTTGGAGGGACCAGGCCATAGGGGCTGCCAAATACCCTGTACCCTGGATCCAGGAAGTGCTCAAGTGGTTGGTCCACCTGCCTGTGGTTTGTCTGCCTCCTCTGTGCGTCTATCCAGGGCCAGTGGATGGCTGTGGGTGAGAACCAGGGGGCACCTGGAGTGTGAAGATGGAGGCTATGGGGGGCACCTGCATGGGTGGGGGTGACAGGAACCACTTTGTGTGGAGTGACCAGAGGTGGCAGCTGGCATTCCAAGGGGAGCGTGTACCTCTCCCAGACCCTCCATTCCAGGTATAAGGAATGGGGTAGCCTGAGCTGGGCTGTGGGCGGGGGGGTTGGTCTCTGACCCACAGCTGGGGTTTTGGGGTGGGGGAAATCTAGGAACTCTAAAACAGAACTAGGAATTTCATTGGCTGTTTCCCAGAGGCCTCCTCGGATGCTGGCATGACACAAAGAGGGTAAACAGGTATGTAGGGAAGGGTGTCTGTAACTGCCCCCCGCGGGCACTGAAGCCCCTGGGGGCTCACCCCCCTGACAACTGGAAGACTTTGGGCTCTGACATCACTCAGGACTCAGACTCAGTGATCCCATCTGTGGACTGGGGGGCTGCTGAGGGCACATGCCTCCCTGTACTGGCACAGGGCTTTGGGGGTGATGTCTGGGATGCTCCTCATACCAGGAGGCCCCTGAGACCCAGCGTGGGATAGAGAGGGAGGCGTGCATGTGGGGACAAGCATGTTTGGTTTGTCTCAGCTGTGGCCAAGCCCCGTGCTGAGGTTCAGCTTTGGCCGGCGCCGAGCCTCATGACTTCTGTGGGGACAGCTGGCCCCTGGCAGGGGGACAGGTTCTCCTTTTGGTCTTTTGACCGGCATGGTATGAGGCCAGCGGTGTCACCCTGGCAGGCTCGGAGCGGGAGAGTGGAGGAGGGAGGTGGCTCTGGGGGTTGTCTCCCTCTGATACACCTAGGTGTCCTAAGTCATGCCATTCCAGTGCTGTGGTTAAGCCATGTGCATCCTGCATCCCAGGGCCTGGGTTCAAGTCCCAGCTCTGCTCCCCACAGTGTGCACTGTCAGTGGGAGGCAGCAGTGGTGGTCCGAGTCCCTTGGTCTGTGTCACTGATGTTGGAGACACGGGTTAAGCTGCGGGCTCCTGACTCAGGCGTGGCTGTTGCAAGCATTTGACGAGTGAATCAAGAAGATGAAGATTTTTCTATTTGTGCTTCTGACTTATTAAAAATAAAAGGCATACACATACACATCATCTCATCCTTAAGGACCTTCCAGTCCAGTGGTCCAATGAGGGAGATGGATCCAGAGTGACAGATTGGGGTTAGGGACAGACTCGGGGCCAGAGGGACTTCCCGGAGGAGGGAGCGTTTTGGCTGAATCTTGCCCGTGAAAGAAGAGAAATAGATAGAGGAGGTGAGTGTGTGGGGGGCTGGAATAAGGTCAAGGAGTTGGAAGAGGGGGGAGGGAGGCAGGTGACGGGCACCTGCCAGGCTGGCTGGCCTGCTGGCAAGGAGCAGCTAGATGGAGCTGCTTCAGCCCTTCTGTTGGCTCACTCATCAGCAAGATCCAGGTTTCCAAAGATTGTCCCAGCTGCAGCTTCAGGAGCCAGCACTCTGACCTTCAGCAGGTGCGCCAGCGAACAAACAGGGTTCCCAAGTCCATGGCCAGCACCCAAAGGCCAGAGCCTTTTTCTTCTGGATGGTGAGTTATCCTGGGCCGGCTGAGCTTCCTACCCTGGCAGCAGGTGTAGGCTTGGTCCCCCAGTAGCAGGTCACCAGCCTGCTAGGGGAGGCTGTTGGGAGGTCAAGAATACAGACAGCTGGGGATGTTTCTGGGGAGCCAGGGGACTCTCCTTGTGGGAAGTGGGGATTTGGGGGGAAGGTCAATTAGAGAAGCACTGTACGACAGGGTGGGGTGGGGCAGAACGCCTCCCCTCCTCTGGGTAATGAGCACCGCTAGTCTTGGTTATAGATCCTGTCTCAGCTACACCACGCGATGGTTTTCTCCACAAGCACGGGCTTGTTCGTGCCTTTCGGAGCCATTTAATCCTTCCCAGAGGGCAGCCAGGGACTCCCGCGGTGCAGGGTCTGGGACACCCTGGGGACACTCAAAGGGTTGTAAGCACCTGCCCTTTTGTGGTGGCAGCGACAGCAGCAGGAGGCAGGGTCATCTTGGGGAGAAGGGCTGGCTGGCCACGGGGAGGTGGGGGCGGTGCTGGACGCTACGCACTTTGGGCTTCTTGGTGGGACAAGGGCTTCTTGGGGTGGAAGGGACAAGGGCTCCAACTCCACTCTGGCTTTTTCTGTGTCTCCTTCTGTCTCTAGCTAGCATCAGATTCACCTGCCGGCTCTCAGCTGTCCACTGGGCTCTGGCCACCCACACCCCACCCCCTGCCCCCTGCCCCGTTTGTCCTCCTCTCCCTTCCTGCTTGCTTCTGCGTGTCCTTCATCTTCCTCACAAATGGCACAGGGTTGGGGGGAAGGGTCTTTATTTCATCCATCTTACATTCAGCCCTGGAGGACCCAGCGCAGTGCCTGGTATAAAGTCAGTGCTTATTACATGGGTCTTGATTGAACAAATGACCTCTTGCAAGGTCCGGGTGAGCACATCTCATTGAATGGTTCATGGCTGCCCGCGGCCAGGTCCTGTGCTGGGAGGAGCTGTTGGGAGGGACATGGAAGCATGTTCACTGGTCTGTTTGAGTCATCCTACCCTGGTAATGAGGTGTGTCAAGCTGTGCCAGAGAGCAAGGCTTGGCACCTTCTGTTTTGAATCCAGGACCCGGTATCTCTGACTCCAACTGTTTATGCAACAATTTGGAGAAGGAGGTCTCCATGCTGCTTTCTCCCTGAGACCCCAGGTTTGGTGTTGGTGGGTGACAGGCTGGCAGTGCCCAGGGCTGTCACAGTACCCTAGGAGGGATGTGGGGTAACCTCTTGCCCAACTGTCCCAGCTCCTTGCCTCCCCGCTGCTTCTCACTGTGAATTTTAACTCATTGGGAAGGCAGAGAGAAAAAGAGAGAGCAAGAGTCTGTAGGCACTGACTCATTTCTCCAAATGCTCACACCACCAGCCAGGACTGGGCCAGGTCAGTGCCAGAAGCCTGGGTGGCTGGGGCCCAAGGACTGGGACCATCTTCTACTGCCCCACAGGATGTGCGTTAGCAGGGAGCTGGAATTACAAGCAGAGGTGGGACTTGAACCCAGGCCCTCAGATACACAGTGCAGGGGTTCCCTGCAGCGTTTCAAATGCTGTACCCAGTGCCCGTCCTCCCTGCTCTCCTTCCTCCTGGCATCTCCCGTTTCCAGCTGTAACCGACTACCACCAGGATCCCTGCCATTGGGACTGGTGCAGGAAAAAAAAGAGCCGGCCAGGTAGGGGTCTTGAAAGAGAAATCTCTGCTTTCCCAGGAGGATACGAGGAGTTGTAGGTCCTGGCTTGGCTTAGATAAAGGCATGGAAATAGGAAGGGGGATGGGGATGCAGAGACAGCCGGGGGGTGGGGTGGGGGGCTCCTGCTCAGGGCCCCTGGCTATGAGGAGGAGGACCCTGCAGAGACTAGGGTGTCTGATGGCTGAGTGCCCGCAGATGCTGTCTGCCCATGGCCCATCTAATCCACCCAGGGGAACAAACTCTGTCCCTGCTCTGTGCACCTGTCATGGGATGTTCAGTTGCCTGGTCAAGCTTGTTGATTTCCTCGGCCACTCCGTGAACATTTAACTGGTATTCCAGTCTGCCACGCCCCTGTGCCAGACCCTGGAGACTGGCAGTGGAGGAGTTCGTGGTCTCGTTCCCAGCAGGAAGATCTGGTAGGTAGTAGGTGCTTATAAGAGACATCTTCTGGGCACGGCACAGTAGCTTGGCGGCTAAAGTCCTCACCTTGCATGTACCGGGATCCCATATGGGAGCCAGTTCTAATCCCGGGGGCCCTACTTCCCATCCAGCTTCCTGCCTGTGGCCTGGGAAAGTAGCTGAGGATGGCCCAAAGCTTTGGGACCCTGTACCTGCTTGGGAGACCCAGAAGAAGCTCCAGGTTCCTGGTTTTGGATTGGCTCAGCTCCAGCTGTTGTGGCCACTTGGGGAGTGAACCATCGGATGGAAGATCTTCTTGTCTCTCCTCCTCTCTGTATATCTGATTTTCCAATAAAAAAACAATAAATCTTTTTAAAAACAAAGAGGCACCTTTCCTCTGCAGTAGGTCCTTGGCTTGGGTCCCTCAGAGATGAGGGGTCCAATGGCAAGTGGTTTGGTTGCAAGGTGAAGCTGAGAAGTCTGCAAAGGGACTCAGGGTAGCAAGAGGGAGGTGAAGAGAGCTAAAGGTAGGTGACTAATGAATGCAGGCTGTGTGGGTTGAGGAGGTGGCTAATTAATGCAGGATGTGTGGTTCAAGGTGTGGGCCCCTTGGCTCTGCCTAGGAACAGAGGTGCCTGAGATTCTGATATACCAGCCTTCCAGCTCATTGGCTTTCTGCGTTTTTGGCGCATGCTTCCTCCCAGCCCTGGCTGGATGTGATGCCAGCCTTTCTGGTGGGCAGATTTTTTTTCTCTGGATGTTCTTTGCATAGGCCACAGAATTGGCTGTACTAAACGGCATGGTTGTGGTCCACAGCTATTCAGTCTTCAGGAAGCTGTTTTGGGGGCTAACATCCTGCCTCTAGCCGGCCCTTGGCTTGGCTTGCTGTCCTCGGAGAGCCCTTCGAGCTGGGTCCCCTAGAGTCTCGAGCTTCCTGCAGCCTGACCTGCCCCGTTCCATGTCCCTCATTTCCACAAGGCATGACCCTCCTGCTGTGCGTCACAGCACCTGTGTCATGATGGCAGGTCATGTCGCCTTCATGGTGAGCGGGGGCTCCCACACTTCTGGGTTTGGAAACTAGCCCTGTCACTCACTAAGGGTGTGATTGGTTCCTGAGCTACCTTAAGCTTCTCTGTCTAGAAATTGGAGATGCTACCACTGCCTACATCATAGGGTTCGTGTAAGAGCCCCGGGAGGCAGTGCATGCAATTGTTTGAACTGTTTCCTGAGAAACCCCTGCCACGCATGGGGGTAGTACGTCGTCGTCTTATTGGTTGTACGTAAGTGGGGACAGCTATGAACTGACACCCGTGTCTTTCTAGGCATTGCTCCACATGGCTCCCTGTCACCTTTTTCATGGCTGCATAGTATTCCTCTGCATGGCTCCTACCAGCCCTCCCTGCACTCCTTCAGGCTATTTAACCAGGTGTTTCTTCTTGTCCCCATGATCTACACCTCCGTGGCTAGCTAGCATCCTGTGCGTGCATTAATACTGTGCGCTGTTTCCACATCAAGTCCCACAGGGTGGGATCCCCAACTGGCCCCAGGGCCTGAGATAGACACCTTTTTCTCCCAACTCCATCTCTCTCTCCTCTCCCCTGCTCAAGACCCAGGGGGATGTGTTGGCTGCAGTGGTGGGGACTGGGATGCCATGGAACACTGAGAGAGCACCAACCTTCCCTCCTGCCCCTTCCCCTGTTTTTTTGTTTGTTTCCTAGACTGAAAGATAGCTTGATTAGACCATAATTAAGAGTGTTTTGGACAGTATAAGGAACTCAGCCTCCCAGGTGCCCAGTAAGCACCAAGGATGCCAAGGGAGAAATTTATTTCATCTCACTACAGGCTCAGTAGATGCCAGATTCGCCTTCAGCCGTGGCATTGCACCAACAGCAACAAGAGGCGAGTCACAGCTGGCCTGCCCACTGGAGAGGGGGACTGTGACCATGAGTCCGGAGCCTGGGGTGGTAGCCAGACTGTGTAGGCTGAGGGTCGGTCACTATCCGTCCCATCACCAGTGCCATGGCACCGGCCCCAGTTACAGCCCTTCCCTGGACCCAAGTGTGCATGTCAGCTGGGGCTTGTGACAGCAGCCTTGCTTGGTCCCAGGGGACTGGAGGGTGCAGGGTTTCAGAATAGGCGTTAGGGGGCTGGCATGGCGCAGCAGGTTCAGCTGCAGCTTGCGAAGCTAATGTCCCCCAGCAGGGCCCTGTGGGATGTTCGAATCCTGGCTGTTCTGCCAATCTGGGGTCCAATCTGGGAAAGGAGTAGAAGGTGGCACGGGTACTGGGACCCCTGCTCCACATGGTCCCCAGGTGGGGACCCAAATGGGGTTCACCTGGCCTAGCCCTGGCTGTCGCGGACATTTAGGGAAAGAACCAGCGGGCAAAAGATTCTCTCTCTCATGCTGTGCCTTTCCAATAAATAACATACATACAACCTTCTTAAAAAAAAAAAAAAGATTTCTGGGCTCGAATCTAGCCACTTTCATGTATTAACTGATGACCTTAAACTGGATTCTGAATGCTATTGAAAAATGTATTTTATTTATTGGAAAGGCAGAGTTACAGAGAGAAAGAGGGAGATTTTTCCATCAGCTGGTTTGCTCCCCAAACGGCCCCAGCAGCCAGGGCTGGGGAGCTAGGAGCTTCTTCCGGGTCCCCCGCATGAATGCAGGGCAGGGCTCTGAGCACTCAGCCGTCTCCTGCTGCTGTCCCGGGTGCTTAATCAGGAAGCTGGATCCGAAGCAGAGTAACTGAGACTCAAACCAACGCCCATCCTGGATGCCGACGCTGCACACAGAGGCTCGAAGTTGCTCATCGTAACGCATGGATAGAATGAGTCCACCACGTAGGATTGTGTTGAAGACAAATAGGAAAGTGTGTGCAGGCACCACGTGGGTCCCAGCTCCCCTCCGACTCCAGCTCCCTGGGAGTGGCTAAGTGTAAGATGAGATAAGGCATGCTTGGCACCTCTGAAGAAAACGTGTCTGTGTTGGTTGAAACTGTGTCTGCCCCATGCCCATACGAGCTGGATCCCCAGTGCAGCAGCAGCGTTAGGAGAACAGGGCAGGATCATGGTGGGGGTGGTCGCCACAGCAGGGCAACCTCTCGCTTTTCACCATGTTAGAATGCAATGTGAAGGTTTTTATGGACAGCTGCCGGTAGGACCCTGGCCTTGCCGGTGCTGGAACTGTGAGCTGGAGGGACGCCTGTCCCCATGAGTCCGTCTGTACTCCTGCACTTCCACAGGGAAGCGGGCCGGGACTCACGCAATGTCCATGAACACAGTGAACCCTGAACTGGCTGCAGCAGCAGGGACAGGGTGATGTCTGAGTTCAACACAGTGTTGAGTTCATGTCTCACCGGTGCCACAGTGTACCTGAGTGCTGGAGTCCCTGGGCTGGCAGGTGGCCCTGCCCCGTGCAGCGGTTCACATACCCTGGCCTGTGTGGTGGTTGTGTGTATAAGTGGTGCATGTGCACTGTGTATGTAGATATGTGCATGTATATATATTGTGCATGGGCATGTGTGTGGATTTACTGCCTGTATGTCATATGTATGTATGTATGTATATACATATATATATGTTTGTATGTTGTGTGTGTGCACATGTGCTGTGGACTGGGGGGTGGAACAGAGACCCTGACGTATAGAGGGGCCATTTTGGGAGGCAAGGCCCGCTGGCATCTCCAGTGAGAGGTAGGGAAATTGAGGCCCACCCTCTGGCTCCCCATTGGCTCTTTGTTCCCTGTCTCGGCTACTGCTGGGCCCTGCATGGGGTCAGCTGGGTCCCTCTTATAGAGCGCCGAGTGGACAGGGAGCTGGCTGTGGGACCCCAGGGAGACCCCTCCTTGGCCAGGCGGCCCAGCCCTCCTGGCGCTTGGCCCCAGTCACAAGGAGCTGGAAAGAGGCCTCTGAGCATCTATAATTAGCCCTTGCCTGGCGTCAGCGCAGGCTCACGTGGTCAGGAGCTTGCGCCGTGCCTGGCAGCGAGCGGGGGCCACTCCACCTCAGCAATGTGCTGCTGGCGGACGCTGCTGGCCGCTCTGCCCTCCAATGAGGAGCTGAGGCCTGGGTCACGGCCCAGCCAGAGGTCCCTCTCTTGGGGCAGGGAGCTGGGCCTAGATTTGAAGCTAGATCCCAGCTGACATCCAAGGCTGTGGACCACCTCTGGTCACTCCCATCCTGTCCCATTCAGCAATCTGTCTCCTGACTTTTACAGGCATCTTTCTGTCTGTCTGGACTGCTGTTGGGTCATGTCTGCCTATGTCTGGCTGCTTCTCATCTATCCAGGCAAGCGTGTGATTGTCACCTCCTCCAGGAAGCCCCCCCTGACTTTACCTGCTCCCAATCCACTCCAGTGTTTTCCTTTCTGTGCCGATCTGTGGGTGAACTGACCCTCACTCATATCCCCAACCAGACGCGAACTCCACGTGGACAGATGGTGCATGTCTCTCTCATCCCTTGAAACCTCCAACCTCGGGGACTTCCTATTAATTATTGTCCAGGTTGAGGGTGAGGGCTTCCCAGGGGTAGGAGCCTCCTCAGAAAGATACAAAAAGCAGTGTGAGCCTTGGGGTGGAGGTGGGGGGTGGTCCATGCCAGCTGCAAGGGGCACAGGAAGGACGGTCCAGCCTCGGGGGGGAGGGAGGAGCCGAGTGTAGGCCCTATGTGATATCAGGTGGAAGACAGCCGGGGCCAGGGCTGGGGCAGCGTGGCTTGTCTCTGGACACTGGTGATCCCACGGTAAGAGCCCACCCTGGGCCTGTGGCCTGGGTGTGCTGAGGAAGAGTTGCACCTGCCTCTGGGGTTGGGGTTTGGGTTGATGGGCGGACAGCAGGAAGGTGAGACAGACAGGAGCTTGAGGGGAGGACGGGGCAGGGCGGGCGGGCATTATGGCGGGGCCAGGCCTGCACAGGCTTGTCTCACATCTGCTTTTTCCGAGGAACAGTGGGTAGCCGTCCATCTGACCTTCCATTGCCATTGTTTTGAGCTTGACCCTGACGGGTCACACAGTTCTCTGTGAAGGGGGAATAGGAGTGACAGATTCTCTCGGCATATCTCCCATGAGAGTCCCCCCAAAACACCCCCCCAGAACGTGGTCAGACGTCCTCCAGAGTCTAAGGCAGCCAGCCACAGTCTGAGGGCTAAATTATGCCCGTTGTCCCTGTGTCAATAAAGTTTTATTGGGACACAGCCACGCCCACTTGTTTATGCCATGTGTCTGGCTGCTTGGGTGTGACAATGGTGGGAAATGAACAGTTGCCCACAAGGTCAAAAATACCTGATTCCTTACTGGAAAAGTGTGCCAACTCCTCTTCAAGTATAGTGTGCCTTCTAGAATGTTCTGTGGTGTTGAGGATGTTTTAGGTCAGGAGGAGGAGAATATTTTTGTTGCTCCTGCTGTTTTGGGTCCAGGGACATTTGGATGTGTAGAACATCCTTTGGGAGGCATACAGAAATGATCAACTTAGAAATTAGCCCACTGTGGACTTATTGACTTTTGAGTTACCACTTAGTGTTGTCTTGGCTGGCCAGTGTTTGTTTGTTTGTTTTGGTAATTGTAGCTATTTGCCATCCAGCTGGGCAGCAGCGAGCTACATGTGGCCACTGAGCCCTTGACCGTGGCTGTCTCCCTGAGAAACTGAAATGTTATCAGAAACATCATTGGTTGGTTTCCATGCCAAGAACCTCCATGGTGGCCACACTGCCTAGGGGCTCTTAGGAGTTCTTTCTTTTTAAAAAAAATTTACTTATTTTGCTTGAGTTAGAGAGAGAGAAGGGAGATAGAGCAGATGAGACGTCTTCCACTTGCTGGTTCACTCTCCAAATGTCTACAAAGGCTGGAGCTGGGCTGATCCAAAGGTGGGAGCCAGGAGCTTCCTCCAGGTCTCCGACATGGGTGCAGAGGCCCAAGGATTTGGGCCACCCTCAACTGCTTTCCCAGGCCCATTAACAGGGAGCTGGATGGGAAGTGGAGCTGCTGGGACTCAAACTGGTTCTCACAGGAGATTCTGACACAGCAGGTGGAGGATTAGCCGGCTGTGCCACTGTGCCATTTTCTGCCCAGGGGTTCTAAGGAGAGGTTGTTGAGGACTCCACTTCCGCATCTCAGGTGGTCTAACCAGCGATGCCAAGGTGCCCCCTAGATTAGGGGGGTCTTCTGAGAGTAATCTCCCATCTGGCCTCAGACCAGCAGCTTGGGGGTTAAAGCAGTGGCAGCTGGGGACTGACTGGTATTTTCTGCAAAGATGTTGTTTGTATTGATAGATTTTTGGATGATGCTTTAGCATTAAAAAGAGAGAGAGAGAGAGAGAGGGAAAAAAAAATCAATGCTCGCCTGATTGTGCCAGGAAGGGCAGTCGATTGGCGAAAAAGCTACAGCCACGTATTGGGAAATAGATTTTTCTGCCCTCCAGACATTAGCTTGAAATTCTTTGAAATGAGGGCCCGCAATCTGTGTCAGAAATGAAAGATTAAGGAGGTTAATATGCTGGGGCTCCCCCCTCCTCCTTTTAATTTCCACGTCCGGGATGCCCTTGGCCTCTGCAGGACACATGAGGTATGCGGAAGTCCCTCCTGGCTCTCCCCCCGACTCCCTCCATGGGTCACGGGGCTCCAGATAGGCAGCCAGCCTCCCATCCTCTGCTCCCTGGGGGGCCAGGAGGACAGGACGGAGACACTTGCAGTCCCCTGTTTTGGATGGACTTTAGGGTCTTGGGGGCTGGCTGGCTGGCCTCCCTGGGGGATGCTGGTTGTGGTGGACACTGAGCCCCGCCCCCTTCCTGAACTTCCTGTGCGACTGTTGGGTGAATGACAGGAAGTTGGAGTGTGTGAAAACCGATCCATGGAGAGCTTAGCTTAGATGATTGGAAAGATCCATCTTGCATCTGCTGGGTCACTCGCCAAGATGGCTACAACAATAGCCAGAGTTGGGTCAGTCAGAGGCCAGGAGCCAGGGGCTTCCTCCGGGGCTCTCATGTGGTTGCAGGTGCCCAAGCACTTGGGTCATCTTCTGCTGCCTTCCCAAAGCATATCAGCAGAGAACTGGATCGGAAGTCAAGCCTCCAGGACTTGAATCGGTGCCCTTATGAAATACTGGCATGAAAGCAATGCTTCTGGGTCATTTTGATGTCACTTTGACAAAACCAAGGACAATGTAACATTCGACTTCTTGCCCAGGATCCAGTAGCCCATCAAAGACTCCCATGTGAGTGACAGAGGCCCAGACAACTGGACCATCTTTCCACGTGCATTAGCAGGGCGCTGGTCAGAAGTGGAGCAGCCAGGACTCTAACCAGCACACGCTGTAGGGTGCCAATGGCACATGTGGCCACTTAAGGCCCAGCATACTCACCTTACGCAGCACACACCATGTGAGCTTTTTGGTCCTGGGTGCTGGTCAGCTGGTGCCCATGTCCACCCTGGAAGTCCCATGAGGGCACAGCTCTATCTTGTCAATTGCCAGGTGCCCAGAGCCCAGCAAAGGGAGACCAGCACTGCTCTGGGCACACTTGTGGCCGAACGTCCTCTCCCATGCCCCAGAGGAAGGAAGCGGAGCTGGCAACCCAGCTGAGGCACGCAGCTCCTCCTCCCCCCATTTCCGGTTCTGGGATCCAGGCGCCAGCCCGAGTCCCCGGCCCTGTGGCATTGCAGATGGAGTGGATGTGAGGTCATCCTGAACAGGTGGATTTTATTTTCCTCTGTCCCACAGGGAGGTGCGCCTCCCAGGGATGCCCAAATTCCTGGAGCTGCTTTCATCTGGTACCAATTGTGCCTTACACCTCTGTCTGTCTGTCCTGAGCCTCCTCACCTATGGTTTGATTGGAACAGGATAGGCAGCAAATTTTCTTCAAGAAGGGAACCCAGGATTTGTGCCAGAAATGGAGGGTCAAGGCCTTGCACCCTCCATTCTGGGGGAGCTACCATTCACCGACCAGCTAGCCGGGCTGGGATGGAGAGGCAAAGGGGGCTTTGCTAGCCAGGTGTCCCTGGCCGTGGAGGAGGGGACCTTCTGGACAGTGAGGTGCCTCATCCGTCAGCCGGCGTCTCCCCACTGCCCAGCCTTCCTCCAGCCTAGCCGTAGCAGGGGCGTCTGTGTTTCTCGTGTTGGTTATGACAGAGAAGGAAGGTTAGCGGAGGTTGGAGCCCGATCCCTACTTACGGCATGGAAAAGTAGTGGAGAATGGTTCAGGTCCTTGGGCCCCTGCCCCAACGTGAGAGATCTGGAAGAAATCCTGGCTCCTGAATCCAGATTGGTTCAGTTCTGGTCGTTGTGGCCATCTGGGGAGTGAACCAACCAGTGGATAGAAGATCTTTCTCTTTCTGTGTCTCTCCTTCTCTCTGTAAGTTCGCTTTTTTAAATAAAAAATAATACTTTTTTTTTAAAAGAAAAAGCCTATTTGAAGTCTCTTGAATCTTTTCTCTTTTTTTAAAAGATTTATTTATTTTATTACAAAGTCAGATATACAGAGAGGAGAAGAGACAGAGAGGAAGATCTTCCATCCGATGATTCACTCCCCAAGTGAGCCGCAATGGCTGGTGCGCGCCGATCCGAAGCCGGGACCCAGGAACCTCTTCCAGGTTTCCCACGTGGGTGCAGGGTCCCAAAGCATTGGGCCGTCCTCAACTGCTTTCCCAGGCCACAAGCAGGGAGCTGGATGGGAAGTGGAGCTGCCGGGATTAGAACCGGCGCCCATATGGGATTCCGGGGCGTTCAAGGTGAGGACTTTAGCTGCTAGGCCTGAATCTTTTCTTTTTCACCCGTTGGCTTACAAAAATAGTTTTCAACTGGCCCATCAAAATGGTCTGTGTTTATGGGGTACCACGTACTGTTTTGCTACGAGTAGACACTGCAGAATGTATCTGCTGGTTTCCTAATGACTCGTAAGTCAGAATTGTACCCTGTGAGTCCAGGGCCCATGGGAATAAGTCGTGTCTTTTCTGCTGGGAGTGCATTCACTCCTCTGATCATCCTCCTGTGGGGGCAGAGCCCAGTGGAGAGCAAGTCAAGGGCGAGGAAAGTTGACTTGAAAAAAGGTTTCCCTTACTGAGATGCTGGCTCCAACCGTACCTGGAATGAAAGCCTCAAGGAGTTAATAAGTATGTGGCAAAGCAGGTGATTGCCCTGCTTTTCGATGGCTGCAATGGCCAGGGCTGGACCAGAACTGAAGCTAACTGTCCAGATCCTCCCGCAGGATGGGCAGGAGCCCGCTGACTCAGGTCACCAGGCCTACTGCCTGTCAGGGTCTGCATGGCGGGAAGCTGGAGACAGGAATGGGGGTAGGGAATTGAACCTGGGCACTCTGATAGGGGCCGCAGTCATCTTCCTACCACTTAGGGGCAACATGGCAAATGGGGCATGGCATGGATGAGGTCAGGGGGTGACCTTCCACCCCAGTGAGGCTTTGCAGCCTCCTAGGCTGAACCCCCAGAGCGGGTAGACAGCAAGCCCCAGGTCATGGTGCCAACCGTGCCCGCCCCCCATATCCCCCATCTGCTCTCGAACGCAGACTCACTTCCTGCCAGGGAGGAGATGTGCGGGCCACCCTCAGGACGTGCGGCGTCTGGCAGGCGAGAAATGCACATTTGGACCCGTTGTCTCCACCACCGACCTCCACCTCCAGAGGTTTATGGCCTTGGTCACCGGCAGGTCCTCCTCCCCGCTGTGTTTACGGCGGGATGTCGTCAGGCTTGCCCTTGTAATATATGACAGGGGTCTCCTGGCTGGGCCCCCTCCGTCAGGGCTAAACAAGGGGCAGCCGAGGTGTGCGTGGCAGGCGCCCTGGACAAACGCACGGGGATAAATCTTCTAGCTCTCTTCATGTGAGTGCCCAGGGAAGAGGTCAAGTGCAAGGGGCAAAAGGGAACTTGACCTTTTTTTTTTTTTTTTTTTTTTGCTCCTGAGGGGTTGGGCCAGGGAACTGGGAAGAGCGTGGGATTTTTTCCTAGCAAGGGTTGAGCCAGTAAAACACCACAGCCTGGGTACATGAAGCCACAGACCTGTACCACCCCTGGCTTTGGGAGGCTGGAAGTTGGTTCAGGGTTTGTGCAGAAACTGGGCGTTCTCTCTCTTTTTAAAAAACTTTTAATGATGTTTACATAGTTGATATGAGTGGGAAGGGTCTAGGATTAGGGGAAAGTGGGTGAGACCTTTGTTTCCACATTTTCTTCTTCCCGTATCTGGGGGAAGCGAGGAGATGAGGGCAGAAGTCGCACCCAGCCTCCCAGCCACTGCAGTAGCCAAGGGATGGGGAACAGCCACCCAGATGTCATCCCAGGCAGGGTGGCCGAAGTGGAGCATGCTGCAAGGGTTCTGCTTACGTGGTTTCAGTAGTTCTGAAATGCTATCAGTCTCGCAGATCCAGGGATGAGGAAATCCTTCCATGGTCCCTTGGCTGACACAGTCCGCCTTCGAGTCTCCATTCACTCACAAATTTTCTGTCAGGTTTCGCTGGGGTAGTTGACCAATTTCTTCTGCCCTCCATCCTCTGCTATGGTACCAGATGTCCCCTGTGGGCCCTAATAGGCTGTCATGGCTCCCTTGTCCATCTGGGTGTGCAGTCCACTGCTCTAAGCCATTGAGGAGGCCTCATTAAGACACATGCATGCCATTGTCACACCACAGGTCCTGCCACTCTCTCAATGGTTGGAGTTATGAGTCTAGTGGTTTAGTTGGGGGACCCTCAGAGAAATCTCGCCTGGGGTGATCTCAGACCTGACTCTTGTGTGCATGCCTGTACAGGGTCTGGCTCGTTCATCACCCACATCAGTCTACATACACACTGGTAGTTACAACTACTGAGTCAGATCTATCTCCACACTGTTCTTCCACAAACCAATGGGTGCTGCAGTCCAGCTCAGCCTTGCCCACCACACACACGGCCATCGCATACACCAATAGGAGCTGCTGCCCAGTCAGAGCAACCCCCAACAACCCCCACTAGGCCTGTCCCCAGCCCTGGTTTCTGTGCCTCCCAGCATGTGCAATGGACTGGTCTGGTCTGTCCCACATCCCACTCAGCTCTTGCACGCATCATTGGACATGGAAGCCTTGCTCAACCCAACCGACTCCACCCTCCAGCACATACTGATGCCGGTGGGTTGCCACCACCTGTCTAGCCAGACCTGCCTGCAGTCCTGGTTCTCACGCTCACCAGTGTGAGTTGCAGACCATCAGAAACATTGGGCAACCTCTTTCTGCCACCATTGGCAGCCCTTGGCTTGTAGAGTTCTCCCTCTAGGCCCCATCTCTGTGTCCGTCGTGGGGCTGTCCCGCCTCTCTGTCTCCAAATTGCCCCCTCTCCTTGCTCCCGGCACATCACCTGTCACTGGGTCAGAGCCCACCCTCACCCTCAGCAGGGCCATGTCTGCCTATTGCCTCTAGCAAACTCCTTGGACTTATATTTTATTAACTAGAATATATCAGAATGGCAGAGGCAAGACATGAGGATTCTTCATTGACTGGTCTACTCCCTGAAAAGTCCCCCAACAGCTGGGACTGGGTACTGGCTGAAACTGGGAGCCGGACACTCCATCTAGGCCTACCACGTGGGTGGCAGGGAACCCAACTACTCAAGCTGTTGGTTTGACATTGGTCAAAAGATGGAAGAGATCAGATCTCTTGTTTCTTTGGGGATTGCAGGGGAGTCAGAGTGATTGTGCCCTACACGGAAGGCGCCAAGAGCCAAAACACCCTGGATGATTCCCTGAGAAGGCAGGTGGTGTGGGAGTGTAGAAGGCTGAGTAGCTGCTTGGAACAACCAGTGTTGTAGTCAACAAGTTTGAGTCCCAGCTCCACTCTCCATTCCAGCTTCTTGTGAATGTGTGTCCTGGAAGGCAGCGGATGATGGCTCAAGTGCTTGGGTTTCTGCCACTCAAGTGGGAGACCTGGATTGAGTTTTCTTTAGCTCTGGCTTTGCCCTGAACCCAGTTCTGTCTCCTGCAGGCTGCCAGGGTCATTCCGACTTTCTCTGCTTTTCAAAACTAAGTAAAAATGTCATGGAAAATGCCAACAGTTTTTGAAATGTGCTCATATTAGGCCTTCAACATGCTCTTGGAAAATGTTTATGAAGAAAACAGGCAGTTTTCACATCGCTAATTTCATTTTTGCACCAATGTAGTAAATCCATCTTGCAATTTCATGTTTTGTGACTAATTTGAAGTCTTCTTCCATAACTCCCCACCCACCCCCTTCTTTGGAGGTGGGGGGGCAGTGGTGATTGTGTTGAGTTATCCACGGTTTCTCACTGATGACTCCGCCCCCTTGAGCCACCTGTAGCCTCCCCTGGAAGTTGCAGGGGATGAGGTTGGACGTAGACATTGACTTGATCTGGCATCCGGTCATCTCTCACCTGGCTGTGGACTTTTGGGGGTGACCCGTGCCCTCTCTCCCTCTAGGTAGCGATCAATTTTGGCAGCCACTAAGCAGAGTGGGGGTCGGGGGGTGCAGGTGGGTTGGGGCTTTCCCTGGGGACAGGCATGGGACAGCAGCTGTGGGGGATGGGGAGGACTGCTTCCTTCCAGCCCCAGCATTCCTTTCTAGAAGCTTAAGGCAGGTGGTGGTGGTGGGGGGGGGCTGGCCTCAGCAGGGGTGGAGTGGGAGGAGCTGGGGCGGGGAGAAGGCAAGGGCATTCTAGCTACTGCAAATAGCCCCAAAGCTGCAGTTGGAGAGAGGAAGGAGGTGACATGACAGAAACAGGTGAAGCAGTAAACAGGGCTACAAGTGACAGCAGAGAAGATGACCACTGGATGCATGTTTCTGAGCACCTGCTGGGGACCAGATGCTGTGCCTCTGCCTCCACATTGCCGGATGGATGAAGTTTGTGGCTAGGGCAATGCCTCGCTGCTTAGAGAATGTTCTAGAAACACATACCTTCCATGGAAGGATCCCATTTCTGCTTCTGACTCCTGCCCGCCCACCCCTTCCTCCTGGCTCCCTTCTGCTTCCAGCCCTGGCTGCTTAGCCAAACTGTCTGACAAGACCCGCCACAAAAATGACAACAATGGGGATTGTCTTTGGGGGCCTGAGAATTTGCACTGTAGCAGTCCCCTCCCCCCCACCTCCACCCCACTTCTCAAGACTCCCAGGCAGACTAGGGAGTCCAGGTGGTGGACACGTGTCCCCCAGGGGGGCCTCTCTCGGGACTCCCCGGGGCTGTCACAGCCACACTCGTCCTTCTGCAAACACACAGGGCCTTGTGCATCCCAGCCCAGTGGTGGCGGAGATGGTCGGGGCGGGGGATGAGGGGATGCCCAGCTGAATGGCTGGCGCGCTTTCCCAACACCCTGCTGGATTCACTTCCCTGCCCTCTGCCCCGGAAGTCGTTTGTTTGTTTTTCGACACAGCCTTTCTGTCCAGCTGAAAGGCCTCCCAGCCTCCCTGGAGCCGCCCCCATCCCAGCCCCCAGCCGAGTTGCACCAGCGGGGAGTAGTGGGGGGAGAGAAGGGGCGCTGGGAGCTGGCGCCCTCTGTGAACCCAGCCAGGAGCCCGCTGTGCCCCACCAGGATGCGCCGTAGGACTGGTTGGCGATTCTACCCACTGTAACACAGCTCAGGGGTGGGGTCGCCTGCCCCCTTTTCCTCTCTGCTCAAGGGAATGAACCCAGGAGTTGTTAGCTCTGGAATTGAGGGGGCTGAAACCTCCACTCAGTGCCCCAAGTTCCTTCGCTACGAAATGCTGAGGCCACCACTGCTGCCCTCTTGTCCCTCCAGCTTCCTCACAGAGAGCAGAGCTCTGGGCTGTGGGTCCCAATTCTCTCTTTGCTGGACTGGACAGTGGGAGCTTTAGGGAGGCATTGGTTCCTCTCTGGTTTGGCTAAAATATCTCAGAAGCCCTCTCCCTGAGGGGGATGGTGTTGTGTGGTGCAGTGGATTAAGCTGCTGATTGCAATGCTGGCATGCACGTGGGCACTCAGTCCTCCCGGCTGCTCTGCTTCTGATCCAACTCCTTCGTGTGCCAATGATGACATGAGTGCCTGGACTCCTACCACCCACGTGGGAGACCCGAATGGGGAGTACTTGATTCTTCTTTTGACTTTAGCCTGGTCTAGCCTTGGCTGTTGCAGCTATTTGGGGTGTGGACCAGTGATGGAAGAGCTCTCTCGCATGAGTTCTCTCTCTCTCTCTCTCTCTCTCTCTTTCTCATCTCTGCCTTTCAAATAAATGAATTTTGAAAAGCCCTGTCTCATGCTGTGTGTCCAGGGGGTGATCTTCTGGGAAAGCGCCACCATGTTTCCTCTTCCTGTATACCTGTTATGCTGCATGGTGTCCCAAGAAACATGCATGAAAGTGTGGGGTGGGCGCTTTGCGCTGGCTGGTGTCAAACTCCACAGACCTTGAGGGCTCACTCTGCTAGGGTGGCTGGAAGGCAGAGAGCATGGTTGCACTTCTTATTTTCATGGAAGTTCCACAGATTATGCTATCCCAGTAGCCCAGGCCTTGGTGGTGGTGGTGGGGAGTGGAGGGGAAGAAAAAGAATGGGTTTGGATTCAGTGGCCAGCTCTGGCTAAACATATCCCTCAGCGTTTCTGCCTGTCTCCACCTACTCTGTGAGCTGCAAGTCACCTGTCCCTGGCTCTTTCTGCTCTCCCAGGGGCTTCATCTCTCCCTCCCTTCCTTCCTGCATCTAGCAAGTCTAGGAAACAGTCTCTTATTCACCCATCTACTTATTCAACTATCCATCCATCCATCCACCTGTCCATCCACCCACCCACCCATCCACCCACTCATTAACCCATCCATCCATCCATCCATCCATCCATCCATCCAGTGTGGTGACAGTCAGGCAGCAAGCAGTGGTAACTAAGGCCCTGAACACTGTGATAAAGAGGCACAGGACATAACGGTTCCATAAAGTCCCTAAATTAGCAGTTGTCAGGACACACTACCTGTAGAACAGGGTGTTCTGGGTGACACAGGCAGGAATCCACCAGGGAAGGCAGGACTTGGGGGAGGACTAATCCTGGTGGAAGGCACAGCCTGGGCCAGGCTCCGAGGTGAGAGGCTTACCCAGGGCACTGCCCAGAGCTCAGAGAGGTCCTGGAGTGGCTTCAGAGGCAACGGTGGTCACTCCCACCTTCTCCACTCGCTCAAACTGTCTGTACCCTGCCTTGCTGAGCCCTTGTAGACACCCAATCCACTTCCCAACGTGGAAGCAGAGGTCTGAAAGGGTAGGTAGGGACACTTCCTTGCCTTTTAGGACACAGGTGGAGGGAGCCGCGGGTGAGGTGGGTACAGAACCCAGTGTCCTAGGGTGGGTGGGGGACAGCCTTCCTTTGGGGCAAATAGCCTTGCTCCCGTAGGACTTCCTCCCAGAGCTCCCAGAGGCTGGGCAGGGAGGCCCCAGGAGGCCTCGCTGTGGGGGCGGGGCGTGGGAAGGCTACAAACTGGTTTGGGGCGGTCGGGCTTTCCTGTCGCTGCCGGTGGCCCCCCGCCTTTGTCCTTTGGTGTCACTAAGGAATGCGGCAACAGAGTGGATAAAGGCAGCTTTGTCTGGACCCTCACAGAGGGGGAGCGGGGAGGATGGCAAGGGGCGCTTGGCCAGGAAAGGGTTACCCCTTCCTCCTGGCGGGGGGGCCTCAGCTATCCCCCCAGCTGCAGGCTCTAGGCAGGAAACACCTCTGCCCCTTGGACACCCACATCCTCTGCTGTGACCTTCCTACACTTCCTGAGCTGGGCTTCATCGCCTCAGTTTGCTCATCTGGGTAGTGGGAGTCGAAGGTCAACCTCCTGGGAAGAGTTTTAAGCTGAGTGGTCAGCAGAACCAGGCCAGGTGTTTGGAGGTGTGAGAAAGAGGCAGCCCAGAGAGACAGAGAGCAGCTTGCCGGAGGAGCTCACGCATCTTGGCCTTGGAAAGGATGATGCTGGCAGGGTAAAGGGAAGAGAGAGGTGTCTGTGTGTCTGTCTGTTCAGGGTTGGGGTCGCAGGGTGGGCTTTGGCCCCTGTTGGCCCTGCTGTGAAATGGGTCAGCTCTTCTCAGGGTGCACGCTGTCCTGCCAAAGCCAGCATTTCTCGGGAAGATGAGTGAGACGTGCAAAGGCCACACCCAGGGTCACAGCCAGGCTGGCCCTGGGCTCCTCCCAGCTGTTCCTGCCCAGGAAGGAAGGGTGTGAGTCCTGGAGGGGGCTGCAGCCCTGGGGCGAGGCTGCTGAACTGCAAGAGAAGACTTAGGAAGTGGCCCAGTTCCAGACTGCGCCCTCCCTGCCCGTGGGGGAAGGGGTCCTGTGTGTCTGGAGCTCAGGGATACAGGGCCCCTACCCTTAGCTCTCACAGAGGGGCCGGCACTGGGTCCTTCGTCACCCCAGGGGTATACCCTTGGCTCCCCGTGGGGGAGTCTTCCTTGCCTATTCCCTTAAAGCGGCCAGCGGAGGCCAGTGTTTGCTGGTGGAGTGGGTCTGAGTTCCCGACCTTTGGCTAGAAGTGGAAATAGAAGCTCAGAGAGGGAAAGTCACCGACCCAAAGCCACACAGTAGGTGCAGCAGGAAAAACAATTCCCTCACTCCGTGAAGGAGAAGATGTTTCTGGATGCCGAGGGGCGTGTGTGTGTGTGTGTGTGTGTGTGTGCACAGGGGTATGTGTGTCGTCCAGGGAATGTACATTCTGGAAGAATGTACATGAATCCCATGATGTTTAGGGTGAGGATGATGGGGCTCACCTGGTGGACCTAGACCCTTGGTTCTGCCATCTGCACGGCTGTGGCCTTGAGCAAGTGCCTGCATGTCGGCCGCCCCCTCTATCAGCGGAAGCGGTAACTGCCTCTTGATCACAGGGTCCTAGTGATGATGCAGCCTGGTGTATGCAATAGGAACTCTGTCAGGTTGGGAAGCCGTGGGAAGTGCCACCAACCTGTGCTTGATTGGCAGGGGCTTGTCTAGAACCCAGAGGTGTGTGTGTGTGTGTGTGTGTGTGTGTGTAGGTGGGGGGAAGGGGGGGATTGTGGGACTCTTAGCTGCGAGACAGGGTGGGGACAGGGCTGACTGGAGGCTGGAGGGTCCCGAAGCAGGTGGGCAGAGGTGGAGGCTGAGGCCAGAGCTGGGCGGAAGCAGGGAGAAACAGGTCATGATCCGGGGCTCGAGATAACAGCCCCTCTGATGCAGGCAGGCAAGGACGGGGCCAGGTGGGGCAAGTCAGAAATTGCCCAGGTGCCAGGCTGGGCTCCGAGAAGGCCCAGGATGCCCAGGGCTGGCCATGAGATCCATTTATCTTCTTTTGGCTCCTCTGCATGTATTCCTGTCCCACGGGACTTCCCTAACAAGACGGCGTGGGATTCAGAGATGAATTGACTGGGTGTGCCTAGATGGCCATAATCTCAAATTTCAGGAGTTCAGCTCAGCCCAGACACCTCCTGGCGGGCAGGACCCAGAGACTCCCATCTCCAGAGAGCTGGTCCTACAGATGTGAATGACTGAGACCAAAGCAGGGGGACATGTCCAATTCCAGTGTGGCTTCTATTCTGCTGTCCTCAAGGACTGATACTTCTGTTTAGGTGAGATACAGAAGGTCTTCCAGCTGCTTCCCTCCTCAAATGGTCGCATTGGCTGGAACTGAGCTGATCCAAAGCCAGGAGCCAGGAGCTTCTTCTGGGTCTCCCACATGGGTGCAGGGTCCCAAGGCTTTGGGCCGTCCTCTACTGCTTTCCCAGGCCACAAGCAGGGAGCTGGATGGGAAGTGGAACAGCTGGGACATGAACTGGCACCTAAATGGGATGCTGACACTGCAGGGAGGAGGATTAGCCTGTGGAGCTACTGCACCAGTCTCCTTGGTCTCCACCACCCCTCCCAACCCTGACCCCTTGCTCCAAACGGGAGCTTTGAACTCAAGTACAGAGGCAGAAGTAGCATTGTCCCATGGGAGGATGCTCGCCTGGGAGCTATGTGACCACACGGCTCCTCTGTGCTCCCGGCCCGTCTGTGGAGACAGACAGGGAGCTCAGAGCCCCACATGCCCTCCCTACAAGATGCAGCTTACCCCCACCCCACCGCCCCGCCAGTGTCTGAGTCCTGAAGTGGTCGTAAAAAGTAAAACCACAGCCCCACGGTGCCTGCCGGCTTCTCAGGCCATATTTTTGTTGGCTGCTAAGGAGTCTAATAAATGGCTTGCCACTGGACGTGATCATTAAGAGCTCCACTGAGCTGTGGGCAAGCGTTTCCTCCCTGCCTCCGTCGGGCCTGGGGCGCCCCGCCACGGAGGGTGGCAGTGATGGATGGCGTCATTGGGGGCTGGCCCTGGGGGCGCTGAGGGTGCTGGGCAGCCATGGCTCTCGCTCCCGCAGGCTCCTGGGTGATTCGTTACAGGCAAGGGGAGCTGATGTGTGAAGATGATGGAAGTTTCCAGAAGGGGCACGAACAGGACTTATAAGGGGAGTGTGGGCTCAAGTAAAAGCAAAAACCAGCGCTGGGTGGCCAGGAGAACATTGACAAATGACCAATAATTGATGACAGGAAAAATGGGATCATCTCAGTTTAATGCACACAGAAACACACTTTAGAATTGTACCATCGGTAAAGTGAGTTTCACATGTAACTAAAAACGGAGAGTTACGAAATAGGAGGTTGATTGCAAAACAGGTTCTCCATTTTCCAGCCTTCCCACTCGCTTGACCCTCTGCTATGTGGCTTTTCTGGTTCCTTCCCTCGAGAGGGTCTGCGTCCCACCCTATCCATCAGGGACTCAGTCATGTGACTTGCCTCGGCCAATAGCATGAGGCCTGTGTCATTTGCCACCAGTTCTGAGTTCAGACTCAAGAGGCTTGGCAGGGTTCCTCTCACTCTCGGGGAACCCAGCTGTTGCCCTGGGAACAAGCTGCCAGGCTGATCAGCTGGCAAGCGAGAGACCATGTGGAGGCCAGCCACGCTCCAGCAGGTGAGAAGGCCCTGTTAGGTGTAAGCAGGTGTGTGGTTCAGGAAGAACTTATGTAACCTGTGGACACAAGAGCAGTGCTAACCCCTTACTGCTCATGCTCTGAGTCTCATGGTGGTGTGTGACACAGCAGGACGTAACTGACACAGCAGGGAGGTGACTGACACAGGCCTTAACACAGGTCCACCTTGCTGTGGGACAAGATGCCAACTTGCTACAGTTTAGCACAGACCGGGATAGTTCAACGTGGCATTTTTATTTTGTTCATCAAACATCTGGAAGTCAAATAGCAGAAGGAGGTGATCTCGATTTATTTTTAAACATTTACTTTTTTATTGCAGTCAGATACATGTAGAGAGGAGGAGAGACAGAGAGGAAGATCTTCCGTTCGATGATTCATTCCCCGAGTGACCGCAACGGTCGGTGCTTCGCCGATCAGAAGCCAGGAGCCAGGAACTTCTTACAGGTCTCCTACATGAGTGCAGGGTCTCAAGGCTTCGGACCGTCCTCAACTGCTTTTCTAGGTCACAAGCAGGGAGCTGGATGGGAAACGGGGCCGCTGGGATTAGAACCGGCACCTATATGGAAACCCGGCATGATCAAGCTGAGGCCTTTAGCCGCTAGGCCACCGTGCTGGGCCCGATCTCAATTTATTTTTAGACACACTAATTTTTATATGAAAGGGAGAAAAGGAAAGACAGATCTTCCAGCTGCCGGTACATTCCCCAAATGGCTGCAATGGCTGGAGCCTGGCTGATCCAAAGCCAGGATCTGGGAAACTTCTTCAGGGTCTCCTCCATGGGTGCAGTGGCCCAGTCACCTTAGGTCATCTTCTGTGCTTTCCCAGGCACATGAACAGGGAGCTGGATCAGAAGTGGAGCAGTGGGGGCTCGAACTGGGTGCCCCATGGGACACTGGCGCTACAGGTGGAGGCTTAACATGCTTTACCACAATGCTTGCCCCGTGATTTCAACTCTCATAAAAATGATTGTTTCATGTCTTTTGTTTAAATCTGTGCAAAAAATATGTATGTGGGAGGGACTAGCCCTAGCCTAAAGTACCTGGGTTTGTTCCTAATTGTGGGGGAGTGGAGCAGTTTGATCCTGCTATGAATTTGTTCCTAACTGAGTGTCTTTGGTGCCGACTGTTTATGAAATGCACCCATCTGGGTCTCCTTTGGTTGTCATAAGGAGTGTGTGATAGGGGTACAGGACCCTTCCCACTTCACAGATAACAGCATTGGGAAGCTAATAGGAAAAGTACCTGGCCTGTGGTTCTCCGCTTAGCAACTCAGGCAGACATTGGAATGTGAACCGTTGCAGAACAAACCACGCACAAGCCGTCACAGAGCAGAGATGACCACAGTCCCCGAAGACCCAGCCCTAGCTGTCCAAGGCATTATACCCCGTGAGCTCTCATCATGCTCCTCTTCTCCCACCTCCACGAGGGCCGGGACCTGTCTGCTACATGCCTGGTTGGCTCCCAGCACCCTATGCAACACTTGGCACCCACAGTGGCTTGTGAAACCCAAGTGAAATGAGTAGATGTGAGCAAAGGTGGAGCCGAGAAGACCAGAAGCCTACGGGCGAGGTGAGGCGGGGACTGAAGACCGCCCTGGGGAGGCAGTGCGATGTGGGTGCCGGGCCTCCCGGTCCATGGCCGGCCCCACCTGCCTCCTAACAAGCGTTTCTCTCGCCCCCTTTTTTGGCTGATGTCCTCATTGCATTTTGTAGACCTGGATGTTGGGGACGGGGAGAGGGAAGCACTGAGACATGAGTTCACCTTCCAGGCTCAGTTGAATTTTAGATAAAAAAAAAAAAAACCAATTGATCATCTTTATACTCTGATGAACAAAGAACTGTGGGAAATTTGACAAATATTCAGTGACCAGAAACCGATTCTGCCCCCACCTGTGTTTCCACCCTCAGAACCCGCAGGCCTGACCGCATGAGGATTGTCACCCAGGGCACTCATGTGCCCTCGTGTCTCTACCCGGTGGACTTCATGCCCAAGTACCCACTAGTGACTTCATGCCGTGTCAGCAAGAGGCCACGCGGACTGGGACACAACTGTGGGACATCCAACATGGGGTCAGGTGTGCGGGGTGTCCCTGACAGCTGTAACCCATCCCAGACCCCTCATCTTGAGCCCCTTCTGCTTTACTTATGGGGGAGGTGCTCCAAGGGATTCCCCAGCTTCAACAAGTTTGACCCAGGGGCTTGCACTGTGGCATAGTTGGTAAAACTGGACCTTATGAGGCCTGTATCTCATATAGGCGCCGGTTCGAATACTGGCTGTTCCACTTCCAATCCAGCTCCCTGCTAATGGGTCTGGGAAAGCAGCAACAGATGACCTCAATGTTTGGGCCCCTGCACCCACATGAGAGACGCGATGGAGTTTAAGGCTTTAGCATGCCTTTAGCATGGCCCGGCCCTGGCTATTTCAGACATTTGGAAAGTGAATCAGTGGATGGAAGATTTCTCTCTGTCACTTTGTCTTTCAAATAAATACTGTTTTTGTTTGTTTGTTTGTTTGTTTTTAAAGATTGACGCACTGCCAAAAGGCAGGTGCCATCTTATTCAGGGCCTTTCAGTCAAATCAGGGGCACATCTGGGGCCAGGAGGCAGCTGCCCATCTTCAGCTTCCGTTGGAGGCGCATTAGCAGGTGCTGTCTGCCTGCCCCGCCCTGAGCAGCCAGCCCTGAACCTGACACAGTCTCTGCTTCTCCTGTAACAAAATCATGAACATGCAACACAGGACCACAGAGCCATAGCTTGCAACATAGTGGCGAGAGAGGGAAGCACAGCGCATGTGTGGGTGGTGGGGAGGACAGAGTGGGCTCCTGGCGGTGGAGTGGGCTCCTGGCGGTGGCTTCTCTATGAGAGGTGACTGTGAGTCAAGGCCCAGGGGGTGGGATGTGTGGTGAACAGGCCAGAGGGAGTGGCTAGGGCAGAGTCCCGAGCTGGCAGATGGGAGCCAAGGGCTGACTATTGCAGTGAGAAGCCAGGAGAAGGTGGGGAGGGATGTATTCCAGAAGGGTTGGAGGCAGGCTGTGGCAGGTGTATGTGTTCCCTGGAAAGGCTCTGTCCTCCCCACTCCCCGCCCGCCCCTCTGCCCCAGGGCATCCCTGTGTAGACACAGGGGAGAGGGATGGGTAGGGACTGAGCTTAGCCTCCAGCCATGGCCCTAGTATGGCAACCGCCTGCCCTGGCTGTAGAAAGCTGGGAACAGCAAATCCCTTCCTGGGCCTGGCCAGGTCACTGGCCACCCTGCATGGCTTCAGTGTCACCCCCTGTTCTAGGGTTGCTGCCAGAGCTGGCCCATCCGTGCCCCGCCTTGCTCAGCCTGCCAATGACGGAGTGTCGTGGTAGACACTCCTGCTGGATGATTCCTCAACAACCACAAACCACGGGACTCCAGGCCAGGGGGCAGGACTGCACCGAGCAGGGCTCCACATCAGACACCACGGATGCTAGAGTCTTGCACCTGTCCGAGGGGACCCGCACAGCTCATGTGGCCCAGCTCTGAGCTCCTTCCACTGCGCACTCTGCATTGAACAGCTCTGAAAAGTGTGTTCAAGCCAGTCGGAACAGCCATAGCCAAGTTCTAGGGGACAGTGTGCAAAATGGTGGCTGTATCATCATCATCATCATCATCATCATCATCTTCTTCTTCTTCTATTTTTGGGTAATTACTTGCAATAGTCTCAAACAGGACACTTGAATCCTCATCCACTCTCAAGTCCCTCATCTTCCCTGCTCCTAGTGACCTACTTCCTGACCCCGTAGATGTATCTATTTAGTGAACTTCCCATAGCTGGCTTCCTTTACTCACACTCACACTCATACTCACACACACACAGACACACACACGCACATGAGTATGAGAGTGAGTGTGAGTATGAGTGTGAGTACGAGTGTGTGAGTGTGAGTATGAGTGTGAGTGAGTGTGAGTGAGTGTGAGTGTGAGTATGAGTGTGTGAGTATGTGTGAGTGTGAGTGTGAGTATGAGTATGAGTGTGAGTACGAATGTGAGTATGCGTGTGAGTGTGAGTACGAGTATGTGAGTATGAGAGTGAGTGTGAGTATGAGTGTGAGTGTGAGTGCGAGTGTGAGTATGAGTGTGAGTGTGAGTAAAGGTTGTCAGGGTTCATCCAAGTCGTGGCATGTTTCAGCATGCCATTCTTTTTTTAGGGCTGAATAGTATTCCACAGTGGGGATGGACCATGATGGCTTATCCACTCAGTCACTGATGCAAACAGCAAGCGCCTCCCACAGTTTGGTTTCTGGGAACAGGGCTGCTATCCCGGGATGTCATGTTTTCATTTCTCTTAGCCACAAACCCTTGGAGTGGCTGGGGGCACATGCTAGTCCTGTGTTCAACTCCCTGAGGAACTGCCAGACTCTCTTTTGAAGCTTTTCAAAATAGTGACTGTAGGGCTGGAGTAGTGGTGTTAAGTCACAGCACACGACATCAGTGCCCTCCTTTGGCAGTACCAGTTCGAGACCCGGCTGCTTCACTTGTGAATCAGCTGCCTGTTAGTGCACCTGGGAAGGCAGCGAGGCTGGCCCTCGGCCTTGGGCTCCTGCCCCATGTGGGAGACCTGGGTGGGATTTCTTGCTCCTGGCTTCAGATTGGCCCATGCCTGACTACTGGGGCCATTTGGGTAGTCAACCAGAAGATGGAAGATCTCACATGTTTCATCAGAGCACCAGTTCAACTTCTCCTTGCTCCACCTCTGCTCAGCTTCCCGCGAATGCACCTGGGACAGCATGGGGGAACAGCTCCAGTGCGTGGGTCCCTGCACCCATGGGCGACACTGGAATGGAGATACTGGCTCCTGTCTTTGATTTGGCTGATCTCTGCTCATTCAGGACACTTGGGGAGTGACCCAGTGCATGGCAGATTTATCTTTCCTTCTCTCTCATAATTATCTTTCAAATAAACAAAATTCTCAAAAGCAGCGAATGCACAGGGTGATAGGACGGCGCAGGTGGCAGTGGGAGTTGTCCCCAGGAACAGTCACTATTGGTGGCCTTGATGTTTCCCTCTGTTCTGTATGGCTGTAGAGCAGAGGTTGGTAAATCCAATATAGAGGTGTAGGTATGGGATTTGGGCCTTATAATCCCTTCATCCGGGTGGCAGGTACGTGAAGAAAAAGGAGAGCATACACCTGCTGTATTGTCAGGGAGATCCCTCCCTTAGCAACTTACCCAAAACCCACATAGGAACATAGACCCACCCCCATAGCCCCTTGTATCATAAAACTGACCCCCAACTCCCCAGTATGGTTGTTATGGCAATGACATTTCAGTGTGGGTTTAGGGAGAGGTATTCACATTGGGACCAGGAAGGGTATGCCTGGCAACAAGATCAGTTTGGGCAGCAGCTGGGGGCACGCCTGCACCTCTTCCCTCTACCCTGCCAGCCAGGGCCTTCCAAAGCTACAGCCTTTCATGCAAATCATATGCAAATCTCCCCCCTCCCATCAGCCCGGCGGCACCCAGAGGAGTGGGAAATATTCTCGATTGGGTCCTTGCCTTCATTAATGTCTGAGCCATAGTACATTACTCATGGATAATTAAGAGTGAGCTATTAATACAACATTTAATATTCAAGTGCAGCCAAGAGGAGAGAACTGTAAGTCACAGGCTCCTATGCGACAGGGCACTGCAGTTTAGCGATGAGATATATTTTTATTTTTTCTGCCTTCCGCAGCCTTGGGACTGTCTGCATGGAAATGAGGGCCCAAGAACTTCATTTATTGAGAGACAATACAGAGAAGATCTGCCACCACCAGGACATTGATTCAGATGGCCCCACGGATGAGGCTGGGCAGTCACTGGGGCCAGAAGGGATGCTGACACCACCATAGCACAGATCTGGGGCGGAGGGACATCTTCATGGCTGCTGGGGCCTGCATGGTGAGGTTGGGCAGAGGGAGAGACAAAGAAAGAAAAGTGGAAATGTGTGGGTGTTTGTCTACACCTGAACATGGAAATGAACACGGGTGGCATTGCCCCAAGAACCTCCCCTCGTGACCTTGACAATGAGACCCCACGCCCCTCTCAGAGCTCCAAGAGGATGGAGAGAAGAAATGCCACACCTCTGAGCATCTGGGGGCCTCCGTTTCCCAAACCATGCAAATGGGCTCTTGGAATGGTCTCCTGGGGCCCAGCCTCTTTTCCCTTGAGTGTGTGTGTGTGTGTGTGGGGAGGGGGGTGCCTTGTGAATGCCAGCAGCTGCTAGTCTCAGAGGGTCTTGTGATCGTGTGAGTGGGTGGCAGACCCGGGTCACATCTTGAGCCTGCTTCCCTAACTGGGTCCAACCTCCCTGGGGACCCCCTTCCCTATCTGTGAAGTGGGCACAGCACCCGGCGCCAAGTGTCTGGAAGTGGCGTCTTGCACTGTGAGCGCTTCAGGTATTCTGTTCTCCCATTGCTTTGGGCTTGTGCTGTGAGCTTGGAGACCAAGGGTCCGTGGTAGAGGACCTCGGCCTGTGGGCAGCCATCAAGGGCCTGGAGGGCTGCATGGCCATTCCATCCTCGCATCCAGCCTGTGAGCTTTTCTCCCAACCCCCATTTTTACAGGCATGGTGGCAATGAGAGCTTCAAGACAGCAAAGAACCTGTCCACACAGCTGCCCAGCAAAGTCTGGGTCCTTTGCTGAACTCTCTGGTGTGGGGGCCCCGGGCGGGGTGTGGGAATCCTGGGGGTGTTGCAGGTGGGGCTGAGCTGGGCTTGGAGCTGGATGCTGCCAGTTCTACTTCCAGCATGGAGTTGTGTGGATCTTGTCTCCCCACCAGAGCCCTCATCTTGAGGTGGGAGCAGTGGAATTCAGATCAATGTGGTGGGGCAGACATCTCATCTTGGAGTGCTGGTTGAAGTCCTGGTCACTTTTCTTCCAGTCTAGCTTCCTGCTAGCACCCCTGGGATATCGCAGGTAATGGTTGCAGGGCTTGACACCTGCCACTCCTATGGGAAGCTCAGATGGAGTGCTAGGCTCCTGCCTTCAGCCTGGTCCAGCCCTGGCTCGCTCTCTCGCTCTCTCTCCCTCCCCGCCTCTGTCACTCCTCCTTTCAAATCAATCCATCTCTTAATAATTCAATGACCTCCAGACTCCTCGTGGGCTCGTAGAAATGATCATCTCCTTGAGTTGTTCCCTTTCACAGAAGGGAGAAGACCGAGGTGGGCAGAAAACAAGCAACCCTCACGGCCCTAACTAACCCAACTGACCCCTAAGCGATTGACCCCATTGGCTAGTGATGTAATCACAGGGAATGCAACATCACAACATCAGGCTACTCCTGAGACCCTTTCCCATCATCCTCATCCATCCCATGGAGGAATGCCAAGACCACATGACAGCCCTGCGGGGGCAGCCGGCGGGTGATGAGAGCACATGGCAATGGCTCTGCAATCTCCCTGGACACCGACTGCCTTTGGGCTTCCTCTGAGCTCCCTTCAATCATTCCACGGAGATTTCTCACAGAGTATACCTGTAGTGAGACCTCTCTACCCTTCCACCCTCCAACTCACACATCTACTTGTGGACCAAGAGTTGAAGCTCCCAAACTCAGGACGCCCCGAGCCCTGACTCGTAGTGGGGCTGCATCGGAAGATGGGTCCTCTAAGGAGACAATGAGGGTTCAGTGATAGTCCAAGAACAGGGCACAGATCTGTGAGAGTTAGTGTCTTCGCTAAGAGCCCCCCACCCCACTCCACCCAGCGCTTGTCCTTCGTCTCTGCGTGTGCATGAAGCAGAGGGCCCTCTGAGAAGGCTGTCTTTTGCAAGCCTGCGGGACAGGAGTCGGCTGGAGGCTGGGAGCTGAGCATCTAGAACTAGAAGAAGCAAGAGAGAATCCACCTTGCTGTCCAGGCTCCCAGGGCTGGCGGGGCTGCGTCACGGCCATGTGCTGGTGGCTGCCTGGGATGCCTTCTCAGAGGCCCGCCGTAGGCTGAGCAGGTTCGGCAGGAAAACAGTCCGGGAGCCTGGGGGTGGGGATCGGGGAGCATTGGGACTGAATTCTGGGGAAGGTTGTCTCTGATGTGGCTGGAGTTCACTTGGTTGAAAGGAGAGAGAGAGAGCAAGCGAACACAGGAGTGTGCCTCCTCTTTCTTGTTAGAAAGTCATTCATCCCATCTTGAGGGCTAACCACCTCGTCACAGCTTACCATGGGGTGTGGCTTGGACATAGGAATTTTGGGGCACACAGATGTGCAGTCCATCATGCAGCTGGAGCAATCTGACTGTCCTTCCTCCCTCCTCCTTCGTTCTCTCTTGTCTGCCTGCCCTGTTTATCCATTCCATCCATCCAACCTTCAATCCTTCCTCCTTTCTCCACCCATCCCCCACCCTTCCCTCACCCTTCTGCTACTTCCTTCCTCCCACCCACCTGTCATCTGGCCTCCCAGGCACTGCTGGGTAAAATCACTGCTTCCTATTGGAGACACAGTTGTGCTCTTCATCATTGGGTTATCCGTTGACAGCAAAAGCCTGCGTTAGGACTCTTGGCCCATACGTGTGTGTGTGTGTGTGTGTGTGTGTGTGTGTGTGTGACAGGGGGCAGGGGGTGGTTTGGGGGCTCATGGGACCCCTTCTGCAGGTCTCCCTTTCGTGGCTCCTGACTGGTGGTCTTCGCTCTGACTCAGCTGGCACACACAGAGACCCTCAGAGCTCCCCAGCCCCAACTCACTGCCTACAGAATATCCATTTTATTTACACAAATAGCAGTGATTAAATCCCAACAGCCATCCAGATAGCCCATGCTGCGGAGGCTAGCATGTCCTGGGGTGGGCGTCGGGGTAGGGGTGGCTGTCCTGGAGAAGCAAGGTACCTGGGGAAGGGTGGCTGCCCCCTCTCCAAAGGGAGGCCTGCACAGAATTCTCCACCACCCTCCCCACCTGCTCCACCTCCACCCAACCGGGCCGCCTCCATGCAAATCAGCTGGGAGCCTCATTTGCATGTGCACCAGCGCATTTGCATATCCCCCAGCTCTGGGTGGCTGGGCTGCGGCGCGGATAGCTGACAGCAGCCCCTTTTGTCTTCTCAGAGCCATCCAGGGAGTTGTTCCATCCTTGGAATTGGAGAGAGAGAGAGAGAGAGAGAGAGAGAGAGAGAGAGAGAGAGAGAGAGAAGCGACAGAAAGACAAGGGAAGGGCGAAAGCCCCTCAAGACAAAGAGACAAGCACCATCTGGGCGACAGGCAGGAGAAGCCCCGAGGAGGTGGTGGGGGCGACAGAGGGACATGGCCCCAGGGCCGCTGTGGGAGGACACCTCAGACTTACCAGGGCTGGCTGCCGGCCTGGCCTCTCGTCTCCTCCTTGGTGCGGGGCTGCTGGGCCAGGGGCATGGGTAAGGAGGCTGGTGCCTCCATGTCCCCATGTCCCCAGCTTCCTGTGCCTGCTGCCCGGCACCCAAGCATCCTCTCTTCCCTGCTCTTCTGTTTGCTCTCACTCTGGGCGCTAGCAGCTGGCACTGCCCCGGGGCAGCCTCAGTCCTCACTTCTCACCCATCCCCATTATTCACCACTCCCAGCTGCCAGAGGTAGAAAAGGCTTGACCTCCACGTCCTGGCCCTCTCCTGCCAAGAGTAGCCAACAGCGACATGTGCCCACATGCACAGCGATGACGTGGAGGATGCTGATAGCAATGAGGTTGTGTGAACAACAACTAGACACTGAGCACAGCACTGACCCACCCCTCTGTGGTCTCTCTTTGTTCTTGAGACCCTGCCGTGTATGCCATGCCGTGATGCCCATTATACAGATGGGAACAATGGAGGCCGAAACCCATGCCTCGACTTTTGCTTTCTACAGATTAGGCTCAGAGCCCCTGTCTATTCCCTCCCTTCCTCAGCCACCAGAACCCCCGTGATCGGAGGGGCTGCATGCGGGCAGTGCCAGGAGGCAGGGGGCCGCGCCCTGTCCTACCTTGGCAGGTTGTTCCCTGCCCAGTTTGTGCCTTGGTTTTGGCAGGAGGGGCCTGGGTCTTGGTGGGCGAGAAACTGGGGAGCCTTGGGGAATACCTCCCTGGGGAGGGATGCAAATGTTTGATTTTGACCCTGTGACCTTTCCCTCTCCTTGTCCCTTCAGGGAGAGTGTGCCACTGGACCTGTGCTGTCCCCAGCTGGCTGGGGCCACTCCTGCTGTCCTCTGCCAGGTTGGCCTCGTGAGCTCCTTCCTGGAGTAGGGGGGTCACCAGGATGTACCCCTCTCTGACTGTTACCCAGAGCGCTGGGCTGGGGGATCTGATGCTTTCACCCCAGGCCCCTGCCTGGCTCCCTCAAGTGTTTTTTGTTGTGTCCTGAAGTTCACATCGCAGCTCCAATTTTAGCCACGCGCAAAGCCTTGTGTAACCCTGGCTGATTCCTCCTCCCAGTCTTGGCTATTGGACTGGATCTGGAAGCTGCATGGAGTCTCTTGGCAACAGAGAGAACCCCAGGGGTGCAGGAGCCCCCAGCTCTGTCACAGACCCCCCTCTTGCACCCCCAGCACAAATACAATTCAGGTTCCCTCTTGAGAGAGCCAGGGGTCGGGGGGCTAACTGGCTACGTGCCTCTTCTGTCCAAGCTGGGGCCTGGATGAGAGCACTTAGCTAAGACTTAGGAGGTGCCGGTATGGCTCCTGACTCTGCACTGGGGTCCCTGTGTAAGATCCTAGGCCCCTTGGCAGGGGGCTCAGGTTCCCCACTTAGCCCTTGCTGTCCGCTGAGGCTGTTGCAAAGATGAAGTTGGAGGAGAAACGGAGTCAGTGATTAGGGGTCACCTTTTGTCTCCTCTGAGCATCTTAGAAATCACTGTTGATTTGTCTGTGGCCAGCGAGGCCACAGGGGATGTTTGGGGCAGGGGGAGGATCCCCAAGGGGGTTGGGTCCACTCAGGTCCTGGCAGGCACCGAGAGGGCACTGAGCAGTAGGCAGCTGAGCAGGTGCCTCCTTCCTTGGGTAATTGAGCGAGGTCCACCTGAGGTCACATGGGCACCCCTACTGCAAGTCAGCTGGATACACTTCTGGCTGCTGTGAGGACTGGGACCCCGGCCGGTGCTACAGACCACCATGTGCAAGTCATGCGTGTGTGTGCCCCCAAGTCAGGGGATGAAGAATGAGCACCCCGGGGCTGTGGAATTAAAGGAACACAGGCCACTGCTTGCTCCCTGGGAGGCTGGAGACGGGCAGCTGGTCTCAGGAGAGGGAGGCGTATGAGAATCTGACACCCCATGCAGCTGCTCCTGTCGCTCCTGAGGGATTTGGTGAGCTGGTGGGTGACCTGGCTGGGGACACGCTGTGCTGGGCAGCCTGTGTGTGTGTGTGTGTGTGTGTAGTGGGGGCTGTCCTTGCATGTCCAGCCCTGCAGGACAGCGGTAGATGTGTTGCAGAGTCTCGTTAGGTCTTCCCACTTACAGCCTTAATTGCTCGGCTCCTCCCAGAGTCCCCAAAATGTAAGTCCCCTGAACCAGGCAGTACCAGTGGCCTCCTACCCCGAGCCGGGTCCCCATAGCCCAGCCACTGCTGAGACCAGATCTGTCTCCCTCCAAACTGACTCATGAAGCCATGCTCTTCCCTCGCTGCCCCCTTCCCTCTCCCCTCCACTTGACACCTGCTACAGCCTCTGCACGCAGAACCCCTACTTCCTGGCTCGTTCCCATTAGCCCCTGCTGCACCTGATGTCATCAGCAAGGCACCTATAACTATGCCAGTCCTCTCTTTAAAACTTGTGGCTTTTCAATTTTTTTTTTTTTTTTTACAAAAAAATTATTTCAGTTGACTTGATTGAAAGAGAGAGATTTTTTCTTGGGGAGAAAATCTCGGGGAGAGAGATTTTTTTTTTTGGTTGCTGGCTCTCTTTCCAAATGCCTGCAAAGGCTAGGCTGGCCCAAACTGAAGCCAGGGGTGAGTTTGGGTCGGGGGGCAGGGGTAGGTGGGGAGGAGGCGTGCCCTGCATGGGTGACAAGGGACTCAACTACTTGAGGCATCACTGACTGAGTTCCAGGACTGCATGTGGGGAAGCTGGATTGGATGTGGAGTACTTGGGACTCCAACCTTGCTCTATGATGTGGGCATCCCAAACAGAGGCTTAACTCACTGCACTGCAACACCTCTCCCCAAATATGTGGCTTTTAGAAGAAATTCTAGTTCTCCCCACTGCCCCGACCCCTCTTTCTTGCTCTCAGTCCCAGTTCTGGTCTGTTTGCAGTTCTTTCTTGCCATCATTATCTTGGCATTATGCTACAGGGACCTGTCTGGGGTAGGGTTGGGGTGGAGAGGGTATAGGGTGGTTGAAATGATGTGGGAGGGGAGAGGACCACCCTGGGTCAACCATCTGCCATGTTGGCAACCATCAAACCATCTTCCTTTTCTCTTTCACTTCCTTCCTATACCTATCTACCTGCTTACTCATCCACCTACCCACCTACCCATTCATCCATCCATCCATCCAGGCCCTGGGTATCCAGTTATGAAAAGAGCAGGTTTCCTGACCTCCTGGAACTCATATTTCCCTGGGCAGTGGGCTTTGTCTCAGAAATCCCAGGGGGCAATGAATGCTCTACGGGGGCACCAGGCCCAGCCTGGAAAATCCAGGAAAACCTCTTGGTGGGAGTGGAGTCTATGAACTCCAGGGTGGATGTCTGAAAGTTGGGTGTCGGGTGGGAACCATGTGCGTCTGAGTTTGGATGTGGGAGGTTGAATGTGAAGAAGTGGCTGGAGCGTAGTGTGGGGGAGGGAAAGGTGCAGAGGATGTCGGATTGCAACTGGGCCTGGGGCCAGGGGAGCCATGGTGGTGGGACTTGGGGAGGGAGCAAGGAAGGGCTACATAGTGGGGATGGGTCTGAGAGGACAGAAGGAGGGACGAAGCTGTCCTGTCCTGGCTTGGCAGGGGTGGGGCAGGTTGGTGAGCTGGCCCTTACACCTCCAGGGAAGCCAGATGGCACGGAGACAGGTGTCCTGCATTGCAGTTCCTCAGGCCCCTGGGATTCAGGGGGGGAAACTGCCTCCCTGTGGCAGTGACGATGACCCCATCTCCTGCCCTCTTTCCTGGAGGTGCGGCTCTGCCTCAGTTTCCTCTCCCCCTCCAGAAAGGAGGGGCCAGGTATGTTTGGGGTTCCTGAGCCTTGGGGTGCAGCAGCAGCAGGGCCCTGAGGGGAGGCAGAGGCTGAAGGGGCCACCCTGTTGTCTCTCTGTCCAGTTCTGGGGGTGGCCCTGGGATCCTCAGGGCCAAGTCCCTCCCTTTCCTGTCCATGTCCCTCTCCTCTCTTTCCTCCTTCCTCTTGCTTTTGTGTGCTTATTGAGCACCTACTGTGCTCCATTCATTCTGCACTTATTAAGCTCCCATTGTATTCTATGCACTAGGGACTCAGCAGTGAAGAAATCTACTCTGAATCCGACTGTGGGACTTCAGGGAGCTTACAGTCCAGGGATGCAGTCCTCTGCTTGTCAGAGGTGCAGGGAGTGGGGTGGGGGAGAAGCAGAGAGGCTGCGTGAGAGCATCCAGGTGGGCAGGTTCCCAGGAGCTCCTGGTGAACATCACCCCTGGGTCTGACCCTCCCCTTTCCCATCCCCGTGAGTAGCCACCCAAACCTGCCGTGGCTGGTCTGACAGCTTTGCGTGTGCGCTGGGCTGGACGCCCACACCCTCCAGGCCTCTGGAGTGGTGGAGCTGTGCGGATACTTGGCACCCCTCGCTGCCTCTGTGCTGCTGGGTCGCGGGGTCCAGTGGTGAGGACCTTTCACCACTCATTGAGTCCTCTTCCTGGGCATGGGCCGTGCTGTGGCTTGCAGCCTCTCTCTCTCTCTCTCTCTCTCTTTTTCTCTCTCGGGTTGTCCCAAAGGAAGACACTCAGGTTGCGATGCAAATCCTGCCAGCACCTCCTCCTCCTCCTCTGTGGGGTAGGCCCCAGCATTGTTCTCAAATAACCCACACAAGTCTAGAAAACAGAGAGGGACCAAGTCTCCCCAAGGACACACAGCTACAGGGGAAACCTTGGAGGGCAAGTCTGGACCCTCGGAGGCACTGCCTGACATCTTCATCTGCCCTTCTCCACTGTACCCCGAGAAGCCTCCAAGCCATCCCTCCAACACCTCCAGGCCCTCCCTGCTTCTGAATACCCATACTTGCTGTTCCCTAGGCCTAGCATGCTTTTCCAGGCTTATCTACAATATTACGTTTCCCAGAAACTTTTTTGTTTTGTTTGATTTGTTTTTCCTTCCCAGGGTTTCCTGCTTAGGATCATGTGGTCATGTGGGTGCCAGCTTCATGGCTGGGGGTCTACGCCAAGGGAGGCCCTTGGTGGGGTGTTCCCCAACACTGTATATCCTGGGCGCCTAGCATTGCACAGTATGCAGTAGGCTCTGAAGACAACATGTTTTCCCAGGACCCTGATGTGTCCTGAGACATTTCACCCTACCAATGAAGTCTTCTAGGGACTTACCAAGGACGCTTTCCAGAAGGGATTAGGACTGGCCCATTGTCACCCAGCAAGCTGGCAGCAGGCAAGGCCTTGGGCTCCCAGGCCAGGAGGGCCCTGGGCACATTGCTCCAGAACCTGTTGTCCCAGCAGGAGGAGCGGGGAGGAGACACTTCAGACACCTCTCTGTCCAAGTCCGGGGATGTGAGTGAGCAAACAGTGTCACAGAGCTCTGTGTGAGGCACATGGGACCAGGCGACTAGGCTGTCACTGCGGCCAGAGGGTTCAAGGCAGAACCATTTTACTTTACTTTTTTTTTTTTAGGTCACCAGATTGGAGCTACCAGGTGGAGGAGGGGAAGCAGGCTGCAGCCGGGATGGTCAGCTGGCCAGGCCACAGGGGAGCTACGGGACCCCGGGAGCTGTCACCGCTGACTGATGGATGGGGACAGCTTCCAGTCGCTGGCCAGCCCTGCCACGAGCCCCGTGGCCATCTCTGCGGCCGCCCACACTGGCCTCCCGGGGCCCTAGTGCCTCGCTTTGAACATCCACAAGGCCTTTTGTTCCCACAGCAGGAGCCGGGCAGGCTGTGTGGAGGGACCTCTTTTAGAGGAAGGAGTCTCCTGCTGAGGTCTCCCCCTGTCCCTGACCCCTGCTGTGTCCCTCTAATTACCTGTGGGCGGGGAAGAGTGGACTGAGGGATCCAGCTGGGCCCCTAGGAATCTTTTGGGGGGGGGCATGGCTGATGGTGGTGGTGGAGGTGGGGAATGTGGCCAGAAAAGTCTAGAATTCCAACCTTCAGACTACAGGCTCCTTCAGATTGCAGATGGGAAACTCAGACCCAGAGAGGGTGATTGCCTTGTCTGAGGCCACACAGCAAATTTGAAATGAGATTCGGACCAGACCCAGAACATTCGGATGCCCCAAGGTGAGGGGGCAGGAAGGGAACTGGTGCTTCAACACCTTCCGTCTTCTTGCATCCCGCAAAGCTGTTTCTCACTTCTCAGCCAGGTCGAGTCCCTCTCCCATCCCAGCTTCTTCATCTAGGAAGAATATTTTTATTAAAAGTTTTTTTTTTTGATTCACTTGAATGTTACAGAGATCTTTCCTCTGCTGATTCATTCTCCAAATGGCTATGATGGCCTGGGGTTAGGCCAGGCTGAAGCCAGGAGCCTGGAACTCCAGCTGGATCTCCCATGTTACAGCACGAACCTTGCGAAGCACTTGAACCATCATCTGTTGTTAGGTGCGTCAGGGGTCTTGAACCAGCACTGCGACATGGAAGGGATGTTGATGTGGCTCAGCCATGGAAGTTTCTTGCGTATGTGCAGGCATTGCAGCCGAATCCACAGGGCTGAGAGGCTGGAGCTGGGCACGTGGCTGCAGGTGGATGAGTGGGCGACCACAGCACAGCGCCCGGCTCTGCTGCGAAAAGGCGTGTTCCAAGGTGAAGGCACCTTGGCAAGGTGAGTTCGATCGGCTTCAACCAGGCCTGGGTGGTTTGATCGCACGTATGTGACACGCGAGCAACGGCGGGCACCTTCATGGAGATGAAAAGGATGCAGAGCCATCGTGAGCAGGGTGGAGGACAGGGATGTTGGGAGTTCCGGCCCACTTACTGCTTGCTATTGCTTCACACATTCTGACTTTCTTCCGGAAACCCTGGAAGTTTTGGGAAATCGGTGGTGGAGATGGTTGGGTGACACTGTAAATTGTCCGCTTAAAACAAAAATACGAGTCCGGCACCATAGCCCAGTGGCTGAAGTCCTTGCCTTGCACACACCAGGATCCCACATGGGCGCCGGTTCTAATCCTGGCAGCCCCACTTCCCATCCAGCTCCCTGCTTGTGGCCTGGGAAAGCAGTTGAGGAGGGCCCAAGATCTTGGGACTCTGCACCCGCGTGGGAGATCCAGAAGAGGCTCTGGGCTCCTGGCTTCAGATCGGCTCAGCTCCAGTCATTGTGGCCACTTGGGGAATGAATCAACGGATAGAAGATTAAAAAAAAAAGTTTCAAGTGACAACTGCCATAATCCAGAGCACCTGTGATGCAAAATCACACACACACACACGCACGCACACACACACACACACACATCATGGGATTGTCACTAAATGGGTGATTTGTGTGGCATGTGAGCCCCCTACATGAATCACCAGAGCAGATGGTTGGGGGGCCTGAGGCCCTGGGGGAGATGACGATGGAGAGGCATTGGACAGCTGTCTGGTCCTTCAGCTTTTTCCCCAGAGCTGTCCAGCAAAATCCTAGCCTTGTTCCTAGATTGCCTTGCTGTGCACCCTTGGGAATGTCATATGCCTCTCTGAACTTGTGCCTCCCCATCTTTCAATTCTGTACTCTGGGTTCAGGGCCAGGGTCACTGCAGAGGATGATCCAGAGGTCCAGAGAGGGTGGGAGCCTGGCCCTGGGGTCCCCAGGAGCACCTGGCTGGGGGCAGCCCAGGATCTGCATGAGCCGAGGCTGGCCCCCAGGCTTGGCCTCAGCCTCTGTCTCCTGCTGGCCCTGCAGCTCTCTCTAGCCAGCACCCCCCTCCTCTCTCTCCCCTTCGTTTGGAGTTGGTCACGGATTTTTGTTCCTTCTGCAAATGACCTCCATGTGTCAGAGATTGGGTTTCCCTTTGTCTGGGCCCGTCCCTCCCAGGAGCCCAGGCCCCCCACGGCCGGTTGGTCGGATGCGGTCTGGGCGGGGCCTCCCTCAGCAGCTAGGGTTGGCTCCTGCTGACCCAGAGATGCGCCCCCCCTCCCGGGCCGGAGGGGGGTGGGTCTGGGCATCTGGTTTAGCCATCAGCGCAGGGGCTTGTTTAGCTTTTAATGACCCATGGAGCCCCCGACAGAGGGAGAGAGGTTGGACTGGCAAGCACGGGCGTGGGGGGTGGGGAGGCAGCAGGGAGAGCAGGAACGGAGCAAAAATTCAATCAGGCACACGCACACCCTTGTGGGTGTATGTACATACATACATACATACATACATACCTGTGTGTGCACACAAAACACACACATCTGCCATGTGTGCACATATATACACACCCATGAATGCATGCAAGTGTATCCACCATAATACAGACCCATGCGCTCATACACACCACGGATGGACACACATACTTATGCATGCACGATGCACACCCATGAATGAATACACACACATCATACATACATATACATATGCACTCGTATACACACACATGCACTCAAGCACACAGGCATGCATGCCTACCCACGCACACAGGCACCCAACACACATACACGTGCATATTCCTGCACTCAAGCACACAGACAAGCCCGTGACAGCTGTGCACACATGCACACACACTCCATGCTTGAACACATGCACCCACATATCACACACACGCATGTATCCTCCCCCTGTCCCCACACACACAGATGGAAAAGCCATCTCTCCCATCTGGGCCTGCAGCCCTCGGCGCCCCTCAGCTGCAGCTGGCCAGACATCCTGCTCTGCCTCACCGCGGAGGGTGCTGTTGTGATCCAATTGCTTGGTCATGGCCTTGACCTTGGCTGAGCCCGTGGTGTCTCCAGGCTTCCGGGAATCCTTCTCTGGCTAAGGCTTCCTCCCACCTTAGACCTGGGGGCTGTAGGTACACTTGTGCTCGGCCACTGTCTGCGTGCCCTGAGATCCCAGTAGAGTCCCTATGCCTCCCTAGGGTGTCCCATTGAGAGGTGACATGGCTCCTCCAGACCCACTTGATTCTTAGCACCCTAATGTGACTGCCCCTATTCCGTGGCTGGGAAAATGTGATTCAGAAAGGGTTAGCGAGTAGCCGTAGGGCACCCAGCAGGCCAGCAGGATCCACATTGGCCAAGAATGCTAGCTTGGGAGCAGGTGGGCCCAGGCCTACTACCCCTGGGAGCACGGCCAGCTGCCACCCCTTGCTGCTTCTTGTTTTCCCTTTAACTGTCAGCCAGACCAAAGGTGTATCTGCTGAGCCTGCCCTCCGTGCTGGGAGTCCACCTGAGTGGGACAAGGGGCTCCTCCTTCTCAGAAGCAGAAATGAGGTTCAAGGAGGTGAGTGGCTTTCTATGGGGGGACATGGCCAGACTGGGGCAGAGCTGGTTGGGCTCTGCATCTCTAGGTTCAGGCCACCGGCCTAGGCTTCTGGGCCTGCACCAGACAACTGACTTTGGGGGCCCCTCACGTGGGAGGGGGATGGGGCAGGAAAATACTCACCGGGGACGTGGGGCTCCCTGGATCCACTTGCCCACCTGCTAAATCAGGTGCCAGTTGCACTGTGTGCGTCTAGCGGGTGTGCCTTCAGTTTCTGCTTGGTGGGCAGCCATACCGCTGGTGTCAGGGCTGGGAAAGGTGGCCTGGTGTGTCCCAGGGCTCGGGAGAGGTCACCCATTACAAATGTCCCATGACCACACGATGGGGCCGGCATGTTGACTGGGCATGACTTTTGGGCAGTGTGCACTGGGGCTGCCTCTTGAGTAAAAATCGAATCCATTGTCACAAGGACATTTGGCGTGAGTCAGACCATTACACTGACCTCTTCCAACCTCAGTTTCTGCATCTGTCGGATGGGGCTGACGGCACCCATCTTTTGATCGAGTGGTGACCTGTCAGGTAGCCAGGCATGGCTCAGGAGGGTCCATGCAGCCTGCTTACTTCTCTGTGACAGCAGGACCCCAGCCTTTTGCCCATGCCCAGTGAGCAGGCGGGGACAGGAGGGGACATGCAGTAGGTGATACAGAGTTTGCCAGCCGAGGGCCAGATTGGCCGATCTCCATCTGGGCTGAAAATACTTGTGCAAATCCCCCTTGTAAACCACCCAACCTCCTCCCATTTGGCTACCCATGCCAGAGGTTAAAATAAGAGCTGAGGACAACAGGGGTCTGTCCCCAGCTGCCACCAACCTGGGCAGTCCCTCCCTGCCCCCAGTGTCCTGCTGTAGTTGGTGGTGAAGGGTTGGGAGGGGGTCAGGTCCATATTTCTGGCATGGATACGTTCTGAAGTCATCATCAGCGGGCGGATGCCAATGCAGGCTGAGCTACCTCCAAAGCCCTGGGCAGCCATGGAGAAGGCAGAGAGGCAGGGCACAGAGGATCTTCCTTTCCAAAGAGCTGCGAGTGGAGAGCGATTCTCCTATCACCCTTTGGGGGAGCAGGCTGGGCTCCACCCGAGCTTTCTGTCTGAATCAACGCCCTCCCCAGGGTGGGCCACTGCAGGGCTCAGCCACCTCGGAGTGATCATGCTGATGAAGGAGTGACATGAAGGCACGAGTGACTTCATGCCTCGACCTCCCAAGGGCTGGGCACTCGTGCCACACTGCCACACCTACTTCGCCATAGTCCCAGTGTGTCTCTTGCTGTACTCCACACTTTCTCCAGCACCCCCTGAGCATTGGCGCGTGCCATTCCTTACACCTGACACAGCCCCTGCTCAGCCCTGGCCAGGCCCACCACTGAGTCTTGGCTCCACTGTCTGGGCTCTGAGAGTCCCTGGTCATCTCCGTGTTGTCTCACGTTCCCACCCAAGCCGTGGCTCCTCCGGCCAGGGTGTGTGGTCACGTCATCTCTGTCTTCCTCTCCTTCCTTCTTCTGTCTTTGTTCTTGTTAGACCGACAGCAGGGATTATATGGAGAGAGCTTCCCTCTACCACTTCACTCCCCAGATGGCCCCCCTCCTCTGACAGCCAGGGCAGTGCCAGGCTAAATCCAGCAGCCAGGATCTCCATCCGGGTCTCCCATGTGGGTGGCACTTGGGCTCACACAAAATCTCTGGGATGCCACCAAGATGAGACAGAGGAAAGGCCCAGCTTGCCAGCGGTGGGAGGCAAGCTGGCCTGGCTTCCTCCACGTGGACGCGTGCTGCCCAGGAAGTTTCCACGGAGGACAGTTTGGGAACTTGCACTCTCCCGTCGTCTGCAGGGCTGATCCAGCTTTGCAGTACAAATGCATTTCTACTGTCCCCTGGGCCTTAGTATATACACACACACACACACACACACACACACACACACACACACACTGAACAGCACAGGGGCTGCCCTGTGTTTTCCCCAAGGGGGTGGGTGGGAGGATGGAGTGTGCAAAGGGCCCTCCTAGGAGGAGTTCAGCAGGTGTGGGTGGGACCTGGGGGGGACACAGGTGCGGCCCACTTGCTCTCTCCTGGGATGTGTGTGAGCAGGAAGTCAGATCGGGTAGCAGAGGGGAGGTGTGACTCAGGCGTGGGCTGCAGGTGTCCTGAGCTGGTCCCCCAAGGGGCCTTGTGTGTGTACTGAGCAGTCAGGCCCCAGCTATGTGTGTGTTAACTAAGGGTCCTGGAAGGTGATGATGCTGAGTGGGATGCATGTGTCGTGCCGGGGTCATTTACGCACCGTGAACATTCGAGGTGGACCCAGACACGGCTGAGTTCTGTTTTGGCGTGGCGACTAGTCATGCCATCTCTGCAGTGGGCACACATGTGGGTGAAATAGCTTGGCTTAGGGGAGGCCTGACTGTGCTCTGACCAACCCCCAGCTTCCCCACCCAGATATTGAGACCTGACAAACCCAGCCTGGGTCATCCTGTCAGCCCCCAATCTGGGCTGGGGACAAGATGGGCTGGCCAGGCCAGGAGGCCGCTATCTGGCACAGCATAGCAGGTGGAGGGGCCGCGTCTGGGGCCCGGCTGGCCGCCTGGTTTGTATTCTTAACACCCGGCGCTCGGGCGGTGACAAGGTGCCTGCTAAGTGAGGTAATAGGCAATTGAGTGGGTTCCGCTTTGCCGAGGGCCTTCATAAATCATGTTTGTCAGGGGCCCGTGTCGCGGCTTGGGGCAGCGGCCGTGTGTCGGCAATTAGCCAGCCTGCGCCCAGCGGCTGGACTGCAGCCCACTCGCTCGGCACCTTGAGCTGGGCAGAACACTGTGGGGGGCTTCGGTCCCTTACTCCTCTCTTTCATTCTCTCTCTCTCTCTCTCTCCCTCTCTCTGCACTCCTCATGGATCCCGGCTCAGCCTCAGCAGACCAGGAGGGCTGGATGTGGCACGGAACCAGCTACCTGGCCTGACCCCAGCAGTGACTTTCTCTGGCTTTCTGGGGGGGCTCAGTTTCCTCACCTGTAAAGTGGATGTGAGTAGAGCTGCTTAATAAGTAAGGAGTGCAGGTGAGGCTGAAGCAGGTGCTCACACGGGTGGGCAGTGGGGAAAGGACAACCAATGGCAAAGACAACTACATGCACTGGGCCCACACCTCTGCACACCCCCCTCCCCTGATTCCAAACCCTCCAGTTCTGCTTCCTGCTTCCGGTGGTGGCAAGAAGCGGGACTAAGGCACTGATGGACAGATGGTCCTCTCCAGGCCTTTCCATCCGGGAAACCCCATTCCCTCTGCAGCCGCCGCTGGTCAAACTTTGTGATGGGTCAGGGGGCGGGTGTTGGGCATCAGAGGGGCTCCCTGGAGGGAGCCTGGCAGGACCAGAGGACACCGAGCCCCTGCAGGGCTCTGTTTGCCAAGAATATCAAACACTCAGGCTCATCAAGAGCCCTGGCCTTTTTCACTCCCATGTCCATCGGGATCTGGCCTTGGCTGCCTTTCCTCCCTTGGGCCAATGGGCACCCCCCCGGATCGATGCTGGGAGCCCAGCTGCCTGGCGGTGTCCTGCAAGGAGCCAGGCCCAGCCTGGGTCTAATTGATTATATCGGGTTGTCTGCGAGAAAGGCCCAGGTGGTGAGGCCCGGGGCCGCCTCTGGGTCCCCCCAAGGCACAGCAGCCTGGTAGGGCAGGGGATGAAGACAGGGGAGCTGGAGGAAAGAAAGACGGCACGGGGCAGGGCATCTGTGAGTGCCAATTAAGCCCCAAGTGGCTCAGCCTGGGCTGCCCCTAATTTGGTTGGGGATAATGAGCCGAGGAAATCGACTCCTATCTGGCTGGAGTTTAAGCCCCATCTGGGCTGGACTCAGGTGGGGAAATAAGAAGGCCATGGTCTCTTGCCCTGTGGACTGGGGGCAGGGGTGGGTTGGTTGGCTCTGCCAGGGGAACATGGAACATGGCTCTCCACGGTGGGCAAACACTTCTTCTCTCGGGTGGTCAGTAGCATTTGTTTCTGGAAGGGAGGGGAGGTGCTTTCATTGTTGTCCCATTCCACAGGTGAGCTAAGGGCTCCCAGTTGGCTCCTGGTTGGAACGAAGCCTTGAACCCAGCTTTTCTCATCCAGTTGCCCTGTTGTCATCCTGAGGTTGGGTTTTTGCCAAGCCATTTCGGGTGGTTTGATTTCACAAAGAAACACAGGCTGCTCAGTAAACTTGGATTGAATACAATGAACGTATATCCTATGCAATACGTGGGACATACTTAAATCAGAAAACATTTATTTGTGTTACATTTTATCTGTCAATGCCACCTATCCTTGTCATTTTTTTAAGAAGAGATTTATTTGAAGGCAGAGCAGAGAGAGAGAGAGTTCTTCCATCCGCTAGCTCATTTTCCAAATGGCTGAAGCCAGGCACTCCATCTGGGTCTTCCATTTGGGCCATCTTTGGTTTCTTTCCCAGCTGCATTAGCAGGAAATTGGATCATAAGTGGAGCAGCTGGGACTTGATACTGGGGTTGGATATGTTTGTGTATCTCTTTGCTCAGGCATTCCACTTCTAGGGCTCTCTAATAGAACTTCAGTGACAGAAAGCACGTTTAGAATTGCAGTAGGCAGGCACCGAGAAGACGCCTCGCTGCCCAGCCACGGACAATGGGTGACGTGAACAACACTGCGTCCCTATCGTGGAATACCCCTGCAGACACAAGGATGCCGGTCAGTCCTAGGGGATCGAGGCTTCGTGCTGCTGTTTGCTTTATTCGTTTTCATTCTGTTCCCCAGGGTGGAGGGTAGTGCCTGGACACATGGCAGGTTCTCAGTTCAAACTCGCGGGTGGATGAGCGAGTGAGTGAACGGACGAATGAGTGCCTAGCAGCACGGATGGGTGATTGTGTGATGGGCAGCTCTCCTCCGTGCGATCCCCTCTCGTGAAAAGACGCATGCTGTTATATCCTGGAGAAACGGCGGACAGGTAGTAACGTGAGGTGCCTGCTAGTTTCCTGCCTCCTGCTGCTCTGGGGGTGCGAACAGTTCATGACTTGGCAGGCTTTTTTTTTTTTTTCTGAAATGTTTTCCCTGAATGGATGATGTTTGAAAGAAGCGCAATTGCCAGGGTGGGGTGCTGTCCTCTGCCAACATCAGGTCCCTGCCTGATGCGGGGGAGGACCCCCTGAACACATGTGGCTCCCAGTTCCAGGGACCGTTCTGCATCGGGGTCACGCTGTCCGGCCCTGGATCATGGTCTGACAGCCATCCCCAAGCTCCATGACCAAGATGTTGAATCTGGAATTTTAATCCGTGACAAGGGGGATGTTGTCTCATGTTTCACTGCGGAAATCCTGCTGTCTGTGCAGAGGAGGCCTACTGTGCCCCTCGGCCCCCTATCCTCAAGGAGCATTGAGGACCCTCAACCCTGGCCATGGCTGGGCTGGGCCTGGGCTGTGGGACTCTTCCCCCTTAATCCACTAAAGATCCCGGATGTCTGCTAGGGGCCTCAGAATGACCCAGGAGGGTGGATGGATGGTAGAAGGCAGTGTGGGGCTGAGTTGCAGCTTTGTCATGTAACTGGCAGACCTAGGAAGTGAGGCTTCCAGAGATTCAGGGCTTGCTGGAGGAATTCCAACCCTCAGGGCATACAGTGCATCAGGAGGCTGGGGTAGGGATGGGAGACCCCCTACACCCTCCCTCCCCGCCCCGGATCCTGTGCAAGGCACACATCCTCCATTCCTTCTCGGATGCCTCTGCCTGCAGTATCAGCATCCCATAGGGGATGCTGGTTCGAATCCCGCCTGCTTTGCTTCCCATCTGGCTCGTTGCTAATGGGTCTGGGAAAGCAATGGAGCATGACCTGCTATCTGTGTGGAAGGCCTGGATGGAACTCATGGCTGTGGCTCGGGCCATTTGTGGCCATTACAGCTGTCTGGGGAGAGAGCCAGCAGGTGGAAGATCTCTCTCTCTCTCTCCTTATCTCCCCCTTTCTCTGTCACTCTACTCTTTAAATAATTAACTCCTTCAAAGTAGGAACAGGAATGCTCCCACGATCTTTCTGTCTGTAGCCTTCCCTCCCACCTGCGGAGGTGAGCATGTGCAGATGAACAAAAACTCCAATGTTGGCTATGGGTGCCTGCCACGGCACCCACCTCAGTATTCTCCAGATTGCTAGGCCAACCCCGGGAGGGGACCAGGAAGCCACAGATATGTGAAGCTGGCGGCCACCAATGTTCCCTCTCTGGAATCTTCTGGCAGTTTCTGGAATCTTCCAGCGGTTTCTGGAATCTTCTCCGGGTGAGGTATGGAGGAGCTCATGTGTTTGGATTCCTTTCACTTGGTCACCATGGATACTGGCATCCCACTTGGGCTGCTGATATTGGAAACAAATGGTCCTGAAGACTGAGAGGGGAGGCTGTCCCGGGGGGCTGATGGAGTGGCGGGTCGGGTTGGGATTGCTTCTGTACTGCTTCAAGATAAGACGACGCACGGTGTCCTCACGGGCCTCTGCTCTCAGGGGAGGGGCAGTGGTCCCAGCGTCCTGCCATGCGGGGCTGTGGGGCTGTGGCCTGGGGCAGGAGCTTCTATGCTAAGGGTCTTCCTCAGTGCATGGAGACCTGGCCTTTGTTTTGTGTTCCTGGGCTCTGCAGCCCAGTGTAGGGCTGCTTCTGGATGCTTTTTTTTAAGATGTATTTATTTATTTGAAAAGCAAATACACAAAGAGTGAGAGATATTTTGTCTCCAAATGGCAGCAGTCACCAGGGCCTCACCAGGCCAAAGACAGCAACATTATTTCGATTTCCCACGTGGGTGGCAGAGGCCCCGGGGCACTTGGGCCCGCCCCCTACTGTTCTCCCAGGAGCATCAACAGGGAGCTGGAGCAGAAGTGGAGCAGCCGGGACACAAACCAGCGCCCACAGCGGAGGCTGATGTTATAGGCAGAGGTTTGGCCTACCACACCGTGACACGGGAGCGCCCCTTCCTTTTATTATAAAGTTTATTTTTATTATTTATTTATTAGCAAGAGGGGGGAGACAGCGAGAGATCATCCATTCGTTGGTTCACTCCCCACGACAGAGGGGGCTGGGCGAGGCTAAAACCAGGAGCCAGGATATCCATCTGGGCCTCCCACGTGGTCAACTCTCTCTCTCTCTCTCTCTCTCTCTCTCTCTGATAAATAATCATGCAGTCAAGCAATTAGTTAGTTTGGGTGCAGAAATGTGTGAAATTCATGCATTCTGCTTCCCAAAACATGCTTTTGTGTGCTTTTGAGGGATCTTACCTCAACAGGTCTACCGCGGCGGGGCTTTGTCATGCTCTGGCCAAGGTGTATCACCGCCAGCCTACTCACTAAAAAAGAAGGCTTGCTCACTCCAACCTGACACACACAGCCCTTGTGTCCCCAGGAGGAGCTCGAAATCGCATGCAAGAGGTTGGGACAAGTCCCCCCCCCCACTCCAAGACTTGTGCGTCTCATTCCATTTAGCGGATGGAAAAACTGAGGTCTTGGTGCCAGAGCCGTGCGGTGATTCCGCTCCCTAGGTCTGGCCTGCTGCCCTGCGGCCTGAGGCACTGGGACGGCAGCCAGCCGTGGCGTATTTCTGTCACGTTACATAATGGCAGGCGGGTAATAAGCGCTCCGTCTGCGCTGTCTCTGCGCATAATAGGGAGGAAAATGAATTCAAATGTCATGCGCCCCAGCGAAAGCAAGGACTCCGAGCACTCGCAGCCTGCGGTGGGGCGGAGGCGAGGGCGGGCATCGCCTCCATGCGTCACCTGGAAGGGAGGGAGGATGGGAGGGGTGCTGGATGTGTGTGTGTGGTGGGGGAACGAGGGGGTCTCAGTTGTCCCTGGCAACCTCAGCCCTGACATGGTGCAGCCTGTGAGGCTATTTTTAGAAACCAAGCCGGGGCGTGCATGCATGAGTCTGTGATGGCGCGCACGAGAGGGAGCAGGCCTGGGCGTGTGCACGTGAGAGCCGGATGCACCCGGGTGTGTGCGTGTGCTGCTGGCAAGGTGCAGGTTGGTACATACGTGTGCATGTGCAAGTATGATAGTCATGGATTGGGCATATCATATGACGTGTGCGCCCCCCATCCCTGCTCCACAGCCATGAGAATGAGGCTCTTTCTCGGAGATTCTGACCCATGATGCCAGGCACACAGTAGGTGCTTGATGGCTGATTCCAAAATGTATCAGCAAGACTTCTAGCCCCCTTTTCCTCCTTCCCCCATCTAAGCCCAGCTCTGACTGCCTGCTTCCCTGAGCGCCTCCCTGCTTTTGCCCCACTCACATCCCGCACTACCCTCCCTTGACCCTCTTCCGTTGCAGGGCGAGCAGGAGCCAGAGGGTTCTTGTTAAGGTGGTCACCAGTAGTCCTGCGGTGCTGGCATCCTACATGGGTGCCCGGTGGAGTCCTGCCCCACTTCTGATCCAGCTTCCTGCTAACGCTCCCGGGGAAGCAACAGAGAATGGCTCAAGTGCTTGGGAAATCCAGATGGAGTTCCCAAGTATTGGAAGCCATTTAGGGAGTAAAGTGGAAGGTGCAAGATCTCTCTCTCTCTCTCTCTCTCTCTCTCTCTCTCTCTCTCTCTCTCTCCCTTTCTTATTCTTCCCACCCCTCACTCTGCTTTTCATTCAAATAAATACATCTTCTTTCAAAAGCTCAACACACTCAAATTGGAGGAAGCTCCCTGCTGGAATGCCCCCCGGGGGGCTCTGCTACAGGGCAACCCTCTCTTGTTTCTGGGCCTTTGGCATCTGCTGTGGCCTCAGCTGTCAGCTATCGACCCAGCTGGCACTTCCTCTTTCCTTGGATCCTGCTTACACAGGACACCTCCTCCAGGAGTCCTTCCCTGCCTGCCCCTCTCCCTCACACCGTCCGTGCACATCCGGTTTCTCCTTGTCCCCTGGATCCTTAGGGGACATCAGTTCTAACCCATAAGGATCTCTTGTGTTGGTTTCTCTGCGAAAAGGCAAACTCTGCAGGGCACAGCTGCTGCTATTTGATGGCAAGCAGCCTACCATTCTAGGTCAGAGGGGAGGACAGTACAGGGGAGCTGAGGTTGGGGGACGGATACCCTCCTGGCGCTGAGGATGGAGTGGACTGAAAACTCCCAGCCTGTGGAGATGGGGAAGTTAGATGTTTCCCTAACTGCCCCCACTATCCCCTCTGTCTTCACCCAGAGCTTCACCCTATATTTGGAGGGTCTGGCATCTTCCTTCTCTCTGCCACTGCCTATGCGTGCTTTGAATGGAAAATGGGCAGCGCACGCCTGAGAAATACAAGTGTCTTGGTGGCCCAGCGGCTTGCCTGTGTGGCGCCTTCCTGTGTGGCTAGGGTACCCATCTGAGACTGGCTCCAGGCTGTGACCTGGGCAGCTGGCAATGCAGGGCAGGATCCGGATACCCTCCTGCCATCCGCCCCCCTCCCGGGGTTGGCCCACTGCTGCCAACAGCCCTCCCTCCACTACTTCTGTCTCTTGCCTGAACCTGCCCGAGTCCCAACCATTAATGCATTGAGCACTTCTCTGGGTTCCTTTCTGATGGTCTTCCAGGTTCAACCCCCCAAGAAGTGACTCTGGGTGCTGGGGGCTGCTGGCTTCTCATGCTGAGCCTCAGTGTTCTCCTCTGGCAAATGGGATATCTGATTCAGCGTCTGGGCTGTAGGCTTTATGGAACCCCTACAACCCCCACCCCACCCCACTGGAGCATTTTGGAATGTTTCTTCTTGGGGTTTTGTCTGTGAGGGGCCTCTGCATGATTTTCATTCCAGGAGGCCGGAAAGGGGGACTGTGCAGGTGTTTCACGGCGAGGGGACGGGGGGGAGGGAGGAGCCGGGAGCCCCCGGGGCGGCTGTGGTTGGCAGGCAGCCAGATGGCACTGCCTTCTGGAGGGATGGCGTGCAGAGAGCCACACAGCATGACTGAGCACCTACTGTGTACCCACCTGTGCGTCAGCTGCCACACCTACCAGCCCAGCCCGGGGCCAGGACCTGCTGCCGCTCATTTTGTCGATGGGGAAACCAAGACTGAAAGGCAGACTTGGAGGAAGGACAGAGGCAGGATGGGAGCCTAGGTCTGTGTGTGAGATACCAGGCGGTGATTCTTGAGCACAGGGCTGTCAGCCTCCTGGGCTAAACAACAGTGATGGACTCCGCTTACTCCTCCCAGCGGGAGCTTCCCTCCTGGCTTCAGGGACACGGCCGAAACCCAGAGACAACAGCCACTTCTCCGGGGCTACACAGCGTTTGGAGTCCACTGGAAGTTCTGCAGGAGCCACTGTGAACCTGTTCCTCTAGAACGTCCTTGGGCCTGGTCCCAGCAACTCTCACCTAGACCCTGCGGGACTTGCATCCCCAACTCAAGCAGGACCAGCCAGGATGGACAGGAAGTTCCTCCAAGCACCCATTTCCCAATCCCTTGCCCACCCCATGGCGGGGAGACCCAAGGGACTTGGAGGAGCTGACGGGGAGCAGGGGAAGATGGAGTTTTCCCACCCTGGCCAGTCATGGGGCCGAGGAACCTGGAAGGACAGTCAGGAGCCTACACAAGGAAGTGGATGGTGACGCCAGAGACCAAGGGAGAAAGAGATCTTCTGTCTGCTGCTTCCCTCCAGGAAAAGGCCACACCATGGTCAAAGCCTGAGCTAGGAGCTCTCTCTCTGGGACCTTCCTGGGACCTCTCTCTGGGACCTTCCTCTGCTGCTTTCCCAACTGCATTAGCAGGGACCTGGATGGGAAGTTGGACGCTCACATGGGATGGCTATATCGTAGTGTGGCTGCTGTCTCCCCAGGCGGGCTGACTTACCAAGAGCTGAGGACCAGAGAAGGTTAGCCACTTGCCCCAGGTCACAGCAGGTCCGCTTCTGGGGACTGAGAACAGCGGGGACTCTCGCCCCTCCCACTGGATCCTGGCTGGGGGCGCAGCACCGAGGTGGCACTGGCCTGGGCGGGGCCCAGGCTGTATTTCAGCAGCTATTGCCTCGGCGCCTGCCGTGGGTGCACGCAGTTAATTAGCGGGTCTCGAAAAGTTCATCAATAATAGATCTGGCGGCCGGGGCTGATGGCCGGCGCGCGGCTGGCGGCGAGCCCCGTAAATCAGCCGGGTGGCTCAGGACGGCGGTAGCGGTTGCCACCAAGCTGGGATGAAAGCGCTGCCGCCCGCAGAAGTCAGCCGAGGTCGCCAGTCCCTCCCGCCCTGGGCTCTCTCCTAGTTCCTCTGGCTCGCTCTCTCCATTTTTTTTTCCCCCCCGCAGAAACGCAACCTTAACCTAATCAAATCTTTCCTTTACCTGCAAATTCACGTGCTCGCACTGGGAAGCATGCGTCCCCTGTCTATCTGGTTCAGGCGCAGGTGTACACGGTGGTTGACCGAGGAAATCCTAGCTCAGGCCCAGATGCACCTGCTAGAGACAGCGTGTGCAGAGGCGCTGGGGTGGGTGGACATAGGTGCGTTCAGGAATGAGAAAGAGAGGATGCTGGTCGCTTGGGCCACACACACACCCACTTTCCTGAAGAAAAAGGGGGAACTTTGGATCTTAATGCTGACACCTCCTAGTCTTACTTGGTAGAGTCTGCTCAGGTGTCCCGTTCTCCTCCACTCGGGGAAGCCTTCATTTGGCCTCTCCCTACCTAGTCCCTCCTGCAGAGGGTCTCAGCCGCCAACCTCAAGGACCTCAGCGGGGGTGGGGTAGGGTGGTGGGACGGCTGGGAGTGAGGGGCAGACCAGCCATAAAACCTTCTGCAGTTGCTCTTGGCAGTTTTCTGCCTACTCTCAGAGGCCAATAAAATTTTACTAGAGCCAGTGAGCGCTGCTACCCTTCATGGCGGCCTTGCGGAATCAGAACTCTGGCAGGGTGACGGTTCTTTGCCTGCAGGTTGGCCTCTGCAAATCCCCACTCCAGGGCACATCTGCAACACTAGGACTGGCACCGCCTGCCCAGGGCACAGCACTTTAACAGTTTAGGACTGTTGATCCTGTGATGGTATAGGGAGCTGGCAAGGACCAAGTTCCCTTGTCTATCTGACAAGTGGGGAGACAGGGCCAGAAAGGGTGAGCAGGTTGTGGTGAGCAGGTAAGTGTGAGTTGGGCCCTAAATTCCTATAGTGAAAGAAAGGAATCTTATTCTTGGCTGTACTTGTTAAAAAAAAAATTGTCCACTCACCAGTTTTGTGTTACTCATAGTTGCTTCTATCCATCCATCCACCCACCATCCCATGATCCTTTGACTCCCCATGTATCCACTTTTCTTACCTATCTACTTGTCCATCCATCCACCCATCCACTCATATTACCTACCTATCTATCCACCCACTCATCCACTCATCCATCCATCCACCCACTCATCCATCCATCCACCCATCCATCTATCCATCCATCCATCCATCCACCCACCCATCCATTCATCCATCCATCCACCCATCCATCCATCCATCCATCCAACCATCCATCCACTCATCCATCCATCCACCCATCCATCTATCCATCCATCCATCCACCCATCCACCCATCCATTCATCCATCCATCCATCCATCCATCCACTCATCCACCTGCTCTATCATCCATTCATCCACCCCTCTACTCACTCATTCATCCATCCACCCATGCACCCTCCATATCATCCACCCACCCACCCATCCATTCGTCTGTCCATCCGTCTATCCTTCTTTCTACCCATCCTCTTGACGCACATCTGTGAGGCACAGACGATCATGAGCCAGGAGACGAGCACAACCCAGCTCTGTCAGAAGCAAGAGAAGCCACAGTTCCTGTTCCCGTGGGAAATCAGCAGCTGCTGACGACGCTGGCGGAGGTCAGTCGACATCTCTTAGTTGCATCCCTGCTGTGTGCCCAGCCTGCTGCCTGCTGGGGAGCAGGGCATCCATGGCAATGGGACAGCTGTACTTACCTCCCCTCGTCCCCAGTGCCTCCTGTCGTCAGAGACTCCTGGTGAGTCACCACTCAGAGTGCTACCAAGAACCTGCCCGGCTTTGGGCCTTACCCAGTTGATCTCTGGTGAGACTGGGGTGTTTCAGATCTAGCTGGGAAACACAGAACTCGAGGCTGGAGGCATGGGGGTAGCTATGGGGGCATGGCAGGAGCTGGATGGGGTTGTGCGGGGCTCTGTCTCCAGGGAACCAAGGAGAGGTGAGAAGTGCCTTCTGGGAAGGGCTTGTGGTGGGCCCCAGACCATGTCAACCCGGCTGCGGCCAGCACAGGAAACATCTTGACCTGGCAAACAGGATGATCGTTTGCCGCCCGCGCCCTGGGGTGCATGGGGGTGCGGGGAGAAGAGTCCGGAATAGCTGCCTGCTCTGCCTGGGTCCCTACCCTTAGCATGACCCCTGGCAGCCTTTCTAGAGCCAGCCCCTCCTCCCCAGAGCCCGCCCTGGGTCCCCTCCCCAGCTGTCTGCCTCCTCTGAGCCCTGCAGGGCTCCTGAGCACACATAAGAGGAAGTGGCCAGTGCTGTGGCACTCTGCAGGGACACAGGTGATGCCCCGCCCTCTCCAGCGGCTGGTCCAAGATCCCTGCAGGCTCTGGGTGCAGAGGAAGAGGAGGAGGCCACCTTCGGGGGTGGGGGTCCCCCTCCAGGAAGGGTTGGCATGTTAGCAAGTCCAGACTTTTGAAGGTTCTGCGAGCCCCAGGTTCTGTCTTTCCGGAACTTTCTCTACCAGGTGCACAGGTCTAGCTTGTCCAGCAGCAGGGCTCCCGTGAGCTGTTGCTGACAGGAGTTGCTCTGTCCTTTCTACTGTTCTCATGGCCATTATGTATTCATTCAACTAACGCAACCCAGACTTAGTTCCCACAGGTGCTTTTGTGCACACAGGTAAGGCATGGGCCTCGCTTGGGGAGTCACTCAGTTCAGTTGAAATGCTTTCTGCTCCATCTCTTTCAGGTCGGCAACGTTTGGCCAAGTCCCTTTGCCTGGCTGGGCCTCAGTGTTCTCATCCAGCAGATGGGCATGGTGATGCCTACCTTGTTCCCTTTCCCAGTCTGCTGGAGGAGCCACGAAGCGACAGCCAAGAGGGTTTCCCATGCTCCTTGGTGAGACTGTGGGGCTGTTCTGTTGGCAGGGAGACCCAGCATCAGGTGGGAAGCAGGACTGTCCCGAGGGCCCCTGGACCCCAGGCTCAAAGGCCCGCCCGAGTGTGAATGCGTGAGCTGCCTACCCTGAGCTGCAAAGCTGGGCGTGAAATCCAAGCCCTGGCACAGGGGCTGGGCGGCCGTGGCCAGCCCTTTGAAGTGCTTTTGGGGTGTGTAATTAACTGTAACTGAAATATTATTTGATCTTTTATGTGGAAAATCAAATTGTGTAGTGTCAGACATGAATAAATACACAGCGGCGGGGTCCGGGGTCCAGGCCCAGGCAGCGCACAGGCAGGCGGGCGGATGGACAACTGGCTCCTACCGACCGCCCGGCCCGCCCCCTTCTCCACGGTAGAAACAAAATTCTCCCCTTTTAAACTTTTCCTTTTGTCCGTCTCTGAAAAGGCTCATTGTCCTGGGGGAAGGGGTGCAGGGGCTGGGGAGGGGCGGCCCGCCTAGACAGTGAAGAGTGAGGAGGGGGCTGGGAGAGGTGGGGACTCAGGACTGCCCTGTGGGAGCTACATGCCTACCCTGGCCCTGTAGAAGGTGCCCATTTGTTGGGGAGACCCTAATACCCCTCTTCCTAAGTGCCCTGGGTCCTCCCTCATCTTTGCCTCCAGGGGAGGTTGGGGTTCTGGGGGGGCAGAGCTTGGGGACATGAACAGACTTGGCAGCCAGGCAGGATTGATTATGGAGTTTTATCAGTTTTCCCATCTGTACAATGGGGTGGCTTCCCTCCTGGGGTTGGAAACGTTCACGCATTCTGTTCCACCTGCATAGGACAGCCCTTCCCTCTCCTCCCCTACTAGTTCTCTTGGTCGACAGTGGCTCATTTCTTTACCCTTTTTGGGGGGGGGCAGACTTTGCTGACCTACCTGAACTCAACCTTCGGGGGGCTTCCTTACTCCCTCCTCAGCTTTTCCCAGCTCTGCTTCTGTTAAGGCAGATGCTGAGGATGACAGTCATGGCTGCTATGCATGTAAGAGACCTGGATTGAATCCCTGGTTCCGGGTTCTGGCTCCGGACCTAACCTTGGCCACTGTGGGAATGAACCAGTGATTGGGAATGAGTGCTCTCTCTGTCTCTCCTTTACAAATCATCATCTTTGTCATCTTCATCATCACTGTCATGATTGTCATTGTCATCACCAACAACAAGAGGGAGCACAGTGGCTGTCTGACCTGGGGTTCTCCCATCCGTTGGGGTCACTCTGCAAAGGCCCACACCAGCCAGGGCTGAACCAGGCAGAGTCAGGAGCCAGGAATTCCATCTGGGTCTTCCAGGTAGATAGCAGGGTCCCACATACTTGTACCTGCTGCCTCTGCTGGTGCAGAGCTGAGCTTTGAACCCAGGTCCTCGGACATAGCACGCTGCTATTACACGCACCGTTTGAACCACCATCTTAATCCCAAGGCCAAGCTTCTAGGTTCTAACTCCCAGGCCAGTGTGTGTCGATTCCTCTAAGATCAACACCCAGATGAATGGCAACAACCATACCTGCCCAGCATGACCTGGGCCTGAGACTGTGGACCGTGGGCCCTCCATGCAGACTCTCCCCCTCACTTCTCCAGGTCTGCCCCTTCCCATACAGAGCAAATGAAAACCAACCTGGCCCTGCGGACTTACAGGTGAAGACTCATTTCATTCGTGCAAACCTTATCTCAAAGCATTCTAAGGCCTGAGGCCTTGCAACCCTGCACCCACGTGGGAGACCCAGAAGAAGCTCCTAGCTGCTTGCTTCGGATCGGCTCAGCTCCGGCCGTTGTGGCCACTTGGGGAGTGAATCAATGGATGGAAGATTTTTCTTTCTGTGTCTCCTTTTCTCTGTGTATCTGCCTTTCCAACAATAAATAAATAAATCTTAAAAAAAAAACCCAACAAACGAAACATCTTTTGGTGTTTACAGATACCTCCCTTTTCAATATTTTAAGAATAATTGAAATAAGATTGCTTGTGACTTTATTTCATTTAAAACTACACCATGGTGAATGTTACTCCCCCAACCCAGGATTTGTTCACTTGTGTTTTTATGATAATTAAAAATCCCATGCGATATTACCATTTGATATTGAAGGCTTTTGATACAAACCTTAAGATTGTACTCTAGGAGAAAAAAAATTGCAACCTGGCATGATGGCTCAATTGGCTAATCCTCCCCCTGCAAGCACTGGCATCCCATATGGGCACAGGTTTATGTCTTGGCTGCTCTACTTCCCATCTTTGTGGCCTGGGAAAGCAGTAGAGGGTGGCCCAAAGCCTTGGGACTCTAAATCCATGTAGAAGACCCTGAAGAAGCTGCTAGCTTTGGATTGGCTCAGTCCTGATCATGGGGGCCACGTGGGGAGTGAACCAGCAGATGGAAGATCTTTCTCTCTATCTCTTCTTCTCTCTGCAAATCTGCCTTTGCAATAAAAATTAAATGTTCAAAAAGAAAAAAGTCATCTCCATGTATTGTCCCACAGATACTGCAGGCCAGAAAGTGCTGCTGAAGGAGAGGGGACTGTGCTGGACTGCCTAAGTGGAGGGAAGCAGCTCTCAGGAGACAAAGCATTCTATCTTCTGTCTTAAAACTTGGCCTCCAACCTGTCTCTAACTTTGCTCAAGTCACTTCTCTCCTGGAAGCCTCCTTTCCCTCCCTGTAAACTAGCCCAGGTGGACATCTCATGGTTGATTGGGGATGCCTACCTTGGAGGGCAGCGTGGAGAGGCCCCAGCTGTCTAAATGAGAAAGAGTCCTGGGATCCATTAAGCATGTCTGCTGTGAGTGTAGGACATGGGGCTGGTGTGTGTCTCCTTCACATCGCATTCCTACTCCAGGATCAGATCCTCTTAGAGATGATTCCAGCTCCAGGGCAGCCTGGGATTTGTGTTCTGATTCCTTATTTCTCGTAGATGGCTGGACTTGGGAAAGGGCTTCATGGAATTCTCCAAGGGCTCCCGTCCAAGTCTTTCTTATTCCAGGTCAACAGTGACTTAGTTAGCAATTTCTGTCTCTTGACCTTCATCTGTCTCTCATGGCTTTATGTCCAGCTTGCGGCAGAAGCGATAGGAATTTCCTACAATTCCAGTATTCCATTCAGTTTTTTTTTTTTTTTTTATCATTTTCAGGTTCATGCGTTTCTAATTGTTATGAATACCATGGCAAAATTAATAGTTCTATGGTTGGTTTATTACATTTAGTAAAATTATATGCATGCAGTGTTTGCCAAGAGAAGATGCGGCGGCAGGCTCCTTAATCATGTAAAGATGATAATTTAGTTGTTACACTTGTTGAAATGATGGGATTAATTTTTAAAAAGTTTGCAAACTGGAGAAGAAACGTAAAACATGAATTCACTTAGACAAGCAAGTCGACAACTGACAGATGCTCGCAGCCCAACCCGGGGATGAAGACACCACTATGGGGGCTCTTCCAGGGGGTGGAGCCATGGTCAAGCACCCTGGAACTGGAGCTGGGCTGTGTGGCTGCTGGGGAGACTCCAGCCCTGTCTGGGCCTCCCCTTTCTCTTCCCAAAAATGGGACTAGATGAGTTGGCTTTCAAGCCATGTACTACAGAATCCTAGGGGTTCAGAGGCTGTTGTGGGGGCCACAAGAGAGGCTGGAGGATGTCTGGTTGGATTTCCTTTCTTTCTTTCTTTCTTTTTTTTTTTTTTTTTGAGGGGGAAGCGCTGAATGAGCTGGAGCTAGGGCTGAAGTTGAGGGGTCTGTGGGGCTGAGAGAGTGGATATGAAGGAGGGATATGAACACGCAGCAGGTACTGCACAGGCTGTCTGCAGTGTGGGAGTGGGGCATGAGCTGGCAGGCCCCGGGTGGCCGTGGTGGCAGTGGATGGTGGCCCTTCTAGGAGGGCTGATTGCTGGGACTGGCGCTGACGCTGGGTGGGAAATATGTCTGGTTCTCAGGTCTGAGGAGGAAGTGAGGGGGCTGACACTGAATTCTGGAGGAATCTCAGATCCCCATGGGCCCACATTCCAGAGCTGGCGGGGCCCTGCCATTCCCAGCGCTGGAATCTGAGGAGGGGGCCGGCATGGTGGCACCTAGCTGGAGGGGGGGGGGAAGGCATGGCCATGCTCCTGTGATTTATGGGCATGCGCCCCAGTTCCCAGAGGAAAGTGGACTGTCCCCACCCCACCACAGGCACACGAGGTCTGCAACAGTGGACAAGACGACATTCGAATCCATTCCAAAGACCCTGTGACTTTTCTCTTGGTAGCCCCTTGCCCCTCATCTGGCTGTGTCATACTGCAGGCTAAGGCTACTCCTCCTTCATGGTCACTTTCTCCAGATTTTGCTCATGAAGATTTACTGAGGGGCAGAGCCAGAGATGGAAGGGAAGGCAGAGACACCATCCATCTGCGGATTCACTTCCCAAATGGCTGCAGTGGCTGGCTAAAGCCAGGAGCCAGAAACTCCATCTGGGTCTCCCTTGTGGGTGTCAGCCACCCAACAATTTGGACCATCTTCTGCTGCTTTCCCAGGCGCACTAGCAGCAAACTGGACCAGAAGCGAAGCAGCTGGTACTGCGACTGGTGTCCATAGAGGATGCCAGTATCGCAGGTGGTGCCTTAATGTGCTATGCCACAGTGCTGGCCCCACTTTTTCCAGATGTTTCCTGCCCCAGTCGTGGCAGCCATAACCACGCACGTGTACAGTGTGCCTACTACGTGCAAGCATGTGCTAGTTACTTTACCGGGCCTTTCACTTTAAATTCTCTTGATGGTTCGACAAAGCAGAGACTTGTATCATCGTGTTCACAGAGATGGGAAGGACCTGTTGCAAAGGCCTGTAGCTGGGAAGAGTAAGGGGATGTGGGATTTGAACCTGTGGTTTGTCTGGGGAGGGAGGCCTGGTTGAAACCCTTTGACTGAGAATGTGGGAAAGGGGAGAGGCAGAAAGGAAGAGGAAGAGGAGGAAAGCGAGTCCCCCTTTTGGCTGCCTTGATGAAATTCCCAGTAGAAGGTGCAGAAAGTATTTGCAATGTACCTACAAGGCTCCAGGTAACAATGAAAGGAGGGGTCTGTGTGGTGGTTCAATAGGTTAATTCTCCACTTTCAAAAGCCAGCATCCCTTATGGGTGCTGGTTGGAGTCCTGGTTGCTCCACTTCCCATCCAGCTCCCTGCTTATGGCCTGGAAAAGCAATGGAGAAAGACCTAAGTTCTCGAGTCCCTGCACCTGCATGGGAGACCTAGAAGAAGCTCTTGACTCCTGGCTTTGGATCAGTTCAGCTCTGACCATTGTGGCTATTTAGGGAGCAGACCAGCAGATGGAAGATCTTTCTGTCTCTCCTCTCTGTAAATCTACCTTAGTGGTAAAAATAAATAGATCTTAAATGAATGAAAGGAGCATGATAGGGCTGGGAGGGCAAGTGGTACTGGAAGTGAAGCCAGTGATCTGGGACCCCTGCATCCCAGGTCACCGTGCCCAGGTTCAAACCCAATCACTGCTCATCTTCCTGTAAGTGCATACCCTGGGAGGCAGCAGTGATGGCTCAAGTGCTTAGGGCCCTGCCACTGACATGGGAGACCTGGATGGAGTCCTGGACTTATGTGTAGGTCAACCGTGGCTGTGTGACCATTTGAAGAGCGAACCCGTGAGTCAAAGATCTCCCTGTCTGCCTTTCAAATAAAATGAAAATTAACAGATAACAAATGTTAAAGAGACTGTGGGGGCTGAGCAAGAAGTACCTGAGCGTGTGTGTTAGGCGAGAGGTGTTAGGATTGTGATGGTAATGATGGTGATGATGATGGTATAATTATAATGATTATGGTGATGGTGGTGGGGATCATGGTGGTATTGATAGTAGTGATGGTGGTGATAATTATGGGGTAGTGGTGATATGGTGTGATGGTGGCAGTTATGGTAATGGTGATGGTAATGATGGTGGTGTGATGGTGGTGTGATGGTGATGATGGGGGTGATCATTTTGTTGTTACCCTGTCACCTCCTATGTGGCTGGAAAGTGCCAGAATTTTCGACGAAACTTCCTGTGCGGCTACAGACAAAGTCGTCCCTGTTCCATGATGGTGGACTGCAGTGAGTACCCGAAGTGAGATCCCTGGCCTGACCACTGCCCTAAGACACTGAGTGCCAATACCTGGATGAGGCAAACTCTACCCTCTTATCCTGGGGAATCACTTGGTACAAATATCCAGCTAGAGCCCTGTGAAAGGAAGCACTTGGCAAAAAGCTGGTTGGACTGGGCTGCTTGCTGCCCCCCTCGGTGGGCAGGACATAGTGGTCCTCACCAAAGCAGGGTGGTTTCTGGGCCTGCCCTGTAGGCTGCCCTGTGTACCCTTGCTTGGCCTGGGAGGCCAGAAGGGGGCTGGGAAGAAGGTGGTCTCGGTGAGGTCAGTGGTGGTGATGGATCCAGACTGGGAGCTGGGCTGAGGGATATTTCCCAGCTGCAGACGCCAAGGGGTCCTGAGGAGGCTTCAATTCCCGTCCTTGATGCTGGCATCCATCTGAGGATTGAACCCACTGACCTGGGTGGGGACCAACCTCCAGTGCCTGAACCCAGTTCTTGCGTTGTGTATGCGTGTGTCTCCGGGAGCAACCTCAAGTGGCAAGGAAGGAGGCAGGGCTGGGGAGCTTCCTCTGCAAACTGGAATCCATCAAGAACATCCGCTGAGATGCTGGAAGCAGAGGAGCTGGTCTTGGGTGGTGGAGCAGGTCAGATTCAGCACAGTAGAGATGCGTAGCCTTTGCTCTCAAAGATGTCCCCACCAAGTCATGTAGCTGCACTCAGTGTCAGCTTATGCCGGGTCTTCAGGCTTGCAAAATCTGAGATCCTCCAAGATAGGCCACGATGGGTTACAGCAACAAAAAAAGGCATCGCTGGCAGAGAGCGTGGCATGTGCAAAGGCCCAGGGGTGGTTAGGAAACCATGACAGGTTCCAGGGCACATGTAGCAGGGGACAGGGAGACAGGGGGGATGTTAGAGACCCCAGAGATGCAGGGAGCTGTATGAGTAGAGATTTTCATTTTTCTGAAGTTTTTCTGTTTAATTCCTTTCTGCACTGTTCACGCCTGCCATTCTACATACAAGCATTAATGTCATGTTAGCCGCACATTTCTTTGGTGTTGACAGTTTTATTTTCTTGTTTTCTCTCTCGCAGGCTTCCTCCAGTCTGTCTGCGTCTGTCTTCTGGGGGCCGTCCCAGAGTCCCATGCACTGGGTCAGTTACAAGTGAGGCATGTGGAGCCAGAGGACAGGAGGTCAAGAGCGTGGTGCCGGCACCTGGCGAGGGCCGCTGTGTTGCTTCAGAGCCCGGCAGAGGCGAGGGGACCTGAGCTCGCTTTGTAAGCGACTCGGGTGAGAACAGCCTGGATCCACTCGAGAGGGTGCCGCCTCCAGGAACTCAGCACCTCGTAAAGGCATCATAGCCCTTTAAAACTTTGTGTTTCTTTATTTGAAAGGCAGAGAGAGAGAGAGAGAGAGAGAGAGAGAGAGAGAGAGAGTGAGAGAGAGAGAAAACGCTTCCATCTGCTGGCCACAGTGGTGTGGTCTGGGTTAGACTCCAATTCTCTCCCACGTGAGTACAGGGCTCCCAAGCCCTTGGACCATCTGCTCTTGCCTCCCCAGGCCTTTAGCAGGGAGCTGTAATGGAAGTGGAGCAGCTGGCACAGGAACTGGCACCCATATAGGATCCCAGCACTTGTAAGGGGAGGATTAACCCATTGAGCCACCACGCTGGGTTCTATCCACAGGTCAACTACCACAGTGGCTGCAATGGCTGGGGCTAGGTCAGGCTGAAACCGAGAGGCAGACCTCAGTGTGACGTTCCCATGTGGGAGTCAGGGCACCAAGTGCCTGGGTCATTATCTGCTGCCTCCTAAGTGCCCGTGGGCAGGAAGCTGGGTCAGCAGCTGAGGTGGGACTCAGTCCCAGGCACTCCGTGTGGCCTGTGGGTAATCCCAAGCAGTGACTTCCATGCTGCATTATAACGCCTGCCTCTTGGTTGTTTTACAGCAAGCAGAAGACTGGGGGTGTGATCCTGTTCCCTGAGGGTCCCCCTGACACCCTTTGGCTCCTCACTTGACCCTAAACCTGCAGGAGGGATTTTATCCAGAAGGCCTTGACCTTCTTCAGGCTCCCCACCCTCTCCTCCTTCCCTCCCAAGACCCTGAACAGGTCAGAGGTTTGGAGGATACCTGGGTCAGTTGGTGGGACCCCACCACTTCCTAAAGACGCAGTGTGAGATTCTGGGTGGAGTCAGGTTCCTTTTGGGCATCCTTGTCTGGGCTCAGTCACACCAGCACTGCTAGGCAATCCCTCTCTCCCACTCTCCTCTCCTCTCCTCTCCTCTCCTCCACTCTTTGAAAGCATTCTTACAGCGTGAACAAGCCTGGGACAACCAAGACCTAGATGGGCATCTAGAAAATTCTCGAAGGAAGACAAAGGCAGAGTTAGGAACAGGCCAGGTTTAGAAGCCTGTTCCCATCAAATCTGGTCTGTTCCACATCCCATTCTTTTGTGATCCTGTCTTCTGTTTCTGAGTCCTTGGTTCTACAGAGATGAATGCACTCACATTTATTATTATTATTTTATGATGTTATTTATTTGAGAAGGAGAGGACTAGCCAGGGCTGGGCCAGCCAAGGCCAGCCAGCCAGCCAACAACCAGGCACTCAGTCTGTGTCTTCCACTTGGGTGGCGAGGACCCAAGTACTTGAACCATCACCTGCTCTTCCTAAGGTGTGCGTTAGTAGCTAGCTGGGGTCAGGGACACAGCTGGGACCAGAAACCAGATTCCACGACATAGGATGTAGGCATCTCAGGCAACACCTTAACTGTAGGGCCAACACCTACCCCGAGGAATCATGACTGAACAGAGGTGAGGTAAGTGGGGGCAGTAGGAGGGGCTGCAAGCCTGGCAAGCTCTTGGGAGCAGGTGGATTCCAGGCGACTAGGTGAGCTGCTCTTCCCACCCCTGAGAGGCATGTTATGCTTCTAGCAGGAGAGCTTGTGACTTTGTAGTGTAGAGTATTTTGGGAGAAACCATCTCACACACGTCTGGGTCAGCCGTGGCTCTAGTCTGCATTCGTACTGTTGTCATGTGCCGGGATGCGACAGGGAGAGAGGGGGAGCTGGAGCTCTTGGAATTCTCGCTCTCCCGCCACTTCCTGTGACTCCTCTGGTTATTGGGGGTGTGGGTGGAGGTGGTGGCTGGATGAGGCCGAGGAACCCAGAGGGCTCAAGTCTCCCCCGACCCACCCCGGCTCCAGGCTGATCTCTGTGATTCGCCGGTGGTGAGTAGAACTCACCTTGTTGGATGTGAATGAGATGACAGAACTGAAAGAGAGCCATGTATCCTCTCCTCGCCGCACCTGCAGGCTCGGCAGACGTCGGACCAAGAAAGCTCCCCACCCTGGTGCACATGTTTACACTCACAGACACACAGCCACACCGCGATGGACCCAGAAGCCCATTCCGACATGCATGACCACCTGGACCAGCCTGATACATACACACATGCACACACATGCCCCGAATGGTACATGCATGATCCTGCCCAGTGAGTGGACTTTGAGCTGATCCTGTTGATGAAGAGATGCGAGGAGGGTGCGCCATTTTGACTCATGCCCTGCTGTGGGTTCAAGGCAGGAGAAATCGGCTCGGCAAGAGGTAGTCACGGGATACTTCCTGGAGGTGGAGGGGACCCTCATCAGGGAAGCCTTGGCATGCTGGGCTGGGTCTCGTACTCCTGCCTGGAGTCTGTGAACTGGGCACTGCTTCACACACATGGGGGCCTGCCAGGGCATAGGATTTTCCCAATTTCTAGATGCCTTCGTCTTGAGGCCAAAGTCAGAGAGCTGGGGACATTAGAGCCAAGGTGGGGAGGTTACACTTGAGCCCCCCAGGATGTCTCCCACCCCCTGCAGTTGTCCTCCCATCCTTTCCCACACCTGGCCCCTCTTCCATGCCCTCCCCCTGCCCCTGAGGGTTCTGGGTGGCAGGGGCCACAGGGGTGCCACACATGGTGTTAGGACCCAGTACTCTCAGCAGTAAGCTGGAGCCTCCAGATTTTCTGGTGGAGTCAGCTAACAAGCCAGAGGCAGGATTCCAACTCGCCTCTGTTGAGCAACAGCCCCTGACCTTGATGTCTCATTGGCCACCTCAATAGGCTCAGTCCCCCTGATCGCAGTGCTAAAATCCACTTCCCTGTAACTTACATATGAAAGAGCTCAGCCTGGGACTACTGTGGCATCCCTGTTTCAGCTGCCACCTGCAGGGCCAGCATCCCTTACAGGTACTTTAGGGCCAGTATCCCTAATAGGTGCTGCTCTACTTCTGATCCAGCTTCCTGTTAATGCTCTTGGGAAAGCAGCATTGGATGATCGAAGTCCTTGGGCCCTGCACCCCCATGGGAAACCCAGATGGAGCTGCTGGCTTCTGGCTTCAGCTGTCTCAGAGGTGGCTGTGGAGATCATTCGGGGAGTGAACCAGTGAAGGGAGGATCTCATTTTCTCTCTGTGTCTCTGTTTTTCACTCTGTCTTTCAAATCCAGAAAATAAATCTTAAAAAGCTCTCTAGGGCATGGGAGCTGCCAGTTGCATGTGCCCATGTCCCCAGGAATTTGTCCCTGAAGCCATAGTTGATGGTTCCTGTGAGGGTGGGTGGGGCCTGTGGGAGGTAGTTAGGGTACGGGTGAGGTCCTGAGACTAGAACCAGCGTACCCACTGTGTTGCCATGCAACGCTCCTCCACGCTTCACCCCAGTGTGGGTCACAGCGAGGTCTTGGCCAGGCGCTGAGACACCAGGTTCTACATTCGGGGCTCTGTGGTCCACCCCCAGCTCTGACTCCTGACTCCGGCGTCCTGCTGATGCAGACCCTGGGAGGTAGGAGGGATGGTTCAAGTCCCTGGATCCCTGCCACCCATGATGGGGACCTGGATGAAGTTTTAGGCTTCTAACTTTGGCCTGACTAGAGGCCATCTCTGGCATTTAGGGAGTACACCAGTGACCAGGCTCTGTTTCTGTCTGTGCCTCTCTGTTGCCCAGAAGGAAACACCCCATCTTTCAGAGCCAAGAGCCAAAAGAACCCCTATTCTTTGGGAAGCACCTGGCCTTAAGTATTGCATGTTAGCAACAGGGAACGAACAAAGTGTTCTCTTTGCAAAGTTGGACCGAGGTTTGGGGAGACCAAGCAACTGTCTAGGAGACACATAGCGGGTCTGGAAGTTGGGGAAGGGCGGGGCTGGGGTCTGAACCCTGGATGGGGTGGGTGGGCACTGAAACACATGACTCCGCAGAAGGGATGTGGTTGCCTGTGGTGGTGATGGAGTGGACGTGGGCCAGCTGGAGGCCTTCAAACTTCTGTCCAATAAACCTCCAACACCAACCCCCCCAGCCCCCCGCCCGGCCTCCTCAGCCACTGCTGTACCTTTCCGCTTTCTGGAACACATTTCAGTTGTTGGGGCCTTGGCCATAGCTGACGCCACTGCATATTTTTAACTCCCGAGCAAACCGTCTCAGGACCCCGTGTGCGTCCCGCCAACCATACCTCCTTGGGACCAGGAATGTTAACTCGCTTCCTGCTTTCAGTAGCCTCTCACGTTCCATCCCCCAACCCCAACTCCCCCGCCAAGCAGTCCCAGCATCCCCTTCTTCTCAAGGCGAGACGGCTAAAGGTCTTGGGAATTTTCGTAAAACTCCTAAACCTGGCTGCGAGCCAAAGGCAAACAGCCCCGAAAAAGGCTGACGCTGTCTGGGAGATGATAGAAATATGGCAGTGCAGCCGATCGCTGCAGGACAGGAACCCCAGCGGCCGGATCTCCGCAGGGTCCAGAGGCACAGATGCGGGGAGGAGGGAGAACAGCGATTCCTGAGCCCCAAGATGCAGACCAGCCTCAGTCCGTCTCCATCTAGAGGGGGCCTCACCAGCTGGGGAAGGACGGCGCTGCTGTTGGCTGCCCTGCCGGCTCCCAGGGTTCTGGGAGCAGTGCGGGAGCTCAGAGACCCGCAGCAGCTGCCCCGGCTCACACAGCCAGGAAGTGGAGGGGGTTGGCATTGGAGTGCCTCTGTTAACTACACTGGGGCACACACGCGCATACACACGCTTACCCATGCCCTCCGCGTGTGTGCATACATAACACCCACACAGATGTGTTCCAGCATGTGTGTGCAACAGGACGGCTCACGCAAGGCACAAGCACCTGTACGCACATCCGTGTGTGCCTGCAGGAACTCGCAGACCCCGAGAGCTGAACACGGAGCACTCACCTGGCTGGCTGGCGTGCGGCCAGCGCTCTGCCCCTCAGATCCGGGGTGGCGGGAAGCCTAGGGGCTTCCTTCTGCTGCTTCCCAGCCCATCCCTTCCTCCCTGAGACTGACGTGACTGCCGGCCAAGCCGCCAGATGTGCATGGTGCGCTCTGGGATGTCTTAGGAACGCACCAGACTGTCCCCAAATGTCTCTACGACAACCAGCCGAGCCCTTCTCCAACCTTGGGAGGAGACTCCCTTCCCCTTTCTTGCCTGTCCTTGTCCCCCACCCCTGCTGCCCACTCTTACCATGAAGGGGCTGCTGACTGGAGCGGGGCTGAAATTTGGGCTCCCAAGCTGCTGGAACCCCAAAGCTGAGCCCTGCTGGATATCTCCTGTGAGATGGGGGCAGGGCCTCAGCATCATATCTGGGCAGAGGAGCATGCATCACGATGAGGTAGGAAGCGCGCACACTCTGAATTGACAGGCATCCTTGAAGTCTCTGGCTTTCCCGTTTGCAGCTGAGGGCCTGAGGCCCACGGTCAGGCCCACAGTCCTTGACATCCCTGGGCTGGGAAAGCAAGTCCAATGTACTTGAGCTCGATCTGCCCTTGGCTTGCACATGAGCAGCTTCTTGGGGAGGTGAGGATGGCCCAAAGCCTTGGGGCCCTGCACCCACATGGGAGACCCAGAAGAAGCTCCTGGCTTTGGATTGGCTCTGTTGCGGCCACTTAGGAAGTGAATGAATGGACAGAAGATCTTCCTCTCTGTCTCTCCTCCTCTTTGTATATCTGCCTTTCTATAAAAATAAATAGATAAATCTTTAAAAAAAAATCCAGCAGGACTGCTCTTCTGGGGGCTGCCCTGGGGGCCTCCCATGGCTGATGGCAGAGCTCAGAACTGGCCCTTCAGGGTGACACCCTTCAGGAAACACCCTCCAAGGATGGGCACGGGGTGGCAGTTTCCCCACCCCTCCCTGGCCCTCTTCCCCCTCCTCTCTCTCTCCTTGCTTTGGTAGGCTGACCACCTACTGTGTGCCCCACTCCACCTTACTCCAGCCCCTCCACTTCTCTATGCCAGGAAGTCATGGCCCAGAGAGAGACAGAGTGTGTCCCAGAGACACACAGCGGCAAAGCACACTCCTTTCCGTGGACCCCCCGCTCTGATCCGCTCCCTTCTTCAATTCCTGCTTCCCTGTCCCCCCCTTCCCTGGCTCTTCCTCCTCTTCTACTTCTGCATTCCGGCTGATCCGTGAGACCCCCACACTTTTCTCTTTGTGTTGTGTGAAGCATGCACATTGTACTTATTTAAGAGATTGCTTATTGGAAAGGCAGAGTAACACACACAGGCGCGCATGCACGTGCAACTCTAATCTGCTGGTTCGCTTCCCAAACACCCTCCAAGGAAACAACCGGGGCTGGGCCAGGCTGAAACCGGGATCCCAGAACCCCATCTGCGCCTCCCACATGGGTGGCAGAGCCCCCACGGCAGTTCAACTGTCACCTGCTGCCTGCTAGGGGTGCACACGAGCAGGCAGGTGGGTTAGGAGCCGAGGCAGGACCCAGGCATTGGGACAGTCCCTGCGGAGGTGCCAACCACAGTGCCCAACATCTGCTGTCACCATGCACACTTGAACGTCTCCTCCAGCGCACACAGCAGAAGTCTAGCGGGGCCATGCTCACTTTACACGCCACCTCCTGCCCTTCACAGGACCCCACCTTCTCAGCACCCACAGTCTTAACTCAAAGCGGTAGTCCTTAGCCAAGTCTGACTGGACTTCCAACTGTGCTCTGTGCTGAACCTCAGGGTCCAAACCTGTGAAATGGAGCCACTGGTGGCCCCGGTCTGCCAGGACTGCCATGCACAGATCCCGCCCACTATCCTTCTCTGGGTCTCCAAGCCTCGGCTGGAGACACCCCCTCCCTAACCCCACCACCAGGCCCTGCAGCCACGCCTGCTTCTCCAGAGAAATGAGGCACGGTGACCTCTGACCCTGGCTGTTCACCCAAGCCCCAGCCTGCATGGGGTTGGGGGAGAGGCAGCCCCCTACCATGGCCCCGTGCCCCTCTCCCCCTTGGCTGGCTTGCTGGGGAGACTGCGCCCGCCCGCACCCATTCATGTATTTTGTATGATAAAATAACTGCCGTCGCCATGGCAACATAAAAGGGGCCGATCTCATTACGGGGGCCCGGACACATGATTTTCTCTGAGGAATTTCTTCTTTTCATTATTTCCCTCCAAAGGTCAGTTATACTCTCAGGCAGGGCGGAGGGTGGGGGGGACGGGAGGGATGGGGGTCCGCAAAAGGTGAGCCGGATTCACGGCGAAATTCCCCTGGCGGAATTTACAATCATTTTGCCTTTTTCGCAGGCTCTAACACTGGCAGGGGGGGAAGATTTTTTTTTTTCTTGAAGCCAGGGCAGCCCCCCCCCCTCCGGTTGTCTTTAACCCCTGCAGCCCCAGAAGACTGCAGACTTGGACTGGGCCCAGCCAGGCCACTCGAGGGCTCTGCACCTGTCTGGGTACTGTATCCTGCCCCTGGGCAGGGGCTGGGGGTATAGGGAGGTGGAGTCTGGGTTTTGCCTGGTAGCCCATGGAAGGTTGGGAGCTCCAAGACTATGTGCTTTTCTGCCGGGCAAGGCACAGTCAGGGTGGGCATTTGATGTGGCCGAGAAGAGCCCATCAGGCTTGCCTGCATCCCAAGGTGGAGTGCGTGGGTTCAAGTCCCGGCTCAATTCCCAAGCCCAGCTTCTGCTCCTAAGGCTCACCCTGGGTGGGAGGCAGTATGTGATGGCTCAAGTCCTGGAGTTTCCTCCTTCCCACTTGGAAGACCTCAGTTTAGTCTCCAGCGCCAGGCTCTGGCCCAACCCAATCCCTGCCGAGTGAACCAGGAAAACTGTCTTTTTTTTTTTTTCTCTCTCTCTCTTTCCTTCCTCTGGCTCTGTCTCTCTGCCTTCCAAATACAAGAACATAATGAAATAAGCATGTGAAAACACAACTGACGATCACACCTTGTCCCGCTGCTTGGAACACAGGGTGCTGGGCGTTCAATCAGACCTGCCAGGCTCCAGGCAGGCCTGGAATCAGATCCCATCTTGGCCAGAGGTGGCCTGTGGGACTTGGGACAAGTCGCTCTGTTTCTTTTTTCCTCATGGACGGGGGTGTGCGGACATAAATCACCGAGGAAATAGCCCGGATGACTTGACATTAGGCATGAGTGAGGGGAGTTTGAAAACTTGGTGGTAGTGGAACTCAAAGATACACTTATTGAGGTGCAAAAATGTTAGAGATTGGTACATTTTATTAGTATCCTTCCCTCCTAGACAGGATGGCTTTGCACTAAAATATTTTTTAGCTCTGTTTTCTTATGAACTATTAATCTATTATTTTCTTCTTTTTAACTGAAAGGTAGAAAGAGAGAGAGAGTTCTTCTGTCTGCTGGTTTACTCCCTAAACACCCTGCAGCAGAGAGGGCTGGCACAGACAGAAAACAGGAACCAGGAGCTCCATCCGGGTCTCCCACGTGAGTGCAGGGACCCAAGGACGTGAGCCGTCACTGCCACCTCCCAGAGTGTGTGTTAGCAGGAAGCTGGATGGGAAGCCAAGTACCTGGGACCTCAAACCAGATGCAGCAATACAGGAAGCGGGCACCCCAAGTGGTAACTGCATCGCTGCACCCAACGCCTGGCCTTGTGCCGCAGCTTTCTGGAATCCTCTTGTCTGCGTCACTTACTGCGTGTGCCATCCCAGGCGTCGCAGCTGACGACAGTCCTCAGTCTGTGGGCTAGGAATTGTGCCCTGGCATGGACCGGCTATTTCTGTTCAGGATTTCTTTCTCGCTTGGCTGTCTGGAGCAACATTCATCTGAACACCTGGTAGGGGCTGGGTTGGGGGTCCTCTCGGGGGCCAGCATTGTGGGATGTGTTCCTCACATGGGGGATACCTGGCACCCTGGGTGACTCCAGTCCGTCTGTTCAGGAGATGCCAATGCTAGTCACAGCCAGCGCTGGGCACCTCATCCTGACCTTGTCTGAGGGGTCGATGGCTTTGCTAAGCGGTTAACGGGCTGGTGGGCACCTGTGGAAACACTGGACATTTCTCCTACAAGGTCTTTCCTGAGCCCGATACCACCCAACAAAGCTGTGCCACCCCGGTCCTAGATGCTGAAGAGGGAGATTTGGAGCGATGAGGCCAAAGGGGGCCCTTCTGGCCTTCCTTTGTGATGGCGACCCAACCCCTGCCTGACCTGGTCACCCCAAGTGCTGGACCCCTCCCTTCCTCCTCCACCCCAGTCTGAGCACCCCACTTACTGAGCAGCCCGTAAGAAAGGCAGTCAACAAAACTAGTATCCACATCCAGTATTCACTCTCTTTGGGTTAATCCACCTATTGCGGGAAGCCTGCCTGGGATGCCCTATCACAGGGACCTTCTCTCTGATGTGTAAGAGCCTAGAATGCTTGTGGCATTATGGAGCGAACCTGGGAGATTTTGCAGGCAGCAGCCATGGTCAGAAACACGCTGGCTTTTTGCTCCCCAGGAGAGCTTCTAACAGCTGACCGGGAGCTGCGAATGAACCCCTTGTGTGTGCACTGCCTCAAGATGAAGCCACCGAAAGAGGGGCAGTGGGAAGGATCCGCCTCGCCCAGGAGGATCACTGGGACTGCACCAGGGCTCCAGAGAAGATGGTCCCACCAGCTGGGCATCCTGGCCTTTCTCTCTGGAGCCCAAGGCTATTCTGTGGCTTGGAGCACGAGCCTCAGCCTCCTGAGCACTTTGTGTGGGCTGAGGGCGCAGTGGGGGCTTGGGTAGTCTTTGAAGATGAGGGTCCCTTTCTGCTCAGTAGCGTCCTTGTTAGATCCAGTTGTTAGATCCACTCGGTGAACAGATGCCTCAACCCAGCTAGACCTTTCTGATGAATTTTCTCTTTTTGCATGGATGTGGGCCATTTGTTGTTAGAACACTCTGGGTGGGGCAGGGTGTAGTAATAAACCAAGGGTGTAGCAGACTAAGTCTGCCTGTGGCACCAGCATCCCTTTATCAGTGCCGATTCCTACCCTGGCTGCTCCATATCCGATCCAGCTCCCTGCTAATGGCCTTGGATGGCCCAAAGCCTTGGGCACCTGCACTCAGGGGAGACCCGAAGGAGGAGGCTCCTGGCTCTCAGCTTCAGATCAGCTCAGTTCCAGCTGTTGCGACCATTTGGGGAGTGAACCAGCAGATGGAAGATCTCTCTGTCTCTCTCCTCTCTGTAACTCTGCCTTTCAAATTAAAAATAAGTCTTTAAAAAACAAAACAACTTGGACTTTAGTCACGGCGCCTTTGACTGGCACAAAACCCCGGGCGTGCTACAATTTGCTGCTTTTTGATTTCATCTCTCGCTAGCTGGAAGGACTGGGTTTTATAACGGGTCAATTTCAGACCATTTGATATTGATATATGAAGATCCCAAGGGATTATTGAATGCATTTTTTATCCAGCTGCGATAGTATCATCTAAGGAAAATGGGATTGACTGTTAAGTACAAATTGAAAAAGACATGGTCATTTAAGATAACTCCTTATCGGTACACAAGGAAATGGTATCGGGGAGTGAGAGTGCACCGGCTGACAGCAATAAATTTCACCTTGGGCTCCTCCTCCAACTCATGTCACCCACCCCTGTTCACACTCTTCTGGCATTATTCAATTATGCCCAGAACCCCTGGCTTGCCCCTCCCCCTTATTCCATGCCACGTCTGTAGAGGGGAGGGAGAGAGTTCTCCACGGCTTGTGCCTGGAGGAAGAAGGAGCTGGACCGTGAATGGGGGTGGGGTTAGAGCAGCCCTTGGAGGGGGCGGGACTTTTGGATTCCCGGCTGAGTCTCTGACACCTGCTAGAACAGGCCAAGCGCTGAGAACAATGGTTCCACGCCTCGGTTTTTCAGCCGCCAGCTCCAGACTTGTGACCTCCGTGGCTGGCGCTGGGGCCGGTGTCCCGGGTGACGGATTGAGAATGTCCTGGCCACTGCAGCTCGCCTCTCTTTGATACATGACAGTTTGTATGATCTTTTGTAGTGGCCTGACCACCCTGGGAGTGTGCTGGTATTTACTGGCCCCTGTCATTTCACAGTCAAGGGCAGGGGACTCGGTGGATCCAACCAACATGGTTTGGCCGGAGGCCGTGCGCTGTGATGTGCACAAGCTAAGTTTACTTTCAAAAGATCATTTATTTATTGGCGAGGGAGAGAGAGAGCCCATCCTCTGGTTCACTCCCCAAATGCCTGCAATAGCCTGGGCTGGACCAGAGCTGGGAGCTGGAAATTCAATCCAGTCACCCCAACTACCACTGCCACCTCCCTGGGCTTCCAGCAGGAGCCCACGACCTCCACCATGGCCAGGGGAGCCGAATGCACAGCCCAGTCTGGCTCCTGCCAGCTCTCCACAGGAGTGGGTGTCAGAACTTCCTTAATCATACACAAGAGAGGATTTTCAGAGACGTGAGGGGAAGCTGGGAACCTGGAACCTCGAGCCACCGCCTGGCTGAGTCCCTGCTGTGTGCCCATGAGATGGTTCCAGAACCCTCTAGGGAAGGTCGATGGCGCCAACGGGGCTGGTCTCTTCATGTGCACGATCTTGTTAGGACTCGCAGGATTGTCACCTCCACTCCACAGCTATGCATCAGGACCCCCATTTTGCAACCCAGGAAACTGAAGCACGGAGATGAGAAACACCTGAACAAGTGAGTGGAGGAGTAAGAATTGGAATCTGGATATGGTTTGACTCTCTCGTTCATTCTTCCATTTGTTGTTCATCATGATTCTCTCACCCATTCATCCATTCACCTAGCTACCCACCCCTCTTTCCTTCACCCCTCCACTCATCTACCCAGCCACCTATGCTTACCATCTTCCTTCCCTCTCTCTCTTCCCCCCTTTCTCCTTCCCTCCCCCCTCTATCACTTTCTGTCTGTTTTCCTCTATCCATCCACTCATCTACCCATCTATCCATCCATCCATCCATCTATCCGCCCATCCATGAATCCATCCATCTATTCCTTCACGTATCATCCATCCACGCATCCATCCACCCACCCATCCATCCAATCATCCATCCATCCTTCCATCCACTCATTCACTCACCCATCAATCCAGCTACCCATCCATCCAACCATTCATTCAATCACCCATCCATCCATCCACCCATCTATTCATGCAAACATGCATTCGTTCAATGTTAAACATGTCAAACAATAACCACTTTTCTTCATTATGAATGATATCCTGGTAGGCAGACCACGTTTTTCCTGGAACCACCCCATCTTGGATCTGACCATGGCCATCACAACTGGACACCTGGCCCACATTGGAGGCCTTTGGCTGAACTGTGTCAGAGAAAGGAAGGAGATAAAAGGCTATGATTTGTGTGGACATGAGGGGCCCTGGCTGGATGGTGCTGTGTGGGAGAAGCGTGAAGAGAGGCTAGTGTGCAAGGAATTAATTTCCCCCCAGGAATCCCACAGGCAGACTCCCTTTGCCAACCTACACCTGCAGCTTGCCTGTCAACGCACAGGCAGCATGGAGCCCACCTGTCCTGTGGTCCTGTCTCCTCTCTCTTGCTCCTTTCCACCAAGGCAGGATCTAAAAATGCTGGTTGAAAGGCTGTCATGCCCTCTGTATTGGGTACCCTTTGAAATTAGCTATGATAGGCTCCAAAGAGCCCTGGTGGGACCTAGAGCCCAGGCTCAAGTCCAGTCAGTGACACTTGGGCCAGGCTCTGCCTATTGGAGACTACTCCAAATGTTGCTGATGTTGATGTCTCTTCCAGCCCGGCCCAGCAGGCACTGATTTTCTGCTGTGTGGAATGCCTAGAGTGTGGAGGTACAGGGTGGAGGGGATGAGTACTGACCTGTAGGCTCCCCCAAAACATGGCCCTTGCATTTGGGAGCTCACCACCCACGGGGAAAGACAGATATGCATGCAGTTGCAATTCACAACCACAGTGATGCTGTATTCACTTCCTGCAGCTGCTGTAAGAGCATGCCCACAAACTCAGGGGCTTGAAGCAACCGGAAATCCATCCTCCCCTCCTCTGCCCTCCTGGATCTGCAAGGTGGGCCCTGGAGCTGTTGGCAGGACCGGGCTTGTTCAGAAGGCTGACCTCCTGGCCTTGTTGAGCTTCCAGGGGCTGCAGGTGTCAGGTGTTCCGTATCTCTTATGGGCTGAGTTGCTCCAGCCCTTGGTTCCGCCTCCCCTTTGCTTCTTCCCATTGGGTGCTTTCCCTGCCCCAGGCCCAGGACCCAGCACTTGCTGTTCTTTGTCCCCGAGAATTGTGGAAGCTAGTGGATGATGGGGACCCATTGTATAGAGGAGAAAACTGAGGCCCACCAGGTGTCAGAACCTGAGTTGCTACATCCCAGAGCCCTGAGGTGGCTGTGGAGTCTTGACATGTGGTGTTAAGAGCCCACGGTGGGGGATGAGACAGGCTCTCATGGGGGGTGGAAGGTGGGCCTCAGTGAACCTGGTTATTTCCTGGAGCAGTCAAAGGTGTGTGTGCTCTGGGTGGCAGGTGGGGCTGGTGGGAAAACTGAGGCACAGACAGCACCGGGGCAGGGATGGCACAGCAGGGATGGTGGCGCCAGAGCCTTCTGGGGCGTCATTTTCTCGGCAGGTGCATGGGGCATCTGTCACAATGAACATGTACAAGCTTAGAGAAGTCCAGCAGGGACCACACGCGAGGGCTGGAGAAGGAGGATGGAATGTGTCTGGGCCTCCTCCTCCTCCCCACCTGGCCTTAGCTCCACCCTTCATCTCAGCTTCTGTGTTTCCTGTTGCCCTGCTTGGCCCACTCTGCATTGCCATCCCTCTCTTCTTCCCTTATATATATATATTTTTTTTTTAATTAGAAAAAAACTTTTTAATGTGAATGACAGAGGGCAGAGGTGGCAAGAGATGTTCCCTCTGATGGTTTACTCCCCCAAAGCCTGCAATAGCCGGGGCTGGGCCAAGCTGAAGTCAGGAGCCCAGAGCAAACTCCAGGAGTCCCACGTGGGGGACAGGCACTTCGGAACTTGAGTCTTTCCCTACTGCGGCCTCCCAGGGTGTGCACTAGCAGGGAGCTGGACCACAAGTGGAGCACCACTACTCAGACAGGAGACATGGGATGTCCCACTTGGCATCTTTAGGCTGCCCACCCCACTGCCTGGCTTTGCCAACTGTCACGTGCTCGCACGGCCATCCCTGCTCCAGAATCTCCTGTCTCAGTGATACCGCCCAACTTCAGCAACGTTCGTGTCACCTGCTTCCCTGCCCTGCCTCCCAGCTGCCGTGGAAAATCCATAAGAAAGTTACGTCTGCTGTGGTCACTGCTCAACACCCAGTAGGCTGCACCATATCCCTCACAAACTAGCAAATGCACATTCATAATTATTGCAGGAAGGGGGAGGGTGGATTTTACTTATGATCAGGTGGGAGAGTGATTGGGCAGACAGACTCAGGGGTCTTGTGGAGATCAGATGAAATTCCAGGGGGCAGGAGAGTCCTGCTTTGGGGTACTTGGTGGCCTCTCCTGTGCAGGAAGGATGCTAGCTGTACGTGCCTTGTGAGCAGGTGGGGAGGTGGTGCTTAGGGAATACAGTAGGTGATCCATCACTGTCGGACATGATGACCACCCAGGGAGAGGGTCTTAGAATATCAGCAAGGGGCTCAGAAAGTCTGTCTCCCTCTTCTAGAAGGGGAAGCCAGGGGTTACATCCAAGCTGGTAGGGTGAAGCTCGGCTTTGGCCTGGAAGGTACGAGGTGGGGTGTATAACCCAGGACTAGGCTCCAGGAATGCAGGGCAGAGACTGGCAAACAGGCAGACAGGGTGCAGCGGGAGAGCAGGAAGCACGGAGACACCACTGTATTGGCCTGGGGGGCTACTCAGGCTCTGAGTCCGAGCCAGCAGGTGGACCAGCTGGGCAGGGGCTGGGAAAAGACGGGAGTTGGATGGGTGGGGGTTAGGGGTGAGAGATAGTGGTACCCCTGTCTTCAGTGCCCCCAGACAGACTCTAGAGGCAGGGGTGCAGGGCTGACCCCAAGTCCTAAGGGGGCTGGAGCCTGATTCCAGTCTCCCTGTGGCCGTGGCAGGTGACTTGTTCCTCCCTGTGTGCCTCAGTTTCCTGAGGTGTAGCTGCGGAGACGGGGTAGGTGGAGAGTCATAGTTGACATCAGCCACTGACATGCTGAGAGCTTCGATCACGTTAGAACGTATTTGTAATTATTTGAAAGAGCGAGGGAGAGCTTTTATCTAATGGTTCACTCCCCAGATGCCCACAATAATAAAAGGCTGAGGTGGGAGCCATGAGCCCAAAACAAAATGAAAAAAAAAAAAAAAAAAAGAAGGCCCAGCATAGTGGCCTAGCGGCTAAAGTTCTCACTTTGCACGTGCCAGGATCCCATATGGGCACTGGTTTTAGTCCCAGCAGCCCCGCTTCCCATCCAGCTCCCTGCTTGTGGCCTGGGAAAGCGGTAGAAGACAGCCCAAGGCCGAGGGACCCTGCACCCGTGTGGGAGACCTGGAAGAAGCAGCTGGCTCCTGACTTTGGATGGCTCAGCTCCACTATTGCAGCCACTTGGGGAGTGAATCATCAGATGGAAGATCTTCCTCGCTGTCTCTCCTCTTCTCTGTATATCTGAGTTTGAAATAAAAAAAAATAAATCTTTAAAAAAAGAAGAAAAACTGGATATATTTGCCACTTGGGTGGCAGAGTCCAACTGCTTGAGTTGTCACCTGGCACCTCCACCAACCTCTTGGTGTATGTGGGCAGGGAATTAGGACCTGGAGCAGAACCGGGATTTGAACCCAGGCCCTCTGATGCAGGATGCAGGAGTGTCAGCCAGTGTCTTAACCTCTGCACCTGCAGAGGGTCTCTATGCTCACCTGGACCAGCCAGACAAGTACATGCATGGCCCCTGGGCAGGTGGCACACTGGGTAGGGCAGGGAACATGAGGGGCCAGAGCTGGGGTCTGCATCCCAACTCTGCCGTTGCTTGCTACCTGTGTGACTTGGGGCAGGTCCCTCTCCTGCCCCCTGCCTCAGATTCCCCCTCTGTGAATTAAAAATATTCTCTATGCCCCTCCTTCCTAGGGCTCCCCGAGGGGATCTCTGCCCTGGCAGTGGGCATGTGGTCAGACTTTGGTGGGCATAGCTTTGTAGGTGAATGGGAGCTGGCGTCTAATGCCTTGAGCTCAGAAAGGACATAGCAGTGGGAGATGCTCTGCTGTTGTCTTCACTCTTGCTCATCTAGATTGGCAAACTGACGTGTGTGTGTGTGTATACACTTGGATGTAAGGTGCCAGAGGGGCAGGCAGGTGCCTGAACCCAGTGTGGCAGCCACAACTCCTGCCTCCTTGTCCTGGGAGCCCCCATGACTCTTGTCCATCAGGTAGTGGGCACAGGCAGACTGGAGGGGAGGGTTGGCCTCCAGGGGCTGGGTGGTCGGTCACAACATGAGACCATCTTGCAAAGCTGTAGTTCAGCGTCACCACCTTCAGGTTGAAAGCCCGCTGGTCACGTAGCTGCTGCCCGTTGCCGGAACCCGGCTGGGTTGAGGATGCTGCGTGAATGGAGCTGTCCAGGATACTACTGACAGCTTTGAGCACTTGTGAGTTAGCCTTGTTCTCCACGTACCTACCCAAGCCACTGATAGGATGGGCACGACAGGCTGCTGTCAACCGCACTAACTGGATGGCTCCCAGCACCCAGCCATGGCCCCCGGAACTCCTCTAGCCTTTCAGCTGTACACATGCGAACTCTTATAGGAACAGCCACTTTGGTTTCTCTAAGAAATTTCTGGAGTGCATGATTCTGTTTTACAGGAAGAGGAGAGAGAGGGAGAGAGAGAGAGAGAGAGAATCTTCCATCTATTGGTTCACTCCTCAAATGGCAGCAATGGCCGGAGCTGAGCTGAGCTGAAGCCAGGAGCCAGGAACTTCTTCAGGTCTCGTATGTGGGTGAAATGGTACTTGGAACAAGTATTTGGGTCCCTGCCACCTATGTGGAAGGCTCAGAGATGCCTAGCCCTGGACATTGGGGCCATGTGGGTCAGGAGTGAACCTGCAGGTGGAAGATCTCTCTCTCTGCTTCTGTAACTTCCTTGGCTCGCGTGTGTGGACACCATAACTGGTGCATGCGTGCTTTCTTGCTCTGCCCCATCCCTCTGGAGTTGAGCCATCACAGCTCACGATCCCTGCACCCCAAGAAACATTCACCCCAGCATCACAGACCAAGAACCTGAGCTCCCAGCTCTGAGGACTGCGGTAGGGCGTGGACAGTAAGAGGCTGCTGGGCGCTGACCTTGGAGGGGGACAGAGGCCACGCACGCCTCAGCTCGGGCCCAGCTGTGTCTCTGCACTCCAAGAGGACGGTGGCACCACCTCCCCTCCCCTCCCCTGTGCTGCCCCCCACACCAGGGCTTCAGTCCCCAGCCCTGTCCCTGACTCCCTAGCCCCCTTAGCCAGTCCCTTGCTCCAATCCTTCCTTCTAGGCCTTTATTTTCTTTAATTTTGGGAGAGAACAGAGATCCAGGAGGACTTGGGAGTGGGGTGGGGAATGAGGAGACAACACATACAGGTTTTTTTTTTTAAGCGTGGTAATAAATGCTATTCAAAAGAGAGAAAGAGCGTGTGAGAGAGGACCCCCCACCCCACAATCTCAGAGAAACAGAGCCCATTGAAATGACAAGCCGAAAATCATTTGCTAAGCACAGCCGCGGTTCCCTTTGTAGCCCAAATCCTTCTGCTGACAGTTACCTTTCAATCCGTGATTGTGCGGGCCAGGCTGGGTTTGTATTCAGCCTCCTATTCACCCCGTGTATTAATGAAAGAGGAGGGGGTGGGTGGATAAAAAAAAAAAAACTTGTAAGAATGGTGTTTAATGGGCTGGTGGACAAGCCCCCGCATGCCCCGCCCAGGTCTGTCTTATCAGTGTCTCCCAGTGGCTGTGCTCCGTGTGTCCATCCCGTCCTTGGCCCTTGCCACTGAGACCCAGGGACGGACGGCTTGGTTTGCAAAGTATAACAGATGTCTATTTTCTCTATCTATGGGGGTGGGTTGGGGATCTGGTTCCTTCCCGAGGGCAGGTAGGGACCGCAGTCTGACCCTGTGGTCTGCACATACACACCGAGTAATGTGGATCAAGCCCCTACTGTGTGCTGAGGGTCTGGAGTGGAGAGTGCTGAACCAGCAGACATGTCTGGCAGGGTTGGTCTCAGTGTCCACGTGGGCCCTCTCTCAGACACCCCCCAGAGACTGTCATCCCCAAATCGTTTCTCTAAACTACTCTCTTCCCCCATCCAATAAAACAAAGACTGCTGGGAGCCAAGGGGCTCTGCCTCCACCTCCATGGGCTGTGTCAGAACACCTCAGCCAGGAAGGCTGCCTGGATTTTTTAGGTGTTGCACAATATGACCTGCCCCCAGTCAGTCTGTAGGATCCTGAGGCTGGGTACAAAGTGGGTCCTGAACCCTGGGCAGTGATCCACTTCTTGTCATTCCATCCCCAAGGGGCTGCAGGCGAGGTGTGGGGTGCAGGAAGAAAAGGTCCCAGGTCCACAGCCCTTCCCTCCTCACCCTCTCTCCTGTGTCTTTCTCCTGGAAGTCCAGAGGAAGCCGCTAGCAGGGAGTGTTTAGAAAAGCTGGCCAACTCTCACCTGAAGCACAGCTTTGTGACCATGAGTTCTGTCCCTGGCTGTGGCAGGGGCCGATGTCTGTAGGCCAGGCGTGGGGAACTGCAAGTGGGTGGAGGACATGTAGGACTGTGTCACAGGGGTCAAGGGAGCTGTGCAGCGACTGATTTGTGTGACGTCACCTTGGGTACTGCACCTGTGTGTCTCCTTGGGCCCCCTGCACACCAGCTCCCCACCTCACTCTTCCGTAACACCTGTCCAGACAGCTGCACCTTGGAAACACCCAGGGCCCACAGGGCTCGCCTCCTGCCCCTTGCTCTTGCCCTGCACCTGCAGGGGCCCCTTGTGGACTTTCCTGCCCCTCCCTCTGGATCCTACCTCCAACAGTCCTTTCTCCTCGGTACCCGATCCGCCATCTGCTCAGGACTGGCCATGGCCCCCATGAGAGCGTAGACCAAAGGGTAAGGGCGGAGCACGGTGGAAGCTTGGGTGCTTGCCCAGTGAAGCCACATAGGAAAGAGAGAGTGAGCAAGGGAGTGGAGCCGTGAGGACCACCCGTGTGCCATGGCCCACCGGAGCCCTGGGTTCCCCCTTTTATCTGCCCTGGTCCCTGGTCCCTTGGAGATTGCCACCTGCAGGATCTAGCAGCTGCCACCTTCTGTCACCCCTCAGCCCCATGGCCAGGGCACTCTATGCTTCTCTTGTATTCCGGGGTCCTTATGGTCCCTCTTTTCCTCTACTCTCTCCTCCCCTGACTGCTGACAAAGCAGATTTTAATACAGGCACTGGCACGGCCATTTGCATTTGAAGGTAATTATGAGACAAGACGCAGCCCCCTCAGAGTGGTCTTAGAGTTAGGTGGGAGGGGTGGGGTGGGGAGGAACTTGCTCCACGCCCCGGGGTGACAGGGACCCTCAAAAGTGGGTCACAGTGGGCCTGCCTGGTCTCTGCTTCTGAGAGGAAATTTTCAGAAAGGCACCACAGCCCCTGAACTCGTGTGGATCTGGTTGTTATTGTGGGCGCCAGTATGGGGAAGAAAGAAGTGTTAATATGGTGGGAGCCCCCCACCCCTCAGTGATATGTCAGGTGCTCCTCATCTCCCTCTAGGGGAACATCTCTTCCAATGGGGTCATACTTGAGGACAAACCAGTGAGGCGATGGACGTGATGACGGCATCGCAGAAGGAAGTCTGCAAAGGAAAGCGCATGGGCGAGTTCTGATCCCACTTTGGCTGCCTGCAGGTGGGCATCTGGCGGGGCAGCAAGAGGTGCCTCAAGTGTCCTTGCCTCCTTGCTGAGGCTGGAGCTCCTGGCCCCTGGGGTCAGCCCAGCTCAGCCCTAGCTACTGCAGGCATTGTAGGAGGTGACCCATCTGATGGAAGGTCTCTCTGTCTGTCTCCATCTCTTTGTAATCTACCAGCAGCTTTTCTTCTCTTCCTTCTCCTCCAAGTTTTATTTCTTTATTTGAAAGCAGACTTATGGAAAGAGAGATCTTCCATCTGTTGGTTCATTCCGCTAACGACTACAGTGGACAGAACTGGACCCAACCAAAGCTGAGAGCCAGGCGCTTCTTCTTCCAGGCATCCCACATGGGTGCCAGGGCCCAAGGACTTTTTACTGCTTTCCCAGCTGCCTTATTAGCAGGGAACTGGATTGGAAGTGGTCCAGCTGGGAATCGAACCCCATCTGGGGTACCAGCACCACAGTTGGAGGCTACATTATAGTGAGTGCCCCAGATATGCAAATGAATAAAGGACTATGCATTTTTTTAAAGCATTCTTGGAGGAAAATGCCTGAGTGGCTAAGAGATGATTATGGTGGGTGGTTCTCAGAGAGGGCAGTTGGGAAGCTGGGATTGGCTAATGGTAGGTTTGCTCCCAGCCTTGCCCTGCTCCTGTAGCCACTGCCTTTCGCAACATCTCCCACAGGTGAGCACAGTAAGAGTTCAGCCCCTGCCCCTAAACTTGACATTGTGACTTACTTTGCTTTGCAAATCATTGAGGGGTAAAAATCACTGAGGTGTCCAGGTCCAACCAAAGGCCTCTGCTTGCCCTCCTGGGAATCTGCCATCACTTTGAATATAAGCTTGGGTTAGTTGGCAGGGGGACAACAGGCCCTGGGGACCTAGGGACAAGTCATCCCAGATCCACAAGGGCCAGCCCAAAGGCCAAGCCCTCTGTGGAGCAGCCCTGAGCCGGGGAGTTGTCCATTCAGCTTGTAGACTCCTGCTTGAGCTGAGCACACGCCTGCTGCTTGAAGCTACAGGAGCTGTCTGCCCTGTTTTGTGATGTTGCTGCAGCAGTGGCAGCTAACTGATACAGCATGAGCAGATGACAAGGCAGGCAAGTAGCAACGACAGGAAGAGCTGCAGAGGAATATTCCAGCGAGAAGAAAGAGCAAGTACGGAGTCCCCGAGGTGGGGGAATAGGAAGGCTGTATTTGGGGGCAGGAAGAAGGCTGGGCTGTGAGAGGTGAAGATGGAGGTAGGGGACATGGGTGAGAGTTCACAGCCACTCTGTGCAGAATGGTGTTCAAGGCCCAGGCTGTCACCTGCTGACTAGCAGTGTGAGTCGAGATGCCCATTGAGGCCGTTCATCCATCTCTCTAAATCTGACTTTCAAATAAATGAATCAATCTTGGAAAGAGAAAGAAAGAATGTAAACACAGAACACTTCTTCACGTGTCTATGTCTGACCTCCAGTGCCCCTCCTCGTCAGCTAAGCAAGCTGTCACTTTTAGCAACACTTCATGCACACAAAAGCAAGCAGGGACAGCTGTTACCCACCTGCCATCCTGGGCCATGCTGCACCACACTCCTTCCCATAACTTGGAGGTCATCCATCCCAGTACATGGATTGCACATTCCCCCATTGTATATGGCAGCATAGTATTCCCTTGAACTTGCCTCCAAAAACCGTGGATATCTGCCTTGAAAAACCATATGTGTCCATTTCCACGGAGGAAGAAATCCTAGAGAACACTGCTGGACGCTGTCTCTGGGAGCCTGCAAAGGTGGCCCTGACCCTTCGATGCCTGTGAAGACTATAAACAGCTGTCACCTCCTCCAGGAAGCCTTCCCAGACTTTTGGACTGCCTGAAGAGTCGCGTCTGGAACCTTGTGCCTCGTATGTGGCACCCATTGTCAACCTGCTTGCTTTCCTTGGCTGTCCCTGGTCATCAGACTCGGAGCCGCCTGAGGTGCAGACGTGAGTTCAAGCCTCGCTTGATGAATGGGGGTCTGAACTGAGCAAGGGTCAGTTTGTCTTCCTCATGCATGGATGGCCAGGATAGGATGGGGTGAATCGTGGGGGAGTGTCCCCCAGCGGCCTGAGGCAGCCTCTCCTTACCCACCTTGCTCCTCCCCAATACCCTGACCTTTGCCCTAGCACCTGCAGGCCAGTATTCTAGGACTGAGCCCCCTTCTCGCCATCTTGCTGTCTCTGGGACCTCCGCTCCCTTGAACAAATAATAATTGTGAGGAAAAAGGCCCGTGGATAAATTATTATTGTGACCCTCATTCCGGTGCAAAAAACTTTTGCTAGCTGCCAAGTGAAAAGTCAAAATTTGCATTTAAATAGAAAACGTTAGGCAAGCCCCTGGAGCAGGGAGGCCAGTGCCCTCAAAGGCCTGGCCCACTGCAGTCCCCCACCCTCCTACTTCTCCCCACAGGCACCCAGGGGGCAGAGCAGTGGGGGGAGGGGTGCCTTCAGAGCCCACCTGGAACCTGGTGCATTGCAGAGTTCATGATCCTTGGGGCCCACCAGTTCTGGTTCTTTGCGAGGTTCCCCTGTGGTGTAGGCATCCTGGGTGCTCTGTGTTCCATGCCCGTTGAACTTGAACCTCCTTGTGCCAGCTTCACCTTGAGCATGTCACAGACATCAAGGGTGGGCAGAGATGCCCCCCACCATGGGGACACATGGGTTCTGAGTGTGGGGTGAGAACCAGATGGTCCAGGCCACCTAGTGGCTTTGCCATAATCTTCTCATTGGTCAGTGACAGATCAGAACACCTGCTAGACTGAGCATCCTTATATGGCAGGTGTCATGCCTCATCACTGGTACACGGGGTGGTTTCTGTGATCAGTCCCAATGCTGGAATCCCATTGTGATACTGTCTAGATCTTTCATCTACTGGTTCACTCCCCAGATGACCACAATGGCCAGTAGCTGGGCTAGGCAGGAGCCAGGAGCCTCTTCCTGGCATCCCACATGGATGAAGGAGCCCAAACCTCTTCCACTGCTTTCCCAGACACATTATCAGGAAACTGGACTAAAAGTGGAGCACCTGGAACACAAACCAGCACCCAGATTTATTTATTTTTATTGTAAAGTCAGATATACAGAGAGGAGGAGAGACAGCGAGGAAGATCTTCCATCCGCTGACTCACTCCCCAAGAGGCTGCAATGGACGGAGCTGAAGCCATCCGAAACCAAGAGCTTCTTCCGGATCTCACATGTGGGTGCAGGGTCCCTCAGCTTTGGGCCATCCTCAACGGTTTTGCCAGGTCACAAACAGGGAGCTGGACGGGAAGCGCAGCTGCTGGGGTACGAGCAAGTGCCTGTATGGGATCCTGGTGCTTACAAAGTGAGGACTTTAGCCACTAGGCAACCGTACTGGGCCCCCATCAATTGTTTTAAGGACTTATTTATTTGAAAGACAGAGCGACAGAGAGAGGATCTTTCATCCATTGGTTCACTCTCTAAATGGCCATGACAGTCGGGGCTGGGCAAGACTGAAGCCAGAAGCCAAGAATTCTGTCTGGGTCTCCCACAGGAGTGGCAGGGGCCTCTAAGCACCGCATAGTATCATCTTCTGCTTTTCCAAAAGACACAGCAGGGAGCTTGATGGCAAGTGGAACAGCCAGGTCTCGAACCAGCACTCTTACGGAATGTGGCAAGCTGTGACTTAATTCCACGCTTCCGTGTATTCTTAGGAAGACCCACGTGTGAGTCGCGGCCGGCACGCCCCCATCTCCAGCTAACCCCAATATCTCCTTTTAATCCCAGCAACAGAACCAAGCAGGCAGTGTCATGCCCATTTCACAGCTGGGAGAAGTGATGCCCAGAGAGGGTGAGCCATCAGGAGTCAGAAGGTGGCATCAAGGGTGTATGTCAGATTTAACAGCGTCCTGAAAACGTTAAGTTAAAAAAAAAAAAGGTAGATAGGATTTTTTTTTCACATTGTTAAAATCAAGATGGTAAAATAGGGACTTTTTTCTTTGTCCATACTGAGTTCAGAAAGATGCTGATATTTCTGGAAGTCACTGCTCTGGGTACTGGATGGGGAAGTGGGCATGGCCTTGGGGCTGGGTGTCTAGGTCAGGTAAACCATTACTGTTAACCTCTATGCATCAGGGAGCAGTGTAGGCCTGCGGAAAGACTTGACTTGACACCCCAACTTGGGTTCGCCACTACCTGTGGTCTCAAATCCAAGGCTCCTGGCTCTGGTTTCTTAGTGGCGTAAACCTGTTGGGGGCAGCTCAAGTCAAGTACTTGGGTCCCTGCCACCTGTGATGGGGACCTGTATGGATTTGACCTGACCCAGCCCTGGCCACTGCTGGGTTTTGGAGGGCAAGTAAGCCAGTGGATGGAAGCTCTCCTTTCTCTGTCTCTTGCTGTCTGTCTCAGTGCCACACCGCTAATCTTGGGCCACAAAGGCACTGCCCACAGGCCATCTGTCCCTCCTGGAGTGGTAACCCGAACCATGTGCAAGGTTTGGGGACTACTCTAATTGCAGGCTCCGGCGGGTGTCTGGAGCAAGGATGGTACCTGATTAAGGAAATTGCCAACACCTGTTGATGTCATAAACATCAGCATGGTCATGCAGCTCGTGCCCAGTGAGCCTCCTAGCCTTTAAAATGGCCATATCAACCAGGTCTGAGGTTGGGTACGAGGGAGGCCCGGGTAGGGCAAAATGAGAAGGCAGAGGGGGCTGAGGGGAGGGGCAGGGAAATGGGCAGCTAGAATAGTTAGGCTGGGGCCTCACACTTGGTGGGGTGGACTCCATGGGGACAGGCACTAGGGGCGGGGCGGAGGCTATGCCCTGTAACTGTCACCTCTGGCCTGTAAAATATTCCCTTTTACCTGGCAAAGCTAAGCAGCCATCGATATGGGATTTGTGACCTGGCCTTGAACTGCTTGCCCTGTCTCTCCTAACTGGTACAGGAGTCCATGGGGTTGGCAGATATGGTCCTCAGCTTTCCATCAGCACTGCGAAATGAGTCGGTGGTGATCCCGTGTGTTTGAGGGACGAAGGCACCTGAGCCGCCTGACTGCAGCCGGATGGATGGCTGGGTAACAGCAAGTTCAAGGCTGCCTCCCTCTGGGCCTCTTGTCCACATCTGTGAGGCAGCCATCTGGTCGCCTGCCTTCTGCTCTTTGAACCTTAGGAGGGAGAGAGACCAGAGAGGGTAAGCACCGGGTCCTTGGGCTGTGTTCAGGGTCAAGTCCAACGCTGGCTGCCGGCACCTCCCTTGGTACCTGAGCACTTCATCCAACTGTGCCTGGGTCTGCAGATCTGTCCCAAGCGTTGAAGAGGAAAGGGGGACCCTCTGCAGTACCCTCCAGAATGGTCAAAGCAGGCCCCCTCACCCTCCAACCAGTGAGGGAGACAAGACTAGGGGCCCCGGAAACTGTTGCAAATGAACGTTGGCGTCTCTCTTTCAGGCGCTTTCTTAAGATCATCTTACGTAGAGGATGTTTACAGAGAGAAGGGGCCCTTCCGCTTGGAGCAAGAGGGTCAGAAGGAGGGTAGTTGTGTGTGTGGGGATGGGGGGAGGGTTGTCATCCTCATTGCCCCTGCAGGGCTGCAGGCTGCAAGCTGGCCACGTGCTTCGCTTTGGCAGAATGTCATTTGTCCCAGCAGCACGGAGCCGTGGTCCTTGGAAGATGCCAAGCACCCCCCAAGAGGGTGTGTTCCGTCCCCTACATTCCCTTCCGCAGCACCGGGAGATGGAATCCAGGAACGGAGTGAATCGTCATTCATTCTTTCACTTCAACCTCTTCTTGACTTAGGAAATAAACCCTGTTGTCTTTGACTCAGTCCTCTGATCACTGTATTTTTTCTTTCTTATTTACATTTAAGCATTTATTGATTTATGTGAAAGGCAGTTCCAGAGAGAGGGAGACACAGAGAGAAGAGAGAATCTTCCATCTGCCAGTTCACTCCCCACAGCGCCTCAACAGCCAGGGCTGAACTAGGCTGAAGCCAGGAGCTTCTTCTGAATCTCACGCGTGGGTACAGGTGGCCCACGCACTTGGGCCATCCTCTGTTGCTTTCCCTGGAGCGTTAGCAGGCAGCTGGATCAGAAGTAGAGCAGCCGGGACATAAAACACTGTCCATGTGGCATGCGATGCAGGCATTACAGGAGATGTCTTTACTCGCTGTGCCACAACACTGACATCCAAGGATGTCCTCCTTGGATCCTGGGCAGAGCTGGGGCCGGACCAGGAGCAGCAGCACTGTCCGGGTGCAGGGGACCCCACATGGATGGCAGGGGTCCAAGTGCTAGTGCTATGCTCTGCTGTCCCCCAGAGTTCACATTATCAAGAAGCTGGAATTGGAAGCAGGACTGGGAGCTGAGCACAGGTATTATGATACAAGGTGTGGCAGGCAATCCCTAGAGCACTCCCATACCTCGCAATACACACACAAACACAAACACAAACACACACGTTGCCTGGTCCTTGACCATGGTCCTTGACCATGCTTGAGTAATGTTTGCTGAGTACAGACTCAAACTCAGATTCCATGCCCCAGTCGGGACTTTTAAAGGCCAGGGTCTCTGTCTCTGGCACATCATCTCCCCTCCCCTACCAGCAAAAGGGTACGTAGCTGCTTCTGTTCCAACAGGAAGGGTTAGGCTCAGCGCTGCTCACTCACATCAATGTCCTCCTCCATTTGGGGGGAACCTCTCTCTCTCTCTCTTTCTTTCTTTCTCTCTTTTCCTTGGGCCTCAGCTTTTTCCTCTGTGTTAGGGGCTTTTAGGTGGGCTCATAGTTCCCTTGGAATCTGGAAACCCTAAGACTGTGAGGAGGTTGCCACTGCACAGCGAGGATGGGTGCCACTGCAGCTCCGAGGCTCCCTTTTGAGGGTACTGTGACCAAGCAGTTGACATTAAGCGGTGCTCAGGGCTCCACTTCCTGTTCTTCCATTTACCTTGCCCTCTGTGGAGCCTTGGGCACACCCAGTGCCACCCTGAGGATCTCTCCGCACCCCAAGAGCCCCACCACCACCCATAGCTTCTCTTGCTGGTTTCCTCAAGCCAACAATGGAAAGCCTTCCTTTGGGGTTCTCCAGCACCCCATTTCTCCTGCACCCAATTTCTCTGCTCAGCCCAGGGGGTCATATCAAGCCCACCTAACTCCCTTTCCTGGGCATGGTGGGGCAGGGTATGCATCGCCATGGGATGACAGGCATGGCGGAAGGCGGTGGAGAGTGCGATGTGGCAGGGCAGACGGATGTGGGAGGCCTGGGAGCTGAGTGATTCACCCGGGCAGAGCTGGCACAGGTGGAGCATGCACAGGGCAGTCTCGGCGATGGCCAAGGGAAGGAAAAGGACATTCCAAGTTCTACGTTCAGGAGGCCGGCGTGAGGAAATGGTACAAATCTTGAGCTACAACCTGAAGAGCCCGCAGCCCGAGCAGGTCTCACAGGCCGCCAGGAGGAGGTTGTGGGCTCCAGATGTGGCTGGACAAGGGGGAGGGGAATGAGGGGGAGAGGTCTGTTCACAATTAGCCTTGATTTTGTGTGATGACATTCAAATTGTGGGCAAACATGAAAGCGGAGTTGTGAGGACATGTCTGTCCTGGGCAGCCCCCAGGATTAATCTGACGTGAAGGACGCAGGCCAAGGGCTGGTACCACATGGAAGCATTTTGTGTGGGGTTTGATGTCCTGCCAGCTGAAGGGGGCTTCGCTGCCCTCCCCCTCACCAGCCCTAATTCCCTCCCCGACCACCTCCTCTCCGCACCCACCCCAACCCCCCCCACCCCAGGGAACTGGCTGACTCTGGCCAGAGAGGTGAAATAGTCCCTGAAGTCTTCGTCTTCTGCCCCACTGCCCTCTGGCCAGTGCAGGACTGGAATCTTTAAGGGGATGGCTTGGGTGTGCCCACAAAACCAAAGGCCCTAGTAGCATTAGATGGTGGTGGGGGTGCTGGGCAGGGGGTGGTGGATGAGCTATTTTCAATCTTTTTTTTTTTTTTTTTTTTTGCTTAAGAAAGACAGGCTTATTTGAAAGACATAATGAGTGAGGGAAACACAGAGCCCTTCCACCCACTGGCTCACTCCTCCAATGCTTGCTACAGCCAGGGTTCAGGGCCAGGTAGAAGCCAGGAGCCTGGAATTCCATCTGGGTGTCCCATGTGGGTGGCAGGGACCCAAGATCTTGAGCTACCACCTGTCGCCTCCCATGGTGTGGGTTAGCAGGAGGCTTGATGGGAAGCATGGGGTTACCAGCACTTAGGGCATGTGCTCTGGCACTGGATGGGGGCTTCCTATGGTGCCCCATACCGACCCCTCTGTATTTGTTACACAGCATGAGGTGACTCTCCCGCCACGCTGGGGAACAGGCAGGGAAGGGGTTGACAATCAATAGCTTTCCTGCAGAATTTTAAAAATATATATATATATATATTTATTTGTGCTCATTGGAAAGGCAGGTCCACAGAGGGAAGGAGAGACAGAAAGATCTTCCATCCCCTCATTCACTTCCCACGTGGCTGCAATGGCCGGAGCTGAGCTGATCCGAAGCCAGGAGTCAGGAGCTTCTTCCAGGTCTCCTATTCAGGTGCAGGGTCCCAAGGCTTTGAACCGTCCTCTTCTGCTTTCCCAGGCCACAGGCAGGGAGCTGGATGGGAAGTGGAGCAACCGGGACACAAACCTGCACCCATGTGGGATTCTGGTACATGCAAGAAGATACAGCCCTAGGGTATGGTGCTGAGCCCCCCACAGAACTTGTGTTGGGATTAAGTCTCCTGAGCTGGGAATCTTGGAATTCTCTAGGGATGGAAACTGGCTTGGGAGGCCATGGTGGGGGCTAAGGGGTAGGGAACAGCCTCTCCAATTCATGTCTTGGAATGTTCTATCAAGGAACATGTTGATGTCACCACACCATGGCAAAACCAGACCCTGGAAAGAAACCCAAGGGTCCAAGGTGCAACTCCCTGCTCCCCAAGGATCAAGCTTCATGGGGCCTCAGTGTCCTCATCTGCAGAATGGGTAGCAGGGTCATTGCACCTGCCCAGGACAGCAGTGAGCACTGGAGACCCCTGCCTCCTATTAAGTTCAAAGTTGGTAGAAGGCTGGAGACCAAGAAGTGCCTAATGAGAGCCTGTCATGAACCCCTGCTCCATGGGAGCTGATGAGCTCACAAACACAGCCATAGCAAGATGATGAACACGCTTTTGGCTACAAATGGTTTCTATTTTCCTGGTTGCTGCTAAAATAATGGCAAAGAATTCCTTCCCAGCTTTCGAGGACGCCCCCCGCCCCCCATGTTCAGCCTCTGGCCTCGGTCCCCAGACATGCATTGTTTTCCTCCACGACCTGGGAGGAATCCTCTTTGTGTCACCCGCCAACTGGTTGACCCACTGTCAGGCACCTCCAGCCATCGACAAGCACACCCGGTGACCCTGGAGGGTCCCCCTGAGCCCCACGGGAAGAAAGGGGCTCTGGTTTGGTGGTGGAGGTGGGGAAAGGGGGGAACAGGAGAGGAACTTGCAGGAGAGAAGAAATTGATGAAATTTCAGGATGTAGCAGAGGTCAGCTTCCAGTCAGGCCTCTCCTGTCCAGAGTAGAGAAAAGTGATTCCTGCTCGGGTCGGGCTGCTTAATGAGGCACAGCCGGTGCCTTTCTCTTCCGGCTTTCTCGCTCTAGGAGGGTAAGCCTACATCTACTGAGCTTACACGTACACATATTCTCTGCTGTGTTCACACCGAATCCTTACAGGTCTGGGGCCTGCGGCTAAGACCGGGGTGGGGGTTGTTGCCTCCCATGGCCGCAGGGTGCGAAGGGTGTGGACGGTGGGAGTGGGGACAGGAAGGGGGACTTGGCTCAGCCGGGTCTGGGTGTGAGGGCTAAGGGCGGATTTGTGCGATGGCGTTGGACGCTGAAGCTTGCATCTCTCCAGCTGGCTGCCTGAGAGAAAGCAAGCCAGGCCCAAACGGTGGTAGAAAGGCAAACCATGAACGGCAATTGGAGAGAGAGCGAGCTGCCGCCACCACTAGTCCCGTTGACTTGGGTCGAGGGCTGGCCTTGCCACGTAGCACATGATAAGTGTTCGCACGTTGGTTCCAAGCTTCAGGCTATAGTTGACAGAGGTAGAAATGGGGTAAATGGACCCAGCTAAGGGTGTTGTTAATCCTGGCTCGAAGAGACAGTTGCCGGGTGGATGTCCTTCTGGGAGAACTTTTTATCCCTCCTGGTGGCCACTTTGTCCTTTCTGATTCTAACAGAGTCACTTAGGGGTAGTTGCTTTTTGTTAATATTTAATTTTAAATTTGTTTATTACAGAGAAAAAGAGAGAGAGAGAGAGATATCTATTTTCCATCTGCTGGTTTACTTCTCAGATGGCTGCAGGGTCCAGGGCTAAGACAGGCTGAAACCAAGAGCCAGGAGCTTCTTCTGGGTCTCCCACAAAGGTGCAGGGCCCAAGCACCTATCCCATCCAACGCTGCTTTTTCAGATGCACTAACAGGGAGTTGGATGGGAAGCAGAGCTGCCGGGACCCAAAGCGGCAACCACAGGGGATGCTGGCATCACAGAGAGCAGTTTTGCCTACTTTACCACAGCGTCAGCCCTGAGAACAAGATAATTTAGTAAGTGCCACAGAGGCTACCGCTGCTGTCACCAGGGTCTTCCTTATGGGCACACAACCTGTGCACATAGCTGGAGCCCCCACTCTGCTGTAACCAAGGTGAACTGCAGCAGCATTTATTCAAATAAGGGGGGGCCCTGTACTTCCTCTGTTCCCAGGTCCCACCTCCCATGCAGTGATGGAGTCTTAATCCTGGATGCTGAGTACAGACTTAGGCTGGACAGTCCAGTGACTGTCTCAACTACTGGGAAGGTGTAGGGGCCAGGGGTGGAGCCCGACTTGCTTCGGTCCAAGGCTCAACAAGACTCACAAACCAGTCTACAATGACCTGGATCAGCTAGGACTCATCATCCTCATTCTCTACCACACCTAACCATTCAGCTGCACAGCCTCCCTTCTGGTCACCACGGAAACCCTCAACTGTGCGAAACCGGAAGGTGCCCTGTCACCTGCCTGTACCTCCATTGAATGTATCCTCAGCCCACCTGAGCCACCCAGAGGCAGAGTGGGTACCCCGGGTCTGAGCTGTGTGCTCTGGGACTCCTGCAGTCTGGGGTACATGGGGTGTGCTTTTAGGTCTGAGTCGAGCTCCCAGGCCCAGCGCTGTGTCCCGTTGTGGCTCAGCTGCTTCAATACTGTAGGAGCCAGAGATGGGAACTGCATGCAGATCTGAGGGTGAGGTGATGGGGAGCAGTCCCGATTGCGTCCACCCATCAGAGCGAGGCTGCAGGAGTTTAGGCAACCTCAGGCAGAGGTGTTCTTTTTCTGCTGTGCATTTTTTTTTTTTTGACATCATGGTGGCATCATACCCTGGCCAGAGCCTGTGTGCAAGGGAATTTTCCCCATTCCTAGCTGTGGCTGTGGCCTATCACCCTTGGGAAAATGTGTGCATGTGGTTTCCAGAGAGGATCAGAGGAGTAGTTGCTGGGTGTTCTCTCTCTCATTCTCTCTCTCTCTCTCTCTCTGTGTGCGTGTGTGTACATGGAGTCGGACAGGGTTAGATGCTTGTGACAGAGGCCTGCTGTGGGGCCATACCCCAGTTCATAGAGACCTTAGCCTTAGAAGAGTCACTCCAAAGGCTCTTCTCTAAAACTAAGGGGATGCTGACCTCCCCAAAGGATGAATGAAGCTGATGTCCACAAACAGGAAGTCTCAGTACCATGGGTCAGTTGGTGGACCTCATGGGCAAGGAAGCATCCAACCATGGAAGACTTCCAGAAGGAGGTATAGTCCTGGGGAGAGCACCTCAGAGGGAAGAGGGCAGGGGAGATGAGGAGAACCTCCTGGTACCTGCTGGAGTGGCTTGAGTTTCACCTGCCACCAGGTGACCTCTGAACCCACAAACACCTGTTCATAATGGTTTTTTTTTTTCTTTTTGTTGAGGCATCTGAGGAAGGCACAAATGAATGGATAGATATGTGGATGAATAGATGGACAGATGGATGGATGGATGAATGGATAGGTGGATGGAAGGATGGATGGATGGATGGATGGATAGGTGGATGGATGGATGGATGGATGGATGGATGGATGGATAGGTGGATGAATGGTTGGATGGATGGATAGGTGGATGAATGGTTGGATGGATGGATGGATGGATGGATGGATACATGGATGGAAGGTGGGTGGATGGTTGTATGGAGGGATGTCGGGTCATGTTCTCAGACATGGTGGCCTTTAGAAGCAGAAGCAGCACTGGCTTAGAAATCAAAACAATGTGGATATGAAGTGTGGCCTGGCAATAGGGTTGCCATCATGGGCAGGAGGCTCATGTAGCCATGTGTGGCTCACACTCAGGAGGGCTTGGAACTTGGCACAATACCCTGCTGTTGTCTCTAGCAATGCTTGATCACTTGGAAAACATTTGTACTTGAAAGAGAGAAATCGCCCAGTGTCCGCTGTTTCACTCTTCAATTGCCTGCACAGCTAGGGCCGGGTCAGGCCAAAGCCAGCAGCCAGAGACTCAGTCTGGGCCTCCCAGTTGGGTGACCCCAAGGATGTGGCAGATTTACAGAGAGAAGGACAGAAAGATCTTCCATCTATTGTTTCACCCCCTCAAATGTCTGCAATGACTGGAGCTGAGCTAATCCAGAGCCAGGAGCTTTATTTTAGGTCTTCCACATGGGACCCGAACCATCCTCCACCACTTTCCAGGTCATAAACGGAATTGAATTACTGATGGAACAGCCAGGACTAGAACTGACACCCACATAGGTTGCTGGCACTGCAGGTAAAGGATTAGCCTGTTGGGTACCAAGTCGGCTCCCATTGGTGTTTCTTTTGAAGTGTTGACTTACTGATTGATTGATTTGATCTGAGGTGCCAATGGGGAAGTTGGGGATTTGTGAGCAGAAAATACATGAGTTTATGGGCTTCTCTCTACTGGTTCATTCCCCAAATGCCCATAACAGCCAGGGCTGAGGCCAACAGCCAGAAGAGATAAGGACTCCATCTGGGTCTCCCATGTAGACGGCAGGGACCTTACCCTTTGAGTCTATCACCTGCTGCCTCCTGGGTCGTGCAATAGACCAAAGTTGGAATTAGGAGTGGGGCTGGGAACCCCAAGGTAGGACCCAAGTGTCCCAGATGGCTTCCAGACCACCGTGCCCAACACCCAGTGCTAGGCATTTCTGAAGGTGAAACACCCAATGTGAAAGTAACCACTGAACACAGGGCATTCCAGTGGCACCCTGGGCCTTCACTGTTTTGCAACCACCACTTCTGGCACCAACCATTCCTCTCCTTATAAAAGGAAAACGCTGAACCTGTTAAACAAGCATTCTTTGCTCCTGCCTTCTCTGGACATTCGCTTTCTGTCTGTGAATTTTTCTAGTCTGGACCTCTAGTATAAACAGGATCACATCTTTTTGGTTTTACACTACAGTGTTTTGGAGGGCTAGCCATGTTTTAGCAGCAGCTAGCAGTGTTTTGTCCCTTTTCACTGGTGAATAATATTCCACTGTATGGATGTACCACAGCTAATGGACAATATTCTTCATTAGTAGCTAAAAGTTTTGTTTATTTTATTGGAAGGACTGAGTTACAGAGTAAGGTGAGGACATACCGAGATATAGAGAAAGAGATGATAGGTGGATAGATAGATGGATAGATAGTTCCATCAATAGATAGCTCTCTCACCTGCTGGCCCACTTTCCAAATGACTACGATGTCAGAGTGTGGATTGAGTGAAATCCAGGAGCCTAGAACTCCATCTGGGTCTCCCACATGGGTACAGGGGGTTCCCAGCACTTGGACCATCCTCTGCTGTTTCCACAGGCACATTTACGGGAAGTTGGATCAGAAGCAGTGCGGCTGGGACTCAAGCTGGTGCTCGGATATGAGATCTAGGCATCCCAGGCTGCCGCTTCACTGGCTTTGCCACAACACCGGCCCCCAGGTACAGTCTTTCAAAATGCCAACAGGAGCAGAAAGTTGGCCCATGAAGGTTCACCGAGGAAGGCGTCTGGGTACAGACCTCTGAGGTCCCCGTTTCCCTGGAGTGTTGGCAGGTGGGAAGTCCCCTTCCTCCCCCAGCTTCCAGTAGTCACTTTGCAACCTCTCATAGCTCAGGCCCTACTTGAGTAGACACACAGCACAGAGACTTGGCAGCCCTGGCTTGGTCACAACAGGAGGGAGCTGAGACCAGAGGCCCAGCTCTCAGGGAGTGAAAAAGAGGAAACCTCCCATCACCACCCGCTTCCCCGCCAAGGCTGGACACATACACAGGGGTTCAGAGCTAAAGAACTAAGAGCTGGAGGGACAGTGACCACGGCAGATCTCTGTCCTCTCTCTGAGCCTGGCGGATTCAGGGCAAGTGGATGACAGAGACGGAGCGGCAGGGGTGTGTGGAAGGCTGCATATCACCCTGCCTGCAGGACACCCAGTAGGGTGTGAGGGCCAGGTGCCCATCATGGTGGAATCAGCCTTCCCAGCCTGCCCCTCTCCTCCCTCCCCAGCTAGCTTCCAGGCCAGCCTGCCTACAGGAAGAAGTTAACTGGAGGCCCTCTCAAAGCAAACAGGGCCAGCCCTGAACTCAAACCACATGGGGAGAGGGAAGCCCCTTCCCCTCCCTTTCTCCCCTCCCTGTCCAGCTGCCTTTAGGAGGCTCCAGGCTCTCCTGCCCTCTCTCACCCCACCCCTCCTCCCCTATTCATCTCTGTCTCCAGTCTGCTCCCAGATGGGCGGTCGGGTGGCCACCACTTGCTGATTATCCCCTACAAATCCACTTCATCTCCCCAAGCCCCCAGATCCCTCCCTGGGAAGGGCAAGGAGCTCTGTGAATACATACACCACAGGATACCTCCTGCCTCCTGGCTTAGGCAGGACCTTCCCTGGAGCTCCTGGATGCCAAGGTGCAGTTGCTGGGCTTTCCCCAGGGAATGCAAGGTCCCTCTGCCTCAGGGCACCTCCACCTTCAGACTCTCCTCAGGAGGGACCCCTGGCTGTCACTCATCTGCCCGTGCAAACCCCAGTCTCCTTCCTCAACCCTTTCTGCATAGGATTTCTCTCTACAAGGTGGGTAAGTGGGGTCGGTGCTGTGGCATAGTAGAATGATCTGCCTGTGTGCCAGCATCCCCTATGGGCACCGGTTTGTGTCCCGGCTGCCCCACTGCTCCTTCCTAAGGTACCTGGGAAAGCCAAGGAGCATGGCTTAAGTTCTTGGATTTCTGTTACGCAGGACCTGGAGGAAGCTCCTGGCTCAGTCCCAGCCATTGCAACCATTTGGGAATTGAACCAGCAAACAGAAGATCTCTCCCTCTCTCTGTGTGTCCCTCCTTTCTCTGAATTTCAAAAAATAATAAACCCTAGCTTAGCAAAGGTGCTTTCGATCATGTGTTGCCCACCTGCCAGGTCACTGCCATCTGTCCATTTCACGGATGAGGAAACAGTCACAGAGCAAGGGATCCACTTGCTGGAGGCCATCAGCTCCCAAAGCAGCTCAGGCCAGGACTCCGAGGATGTCACAGAGACCATGAAGGTCCCAGCACCCCAGAAGAGAACTTGTTATGCCACAGACTCGGGTACCACTCGAGATCTGATCAAAAGATCTGAGCGGACCCCAGAAACATGCATGTCTATTAACTTTTGGGGTGATGCAGGCTTAAAGTGACCACAGTGGCCGCAGGGGACTATGCTGGATGGCCTATCGGAGAGGAAGTATCTGTGACTTGGTTGGCACTGGGGCAACCAGGGCAGATGCCATGTTTTGTGTTAGGGTGCCTGAGAAGGCAGGCTCATGGGAACCTGGGGTTGTGGGCTTGCAGGAGCCTGGGAGATGATGCCAGCAGGGGTGTGTGGAGACCTGGGGGCTCACATCCAGCCAGGCAGAGCAAATCTGGGAATGTTCTATCTGCTTGGTCCTGGGTGAGGTTGGGGGAGGGGAGGGGAAGCCCTAGGTTAGCATGCTGACCTGGTGTGCTGGTGGACTGGGCTTGGGGAACTTTGAAAGGGTCTGGATCTTGGGTTTGTGGAGGAGTGGAGTCCCAGGTGAGCTTATGTGCCAGGAGCTTGGGACCCTAGTGGGTGGGCAGAGCTCCAGGCCAGCACACCTCCCCACCAGATGACTGGGCCTTGGGAGGCTGGGAAACCCATGCGCTGCTGGGTACGGGCACTGTGGATTGATCAGGGAAAGGGGTATGGGAATGTGTGGGAGGGAGGAGCGCTGAGGGAGTGTGTTGCAGGTAAGGAATGACTTCTGGGGGACTTCCACCAACAAGGCCACTGTACTTGCAGGTAAGTGAAGGGGCTGAGACTGAGCAGTTTGGTGGGGGAAGCTGGAGGACTTTTAAGGGTCAGACCAATGCACCAGCCCGTGTGGGAAACCTGAGCTGGGCTAGTTAGCATAGATCACTGCCAATCATCACTCACCCTGGTGCACGCTAAAGGTAGGGTTGGGGGCCTGCCTGGCAGGGTTAGATCACAGTACCCGACAATGAGAGTTGGAACAGGGAGATGGGTAACGTTAGACTGAGTCATGACACTAATCAGCACTTGAGAGAACAGGTCTGGGAGCAGATTCTGTGGGGGATACGTGGGCCCTTGTCAAACTTCAATTACTGCTGGTTTGATTAAGAGCTTGGGGTAGTGATGGGCTGAGCTAGGCATCAGCATGGAATTCTCCTACACTCATGGGTACTGGGTTTAGGAACAGGCTGGGCTGGTCCAGACTGTAGCACCCACAGGTGTACCCAAAAATAGGGTATGGGGTAGGCCAGGCAGCAACATCTACCAGCTCAAACAAATGCTGGGACTGGGGGTGGGAGGAGACTATGCTGGGTAAGGGCCTAGCACCAGCCAGTACACGTGAGATCTGGATCTGGGAGTGGATCTAGTAGGGGAAGTTGGGGAACTTCCTGGTGAGCTGTAGCATCCACCGGTGAGCCTGTGATTCAGGTCTTGGTGTTGGTAAGGGTGGGCAAGGTAGTTTCACCCATTAGCAACTGTGTGAGTTGGTTCTGCAGGTGGGCAAGGCCAAGCAAACCTTAGCCCACTGGCATGTGCAGGAGTCAGGCTGGGGTGTCGGTCATGCCAGGCTAGGCTATCATACCTACTGGTTTCCATGAGCCAGGGATGGAGCAGACTGGGCAGGGCTCTACTGTAGCACCTGCCAGTGGGAGTTGGCATTGGAGGCAGACCAGTACAGGCCAGACTGCAGCATTCTGGTGGCAAAGACCAAGACAGGGGATGGGTTATGACGAGCTGGGTCAGAGCAGTCAATGACATGATCAAGATCTGTAGCTGGGAACAGGCCTGGTTGGGAAGCTAAGGGGATGTCACGGTTGGTTTGTGGCTCCCCCTGGTGAGTCCGAGAGCTAGAATAAGGGTAACGATGTGGGCCGAACATGACCACAGTATCCCTTGGCATGGGTGTCGACTGGGTCTGAGGTGTGTCAGACTGGGCTAGACTCCATCACCCACTGGTGCTTGTGAGAACCACGGTGGGTGTAGGATGGGCAACTGCTGAACCATGCTAGAGTTGTGTCTGGGTGTGGCTGGGCTGAAGCACCCAACAGTTAAGAACTGGAATGGGTGCAGTCCGGTTGGGGAAGACCACTGTTCCTGCCAGGACAGGAGCTGAACTAAGTCAGGCAGGGCCAAGGACCCACTGGTGTTCGTGCAATCTGCTACTGGGAGGAAACCTGTTAGAGGAGCTTGGAAAACTCCCTTGTCAGGATGCAGTTGACTACAGGACCACCTGCAAGATTTGGGATTGGGTGTGGGCTCAGTAGCAAAACTGTGGGCACCTCTCTGATGGGCTGCAACTCCCAGTGGTGAGCATGAGAACCAGGGCTAGGGGTGGGACTGGCTAGACAGTCAGTGGCACCTGCTGGCATGAGTGTGGGCTGGATAGTGGGGTCGATTGAGTTGAGTGAGGCGTCAGTACTTATCGAAGTAGATGAGAGCTGAATGGGATGTGGGACGTATTGGCAAGCATAGGAACCAGGGCTGGGAGTGGGCCTAATGGCAGTTATTGGGGGTGGCTCTGACTAGGCTGCAGTTCCCAATGGTGTGCGTGAGGGCCACGTTTGTGGTGGGCAGGGTCGGGGTGAGTTTCAGCATCCATTGGTTTCCATAAGAGACGGGGCTAGAGACAGAACAGACCCAGCCATTGCAACTAGCAATGTGTGTGTAGGCGGATATGGGTAACAGACAGGGCCGGACCCTGTGCTGGCAAGCCCATGCAAGAGTCAGGTCTGGATTCACCTCACTTGAGGTTTATTTTGGGGATCCCTCCAACTGAACCATAGAACTCCAACCATGGAGAGAATCACTGGTTCCATGGTCTGACCGTGGAGTGCATGTGTCAGAACTAGGCCTCCTCAGTGGCTTAGACGGAGCAGTGGATGGATACCCAGATGCACATGGAGGTTGTGGCAATCCATTGGGGCCTGCAAAGGACATCTGGTACCACAGCAGAGGAAGGAGGGCAGAAGAAATTGGTCAACTACCCCGGCCAAGCATGGACAGCAAATATCTGGGCGAATCTAAGGTGGACTGAGAATCTAAGCCAATGGACCTTAGAAGGATTTCCTCATCCTAGGATTGGTGAGATCGACAATCCTTCTTTTGAAACTACTTGAGTGGAACCCTTGGAGCATGCTCCACATTCGGGGACCCTGGGATGACAGCTGGTGGCTATTCCCTATCCCTGGGTACTGAGGTCATGGGGAGGCTGGGTACAGCTACTCCCCTTATCTCCCCCCTTTCCCTGGATACAGGAAAAAGAAAATGTGGAAACAATGGTCTCACCCACTTTTGCCTAATCCTAGACCCTTCTCACCCTAATCAACTATGTAAACATCATCAAAAAATAAATAAATTTTAAAAACCCATATGGGATGTCAGTGTGGCAGGCGGTGATTTAACCTGCTATGTTGCATTGTTGGCCCCATGACTTTGCATTTCAAACAAATCAAAATCTGGAGAACAAACCATGCGCATGTTCACACAGCTTGGAACACTTCCAGCCGTAGCCAGGCTGTGCTGCCTGTCAGTGTCCCAGTGTCCCAGTGTCCAGCGATTCCCACCAAAGTCTCCCATGGGGAGCTCCCCAGGGAGCCTGCTTGCCAACCCCTGGTGATTGGAGGGTACCATTGATTAATTCCTTTAGTTTTGACCGTGTGATGGGCAAAATGCACCCTCTCATTTTAGCGTTGGTTTGATAACCATTCGTGGAGCTGGGGTTCATCCTACTTGTCTACAAAGATCCAACTCAGATACTGGTTCTGGAGAGAGAGAGGGGAGGAGGTGGGGAGAGAGGACAGAGAGAGAGAGGCTCATGGTCATGGGTGTGGGCGGGGCAGCAGGACAAGACAGGTGTGGCAATGAGGAAGACTGGGACACAGGGGTAAAGGCAGGTACTGAGCCCCTTGTGTGGAGAGGCAGAGGGGAAGGGAGGGTAAGAGAGGGAAGGGACAGGGAGAGGGATGGAGCAGTGAGAGAAAAGGGAGATGAGCGAGAGAGGGGAGGAAGGAGAGAGGAGGAAGGGGAGGAAGGGAGGCTGAGGCAGAGGGGCGTGAGAAGGGAGGAGGAGGAGGGAGAGGGCCTCAGTGTCCCACGCCGGCTCTGCTGTCAGCCTCACTCAAGCAAGGCTCAGATCCCAGAGCTGAACTCTCATCACTTCCGCAGCCCGAGCCGGAGCCAGGGGTGCAGCCAGCCTCTGGGCCGGGACTGGGGCTGGGGAGGGCTGCTGGACCCCAGTCCAAGGCTGTGGGGGCAGACCTGTTTGTATAGCTCCTGGCTTGTCTCCTTTTTGCGAACCACCAGTCCCCCTCTTCTCCCACCCTCAACACGGTATCTTGGTGCTTTTGGCTTTGAACGAGCCCCCTCCTGGCCAGGGAGGAGATAACCGCACAGGGTCCAGGGAGGGAGGTCAGGAAATAGTCGGGGCATGACGCACCGTACCGTGCATCCCTCTGCTCGGCTGCTGTGTGGAAAAAGACCGGGGTTGCCCAGGAAGCCTTGCACACTCCGAGTCAGTCGTTTCCTGTTTTCTGTGGAGTTAATCCTGCTGTCTTTTCTGGGCTTGTCAAACCCTGTCTTCTTGCCTGCTAGGACCCACACCAGCCTCAGCAGACATGTGAGCCCCTGTAGCTGTGCGGAGTGCACTCCTGGGAGAAGCTGACAGGAGCCCCTTTCTCTGGAAACCTAGAGAGTCACCCAGAAGCCTCCTCCTCCAGGAAGCTTTCCCAGGCTGTGTAGACAGGATCCTACACCGGGTGTGAGTAAAGGAATTAAGGCGAGATCTTCACAGTTCTCCTTAAGAGGGAATAGCTCTGCCCATTTGACAGGTGGAGCTGTTGAGGTTTGGGGTCACCCTGCTGGACACAACCCCTCGGCTGGCTTCCCCCTGAACCTTAGTCGAGAGCACCCCTGCCGCTTCAGGCGCCCACTGGATCAAAGTTTCCTCTTTAAGGAATTTTCCTTCAGAGTGAGGCCCCACGCGTTCTCCCACCTCGTGCTGTGGCCACGAGATCACGAGGGCCAGCCAGGCCATAAAAGCCCCTCTCTGTCTCGGTGTCAGCAACAGTTTCTGGCTGAGCCATGTTGTTGGAAAAAAGAAAATCGGAGAGATAGAAGGGGGTCCCGAAGTTCCCTGCTGACTCTGGGGGCAAGACACACACACACACACACACACACATTCACACACTCACACACACACACACAGCAGCTGTGCTGAAGAGCTCATGTGCTCAGAATCTCTGGCTCTCACTTGCCGCCTGCATGGCACACACATGCACAAAGAGCACACACACACTGGCACACACACATGTAACAAACACATGCACACACATGCATATGATCCACCTGCACACCTGCACATACACTTACACACATACATGAAGAGTACATGCCTACACTCACCCCACGTGCATATCTGTGCACACACCTGCACGGTGAGCATACTCACATGTATGACCATAGCCCACACATGTATGTGCACACGCGTGAACGGGCATGCTCACATACATCCCCAACACTAGGCCGTGAGACTTAGGGATCCAAGCTGTCACCCTCACTGGTTTCTGGGTTGCTTGGTGGCCTCACCCAGTCCTCAGCTACTTTCATCTGTAGACTGGGTGAAGTCTCCAGGCAGGAGTTGAGACTCAACTCCAGTGTGCCCACCCAGTGCACTCAGCTACTCCCTGACCTTGGCTGACGTCTGTAGGCGACAGTGGCTCTTGCATGCATTTGGGAAGTAAGCTAGGGGCTAGAAGATTCTCTCTCTCTCTTTCGTTGTCATTTGGCTTTTCAAAGAAAACATAAGATTTTTTTTTAAAGAAAACATCCCTAATGCAGCCACGCAGTGCCCATCCCTCTGCATAATTGCAGCAAGGCAGTGGGCACATCTGGCACCAGGCCCGCTTTCACTCTGCACAAATGCCCTCCGTCTCTTACATGTGGGCATCAAGGATTGGACATCCCCGTGTCTACCCTTGACCGCAGATCACTGCCTGAGCCCGACAACAGTCTGTACCCAGAGGCTTGGCCAGTTGTACTCTGATTTATTTAGGTTCATGAACTACTGCTGGGCACGGGTTGGCATCGCAGAACATTGAGTCCTTCTAATTTTAATCGCCAGCAGAGCAGGCCTAATTTTAGATGGCAGTGGTGCTGAGGCCTGGCCAGGGAATCCACGTTCTGTTGTCTGGGGCACCTGGGGTGAGATGGGTGCCCACGCAGCTTGGACCCACAGACAGACTAGCTCTTGTGTCTTCGGGACGCTTATTTGGGCAAACCTTGGGCCGGGACAAGTGTTCTTCCTGTGGACTAGGATTCACTTTTATTTTGATGCTATGATCAGACAACTCTTCCTGGGGATACACACGGGCCTGGGACACAGCTCCAGCTGCCGGGCACGCGCAGTCTGGCTGTCGGGTGGTCTGGTGGGAGATCTGGAGGAAGCTCCTGGCTCCTGGCCTCGGCGGTCATTTAAGGAATGAAACAACAAATGCATCTTGTTAGCTTTGTCTCTCCTTCTCTCTGTCACTCTGCCTTTCAAATAAACTAAGAAAAAAAATACAACTTTTTTTTTTTAAGAAGAGACAATGAAGCGCTTTCCCAGGTAGAGGAGGGAGGAGGGCATGATGGTGGGTGCCCACCATGTTCTCCTTGGCAGCAGTCCTGCCCCGTTCCCGTGGCTGGCCCCAAATGCTCTACATCTCATGCAAGGTGCAGGCAGAAAGGGACTGGGAATGGAAGCTCCTGCTGACCTTCAGGGACAGCAGAGCTGCAGAATCTATGCCTCCCTCCGTCCCAGGTGGAGTGAATGACTCTGAAGTGTGTATTTCTGGTTTCCTCCTGGCTTTCCCAGGGTTCCCCATCAGGGCTGAGTCCTGGTTATCCGTGGTGCCCACTGCCTTGGAGAGTTACAGAGAGAGGGAGAGAGAGATCTTCCATTGGCTAGTTCACTACCCAGATGGCTGCAATGTTCCCAGCTGGGCCAGGCAGAAGCCAGTAGCTTCTTCCGGGTCTCTCACGTGAGTGCAAGGGACCGAGCACTTGGACTTTTCTAGGTGCGTTAATAGGAAGCTGAACTGGAAGTGGAGCAGCCGGGACTTGAACCGGCTTCCATATGGGATGCTGCGTGGCAGGCGGCAGATTTACTTGCTATGCCACAATCCTGGTCACTAGGATGTGCATTTTTACCGAGTTCCAAGAAGATGTTTAGCTCTTGGACCCAAGGGGCCTGTTTGGAGAATCTTGTGCTTGCGGTCTTTCCGGCTAATTCAAACGCTGCGCAGGTGGGGAGGATGACACAGAGGTTCTTCGTGTGGTCTGCCTTCCTAGGACCCACCGGGGAGCAGGGCTAGCGACTGCAAGGTGGGGGTGTGGAGAGCAGACAGGGGCGGTAAGGGCAGCCCCAGGACATGCACCGCCTCTGCCAGCTCCCCCCTCTGATCTATGAGGCTCCCCTGGGAGCCTCCCAGCTTGGCCTGGGTAAACAAAGCCTTCATTTCCCAGGCCAGTGGGGAAACATTTCAGGCCTTTATAATGAAGTGTCCCCCATGAAGGGCAGCTGCCGAATTGTGGCGCTGGGTGCCCGTCAGGAGTGATGGATAGCGACAACTCATCATCGTGGCGGCAGCGGGCTGCGAGCTATGGGGGCCGTAGATCACAGCAGGCCCGGCCGGGCGGCACCACCTTTAGCGATAGAGGTTGTGCAGGAAGCTGCAGCTCAGACTGGGAGGAGGCGGGGTGCAGAGGAGCTTTGGGGTGGAAGGTGGGCTCTCCAATGACCTCTGAGGGTGCTAGGAAACTGGTGTGGCCCCAAGCCTGTTCACCATGCCTTCAGTGTTCTGCCTCCCCCATTGCTCCAGGAGGGGAGTTCAATTTGCTTCTTTTTGTTTGTTTAAGATTTTATTTATTTTTGTTGGAAAGTCAGTCATACAGAGAGGAGGAGAGATAGAGAGGAAGGTCTTCCGTCCATTGATTCACTCCCCAAGTGACCGCAGAGGCTGGAGATGTGCTGATCCGAAGCCAGGAGTTCATCCTGGCCACTCCCACTCCAGCCCTTGACCCTGCAGGTGGCTGTGTGACTTGGCCAAGACAATAAGGCCTGTCTCTTGGCTGGCTGTCTTCCCTATAAGGACAACATGCCCAAGCTAGTCCTCTGCTCCCAGGGCACAGTAGGGCCACGCTGCTTCAGCCAAGCCCCTGCTGTCCCTGGCACTCATGCACCACCAAAGTTTGGGGCTACCTGTTACACAACCATAGCTCCTTGATGCATGCAGGCCACAGGGCCTCCTGCCAACCATATACTCTCCCAGCACCTTCCACCTGGGAAACCTCTTAGCAAAGATTCTCTTCTTGCCTGTTAGGCTTCTGTATAAATGTCCTCTCCTTAAAACAAAAATGAATGAATTGCTTAATTTATTGGGAATATAGGCAGAGGAATCGCCCATGTACCGGTTCACTATTCCAATGTCTGCAACAGCCAGGGCCAGGCTAAGCCATAGCCAGGAACCAGGCACTCTATCTGGGTCTCTCAGCTGAGTAACGAGGTGCCAACCACTGCTGCCTCCTGGGGTGTACACGCGCAGGAAGCTGGACATGGGACTTGAACCCAGTCTAAGGGGGAGAGGTATAGGTGTTGCAAGCAGAGCCTTAACCACTACTGCATCACACAGCTGCCCCTGGAGGTGCTGTTGAGACATTCGCCTTGTCCACCTCATCCAAAGCCACGTCCCCAGCCCGTGCTGGCCGGCTTCGGTTCTGTCTCTTGTGGGTGTCCTTTATGAAACTAAACGGCCACAGCAACTTGGGGTATTTTATGTTCCTGGCCTCATCACTCTGCCCGTGCGTCTTCTCTTGTGTTTTTCTTCTTCTCTTTGGTAAGGTCCCATGCTTAGGTGGAGTGGGACTCAGGGCTGTGTCTCGGTCATGCCTTTATTTCCAGCACGGAGCTCAAGGTCTGCTCCAAGCAGGTGTCCAGTGGCTGGGTGATGATTCTACATGTTTACAAGAGAGTCAGGATGGAACCCCAGCCTCTGGGGTTCCTTGTGAACCCCTGCTTTGGGCTGGTGGGGTCTCACCATGTACATGGGTGCTAAAGGACAGGCTGGCTGGAGTTGCAGCGGGGAGTCCACCCACACTAAGGGACCATGTGTGAGCCGTGGGCTGTTCCAGGCACCTGTCACGTCCTCCTTGGGTCCCTGGTGCTGGAGCCAGAACCTGACCCAGAACAAATTCCAATGGAACTCAGGTGGAGTTCAACGGGCCTTTGATATGGGGAGGAAGTCCGTGGTAGAGGACACAGCTCTAAAGGGGTTGGTGCTGCAAACCCAAGACAGGTTCCTCAGGGCAGCCAGCCAGCATGGATGCCTTCCCAGGGTTCACTAAGTTAATCAGATCTCTATCCTGCAGGTCTTTTCAGGGACCTTTAAGATGCTAATGGGCTCTGGGATTCCCAGAGGGGATTAAGAAAGCCTGGTTGCCCAGAAGGGCAGATTGGGGACTTCTTTTCTGTCAGACAAGCTGCCAGCCAGGAATAGGGCCACACACCATGGCTTTCTGGGTCACACCCAGCCTGGAGAGGTTTCCACCATGGTAGGCTTTCGGGAGCCAGCCATTTCTCTTGACAAATAAAAATCCTGGTGCAGCCATGAAGGTGTTGCTTGGGCCAGAGTGTCTGGTTTTAATCCAACATCTTGCCAGCATGCATCCCAGGAATGGCCCAAACGTCTGGGTCTCTGTCACCTCCGAGGGTGACAGGGATGGAGAGCCAGGCTTCTGGCTTTGCCCTGGTGCAGGTCTGCCTGCTTCCGACCTTTAGGAAATGAACCAGTGCATGCTCTCGCCTTCTGTACAAACTTTCGAGTGAGAATAAATACACAAACAACCAACCTGTGCATTTCTAGCTGTTCTCAAGTCAGTAACGCGCGTGGGGGCTGGCCCTCTCCAGTTAGCTATAGTCCCTACCGCTCCCTACTGAGTCAAACTCTCCCCACCCCCACCCCCGCATTCACCATCTTGTCTCCTTTGAGCCTCCCCCACCCTCGCCCCAACAAGCCAGGTACAGCCCCAGCAAGCAGAGGTTTTCCCCTGAACATTCAGAGTCTACAGAGGAAGGCCGGAGCAGGTGTGAGGGACTCCTTCTCCAAGGACAACCCTACAGGACAAAGCAAGGGGGGGGGGCAGATAAAAGACAAAACTCTGATTTCCTTTTGGGGGTCTCTGGGGACTTTGGGGGACCAGGGGGATGATGAGAAGAAGGGTAGGGACTGGACAAGGGGACACATTGCAGGGAATCCTGGGGTGGGCAAGTATGCGGGCAGCGGCTGTTATCACCCACCTGGGGGTCCTGGGGCTGGCAGCCAACTGGGCACAGAGGCCTGGCTCCACCCCCAATTCTCACAAGTCCAGAGACTCCAGCAGGAACAGGAATTCTACTGCGGTTCTTTCTGCATCGCCTGAGCAAACAGCCCTTTGGAGAGTGTCCGGGTCCCCATCCTTGTCTGACACTGTTTTCTGCCTGCTCTGGAGTCACATGGTGAGTGTGCCAGCGCTGTCACACAGGGAGACTGAGAGGCACCGCCGCCCAGGGCAGGGCTCAGGGGTCTGTATGTTCTGGCCTCTACTTTAACCCCCTTGCTGAGGTTCCCCCCTTGGCTGATTCCATGGAGGAGAAAATTGAGATTGCTAGGAGGCAGCCGAGTTAAGGACTTGAATTCCTGTGTTGGGGTCCCAGGTCCCAATCATATAAACCCATCTGTTGGCGAAGGGCCTCCTACTTTCCCACCCCAGGGAAACATGCTGAGGGCAGTAGTTGCTGAGGGATGGTCCCATTTCAGAGATGAATAAATCAAGGCAAGAAAGGGCACAGGGAAGCAGTAAGGCTACCTAGAGGAGGACTGGAATTCACTCACTTACCAGGCTGGCCTAGGCATTCGGGGGCCCTACTCAAGTGAGGAATATATTCACTTCATCAGTAACCTGTCAATTGTGTCCATTTCTCAGATGGGAAAAATCGAGGCCCCACACAAATCTTCTCACCCCAAGTGCTCCAAGGCAGGTCGGGAGGATCAGGTATGGAATCTGCTGCTCCACACACAGTCACACAACCTTTCCTGTCCAGGGGGCTGCGACAGTCCTTGCATCATCCCTCCCTCTCCAAGACCCCCCTGGGGCCACCTCACAGCTCCATGCCTGGCTGGTGAGGGTCCACTCACCCTGTAGTGTCCTCCCTTTCTTTGAAGAGTCCACTATTTGGAGTCCATGCCAACTTCACGTCTATTCTATGCTATTACAGGTAAAGCCACCGCCTGAAATGTTGGCATCCCATATGGGCACTTGGTGCCCTACTTCCCATCCAACTTCTTGCTTATGCACAGGGGAAAGCAGCAGAGGATGGCCCAAGGTCCTGTTCCATGCAAGGGAGACCTGGATGGAGTGTCTGGCTCCTGGCTTCAGCCTGGCCCAGCCCCAACCTTTGCAGTCATTTGGGGAGCCAGCCAACGAATGCAAGTTCTTTCTTTGCTCTGTTATCTTGCTTTTCAAATCAATAAAATAAAACTTAATGAAAAAAAATCTGTCCCTTTTCCTAAGTTAATTCTGAGGGTGGGATCAGCCTTCTGGCTCCCCTGTGCTAGGGCTCAGGGTTGGGACCTGTGGTCTCCTCCATCCCCAAGCCCCTGGCTGCTGAATGACCCCAGACCTCCTCCTGCCTCATCTCCTGCTGGTCATGACCTTCTGTGGGCCACTGGCCACGCTCACCCAGGCGCCTCTCCTCCCAGGGTGGCACATGCAGACAGCGAGGGCCAGACAGCCCTGGCTGGCTGCAGGTCCCACTCTGGGCTGAGCCCAGCTTGGCGGGGGGGACCTCAGTGAATGGCTGTGCTGTCTGGGTTGTCCACTACCCCTCACCCAGGCCGTGTTGTCATGTCCTGTGTGGGGCTTAGGTAATGGACGGTGGGTGGCGGAGTAGGGACTTGGGCGAGGCTGGCTTGGCTGGGCTGCAGGATGAGCCAACTTTTCCAGGCCCCGCCGAGCGTCGTCGTAGGTCCCTCCCACTCTCTGGCCTTGCAGCAGCTGCCAAAACAAATACAGGGACTCCCTCCTTCCACACAGACCCCTACCCCACCCCGTGCCGCCCCGGGCTCGGCTGGGGAAACCTGGGGCAGCATAGGGTGGCCTCCTTTTGGCCAGCCCAGGGACACTTCACCCGTTACACCTTGCTGCTCTGGCCTTGGCTTTGGGACACCATGATGGGCTATGGCAGAAGTGAGGCCGTGGTGCAGGGATTGGACTGTGGACCTCCGTGCGGGAGCTTTGTTTAAGCTATCCTCACCCACCACCCTCTCTGCCCCAGCTGTGCCTCCATGTGCTTCCCAGCCACCTCTGGGTCCTCTCCCACCATGTTCTGGAAGCCCAGGCTGCCCCAGGCTGCTTCTGCCTGGCCTGGCCAGGAGTTCTCATTCTCTGCTCCCACCTTTTGTGCAGAGCAGGTCCCCTGGACCACAGCAAGGGGATGTCCTATGTTGTAGCCACAGAATCCTTCACTTGCCTCCCTTAGATTTCAGAGAAGGGAATTTCCCGGGGCATAGGGGATCACCAACTCCTGGAGGAAGGGGCTTCTGAGACGGGGAGGGGGAGCCATGAGACTCAGCTGTCCTAACTGGTAGATGGGTCGGTTGAATCACAGGCCCGGCCCTTTGGAGGGAGAACGGACGTGTGAGTTCAGGGACCTCCGAGGGGGCAGCTGGTGGTGTGATCCCCCCCCCTTTGATCCCTGGGAGCACCCCAGTGTGAGGGAGTAGCTTATGCTTCATGCCAGCTAGGTCCTAGGCCTGCAGGAGGGGACCCTGAGCCACAGGACATTTCCATCACTTCCTCTTTTTTTTTTTTTTAAGCTTTTTCATTTTACTTACTTATTGGAAAGGCAGATTTATAGAAAGGAAAGACAGAGAGGAAGATTTTAGCCACTAAGCTATCATGCCAGGTCCCATTAATTCCTTTTAAAAAAAGATTTATGGACCTGGCGGCGTGGCCTAGCGGCTAAAGTCCTCGCCTTGAACACCCCGGGATCCCATATGGGCGCCGGTTCTAATCCCGGCAGCTCCACTTCCCATCCAGCTCCCTGCTTATGGCCTGGGGGGGGGGGGGCAGTCGAGGACAGTCCAAGGATTTGGGACCCTGCACCCGCGAGGAGACCCGGAAGAGGTTCCAGGTTCCCGGCTTCGGATTGGCGCAGCACCGGCCGTTGCGGCTCACTTGGGGAGTGAATCATCGGACAGAAGATCTTCCTTTCTGTCTCTCCTCCTTTCTGTACATCTGACTTTGTAATAAAAATAAATAAATCTTAAAATAAAAGATTTATATATTTTTATTGGAATGACAAATCAGATTTACAGAGAGAAGGAGAGAGAGAAAAAGGTCTTCCATCTGCTGATTCACTCCCCAAGTGGCTGCAATGGCCAGGAGCTTCTTCCTGGTCTCCCACGTGGATGCAGAATCCCAAGGCTTTGAACCATTCTCTACTGCTTTCTCAGACCACAGGCAGGGAGCTGGATGGGTAGCGGAGCAGCCGGGACATGAACAGGTACCCATATGGGATCCTGGCGTTTGCAAGGTAAGTAATTAGCCACTAAGGCATTGCATAGGGTCCTGTTTTAATCACTTTCAATCTCAAAAATGCATCATTTCTGTCCCTCATGCCGGCGTGACTCCTCCATGTGGCCCATTGTCCCAGAGCTCAGTCCGAGGTATATCTGCTTACTGAATAGCATCCCAAGCCACCTGGTTTACACAGAGGAAAAGACAGAAAGGTGGTGTCTTAGAGTCAGTGTCTCTGTGTGTGTCTGTGTGTGTATGTGCAAACTGTAGCTATTTTAACCAGGCTGGAGCCTGGGGACCGTGGATGGAGAAGCTGAGATCCAGAGAGGTGGGAGTGGCCTCCCTGCAGTGCTGGTAGAGAATTTCTTAGCTTTGAGATTTGAGGGAGGACGTGACCCCATCTGTCTTTCTGGGGAGCTGGCCTAGGGGGCTAGGGGACAATGGAATCACCCCAGGCAGGAAGTTAGCCCCAGGGATAGACACCTGCCATTTATCTTTCAAATTCTCTCCCTGGGTCCTGCTTTCTCTTTATTTCCTTTGCACCTGCGGGTCTTGCTTTGGTTGGGAGCGAGGGGTGTTGCAAACCATTTCAGGCTACAGGGACCTCCCACTGGGGAGCCTCAATGAATTTATTTTTGCATAATGGGCTTCTCCAGTTTCTTGATTTTTAATTTATTGAAGAACACACACTGTCCCAGTTCTGGAAGCTGCCAGGGTTGGGCCAGGCCACACACAGGAAGCCGGGGTCTGTCACCTCCTGGGATCTGCATTTGTAGGGAGCTGGAGTAGAGGCAGCACCGCCGTGGTGGTGTCTTAGCCATCTCCCACGGAAGGTCCAAACTCACTGGTGATGACTTCTTCACAGGAGGGAAGTGCCAACTTTCTCTTCCCATGGCTTGATGGCTTTTCTTTTTTCTTTTCTTTTCTTTTCTTTTCTTTTCTTTTCTTTTCTTTTCTTTTCTTTTCTTTTCTTTTCTTTCTTTTCTTTTATTCTCTTTCTCTTCTCTTTCTCTTCTCTTCTCTTCTCTTCTCTTCTCTTCTCTCTCTCTCTCTCTCTCTCTCTCTCTCTCTCTCTCTCTCTCTCTTCCTTCGGGCCAGAAGGAAAGGACGTTCCCGACCCACCACTGAAGGGATGGTCTGAGCCCTCATCCCAGTAGCCCCAGACAAGGCCAGGAACATGCAGTCTGGCGCCTGCGAACACAGTAGAAAACTATCCCCACCCAAGTCCCTGGGCCTCCGCTGGTCTCTGCAAGATGCTCCTGAAGGAAGTTTTGGTTGGAGTCACTTCTGGCACAGGCACCTCCTTCCAGCAGAGGGTCCCTTCCTGACCCCCACACCCCGCCACTGGGTCTCCTTTTTCAGACCCCTTTACCACCACTGCCTCCTGGTGACCCTGCAGGTTTAGGACCACTGTTCTCTGTCCCAGCCCTGCAGGTTTAAGATACTGTTCTCTGTACTCAGGCACTTTCCCGCTAGTGACCCTGGAATGGGCTAATCCCAGCCCCAAGCAGCAAGGCCCCCTCTGGCCACCCGTGAAGCCCAGGAAACCCTGGCATAGAAAGTGGCAGCTGGCATCCGACATCACCCAGCTGCACCTCTCCAGGCAGCCCTGTCTTACTCTCCATCTTCCAGAGAACCTTGAGAAAAAAAAAAATCCCAGGTTTCATCCATTATTCATCTCTCTCCTTCCCAGTTTCCAATTTCGGGGCAAAACTCAACCCGGGAAAGCAATCCCCCAAAATAAATAAATAAAGAAGGGGGCAGCCCTGGGGCTAGGCCTCCCCCACACTCTGAGACCTGAGGAATCTGCAGGAGGTGGGGACCCCGCAGGGGACCCTTTCCCCTCCCGACTCGGAGGGGGAGGCCCGTAACCTTGCAGCTTTGCACAGCTCTAACTCCCCGCCACTCCCCACCTCCCCAGGTCCCAGGGCAGGGCCGAAGGGGGCCTGGGCGCCAGTCAATGCAGCTTAGCAATCGGAATGTGCCCTCTGACCCTGCCCTGGCCTCCCTGGGAGTTGCAGGGGAGGCTCCTTTTCGGAGCTCCTGCCCCTGGGCCTTCTAGAAAACAAACGGAGCTTTGGTTCTGTCTGTGTGTGGCTTGAGTAGCCCTGGTTTGGGGAAGGGGATTTTTTTTTCTCCTTTTAGTCTTCTGAACTTCTGCAAAGTTTTGAAGGGCCTTTCTTTTCTGCTGGGAGAACCCCCACTGAGGCTGTGCCAGGGGAAGGGGGCTGGCCCCATAGGGGTGTAGGGAGGAGTGTGGGAGAACAGCCGCCCACCTGAGAGTCTCCCAGTGGTGACTCTGACATTTCATTCAAGGGGGTCTCCTTTGGGGGGTGGAGGCTAAGAAAGTTAGGGGTTCCATTCTCCAGAACCTTCTGGCAAAGGACCTCTGAGCTAAAAATGGAGGCAGAGAGCGAGAGAGAGAGAGAGAGAGAGAGAGAGAGAGAGAGAGAGAGCTAGCAAGCATGCTAAAAGCCAAGGCAGGGCTGCCTGTGGGGTGCAGGAGGTAAGACGCCACCTGGAGGCTAGTACCTTTGCTTAACAGACTAATCCTCCGTGTACAAGGGCTGGCATCCCATATGGGCACCAGTTCCCGTCCTAGCTGCTCCACTTCCCATCCAGCTCCCTGCCTGTGGCCTGGGAAAGCAACAGAGGACATCCCAAAGCCTTGGGACCCTCAGCAATAGAATTCATCCTACCCCAAAGACAAATCTAAGAACAAAGATGGGGCAGGTGTTGAGGGGCATGCCATTTAGTTCCTGCCTGTGATGCCAACGTCCAAGGACAGGGCACCTGTTTCAATCCCTGGCAGCCCTGCATGCTTCTCTGTGTATGTATGCATATGCACACACACGTGTGTCCATGCATGATGCTTATATGTAAATGTGTGTGCATTGTGCGTGTATATATAGCATGTATTGTGTGTGTGTGTGTGTGTGTGTGTGTGTGTGTGTGTGTGTGGTTCTGTACAACTTGATCCCAGGTGTAGATTCCCATGGCCATCATCACAATAAAGCCAAAGCAGAATGGTTCTGTCCTTGGGTAGGGTCTTCCAGGCCATGCCCCTTCCCTGCCTGTACCCACCCCTGGGTGCCGAGTCATGTGGCCCCGTCTCTGCCCTTGGTGACGTGGAGGGTTCCTGAGCCTGAATGATCATTTGGTGAAGACGCTGTTGAGATGCCCGAGTCCTCGTGGGAATAGTCACCCCTGCTTCCTGGCTCTGGCTGTTGACTCCAGGTTCCTGCTAATGCTGACCCTGGGAGGCAGTGATGAAGGCCCAAGGTGTCAGACCCTCATGTAGGCTGCCTAGACTGAGCTGCTGCCTGTAGGCTTTGGCTTGGCCCATTCTTGATTGCAGCAGGCATTTGAGGTGTGAACCAGTGGAGGGAAGTTCTCTCTCTATCTAGCTCTGCCTCTGTCCTTCGGATTTAAAAGGAAACCACCAGTTCAGCTGGCTAATCCTCCTCCTGCAGGTGCCAGGATCCCATATGGGTGCAGGTTCATGTCCCTGCTGCTCTACTTTCTTTTTTTTTTTTAAGATTTATTTTATTTTTATTGCAAAGTAAGATATACAGAGAGGAGAGACAGAGAGGAAGATCTTCCATCCAATGATTCACTCCCCAAGTGGCTGCAATGGCTGGAGTGAGCCGATCCAAAGCCAGGAGCTAGGAACTTCCTCCAGGTCTCCCATGTGGGGGCAAAGGTTCTAAAGCCTTGGGCCGTCCTGGACTGCTTTCCCAGGCCACAAGCAAGAAAGGAGCTGGATGGGAAGTGGGGCTGCCGGGATTAGAACCGGTGCCCATATGGGATCTTGGTGCATTCAAGGCAAGGACTTTAGCCACTAGGCCACGCCGCCGGGCCCAGGCTGCTTTACTTTCCCATCCAGCTCCCTGCTTGTATCCTGGGAAAGCAGTAGAGGATGGCCCAAAGCCTTGGGGCCCTGCACCCACATGGGAGACCCAGAAGATGATCCTGGCTCCCGGCTTCAGATCAGCTCAGCTCTGGTCACTGCTGCCACTTGTGGAGTGAACCAGCAGATGGAAGATCTTTCTGTTTTTCCTTCTCTCTGTAAATCTGCCTTTCTGATGAAAATAAATCTTAAGAAAAAAAAAAAAAAAGAACAACCCACCCCATACAGCAAACCCCAAGGTCCTGTAGGGGAGTGTGCTCTGCCAGCTCTGATCTCTGTAGTCTCTAGGCAGAGGGATCTGGACAGCCATCCTGAGCTCAGCTGGCCCCCTCCTCCTCCCAGGGACCCCAGACTCTAGCTGCCAGCAGCAGGTCTAGGCCCTGACCTCCCAGCATGGTCATCTTCCCCGGGTGGCATCTATCTGGCTTTTGGGCACATGCCCGGTCCCTTCCTGCTTGGAGCAGTGTTCCCAGATGTGTCCTTTGCAACCCTCCCTGGGCAGCAGGGCCTGTTGGAAAAGCTGATTCGTTGGAGCCTTTGGCAGTGTGGAGGTCATGGGAGGAGGTTAGCAGGCAGGTAGAGCTGGCCCCCAGCCAGAGAGCTCCTGGAGTGGGGGCAGGGGGGTGCCTCCCCAGCCAGCTCTTGTGCTGCAGACACAGGCGCCCCCCTGCTGGAGGGGCGCACCAGGGAAGGGAGCAGACAGACCCCTGTGTCAACAAACGCCACAGTCAGGGAGCTGACCCAGGCTCTGCGCTGGAATTAAGAGCTCATTCATGACTCTCTCCTGCCACCAAAACACACTCCGGAGAGCCCGCAAAAGTCAACAGTGGTGCTTAACCTCACCTCCATGGCCTGTGGGTCCTGCCCAGGCCCTGCCACTCAGCTGGGAAACTTGGCAACCTTCTGCCCCTCCTGCTCCTCCCCCACTACCCCAGTCTCCCACTTAGAGAAAAAAAGTCAGACCATCTGCAAGGTCTTGCAGGGGAGGTGGGGGGGGAGAGCCTTGAGCAGGGGGAGGCTGGTGATGGATGGGGTTAGGTAGGGGAGGATGGGGGAGGTCCAGGTCTCACTGAGCAATCTAGATCCCATTCCAGCAGCAGTGGGAAGCCTTGGGCAGGATTTGAAGTGTGTGTGTGTGTGAGGGGGACAGGGGGTGATGTGAGATGTGAGATGATGTGAGATGATGCCCTGTGGAGAACTGACCATGGAGGCCATGGGATAGATCCCTGGATGGGGAGGGGCTGGAGCTCTGACAGGGTGCGGGGGCCTGGAGGATGGAGAGAGGCTGCCACGAGGATGAGGAAGGGGTGGATGAGACCCCCGAGAAAGGGGGAGGTGGGATGGGGAGAGGCGTGTGTCCCTGTTGGTGTTGGAGGTGATGGAAGGATTGAGCCTGCCAGGGGAGAGGTGGACAAGCACCAGGCACAGGCACGTGAGCTCCAGCCTCGAATGGAACTTGAACCCCCTGGGCCCCAAGTGGGTAGTGCAGAGTCAGGGACCCTGCCGCCCTGAAGGAGGGCAACTTGGTCCAGAACAGTCATGCTGGGTGGGGCTGTGGGCAGAGGCTCAGGCTGCTGGGGTGAGAGCCTAAAGACACCCCTCATTCAAGGATTGAGCAGCAGCTGGCAGGGGTTGGGAACGTCCACGGGGCCCCTTGCGGAGCCCACTGAAGAACACTGCCTTGGTTGAAGTGTTCAGGTGCTGCAAACTTCCTCCTCCTGGTGTTGAGAGGTGGGGCCCAGTAGGGGGAAAAGGTTGTGAGGTTGTTGGGATCATGGCTTTGAAAGGGGCCAAGGTGATCCCTGAGCTCTCTTGATAGCCCTACTCCTGAATCGCTCTCTGACTTTTGGGGTCCCCGAATGTTCCCTCCTGCATTTTCACTTGCTGAGAGATGACGCACAGCCAGGACTGTTGGGGTAGGGGGAAGCCCCGATTGAGCTCCTGGGCTGTGCTGTTGGGACTTTGGGCAGTGAGGGCCTCCTCAGATGTTCTATGGTCGTAGCAGAGCAGGGACCAACACGCACAGTGGTAACAAAGAAGCTGCCATGATTGTGCCTGTGGGAAGTTTGCTTGCAGGGAGGCACGGGCCATTGTTATGGAAGGGCAGGGCCACCTGCAGATCTGCCAGGAAGTCACCGTGAGCGCTCCCACAGTGGCAGATAGCCTTTAAGGCATCACCGGGATCCCCACACCCCAGTGTCCTCCCCTTTGTCCTGCTGTGTCCCCATCCTGTGGGTACAAGCCGGAGCTGGGGCAGTGTGGCAGAGGGAGAGGGCATCACTTACCTTTAGTCTTTCTCTCTCCCAGTTGCTGGCTCCACATAAACCTGTGTCTATGGGTCTGTGGCTGCAGCCAATGGGGAGTCTGCAAGTAGAACCTGCCCCAGGCATGCTTCTGCAGAGAGCCCCGCCCTGCCACACCTGCCATGCCATGTGACGGCCCAAGCAAAGTCGTGCCCACTCCCCACCCACAGCAACATGCGTTACCAGCATAGTTCTTTAATTGAGAGCCCCCCGCTGATGCTTCGCTCCCCAGACAACGGGCAGAGGCCCAAGGCTGGACTGAAGCTGAAGCCGGAAGCTGGCCACTCCAGCAGGTGTATCTCACGGCCTGATGGCTGGAGCCGTCCTTGCTGCCTTCGGGGTCTGCGTGAGCAGGATGTTGGAGGGATAGGAACTGCAGTCACTCCAGGCTGTGCTAGGCTAAATGCCCCACCTGGCACAGTGTTTTAAACAGCCACATTAGGGGGCAATTTGTTATTCAGCATAAGGAACGAATATAAACACTCTACTGTTAGATTCAAACATACATGGCAGATATTTACAGAAATTGGAGATGCCTTAGAATGTGTTATAAGAAAACTTAAAAAAAAAATTCTAGATGGAGACACAGGGTATCTTTACAGTCCTGGAGTAGAATATTGTGTAATCCCCCATGAGAAGCATATACCCTCAACAGAAAAGATGGGTACTGACAGGTCAACATTTGGTTTCTAATCAAAGTCATCATAAACAAATGGAGAGAGAAAGACTAGATCTCTGGACATGCATCACTGAGGGGGATTGGATCTCTAATATGCAAAGAGCTCTTAGAAATCAATAAGAATCACATCAACACCCAATAGATCAGTAGTCTGGGAAGGTGACCAGTGTTCCATACAAAGAACTCACATGGCCAATGGTCAAGGGCAATGCTCGACCTTGTTAGTAAGCAGGAAGCAAAAAACAAAACAAAACAAAACAAAACAAAAGTCCACATGATGCTACCAGAGGGGTAGGGCAGAAATTATACAATGTGAGGACTTAATTGTAGGCTTTTCAAGAGGCAGGAGTTCCCTCCTGTTGAGGGGTGTGTGGTATGTGTGTGTGTCTGTGGGGGAAGTGGCATAGCCGTGTCGGAGAGAATTCTTTGAAAGTGTTTGCCGACTGCCTAAGGGGACACAGCCTGAGACGCGCACTGCTGTATGTTAGCACTGGCGTAACAGTACGAGTTAGTAATGGAACATTTGCAGCCACATACTGTCAGCAAAGTGACCTGCATGTGGCTGCTTTCTCCCAAGTACCATAACGCGGCTGTATTGGGAAAAGGGCTGGCTGCCCCATCCAAGAGGGGAGAGCAGCAGGGCCCTGGAGTTCTAGAAAGGTGGGAGGTAGGGGGCTGGCATTGTGGCCTTGCTGGCTAAGTCAACCTGCAAGGCTAACATTCCATAGGGGTGCTGGTTCAAGTTACTCCATTTCCTAACTAGCTCCCAGCTGATACACCTGGGAAAGCCAGAGGACAATCCAAATGCTTGGGCCCCTGCTACCCACATGGGAGACCTGGAAGAAACTCCTGGTTCAGGCTTCAGACGGACCCAACCAGCTCTGGCTTTTGTGTGGCCATATGGGGAAATGAACAAGTGGATATGGGATCTCTCTCTCTCTCCCCCGTCCCCTGTAATTCTTTCGAACACATTAAACAATTTATAAGTGCAACCTTGGGAATTGCTTCTTTCTGGAAATTTCCTGAATATTTTGAGATTCCCATTACCTGCTGGGAACCGCAAGTGAAGAGTAAAATCAGTGACAAGAGAGACCCACAGACAAACACCAACCAGTGCCCGGGGCGCTGGGCCCACGGGACAGCACGCAGGAGGCATGCTGCCGAGAGAAGCAAGGTGAGGGTTACCATGCCTGGGAGGCCCTAAGACGTGAACAACCCTGCTGTGTAGACGCTTTAGGAAGTTTGTGGGAAAACACAGCCAGGTGCTTATTTCAGTGCAAACAAAATGTTGGCAGTCCATGCCCGGGCTTTTCATAATATACATACATATATATATTTTTTTAATAAAAGGTTATTTATTTGAAAGACAGTTACAGAAAGAGAACTCTCACCTCACTGGCTTGCTTTCCAAATGGCTGCAATGATCCACACGGGTGGCAGGAGCCAAGCACTGGGGTCACCTTCCACTGCTTTCCCAGACACATTGGCAGGACGCCGGATCAGAAGTGGAACAACCTGGACGTGGGTACCGGCAGTGCAGGTGGTGGCTTAACCGGCCATGCCACAATGCCCATGAGGCCACCCGTTGCAAAAACAAACAAACAAAGGCAAAAAAAATCAGAAGGAAAGATACATACCAGCTTGAGACAGTGATGAACTCTACAGCAGGAAAGGGGAACAGGTTGATACGCTTTAATTTTCTAAAAGCAGCCCACAGCAGCTACAGAGACACCTGACAGTGCCTGCAGGTTCTGGGTGTGGGGGAACTCATGGTGTTCTTCAGAGCTGAGTGACTGAAGGCAGCAGCCATGCAGAAAGAGGGGGGGGGGAGAGAAAGAGCGAGCGAGAGAGAGAGAGAGTTCCCTTTGGATGATTTACTGTCCCACAATGGCCAGGCTGGGCCAGAGCCAACAGCTGGGAGTCGGGAACTCCCTCCAGGTCTCCTACGTGGGCAACAGAGGTTCAACTCCTTGCTACCACCCAGGGTCTGCATTGGCAAGAAGCAGGAAGCAGGAGGCCGGGCTGGCAGCCAAACTGAGGCACCCTGATGGAGGGCAGGCAGGCATCCTAACACCTAGGCTGAACACCTGCCCCTGGTTATTCCAATTCATTCAAGGTCAACAGAATGAAAAATCTGGAGCTCCTGTATGTCCTGGCCACATTTTAAGTGTGCAGTGGTCACAGGGAGCTGGTGGCACGGTAGGACATTGCTGTGATCCCAGAAAGTTCTTTCGGAAGATGTTCTAGAAGGTTCTAAATGATTCCATATGATGTTCCACAGTGATGTTTAAAGACCTGCAGCTGGAAGGTGAGCACGGGATTGAAGGAGGGCAAAGAGTGTGAAGAGATTGGCCATGGAGGGAAGTAAGCAGGTGGCGGAAGAAGAAGGATTGGAATTGAAGGATTCAGGGCTCTTTAGCAGTGAGGATGGGCAGTGTCTTTGTGGAGGAGGAGGGTCCGTAGAGGGGCCTGATGCTCTTTCTTCCTTGGCTCTCTTTCTCTGCCATGATGCCAGTGCCAGTCTTTCTGCTTCTGGCACCTCTTGACTATCCCCAAAGCTGGACAGTGGTGAGCTGTGCCCCTTTATGGGTTTGGAGAATTGTCCCCCCAAGACCTTGGCGATAGGGTGGTGTGGCAGGGTTAGGGAAACGCAAGTGCCGGGTGGAACATGTACCCGCATCAGGGAAGCTGCTCTGCTACTATCAATTAGATGCTGCATTGCATATTTTTCATCCTGATCCAGCCTCAAAGAGGAACTCCTCGAGCCTTGTTGGTGGCGATCTGAGCTAATGTTTGTTAAGTCCAATGAATGTGGCTTCCAAAGGTCTATGACATGCAAGGCATGCGTTGTGTATCTCCACCTGCAACAACCTGGAGCGTGACGACCCAAGCCACCAGAGAGAGGGGCGTTTCAGGCCGCTGGGGACCCCAACATCCTCCTGGGGCCACGTCCTGGCCTTGGAGCCTCCCATCTTCCCCGGCCCCTCTACGGAGCCAGGTCCAAGCCAGGAGGAGTGGGGAGCTCCATCCGGGTCTCCACATGGGTGGCAGGGACCCCAGTGCTTGAGCTGCCACCTGCTGCCTCCTAGGGTGAGCATTAGCAGGAAGCTGGGTCAGGAGCAGAGCTGGGACTTTGATGTGGAAGGAACGCAGGCGTCTTAACCAGTAAGACCAATGTCTACCTCCAAAACGCTTTAGCATTTACCGTTTCTGGAATGTGTTTTGTCCTGGAGTGACCGATGCAGGCAGGGAAAGCAGGGAGAGATTCAAACAATGCTTTTCCTATCTTGATTTTTCACTGGAACATGCTCATTGTGCGTGTGTGTTGTTGGAGTGTAGTATGACAATTCAATATGGTGCATGCGTGGTATAGCTTCAGGCGTTAGCATCGTCATCTCTTCACATGCTTTTCATTTTCTTTGTGATGTTTCTCTTTTTATTTATTTTTCATTTTTATTTGTATGAAAGCCAGAGTAACTGCAGAAGACACAGACACATATACAGACACACGCAGACACACACACACACACACACATTCTCTTGTGACTACTCCATACCTGTAAGCCTATGTATGGGGACTTTATAATCAAAGACAAAAGACAAGCTTAAAAACTCAACAAGGGGGGCCCCTGGCCTAGTGGCTAAAGTCCTCGCCTTGAACGCCCCGGGATCCCATATAGGCGCCGGTTCTAATCCCGGCAGCTCCACTTCCCATCCAGCTCCCTGCTTGTGGCCTGGGAAAGCAGTCGAGGACAGTCCAAAGCTTTGGGACCTGCACCCGCGTGGGAGACCCGGAGGAAGTTCCTGGTTCCCGGCATCAGATTGGCGCGGCACCGGTCCGTTGCGGCTCACTTAGGGAGTGAATCATCGGACGGAAGATCTTCCTCTCTGTCTCTCCTCCTCTGTATATCTGACTTTGTAATAAAAAAAATAAAATCTTAAAAAAAAAAAAACTCAACAAGGGGGGATTTCCCCTAGGTGAAGTAGCCATGAAACCCTGCAGGTGTCCCGGCCTCCCCTGCACTGCCCCTCCCTACCAATGTATCCTCGGCACCCCCTGCCCCGTACGACCCCCCAACAATGCCTCCAGAACCTGAGCCAGCCCAGTTGCTCTACAGACTGAACCATGCCTCTTGCTGGTGTGTGGGGCACAGCAAGGCCGGCTGCGAGACCAAACAATGGGTGGGACAAAGGACCCTTTGTGCTTGGGCTGCCTTTGCAGTGGAGCCCCCAGACCAAGCTTCTCCAGTTACGGCCCCTGAGGACTCCCCCCCTCCCCTTAACTCTGGCCTGGTGGAGCCCTGGGTTGGAGGTGGAATATTCTGCTAGGATCACCTGTCAGATGTAGGCAGGGTCCCCTTTCTGGCTGACTGTGGCCTGGGTTGTTTCATCTCAGCTCCAGATAATCTGGGGGCAAATGCAGTGTCCCTGGCTGTCTACCTGGGAGCCAGGAGGCTGGATAGCATCCTGGAGCTGCGGCTGAATGAGCTGGTCAAGTGGCTTGGTTTCTGTAAGCCTCAGTTTGCCTGTATGTGAGATGGGATGATGGCAATGCCCAACTTGCCCCATAGGTTGTGGGGTGAGGGTTCAAATAGGGGGTGCATGTGAGCTGCTGTTGCTGCTATCGCAACAAGCGGTACCCTGGAAAAGAGGGGAGGGTGGTAAGTAAGGGGAAGCAAAAAGGGTAGCACCACTTTGCAAGACCAAGGGATTCAGCCCAGAGTTATCATGTAATTCCATCACCAGGCCCTAAAGATGTACACAGGAAGAATGCGGCCGTGTCTCTGCTCTGAACTGGCACCTGCGTGTGTTCAGGGCAGTGCTGAGCACCACAGGCCCAAGGCCTATGAATCAGCGCAAGATGGGTAACACAAGGGTGCAGACCTAGGCACTGGGCTGGTACTGGCTCTGGATCAGGAAGGAGCCACAGGTGCAGGCGACAAGCTCTGGGAACCCGGGAAATGTGATGCCTAGTGCCAGAAACCGGATGTGGCTGGCCACCACATGGGGGCCATTCATGGGACGCGTCCAGAAGAGGCAGCGGAGTGGTATCCAGAGGGTGGCAGAGGGAGGACAGGTGGTGACAGCTAAGGGGTCCCGTAAGATGATGCGTGCAACTTGACCTGGTCTGCTCACCTGTGTCTGTGGATATACGGAAAACAATCATCCCAGGCATGCGTTCACTACTCTGTGAGTTAACACACTGCTGGTTCAAAATGCAGCCTGAGCGGAGGCTCCAGGCACACCTTGGACCTCAGGCACGTACGTAGCAGGCACAACGAGGAACTAGATTAGGGAGACAGAAACAGCAAGTATGTGTTTGAGCTAGTGCTGTGTCTCAACAGGCTAATCCTCCTCCTGCTAGAACCGGCATCCCATATGGGCACCAGTTTATGTCCTGGCTGTCCCAATTCAATTTCTGCCTGTGGCCTGGGAAAGCAGTAGAGAATGACTCAAAGCCTTTGAGACCCTGAACCTGCATGGGAGACCCAGAGGAGGCCCTTGGCTCCTGGTTTCGGTTCTGTTCAGCTCTAGTCATTGCAGCCATTTGGGGAATGAACCGGTAGGTGAAAGACCTTTCTCTCTGTCTCTCCCTCTTTCTGTAAATCTATCTTTCAAAATAAAAATAAAAAGTGTGTGTAGGGGGGCAGTACTGGGGCTTCTACACCCTTTTCTCTGTGGACCCCCGAACCTGTGCCTGTTGTGGACAGGGAATTCCACCGTGCCTGCAACATTTGTTTATTTTCATTGAATTGAAGGGCAGAATGACACAGAGAGGTCTTCTGCCTGCTGATTCACTCCCCAAATTCCCACAAGCTCCTGCAGCCAAGATCTTGGAACTCCATCTGGGTCTCTCCCACGGGTGTGTCAGGGACCCAAGGACTTGAGCCATCACCCCCTGCCGCCCCCCGGGGTGGTGTGCATTCACAGGATGATGCACAGAAAGTGGAGGGGGACTTCACCCCAAGCTCTGCGAGGTGGAATGCAGGGGGACCTGAGAGATGTGGCTTCCCTCCCTGTCCCTCGGCACCTGTCCCTCTGACTTGCCCTTCCTGGCCACTGCCCCAACTCGCTCATCTAAGAAGTGCAGGTAGCACTGCTGTTTGCAGGCAATGCTGGGCGCTCACGGAAGGGGATCATCGTTGGTGGAGCTCCGTGGAGATACCAGGGGATCAGCGTTCCCTGCGTGAGTACAGGAGACACTGTTGTGCGCCCCCATGCCATGCTGGGCTCCCACTATCCCCATGCAAGTCCACTCCATGGCTTCCAAGGCAACAAAACACTAGCAAGTCAGATCCCCAACTTGTGCTGCGGCAGACTTTAGGGAAGCAGATGTATAAAAACTCCAGCTGCCTCTCTCTGTCACCTCCCTAGCAACTCTCCCCGCCCCAATGCTGCTTGCTGCTTCTACCCCCTGTTGGACAGCATGAAGGGGTCTCCCCTTTGAAACAAGCCCCTGGGGTTCTACAGCATTCTTTTTTCACACAGCATTCTTCCAACCTCTGTACTACCCCCCTGCCCTCCAGCAGGGTGAGCAGGGAGAGGATGTAACACACTTCCCACTCAGCCTGGAGCTTGCACAACCAGCCAGGAACCCACAGTGGGTCCTCACCCCAAACTTGACAGCCACAGTCAGATGGGAAAGGAGCAGGTGGGACTCAGACCCCACTGCACCTGCGTGGGACGTTGGGCCCCAGAACTCAGTGACAGGAAACAAGTATTCCCTTTTTGCTTTCTTGATCTCAGGCTAGGATCTTGGGTGTTGTTCTTTTGATCCCCCAGGGACTCCCCACACCCCTAGCCTGGCCCTGAGTCACCTGGGTTCCTTCCAGCCTGGAGGCTCCAGGGTATTTGCCAAGGAGAGGAGCCCAGCCCATGTGCGGAGCAGACACCTGTGGGGGGAATACCCAGCTGGGTTGGGAGGAGAGGGAGGGTGGTGTTTGCAGCCCCTGAAGAGACCCAAGGGGAGCAGAGGGCGGCAGGTGCCTGCTGGGTGACCCTGGGGAAGTAGCACCCCCTATCTGGGTTCTGTGCCTGTAGAGGGTCTGGCATGGATTTTCAGCCTCCTAGTGCCCCCCCCCCCCCGCCATGCTGTTTCTAGATAAAGAGCAATAGGAGATTTTCGTGTTTCTCTACGTCTTTCCTGTTCTTGTCCCTGTATCCCTGCATCAGTTCATTCATTTCGTCCTTCATTTGTTCACCTCACCACCACTCCCTATACAATCTTACCAAATGCACTGGGGCCTCAACAATGGCCAAGCCCGCCTGTGCCACCAGAGCCCCACATGGCTGGAGACAGGCAGGCCAGAGACAATCCCGGGCACCTGATGAGGGGCTGGCATCTTCTCCAGAACTCCATGCATGCCTGATTCCATTGACTTTCTAGAAACTTCTATGGGCCAGATTCTGGAGTCTTCTTCTATTTTCCAGGTGAAGAAATGAAGGGTGAAACAGCTGAGGGCCAGGGTCCCACGGCCAGGAAGGGACAATTAGGATTGGGATTTGAACATGGCTCTCTGCAGCTCATTTCAGAAGAGGGGCCAGGCAGGGACATTCCAGAGGGGAGGCTGGGTCTGCCTGTGGGTGTCTCAGCAGAGAAGGGAAGTAGAGACGACGGTCCCTAACATGGCTTTTTAAGAATACTGGCTCATTCAACCTTCTGACAGCCATGAGACACAGAGAAGCCAAGAGGCTCAAGCAAAGACAGATCTTTGCAGAGATATCAGGAAAAGTAGAGAAAGATCTTTCATCTTCTGGTTCACTCCCTAAATGGCTGCAATGGCTAGAGCCAAGCCAATCCAAAGCCACGAGTCAGGAGCTTCTTCCAGGCCTCCCACCCAGGCGCAGGGGTCCAAGGCCTTGGAACATACTCCATTGCTTTTCCAGGCAGTAGCAGGGAGCTAGATTGCAGCAGCCAGGATGCCAGCACTTGCAGCAGGAGGATTAACTTGCTACGCCACCGCGCCAGCCCTAGCCTTTCACTCTTTAGGCGGCTGTTGACTCATTGACGTTGAAGGCAGCCAAATGTGGCTGGTACCTGCACTTGACCTTGGGTCTATCCCCACAAGTGGTGAGATCAGAGTTGGAAGAAAGACATTATCACTGCGCCGGCTCCAGTGGCAGCTGCCTCTCGTCAGTGCTGCATGGGGACCCGCTTTGGGCAGTGTCTGTTGAAAGCTCAAGTGCCTCCTTAGGACACTTCTTAGGGAAAGACCTCAGGGTCAACAGCCCAGGCTTCCCAGCGAGGGCTGCATGCGTGTGCCTCGCCTCAAGAGTGGTGGCTTAGAATCACCAGTTAGCTGTTACTATCATTCTTCGTCCTCCTGCCAACATTTCTCTCACTTTAATGTATCTGATTATATTGTTGCTTAAATATGTGCTCTTGAGAGGTCCCCAGGTCAGTGATTTTTAAACTCATGTGTCCTTCTAGTGGCTCAAAACTAAGTTCAGAGCCATTCCTCCATGTGTATTCTCCTTCCTTCTTTTTTCCTCTCTCATTCGCTCTCTCTTAGTCCTTCATGTGCTGCTCTCACAGGACACCTGAGATTGAGGGATTAAAAAGAAATAGAAACCAATGTGACTGAACATTCTGGAGGCTGGAAAGTGCAAGGCTGGGGACTGGTGAGGGTCTTCTTGCTGAAATATGACATGGTGGAAGACGACTCATGTTGAGAGGAAGTGAGGGAACAGAAGGGATGGGTAGGAGGGAGGGGCTTAGATAAGTAAATGGATGGATGGGTAATGGATGCATCAATGAATGGATGGACAGGTGAATGAGTGAATGGATCAATGGTAGATGGGTGAATTGATGGATGGATAGATGGATAGATATATGGAGAGATGTGAAATGGATGAATGGATGACCAGATGAGTGGATGGATAAATAGATGTGTAGATAGGTGGGCACATAGGTGAATAGGTGAGCAGCCAAACGGTTGCAGGGATGGATGGATGGATGACTCAATCACTCAATCAACTGAGTGGATAATGAATGAGTGAAAGGCAGACCGGTGGATGACTACATGGAACCCACTTTCAGGTAATGAATCCACTCCCACGAGAATAGCATGAACTGATTCATAAAGGCTATTGATTCAAGAGAGTATATTTAAGGGCTGCAGGCAAGGAGGGGTCAGAGGTCTGAAATGTGCATAGGAGTATGGGGTGTGGAGAAACAGCTGGTGAGGTCTTCGGGGTCAGCCAAGGTGGCAATAGGTTTGTCTTAAGGAAAGGTGAGTGTTGCACAGAAAGGAGACATGATTGGCTTTTTGTTCTCAAAGGTTTCTGCTGCTGGAGCTTGGAGAACTGGATGGACAATGGGACAATCAATGAAAGTGTGGCCATGCTCCACGTGGGGGCGGCAGGGGATCCAGGGAAGGATCCAGATGAGAGTGCAGTCCAAGCGTTGGCGTACTGGCTTTGGGAGTGCCAGGGACAGCACTCGACATGGCCTGGACTTGGCCCTTAAGGGCCCTCATATGGAGGGCACCAGGGCTTCCTAAGCTAAAAGTGGAAAAAGCAGGCTGACTGGTGTGTGCAGGCAGCCTGGAACCAAGGGTGCCACATGGCAGGGTGTGCAAATGTGTGCTTATGCGTGTGTGTATGTAATGTAAGCAGAGCCTGAGGCTGTGGAAGCTGGCAGAGGTCACACCTTGGGGGTCTCAGGGGTTGGACTGAGTGAGGCTGATCAAGCGCTCAGCCCTGGAAGCCAAAAAAGGGTTCACAAAAAGAGGGGTGATCATTGGTGGACAGCCCAGCAGAGGGCTTCAGGGGAGGAACCCAGAGGGACTTCCTAGAAAATCTGATTTCTCTTCTCACTGACTGTGTGCCCACAGACAAGTTGTCTAACCTCTCTGGGGCTTTGGACTATGGAAATCGTGATAGATGAGTTAACCTGGGATAACACCAGGACTAGGGAACTTGTGATCCACAGCTGGGATTAAACCTTTGAGCTCTTAGGACTCAGTCTTCTCACCCGGGAAATGGGCCATCACAGCAGTGCTTCCCCGGAAAAGATGGCCCAGGATGAAGAGGCTGGGACCGAGGCTGGCTAGAACCACTGTGAAATCTGTGAGGCTGGTTGTGAAATGCACAGTTGGGGCCCCTCGTTTGAAAATCATCAAGAATTCCGAGACAGGAACGCCAACTGCTTGGCCCCACATGTTGAGCAAAGCAGACTGACAAAGAGGAGATTCCAGGGCAAAGGAACCACTCTTGCTCAGGCTCCCGAGGATCCTGGAATAGAAAATTTGAAACAGGCATTGTGTCTTCACATCCAAACATGTGACAGCTGGGATCTTTAAAGATGTACATATTTGTCTGAAAGGCATAGCCATAGAGAATAAGAGACAGAGAAAGAGAGAGCATTCATCTACTTACTGGTTCAACCCCAAGCAGATGCAACAGCCAGAGTTGAAACCAGGAGCCAGGAGCTTCATCTGGGTCTCCCACATGGGTGCAGGGGTCCAAGCACTTGGGCCATCCTCTGATGCTTTCCCAACCACAAGCAGGGAGCTGGATGGGAAGCAGAGAAGCCAGGACTTGAACTGGTACCCATATGGAATGCCAGTGTTGCAGGTGGCAGCTTGATGTGCTATGCCTCAAGATGGGCTCAAACATTTGTGATTTTGAGATCCCTCGGAGACCAAGGGACCAATTTCCATCTCTCTCTGGCTCAGAGACCAGTGCTAACATTCCTGAAGGCACACAGCTTGTCAAGGGGCAGCGGACCAAACTCAAGTAGGGGCTCAAAGTTTCTTTTCTAAGGACCCCACCAACTCCAGGCACCCTCCTCCCTGCCACACGCACCCTCTCCAGCCGGTAAGGAGTGGACACACTCCAAAAGGGCTTAGCAAGCCCACAAGCCAGGCTGCCACTTCTGTCACTGTCATACTCTGGAAAAGGATCTATCGGGGTCAATGAGAAAAAAACAAAACAAAAAAAACAAGTCTATAAAAAACTGGAGTTTGCCTGTGTACTTTGAGAAGTTCGGCACAACATATTTTATGTGTGTTTATAGTAAAAAAAAAAAAAAAAAGGAAGAAAGAAAGAAAAAGAAAGAAAAGATCCCAGACCCAAATTGATTGAAAAAACGTGTTGTTATTGAAAAGGCTGAGTGGGACTCTCCACGCAGAGCGTGCGGCTCGGGGAGACTGGGAAAGCGAACCTCCTACATAAATAGTTGTGTCGAGTTGTTATGGCAACTGAAATCCGAAAAGTAAATAGGTTTTGGGGAAACATTTTTCCTTGTCCCTGGAGTTTTCAGTCGGGGGTTCTCAGTGGAAGGAAGGAGGGGTTACCCCAACACGCTGTGGGCTCCATATGCCTGTTGGGCCGGAGATGGAAGCTGGGGGCTTTTCCCCGGGATGGGGTACAGGGTGTCCCTGCCGTGGTGTGCTGCCAGTGTGGGCTGGCTGGTTCATGCTGTGTGGCCTTGTGTCAGGGGTCTGCCTTCTCTGAACTTGGTTTTCCATGTTTGGGCCACTCTGGCAGATGGGATCTGTGTTTGGGGTGAGGTGTGCCTGCCTGTAGATTGGACCCTTCCTGACGGCTTGCTGGTGTTTAGCATGCTCCCTTCCAGCGGGGTGATGGGGATACGGAAGCCATGGGGAGCCTGCTGGTTGGAGTTCCTGGCTTTCAATGTTTGTTGCCTGCCGCGTGGTCCTCTGTCATTCCTGGTTTCTGCCCCAGCTCCCTGGGAGAAGTCAAGGCCTCCAGGGCTAGCTGGCGGTCATCTACCTACAGGAAACTGGCTGGGCCTAGTGAGGACTGGGGCAAGGCAGCTGTGGCTTGTCTGCAGAGAGAAAGAGAGGCGCCCCTCTGTCACAGTCTCCCCTGGCCCTGCTGCCCAGACAGGGATGGACATACTAAGTGATAGTCCCTCGAAGATCTTCTGTATCCTGGAGAAAGAGCTGCCCACTCCCCGGGGGGATTGCGGCCTCATAGTGTCAGAGGTCAGCTTGGAATGGTCCCCATTTTCACAGGGGCAGGTGATCCGTGCGTGTGCTCACTCACGAACCTGACCTCTAGTCCAGGCTTGGAAGTTGACCGGCTGACCATATCTCCACTAGGGTTGGTGATGAATGCCATGGGCCCCATTTACAGCTACATAAACCGAGGCCCAGAATAGGAAAAGCCACGTGTCTGGTGTGACCTGCCTAGTACTTGGGTGGGTGCTTGGTAATGGGGTGAGCTTCCTTACCCTGAGAGCATTCAAGTTCATGGACTGGCTCCAGGTGAACCTCCTCCCTCACCCCCTCACACATACACTCCCTGCCTGTATCTCATCAAGGACTCTGGAAACTGATCACTGTCACGGCCGATTGGCTTTGCTTTCCCTTCTGCCTGCAGCGTGGATGGCTGTGGAAGCTGTGTCCTCCCTCAAGCTGGGCTCAGACTGATTGTGTGTTCCTTGCTTGGAATGCAAACCATGAGTACACTGACGTGAGCATGCATTGGCGTGTGCACGCATGTGCCGTCCAGTGTGCCTATGTGTGCCTGCGTTTGTGTACCTCTGAATGTGCAGACGTTCCTGTGTGTGCATGAGTGTGACACCACTGCTTCTGTCTGTAGGAGGCCTCCCTGAGGTCGCAGGCCAAGAGGCAGCATCCTAGTTGCACCCCAGTTGGAATCTGGATACCAACGCTGTTGGCTAGAGAGTCGGCCGGTGACTGTTGGGAGCTGCCATACCACATCTTCTCGCTTAAGCAAATGGGGCAAAATCTGCCCATGCCCACCAAGCTCCTGCCAGGGGCCTTGATGGAGGAAGTCCATCCCCTACCCACCCCATCCCCAACCACAGAAGGGCAGCAAGTACAAGTGGCAGGTGCAGGCTTCTCGCAGCCCAGATGACTGGCTGCTGACTCCTTGTGGTAGGGTCATGGCCAGGTGCCAAGCTGCCCAAGGCCAGTTCCCTGGCTGCAGGGTGGGGAACAGCATTACAGATGGGCGCCTGTGTGGGTAAGGAGGAGGTTAATATCAGGGCCCAATGGGACCAGTTCATTTAGGCAAGGGTGAAGTTCAGTGAGGGAAAGGTTGAGTTGTTTTTAAAGGAGGAAGTTAAAAGGGAAGGGGAAAAACGGAGATGGAGAGGCATACACACATCTGTGTATCTGACTACTACACTCACACAATTATGCACCTACTAGTCATCCATCCATCCACCACCCATCCACTCATCCATCCAACCACCCATCCATTCATCCACCCATCCATTCATCCATCCATCCATACATACATACATCCACACATACATACATACATCCACTCACCCATCCATCCATCCATCCATCCTTCCATCCAGCCATCCAGCCATCCACTCATCTTCTCAGGGTCCGAGGGTCCAAACACTGGTTCCTTCTTCTGCTGCTTTCCCAGGCTGGGTCAAAAGTGGAACAAACAGGACTTGAACCAACTCTCATGAGGTGCTGACTTTGTGACAGCTTTATCTCTATGCCATCCCTCCAGTCCTGTGGGTCCGGTCAGAGGTGGGAGCTGGGAACTCCATTCAGATCTCCCATGTGGATGGTGGGGACCCAGGTACTGGAGCCATCACCTGCTGCTTCCTTGTGCATTAGCAGAGAGCTGGAGTCAGGAGCAGGGGCAGGCATGGTGATGTGGAACACAGGCACCTTGCCTGCTGGACCCAACACTTGCTCTTGTGTCCTTTTCCCCATGGACCTTCTTCAGTTCCCACAGAACATGAAGACTGAGCACAGAGGCTGACCCCTACTGACACTGGACCGCTGAGCTGTCTTCAAGGCTTGGGGGTCCTCCTCCTCTCCCACAGCCTGTTTGGCTGCTCTATGTGTGTGAGAGGGCGCTGGTCCAGGCTTTTGGGTAGCCCTGAAGTTCTGCAATTTTTTTTTTTTTAATTTTCACTAAGTCCTGGACATTGATGGTGTGGCCCTGGGAATGCCACTGAGAATATGCAAGGTTCAGTCTAAATCCTGGGGGTTGTGGGCCAAACCCTGTCTGCTATGTGTGTTTGTGAAGAAAGTTCTAGCGGATCTGTGCTTCCTAAATATTTGCAGAGAGAGAAAGAGAGCGCCGAGGAGGTAGGACACAAAGCCTGTGTGGCTTACAGAGTCGACTCTGTGACCTGTCACAGCCCAAGTCTGCCAACCCTTGAAGATGAAGAAGGAATGAAAGAGAAGGAAATGAACTCAGATTCCAAGCCACGTGACTCAGGGTGAGCACTGTGTGCATGTGGTGTCAGCTGTGGGGCACACACAAGGGCATCCCCTGGCCCGTGGAAGTGTCTCGGTAACACCAGGCAGGAGAGAGAAGCAGCTCAAAGGGGTGTGGCTAAGCTCGGAGAGCCTCTGCCTGTGACACTGACATCCCATGTGGGCACCAGTTCAAGTCCCAGCTGCTCTTCTTCCAATCCAGTTCCCTGCTAACGTGCCTGGAAAAGCAGTTGAGGATGGTCCAAGTGCTTAGATCCACAGCACCCACGTGGGAGACCCAGATAGAGCTGTCAGCCTGACCCAGTTATTCGGCTATTTCAGGGAGCAAACTAGTGGGCGGAAAATCTCCCTCTCTCTGTCTCTTTTCCTCTCAGATAAATACAAACATCTTAAAAAAAAAAAAAAAAAGCGGGCCCAGCACGATAGTGTAACAGCTAAAGTCCTCACCTTGCATGCGCCAGGATCCCATGTGGGCGCCAGTTCTGATCTCGGCTGTGCCACTTTCCATCCAGCTCCCTGCCTGTGGCCTGGGAAAGCAGTCAAGGATGGCCCAAAGCCTTGGGACCCTGCACCCATGTGGGAGACTCAGAGTAGGCTCCTGGTTCCTGGCTTCGGATCGGCTCAGTTCTGGCTGCTGCAGCCACTTAGAGAGTGGGTCAGCAGATGGAAGATCTTCCTCTCTGTCTCTTCTCGTCTCTGTATATCTGATTTTCCAATAGAAAATAAATAAATAAATCTTTTTTTAAAAAGGCAAACAATAGCAAAATAACAACAACAACAACAATAAAAACCAAAAACCAAAATCCAGGAAGAGGAAGAAGACAGAAAATAAAAGAGAGGAAGTCACTCCTAGACCCTCACCCTGCCTTAGTTTCTCCAGATTCCCCTGTTGAAATTGGGGGCTCTTGGCAGGCAGGTATCTCCGTGGCCCCCGCCCCTGCGTTGAGTCCCCGCCGCCGCTGCTGCCGAGTTGCATCCAATTCCACCTGCTCTTCATCGAAATGAGAAATCTGAGGCCAGGGCAGGCACGGTGAGCTGATAACAGGCTCCCAGGTGAACCTGCCCGCTTATCACCGCCGGGGTCACCTCTGTCTCCCAAGACTTGTTTTCCTTCAATAAGGAAAAAAAAAAAAAGATTGCCTGGGACGTGTGACGGACTGGGCTGTGATAAAGAGCAGAGAGAGGCACAGGGACGATTCATTTCTGCAGCTTGGGGGTGGGGAGGTGGGAGTTCTACAGTTCCCCACTGCCCCCCTTCCCAGGCTGCCCTTCCCCCCTCACCATGCCCTAGCCTGGCCAGCCAGTCAGCCAGCCCTGGTGGCAGGAGAGAAAATGTAGAACTAGTTAAGATGGGCTTTGCGCTCTGCCTGGTGGCCCTCATCCCATGAAGCAGCCCAGTGGGGCTGGGAGCTGGAGTATGTTTGCTCAACAAAGCCGGCCACTTGTTCAGGAGCCAGTGGCGAGGAAGCCCAGGAAGGTGCAAGGCATGAAAGCATCCCCAGGCTGGGCCCGGCCACCGTCCTGCCTCCCTGCCCCACTCAGGACACCTCCAGCTGCTCTCGACTGCAGGATCTTCTCTGTAGCACCCTGTGCCCCGTTCCTGTCCCTTTCTGTCTGTCCCCACTCCAGTCTTTCCCCTTCCATCTTCCTCTTCTCTTCCCTCCCCCACCTCTGCTTGCACATCTCATCTCTCTCACTCCAGCATGCCTGACTGTCTCTGTGTTTCTGTCTCTCTTCTCCCCTGTGCCTGCCCCTCTTTTCCCCTCACCCCTGTGTTTCAGGAAACATGCAAGCAACATTGCCCAGCACAGGCACATGCTGTGGCATCCTTCAAATACCAGCTTCTAGTATCAGTACAGGAGGATCCCAGACCAGGAAGGCACAGTGTTGTACTCAGGCTTTCAAAGGGGGAAAGGGTATTGTAGCTGAGGTCCTGATGGATGGTTAAGAGTTTTTCAGGTTGCCAGAAGATCCTCCAGTTTGAGAGTGGGGTGGGAGCCCATGTCCCCAGATACACAGGGAGACAGAGGAGGGGAAGCAGAAGAGGATTGCTAACCAGGTCTGTCCTGACTGCACGCAGTTGCTTCATCCTCATGTGAACACAGCTTGCTCACGTCTTCTGTCCCCTCGTCCTTCAGTCCCCTGAACCATCATTAAGCACACAGTCAGCCAGCTGGAAGCCGGGAGCGACAGCCAGCCTTAGGCAGGCCTTCAGAGCCCTCTTCCTGGGAAGCATTCGTGGCCCGGAGCTCTTGCAGGTGCTGGGAGAAACTGAGGGAAACAAATCAGATGAGGCAGAAGATCTGCAGGCAACTATGTAGCTCTCTCCCCATGGTCGCAACCTTCTGCCAGTGACCTTGACCTTCCCGGCTGCCTGCAGATGCTGGTGGCTTTCTGGATCCTTCTCTCTCTATCCCCTTTCCTTAGTTTTCTGCAGAGAGGAGAGTTGGGTGGCAAGAAGTGGCTTTGCCTGGTTCCCTCGAGCTGCAGCTCTTGAGAGAGAGAGAGAGAGAGAGAGAGAGAGAGAGAGAGATACAGACCGGAGCATCACAGGAGCCCTGGCTGCCTGACCCTTAGTGGGGACCCTGGTGGGCGGCTTCTGTTGGAGCATCCACCTACTGCTGTCCACAGCCTGCCACGCACTTTCCCCTTGGTGTGCCGGGACAAGGGAACCAGCTCTCATCAAAGAGTAGAACGCGGTCCTAGCTGTGCCTTATTACTTCTAAGACTGGCCAGTCTCTCTCTTATCTTCAGCACCCTGGGGTGAAACAAGCTGCTGTGTTGAAGAAGTCCACGTGGCAAGGATCCTGGGGTGTCCAGCCCCACCTCACTTACCCTGTCGGGTTCTGAGGTCTTCCAGCAGCCAATCATGTGAGTGCGTTTGGAAGTGGCCCCACTCCTGCTTAGCCCTGAGATGAGCCTGTAGCCTTCTCTCCTCCCACCACCAACCTTGCCCCTACCCCTCAGGGCTGCCTGTGACAGACTCTAAAGACAAGGTTACAGGTTAGCTTGTCAGCTGACTTGCAGGAGTTCCAAACTGATTACTGCTGCTGGTGCCAGCCACGGTGGGTACACACGCGTTTGCAACGAAGCACTAGAATTTTCCATCGAAGGGAAGAAAGGAGGAGCAAGCCATTGGATGTCATCTACAAGCAATGAACGGACTAACCCAAAGATGTAGTTCTACGTGGTGCATGATCCAAGGACAAAAGTGGCTGAGGACGGGGACAGGGGTCGTCAGGGAAGGCATGGATGGGACAGGGATCTGGAGTGCCAACACTCAGCATCTCCAAGGACGTGCATGGCCCTGAGACTAGACTGGCAGAGGCCATGGTGAAGTGCTTGGATTTGAGTCTAGGAGCAGGAGTCAAGACCCAGTTTTGTGGCCCGTGTGGTGGTGTAGCAAGCTAATCATCTTCCTGCAGTGATGGCATCTGCTATAGGCACTGATTCTCTCACACAGCTTTACTTAGGTCCTGCCCCCAGAGCAGACTTGAGACAGAGATCTGGGGATGTTGGTGGGAGATACAGCATTGGGGAGGAGAGATGGGGGGAGGAGAGAGAGAGAGCAGGAGGAGGAGGAGGAGGAAGAGGAGAAGAAATGAGAAGGAGGAGAAGATGAAGATAATTCCAGTGGGAGGTGTGTTGCTAATGTGGCTGCCAGTGTGGGTAGCTGGGGTTGAATGCCTCTGGGATCTCTGAAGGAACAAGGAAGAATGGGGCCCCCAGATCTGAGAACCCAAAGGCATGAATACAGGGAGACAGCAACAGTGGGGTGACAGCCGCAGGCAAGGTGATGCCCACCACCGCCGGCCAGAATCTGTGGGTGAGGGTGTGGAGGGTGATACCTTGGACAGCCCCGACACAGTCTAGCTCAGGAGATCTGGTTGGGCTGAGAGGTCAGGGTGGGCTTCCTGGAGGGGGTGAAGTTGAAGTTGACAGCTGAAGCGGAGCAAAGGAGGCATAAGAACAGCCTGGGGAGCAAAGCTGAGCCAGCAGATGCAAAGGCCCTGGGGATGGGCAAGCGCGTGGAGCTGTTGACAATAGACGTGGAGCAGGTGACTGGAGCAGAGAAACTGAGGAAGAGAAGCAGCCAAAGGCAGAAGAGGACAGTGGGAAGGATCCAGGGGTCTCCCAGGACCTTGCCAAGAGGGAGTTGTTGGAGGGATGGAGGCCCCAGGTTTGTAATATACAAAGTGCATCCTGGCACCTACACGCATGAGACATGCATACACAGGTGACGATACCAACCATGCTGCTGTCAGATGGCCACAGGACTGGGGGATCTTGGCTTCCTCACAGGCAAGTAGGGCTCAAGGTCATGTTTCTCAGAGGAAGGTCTTTTCCTTTCTCCTCCTCTTCTGTTTGTCCCTGCCGTTCTACTCCACAGCCGTTACTTGCAGTGTCCTGTGAATTTTTGGGAGGAAGAAGAGCTTGGGCCAGCGCTGCTAGTGGCTGGCAATGGAACAAGTATGGTTGATTGACCTCGGCTTTCAGAGAGCCCCTATTCTGAGCTCTGTCCTGGGCTGGGCAGGATGTGGGTGTCTGCCTGGTTGCAATGTACAAACCAGCCAATGAGACAGTAGACCGATGTAGCCCAGTCTTGTGCCAGGCAACAGGACAGGAATGGTCATGAGGAGTCCCCTGCCCCCTCCACCAGTTCCTCATCATGGCACCCCCACTGAGTGTTGTCTCCAGTTCTCCCTTAATTAGATCTCCGAGTCCGAAACCTGAGACAGCTCCCACCCAAGAGAACCTGGGGTTGAGCAGCTTTCACTTGAAATGGAAAACACCCCCAGGGGCTTGGGAGCACTCAGTTATTCACACCTCAGTGTGAGGTGCCTTGAAAGACTGTGAAGGTGCTAAGTGCTCAAGGCAAGTGGCCAAATGAGTGGCCTGGGGCCACCTTCCTGCCAGCCCCTGCTAGGATGGAGGCCAGAGGGAACAGAAGAACCAGAGATCAGGCTGCCTTTCTAATACACAGGAGCCTCCCTTTCCCATTTTGTATAATGGGCAAGTTGGGCTATGAATCCTTATGGGGCTCAAATGGGTTTTCTATGGTATCTGGTACCTAGCACGTAACCCGGTGTGTGATATTAAATAAATAGATGGATGGAGGGATGGATGGGTGAATAGAGGATGGATAGAAGGGAGGAAGAGGGTGATGAACAACTGGATTATAAGGAAAGAAGAATGAATGAATGAATGGGTGGAAGAATAGGTGAGTAGGTGGTTGGATGGATGGACAGATGGATGGATGGGTGGATGGACAGACAGGTGGATGGATGGCTGGTTGGGTGGATGCGTGGATAGGAGGATGGATAGATAAGTGAGTAGTTGGGTGGATGCATGAATGGATGGTGGACAAGTGGGTGGTTGGTTGAGTTGGTAGACAGATGGCGTAGGAACACCCAACTGAGTGGATGGGTCACTGGTTGCATGAGCAATCACACTAGGACATCACTGAGTCTGGACCAAGCCAGAGCTAGGCTGCTTATGTTTGAAGCCTGTTTCCAAAGGTTCCAGGACAGGATGGCACTGTTTTCACACAGCTTTCACGGCTGTGATTTCCCCAGTGGACGACTCCTTCACCTGCTTGTCTCTTGTTGACTTTCTTTTCTTGCTGACTTCCTATCCTGGTGCAGGTTCCTGGAGAGCAACCCCCAATCATCCTTTGGCTTCCTCTGAATTGCAGCTTGGCATTCTGATCTGGAGAGTTCTCTGTCTTCCTTTCTACCAGCCTGGTCCCTAACAGGTGCACTGCCAGTGTGCGCAGGAAGAAGAATACTGGTGACCAGACCCTCTGTTGACAAAGAGCAGAACATGAGGACGTGGAAGGATGACCATTCCAGCAGGGAGCTCCTTCAAGGTCGGCGACAGTGTGAGACGAAGCATGGCCTTCAGGGTGAGCTTCGTATAGTGGATTTTCACAGCCTCATTGACTTTGGCTCTTTCCAGGCCTGGAGGTTGGATACTGTGTGTTAGGTTTTAAACATACTTAAAAAGTTCTTATGCACAGCTAATTTCCCACAGCCAAGTCCTCTTTTCATGATGTATTTACCCCAAGCCACAAACCTAGATGCAGCAAGGTGCTTAGCACGTCCTTTATTCCAGCAGGGTAGGAATGGAATAAGGGGTGGAGGGACAGAAAACTGGAAGGGTCACCTCCCCTGCCATGGTGACAGGATGGGGGCTGCCAGGGCAGGGGAGGGGGACAAGATGCAGGACAGAGGGAGGTAAAAAGGGGAGGGAGAGGGGGAAGGAGAAGGGAGGGGCCTCAGATAATCCGAGCCACAGGTAGGTGGGTGGGGACTAGAGAGATTGTGGGTGGGATTTTCAGATAAGACACCACAAGATCACATTTCATTGGTGGATAACCAGACCGGCAGGAATTTTGCAAACTGTGGGAAAGGGGAAACAGGGAGTGGCACCTGGCCCAAGATGGGATGTTCCAATCACTCCTCACACAGTGGCCCACACCTGAAGCAAAGTCCCCTGTTCCTTCTCTAGGAGGGGTTCTTCCAGCTTCTACATTCATGAGATGACCTTGGTGCCACGTGTGCCATCCTGGATAACCCTTCTATGTCAAGATCCTTAATCTGAGCACATGGCTTGTCCTACCCCTCCCACACTCCTGGCAGACATACCTAATTGACCACAGAGCAGGAGATGGTGGCCTTCAAATGCACTGACCATATTAGTTACTGTGCAAGCCAGGGCACTTTGGGGGGGGGGGCAAGTAATGAAAATGGGTATGATGAATCATGAAGTCTGCACAACAGGCCCCTGGAAAACCAGGGTGTTTGGCCACCCCAATTTCTTATCCACTCAAGCCAGGGTTCCCAGCAGCCACTACTGATCTATTGCCAAGTGAGCCTTATTTGTCTTTGCAGGTGCATCTGTAAAGTAAATGTGACAGGGGAATGCCCAGAGACACAGAATGCAGACCCACTTGTCCTTTCAGAGATGGGCTTGACTCTGGCCACACCCTGCGGCCACTCTCAGGCTCTCCCATCCTCACCCTGGATCCAGGATGGGGTGGGGAGTGGCACCATGCCATCCTCCTGGGAGTGAGCCCCCCTTTCATGCTATCTTTCAGAGTGCCCGTGACCATGGTGCCTGCCAAGTGCATGTCCCGAGAAAGATACTGCCCCTGTCTCTTGCAGGATGGCCGCAAAAAGGACAGGAAAATCACCCTATGTCACTCTTTTGGCTCCCTGAAGGGTTGGGTCGAGTAGGTCCTTGCTCTGTGGTGGCTGAGAGTTCAGGAACTGTGGATCACAGCTGCCCCTGGTTCAAGTACAGATGTAGAACAGCTAGGAGGGGCAAACCCATGCTACCTGCCAATCCTTCACTGTCTTGTTCCTCTGAGGACTCCCAGTGGCTGGCTCAGGGCTTGGCACGCAGGGATACCCCCTCTGAGCAATGCTTCCATCAGGAAGGAATTGTGGCTGGCAGTTGCCCACTGCTCCAATCACAGGCATTAAAATGAAGCTCAGAGGGGGTGTACCCTTGCAGGGGTCATCAGAGAAAGTCACTTCAGGGCTGCTATTCCCTCATATTCCTCACTGTCTTGTTCTGTCACCATCCAAATCTTCCGTAACCTGAGTCCAATTCAGCTGTGAATAGTGTTGTATTTTTCCTACCAAGTAGGAGATTGCTACATTGTCCTATATGTGAAGGCATTAAATTGCCTGAAAAAAATAAAGACAAGCTCCAAACACCACTCGATCACGAAGGACACAAAATGGACATTTATCCAGCTCCTACTATATGCTCCACTTGAATCTGCAAATCCTACAAGGGCCTGGGAGGGGATGCTGTGTGGATGTCACAGACGCGTAAACAGAGAGAGAGAGAGAGAGGTGAAGAGGGAGCATGGCAGGACATGGACATGAACTCGGGTCTGACCAGGCCTGAAGGTGCCCTTTGCCTGCCTCAGGCTCTGCACGGTGGACAGTGTTGTTGAGGGTCTGGGGACAGAAGTGGCCATCCACCCGTCTGCCAGTGATGACAATGACGAAAATAAAGAAGATGATAAAGTGGTAACAGCTGCACCTGTTTGCCCAGCACTTACCTTGAACTCCACACTGCCCTGTCCCACCCAGTGACCGTGTCCATCTTGACCGGGACCCTGTTAACAAGATGGGGAAGTTGAGGCAGAGGAGGTCAACAGCAAGGAGGAGGAGGTGCTGGGGTCTGCACCGTCTCTCCAGGGCAGGGAAGCCCCCAGCATGGTGCTAACAGCCACGCAGGGGCACCAATAGTGCCCGAGTCTGGGCTCGCTCCCAGCCCTGGCTCTGTTGCTGCTCCTGGAGTATGTGCCAGCCAGGAGGCCTCCTCTGGCTCCTTGGCTGTCTCCAGAGGGGCCACACAGAGCCTGGAGCTCACTGACACCCCCCAAAAGCTCTCCCTACAATATGTCATGATGAAGGGAACTGGACCCTAGTTCAGTTGCAACAGACATTGTCTGATTGGCCAAACCGGTTTGGAGTTCTTGCAGTCCAATGAAGGCATGTCATTGAAACCAAACCATGGTGGTGAGGCAGGTGCTAGGATGGACAGTGACCTTGACCATCTGGGTGGCTGAGCCCTTTCCATAGCCCAGAAGGGCCAGTCTCCATCCATCCTGTGTGTCACTGGGTGAGTTGCGGCTGGGATGTGAAGCCAGGCCTCAACCCTTCTGTTGTCATTGCCCACCCTGGGCTGCCTCCTGTGGTTTGGTTTACAGTCCAGTGTTTGTCCTTGACCTTGGGCCCTGTGTGCTCCAAAAGGAGCTTCAGGCCTGCGCAGGGGTGTGGCTCCTGCAGGACATTGTAACGTGCAGGCAGGAACTCTGGTTAATGCCTGCCCAGTTAATGTCTGTGCATAATAAGAGTACACGTGTGCATGGTCTTGGTGGTCCCCAAAATTATGGGAGAGGGAACTGAGCCTCCTTGGGGAAGAGGCGAGCCCTTGCTAGAGTGGCCTCCCAGCCCAGGCCTCCCCCTATTTCTGGAGAAGCTCGCTCACTCTCTCTTATGTCCCTTCCCCATCTTTTCCTTGAGCTGCGAGGGTGGATGCTGGCCCGGAGCTGCCTGGAAAGAACAGATCCAGGCATTCCCAAGAGGCCTCGCTTCCCCCTTGGCCCCCATCGGTGACTGCGGAAGCCAGCAACCAGATGTTTGCTGTCGGCACAGCAGGTCCCAGCTGTTGGCCTTGGGTGTTGCCACGGACGGGCTTCCCTGGCTGACCCCGCCGAGTCTAGAGAGGGGCTGGTGTTGGTGACAGGATTCAGCCGGAGGTTGGGCATGGGACTCTGTATCCATCCACCTGCCAGCCTCCTCCAAGAGCCACAGGTAGGAGGACCCTTCTGGTATGGCTTCTCTGGGCTGTGCACAAGGTTCCAGCCGATTGGCTGTATGCCTGTGGCAGGTGGCTCACTCTAAGACTTGACCCTGTGAGGGGGTCAGTGTTTGAGACCCTTGGCATCCGGCCCCTGTCCCCTGGTTAGTCTGGCAGGAGGGACTTCCCCGCTCATCACCACAGTGTCCCCATGATGGCATCTGCCTCATGGGCTCCACAGAGCAAACTGGCTGAGTGAGTGGTGCCATGACATGGCCAATCCCACCGAGGGCAGCATCCCCAGCCCCTGACGCCATGTCTATAGAAGGTGCAGGGGCCAGGTGTATGGCCAGCTGCCAGCCAGGCAATGCCCATTTCTTGGAGTGTGCAACGGCAGAGGGAGGGAGCCAGGGCAGTGGAACGGCATCGGGCAATCACTCTGTCCTTCCTCCCCACCCGCTTTCTCCTCTTCCTCCTTTTCACTCCTCCTTCACCTTCCTCTTCCTCCCACTCCTTCTCAACACTACTCCAGCACTCATGCCTAGGGACCCAGGACAGGTCTGGCGGGGAGGGGTGGCTTGGGAGACCTCTTGTCTCTCCTTGGCTGGCTCCCCAGGGTGCAGGCCAGGAGCATGGGGGATGGGTCCTTTCTCTCCCCTACAGCACTGTTCTGCGGGCACAGACTTTCTTACCTGAGACACCTGTCCACTCAGACTTCACCTTAGAGAACTCTGGAGTTCCCAGGTCAGACCTTGAGCTTGGCGTGTCTTTGTTGGGCCTCTATTTTCCTATCCATGAAATGGGGAGAGTGAAATCAGCTGTAGGACATTGTTCTCTCGTCACTGGCAAATGAGATAAACCTATGGGGAGGGGGTCCTGAGTTTTAAGATACAATCCAGGAGCTCCGCAGGTACGGGGGAGGGGTCATGAGGTTGGGCGTTGGGGGCAGGGCTGAGGAAACAGTTCCCTCTGCTACCCAGCCCGCCTGGATTGGCGGAATAAACATGCATGCCAAAACTGCGACAGACAAACCCATAAATCCCCGCGTACGGGGTGCTGATGCCTCCTTGAGGGCCAGTGTTGTTGGGGGATGAGGGGCTGGCTGGAGCTCTGGGATGATTAGACCCCTTGCTTCCCCACCCCACTGCCCCAGGAAGGAGGCTTGGCCCTTGAAACCTTTGAGACCCTGGCCCTGAGACCTTTGAGGTGTCAACCACAGCCCTGTCCGTGCAGCAAGTGGCACGCACAGAGGACTGTCCTAGGGTGGCTGTGCTGTGGGTGGCGCGGGCACATTAGGATTCTGTGCCTGCCCAAGATTTGTGGGCTGGGGCTTGCCGCACGCGCATCGATCTGTTCCGAAGTTTGACTCTCAGCCATGACAAAACTGGGGGCAAATTAATTGTTCTCCTGGATATTAAGCATCAGACTCCATTAATCCTTTCTGAGCCAGCTGCCTGCTGAATACTAATTGGGAGGGCTACCGGGCTGCTGTGGGGGGGTGGATTTACACATCGCCCCTGGGTCCTGCCTTTACACATTTTTCCCTACCTGGGATGGGCACCCAGGAGGCTGAGCTCCCTCCCCACTCCCGCTCACAGGTGATGCCTCAATATCACCCCGACCCTGTAGCTGAGGACGGAGGCAAGGACAGGTGGACCCAACCTAAGACCCACCTTCCTTCCCCACCCCCACCTGGGTCCCTCCCTCCCTCTCTTCCCAGGAAGCCCTGGGGCCCCGGTGGCAAGATTGTTTTATGCAAATTCCAATATCTGTATGCAGGCCTGGCCGCTGAGGATGAACACAAGAAATAATTACCAAATTATGCATGTCGAGTTGGTTTTCCTGCATTTTGAGCCCTTAGCAGGAAATGCAGAAACCTCCTGGGCGAGGCCAGGTGCCCATGCCAGCCAGCCAGCCAGCCAGGCCCGCACTGCAACTGCAACGCCTGCGGAGGTGGGGCAGCCTCCGAGCCTTCCTGAGCCTGACTGAGGAATGCGGCAGAGGTTCCTGGGTGCGTCTGGGAAGAGGTAGATTGGAGAACCAGTTTGCTGAGGCTGCCGGAGGTCCTTGAGCAACTCACGGTGCTTTTGTGAGTCTTGGTGTTCCCATCTGCGGAAGGGGAGAATTAACAAGTGGCCCAGCAATGCTATCTTAGGGGGGAGGCTTGGCAGAGGGTTCCCAGCACCCCTACACTCCTCTCACAGGCTTTGCTGTGTGCTCACCTCTTGCTGGCAGCCTGCGGGTGTTGTCCCTGGGCAAGCGCTGAACATGTCTTCTGCATGACTTGGAGCTACTGCAGTGTCACTTGACGAATGCACGTGTAACCTTGGGACCGTTACTCCTGTTGGATCTGGGGGACCAGGAACACCCCTGGGTTGCAGCCACAGCCAGCGCGAACGGCCGTGCAGACATGCGTGTGGATGCCACTCCCCGACTCGCCCTGAGCTGAACACCTGCCCACCTCTGCCTCCCAGCCTGGGCTGCTTTCACTTACCTGAATATTTTACCTCTTGCTTCCTTCTGTTTCCACTGTGGACAGTGTGAAATCTTGACCTGCTAAGATTCGGACGTGTGAAGCAGATGTGATGTGTCTAAAACATGCCCGGTGACGTGTCTCTTAAGCTCCATCTTAGCGAGAATGGGGTATTCACGATTTGGAACATCCTACTTGCTCAAAGGGACTGATTCTCTTGCTTTATTGATTGTAAGGGCGGGGGAGTCACCTCCTCCAGGAAGCACTCTGTGATTGATTCAGATGTTCCTGACACTTTTTCTCCACAGACGCCCTCCCATACTTGGGGCCCCGAGAGCTCCTCCGAGGGCAGGGATCCCAAGGGTCTTCCTGTTTGGAGAGTCCCGTCAGTCTTCGGTTCTCCCTGTTCCTACCTGCTGGCTCCTTTGGTTCCACCCTCCCTGGATGAAGGTTGTAGCATTGTGCACATTCGTCTTTGCATTTGTCAAACGGGCTTGCCGTCCCCCAGACTATAAAATCTGGGCGTGGAGTTGGGACCATCCCCATGAATTAATTATTCATCGGCTGCCCACTCCAGACCCAGCAGTGGTGGCCCTACTGTGTGCTCACATGAGGGGAGACAGTGGCAACAAACCCGCAAACCAAAGGGTTTATGATAGAAAGAGCTCTTTCCTGGAAGTATCAGGGAGGGCTTCCTGGAGGAGGTGCTCATTGAGCAGAGGCCTTGAAGGAAAAGGACATCCACCAACTGCAGGTGGTGGATGTCCCTTATGAAGATAGACGGCTGGAACAGTGTTCAAGGAAGTCTCCCACGGGGTGCCCCCTTCTGCCCCTGCCTCCTTGAGCCCCAGGGGAAGAGCATGAAACACTGCAAACAACCCCTGTTGGTCTGATTTCTTCATTGCTGTCGGTGCTGCCCCCACTCCACCAGCATCACCACCATCAACAAACCCTGGGGTGTTTGCCCTTGGTGGAGGGGTGGGAGATGAGGGGGCCCAGGGGTCAAGGGTACCCTCCTGAGACCATCCTCCTCCCTCACCTGGTGGGCAGCCCCCCTCCACTGCCCCTAACACGCAGGGGTCCCCCGGCAGGAGTGGTGGAGCTGGCCTTGAATTGCCCCTGCAGACACCGTCTCCAGAAGGGATTAGCTGATGGGGCAGGCAGGCAGGCAGGGAGGAGCCAGGCCCACGCGTGCTGCCCACTGGTGGGAAATTAAATACTGTGCGTTTCTGCTGCTGGGAGCCGGAATGGGGCTGGCCGGGCAGTGGGGCCGGGCCGCAGGCGGCGGTGACGACTGGCAGCTCGTGGCAAGTCGTAAATCAAAAGAACCGATGAAATCTCTAATAGTGGGAGCGCGCCTGGCATTGGTGTATAAATAAAGTTCCCCTTCTTGAAAAGCAGCTGATCCCAGCCTTGCCGCCAAGCCTCTACAGCCCAGTGGGCCGGTGGCCGTGGCAGCCAGGCTGGCCTCAGGCCAGGGGCCAGCTGGGTTTGGGAACTGTGGATCATTCCACAGCTGTAGCCTTGGCTTGCTCCTGACGCAGGCCTCTTCTTCACCTCGCCTGCCCTGGCACGGGGGCCCCTGTGCAAACTGGGCTCCGCTAGGCTGGGTGGTGGGAGTGGGGAGTGTACATCTGCATGGTAGGGGCTGCGCAGACCAAGAGGCTGAGAGGCTGAGCATTCCCCCACCGCCCCCTCATCCTACCCACAACCAAAGTACACACACAGCAGGTCCTGGAGTCCCTGGGCTGGGCATGGAGGACAGGACAGCACATACTTGGAACTGGGTCTAATTCCACAACATTTCCCAGCTGGCCTGGGGTCCACACTGGTTCACGGGATGCTCGGGAGCCATGGCCAGGCTTCCCCGGACCTGCCGCTCCGTTCTGCCTCCCAGCTTGAGCTTTTGCACAACGTCGGTCCCAGGTGCTACATCCCCACAGCCCGTTGGCACTGGATGCTGTCGGGCTGAGCCCCAGGACACCGCCAGCACCTGGCCTGGCATGGACTCTTGTCTCTGTTCTGTTGGTTTCCAGGACCTCAGGTGCTTGGCTTCCTCTTCTTACGGCGCAGGGATGAGGACAATAGCTGATTCTAGCGAGGCCGCGAGGCCGGAAGTCTATGGTTCATGTAGAGGGCTTGGCACTGGCCTGGGGCAAAGGAGGGCTGTGTGTAGAAGCCTGCAATTTTCCTCTCTGCCATGCACTTTTTTTTGTCATTCCTTCCTTCTTTCCTTCCATCCATCCAACCATCATCCATCCACCACCTTGTTCACGTAAGCCAGGGCCTCGCATGGAATGGTGCTCTCTGAATCTTTGACTTCCTATCCCAGGGACATGCTACTGTAGTGCTGGGTTTCTATGGGTACCAGGAACTCACAGTGAATCTGGGTCCCTCCTGGAGCTGTGATCTAGAAGGTTCCAAGAAGACAGCAAGTCTTTATAGAATTATAAGGGAGTTGTAAAGCACCAACAGGTGTCCAGGGCTGAGTGGAATCTCTTTGGCTGGAAGAGGCGTCTGGGGCTTGCAGGTAGAGGAAGAGCATCCCAGGTGGGATAGGAGCCACATGAGCAAAGGCAGGGAGCCCTAAAGGCCCTCTGTGAAAGAGAAGGCAAGGCAGGTCAGAGGTGAGCGAGGTGCAAGAGGGAGGACTCAGAGATCTCCTGCCCATTTTGCATAAGGATAAACTGAGCCCTGAGAGAACGCAGCAGTCAGCCAGAATAGACTGACAGACAGACACAGGGCTGGCCAAGTTCATGAGGAGAATGGCTGCACGGGCCTTGGTTTGCTGAGTCTCTACACAAATGAAGATGGTTTGTGAGGTCTCTCCACCTGGCTAGGGGTGGCGGTGGGGGCTGGGCAGGCTGACGTCACTCTGTACCCCGGGCCTGGAGGACAAGACAGGCAGGGCTCCGATCTCTCCTCTGGTTCCCATTGTCTCAGATCCCAGATCCATTTCAGAGTCTCAGTTCACAGGGCCCGGCTCCTTTGTGAGGCCTCCAAAGTCCTTTCCTTTGTGATTTTAATTTTTTTCCCCCTTTTTCGTTATGGGAATCCAGAATCTCTTGACAGGAAAAGCGGCCCGGGAGGCAGGCTGCAACAGTTGGTTTCTCTCTCCATGCGAAAGCCATTACGGGGCTGTCCGGGGCCCCAAGCCCACGCCTGTATGTGTGCAGCACAGCCCGTTCCTTCCCTGCGTCCCGGGAAAGTGGGCCCAGCTGTCAGCTCCGAGCCCGCCCGGCCCGGATAATGCGAACCAGGCCGCGCCAAGGAGCCATGCCTGCTTTCATCAGGGGGTTCCTCTCTGTCCGCTGGCTCCCATCAGGTGCTGGGCCCGCTCTCTGCCTGCTGCCAGTTTCCATGAGATGTCAGCCCTGGGGCTGGGGCTGGGGAACCCCACCCCATCAAGCAGGAGAGAGGCGGGGGACTGGTGGGCTTCCCAGTTTGCAGGGAGGGTGCAGGGGTCCCAGGAGAAAAGCTAAGACAGAGACAATGGGACTGGGGGCATGGAGCAAGAATGGGTGGGGGAGGAGAGTTGGAGAACTATACACACACACACACACACACACACACACACACACACACGAAGAGGCCCAAGGTGGGGATGGAGCAAGGAGAGGGAGAAATGGAGGAGAAAGGTTTAAAAAAAATACTGATTTAGGGGCCTTGCGTGGTAGCCTAACAGCTAAAGTCCTCACTTTGCATGCGCTAGGATTCCATATGGGCACCGGTTCTAATCCCGGTGGCTCCATCCCATCCAGCTCCCTGCTTGTAGTCTAGGAAAGCAGTCGAGGACGGCCCAAAGCCTTGGGACCCTGCACCTGCGTGTGAAACCTGAAAGAAGTTCCAGGTTCCCGGCTTCGGATCGGTGCTGTACCGGCCGTTGCGCTCACTTGGGGAGTGAACCATCGGACGGAAGATCTTTCTCTCTCTATCTCTCCTTCTCTCTGTGTATCTGACTTTCCAGTAAAAATAAATAAATCTTAAAAAAACCCCCACAACATTGCTATATAGTGAGCTTCCTCCCTCCCCCTAGACATTTTTTCTTCAGTATCTGTGAGCAGGGGGCTAAGCCTGTGAACTATTAGCTGTTGCTTTGCCAAGATGTGCACGTGTGAGGAGCCGGTTTGGAGCTGGCATCGGGATATGAAATCCGGGTATTCTGATGAGCAGGGGGGTGTTGAGAGAATACCAAGCCACGTCCCCTCAACCCCTTCCTCACCTCCACATTTAAAAAGGAGAGACAAAAACCAAGAGAGAATTGCACATCAGGGCGAGAGGCGAGAAAAACTCAAAGCTCCCCGACCCAGCATCAGTTTCCCCATCTGTAAAATGAGCAGCCTGGGGCAGGGTGGTTGCTGAGGCTCCGGCAGGGGAAGGGGGCTCTGAACAAGGCACCTGCGACAGCAAGACGTGACCTTCAGTCCTGGACTTGGCTGCTCGTCGGCTCCTGGCGGATGGAGGAGGGTATGGCCTGCAGGTGAGAGTCCCACACTGTGTCAATTTCCTCCTGTCATCCAGCATGCCAGGACCAGTGACTTCAGATGTCCATACGATGGTGCGTGAGCACACGTGTGAACTTGCATGTGTGGTGTGCCCACTCCCTGTTGGAAATGGCACCCTCGCTCCCAAGCTCCAGGGCACCCAGCGTCCCCAGCCCCCTTGCTACCAGGCTTCCAGCCCTCAGGGGCCCTGCCTAAGCTTTCCAGGCCCCTGGGGACCTCAGTCTGCCTCTGTGGCTTGCACCTTGGGTAGGGGCTGGTGGCAATGTCTCTTCTGGTATTTCAGACCCAGGAATCCTGGTCTGTGGAGGATCTGAGGATTGGGGTGCCAGGGTGAGGGTGAGGTGGAAAGAGACGGTCACAGGCGGGGCTCTTCCATGCTGGCTCTGGCCATCCCAGCCCTGGGGAAAATTTCCTTCTCTGTGAAATGGGCATAGCAGCACCTTGCCAGGTTTTTGTCATGACTAGGTCCCAGTTGATGCTCAACTCTTGCCTCTGCCTGTGAGCTCTGGAGGATCCAGCCCATGCCAGTTTCATTCACCCTGTCCCCAGTGCCCAGCATGGGTTAGATGCCAGCATGCATGTATTCCTTCCTGCTGAATGCCTGCCACACTCCGGGCCTCAGTCTTCCCCCCTGTAAAATGGGTCTAAGTTGCCCATCTCTACTGGTTGTTGAGAAAGCAAACCAAACCCTCCTGTTTTCATTTCTTGCAGGAACACTGGAGTGAGAGTCTTCCATCCAGTCTGTCCCTCTGCCCCCAAGAGGGTACCTGTTTGGGCCTCACAGGCTTCCTGCGGGCGGTACAGAGGAGCAGTGCCCTGGGCTCCTGCTCGGTCTTGCCCCACACCCAGCTGGCTGTTCTGTCCTGTGCTGTGCTGTTCTGTTCCTTCTAGCTCCACCTCTGCCACCTCCCTCCCCTCATCCCTGGCCAGAGGTCATGGGTGGAGGAGGGGCCCTGCCTGCCTGACTGGGGTTTATCTGTAATCTAATGCAGGCTGGGAAAGGGGTCAGCACCTCCACTGCTGGGAGGAGGCAGGAGTGAGGGTGAGAGGGGGAGGTTGGGGTGAGAAATCTGAGCTGGCTGTATCTTGGTTCATGGTTCTGGGAGGACTCTGTGCATCTATGTGGCCCTCACATGGCTCTTGGTCTCCTGAGATTCCTAGGAGCTACAGAGCCAAGGAGGGTGACCAGTTTGTCCCCTAAAACCAGCTCCCATGGTGCGCCTCCTGCTCCGTGGGTAGTACGATGCTGAGGGCACCTACAGCCCCCACGATAATGCCCAGGGTTTGAGTCTCTGTGCTACTTCCCATCCAGCTTCCTGCTGATGCACCTGTGAGGCAACGGTGGATGGCTCCAATGCTTGGATCTCTGCCACCCTCCTTCAAGACCGTGGATGGATCTCCTGGCTTCTTCCGCCCGGCCCAACACCGGGCTGTTGTAGGCACTTGCGGGAGTGAGTCAGCAGGTGGAAGACCTCTCCCTGTCTGTCTCTTGCCCTGCTGCTGCTCACAAACAGGAAGAAAGCCAGGGTGCCAAGGGGCAGAACTTGGAGTCCAGTCTGGGATTCCAAAGGCTTGTTTTTTTTTTTTTGGCTGCGTGCTGGGTGGCTTTCCTGGGTGGCTTTCCCGGTGCTCATCATGAACCGGCTGTTCAAGAAAGGGTCGCCTCAGCAGGGTGCATGCTGCGTGATGAGCTCCTGCAGAACCACCCAGCCTCTTCCACAGCGGAGACCCAGTCCCTCAGAGGGTGTGTTTTTTTTTTTTTTAAGGCGAGAAACAGCAGGAAAATATCTCTCCCGCTGCTTCTTGTACTTCCTTTATAGTTTCCTTTGTTCTATATTTAATTTTTTGAATTAAACCTGGTTGAAGAGAGAGGACGCAGCAGCGACGGCTACTGATTTATTATTTATGTGAATAAGACACGACTTTCATGGCGTCCTCGCCGGTGGCGCTGAAGGACAGCCCTCGGAGGTCATCCGAGGCGGTGGTGACATGTAGTGACGACTCTGTGCGCGCCTGTGCCGCAGCCCCTTGGGGTGTGACAGCTGCGGGTTTTCCAATTCCCTGATCCCGGGCTCCGCGGAGACTCTGTGTGGCCCTCAGGGGACCTTAATGATGTCACGTGGCTGTCTGCTGGCTCTGCTGCTATGTGGAACCCTCCCCCCCCCAGTCTTCATATTTCTGGCAGTTCTGTCTCCTTCCTCCTTCTCTTCCCATGGACCTAAATATGGATGTACGTGTGGGTGTGTCCCCATGTGAGTGTGTGAGCTTGCATGCGTGTTGTGTGTGGCTGGGAATGTGTGAACAGGAGCTCTTGTGTGTGTGTGCCTGGGTGGGATATGCATGCATGTATGTGTATGTGTGCTTGTGCGCCTGTGTATGTATGTGTGGGACTGGATGGGTGTGCATGTGTGTGACTGTGTGTGTATGTTTGTGACCGTGTAGATGTACGTGTATATGCCTGTGGTCAAGAGGTGACCTTGGGAATCCCGTTGGTCCAGAAAGGCTCTGAACAAAAAGCAGCAGAGGTGATGTGGCCGACAAGGCAACAATGATATAAGAGGCCTGGCAGTCTCGGTCTGGATCTCCCCGGAGCCTCACTCTGGGGGGCTACTGTGCATCACCATGGTGGGGGAAGTCCCACTTGTCGGGGCAGAGAGGGCAGCTGAGGGGTTTCTGAGGCTCCATTCACTGGGGAAGGAAACCCCAGGCCCTGCCGCCTCCCCAGCTGGCAGCCTACAGGTCTGAGGAAATCACCCAGCAGTTCTCCCAGGGCCTGGCCCACAGTGTCATGAGCACGATAAGGTGGGGCTGTGCTACAGTGTCTTTCTCTCCCAGGGGCCTGGAGTGGCCTGGGCTGGGTCAGGTTGCAGCCAAGAGCCTGGAGCTCCATCCAGGTCTCCCTACAGTGCAGGGTGTTCATGAGCAAGGAGCTGGAGTCGGGAGACTGAGATGGGCAACAGATGGGGGCACTTGGAGTGTCTGCAAACACTTGCCTTTGGTGCAGCTTTTCATACAGGAACATGGCCACAGGGGTTCTGTGCGCGGGGAAGTCTGGGAAATGACAGATGGATGATCTGTGTGCACAAGCAAAGGTACTGACAAGTCCTGCAGGAGAAAGAGCCACCTGAGCGATACACACATCCTCATTTTGCGTCTTGAGGGTGGGCATGAGTGCAAGGGATCTGTTATATGATGTGGTGAGGGTGTGAAGGAGACACCCCCTTATCTGTGGGGGGCCAGGAGGGCACAAGACCACTCCCCATCCATAGATGCCTAGAACCCCTCGGCAAACCCTAAGTCTACTTCCTGTACACACATACTTATGACAAAGTGTCACTTATAAACAAATAGGAGTGAATAACAGTAATGTGATAAAACAGAAATGAGTGCCAATACCCTGCCACGAAAGAAAAAACACACACACCCTGTCTGTTGTCAGAGTTTCTGTTTTAGACTTTTCAGGTTGTAGGGGATGGGACAGAAAGTGGGCGCAGGAGGGCCCTGGAATTCCTGACAGCAGCGACCAGAGCGGATGTGGAGCGATGGTGCCATCGCAACCGTAACTTTACAAGGATATTGGTGCACCTGCTCTTTCCATCCTACCACGCTTGCATCTTTGAGGATAACCTGCAGGTCGTGACAACCCCAGACATGTCTTCTTTGTCAATAAAAATAGAAGCGTGACGTGGAAGAGCAAGCACCCTTGAGAAGTTGACTTCTAGCATTGAGGTTGTGAGCCTGTGGATGGAGTGCCACCTGCTGAATTAAACCCTTTTCCCGGATTGTCCGTGTCTAAATCATGGTGTATGTGAGGATGAGTGGAAACCATTTCCCCTTTTGAAAAAAAAAAGATTCATTTATTGTTCTTGAAAGGCAGAGTTACAAGGAGAGAAAGATCTTTTATTTGCTAGTGTTCTTACTAGCAGTAGCTGAGCCCATTCGAAGGCAGGAACCAGGAGCTCCTTCCAGGTCTCCCACATGGGTTCAGGCTCCCAAAGACTTAGGTGATCCTTTGTTACTTTCCCAAGCCATCAGTAAGGAGATGGATTGGAAGTGGTAGCCGGGGACTTGAACTGTGAGATGCTGCTCCGAAGGCAGAGGATTAGCATACTACACCATGGTGTTGACCCCTGGTGAGATGGAAGGTGTTTTGAATCACCCTTCCTGGCTGTTGGCTATGGGCTTTAGCTCCAGGGATTTTGAAGAAGATGGTGAGAGGCACTGGGTGCGATGATGGAGATGGGAGGTGCTGGTGAGGAGAGGAGGCGTGCAGAGAGATGCAACAAGAAGCAGAAAGTCACCTTGAAAGGGTCCCTCTGTAGTCAGGGTTATTTGTACTCTGCATGTTACATGTACTCTGAACTTCCGTTCATTTCTTTGAAAGGGTGAGGGGCGAGGAGAGCTCAGTCTACCATCTACTGCTTCCTTCCCCAAATGCCTGCGAAATACCGAGGTCATTAGCTAGCCCAGAGCCTCAACTAGGTCTCCCCCGTGTGGGCCCCACGTACTTGACCGTCACCTGCTGCCTCTTAGTAAGTGCATCCACAGAAAGCTGGAATTCAGAGCAGAGCCAGGACTGAACCCAGGCCCATGAACACATCTCTGGGCGAATCTCAAGGGGCGCCTTCACAACTGCACCCACTATTTGCTTCTGCCTTTTAGGAAATGCGTTTCTGCCAAAGCTAGTTGGAAATGAAGTCTACCTGCATCTGTCAGGAGTCTGGTTGGGGAGAATTATGTTCAAAGTACTTGCACCCGAGAGGGAACCCCTTGGCTTCTCTAACCACAATCGTGGTGTTGAACAGGCCTCAGGCCTAGTGGGGTCCAGAGGCCCCTTTCCTGCTGGCAGCACTGGCCTGCCCTCCACCCCACCCTCCCAGCTGCCTGCACCAGCTGAAAGGCAATGAGGACCCTCGGGTGCTGTCCCTGTGGGGAGAGACACTTTCCTCACATGTGTGAATGCCAAAGTCCTTTTCTGCTGGGGGTCTGATGGGATCTCAGGACCTTGGTACCCATGTCTGCATCCAGCTACACAGGGCAGAGATTGGCATGGCACCTCTGCTGTCTCCATGGAGGCCCCTGATGTCTCCTGGGCTCTGATCTTACCCAGCCCACCACTTCTTCTCTCACCTGCTTCTTCCCTCCCATATGCCTGCAACAGCCAGGGCTAGATCTAATCGAAGCCAGGAGCCAGAAACTCCATTCATCCAGATCTCCCCCATTGGCTGGCATGGGTCCACACACCTGAGCCATCACCTGCTACTTGCCAGCATGCACACTAGTAAGCAGGGAATGGAAATGGAGTGAGAAGCTGGGATTGGAACACAGGACATGCGCACTGCAAGCGGTGGCTTCATCAGGATGGTGGGCATGCTTTTGGTTCCCTGTGGGCCTGGGAGAAAAACAGCTGGATCACATCGCAGACCTCTCTGCTCCCTGCTGTGTCGTGGGTGGTAGGAGATCAGACTGTTGTGGAGAAAGCTAGAACAGGGGCCTGCATCCAACAGCACTACAGAGCCACTCTGCATGTTGGTGCAATGGTCAGAATCAACCTGCCCGGGGCCGCTGTGAGACCCCTGATCCACTTGGTGCCCAGTCAGAGTGAAGAGCCCCTGGCCAAGAGGTCCTCAACTGACCACCAGGAGCCAAGGGCCAGAGGTAGTGTCTCCATTTCTGAAAACCTGCAAGGCCCTGGACTGCACTTGCTCGTGTTGGAAGGGCAGTCTGCCCGTTAGACATCACTTAGGAATCTGATTGGAGAAATCAACTGGGGATTGCCAATCTGCATATTTATTCCGGGTCATTAGTTATGCCTCTGCACACACTGGGGAATCTGGCTGGGAAGGATGTTGTAGGGGGGGAGATGGAGGTGGGGGCAGGGATAGGTGGTACCTAGTGAGTGTGGAGCCAGCCTGACCAACACTTTTACATTGGTCATGGAAACCAAGCCCCGCCTGCAACCTTTGTTTTGGTGTGAAGTTACACTGTGGCGAGCCTGATTCTACCTGCTGGTCCTAATCCAAATTTTGCGCAGAAGGTGAAGTGGATATATTGTATCTCTTCTTTTAGCACCCACCACTTGGCTCCTAAAGTTTCCCACCTGGCCCACATGGGAGTTGCACTTGGCAACTCAGAGAATGGTGTGTCCCGATCTTGCTCTCCTCCGTTCCCCAGCCAGGTAATGGTGATGAACACTCCTTCCTACTTGCCCCACGGCTTAAACATGGTGACCCCACATCACTGGGTGCCTGTGCCTGTACTGTGTATGTGTTTGGGACACGGGTCTGCACCAGCTGATAAGGGTGCCACCTGCCTCTAGCGGCTTTTCTAGAAGGAAGGCTGAGGAGAGAGCTGACACCGAGGTGGCTTCATTGGCATGCTCATTTACCTTTTCCGTTCCTGTGTTGGTCCATCCCCAGCCTTCCATCTAAACCAGCTCCTGGCACTTTAGCTTCCTGCCTAACCCCCTCTAGTTCTGACTCCTCTGCTTCTGATCTAGCTTCCTGCCAGTGTGTACCCTGGGAGGCAGCAGATGATTGATGCGAGAGCTGGATGGAATTCCTGGCTCCTGGCTTCAGTCTGACCCAGTGCCGACTATTGTGGGCATTTGGGGAGGGAATTAATGCACGAGAGATCTCTGTCTGTATGCCTTTTAAATAAAATGAAAAACATGGGCTGGCTTTGTGATGTAGTGGATTAAGTCACTCCCTGTGGTGCCAGTATCCCATATGGGCACCAGTTCAAGTCCCATGTGGGCAGTGGGCTCTGCATTCAATCTAGCTCCCTGCTAATGCTCCTAGGAAAGCAGCAGACGATGACCCAAGGGCTTGGGTCCCTGTGCCCATGTGGACTCTCCAGAAGAAACTCCTGGCCCCTGGCTTCAGTCTGGTCCATTTCTGGTCATTGTAACCATTTAAGGAGTAAACTAATGGATGAAAGATCTCTCACACTAGGACCCAGACTCTCCCAAGAGGAAATTGCGTGGAGAAGCTATGGTATGGCCACACCATGGAATATTATACACCATGAAATATTACAATGGAAAGGATGAGCTTTAGCTTCTGCAACTACATTGAAGAGAAGAAAGCAGACATAAAGTAATAACGATGAGACGAATGAGATTTCCATGACCGTTCCATGTATAGGAACTTCACAATCAGGCAACCGTAAACTGTGTTGTGTGTTTTGGATTTGAAGAAAAGGAGAAGCAATGGTGTTGTGTGGGGAGCGGGGAGGGGTAGCACTGACACAGAGGGTGGGCTTTCTGTGACTGCTTCTTGAGCAGGCTAGGAGCTTCACAGGTGTGTGTTGGTAATCGATCGTCAGAGTGGGGAAAGGGCGTGGGCTTAGTGTCCAAGACACACCCTGTATTGGACACACTCCCATATTGGAGTACCTGGGTTACAAAGCCCAGCTCTGGCCCCTGACTCCAACAACCTGCTAATGCAGACCCGGAAGGCAGCAATGATGGCTCAGGTAATTGAGCCCCTGCCACCCATGTGGGAGACCTGGCTTGAGTTCTCTGCCACTGGTGGTGGCCCCAGTCTGGGGCTGCTCAAAGCAGTGGAGGAGTGAGAGAGTGAGTAGGTGGGAACCCCCTGTGTCTCTGCTTTTCAAAGGAAAAAACTCAATCATTGCATTGTGTGGGGCCCTGCATTGTGGCCCAGTGGGCTAAGCTACTGCCTTCCATGCCAGCAATGCCCATAGTCACAGGGCTGAGTCCTGGCTGCCCTTAGCAGGGCACGCCGGCTGGGTCTTGTGTAAGTGATCTCTGTGACCATGTATCACAGTTGGGTTGTAGAAGAATGCAGTTCTCACAATGAATCCCCTTCTGGCTGGTGCTGTAGCATAGTGTGTAGAGTTGTTGTCTGCAATGCCGACATCCGGTATGGGTGCCAGTTTGAATCCTCTTCTGATCCAGCTCCCTGCTAAAGCGCCTAGGAAAGCAAAACAGGATGGCCCAAGTGCGCGGGTCCCTGTGTTCATGTGGGAGCCCTGGATGGAATGTCTGGTACCTGGATTTGGTCTGGCTGGATCTGGCTATTGTAGCCATTGATAAAGTGAACCAACAGCTGAATAATCTTCCTCTCTCTCTCTCTCTCTCTCTCTCTCTCCATCCATCTGTCTTTCCCTTTCTCCTTGTAGCGGTGGCCTTTGAATAAATAAATACTTATTAAAAAGAATGTGTCTTCTGTGAGTTTTGCCAGAGTGTTTTGCAATGGACAGAGTAACAAAGTGTGCCCTGGCTTTGCCTGCGAGGGTGGGATCTGGAGCTAGGTGGGGAGGTAGGGTGGGGATTGTGGTCCATGCTGTGGAGGGGCAGCTGGGACAGAGAGGCACAGAGGTTCTCAGCAACCCTTTGCATTGATGTGCAGAGACGTGGGCAGCTCCGGACTCCAGGTTCTCACCTCAGGACCTCCGGACCATGGCCCTGGCATCCAGAGTTGGGAGGCAGGTGGGCATCATGAGGGGGTGACTTGCAGGAGAGAGAATGTGGAGGGCCTCAGAGAGCCACTTGGAAGGGTGGCTGGGGACAGAGTAAGAGGTGTGGCGAGAGTGGGGAAACGGCTGTTCCCGGAGCTGTCAGCACAGAGAGGTGATTGTAGTTGGAGGCAGGGGTGGGGGATCACTGACCTGGCCTCGAGGGTCCTTGTGCAGGGTTGGCATGCACAGGTGTGGGCACTGAGTGGGCAGTGGGCATAGATGTGGCTGCAGTTGGCAGGGGTAGGGTGGGGTGCAGTGCTCTGTGTGTGTGGGTGCTACGTCCCTTCCTTGGATGGGTGGAACTCCCTCCTGTCTCCAGGAAGTCTCTCTCTAGTGCCTTCTTTGCCACCCCTCCACCCTCACCCCCAGAGGTGGCCGCAGTGTTTTTTGTCTGGCCAGTCGGGACTGATGGACACAGACCCCTTTAGAAGCACGCCCTCCGCCCCACTCCCACCCCCACACCCCCGAGTCTGAGAGCAGCGGGCGTCGCGAGCCCAGCTGTGTAAATGTTGCTGCTTGGCCTGCGGAGAGAAGCGAGGGCTTGAGCCAGGGCCAACACAAGCCTCCTAGCGTTTTCTTTGGCAAGGCTGCTGGCTCAGGAATGTCAGCTGAGCTGTCCGACCCAACCCGGGAAGGGGAGGGGAGGGAGTTTGGGGGAGGGGGAGGGTTGAGGGGGCTGGTGGGGGGGGCAGTGCGCAGAAAACTGAGCCCCCATAGATTATGCCATCATCTAATTACTACAGCCCCGTTGAGAAGCTAAGGAGCCAGGGGCCCGCCTGGGGAAGATGCACCCTTCGCATGCCTGCCCCTGGCTGGAGGTACAGCCTGTGCAGGAGACTGTGCATGGCTGGGAGGTGGCCCAGGGGCGTCCAGGAGCAGGTGGGCCTCAGCAGGGGGAGCTCAGACAGCGAAGCTGGGAGAGGGAGGCCCCCAGTTCACCATGGTGCAGTGGGTGCAGGGGGTGGGGGTCATGATCCTGATTCTGTTCCATCCCCACCCACCCACTGTAACCTGCAGTGTCCTCAGCGCGTTTCACAGAAGAGGAAAAGTTGCAGTGAGGTTGACTAGATGCAAAACCCCATTGGAGCCAGCAGACAGTCTGAAACAACCAAGGTAGCCAGGGGCAAAACAGTGTGGCAGGGCGGGGACTAGAGGAGGTCCAACTTGCACAGCTGATGTGTAGAGCCCCACCGGCAAGTTACTCACTGAAAACAAACAAACAAACAAACAAACAAACAAACAAAACCAGGAATGAATGCAACTGACAAAGTGCTGGTTCAGTCAAGAAAGACCCATATAGGAGCAGAGTGAAGCTCGCCGGCTGTGGGGTGTGGGGCCTCATGGTCACTTGCTCCCTGCCCTGGTGTCTGCAGACGGTGGCCACGCCCTTAGCAACAGGGAGAACCTTCTGTCCATGCTCAACAGTGACCCTCAGGATGCTACTCAGCTCTCTTGGTTCCCACCTCCACCTGCTGGGCAGGCGGCATCACACCCACTGCACAGATGGGAAAATGGAGGTCTCAGAGTGTGGGTATGCTTCAGCCAAGGCCAGGGTGCATGCCGCCCCTCCCACCCTTGGCTTTGGGCTGGGGTCAAGCATCTTGTTTGTTTGTCATTGATGCTGAAAATCTAGTCATTTATTCAGACATTTAATGAGGCAGTGAGTGGGTTTTCACTACATGCTATGTGGTTTGAGTGAGTTGCAGGGGTGGGGGATGCACCCTGGTCGCTCCATCCCTAGTCTGTGAAATGGGTCGGCTCCACCTGCGCCACAGGACAAAGAAGCTCAGCAAAGCTGTGATGGGGTCATTGGCCAGGGGTGGGAATGGTGGAGCTGGGCAGGGGTGGCCCTGATGCGACCTGAAGGCAAAGATGGACTGGGAAAGGAACAGGGGTAGGAGGCAGTCCTGCAGCATTGGGTAGGCGGACACAGGGGTGCAGGCTGTGCGGGAGCTAATGTAGCAGCCAAGGGACTGTACCTCTTTTCTCTAGGGCTCAAGGGAGCCCCAGCAGGGATACTTAGCACATCCTGAGATTCACAGTTGCTAAGCAACTGTGTGGTCCCAACGGTGTGGTCCCAGCCTCTTTGACCCACAGGAGTCTCTGGCTACCTATCACCTGTTAGAATGCGCGCAGTGAATGTGTGAATAGGGAACAAGTGAACGTCTTGAACACGGGCCACCTCGAAGCTGGCTGGGCGTCCCCCAGGCCTCTGGTCACGGCATTTTCTCCTTGGGGGAAGGCAATTGGCACAGGGCTGGCTGAGGGCAGGTGGTGGGCAGAGTTGGGGATATCCAGCTGAGATGGGGCAAGCCCAGCTGTGGACTTTCTGTGGACTCCCGTCTGAATCAGCCTCGGGCTGGGCTGCACGCACGTCTTGCTACGGACATTGCAGCTGTACAAGGCCTTGCCTCTTCATTGCACCCATTTGACAGAAGGTGAGATGGAGGCTCAGAACAGCAGCCGGAGCTCCGAGCCAAGCTGTGCGCATGCCTTGCTATGGACCCACATATCCTTGATATCAGATTTTAGAAGTCTCCCACAGGCCCTGTGGGATGATGCTCAGCTTCTGGTGGCGGCAGAGCGGAGTTCCCACACCCCATCTCATGCCAGGTCAAGTTCAACCAACGTTTCCTACCCCATCCCATCAGACGCAAAGGCTAATTGGATGCGACCCTCCAACCCAGGGAGGTGATTGATGTTCCCAGAAGTGCTCCTTAGGTTGGGGGTACATAGAGGATGAACTCAGCTGCTCCCCTAGGGTGTGTCAAGAGCCTGGAGCCCCCTGACCCAGGATGAGGGGGCAGGGTACCCCCACTCCACCCCTGTACATAATAAGCAGGGATACATATGCTAATTTCATTACTCACCTACCTAATTATAATCTAGAAGTTGGCAGCTCTCTAGGTAATGACAGGACCAAGGGGAAATTTCTCTAGCTTGGGGTAGTCTATGTGTGGTGTGATTGTATGCTAGCACACGGATCACGTGCTTAATCCATGGCACCAGACCCAGAGACAACAAACATGGGCCACCACTCCAACTCCCCTAATCCCAGCCAAAGCCTGTTCCTTCAACCAGTGCCTGCTCTGGGCCAATCCTGTGCCAACAGGGGAAGCTCTGGATAGGGTGGAAGAGGAGCCAGAAAGAGGATGAGAAGGAAGAAGAGGAGGAAGCGGAGGAGGAGAAAATCAGGAAGGGCTTCCTGGAGGAGGGGGCAGCTGCATTGGTCTTGGAAGAGAAGAGGAAAGAACAGTCATTTAGATGGGCGTTGGGTTGAGAGGGCAGGCAGGGAAAGGCCAGTGGGCAGCAGCTCTGGGAGTGGTCTTTGGTCGTTCTTGCAATCCTGCCTTATCTTCTCCCTCGTAAGGCTGCAGAAAGGTGAGCCTGGGGCTGGGAGGTGGAAGCTGGACTAGGACCCCGGATGTTCTGAACAGACAGGCGAACCCAGGGCTGCGAGCTCCGGGTTCCCAAGTGGGGCCTCTACCACACTTGCGTACTGCCCCCACCCCAGGAACAAAGCCTGCTTTGGGCTGATTCCAGCCTGGGGTGGGGGTTCTGCAAAGCCCTGGTAGGTGTGTGTGTGTGTGTGTGTGTGTGTGTGTGTGTGTGTGTGTGTGTGTGTGTGTGTGTGTGTGTGTGTGTGTGTGTGTGTGTGTGTGTGTGTGTGTGTGTGTGTGTGTGTGTGTGTTCTTGATTAGGCCCAGCCGCGCCCCTCCACCGTGTGGTTTTTCCTGCCCCACATTTGAGGGAGAAGGAACAGCTGTGCAAACACAGGCCGGCCAGGCAGGGAGGTGGAGGGCGGAAGGCTGCTGCTGGAGTGTGTACGTGTGCTGTGTGTGCAGACACGAGCACAGAACATGCGCCTATGACACTGTGTGTCAGTGTGTGTATCGCGCAGGTGACCCTGAGTGCGCATGCGTGAGGGACGGGCGTATGAATATTTGTGTGGAGACACATCCGTGGGCACATCTGAAGTGGAGGGTGTGGTGACTGTGACATGTTTCTACATGGATGATTGTGTTGGCTGGGGAGTAGGCGTGAGTTCGTGTGAACCTGTGTGTGAATGTGCAAATGCGTGTGGGTGCGTGCATGGGTTGCACACACATGTATGCTCATGAATGAATGCATGTGTGCACACACGTGTGTGAGCTGTGTCTTGTGCGTGTGTGCACATGTGCACATGACCATATCTGCTTGCAACATCATCGCACGTGAAAGCTGGGGTCCAGGTTCATCTCTTGCCCAAGCCCCAGGTGTCTAGCAGATGGGCTGCACCCTCCAGCCTGGGACACCCCTCCCACCCCCTGCTGGCTGCTGCCCCTGTGGCCAGGCATCGCTGCCAGGGGAGGCCCCAGCACCCCCTCCTGCCTTGTCAGTCTGCATTCCTGGGAGGAAACGCTGGCTTTGTTTTCCCTTCAAGTCCATCCTGCCCTAATTGCTTCCATGGGTTGCCCTTGACTTGAAGTTGGAATTCCCCAGCCCTAACCCCCCAGCTGCACTCCCCCTGCCCCACTCCCACCCCAGCCAGGGCTTGCTCAGTTCTGGGAACACAGAAGGTGAGGGGCGGCTGGCTGTCTGCTGAGAACGGGCAGCGGGGCAGCTGAAGACCTACTACCCGCCGGGCCTCTTGCAAGCCTAACTGATCTCTCCTGGTCCTCCAAGGCCGTCTCAATTTCCCTGCAAAGCTAAGACTGTTGTATCACACCAGAGGTCCCCAAGGTTCCCTCTCCATCAGCCAGCGCACCTGAGGCTTACAGAGAGCACAGGGCTGGCTTGAGTGGAGCAGCCAGGGTGGGAAGCCACTCAGCTCTTGCCCCTGCACCCTCCTCCACCAGCAGGCTTCCTGCCCCCACTTTCTCAGGCCACTGGGGTGCCCCCAAGGAGGGTCCCCCGCTCTGCAGCCCTCCATGGGGACCCCTGGGGAGAAATGTCCATGCACCTCCATCCTCTCCGGATCTGGTAATGTATTCCCCCTTCTTGCTCACACACTTTTTAAAATGTTAATAGACTGTAAATTACTTTTCTTTTTCTACTTCTTAAAATAAGCGTTTCCTCTTGTGGATGGCGAGACGGCGCTGGAGCTACGGGCTGGCTTTTATGACTGTCGAGATGAGATGAACTGGGGCGAGCTCATACAGCTTTTATAGGGACTATTTTATTTATAAGAATTTTCCTAATGTCAGATGGATGTGATGTGACTGGCTCCTCTGGGCCACAGTCGGGAGAGCAGTGGAATTCGGCACCATCTGAGCTTGGGGCTGGGTCAGATGCCTTCCCTGGGAAGCCCCAAAACTGTAAGAGCCTTCCCTAGCTGTCTCCAGACACTTGCACACCTCTGGTGACGGGGAGCTCACTTCCTGACTGTACAACTAGACCCTCCTGGACACAGGTTACGGCCATTTCCTATCTTTCTGTTTGCTAGTTGGGCTGTCTCTGCAGCTCAGGCGATTGCTGGCCATTTCACAGCAAGCACCACTCCCCTCTTCTGGGTCTCCATTTTTCTGTACCAAATTGACCCTTGATTCTTGACATCTCTTCTGCTCCATTCATCATCTCACCCATCCCCTGATTTTCTCCAAGGTCTGAAGGGCTATTTTCTTTAAGATTTTTTTTAATTGGAAAGGCAGATTTACAGAAGAAGATACAGACAGAAAGATCTTCCATCGATTGGTTCACTCGCCAAATGGCCTCAAGGGCTGGAGCTGAGTCATTCTGAAGCCAGGAGCCTGTTCCAGGTCTCCCACGCAGGTGCAGGGTCCCAAGGCTTTGGGCCATCCTCGACTGCTTTCCCAGGCCACAGATAGGGAGCTGGATGGGAAGTGGAGCAGCTGGGACACAGCACTTGCAGTGTGTGTGTGTGTGTGTGTGTGTGTGTGTGTGTGTGTATGTGTGTGTGTCCAGCCAAGTGAGCCTTCGCACCAGGCCCCTGGAGGGCTATTTTCTTGAACTTCATTCCCAAGTCCACGGTGGCCCACACTCACGTTTGCACAGCCCTGATACTGAGCCTGTGTGTAATAATTTCAGATGCCCAAGGATGGTGGAAATGCTGTGGCCATGAGATGGAGGGAAGGTTGGTTTGCAGCAGGACTTACTGGAACCTTACACGGTGGAGGTGTGGGGCAGGCAGCATTTTGCAAACGTGAGTTACTGAAGCTGTGGCTTGCCCCAGGGTGTCTTAGGTGGTGTGTGGATCTAAAAAGTCATCCAGGAGTACTGCTTGGGCGTGATGCTGGTAGGACATCTGCCAAACAAGAAGAGCCCACCCATCAGTTTCCGGTAATTGTGGGCACCCGTGCCAGGTTGCATTCATACCTGGCTCTTGGCAAGGGATGCGCCTGTCTCCCAGCTCAGTTTTCCTGTTACAGGCAGTGCCCTAGGTCGCCACCAGGCCTGGCCTGCTGTGCTTCAGGATAGGGGAATCTGAACTCATGCCAAGTTAGGCAGGAGTTAGGAAAGGGGTGGGGCCTTTACTCTTGAGATGTGCAGTCCTGGGTTGGGAGCTGAGCTCTGCCTTGCGTGCCTTCGCAAGGAGTTCTCCTCTGTGACATTGACTCCTCCTGTGAAATCTGCAAGAGCCATCTCAGTGTCTCCCTCAAAGGACAAACGGGCACAGGGTTGTGTCTCAGAGGAAGTGAGAGCAAATGGGAGTGAAAGAGAGTATGAGGGTTGGTGCTCTGGTGCAGTGTAATAAACTACCACTTGCAGAGCTGGCATCCCGTAGGGGCGCCAGTTCAAGTCCCGGCTGCTCCACTTGCCATCCAGCTCCCTGCTAATGTGTCTGGGAAAGCAGTGGAAGATGGTGTAATCACTTTAGTCCCTGCAGGCAAGTGAGAGGTTCAGATGCAGCTCCTGACTTCATCCTGGCATTGTGGCCATTTAGGGAGTGAACCAGAGATAGCAAGATCTTTTTTTCCCCTCTCTTTCTCTCTAGTTCTGCCTTCCAAATAAACCTATGTTATAAACAATGGGTGTGTGCTTATGCGACAGAACTTTCTGCAGTCATCCTGCACCCATAAATGCAAGACTTCCCTCATGTAGAGATATCACCTGTTGCTGTTTCCCTACTGAGCTCTCTCTAGCCATGACCCTGAATGGGCTACAGGTTATGCTACACCTGCCCCTGCCCCAGGACCTTGGCACCTGTCTGGGATCTACGTTGGGGCTCTCTTCCCAGGACACGTGGGAGGGTCTTAGTGAATATCACCTGCATCAGAGGAAGGTCCATCTGTGTCTACCCCTCCTTCCAGCCACCCAGCTCAGGCCAGACATCACTCACTGTCTTGCCCCATTCCTCCTTCACAACCACTCCTGGACCTTGCCCACAAGAACAACTTCCGGCAGCTCCTGGGGGTGGAGCTGATGCCAACCTGGGGTGTTGGGGGAGGTGCTGCCAATCTTTCATCCTGGCTCAGGTGTTTGGGCCTCAGTGCAGTAGCCTGTATTGGCCACCATCTATCCGTCTTGAGCAAGCGGCCAGTGGGCTGACTCTCTACAGAGAGCTCTGATGGGACGTCAGGCCCACCCCTGGGTCTCAGGCATGTGTGTGCACGCAGTATGCCTGGGGTCCCCGTAGACAGGCTGGGAGAAGGTGGGGTGCTTGCTGCCTGCTCTCCCTTGGGTCTGTGAGGCCACTCGGGTGGCATCTACTCAGAACAGGGTGGTGGTGCAGGCTCCCCTCACCTCCAACATCTCCTGCCTCGGTTTCCTCATGCCCAATAGTCCAGCTTTTTTTTTTTCTTATCCCAGCAGAGGCTTCCCTTTGAGCTGTGTGAGTCAAGGGATATTGTTTAATCTCTCTGGGCTCTGGTTTCCCCATGTGTGAATGAACATGTGTGCTGTATGCTGAGCACGGACACATTGTATGCAGCTATGGCCTTTGGCACTGCTCCTTTGGGGAATGCCCCTGGTCAGGTTGGGGACAGGGTGCGTATTCCTTTAATAGTCGCCCTTTTTCAAGTTAGTCTATTTGCTTTTTGACCTTGTGCTCCTGGGAGTGAATCCAGCCATAACAGCAGAGAATCACCTGTTTTTTTTTGTTGTTGTTTTTTTTTCCTAGCACCTTCAAGTGCACAGCATGACTGAAGCTAGGACCCGGGAACACCTGTTCCAGGTCACGCAGGGGAGATGGCAGACTCCACAGGAAGGCAAGCGGATCAGGGGGATCAGAGCTGAGTCTGTTCAGCACCCAGGCCTGGCACTCTCTGAGCACTGAGAACTGGAGCTGAACACTAACCCCATTTCTCAGGTCGGCAGACTAATTCTCTGAGAGCTGAGTGGCCCCGTGTGCAGCTGGGATGGGCAGTCTGCTGCGTCCAGTCCTGGAGCTGCACCCATAGGCATTTAGTTCTCCAACAGGGGCTGGGCGGATGTGAGGAGGCAAGACCCCAGGGCAAGGGGGAAACTTTGTTTCTGTTGGTTCCTGAAGCCGGGCCTGGCCTGGCCTGCCCAGGAGGAAAACAAGGGGGCATCTTAGCACGCTGGGGAGACCCAGACCCCAGGGCTCTCCCAGCCTGCCCCCCACCCCACCTCCCTCTTGGAGCCTCAGATAGCCCTAGCTGGGCTTTCTCTTGCACATCTGTGTCCTTGGTTCAATCAACAAACATTCACTTGCCACCTACTGGCTGTTTCACTTACTGCTGGGTGTTGGACCGGGGTTGGGGTGGGCAGTGAGGTGGGAATCCAGGTCCCTGTCCTCAGGGCACCCTCACAGTCTCCTGTCACTGCCTGAATGCTTTGTACCAGCTGTTCTCGGTGTGGGGAGGATGGGGCGCTGCGAGAACTTAACAGGGAGACGAAGCCAGACAGGACAGAGCTGGCTTCCCTGAACCAGTCGTGGCATGGGATCTAAAGGTTCGAGGGTGAAATTGGCTGTGAGCTGGAGGAGTGGGGACAATGTGTGCGAAGGTGCATTGCAGGTGGAGGGTAGGGAGTAAGGAGCCTGGGTCTGTGCAGCGACTGTGATGGCTGGACCTTCCTTCTAAGATGCTAGGAGCCTTAGAAGGTGGCAGAGGAGGATTTTATAGGCTCAGACTTGGATTTTTAACAACTCCCTCTGGCTACCTTCAAACTCCAGGGTTGGACGCTGGTCTTGGGGTGGGGGATGCCTACAGTAGATCCTTTGGGTCAGATGGAGGGGGGTACCCCTAGGGGAAGCCCAGGGGCAGCACAGCCTGTTGCAAGATTGGGAGCCCCGAGAGCCCCCCTGGAGGCCCCCAAGCCCTTGGGCTCATTTGCATGATCCCAGCTTAATTCTCCCAGGGTATGCAAATGTATGCAAACCACCATCCAGGAGAGGCAAAAATAGCAGGGCACATTAGCATCCCCCGCAGGAATAGAGCTTTCTGCAAGCCACTGGCTGGGACCTGCTGAGTGGGTGGGAGTGGAGGGTGTGCTCCCCAGGGCTCCAGCCGCTTGGCCCTGCTGGTTCTCCTGGCCCTCCTGTCCCTTGGCCTTGGGGCCCAGGCTGGCTCAGGGGAGCAAGGATTCTGGGGGTGGCGGGGATGACGGACACTGGCTCGCCAAAGTGTGCTGGAGGCAGGGACTGCCGGTTCCTCAAGGGCAGGATCACCTGACCCCTCTGCGGCTCCCACACTCTGACACTCTTGTCTCCCTCCCTCCTCCCCATCTCCATCCAGCCCTGCCCTGGTCCTTGTGCCCTGACTTTTACACATTGTAGTCCTCTCAGCATGTTCCCTGCCTCACCCCAAGTCTTTTATCTCCAAGTCTTTGCCCCCTTGGCTTCTCTTCTCACTCTGTCTTGGAAGCTCCCCGCCTCAGCCCCTTGTGTCTGTCTAGCTTTGTCATTTTCCTGGTTCTTGGTCTTTTGATGGCCTGTTCTTGATTCTCTCTCTCTCTCTCTCTCTCTCTCTCTCTCTCTCTCTCTCTCGGACCTTCGTGCATCCCTGGATCCCTTGGGAACCCAAGCTCTGATGGAAGCTGGCAGGAAGGGCTCTGAGAAGGCGCTGGACCCTCCTCATCACTGGATCCCTAGGTGTGGCCCTGCTGGCTGAGGGGCAGGTGCCTAAGCCTGGAGTGTGTGTGAGAGAGAGCTCAGGAATGTGGTCCAACCCCTCCTGGGTGGGATGCTTCCTGGCTGTATAGTCTCCATAAAGTCCCCGTCTACGAGCCACCGTTTTCAACCCTGTGCAATGGGTCCATGCAAGTGTCCATTGCTTGGACTCTTGGGCCTGTCCTGAGGCATGAGACAGTGCTCCCATGTGCTGCCTATGGTAACATGGGTTCACCCATGGCTGCCTCAGTGTCCCCTTCTGGAAGACGGAGAGACCACCTATGGTGAGCAGGGAGCGGGTTGTGATACAGTCGCAAGCTCAGCCCACAGCACATGTAAGCAGCCTTCCGCTCCCTTGCTTTGCAGATCATGGCAGATCGCTGGGGTGCGTGCCCGCCCAGTGCACACTGGGACCCTCCCAGGCTAGCCTGCCCGGAACCCCCGTTGAGGTCTGCTGGCCAGGCCGGACAGCTGTGGTGACTCCACAGTGCCACCAAGTGGACACCGGGGCACGGTGGGCTACACCTGGGGTCTGGGGTTCTGGGTAGTGGTGGGGGGAGTGCTTGACCTCTCACACCCTATGAGAGCTCCCAAGTCCCCTTACATGAATGACAGTAACAAAGAGGGAGGAGGGAATCTGGTCTGACAGGGCAGGGAGGCCACAGCATCCTGCGAGGGGAGGGGCGAGACATCCAGAGTCCTGGGACCCTCGGTTGACCTCACACTCGGGTGACCCCTGGGGGGAAGCCTGGATCCCCATCTCAGTCACCTGCCAGCGGCCATTTGTGTCCTGCTTGTAACAGACTGCCTTGGCCTGGACATAATGAACAGCAGTGATGGCAAGAAGGATAACCAACCGCCCATCAAGAGCCAAGGGGCGCCCTTGGCTGGCCAGTCCTCATCCTGAGTCCTGTCAGGAAACCAGCTTGAACCGGAACATCCTAAGCCCATTGCAGCAAGCAGCTGGTTCAGCGGCACCCAGAGAGAAGGGGATCCTGGGGGTGGTGCGTGTCACTCATTGCCCAGTTGGACGCCTGGTGCTGGACAGAGGCACAGGCACAGTTGGGTCTGGATGTATCATCCTAAAAAAACAAAAACAAAAACAAAAACAAAAAAAACAAAAAGAAGAGGGAATGGTGAGAAGCTGGAAGAGAGGAAGGCAGAGTCATCATAGGTGGCTGCCTGGAGGAGGAGGCATTTACACTGCAGCCTTGGGACAACAGCCTGTGCAAAGGCCCTGGGGTGGCAGGAAGGGGGCATGGGAACTCAGACTCTTGTGCGCACTGCAGGTACCCCGGGAGGCATTGTTCTTGGCTTCTGAGAGAAGCGCTAGGGATGGTGCAATTACACCCACGCCTGGCCCCTGTCCAGGGCTGGCTCAGCCCCTGCTGTGTATGGGGTGCAGTGGGGTGCGTGCTGGGGCATTGGGATTTTGCCGCTGAAGTTTTGCTCAACTTTCTTGGCCCGGATGCGAAGCTGGCGTTTCCTTTGCTTTTTTTTTGTTTGTTTGTTTATTTGTTTTGTTTTTAGGATTTTATTTGTCACTCATTTCCCTTCTTGCAGCCCAGTGTGGGCCTCGGGTGAGGGTAGGGTGGGTCAGGAATCTCTGGGCCGGGCAGTGGCTTATCTTAGAGACCCTGGTTACAGAGGTGCTAATGAGCTAACCCTGGGGGCCTCCTGGAGTGACATTTGCACCATAATAGTCCCTGCAGAGCCTTAAAGATCTCTGGAGCCTGAGCCAGATAGGGCAGCTGTGCGGGGCGGGGGTGGGGGGGGTGGGGGGAGGAAAGTCTTCTTTTAACCACTTGGCTGGGCAATTCTGGGGATCACAACAGATGGGCCAGGGGAAAGCGCCCTGGGGTGTATTGGTAATGTCTGCCAGGCAAAGCACTCTGGATGTTTTGGTGATGTCTGCCCTGGAGCCCGCCTTGGTGGTGGGCTTTGCAGCCCCTTCTGCTTGGCTGTTGAAGTATTTAGATATGATCCCAAGTGGCTGGCAGTGGATCCAAGCCCCCACCAGGGTCTCCGGTTGGTGGAGGAGCCTGGGAAGCACGCTTGGATGTTTGTTTTCCCATCTGGGAAATGTGCCTGGGTCATGCGTGCACCCCGATTCCTTCCTTTCTGGGAAGATACCAGATGTACTGAATCATGGTCCACGTCACTGCCCGCTTCCCTCCGCAAGGACCTGGTGCCCACATGCAGTTCCCTCCAGCAGTCGGTGGGGATGGGATCGTGCTGGGAGAGGAGGAACATTCGGCCTGTGCGAGGCGGCAGACTGAGAGCCGCCCGGCCGTCCAGCTATCTGTCCCTCCATGGCTCAATGCTCAACACTGAGAAAAAAAAAAACACTTACCCAGGGCTGGCCTTGTGGTGCAGTGGATCAAACCACGGTAATACCAGCATTCCATATAGAGTCCCGGCTGCTCCACTTCCCATCCTGCTCCCTGCACGTACACCTGGAAAAGCCATGGAAGATGGCTATGTGCTCGGATCCTTGCATCCATGTGGGAGACCTGGATGAAGCTCCTGGCTTTAGACAGCCCAGCTCTAGCTGTTGTGGCTATGTAGGGAGTGAACCAGTGGTCCGAAGCTCTTTTGGTCTCTGGTTTTCTCGTTTTCCACACTCTGTGTCACTTTGCCTTCCAAATAACTAAATACATATTTTATAAAGATGCAGTTTTTTTTTAATGAAGCACTTACTATATTTTAAATGATGAATTTCGTTGAGACATTAGTGGTTCTCAAGGACCCCGGAGCTGGGCAGGGTTGGAGAGGAACGGGTGGTCCACGCTTTGGTTGGGGTCAGCAGGAATGGCTATGGGGTCGGCCTTGGGAAACACACAGAAGCTTGTCACTCTTCATGGGTCACGGGTGCTGGCAGTGGCTGTTGGCTGAGACATGCCCTGGCTGTGCCTGGGCACCCTTGCAGCACGCCAGCTGGGGTCCAGGGGCCACTGTGGCAGGACTGAACTCAGAGATTAAGTTACCTTTATCCTGTCCAGGCTTCTTGATGGCCACATGGCCATCCTCACACTGTCCACACTTTTTTTTTTGTCCAGACTCTGCCAGCTTCTCTTGCGGGAAGCAACTGGCATGTGGCCACGATCATTTCTGGAAAGTTCCATTCACATCTCCCGTGTACACGGAAGGGACCCTAGCATTTGAGCCGTCACCTGCTGCCTCCCAGGGTGTGCATTTGCAGGAAGCTGGAGTTGACAGTGGGCGTGGGGGCTTTGAACTTCAACACTTTGATGTGGACTGTGAGCATCTTAAGTCCAAGCCAAGCACCTGCCCTTCTAGTTTTTAAAGATTTGAAACACATTATTTGAAAGACAGAGTGATAGAGAGGGAGCAAGGATCACACACGTAAACACATACACCCTTACCTACCGTCCGCTGATTTCCTTCCTAAATGCCCACACCAGCTAGGGCCAGACAACTGAGGCTAGAACTCCATGCAAGTCTTTCACTGGGTCCCAGGGGTCCCAGGGACTTGGGCCATCTTCCACTGCTTTCCCAGGCGCATTAGCAGGGTGCTGGATCAGAAGTGAAGCAGCCAGGACTTATACCAGTGCTCTGTTATGAGGTGTTGGCATTGCAGGCAGTGCCCTAACTCTGTGCCGGAACGCCAGTCGCTCCAACTTATTTGTAAAAGGCGTGCATGTGATCACACACAAGTGCTTTCTGGAAAGATTAGAAGGAACACTGCCCATGCGTTACCACTGGGCCTCTGCTGTTCCTCTGTCCTCTATGACCCTGGGACCAAGCACATAGTGCTCAAGACAGCTCGGCGCACAGTAGGCGATTCACCCACACGTGTCTGTTGAACCAATGGATACCTCCAGGGAGGAAGGCGTGGCCTTTGGGCCTCATGCCGCTCTGTGTAGAAGCAGGTTGCCTTCATCATCTGTGACGACGGAAGACAGCATATGACAGGATCACTGTATTTTCCCATTGTTCGTCGCCCAGCCGCCAGGGGAGCCGGCTCCGTCATGGAGGCGTTGCTGCCACTAGCGTGTGTGCTGTGGGGACATTCGTCTTCCAAGCCCTGTGCGGAACAACGCCGGACAGAGCCTGCCAGGGGAGACGGATCACCTTCCCTGGCTGGCTCGCCTGCCGCTCCGTACTTCCCGGCATGGGGAGGTGAGGAGTGGGGGTAGGTTTCAGGAGCTGAGCCTGCCCCTGCATTGGGCAGTGACATCCCCCATGCGGGGAGAAGACAGAGTTGATTTCCTAGCCTTGTTTTCTCGTTGCTATGCAGAGCTCTCCCTAACCCTAACATTCTTGCAGGGGTGATAATCAGCTTCTCTGAATTCTGGGGAGTGGGTGTCATGCAGCAGGACCTAGTGCGGCTTGGGGACTTGAAAAAGAGGCCAGAGCTGGGCCACCAGGGAGCCCTATCCTTGTATCTGGACACCGTCCAGGTAGGGTAGAAGCAAATGACTACACCTCTCTGGCCTCAACTATTCTCATTGGAAGAATGGGCCGAATAGAAGCGGCTACAGCGTGGGGCCTTGTGAGCATTCAAAGAGGCAAGAACTGTAAAGAAAGAAAACATGGTCACTGCCAGTTGAGTCCCTTTCTGGTCGATTGGCCACCAAATTAAGAATGACTCGAGGGAGGCGAGGAAGGACTCGATCCTGGAAGATGGATGTGCAGAAAGCCAGGAGCTGGCCCAGCAGGCTCTGCTGGAGGAAGTGATATCAGACCAGGGGTCCCCAGGCTCCTCCTGAAATGTCAATGCACAGGACAGCTCACATGCCCCCCGTGCAGCACGACTTGAGAATGGACAGGGCCAGGTGGTGGCCAACCACAGCAGCTGCCTGTGTGAAAATCACCCGTGAGCAGAAACTCTCGCGTTTCTAAATCCCTGAGAGAAAAGCAACAGAAGGGGCCAGCTTGATGGGACAGTGGGCCAAGTCCCCATGTGGAATGCCAAGTCCCCACGTGGGATGCCAGCAGCCATGCTACCATGCTGGGTCCGGTCCTGACTGCTCCACTTTCGATCCAGTTCTATGTGAAGGCACTTGGGAAAGCGATGGATGATGGTCCAGGTATCTGGGTCCCTGCCACCTTGCAGGGGAGATCCGGATGAAGTTCCAGGCTCCTAGCTTCAGTCTGGCCCCGCCCCAGCCGCTGTGGCCATTTGGGGAGTGAACCAGTGGATGGAAGATGGCTGTGTCTCCGAATAGGACTAGGGTGTAAGATACCAGCAGGCTGCCCTGTGTGGAGTGCCTAGTGTAGCTCCCTGGCTGTTTGGGCTCATGCATGCCCTGGGAGGTACTGGCAATGGTTTAAGTATTTGGGTCCCTGCCACGTCCATAGGAGACCCTGACTAAGTTCCTGGATCTTGGCTTCCGTTGGACACAGCCTGAGCCATTACGGGCATTTGGAGGAGGGGTTAAACCAGTGGATGGAAACTCTCCTTTCTGTCACAAATAAATCAATTGAACATAAACCAGACTGTTAGGGGAGTGGTACTTGCAAGAGCCAAGCAGGTGTACACCGTGACTCCTGTGACGTGGGAGAACCCTCTGTTCTCCCAACCACAGGTTGAGTGTGAACCCGCTGTGCTTGAGTGCAGGAGTCTGTCATTGCTGTCTCGTTTAAACTCCCTGGTAGCCTGCTCTGGAGCTCTGTTGTCCAGACACACAGCAGGTGTTCAGCAAATTTGTACTGGCCGGTCACTCCCCACGAAGAAGCTTCTCATAAACCCTGAAGTCCAGGACAGAAGCTGAGGCCCTGGTTAGGGGATGCGGTGATGGCTGAATCCAGAATCCCTTTCAGCTGACCCCTTCCAGCAAGACCCCCAACCCCCTGCCTCCAACATCCTCCCTCGGGGGTGCTCTGTTTCACTTTTTCCTTCCCCGGTGGAGGAGGCAGGAGCCTGTGCAGTCAGCAAGTGGGGCTCAAGGTAGACTGGTGTCAGAGGCACAGCCCTGAAAGTGGGGTGCAGTTGCCCACCCCTGTGGCATCAGGCTGGTTGGGAGCAGGTATAGAATGGATGAATAGATCATTTGCTTCATGAGACTCCAGTCTCCACAGCCCTGGGCTCTGAAAGCACTGCTTTGCTAACAGGAGAAGCCCAGGGGACCACTTCCAGGGTCTCTTCGAAAGCTGCCTTTGTGTGTGTGTGTGTGCCTGCATATTATGTGCTGCCTGTATACACTGTGTGTACATGTGCACGCAAGTGTACATGTGTGGCTGTATGTGTGCATGTACAAATGCGTGTGTGTGCAAATGTGCGTGTGTGCACTGTGTATATTTGTGTTTGTATTGTGTGTACACTGTATGCACACATGTATATGTGTATGCATGTTCTACATGTACCCTTGTGTATGTATGCAGATGCACACGCATGTGTGTACACACATGTATATATGATGCTGTGTGTGCTGTGTGTCTGTGGTATGTACACGCCTGTGTATGCATGCATGCCTGTGTGTGCCGTGTGTGTGTTTGTGTGTGCAGAGTCCAGCAGGAATCCTGAGTAGCTGCCTTTGCTGGATGTGCCTGTCAGGGACCCAGGACAGGGGGCAAGAGTTGCCATCAGAGAGACCTCACAGCTGGGAAGCGTGGCCATTTGAGAGCATGTTTGATAAGAGAGGCATGGCAACAGTGGCGACTAGGTCAATGTTTATCGCAATCCCTTGACAAACTGGGAGGTTCCTTAACCCCTGGGAACAGCAGTCGGTTAACTTCTGTGACCCCACTGGCCTCTTGTACCTTACCTGGGGAGGTTGAGTCCCAGAAGCCAGGGGCTGCCACCCCCAACCCCCTTAGTGAAATGTGGTCGTTTATGCTATCAACAAATGTAGGTGTCCTGAGCTCCTGCTGTGTGCCTGGCCCAGGGCTATGCACTGGAAACATCGCAGTGACTGAGATGGCTAAAATGCTGTTTTCCCTAGGTGTGGGGGGTAGACAAAAAACACACAATCCACCCATACCAAGGGGAGGGCAAATTGGTGTAGAGCTTAAAGTGCCGTGATTGGCCGGGGTGGTGTGGGTGTTAGAAAGTAGAGGTGGCCTCCGGGAAAAGGTAAGAACGGGTCCAGGTAGAAGGTAAATCCTCCTCATAGCCGCCGTGTGCAGACTCATAGCCTCCAGTGGTGGGAATAGCAGGTGGAAGGTGTCTAGGGTGAGAGCAGCCTGCCGGCATTCCAGCACCTGCTTCTTAGGGGCTTCTTTCCTGCTCCTTGGGAGAGCAAGAGCCTTCCCACCCTCTTCCTTAATCATCCCCCCTCTTGATAATGATCTGCTTTTCAGAATTATGTCCCCACATCCCAGAAGCCTCTGGGTACCAGGCATATTTCTCCCCATCCCAATAAATAAACATGGCCAATCCATGTTGCTGAGGGAAGTTTATAGACCAAGTCCTGCCGGGGAAATGGGCAGACCGCCTCAGAGGACTGAGCCTGCAAAGCCCGTGAGGCAATTAGCTGTTGAGTGATGGGGGCCGCTTGGTGTCTAATTATAGAGGGATCTGAGGCACCCGCCTCATTTGGATACAGATTTACATGAGATGGGGCAGGCTCCCCTGTGGGCGTCTCCATGGGGACAAGGACAGGAGCATCGCCCTGGGAGAGGGCTCTCAGTAGGGAGGGACTTGCAGGTGATTGATGGGAGAGCTGTCTAAACAGGGTATGTCTAGAGACATGCTGGCTAGAGCCACATGGCATTCCCTAGAGGAGGGGGAGCCCACCGCTGCACCTGTGGGTGTCTGCAGTGGCTGTGTGTGTGTTCTGGGGCCATTGTGCTCACCTAGCTGAGGGCTGTTGCCTTGTGTATCATTTCCCACTGCTAGAATCTTCCGTTTCCTTTTGTCAAGAACACTAAAGGTACAGTAGCAGGCTTTGCAAGGACAGCAGCAGAGCTGAGAGGGACCCTTGTTCAATTCTGTGTTTGACAAACAGCTGAAGTATAATAAATGCTTGTTGTACAAACCCGAATGTGTGTTGTCAGTGTGGTGAGACCTTGCCTTGCTCACCACTTCAGCTCCAGGCTGTACAGGGGTGTGTGTGTGTGTGTGTGTGTGTATGTGTACATGAGAATGCACCTGCGCACACACACAAATGTGGTTCACGCAACGGGCAGGTGTTAGATGGTGTTAGATATCAGGCTACTCCAGGTCACCATCTTGGGGTTTGATGATGGCAACAGTATCCTCCATGGACTCTTCTTTTCCTCTACCCACCCCCTGCATAGAACCCACACCTCATCCCTTCTCTGGTGAAAAGCCAGAGTTCTAGCATGTTCCACAAGGTCCTGTAAGATGTGCTATATCCGGGTCTCCTCTCACACTCCAGCCTCCACCCCTGACTGAGTCCCCCACCAGGTGCGCCTGGCCCCTAGGTAAGCACCTGCCTCGCCCGTCCCCTCCTTGCTGTCCTGACACTGCTGAATTCTTGTCTATCCCTGCTCAGCTCTTCTTTCTGGCCTTTCCAGTGCTGCTTGTTTGTTCCTGGACTATTGTCTCTTTGACTGCTATTTGCCGTTTTCCTCTCTCCCACTCTCCACTGGAATCCCAAGTCCCCAGGGGGAAGCTGTTTTGTCTCTTTATTTCACAGCTGTGTTTTCAGTGCCTGGAACACACTGGAATGTAAGAAGTGTTTAATAAACATGACTTGTTGGGTGAATACATGAATGTACATTTGAAAAGTCCTCAAAAGAGATACATAGATTATAGATGAAAAAAGATAGACAAAATAGACAGGTGGATAGGTGAATGGATGGATAGGTAGACAAATCAACAGGCAGATGGATGGATGGATGGATGATGTAAGCCAAACCAACGGGTGGATTATATAATATAGACGGTAAATAAATCAAGGCGTAGATAGATGAATGGACAGATACATAGATCAGTGGGTAGCTGAGTGGATGGATGGATGGATGGACAGAAGAACTGACAGGAGAAAAATGGGTGGATGGATGGATGGGTAAATAGATAACAGGTAGATGCACAAAGACAAAGTTTTGATACCCACAATGGTTGGTGGAGCTGATGCCAGGAGCTGGGAACTCAATCCAGGTCTCCCATGTAGGTAACAGGAGCCCAGTCACTAAAGCCATTTCCACTGTCTATTAAGGTTTGTTCTAGAAGGAAACTGGAACCCCCACTCAGCTACCCCAGTGTGGGAGATGGATACCCTAACCACTAGGCTCCATGCCCACGCTGTGATTGTTTCGGTCATCTAACAAAGCTAATGTGGAAGGAGCACAATGCAAGGACCAAGTCATTGTTGAACTGAATTTGGGAGCCCGTGAATAAGCCATGGGCAGAAGTGAGGTGGGCTCTACCACGCATGGGTGGGCACAGCGCTTTGGGGGTAGTAGGGTACCTGCAGGGATCCAGGGGAGAGAGGAGTTTCCAGAGGTGTTCTGCAATAACTGACTTGACAAAGCATGAGCAGCCAGGCAGGGAAGTGTAGACAACCAGCTGGGCTAGGGGCTGAGTCAGGGACCCAATCGCAGGGCTGCAGGACCTTGAATGCCAGTCCAAGAGCTACGATTTAACCCTGAAGTCTTGGGGAGACCACAGACCGGAGAGCCACATGATTATGTCACTTTTCAGGGCCACCATGGGGGTGGCACCTGGGCTGCCATATGCTGCCTACCAGGAGGGTGTGCACAAGTAGGGTGCTGGAGTTGGGAGCAGTGCAGGGATTCAAACCCAGGCACCTGACATGGGATGCAGGCATCTCCAGCACCTGTGGGTTATGTTTGCTCCTTGGCTGCAGAGAGAGTAAATATGTCACAAACCCAAACTCTGGAGACACAAGTGGAACCCGGGCCACCTAACTGTGGGGTCCAGCTGACTGTGGGGTCCACCTGACTGTGGGGTCCACCTGACTGCAAGTGCAGTTAGGCAGATTTTTTTAAAAAAGCAATGCTAATTGCAGCCATATCTGCCTCCCCTCCTTCCTCTTCTCTTAAAATCTTTTATTATAGATGCTTTTTTTTTTTGACAGCACAGCGACTCCTGGATACTTGATGCACTGTATATTAAGCAGAGTGACATCTGTGATATTGCCAAGCGAATCCAAATACAAAATTTACAGCAGTAAATTCTTCTCTCTTCAGGGTGGTTAATTATCTTAATTACTTTTATTATCTTTTATCTTTTAGGATCCTAAATTGCTTCTTTCTGCCCGTCCCGCCAAAGGCAACCACATATCTTAGAGCGGCGCATGCTGAGGACAAGCAGTCAGATGGACGTCACTCCGGTGAAATTGAAAGGAAATTTGATTTACGCTCGATTTCTCCTTGTGGCTTGCCTTGCATTCACGAGGGGAAAGAAACTTCCAGGACATAGGCAGCAACTGCAGGATGATGCGTGCACACAGTTGTTGCAGACACAGGGCACACACATCTAAACATGTGTGTAGGCAAGTACATACATGCTCATGCAACAGACATGTGGACACAGAATACACACACCACACACCCCCCACACATGTGCACTGCGAAGCACACATGATCATGCAACACACATGCACACACGTGTTACCACGAATGGACATGTTTTTCTTTCCTGTTCTTATTCTGCTTCTACTGCTCCCTGCAGTCTCCATGCAATGTGAGAAAAACCATTTCTCTCCTACAAATCTGAAGTTAGGATGGCTGGTTTCGGCATGTTGCACTTTTTCCCAGGGAAATGGGCAAGGTGTTTTGGTGGGAAATAAAATGTGTACGTTTGGTTGGCACTTCCAAGCACAGATGGTGGGCTGGTAGGGGCAGGGGGAGGTCACTGCACATGTGGGTCCTGGTGCTATCCAAGGCTGGCGGTTTGGTAGGGGAAGATGGAGGGCAGCCATAGCTGAGTTGGATGAGGCCTGGGGGTGCTTGGGGGCCTAGTACCTGGGGAGCGACTTCATTTAAGCGGAAGGAGAGGCAGCCTGGAACAATGACTCCAGGCTGGCAAAGACTGCCAGGAAGGCAGGCCCCTGCAGGTCCAGTGTGCTGTGTGATGAAGGGCTGTGCTGAGACTAGAGGGCACAGCATGTTTTGCAGCCAGATTTCGGGATGCGTGGGGGTGGCATTCAGGTTAGCAGCGGAGATGCTGGTGAGGCCTCCCACATGCTGTGTTGAAGGGCCTGAACACGAGTCCCGGCTCCACTTCCAGTTCCAGCTTCCTGCTGGCACACAGTCTGGATGAGGGCAGGGGAGGGGGCTCCAGCACTTGGGGTCCTGCCATCCACACAGGAGACCCTGAGAGAGAGTTCTTGGTTCCCTGGCGTTTTGAAAGGTGCTCAGCAGCTGTGAGCTCTCCCACTGCTCTGTTCCCTCTCTCTCTCTCCCCGCTCCTTATCTTTTTGCATTTTTTTTAAAAAAGGTCTATTTATTTTCACTGGAAAGAGGAGGAGAGACAGAGAGGAAGATCTTGTGTCTGATAATTCACTCCCCCAGTGGCCACAATGGCCAGAGCTGAGCCGATCTGAAACCAGGAACCAGGAGCTTCTTTTGGGTCTTCCACGCAGGTGCAGGGTCCCAAGGCTTTGGGCTGTCCTCGACTATTTTTCCAGGCCACAAACAGGGAGCTGGTTTGGAAGCAGAGCCACTAGGACATGAACAGGCACCCATATGGGATCCCAGTGTGTGCAAGACGAGGACTTTAGCTGTTAGGTTACTGCACAGGACCCTTTCTCGTTGCATCTTAAAACAAATCAACCAAAACCCCCAAACAAAAGATCCAACAGAGAAGCAAGCTGCTTTACCAAGCTCGTGGAAAGACCCCCTGAATGCTCCAGAAGTTTTCATTCCATGTAGGACTTGGTCAGAGATAGGGAGTGTGTGCCTATCTGTGTGTATGTGTGCATGCTCATATGTGCATAGGTGAGGGCACATGCTCATTTGCACACACGCTATGTACAGGTGTATGTGTGCGCATGTACAAACATGCATACGAATGTATGTGTACGTATCACATATGTGTATGTGTCATGTGTATGAGTGTTTTCAACTGCCTGGAGAGGCGTTTTGGGTGTGGCAGAGGCTGTCCGGAGCTGGGACCTTCTCCCCCAGGTCTCTGGCTTTGGGGCAGCTGTGGAGTGAGCCATTAAGGAGGGAGAGGGCGGGAGTAAGGTTGGAGGGGCCAGGGTTGCTGCTGCTCCTATGGGCTCTCCCAGCTCAGGTCGTGCAGTCAATAAACTGGTGGAATGCCAACCCATCTTTCCCACCTGATTTGCTGCTAATGGTGCAAAGATGCTGCATCAAGGCACGAGGGAGTGTGAGTGTGTCTGCAGACCCCGGGCTCAGCAGTCCATATGCTTAGTTCCAGAGTCTGAGACCAGGCACGCTCTAGGTCCAGCACATGCTCGGCTCCCAAGGCTCAGGGTCATAGAGTGGTGCAAATGACCCAACTAGAAAAATTAAGGTGTGGGGGTCTGGTGTTGGGGTGCAACTGGTTAAGCTGCTGCCTGTGATTACTGCATCCCAGGTGAATGCTGGTTCTACTCCTGGCTGCTCCACTTTCTATCCAGCTTCCTACGAATGCACATCTGGGAAAACAATGAGGAAGACCCAAGCGCTTGGACTACTATATCCCAAATGGGAAGCCAGAAGGAAGTTCCAGGCTCCTGGTTTCAGCCTGGTCCAGCTCTGGCTTTGTGACCATTTGGGTTGTAAACCAGTAGATGAAAGATCTTTCTTTCTCCTCTGTTGACATGCATAAATAAACAAACAAATAAGGACATCACACAGACAACCAAGGACTACAGCGAAAAGGGATCATTTCAAGCCTGAACAAATCGAGAGGAGTCACTCCTAGACTTGACCCGGCTATGGTTTTCCAAGCTGTGATGAGGTCCATTTCACAGATGTGGAAATCGAGGCTTGGAAAGAGGTGATTTGCCTGAAGTCACAGAGCTGGTGGAGGAAGGGAGGAAGGAATGAACTCCAGCCCCAGCTAGCACCTCCATGCTCTGGGTGGGCAAGGTTACATGATGGCAAAGAGAAGTTGTGATTTCATAGGCAGCCTGGAGAAGCAGAGTAGCAGGTGCAACAGGTAAAATTCGTTCATGTCCATTGGCATCAGTGTAACCAGTATCTGCTTCACGGTGTTGCTACTTCTAGAGTGTTTGTTTGAGCTGTGGATACTATTTTCACTTGACATTACACTAGTGGTACAACCTGGTGTCTTTTTCCACTCCAGTTACTATGTTACAAGTGTTTCTCAGCCTCGTTACTCTCTTTTGTACGCATTGGAATGGCTGGCTAAGAGTCTGTGCATCACGGCTCATTCTTTATTAAAAGATGCATTCATGTATTTGAATGAGAAAGACATTGTCCATCCAACGGTTCACTCCCCTAAATGTCCACAATAGCTAGGGATGGCTCAGGCCCAAAGCCAGAAGCCAGCAGGAGCTTCTTCCAAATCTCCCACGTAGGTGCAGGATCACAAGGACTTGGGCCATCCTCCACTGCTATCCCAGGCCATAAGTAGGGAGCTGGATTGGGAATGGAGGAACTAGGACTTGAACCAACACACTCATATGGGATAATGGCACTGTAGGCAGAAGGTATACCTGCCATGCAACTCACTCTTCGTGTTTCCTTGAGTGCACCGTGGACCCGGCAGCCTTTCCTGGGGCTCACAGTCAAAGGCTGTAGGGACATGGTTCTCCTTCTGAAGTTGGGGTACAGGGCCAGGGGATTGGCTCAACAGTTATGGGAATTGCAGTCATTTTGGGGAGAGATCTTTCCTTCTCCCTATAGATCTGCTCTCCCACTCAATACAAATAAATCTTTAAAATAAAAATAAACCAAAATACTGCTGGCTGCCCCACTCCCTGATCGACCATGGCTAATTTACTCAGGATCTGGGAACAGTGAGTAGGGCCTGGGTGTGATTTCAGAGCTCGCCAGGCGTCCGGGTGCACAGGTCGAGCTCACGTCAGCTGTGGCGGATGCAGCCACTCACCCATCACTCCTTTTCAGTTGTCACACTTGGCAGCTCCAGCAGAGGCGTCTCACACAGCACGCATGCACATCTCCTGGCTCACATACTCACACCTTTGCTGGACACAGACCAGAGGCCTCATTAAGTGAGCAATGGTTCATCGGAAACTCAGCCTTGTGAGAGCATGCTTCAATGATCTGTGCAAAAGGGTCATGTAAAGGTTTTAGCTGCATTTGGGTGCAAGACACTTTGGAAACCCATGCATGGGCATCATAAAGAAAACCTTCTGGCCCATGGAGTGCATGAAACAAAACCATGCATGGCTTTCAAGCATTTTTGCACTGAAATGAACATGTTTTGACTCTATTTTCCCACAAACCTTTTTTTTTTTTTTTGAATCTACATACTTATTTGAGAGACCAGTGAACAAAGTTCCTCCCTGCTGGTTCGCTTCCTCCGGGCCTCCAATGTGTAGGACTGGGTCTGGGCTGCAACTGGCGGCTGGCCGGGGGTTCAAACTAGGGCTCCCATGTGGGTGGCTGGGACTCCGTGGCTGGAGTCATCACTGCTGTGCCCATTGTGTGCATGAGCAGGAAGCTGGGGCTGGGAGCAGGAGGTGAGCGTGGAACACAAACAGTGCAATATGGGAGTCTGCAGTGTTGCATGTAACAAGACCTACATCATTATTTGAAAGGCAGAGTTACAGAGTGAGAGGGAGACACAGAGAGATCTTCCATCTGCCAGTTCATTCCTGGCAATGGCCGTGATGTCCAGAGTTGGCCCAAGCCAAAGCTTTAGAAGCCTGGAGCTCCATCCAGGTCTCTCGCACAGGTGGTAGGATCTCAAACACTTTGGCCACCCTCTGCTGCTTTTCCAGGTGCTTGAGTAGGAAGCTGGTATGGAAGTGGCGGAGCTGAGATTTGAACCTGTGACCCAATACCAGTTCCAGGTCACAGCTATCTTCATCATCGTCAACGTCTGCCCCTCTATGAACTTTGTAAAGTGCAACTCCACCATGACAGAATGTGTCTGTGTTCATTTGCAAGCCGGGACACGTCAGCAGGATCACATTGCCTGTAGCAAATGATACGATGGATGATTGTTCCCATTTTCCAGATTGGGAAGTTGAGGCCCGGAGACCAGGAGGTCAGTTGGAGGGGATTCTCAGCTGGGATCAGAGGAGAGCATGAAGGAGACTTTAGGACAGAAGAAGGAACAAAGCCGCTTGCCAGTTGCAAGGGTGACGATAAAGATTTGCAAAAATAAAAGAGACAGGGTGCAGGCCTCTTTTTTTGTGTGTGGGGATGGGGGTGGTGAAACAAGATCATTAAAAGGTCTGCATGTCTTTTGAGGTGATGAATGCAAAAGGGGAGATGAGAAGGGAGGTGACTTGTGCAGGGCTGGCCGGCTGGGCTGGCCGGGCTTGTCTGTATTCCTGTCGGCAGCCGAGCCGCATAAACATTCGGCACGCAGCACTAGCACACACTTTTTAATAGAATCGCTTAAAACAATTAATTACTAGAGTTTTCATTCAAGCTGCAGTGGAAAAGATACGCCGGCAATAAAAGGCATTTATCCGCAGGTTTCTGGAGGCCTGTTTGTTATTAAGATGTAAATTGAATCATCACAGATGTTCCATTTTTTAATCTGGGCCTGCGAAGATCGGGGCCAAGCGCGGCCTAAACGGGTTTATTTCATTACCCGCACATTCATTAGAAACCCACTGTCTCATTGGAGATCATTTTTCTTGGGTGACTTCTCCCCCCCCCCCCCCCGCTTCTTAAACAAATTATCAGGATAATTTGTTCGCTTCCCTTCCTGGTTGTTCATACTGCTCATGTACGGCAGGGTGGGTGAGGTCCCGGGGCTCCTGGTCTTGGGGTCTTTGCTTGAGGGAGGTTGAGGGAAGAGGGGGAAGTGTTATGTTGCTTGCCTTCCTGGAAGTGTGAAAACTTCAAGGCTTTCTCCGGGCTGTGGAGTTGAAAGGAATCATCTGGAAATTTCTGGAAGAGTGTTTCTTTCCTCCGAGTTGAAATCCCTGGAGAGCTCCCCCTCCTCCCACTCCGCTCTATCCCCATTCTCTGAGGTTGTTTGGAGCCGTTGTCCAGGGCCCTTTACCCACCCCACTTTCTTTCTCCATGTCTGGGCGCTGAGACTCCTGCAAGTTCAATACTACAGCTGTCTTGTTTGTTATTGGTTGCACAGAGCTTAGCACCCTGGCTAGCGCAATGTAGGTGCTCAGCTAACAACTACTCATCACTCGGTTTCTGGGTAGGAGAGCATTCTGTCCCAGGCCCCTTGGGAAGATACAAAAAAGCCACAAATGTACAAGCCCTAGGTGGAAAATGCCCAGAACGTCACTTTACTTTCTCTCTTGCGACCAACCCCCCGGCCTCCTGCCACGGCCACACTAGGATGGCAGCTGCTGCTCTGTCTTGCTGGGGGGGGGGGGGGGCGGCATGTACCTGTCCGACCTGGCCGCCACAGCAGGTGCTCCCACACCTCACTTCCTGCCTGTGTATCCAGCACAGCACTCGGCCTGCAGCAAGTTCAAGTTCTGCAGTTGGGAACTTTCTGGCATTTCTCCCCCCACCCCCCAAAATATTTCCTGTCCTTGGAGGGTTGGATTCACCACTGTGGCTATGGGCTGCTGGATGTGTCATGCCACAGTTTGCTATGGAGAGCATCTGGCAGGATGTTAGCATACACGATCTCACTTAACCCCTGTTCAAGATATAAAGGAACTTTTGGCTGCTGTTGCTATGATTTTATTTATTTATTTAATTGGTAGAGAGACTTAGAAAGAGCTCTTCTATCTGATGGTTCACTCTCCAAATGGCCAAAGCTAGAAGGTCAAAACTCTGTCGGGGTCTCTCACACAGGTGCAGAAGTCTGAAGCCATCTTCTACAGCTTTATCAGGTGCGTTAGCAGAGAGCTGGATGGGAAGTGGAGCAGCCAGGATGTGAAGCACAATACTCACAGTGGATGCTGGCTGACTTGAAAAGCAGCAGCTTAACCCACTGTGCCACACACCAGCTCCCCCGCCTTTTAACCACAAAACCAACCTGCTGCTGGGCTGAGTGGAGTTTTGTTCGGAGTCCCATGGCTGGTGAGTTGTGGGTTGGGTATTTGAGCCAGCTGTAAACCTGGCTTGGCACGTCTGCAGTTCAATTCCTTTCTCTGTCTTTGAGTTGCAAACACCACGGGCTGATTCCTGTGATTCCAATCACCCTGGTGGGCACAGGCACCCGGCAAGGCCTTGGAAGGGGGCAGGCATCCCCCAGTATTCCAGTTTTGTGAATGGGAAAGCTGCCAGGGCGGTCCTTGTGTGCCTGTACCCCGTCCCCAGTCCCAGCCACCAACCCCGTCCTTCCACTTCCTGTTTCTCTGCACCTGCCTTCTCCCTTGAACGGACCTGTCCCAGCTCAGCCTCTGTCACAGGAGGAGATGCAGGCCTCTGACCACACGCACGGGTGCCGGCTCTAATTTCTGTGCAACTATGAATGAATTAATTTTTGCATTTCTCCAACAGCCTAAATGATACACAGGTCCTCACTGCCCCCCTCCAGCCCTTGTCCTTCTGCAGGGAGAGAGGGGAAGTGACTCGTTCAAGGTCGTTCCAACCCTGCTGCACTTCGGGCTCTGATTCTGCCTTCAGAAATGAGTTGTTACAGAAAGTCCAGCACTCTGCTCGTTAGAGCTGTGTGTCTGGGGGCCGCAGTAATTGTCAGAGCATCTCTGTGGTTGCACGTGGCCTTGAGGTACAAGAGCAGGGGTCTTTCCCAGAGGCAGGCTTCTGCTCAAGTTCAACAGCCACCAAACAGCAAGGCAGCACCTGCCCTTGGTCTAACACCCTAATACCCTCCAGCGTCTCTTCTCGCTAGGAACTGAAGGTGTTTTTTTCCTTGACCTCTTCAACTTCCATGACCATGGCCAAGTTCAAGGTTTCCCTAGACTTGGAGGCCAGTGGACAAGAGGAGTCTTTAGAGACAACGGACAGAGGGGATGAAAAAGGCCACGGCCAAGAGGGGACCCCACAGGGGCTGCTGAGACCAGGCCCTCTCTCAGAGACACCAGCCCTGAGCACCAGCCCCTCATCCATGCCCGCTCCCCGCCCCCCCATACATGGTGGCCCACTGTGTACAGGCACAGCGGCCCCCCGCTGCAAAATGATCATTTTCTGCTTCCTGCCTGTGGATGGGCTCGTGTTTTCATCAAGTCCTGACGAAAAAGAATGGGAAAATATCATGGCTTTCATCCCCCCTGCGTGCTGCAGAAATTGCCTTTTTATGAAAGTCCGCTGAGTTTCTTGGGCGGCATTCCCTGGCGCTCTGGACTGAGAGACCCTGCATTTCCCAACCTGTTTTCCAGAAAGTCCCGGGCCTGGGGTGGTTTGGAAGGTTGGGGGTGAGCAGGGCATGAGGGAAAGCATTGCAGGCAGCTGAGACCCTGATGTGACTTCAGCAATCTCTAGGAGGCTGTTAGGCTTGGCACTGGACAGGAGCTGGGGTGCGGGGTCTTGCAGGAAGCCACACGTGTGGATAGCAACGGGTTCTGGTCCTATGCTCCCTCTGCAGGGAGGGGTGGGGGCAGAGTAACCTCTTTGAATCCTGGAAGATTCTGGTAGGTCCTACCCTTGTGGACATTTTGGGGATCCCCATGAAAGGCTGTTGATAAAATCCCCAGCGTGGTGCCTGGGACACAGTGTGTCATCAGACAGGGCAATTTGCTACCAACCCACTCCGTTTCCTCTGGAGTCATTTTAGGACATAGCATCAATCTCAAGAGATTAAAATTCTCAATTTTCTTTTCTTGTTCTTCCCTCCATTGCTTCTCTGATTGGGTAAACGCTAAAGGTATAAACAGTCTGACTAAAGGGCTGGACTAATTCCTGGACTAATTCCTGCCTAATTGCACTGTGCAGTTGTTCAAGAGAAGACACCTGTGGGGAGACACGTGGCTGGCTTATGCTCGGTCGTGAACTTGGAGATTGGCTGACCCCAGGAGCGGAGGGAGGGTTGCGAGTGTAAAGTGTGTCCTGCCTGAGACATTTATTACCATGCATGGTGAACACAAGGATGAAGACACTTCCCTGCTACATCCTGTCTCTTTTTTCCCCCTCTCGAAATCAAGTTCTTTAGAATGACAATGCACTTGGAACTTTAAAAATACGTGCCCACCTCTGCATACACATGCCTGTCCGTGCCTTCAGTCTCTACACACATGTGAATGCACAGACCTTCAGGCTGTGCACACACCTGCCTTACATGGATGCCATTTGAGTGCATAGAATCTACACATGTGTGCAATGCATTCAATATCATGCAATGTCTGCACATGTAGATCCTCTACACACATGTCTGTATGCACATGTGCACCTGTATGCATATGTACTTGTATATGTGTGCCCATCTGTAGATACACATGTTTCAGTAATCATGTGGACTTCAACAGGTCGGTGGGAAAAATAGAATTAATGACAAAGTAAGTTTCCTTTAGTGCCAAAAGAATGGAAACCCATGCATGTGATTTTTCATAATATCCACTTCCTTTCCATGAACTTCCTCATAGAAGAAAGAGCTGTTACTGTTTTCCGTGCACTCACTTCACAGGCTCTATAGGGCTTTGGCTCCAGCACCTTCCTGTGAATTCCCAAGCCCAAGGATGCCCATTTCTCTCACATGCAGTGACAAGGCGTTTGCATATCCCATGCACATCCTCCTGAGGGCTCTCCGGCATCTGGGGGTGACTTCCGACAGGGAACACAAGAAATCCACCAGGGAGACCATTGTTACAAGGTGTTGTTTAGAGAACAATGCCAAGAGACACTTGGAAACAAGTCTCTATTCCATCCATTTCTTAGCAAGCTATATGAGGCAGGGTGCATAACAAGAGCACAAAAATACCACACCAACAAGCCAGCAGCAACCTGCTCACTGTCTTCTGCTTTTTAATGTAATATATATCCCCTCACAGAGATTCAGTGGTGAGTGCATGTAAAATTAAAGAAAAAAATATGTCATCTGGGAAGTCCTCAGAAGGCTCATGGTAAGGAAAAAATGGGCACCGCTTTGAGTCCTGGCTGCTCTGTTTCCGATCAAGGTCCCTGCTGAGGTGCCTGAGAAGGTGAAGAAGGCCCATAAGCTTGGGTCCCTAAGCCCATGTGGGAGACCCCCATTTGATTTCAAGGCTCCTACCTTTAGCTTGGCCCAACCCTGGCCATCGTGGCTGTTGGGAGGAGTTGACCAGATTTTCTGTGTAAGTTTCTTGGTTTGAGAAAAATTTCAGATGAGGCATACCCTATTCCTTTGAGACAACGTGAAGTTCATGTAGCACAAAATACAAACAGCATGCTGGCATCCATTGAACATAGCGAAAGGGGACAGAGGGCACACACGGGCTGGGCAGAGTCGTGGTTCATGGAAGGTGTGGCCTCAGCCCACCATTAGACACACACTACCCTGCAGAAAGCAAAGATCCCTGTCCTTTGGGCTGTTCACCCACAGCTTCAGCTCCTCTCTGGGGACACCAGGGAGCTCAGAGTGAATGTTCACACTTCCGATCACCCCAGCATCATCCTGATGGATGGTGAGGGCAGATTCACCATGGTCTGGGGAACTGGCCCTGCCTGTGGGAGCCTCAGGGTACGCCCAGGTCTGCCTGACAAGGGTTAGCACTAAAGGTCGCAAGGGAGCAGGGCTGTCCTTGAGACCTGAGTCCTCTGTGGCTTGGAGCCCCATCTTTCTCACAGCTTTTGTTGCTCCCTCTTTCATTAATTCCACCTCACACTCCTCACCTTCTTTGTGTTGCTCAATGCTTTTCTCTTCTGCTGCTGAGCTATCTCATGCATTGTCCTCGCTTTCCCTCCTGGCTTCTCGGGCCCCCAGCTCTCTGTCTTCATTTCCACCCTGCTTCATTCTCCCTTCTCTTACCCTTTCACTTCTGTCTCTCTTTTTTCCTGCATTAAAAATGCATTTTTATTTATTTGAATGGTAGATTCTTAAAGAAAGAAAGAGAGATCTTGCATCCACTGGTTTACTCCCCCAGTTGATGGCAACAGTCAGGGCTGGGTCAGGCTGAAGATAGGAGCCAGGAGCTTTTTCTGGGTCTCCCATGTGGATGCAAGGGCCCCAGCATCTTACCCATCTTCCGCTGCTTTCCCAGGTGCATGATCAGGTAGTTAGATTGCAAGTGGTACAACTGGGATTCACACTGGTGTCCATGGGGGATGCTGATGCCACAGGTGGTGGCTTTACTTGCTGTGCCATAGGGCCACCCTCTTGTTCTATCCTCTTTGCTCTATCCTCTACTAGTCCCTTCCTACCCCCTCATCCACTTTTCTGCCTTCCTCTTTGTCTCCATCTTTCTGTCTCTATCTCTGGTTTTCTGTCTCATTCTCCATTTCAATCTCTGTCTCCATCCCTACCTCTATCATCTCTTTCATTTCCCTCCCTCCCTCTCTCTGCTCTCCATCACAGGCACATTTTTTCTTGATATGGTTTCTGAGGCTCAGGTTTCTTTGCAACCCCACTGTGTCTGGAAGCTACCACGCTCTTCCTAAGCTGTCAGAAGAAGGAAAGTGTCCCCTGGTGCTGTTAGAATGGAAAGGGCGTATTTTGAAGGCCAAGAACCTCTTTCACCACAGCCCCTCCACCCTCATCCATACCAAGTTCCTCCTCTCCCCTCATACAGAATATGCTCATTGCCTTCCAGTAGTCTCAGCATCTGGATGCGTCTCGGCATCAACTCGAAGTCTGAAGTTCTGAGTCTTAGATAAGTATCATCTGAATCGAGTGAGAGTGAGAACCAAGACTCAAGTTCATGATCAGGTGAATTTCCACTCTTGCTGTAGCTTGGAAGCTTGCATCGCTATGTCATTTCAGTGAGATACATGGGAGAGATGAGTATTAGAATAAACAGTACAATTTGAAGTTGGAAACACATGGGCACTATATTAAAAATGAGATACTTAGGTGTAAATCTAGCAGACTATATTCAAGAGCTATATAAGCAGAATGAGAAAAACTGAGGTGAACTGTCCAAGAAGTAAATACGAGATAGTCCATGTTCATGGACAGGAAGACTCAACAGTGTCAACATGTTCGCTCTTCCCAACTTGAGCTGTAAGCTTAAAGCAATCCCAATCCATTTAGTCCAAACCAGTTATTCTATGGGCACTGGCCAATTGGTCATAAATTTTTAATACAGAGGCAGTAGACCCAGATCACCAACATGACCTTGAAAGAGATGATCAGAGGATTTTCATGGTCTGCCTTCCAGACTTAGCTATAAAGCAACAGCAACAAAGACGGTGTGGCACTGGTAAGAGAACAGACAATACATTAGGGGAACAGAATAGAGACCCTAAGACCAGAGCCCTGCTCTGTTATAGTTCATTTGCTTTCCGTAAGGGGCAAAGACAGCGTTTTCCACAAACAGGGCTACAACAATGGGCAACACTTGTAGATAAGGCTAACTTGGATGGAGATCTTACACTCATCACACACATGAAAATGGACCACAGCCCTAACAAGTGCGGGCCCACAAAGGAGATGATGACAGCAGAGAGGATCGTGCTGACCTTGGGCTTGGCGAGGCCTTGGTAGATGTCGTCACCACAGGTACTTTCTGTGAAAGAACATGACTGACAGCCAGACTTCATTACAACTAAAAGCTTCTGCTCTGTGCAAGACACTGTCAGGAGACACAGAAGACGAGCCACAGACTGGGGGGAGAGAAAACATCTGCCAAACACATATCTGATAAAGGATGGGTAACTAAGATGATCACAAGAACCGTTAGAATGCAATGATAAGAAAATAACCAGAATAAAAGACATGTTAGGCAAGATAGGATGCAAAAAAAAAAAAAAAAAAAAGTAAGTGTCCAGGTAGGAGTAGGGAGTGGCCTTCTAGAAAAACATCAGGTGCTTTTGTCGTAAGACCAGGGGACTTAGAAGCAGAGGATCAAACGCATTTCACTTGGGAAGTTGTGGAAAACATGGCAAGGATTGGCCCTTCAGTCCCTGGCCTGAGCATCGCTGGCGTCTTCAGGCTCAGCCTTTGCTTTGCTCACTGCCCCCCAATAGGGGCACACACATACGCAGACAAGCATTCCTCTGCAACGCTCTGCCCCAGGACCTTTGCACCTGCTGCTGCAAGCTCTTGAAACTCCTTCTCTCCCTCTCTTTCTCTTCCAACTACCACCACATACATCTCTTCAAGCAGTTGAAACTCATCATTTGTCAGCCTTAGACAAGCCTTCTGGGGTGGCCCTGCTGTAATTCCTTCTGTTGCCAGCCTGATATTGATCCCTGATAACTCTTTTACTGACTTGCTCCCTCCCCGTCTTCTCCATTAGCTCCCTCAGTTACGTGAGTGTGGGGCCTTCCATCGTGTTCATGGATGTATCCTTAATACCCAGAACAGGGTCAGGCCCAGTTTCTAGCGAGGAGACAAAATGCCCTGACGTTTCCTTCCTAGCTACTGGTTTTAGCACCAGAAGCTCTGGATTCCATAAATCCCAGTGGGAATCTGGAATAGTAGACACTTCACCTGTTTGAGCAAGATATCTTTTGAAAGGAAGAGGCTCCCATCAAATTCTAGCCCACTATCATTTAAAAAGGCTTAGGTCTTAGTAATACTTTAATATGTGTATGCTATTATTGAAATCAGTTCTTCAGATAACCCACAACCCACATGCGATTATTCGCATCAGCAGGGAGGGATCTTTGGACTCAAGAGCAGGTGGCCCACACCTTAACTCAAATGCCCAGTCCTACCATGGCCTTGCCCCTGACCTGGTGAGGAATGAGACAAAACTCCAGCCTAACTGATCTCAGGCTTAAGTAGTATTTGTATAACTTTCCCGTTGTGTAAAATATCCTTGGCAGCTAAGAATCACAACACAAGAAGGACAAAAGGCCAGGCAAATTGCTTTATTAACTGAACTCAAAGGCCCAGTAGGCGACAGTCTTGCTACCTATCAGGTAATTAGCCACCCTACAAGCCTGCTTTGTCCAGGACCTGGGAGAAGAGAAGCCTGCCTTCGTCACAGGTGAGAAGCCCATTTTCCAATCAGTGGCTCTAATTGCCTGATCACAGGCTCATGCATCTGCTAGGGACAGGCGTGCTGGGACTGGAAAGTGGACAGGGACACACAAGACCCTGGGACCTGCTTACCTGAACCAAAGGAAATTCAGTGGTTCCCTGTAGTATGTAAATGGAGAATGAGAATGTGGGGGCCAGGGATCTGAAGGAAGATGTGTTCTCTCATCCATTACTCTCCTTGACTGCCCAAGTACCTTGACGTACTCAGGCAGCACTTGTCTGGTGTGGGGGTGCTGTCCGGGATGCAGAGGTCAGCAGTCTGTCGCTGGCCACAGAGGGAGTGCTGGGGAGGAAGCGCTTGTGTTTTGATACAGAAAGCGAGAGCCTGGCTCTGCACATTCACCCAACACCCACAGAGTTGGGCTGCTGCTACCCTGTGACCTCATTCCTCAAGGAACGGGGCTTAGCGATGTTGCTGGACAGACCCAGAGAATGGCCCAGAACTCTTGACTCCATGGTTGTTTCTGGGCATGCATGGGCGGGTGACTCCTGGGGACTCTTAGGACAGCTGGGGAGTGTGGACCATAGCACGCTGTACATCTGCATTTACTTTTGGGCATACCTGGGCCCCATAAAATCGCAATCGCACTGTTCACTGGAGGGCTGGGCACAATGGCCACAGAACATGCTTTGTTGTACCCATCAACCAAATGGGCGCAAAAATAGGGACAACCTGCTGCATCTGTTCACTAACTTGGGCGATGAGAAGAGGAGGTCGGGGCGGTCCTTCTTTCGTTAAGAGGGAGGAGCGAAAGGAGGGACGGAGAAGGGGAGGGGGGAGAGAAGACATGATTCCTTTATACCCTTCCTATAAGGAATCCTTTGGGATCAGGGTCCCGTGAGCCACTTCGACCTCATTCACCTCTGTCAGCGCCTATTCCAGCTACAGTCAGGTTGGGAACCAGGACTCGGGCATAGGAATCTGGGCTCTCACATTGAATCTCTAGAAACACTCCTAAAACTGACACCCAGGTGGTGAGAGTAAGGTTTCAGGCGTTCCCTTGAGTTCCCCATCTTGAGGCATGACTTCAGCCACTGTAAACCTGTTTGGCCAGTTCTTGAACTTTTTCTAAACACTACACTGTCCTTTCTGTTCATGTAGCATTTTTCGCTTGCTGTAATGTGAGTGTTATCACATTTCTCCTACTCATCTTCCGTCTCTGTTTCTTCTTACCCTTTGTCCTCTTCCTCCTCCTCATCCTGTTTCCTCTTTGTTAGTCTGGGTTATACTCCGTCGTATGGATACACCACAATTTATCTTTTGACTGGTTCTTTAAAAAGATATGCTTATTTATTTGGACCCGGCGCAATGGTTCGATTAGCTGATTCCCTGCCTGCAAGCGCTGGCATCCCATATGGATGTTCATTCATGACCTGGCTGTTCCATTTCCTATCCAACTTCCTGCTGATGGTCTCAGAAAGCAGCAGAGAATGGTTCAGGTCCTTGGGACTCTGCATCTGTGTGGGAGACCTGGAAGAAGCTCCTGGTTCCTGGCTTTGGATCGGCTCAGCTTTGGCCATGGTGGCCATTTGAGGGGTGAACCAACAGACGGAAGGAATATCTTTCTGTCTCTCCTGTTCTCTCTGTGTCACTTGGCCTTTCAAATAATATATATATATATATATATATTTAAATAAGGAAGGATCAGATTTGTTGATATTTAAAAGTCAGAGTTACTGAGAGAGAAGGAAAGAGAGCCAAGGAACCCCAGAGCAGGAGGGTGGGTGTCTGACAGCCAGGGAGGCCTCAGGACCGCACACCTGCAGACAGATGGGCTGGCATCTCTGACTGTAGGCTATGCACAGGCTGTTCTTGTTGTTACAGCAGCCTGGGCCTGGCTCATCCAGACGCTACAAATCCTAGCAGACATCAGGCCAGCGGGGGACTTGCCTCTGGGCCCAGCCCAGAACAAGGGTCCTCAACATTGGGTGGGGCAAGGAACGGGAGTGGCGAGAGAAACAGAAGGGAGAGGCAGCGACTGGAGCTGGAGGCCTGGCTATGCGGCGTCTCCGCGCCTCCCTCACGCCTCCGCGGGTGGGGCGGGCAGCGATGCCCAATGGCACGGCCCCTCCCAGGGCCGCTGTGCCTGTCTGCTTCTCAAGACCTCACAATGGCAGCTCATGAATATTTACTGAGTCGCTCCAAGATGCAAAGGGGAGAACAAATAATAAAGGAGCACGCGCAGGGAGATCGACAGGGAGAGGGAGGAGAGAGAGAGAGAGAGGGTTGTAGGCTGGCATTTGCATGTTTCCCAGACAGGACGGGGCCGCGAATGCGGGTGCAGGGAGGATCTGGCGGGAAACGTGCGGGGCTTCTCCGAGGGAGCGAGGGGAGCAGCTTCCAGAATGAGGAGACTGACTCTCCGATTGCTAGCGCCAGCACTGGGGCGGCTGTGTGGCCTTCCCTGCTGTGTGTTTATTCCCAGGGCTGTAACATTAAAGACATCCTACATCCAAGTCGGGAGTATTCAATTACGTTTTCTGTTATTAATCAGTCAATTAAGCCACAATTTATGGGATATCCATTTTCACTGTTAAAGAGGTGCAAAACACACCGGGTTGGTGGTAATGGTATGGTGGTGGGGTGTGCCCAGGCTGTTTGGAAGGTGCAGGGGTGGAGAGGGGAACAGGTGCGAGGACAGGAGATGGGGAGGGCTGAGGGTGCTGGGGAGTGGCCTGATGACTTGGGGTAGGAGAACGGGGTTGGGAGCCCTGGATGGGGCGGGATGTGTGGGTTCTGGGGACTTGTTGAGGGGATGAATGTTGGTGGTTTGTTTTGGAGGTGAAATGTCGGCTGGAGGTGAGTTAGAGGGAAGCTGGCCGCTGTCCAGCCAGGTCTGACAACAGCCATAGGACTTGGTCACCCTAGATCCCACCTTTAACCTCTCTAACTATGAAGGAAGGCATGTTTTAGTTTTCTAAAACAAATTTTATCTGAAAGGCAGAGATGAGAGAGTTCTTCCACCTGTTGGTTCATTTCCCAAATGCCCACAGCAGTCAGGACTAGGTTTGATGGCAGACAGGACCTGGGAACTCCAGCCAGGTCTCCTCCACGGGTTACAGGGACTCACTGGAATCAGCACTGGGGCTACAGTTCGAGCCCAGGTGGTAGGAATGTAGGCAGGTGGTATGCTAACTGTGTACCAAATGCTTACTCTTTTAATCCTCCTTCTTCTTCTTTCTAACTGTGATTATTCAGATATTAACAACACATCACTTATATTTTAAAGATGTATTTTATCATTTGAAAGGCAGAGTTGCCCAGAGAGAGAGCCCGAGAGATTGTCCATCTACCGGTTACTCCCCAAATGGCTACAATGTCTAGAACTGGGCGGATCTGAAGACACAGGATCTAGGAGTTTCTTCTGGGTCTCCCATGTGAGGTGCAAGGGCCCAAAGACTTGAGCCATCCCACACTGCTTTCTTGGACACATTAGCAGGGAGCTGGATCGGAAGTGGAACAGCCAGGACATGGGCTAGCTCCCTTATGGAATGCTGGTGCTGCAGGGTGGATAATTAGTCTGTTACATCACCATGCCAGCCCCCAATCCCTGTCCTTGATTATTCCTTCCTTTTGGTAAAAGAATGCATTTGGAAGTTTTTGGTAACCTGCCCCATTGGAGAAGGTGTCAACAACAAGCATTTATGTGCATTTCTGTGTCAGTACTTTGAAGACAAGAACACTCCTATAGGCATGAATGTAACCAAGTGATTAATAAGCATATATACTTCATGAATACGCCCAGTTTTTAAATGGTTGATTTGATTTCGTTGTTTCAGAGAGGAAGAGAGAGGGGATGGTGAAAGAATAAGCTCTCATCCATGGGATAACTTTCCAAAACCCAGGAATGTCTCTGACCTGGGATAGTCCAGGTCTTCCATGGGAGTGACAGGAATACAACTCTTGGAACCATCGCGTTGCCTTCCAGGGTCTGTATTAGCAAGAAGGTGGGGTCAGGGGTCACAGCCCAGAGCCAAACTCAGACACTCCAGGTGTCCCAGCCTCTTAAGCCGAATGTGCTCCCCCATTCCTTCAATGTCCAGATCCAAAACAGACAACCCAGGCAGCAGAAGAGAATGTTCTTACCCAGGTGGTTCCATAGACTCACAGGATCCTCAGTCAGGCTACACCAACTGGACAGGATTGAGGAAAGAAAGCAGGGAGGATCAGGAGAAACTTATAGAACCTTCTTATCATGGTCTTGGCCACTTGATGGATCTGTGTAGTAAGTACCAGCAAGAAGCAAGATGTCCATGCAGTTGATAACAACGAGCTTCTAAAGGAAACGATCCGATAAGAAGCACCGATCATGAAAGCATGAATTAATGGCAAGTGCATGGAATTGGGATTAGCATGCAAGAAATCTGTCGTTAGATCTTTTCTAAGTACGCATCTGTGTAATTAGCACATGAATCTTTGCACATGGTTGTTCCTGATGTGTGGTGTATTGTTACTCATAAATCATTTGTACTGGGAGTTTCTCATGTGTTTAGTATGTCATGAGCACACACACAAATCATTTCTACATCAGTGTTTTTGAGCATCGTGTAATTAGCACATAGGTTGCTCACATAGATACATTGCAAGTGACTTGTTGTGTAATGAATATGAAAAGGATATACATAGAATTTTCCAAAGTATTTAAAGCCTATGAACACATATTAGATTTCTAGGCAGTTGTCTCAAAAGTGCCTTTTGTAATTAGCACATAGACCAGTTGTATCTGTTTGCATGCATGCTTAAGTTAACTTGATTTGTAATTAGTGCGCAGATCATTTTGTGAATGAGCTCTCTTCAATGATTGATAATTTGCATGAAAATCACTTATCAATGGGTGTTTCTAGAGTCCTTGATTTATAATTAACATTGAATCAATTTGTAAATGGGTCTTTAATAACTGCTTGAAGAAAGTTCTTCCTCTTCTAAGAGATACTCTTTTCTCCTGTTTACATTTGTTTTGCTAGCTTACTTGTACTTGGTGAAAGAATTTATTATTGGCTGAATGTTTAAGCTTTCTCACCAACTGAAAGTTCAGAATATACATTTCTTTATGTACCACGTGTCTCAGGAGTTTACTGTTGGGTAGGGTGAGATGAAAAACTTGGTGTTTTCCTGAAAGATTTGGTCATTGAGCAAAGCCTCACTTGAAATGACTGAGTTGAGAGGGACAGAGATCTATTGGTTCACTCCCCAAATGTCTGTAATGACCAGAGCTGTTAGGAAGGTAAGTTGTACAACCTCTTTGGAAAATGGCGCGGCATTTTAAACTATTTTGTTCCATCTACTGCTACTCTATGACCCAGCTATTTCATCCCAAGACAACTGAAAATACATACCTACAGAAAGGTTTAGAGCAGCTTCATTTGCAGTAATGAAGCCGTCTAAACAATACCTGGGTTAACAGTTGGCTGTGCAGGCCCACCGTGGGATGTAACCTAACAGTAATAAAAAGGAAGGTGCTGGACCTCAAGGCTCTTGAATTGAGCACATATAGCCAGACATAAGAGATGGCTTGCTGTTCTACTCCGTCCACACAACATGCTAGGGAAGGTGAAAAAAGCCTATAGGTACAGAAACTAGATCGGGGCTGGCCTGCATTGGCAGGGAATGGGGTGGAAATGGAGGAGAGGTGAGATTGCAAAAGGGCACAGGAAACTTCCGATCTCACTGATGTCTTCATAACCTTGAATGTGGCGGTGATGGCATTAGGCATGTGTACAACGGCCCAAACGACTGACAGAAGAAAGGATGATGAAGAAAAACCCCATGACCAATGCCTGCAAGACATGGGAACTGTGGCTGCCTCCCCTTCCTGCAAGGTCCCAGTTACACACATCAGAAGCAGGTGTGTAAGGATTGAGTTTAGGCTCAAGTAGGATTGAGTTTAGGCTCCCATCCTTCTTCAAGCTCACTAAGAGGATGGCTGAACTTTCTGAAATCTCAGGGTTTTTTTTTTTTCTACCAGACAGGCACCAGAGTAGACCCCTAGAGGTTGATCTTGCCTATACCATTTGGTTCGTTTGCAGTGTCTCCCACTTCCAAGCTGGGATCAGATGTTTCCCTGTCTGTCTGTGCTCCCGGAAGTCTGGTTGGGGGGGTTGGGAACTGCATGCTCAAAAGCCATGCCATATATCCCCCAGTGCAGAGTCCACCATGGGCTCACAGGCTCCTTCCCAGAGTCTCTGGTCCCCATAGTGCCCAGAACAGAGCTCATGACCCAAAACGGGGAGGTGGCCTACATGTGTGGCCTTGGCCACCTCTGACTTCAGGAAGAGATCCTCTTTCTTCCCTGCAATCTCCAGGCTGACCCGCACCTGAATCAGTGACCTGGGGAAGTTGTGAGCAGGTGGCACGGAGTGGCTCTTAGGAGAACGAAGCCACAAACGCATGGACAACCTTCGGTTTGGTTCTTGGTTCCTACAGCCTCCCAGTGAAGCACTCCGGGGGTAGCAGCAATGGCTCGGATGGCGGGGTTCTTGCCCCCCATGTGGCAGAACAGACCTGCGTCAAATTCCTGGCCCTGCCTCCAGCCCAGCTTTGGCAGCTGTGGGCACCGAAGGAGTAAATCTTTGAATGGAAGCTCTGTCACTACCTCTCGAATTAAAAAAAGAAAATAGACATTGCCCGTAGCAAATGCTAGGGAAGGGGCTATCCATGCTTGCGTTGTGGTATGAGACATATTTTTAACTTATTAGGTAAGCTATCTTTTTAAACATTTTTTTAAAAAATGTGTTAATTATCTGAATTTGTCTGAAAGGTAGGGAGAGAGTGAGAGCACACGTGTACTCCCATCTGCTGATTTACTTCCCAAATACCCGCAACAGTTGGAGTTGGGCAAGCAGATGTCTAGAACTCATTCCAGCTCTCCGACTTGAGAGCTGGGGCCCAAGTAAGTAAGCCATCCCCTGCTGCCTCCCAGGGCAGGCATCAGCAGGTGGCTGGAGTCTGAAAGAGAACCGAGACTCCGATCCAGACACTGCTACGAAGGATGTCGGTTTCCCAGAGGCATCCTCATCACCTGCCTTGTTCCAGGACAAGAAGTCACTCAAGACCAGTTCCGGGGCTGGCTGTTACTTTCTGAGTGTGTTTTCACTGTCTGCCTGCAGCAAATGCTGAGCTCATTTACAAACAAATGAATGAGTGAATGAGTGAATGAATCCCAGCCTGGATTCACTGACATGCTAACAGCCTGACCACCCTATCTTTTTGCTTCCCGGTCAGTTGTCCTCTTCTTGCCTTAGAGATTTCTTTGAGCAACACATCACTGACTCAATGCTACCCAGAGCCGTTTCCAGCCTCTGACCAGGAGGGGCGACCTCGCACCCTGGTGATGCAAGGCCAGAGTGAGACAGACATCCAGGGTCCTTCTGCAGTGCTGTACGTGACTTTCTAGTGGCTATTCCACCCAGTGGCGGCCTTGGAACCATGTTTTGTGCAGACCTTGCTTCGACTTGTTCCTTAGAAGCACGGCCTGACCCATGACCGCAGATTGGAGCATGGTCCCAAGTCTTCATGCCATCTTACAACAGGCCCTTTACTTTGTGATCTTGCTAAGATACACCAAGTCCCAGATGGCACATTTTGGTCAACGTTGGAAACCAATGGGATGCAAGGCCTGCTCTCTGTCATCCTCCTCCCCCCACCCCTCGTTGTTGCCATGAGAAATGCAGGTCCAGAGAGGCCTAGAGGATGACAGGCACATAGGGACCCTTGAGATGCCTGGCTCAGCCCAAACCCCACAACAGGTGGGCGGTCCAGCCCTGAGTGTGGGAATAGTGGGGAACCTACAGCTCACCCTGACTCTTCATCCCAGACGCATTAGCAGCGAAAGCCCGGTTAAGCCGCTGAGATTTCACGGCTGTTTGTTATGTACAGATGTGCCTGTGACCCGGATCTGTTTAGGCTGTCTGCCCTGCGAGCTAAGATTGGACAATTGGGAAAAGGCCGATTCTGCTTACCCATTGGGGGTGAGGCAGAACACAAGCTAGACTTGGAAGGAGAGAGAAGGTGAGAGATGACCTCAGGCCTGTGACCCACGCTCCTGGCCATCCAGGCTCAACCTTGCACGGGGACAGCTTTCTGATGAGAGCGAGAGAGACGGGGCATTGGGAGAGTGAGCAGAGGGAATCATCTGTAAAGGTGAGAGCTAACCTTGAAAGAGAACTTACCACGCTCATCCCGGGCAGGCAGGAGGGCTGCAGAACTGCACAGAGCAGGCAGAGGCATTAGCAGCCAGTTCTGCAGAAAGCTGTGCGATGGTGCGGACGAGAGTAAGAGCCATGCCCTCAGCCTGGCTTGTGGCTCATGCTGCCCCCTCTCTGGGCCAGGGATGGCAGCTGCCAGCATGCAGGTACTCTGCTGTGGCCTGAACCTCCTTCCCTGGATGCTCAGCTCTGTCTTCCCTACATTGTCAAGAATCCCCAGATTATCCCTGGAAAAGCCCTCCCTGGGAAGAGTATCCTCAGTTGGATCCTTGAAGAGTTGGGGGCTCTAAGGGATCCAATGGGGAAATTGGTTCAGGGAAGCCGCACGCTCTGTGTCAATCAACAAGAGCAACAGCAACAGCAGTGAGTTGCACCTGCTCGGAACAGCAGAGCAGCGCTAGTGGGAGAAGATGCCATGTGTGTTACAGGTAGGGAACTTAAGTCTTGTACAAGACTGGTTTCCTGTCTTCGAACAGGAACACACAGGCTCTAACACACACTGCCTGACCTTGATCCTGACTTATTTCGTTATCGTATTCTCACCTGTACAACAGGTGGGACAGTGATGCAGGTGCACCACCCTTCGTGCAGATCTCTCAGGGTGGAGGGGGCAACCCCGTTAGATTTCAGAGAGACCCCCATCCCCACTCTGCCCACACTACTCCCCTTCGTGTCCTGCGGTGGGGGTGGCAGGGAGGCTGTGCCACCCCTACTTCCTGGGATCCATGGGGTGAAGTCTGGCTTTGCTTCCAAAGGTGTCCTGAAAGCCCTTGAAGTTTTCAGAGCTCTTTGGATTAGAGAAATGAGAAGGTGGGATTGGAGCTCCCAGCAGAAGTTTCTTGTGGGGCTTAGCGTAAATCAGGCATATCCAATGCTGGCCCAGGGCTGGGACTGCATCAGCGGTACCCGATTTCTGATATCATCAGCAGGCGGGTTGTGAGAATGCCAGTGCTTTAGGCCTGGTGTCTTGTCCTGAGCAGCACTGGTTTGCGTTTTTCCGTGGCCTCTTTGCTGGGTGCTAAGGGAGGCAGAGGAGGTACTGTGAGGCCACAGTCAGACCGGGGGGTGGGGAGCCTCTCTGATCACAGTGCATCCCCTTTGCCCACATCCTGGGATGGGCTCCCACTTCCATGCCATCCCATGTTTGGGGGACTGAGGCCTTTCCATTGGGTAAACTGGATCTCAAAATACAAATGTGCCTAATTTAGAAATAAAATCTCTCCAAGCAGCTAGAAATAAAATAAAATGTAATTACTAATGATATTTAAATGCTGCAGATATTTTATTTTTATTTTAAAAAAAATTCCCTTAATTTAAGTGAAGTATGGATTTAATTTGGTTGGGAACACATTAAGCAAGCATAAAGGAGCCTGGCTCTCAGCGAGGGTCTTCTGTTGTTCCAGAAGGAGACTGGGGGGCTCCTGGGAGACTGGCAGGTGTTGGGGAGTGGGAGTGTCTCACTGGGACCCACCCACCCTTTCTTTCCTTCTGTTTCCCTTCTTCCCTTCCTTCCTTCCTTCCTTCCTTCCTTCCTTCCTTCCTTCCTTCCTTCCTTCCCTCCCTCCCTCCCTCCCTCCCTCCTTCCTTCCTTCCTTCCTTCCTTCCTTCCTTCCTTCCTTCCTTCCTTCCTTCCTTCCTTCCTTCCTTTTGTTTATCTGAATAATAGAGTTACACAGAGACAGAAACGTATCTCTGCTGGTTCACTCCCCAAATAGCCACAACAGCTAGGGCCAGGCCAGGCCATAGCCAGGAACCTGGGGTTCCTTCTGAATCTTCCATCGAAGCACAGGGGTCCAAGCCCTTGGGTCATCTTCCATTGCTTTCAAAGGTGCATCAGGAGGGAGCTGAGCTGGGACAACTGGGACTTGAAACAGTACCACAAGCACAGATGCATTCCTGGAGACACTTCAACTGACCCAGGAAGGCAGCCTCTTGGTCGGGTTTCTGCATCACTCACTGTCTCGGTTTCCCCTCTGCAGAGGGGACATGCGGGATCCTCCCTCTTCCAGAAGATACCACATCTGGACCACACATAGTAACACTTCTGGTGAACAAGCCAGGGCCACCACAGAGCATGACATCACTTTCCCAGTTCACTGCAGGAGGACTGGGAGCAAGCGACAGTCTCTCTCTCTCTCTCTCTTCCTCTCTCTCCCCCTGTCTCCCATGCCTCAGTTTGTGCCCAGTGCCTTATGCAATGGATCCACAGGTAGAGGGATGGCCGGCTGCAAGGTGCACGCAGGAGAGTTCACACGGACTGTCTGCTCTCAACAACAACAACACGCATGGTGCAGGCAGCAAATGCTTGCCTCACGGGACACATGGCAAGTTCTTTGCCACTACCCATAGCCTGCTCTTACCATGAAGGATTCTGTCCACCTGCAACCACCTTCCTCCTGCTCTAGGTTCTGGAAGTGGTGCAGAGGAGTCACAGCAGCAGAGCCTCCCGGAAGGTGACCCTGCCCTTACTTCTGACCCAGTCCTCTCCAGCTATGTTTAGCGACTTCCTCCTGAGTCTCAATTGTGCCACACTTCTATCTCCTGCCCCAGGACCTTTACACATGACAAGCCAGCTGTCCACAACAGCCCCCTTTGCTTCTACACATTTCTGTGTCCTTGCTCAGGTCTCAGCCGAAGTGTCACACTGCAAGGAGGATGTCCCTGAACTTGTCTTGTTTAAATGGCCTTTCCTCCACCACACACACGCACATGCACACACACATACATCTGCCACTGCCCAGGGGCTGGCATGACATCATCTTGTGAGTGAGGACTGCTAGTGCCCTCCCTCTGTTGGACTACAGTTTCTATGGGCTGCTGTTGGCCATAGTCCCAGGTAGAATCTTGGGACTGGAGCCACAGGTTCTAACTCTTTCCACGTACTCATCTGCGTGGTACAGGGAATGCCTTGGAACCAGCTCTCCGAGCCTCAATTTTCCCATCTGCACCATGCAGGGAGTGCTCGTCTCTCAGATCTGGACATGAGTGTGTCTTGATGCACACAGGTTCTCTGGCTTGGAGCCAGCCATGTCAGTCTCCATGCCCATCCTTGGCTTGGGTGTGGAGGGGTGACAGCCAGCAGACTCACACTTGATGCGGTAGAAAACACCAGCTCTGAGCCAATTCCCCTTTCTTCTTTCCTCGAAGCCGAAGACACAAAAATGGCCTTTGTTGGCAAGGAGGAATGGAGATGCTACCGAGCAGGGAAAAAGAAAAATGATAGCTACTGCTTAGGGGAAAGTCACGAATGTCATGACATAGTTTTTTTCTCTCAGTCCTCTTTCCACATATGTAAAAAAAAATAAGGATTCATGAGTTCGTATGGCATGATGTTATTTTTTCAGCTCTTCTTGCGTCATGGACAATACCTTCTGCCAGCCATGTTTCCACAGGCTGCACCGCCATCTCCCGTCATCCCCTTGGAAAGGCTGTCCCCTGACCTTTGCCAGGCTAAGTCAAGCCACAGAGAACACTGCAGTCCCCTGATCTCCTGACCCCTCAGTTGCTTCTCTCAGTTGCTTCTCCCCTGGCAGAAAGGGGACTAAAGAACATCAAAATATTTAAGCTCCTCGCTTGAATATTTTTGCTCTCAGACATGCTAGAGACACTAGGACATCTTAGATTCATTGATTTATTCATGCAACACGTAATTAAGTGTTTGCTGTATGCAAGGCGATTTGTACTTTCAAAGGGTGAGATGAAGTTTCCATCAGCGTAACCGTCGGTTAATCTGTCCAACCCTCCGTCGACCCTTCCACCCACTACCCACTGACCATCTGCCCCTGTTTCTCACTTATCTTGCTGTTGTACTGTGTGGCATTCCATCTGCTTCCTGGCCTTCAGCCAGGATCTCTATGTGAGATCCCTGATGGACACTTTATCTCTCTCCTGACGCAGTGCCTCCTTTCTCTTCATCCTGCAGTGTTATGACACCTGCATGCACCTGCCTACAGGTCAGCTGTGAGCTACGTGGAGGCAGAGGTTGAAATTCATTTGTCTCCATGACTCAAGGCCAGCACAGGGCTGGGCACAAAGCCATGTCCAGAAGCTGAATCCATTGAATGAGTATTGACTTCAATCCATCCATTCGTCCATCTATCTCTGCATGTCCATGTCCATCCACTTATGTCCTTCCTCCCAGCCAACAACCCATCCTTCTCTCTTTCTTCTGTCTTTGTGTCAATCCATTCACCTATCAATCCATCATCCAACCACCCATCTGTTCATCTATCATCCATCCTTTCTTTCATCTTTCTCACCTTCCATGCTTCTCTCCACTCATCCATCCATCCGTCCAACCATCCACCCATCCATCCTCCCATCCATCCATTCAATATTCCTTCCTTCCATCCATCCATCCATCCATCCATCCATCCATCCATCCATCCATCTATCCAGCCAGCCAGCCAGCCAGCCAACCAGCCATCCACTTGCCCACCCAAGACTTTGATCCTTTCCAAAATTGGGGAGAAAATTGCTCCCCAGCCCTTCTGTCGTGCCCTCTTCCTTTGTTCCCAAAGGCCCGCAGTGTGAGCAGCCCTGTCACTCCACAGAATGCCAGCTGCAGCCCAGTCAGGCGCCCAGAGCCTGCACTGGGACCAGATTGGCTTTGGAGGAAGGAAAAAAAAATGTGACCAAATGTTGGAAATTGGGCATGTGCAGTTCGCACTCCAGGACGCTGAGCCGGGGGAGATCACACCTCCCTTGGCAAGAAGTCCCTCAGTCTGCCCAGCTGCCTGCTGGGCCCAGGTCCCTCCACTGTTTGCTTCCTCTAGGAGAAGGATGGTCTCCACTGTAGGCTCCTGAGCTGCGGGAAATTATGTCCCAGGTTTATGGGGATTTGAAAGCTATGGCTGACACTTTGTCTGGGGAACATGGGTATCCCTCCTATGCCAGGAGTGCTTACTCACAAACCCACCCACCCAGGGAGGTGGTGCCAGGAGGGGAGAAGATATGGGAAAGGAGAATCCACTGAGGTCATTCTCTTCCCGAGCTTGTAAAGTCCCATATCCGCTGGCATCAAGACCGAGAGCAAAGGCAACTCTTCCTCTCCACCCCAGAAACCATGAGGGTGAGGGGGCAGCAGGAGACATCCAGGTTGCATTCTGGAGCTCCTTGAAGGTTCAAGGCCTGTCCAGGAGTCAGCACAGCCCCTGGGGTGCACCCTGTGACCCAGAAACATGGAGCAGATGCACATGGAAGGGGTTAACTGTGGACATGGGCTATAACCGTGGAGCCATGTCCTGCCTGTACAACATCACTGCTATGTCCTAATTGGGAGAGAGAGAGAGAGAGAGAGAGAGAGAGAGAGAGAGAGAACGCTTTCATCTGCTGGCTCACTTCCCAAAAACCCTCAGTGGCTAGGACAGAGAGCCAGGGCTGAAGCCAGCCACCAGACACTCACTCCAGATCTCCCATGAGAGTCGCAGGATCCCAACCTCACGAACCATCACAACTGCCATCCTGGGGGTTTGCATTAGCAGGAAACTCAAATGAGAAATTAATCTTTTTTTAAAATTTTTTAAAGGATTGAAATTCAGTATGGCACAGAATCATAGCAAAGACCGAATCATCTGTTGAGCGGCAGGAAGGGAATGAGCAAGCCACAGAGGGAGGCTGAATAGCCCCACAGTACCAGTCAGTGGATGAACAGCCATGCCCCAGGTGAGACCAACCACCTGATAGAAAAAGCCTGTGACAGTCACTTCCCCGAAGAGCATGTGTGCATAGTCAGGAAGCATATGGAAAAGCATGTGACACCCAAAATGCAAGGGAGGTTGGGGCCCCACTCCACAAAACCAGTCCAGCTGATGACAACATGTGTTGACCAAGACACGGAGCAACCAGAACTCTCACAGTCAGCACCGTGGAGACCTATTCATCAACACCTGGCATAGCTGGGCATGCACCCCCTCCCCCAACCACTGAACCCAGCATCCCTTGCAGAAGAATCTACCTGTGTTTGTGTAAGGTTGGTACATTTGCTCTTTTAGCCATCACCTCCATCCTGAACCATCCAAGAGCTCTGACAGTGGAGTGGGCCCATCAGTCAATCATTCATGGAACACTGGCTTAGTCAGCCGTCAGCGGACATCAGCCGCTTCCACCACATCAGTGTGGACAGACCTTGCAAAGCAACAAGGGGGGAAGAGCCACACGTAGATATGACGTGCAACAGTCAGCACGCCCACTAATGGAGGCAGGAACCAGGTCTGGGTGGGGAAAGAAGAAAGATGAGGATGGTTTAGGGGTGCCCCTACCTCTATTCAAATTACCTGGGTGTTGGAGCTAAGCTGGACTGGCTGATGTGTTCATTTTCCTGCATACATGCCCTACATAAAATCTATTTATTTATTTATTTATTTTTTAAAGATTTATTCATTTTATTACAGCCAGATATACACAGAGGAGGAGAGACAGAGAGGAAGATCTTCCGTCCGATGATTCACTCCCCAAGTGACTGCAATGGGCCAGTGCTGCGCCGATCCGAAGCCGAGAACCTGGAACCTCTTCCGGGTCTCCCATGCGGGTGCAGTGTCCCAAAGCATTGGGCCGTCCTCGACTGCTTTCCCAGGCCACAAGCAGGGAGCTGGATGGGAAGTGGAGCTGCCGGGATTAGAACCGGCGCCCATATGGGATCCCGGGGCTTTCAAGGCGAGGACTTTAGCCGCTAGGCCATGCCGCCGGGCCTATTTATTTTTTAATTTAAAAAAAATGTGGCTTTGATAAATTGGATTGGGGAGAGGGGTGTGCCCTGGGTCCCTGGGGAATTGCCAGGCTTGAGGAGGGAGAGTTTCGTTCCTTCACACCCCATATGACTCCTCTGAGCCTGCACCAGGCAGAAGAAATCTTTATGGCTTCCCCCCCCCCACCCCATTCTTCATCTTTCCTTTGCCTTGGCCTAGAGCTATTGTACATATGCAAATAATACGGCGATGTCAGCTATTGAGGCAAACTGGGCTATTTATAGCAGGAATCTTACAGCAGTTATCACAGCCGCTGCACATTTGAGAAAGCCGAAACAGACACACACGCGCAAGCACGCACACACACATACACGCGCACGCACGCACACACACATAACGCCCTCCACACTGAGCCTAATTTTTTTCTCTCTGGGATATAAATTTCCCATCCCATCGCAGTCCAGGCCGTCGCATGCAACATTGATTGTCTGTTATATTACATTTATTAAGAAGTGATAACTTGTAATAATTGGATGTTAAATTAAAGAACTCTCTCCTAGTTATTGCCGTCTCAATTATAACTGTCGTGGGCTGGCAGTTATAATGATATATGAGGGTTGTATTTTATGCAGCCGAGCATGACCTGGTGAGTAATATTCCCCCAGCCATGGGGGCACTCATGCACTCCCTCACTCCTAATGCCTTGCCTTAGTGCTTGATTGGAATATTAAGTTTCTGCAAGGCTGTGGTGCCGGAATCCCACCCCGGAGCGCGGCGGGCTCCTTGGCGGACACCCCCTCCGGCAACCCTCCCCCGCTCCTGCTGCTCTTCTTTGGTCCAAGTCCAATTCATTTCGGCTTTGTTTTATGGTTATAGGAATCGGGTTTATTTGGTGAGTTATAAAGTCGTAAAACGTGGGCGAGAGCGTGTTTGTGGTTTTGCTGGGAGAGACGCAGCTCCTGCAATTAGCTCTCGGGTCCATGTGTCAGTGCGCAAGGGCCAGAGGGAGGTTGGGAGAGGCGGGGGCAATGGGCTCTGCTCCGTTAGAAGGATGCGGTGGGGGCGGCTGCGGGGCTGTTAGGTAGGAAGTTAACTGTGTCTGTGCAGGGGTGCTGCGGAGATGAACTTGGTGGCTTCCAGGCTCTGGGAGGGAGGAGGGGGGGTTCAGTGGCAATTCAAGCATTGGCCAATGACTCAGACTTTGGCTCCTGCACGGGTGGGAGGGAACTGGCTGCGGTTGGATTGCAGGTTAGTGTGGCCAGTAGCTTCTGGCACGTTCCTGAAGGTCCCTGAAGCTCTGGACCCGGTGCAGCACATGGTCCTTAGGGCACGCCCCAGCTCATTCCACATTGTGTGTCCCAGGGCTACTGTAACAAATGATAGCAAACAGTGGCAGTGATGGATGAGGGAGACACAACTCCCTTCCTCCTGGGAGCCAGGCCTGCAAGACTAAGGTGGCAGCACGTTCCAGCCCCGCCAGCCAGAGGCTCCCCCACAGGATGCTTCCCTCTGGAAGCTCCAGCTGCTCCTTGGCTGGGGGCTGTATCCCTCCAGACTCTGTCTCTACCCTCACAAGGTGGTCTTCTATCTGCCTTTTTGTAAAGATTTATTTGAAAAGCAGAGTAACATAGACACACACTCTCTCTCTCTTTCATCTACTGGCTCACTCCCTAGATGGCTGCAACAGCTGGGGCTACACACCAGGCTGAAGCCAGGAGCCTGGGACGCCCTCCAGTGTCCCACACGGATGCAAGGGCCCATGCTCTTGAGCCGTCTTCCACTGCTTCCCTGGGTGCATTAGCAGGGAGCTGGAGCGCAAGCGGTGCACCCGGGACATGAGCTAGCACTCATGTGGGATGTTGGCGTCACAGGCAGTGGCTTAATCCACTACAACAGAGCATCAGCCTGAATTTCCTTCTGTTTAGAAGGATGGCACCTGTTTGATTGAGGGCTTGCCCTCCTTCAGGATGATGTCATCTTAGTTAGAGCAGCCAAGACCTCCATTTCCACACAGGGTCATGTTCCCCCCAGGGAGGTTGGGCCTTCACAGAAATCCTGGGGAGCGCACAGCTCCATGCATTCCCACGTGGCGACTGGGCAGAGGGCGTCCAGGCTCACACAGTGATCCTGAGCTGGGTTCCAGCAGGTTCTGTCCAAAGCACTTCTGTTTCTCTTATCAAAGTCTAAGTAGTTCCAGGGCGCTTCACTTGAGGGGCGATTGGAGTGCTCTGGCTCTCACGGGACAAGTATTGGGGCGCAGTGGGTTACGCCCTGACTAGCAACACTTTCCCAATAGCTTGTGACTTCCTCCAGACCCCAGCCCAGCACCAGGTCTGAGTCTCTCAGATGCCCCTTGGACGTCTGTGTGCTTGCCGTGTGACCTTTGCAATGGGTGCCTATGTCTGGCAGTTTTTCCAGCGGCTCACAGCAGCCACGGCTGTGTTGTCTGAGCCGTGCTTCTGTTTTCCTGGCTTGCTCCTTTGCCAACAGATCATCCAGTCTCTCCTTTTTTGAGAATTAATGCTCCCCAACCACCTTTTAAAGATGACTTTGGAATCTTTGTGCTGGGGAGTGCTGTGGGCATGCTGTGATGGTGCAACCAGAGCATTGTGTGCGCGCGGGCCAGGGGTGAGTTGGGATGGAGAGAGAGATGCTGTTTCTTTGTGGAGCACCAGGGGCCAAAACCACATGCCACTCACCACCCACAATATGGCAAAGCTGGCAAACTGCTGGGGGTTGGGCTGACTGGAACTGTCCCCCACGACCCTGCCCACTCTGAAAGTGGACGCAAACAAGGCAGAAGTGTCCTCGGTCTGGAGACTGGCCACCCTTTTTTTAAAGATTTATTTATTTTTATTGGAAAACTAGATATACAGAGAGGAGGAGAGATGGAGAGAAAGATCTTGCAACTGCTGATTCACTCCCCAAGTGACTGCAACAGCCAGAGATGAGCTGATCTGAAGCCAGGAGCCAGGAGCTTCCTTCAGGTCTCCCATGCGGGTGCAGGGTCCCAAGGCTTTGGGCCGTCCTCAGCTGCTTTCCCAGGCCACAGACAGGGAGCTGGATGGGAAGTGGAGCTGCTGGGATTAGAACCAGCACCCATATGGGATCCCAGCGTGTGCAAGACGAGGACTTTAGCTACTAGGCCACTGCGCTGGGCCCGAGACTGACCATTGTTTGCAGCATGGTTCACAGCCTTGAAGCTGCATCTAGGTAGCTGAGGCTGAGTGGACCCTGATGCTGCGGGAGGAGAACAAAGGCCAAGCCTGGAGGCTGTAGCTCTTCTGGTGCCACTGGAGCTCCTCCCATCGGGGTTGCTGGTTCTCTTGGTGCTCCCGATCTGGGTCGCCTCCTCCCTGCCTGCCCCTCCTCTCTGCTGCCACCAGCCCAGTCTGGCTTGGGCCTGTTGCCATTGGCTTCGATCGCATGGCCCTGTGCTGTGTCCAGGGATGGGGTGGACAGTGGGTTGCTCGTGTACACATGACTGTGTATCTGTGTACATGAGTGTATGTGTGTGTGTCAGAGTGTACGTATGTGTGCATCCACTGATATGTGTGCCTGGGATTATGTGTGCCCATGTGTGTGTACACACAATGCTGCAAATATGTGGCTGTTTAAGTGTGAGTGTGAACAAATGTGTGCTGCATGTGTGTACATGTGACCTCAAGCGTGCTGTGGTGTGTGTGTGTGTGCACACTGCAGTGGGTCCATGGGCATGCATGTGACTGCGTGTGTGCTGTGGTGTGTGTGTGTGTGTGTGTGTGTGTGTGCAAGCACCGATCTGGGTGCCACTAGAGAGGGGCCGGTGGTGGAGAGCTGCTACTGTTGCTCAAGCCTTTTGATAACAAAGAGCACTTTTTTTCTTCCCAGTGGCAACCAAACCTGGCTTTCCCAGGGCAGGCCTTCACCCTCCCCGTCCCTCCTCAGCCCTGCCCTGTTCCCTCACCCCCCACCCCTGCCTGCTGCTGTCTCTCTCCACAGTCTTTGCTTTCTGGCTTGCTCTCTCTTTTTCTTTCTCTCTCATCGCTCTCTCTCTCTTGCTTTCTGGTGTCACATCATCTTCCTCTTTCTTTCCTGCCTCTCATTCTCATTATTGCCTCACCCTTTCTCCCCCGCACCCCACGCCACTTCCAGGAGTCCTCACGCCACAGACTCAGTCTGTGAGCAGGAAGTCAGGGAGGTAAGGAGAGGAGATGTGGCTGTACACACAACACAGACAAGGCACTCCAAGTGACCTCCAGACTCAGCGAGCACAGCCCCTTCCAGCTGTGGCTGCCCCATCTTTTTTCTGGCTGACAAATCCTCTCCTTTCCCCCTGCCTGTTTTTGCCAGGGCTGCCTGCAATGTGCCCTTTAAAGCTGCCCGGTGAGCTCCTGGGCCATGTGCCATGGTAGCGGAGGCAGCAGTAGCGGTTAGAGGATGTTAATTTGTTTACAGTCCACACACCCTTGGTTAGGCTGACCGAACGGGCTGCTTTGGTTAACCGTTCATTACTAGGGTGGCTATGTCTAATGTGCCCCACGTGACGCGCCGGCAAAACTGCCATTTGGCACTTGTGCAGAGCTTGAAGGAATCACTTCCCCAGAGGTGACCCTGGGTGGCAGATTGCATGTCAGCGCATAACCGATGGCCGCGGTGGATGTGATGGGCAGGCTGTCTGCCTCCCCTTGACCTCAATCGCTTTCCCACTGCGTGGCTGCTGGCACAGCTGCGGACGGACACAAAGTGCTTCGAATTTGATCCGGGAGGCAGCATGGGGTAAACATGGGGGGCTTAGGAACCACTGTCTCCCCGGCCTGTTGGCCCAGGGCCTGGCCTTCAGATGAGCCTCCCCATGTGGGCAGGGTTGTGGTCCATGTCAGGAGGAGTCAGTCCAAATGTTGGGAGAACTGAAGCTAGCCCAACGGGCAAGGTCCAGGTTGTTCTGGGCAATGACTCCATTCCCAGTGCCACGGGGAAGGAGGGGGATGCTCTCCCGTTGATGCCAACCCATCCATTGTGCCAGTAGCTGGGTCGGGGTGTCACATGGTTATGGGCAGAGTCAGTGCTGCCAGGTGCCCCCCCGCCCACTCCTGCACTGGAGTTGTGTGCACGCATTACCATTGTTACACTGTTGCTGTCTTGCATGGGAAGGGGTGCGGGGGCTGCAAAACAACTTGTGGACACTGGGGCCTAGGTCTTCCCATCTGGGAGGGGGAAGAGAGAAGCAGTGTCCTCCCCAGGGGTCACTCTAAGCCCCCTGAGGAAATGGCATGGGGTAGGTGGGACAGGGTTCTGCCCCAGCATCCTTGATCTCCTGGTCATCTCTGCAGGTGTTAGGGCACAACTCATGAACGCATGACGACTGCCACTGGGCAAGTAAGAGCACGGGGCGTGGAGCCAGAACCAGGGTGAGAGGAGTCAGCTTTACCTGGCGCTCCCTCCCTCCCTCCCTCCTTCCCTACCTTCTTATTCTCTGTCTTCCTATTAACTGTTCATTTCTCCTTTTGAGTCGTAATGTGCACCAGGCTCCTTGACCGTGGACAGGACCCTTTGGAGGTATTCCAGTTTTTCTTCTGGACAATGTCCACAGGCCCTGCTGGGCCCCATCTACAGATCCCGCCCACAGGGCTCTGCCCCCTTCTCCTGGCTCCTAGCAGCACTGAGCGGTACAGAGGACACTCCTTCTGTAACACACTCACAGCCATTCTGGATGAGACGTCTCCTTGGGCCACTGCCCTGCTTCCTGGAGCAGGTGGACTCCTTGGCACTTCTAGCCTTCTCTGAACCTCCCCATAGATACTTGGCAACTGCGCCCACAGAGTCCTTACGATTCCGTTTCCAAGGGGTGCTGCACACATGCCTCAGTCTGTGCATTGCTTACTCGTGAACTCTTCCAGGCTGCTGTGCACCCCGTCCCAAAGCCTGGCTGCCTGGGACGCGTGTTTAACCACTTCTTGAGTTTATCTATTTGCTTCTATCCTGTGTTCCAGCTGTGAGCCCCTACCAGACAAGACCTGCATCTTCTCCAGCTCCGTGTTCCCAGAATAAACCTTGAAACATGACGCAAATAAATGACTCCATGGAGATGGGGCAGGCAGAGGCCCACAGGAGGGGGAGCTCCTTGTGGGAGAGACCCACAGCAGCTGCCAACAGACCTGCCAAAAGCCCTCAGAGGCGGCGGGCACTGCCGAATGCCACACAGAGGACTCAGCCATCTGGACTCGCCCCAGTTCTGACCATCCACGTCTCCACCCAGCCTGATTTCAGGAAGATGCAGGGGAGACATGTAGCTGCGCCCTGGTGAAAATTGAGGCCTCTGCTTGCTGTGAGCGGGAACAGATGAATCTGAGATCATCCTTGGCAAGAGATGCCGGGGAAGCAGAATGCGCCTTTTTGGATCTTGACGGCGGCGGCTGGATTGTAGCTCAGGCCCCTGGGTTGGTCTCCATCTTGTTGACACCTGAGGTGATTGGAGGGGAATGGAGAGAGGAGCAGGAATGTTTGAGATCATCTGTGTTGGACACCGGTGCTTGGAGGAGGCCCTGGGTCACTGGATATATGGCAACCATGGAAGCCCACACCCAGGGTGCTTCTTGTGTCCAGCACCTTGGAAGATGGGAGGCAGCCACTTCCTGTTCAGCAGGAAGTGGGAACAGACAGAGAAGGAAGCCATTTTTTTTTCTTTTTTTCAGAGCAATGATGGTTTGGGGAGTCACAGAGGTTCTGAATATTCTGAAATGTTAAGATGACAGGACGTGGCCCTTGCTTCTTTTGGATCAGAAACTTTTTCATCTCCTGGCACAGGAGAAGCATTCAGGGCAAAAGAAAGAAAGGAAACAGATTGTTACCAAGGCAAAGGGGAGTTCTAGAGGCTTCTAGATTTTTCTGTGAGTGTTCTTCATTATAATGCTGCCATGCTTCCCAGCCAACCTCCCTTCCAGCCTCTGTCAGAAGCCAGTGACATGATTATCTCATGTCAAGCAAATTCAGTGTGTAGCTACCCAAATCATGCCTCTTATACTAAGAGTCTATATAATGCTTTCTTAGAAACACAAGGCTTGGAGAAGTATGAAAAGCAATTTGGTTTCAAAATGGGTTTTGTTTCTTAACAAATTTTTCTTAAGGTAGTGGCTATGGTTGGTACCACAAATCCCAGACACTTCTCCAGGTACCTCACCAACTCTCAATGAATTCATGTATCAACCCAATGTGGCAGTACGGGTGTTCCTCCCATTTTATAGATCAAAAAACTGAGGCTTGGAGAAATAAGGGAAATTAGCACTTCCAGATAAGAGCCAGATGCAAAGCCAGGTTGCAGTGGAGGACTTGGTGATCTTGGCTGCTGTTCTTTCCTGTTTGTTGGAATGGGATGAGAAGAGCTGGCCCCCAGGGTCTGGCCAAGCTGGGACGACAGGTGACACCGCTTGTCACAGGTTGAGCTTTGAAATCCGCAGCCCCTGTCCTAGGTGTCTGTTCTGACCGCCCTAGAATCTTGGGTTTGGATGACATGGGATTTTGTGAACTCCCCAGGCCCTAGCATGGAACCTGTCACCGTGGATGCTCAAGGAGGTGTTGATCAGGCAATTGTCGGGAGTAAGAGAAGGTACACACGTGTGTACACACATACACATGCACGTGTGCTAACACACACGTGGACACACACAACCGCATGTATGCAGGAGGGGAAGAGGTACCATGCTGCCTTTGCAAAACTCAAGTCAGATCCTCTCCTGACCTGGACAGCCTTCACCTTCACGTCTCTGATCTAAGAAACCCTACAAGGGTCCCATAGATTCTTCAAGTCCCTGGCACGATGCTGGGGTCATAGCAAAGCCACTCTGGGATAGAGCCGGTAACGAGAAGGGAGGGGATGAAGAAGAGAGCGCATGCCATCAGCAGGTGTGGTTTCTAAGGCAGCATTTGGGGCTCTTGAGGGAAGGATGAGCATGAGAGGAAGAGAGGGGTCCAAGGTGTCCCTTCAAGTTCCAGCCTTCACAGATCCTGGCCAGTGGTAACAGCAACAGGATGACGCCAAAAGCCCATGGGAAATGAAAGCAAAAGATGATTATGAAATGTGTGTGTGTGTGTGTGTGTGAAGGGGCCTTCACAAGTCCAATGCATAGGATGAAAAACTAGCAGCTGGTAATGAATGCGACCATTTAAGCCACTGCCTAAGATGTTTGCATCTGATATCAGAGTGCCCATTTGAGTCCCAGCCGCTCCACTCCCCATCCAGCTCCCTGCTGACATACCCAGGAAAGCAGAGGAGCATGGCCCTGCATATGGAGTTCCTGGTTTCCCATTGTTGCCACCTAGGGAGCGAACCAGCAGATGTGTGCTCTCTCTATCTCTGCCTCTGGAACTCTGCTTTTCAAAGAAGCAAAATCTTATTTTTTTTTTTTTCCATGACAGCAGCTTGGGTGTTCGATAGACATTGAAGACACACAATGGGTGACGCTTGTGTACCTGGATACCTGGGCTGACCCGGGAGGCGCTTGGCCTGTGGTGTGGCTGGGCCTGACTCAGATCCCAGCTCTGTATTACAGACTGTTGACTCTGAGCAAATGGCACTTCCACACTCCCAAGCTCCTGGCCTCCAGTGGAGGGTTCCTGGACACCCCTCAACTGCTTCCCTGTTCCTGCATCACCCCTCGTTTCCTCCTTTCTGAAACACTCCTCCCGTCTGCACAGCTGTCAGCCACTGGACTGAGGGCCCACCCTAAGCCTGCAGAGACACATTAAAAAAAATCATATTCTAAAGTCCTGGGTGGCCAAGGAAACCTGAATACAACACACGATCCTGGGGCATGTTGTGGGGATAATGTCCAAAGACTCACATTGGCATGGACAAAAAGCCTACTATGTGCTGGGCACCATTCCAAGCCTTGGCACAGAGGATCGTCTTGACTCTCCAACGTAACATCTGCTGGAGCCTCAGGAGCAGATGGGAAAACCGAAGGCCACGTCTGAGGTCACTCAGTGTGGATCAGTGTTGACCTTGAACTGTGTCACTCACGTCCAAGTCCCCAGAGCCTGACTGCGGTCGGCACTGCCACCTGTCCCCAGCATGGTGCAAGCGCGGTTATGGGCACAGAGCCACGGGGAGGGGGCTCCCCTCTCCACCCCACCCCTACTGTGGGCAGGCCGCCCGCCCTCCCAGCCTCAGCGCCTGTCTCTTTGCCTCGGCCAGGCGTAGGCAGCCCCAGAGTAAACAGTGTCTGAAACCTATTCTCATTAGGCTAATTTACGAATAAATTACCATATTCAATGGCCTTATTTTTACTGCTCGTTAACAGGCCTGTGATAGGATGATAATTACGGGATTTTAAGTGGCTAATGGCAGCTGGGGCGTCAAACGCAGTTTTTACGAATCTGTTTATGGCAGCCAAGGTGACAGGAGGGGAGGGACACTGAAATGTTGAAATCACACTTTGGGAAAAAAAGCTTTAATTGTTGGGTATTTATTAGAGAGGAGGGAAGGCTGTAATTTAAAAAAAAAAAAAAACTGAAACTCTGAAAAACAAAGGAAATTAATTAGTCTCCCCCAGGGTGCTGTGACCTTCAGGGAGAAGACAAGGGGTGGCAGGAGCCCCCGGAGAAGGGGTACAAAACCAGGACTTAGTCTGGGCTGGTCTTTGCGGACCCTGCAGGGCAGGCATTGGAACCTGGAACTTCCTGGGGGTCCCACCTTCTCTGTCTGCCCTGGAGAATTAATCAGATTACGGGGGGGGGGGGGTGGTGGATCTGAGCAGCACCAGGTGAAAGCCAGGAATTCAGCCTGGGTCTCCCACGTTCCTAATAGTACAGACAAAGTCCTCAAGCCATCCGCTGCCTGCCAGGGTGTGTGTAAGCAGGCAAAGCTAGCACTGGGAAGCCGACCCAAGACCTAACGTGATATGGGATGCAGGCATCACAGGCTGGCATCCTCACTCCTAGGCCAAGTGCCAGCATGGGTGCCGGACACTGCAAACGCAACGATAACACAGACAACTGATTCACACTTGAACCTCAACGGTCATCATCCCAGGTCCCCTGCTAGATTTCAGGCAGGCTCTTTGATCCAAGCCTCACGGTGTTAGCTAAGAGCATCCATTATCTCTCAGGCGCTTTCAACACTGTAACGGCAGAAGTGCACCCGTTCATGGAAAGATGGGGAGCAAAGAAAAGCTTCTTTCAACGTCGAAACGTTTTTTGTTTTAAATCCACATACGGCTTTTTTATTTTCCATGAACATTTTGAAGATCCCCTGGTAGGCATCTGTTTCCTTTTGGGGGGGCATCAAAGTGAGCTTATTACATAAAAACTTTATTGGGTTGAAAGGCAGGAAGACAGAGCGAGACCTGCCATGGGCTGGTTCACAGACCTCCATCGGGGTCTGCTACATAAGGCGGCAGGGACGCAAGCCCTTGCTGCCCTCCTAGGTGAGCTTTAGCAGGATGCTGGAATCCTGAGTGGCGCCTAGCTACAGGGCACATGGACGACAAGGGGCAATCCAATCAGCATCTTAACCTCTGTGTCCAGCACCTGCCGTAACCTACCTTTTAATTTCATTTTTTTTTTTTCATGAACGGTGCACAATGCTCTGTTAGGCTTCTGCCTATTCATTCGGATAAGCCTGGGAGCTGATAACCCCACAGCATCCGACACCCTTACTGTCTCTCTCTTTTACTACAGTAGGGGAGCTGGCAGCACAGAGAGGCTGAGTGCCTTGCATAAAGTCACACAGCAGGGTTAAGATCTGTTTCTGTCTGATCAGCTCATGGTCCCTGCTGCCTTGATCCTGTCTTTCTCATGGAGTGCACCCCAAGCTGGGGGTTTGGGCAGAGACAGAAAAAACCAGCCACCTGCCTGGGATCCCAGAGTCCGAGTTCAAAGGCTAAGTTTTTTTTTTTAAAAAAAGATTTATTTTATTTTTGTTATAAAAGCATATCAGATTTTTGCAGAAAAAGAGAGACTGAGAAAGCTCTTCCATCTGCTGGTTCACTCTGCAAGTGGCCGCATTGGCTGGAGCTGAGCCAATCGGAAGCCAGGAGCCAGATGCTGCTTCTGGGTCTCCAGCAAGGGTGCAGGGTCCCAAGGCTTTGGGTCATCGTCTGCTTTCCCAGGCCATTAGGAGAGAGCTGGATGGGAAGTGGAGCAGCTGGGATCCTGGCGCCTGCAAGGTGAGGATTTAGCCATGGAGCCATCAGGCGGGCTGTCCTAGTCTCAAATATCAACCAAATGGCGATTCAGGAGGAGAGAGAGAGAAAGGGAAAGAGAGAGAGAGAGAGAGAGAGAGAGAGAGAGAGAGAGAGAGAGAAGCTTTGAACATGGGTTTGAGCAAACCCCAGCCTACCTGGCTGGCCTCCAGCCCTCCAGTCCTGCCCCCCCACCCTTGCCCCGCACCCCAGGCCCCACAGGCAAGGGGCCTTCTCGCCCCGCGGTTTAGTATTCAGCCCTCGGAAAACAAACAGGCAGCAGCCTGACAGTGGGAATAAATATCGCGTTGCTGTTGATTAGCATTTGATCCCAGCTGGGGCTCCGGGAGCTCAAGTCCTGGAATGTCTTGGCAGTTTTTTAATGCTGAATAATTTGATTAGATCAGTGAGTGAGCCTGCTGCTTCTGGTGAGATAAACCCTCCCCACGTTCCTGCTCGGAGCCGCCCCCCCCCCCAGCCTCCCCTGCCCAACTCCTCCCCACTCCCCGCTGCCCTCTCTTCCCACGTGTGTCTGCTCTTTCTCCTGCGAGGCACCCTCCCTGCCCTCTGCCTCTCTTCCTTCTCTCTCTCTCTCCCGCCCCCTCCTGCCAGATTCCCTGCTTTCTCTTCTCATCTTCCCTTTCTCTGTTCTCTTCCCTCCCTGCACGGCGCCCCGCTCCCTCCTCGGCCGTCTCCACCATCTCCTCTCTCTCTCTGCCCCCCATCTCTGTCTCTCTTCCTCCCTCCCTCTCTGCCCTCCCCCATCCGTCTTCCCCCTCCTTCCCAGTCTGTCTCCCCCACCTTCCCTCCCTCTGCCCCTCCCTCCCTCCCCCCCACCCGCTTCCTCCTTTCTCATAGCCTTAAATACATCATTTAATCAACTCCACAATTTCAATTTCGCACAGTTGTCAGCTTGAATGTCTGACGAGGTGGTGAGGACCCCACAGATGGGGGACAGGGGTGACAAGGCCACTGGGCCTCCTTCCCTTCTCTCCCCACCCCCTCCCAAGCTCTGGGCCCAGCTTCAGCCCCACTCCCTGCCTCCCTGCTTGGCATGGGGTCGGGGGCCAGACCTTGCTGATGTGGTGTGTGTGTGTGTGGGGGGGGTGGTGATGATTCCTCCTACAGGCTGTCAATCAACCTGTTTGTCTTGTCATCAGTGTGAAATTACCAGAGTGGCCTCATTATCCGCTGACTCCAAATTTGGAGGCAGTGTTTCTGTTGGCGGCATCATCCTCCCCATTTGAAGCCCAAATAACGGCTCCAGCAGGGGAGAGGCAGGGAGGGACAGGTGGGGCGGTGTGGGGTGATGGGAAGGCACAGGGATGGTCGCCAGGGCCCTCCCACCCTGTCCTGATGTGAAGGCCATCTAGCCTGCAAACCACTGCTTTGCTGTGTGTTTTGTTTGTTTTGTGTTTGTTTTTCAGGGCTGGGTATGAGGGGAGGGACGACTCAAGTAACTTGCACATCACAGCCCTGCTGGATGGGACTCCTGTGGTCCCAGTAAGGGCACCACCCCGAGGGCGTGGTCGTTGTAACACCAGTCCTCAGGTGCCCTTGGCAGGAGGGAGGGCCGAGGTTTGGGGTGGTGGGGGGCACAGCAGTCTTCTAATAGCAGCTGCCTCAGACCTCAGGCCTTGCACAGTCCTCAGGATGTTGGGTGGGGAAACACTCCTGGCCCATTTTCCTAATAAGATGGCCAAAACTCGTTTGTTTTCCTGGACAGCCTGAAAAAGGTAATCTTCTCCCTCTCCAAACACTCCCTGAGGACTCCTGGCCTCTCCTGACCGCCAGCCTCACACAGTGCCCAGGACGCCTCTACCGTGCCGCTCTCCTTCCTAGTACAGGAACAAGGTACACTCATGCTTATCCCTGGGTCTTTGCACCTGTTCTACCATTGGCCTGACATGTTTGTCCAGACTCCGGCCCAAACCAGCACCATTAGGCTACCTGGCCTGGGGTCCAGGGTGTCAGCATTTTTACCTTTCCCTGTGGATTCCCAAAGGAAGCTCTACAAAATACTGGCTTCTCATTGTCTCCCAGCACCTGGCATTGGCCACAGTCTCATCCCAGATGCTGACCTCAGGGGCACCCCCATCTGGAGCTGCACCCCAGTCCATAGCACCTCCACCACATGGTGCCTCACCACCAGTGACATTGGAAATGACCTTGGGTAGTCTCCAGTATAGTGGCTGCAATGTGTTGTCCGTTCTCCGACCTGGGAGGTAGCCCTTTGGGGACAGGGACCTGTTCTTCTGTAATCACTTCTGCTCCCACCCACACCCCAACATCAGGAGTGCGCCCGGCGCGTAGGAGGGTCTCCACAGGCTCTGTTGGCTTTTTGCAGGAAGTGAAGAGAGGATCAGCTACTTGCTGAGATGCCCCGGTTGGAACTGGACCCCCTTCCCAGAAAGTTGCTCCCCAAGACTGTCCAGCTGCAACACAGCAAAGTTTCTATTCCTGTTCCACGGGTGGGGAAATCTCGATCTAGAACGAGAGTACAGAATGAGATGCAGCCTCTCCCTTCCACCAAGCCTGCCCCGACACATCTTGGGTGATACCTGGGACCCAGTCTGCTGCTGACCAGCCGTGACCACCGCAGAGACCCTGGGAAGCCAGCTAGACTCTGCCTGTGGAGGTGGGGACATCTGATGGAAACCCCCGCCCCCCAGGAGCGGAGGTGGGGCATGGCATGGACCCACCTCCACCTGGGTAACCTCCCTGTGTTTGCCTGTTAGGCCCACAGGACCAGAATGGGAGACAAACTGGCCAGGCACCAGCTCCTTTCTGCTCCCCTCTCTGGTCCCTGTGTGAACAGTTTCCCCTGGGAGTTTGACAGGGCATCAACATGGGACTTGGTTTCATTCTGATGTTAAAGGAGACTTGGGTGCTTGTGGGAGGGAGAAGTTGAAGGTAGGAGGTCTTGCTCGGGCTTGGGGGGAACCCTGGTTGGTTGTTCTTTGTCGGATGAAATGGAGGGAAATCTAGTTCTTGGGACTTTCCCCTGTGCTGTGATTTTGGTGGGAGGAAACAGACATGAATGCCCAACAATGTGACCAGTAGTGTTAACCTTGGGAGAAAGCCACTGGGAGGCAACTGTGGCACCCAGCAGGAGGAGATTGGTTTGATAAAATGTGGAAGGGGGAAGTCCTGGAAAGGCATTGAATGACAGGGATCAATATCATCACCATGTCCCTGGTTTGCAACTAGGGGAGCGAGCCCTTTGCCTTCCCAACAAGAACAAACGTAGGGGTGTGGATTCTGGGATTCTGGGATGTGCCTCACAGGCAACAGGGGCGAGAATATGGGGTGACCGGAATGTCTCACTTGCCGGCATGCTGTATGCTCTTTGCATTGTGTTTCTAGTGCGGGAACCCAGAAGGAAAGCGCCATGTCCCTTCTCACCGAAGAGAGACACAGGAGGCTGACACATCAGCACATTTGCTGAGACACAGGCGCGTTGGAAGGAAGATCCCACATAGGCGTTCCATGTTGTCATCTTGGGAAATGGGTGCAGTATGAGAGGAATGCCCCACGGGTGAACGCCTATACAGCTGACAAAGCCCAGCTCCTAGGACCCTTCTTCAAGGGAGTCTCTCCGTTGAATACCACCTGCAGTGCAGGTCCTGTTTTCTTAAATCACTCTTTCTTTACCCAGTAGGAAAGCACACCTGTTCCTAAGCTCCCTGCTGTGCCCATGCAGGTGCCCTTAGCTGATACAGGCCAGGGTGTTTCCCTCCAAACCTCTGAATCCTCTCAGAGGACCTGGCACCTTCCAAGGGCTCCACAATTGGGTCATAATTCATTTACTGTGGCAAATGTATCATAGTGATAGAAAAGGTTATGCTAGGGCTAGGGGTTGGTGTTGTGCAGTGTGTTAAGTGGCCGCATGCTATGCCGGCATCCCATAAATCAGAGCCACAAGGTGTAAGTCCCTGGCTGTTTCCGCTTCTGATCCAGCTCCCTGCTGATGCGCCTGGGGAAGCAGAGGAAGACGGCCGGCCGAGGGCTTGGGTCTTTGCCATCCACACAGGAGATCAGGATGGAACTCCTGGTTTCTGGCTTCAGCATGACCCAATCCTGCAGCCATCTGAGGAGTGAGCCAGAAGAGGGAAAATTTTCTCCGTTTTTGTCTCTCTTTGCCTTTCACATAAATAAAAGACTTTTTTTTTTAAATCAACAATAATGGGCAACGTATGTGGAGAGTATACAGGAACTCATCATATGACTTTATAATTTTTTGTTAATTCAAGATTATTCTGAAATGTTAAAAAATTCAGGAAACTGTAAAGTGGGGTGAATGAATGAATGACGTGCATACTAACTCCCTCTTCCCAAGCAAGAACTCTGAAAGCACGTGTGTAATTCCGAGCTATAAATTGAATCATATTTTTAAATACGCTAGGGGAACTTGCTATTTAAGGAAACCCTGATATAAATCCTTTTTATAAAATGAAGACATCTTGAGTAATGTGAATAATTGCTCCCTGACATATCTGTTTATAAATTGAGATTTTTTTTTTCAAGCATCAGGAAGACAGGCGCCATTTCACAAGATCCGTTTGGCAAATATTTAGGAAGCTCATGGCCGCTGTGCCAGGCTCTGCTTCATAAGGCGGGGGGCCACCGCCCAGATGCACGTGGGGGTTGTGTCATCTTGGGGATCTGGAGTCCAGCGTGAGGAGGCCTGCTGTTAGTCCCTGAGCCACTCACCCAACCTCTCTGAACCTCAGAGGCCACACCTTGCCTGCTGAAGGCACTGTAAGTCCCCGTTTCCCATCCAGCCAACAGGAATGCTCCCTGTTCCAGTGTGTGCTCACTTGGACTATTCGTAGGCAAGGAGGGTAATACCCACACATGGAACATCCTTAGCTGTAAGGACTTCTCCAAAGAGCTGTGCTTCTTTCTCCTAGCTGGGAAATTCAGCCTCAGTTTCTGCATCTGCAAAAATGGAGCATGGATGGGACGGAGACCTGCCGAGCTCATGGCGGAAAAGGCGTATGGGGCGTTTCAGAGCTCATTTATCAGGAGCAGTTCTCCCCACCGCAGCTTCAGATTGACGAGAATGATGTTAGTTACAGGTAAAACAGCCTTTGCCCCCACTCGGTGGATGGGGAACCTGGGATGTGAGCTCTCACGGCTGTTAGGAAGTAGTGGAGTCACTGGGGAAATTCTCATTTGGAGATGAGCTATGTTGGGGTGCATCACTTTCCCCGAATTTAGCTCTCCCGGGCGGGGCGGGGCGGGGGGGAGATTCCCTCACAGGCGTCAGAAGGTCTTTATTTCCAGTCGCCACGCTCCTAGGAGGTCAGGACTGGGCTAGGCTCTGAAAACCAGGAGCAGGGCCCAGTGTCATTGCAACACAGTGGGTTAACCCATCGCCTGCCACACCAGCACCCCACCCTGGAGCAACAGTTTCTTGCTGCTGTGCCTGGGAAGGCAGTGGCCCCTGCTGTCCTTCAGGGAAACCCAGATGGAGTTCTAGGCTCCTGACTTTGACCTAGGTCAGCCCCAGCTATTGCAGCTGTTTGGGTTGTGAGGCAGCAGATGGGAGAGTCCTTTCTCTGTATCTCTCTGCTTTTCTTATTCCATGGCTCTGTCTCTTGAATAACCTGCGAGGGATGGGGATTGCGTTTGGCTGCCACCTTGGGAACTTCCAGAATCCGCCGCTGGTGACCATGGCCTTCTTGCTGGCAGAGTTCTGAGCTGGCACAGGACAGGGAAGGTGGGCAGGCACATGTCCGTGTGTGTGTACAGGCATTTGTGTGTCTCTAACCTGTCTGCCTGTTCTTAGGCAGCCACTAGGAGTCCCACCAAAGAGATTCCCTCTTGGTGGATTTGTCCAACCCTACCTGCCTCGTAATACCAAAGGGAGGTCAAGTTCACTGACTTAGTACCTACATGTTTCAAGGCATGCACCTACCCTCTCACATCTCCTGGAAACCATAGCAGGGGTCAGGTTGGTGCCCCCACTCCACGGGCAGCTCCTGAAGAAACAGCCTTGCCTGGAAGCAGAGGGGCAGGAAAGCAGGGTCACCACCCACTCAGTTTCTGGCCCCAGACTGCTACAGAGACCCTTGAGGAATAGGCACAGCCATCAAGCGTCCCCTCCCCTCCTTCCTGACGGTCTTATCTTACAGACAAGCCTGAAGACTGGCAGGGCTGACCCATGCAGGGGCTGGGTCAACAAGGCTGGCATGGTGGGCATTGGAAGGAGGGGGGTTCTGCTGACACCTGCAGACTTGGGATGTGCATTCATGCATTTGCTTCACGAACATGAAGACAACATTCAGCAGTTGCCATGACTAAAGGTTGTCCCCTTTGGGCCCCAGGCACAGCCACCACCACAGTGGGCCCTGCAGTGATCCTACCTCACAGATGCAGTAGCTTTGAACTAGAAGGTCAAATGTTGGTGAGGGTCATAGAGAACTGCCAGTTGGGCTCTGGGGGCTCCCACTCCTAACTCTAATCTTCAGGCCACACTGCCCTGTCTCTCTCTTGGTCCTCCTCTAACGACTCCAAGGAGAATGCCTCAGCACCATGACACCCCGTCTTGAACATGGCTCCCTTGCTGGTTAATGTTTTACAACCCAGAGCAGGCATGAGGCTCAGTGCCTTCCCAGGTGCCGTGTTTTAGTGGAAGTGTGATGGAGGTGACAAATGCCACCAGGAACTGAGTCTGAGACAGGCTGCCTGTTCTTCATGGGTTCCCAGGAACTGGGGTCTCAGGCACAGGTCACTCAGCGGGAACTCATGAGCCATGATCTGTTGGTTGGAGAGCCTGCCTTCATCATCAGCCCCTTCCATTGAATTCAATTCCAACCCCATTCCACCAACATCCATCCCGGCACTGCAAGAGGCAGTTGAGGGTTGTAAATGTTATACAAATGGACTGTTTTGTGATTTTAGTATGATTTTTATTGGGGAAGGGGGCAGATCATTATTCCGTGAGCCATATTTCTTTTTGCTCAGATGCATGATCCCGAAAGGGTTACAGGCCCAAGGAGAGCTTTTTCGTAAGCACAAAGAACTAATATTAGCAGATTGGGGTTTCTGTAAATATTCATTGTAATCTGTGACTCCGCACGCCTCGACTCCCACCCTCCCGAAGGCTGCACATTTATAACTTGTGAATTCATAAATATTTACGAATTCACACAATCATCACTGACAAATTATTTCATCTGACAGCTCCACACAGGCGCTGCCTGCCTTAGTGGAAGAGTTGATCAAATCTCTCATGAATGTCCCAGGTGACAGTGGGGCCGGAACATAGCTCAAAACTGCCCCCAGATGCCATCACTTCCAACCATCGGTCAGCCCCGGCGGATGTTGACAGCAAGTACCACCTGAGCGAGAAGGACTGCGTCGGTGGGCGGCCAGATGTTCCGGGACGCTGCACATGTATTTATAGCAGTGTGGCACTCAGAATGTTCCAGAAGCAAGACGTTGGTCAGGAGGAGGGACACGAGCGTGTTGGGGAACATGATGAATCTAAGAATGGCTGGTGGGGATGTGTATGTACGCTTGTCTTTTTTTTTTTAATCCAAAAGACAGTGGAAGAGGAGAGAGAGGGAAAGAACGGGAAAGATGCTTCATCCATTGTCTCACTGCAAAGGACCCATAACAGTCAGGGCTGGACCATGCCAAAGTCAAGAGCTCAGAAGTCAGTCAGGGTTTGCCCCCTGGGTGGCGGGAACCCCAGGACTCAGGTCGTCATCTGCTGCCTCCCGGGGTATGCTGGAGAATTGAGGGCTCACATCTGGCTCTCTGGCATGAGGAGCAGGTATCCTACAGGGTGCACCTAGTGCCTGCCTCTGTCTGGTTTCAAGTCCCAAGGGGCTTCAGCTCTGTGGCCTTGAACCTGGGCTACTTGGAGCGGCAAAGCATGGGATTATTGGGATGATGGTAGACATGCCTACCGTGCTCTGTGGTTCAGTGTCTGCCACGTGGCAGGTGGCTTGGTGCACCTCAGAATCACAGTCGCTCTTGCAATAAACATCATTGTGGTTTGCGGCATGATCATGCTTCCTGTGACTTTAACGGTGTGCTGATGAGGAACTGCTGGGAAACCCATTGCTTGTGTGGCCACTTGAAGATGCTCACGGGGGGGGCGGGGGACGCTGCTGTGTGTGGTTTCAGCTGTTGCAATTCTAACAAGAAACCATGTGCCTCAAGCCTGTGAACTTGGCCATGCATGCCCATTGGTAAGGGTAGCATGCAGCTTGCTCCCCTCACCCCCTCCTATCCCTCCTGGGACAGTTCAATGATATAATTGTCTTTCCAGTAAATACCAATTGGAACCAGCTTGGCTTGCCATGCAGTGGGGTTAAATCAGCAAAGCTCAAACTGTGTGTAGATTAAAAAAAAAAAAAGATAGGATATGGGCCTGCCATCCATTGCTCTGCCCAATCTATTACAGTAATTATGGTTTTCATGTTGACTCCGGGTGGGCGATTATAAAAGCTGAATCAAACCCTGCTGCTGTCTGACCTCAAGTACTCTACTGATTTCTTGCAGAGGCCCTTCTTATTCTACTTCTCCTCCAGAGTGCCCTCCCTCTGCACCGCCCCCCATTCGCTCCAGCTGCCCTGGACCTTGCTGATTCCTGAACAAACCCACTGCATTCTTGCCTCAGGCACAGGCACCTGCTGTTTTCCTGCCTCCAGAAGGCCTTTCCACTCAGGACCTGCTTCCTCCTAGGCACCCTGCTCTTCCTTGGGTGCCTGCCTCAGAGAGCTCCCTCACTGTCTCCAAGTTGCTGCTTCTTACCGAATGGCTTGTCTTCTTCCATGCACCTGCAGATGCAAATGATGTTGTTTCTTTTCTCCTTGTTTTTCATCTTCCTCCACAGAGATGGGATGTTGACCATCTTACCTGCCTATGGCAGCAGCAGGTATACACTCGTTGTTGCATCAGTATCTATCTAATGGACCAACAAAATGGATGTGGTTACAAATAGGACAGGCCCGAGATTCAGACAGAGGATGGGTAAGGCTGAACTCCATGGAACCTCTTTGGCAGGGGATCACTCCTGGTGCCTGCCACCAAGAGAATCATGCATCATGGGGTTTCCACAAGTTCATGGCAAAGTTTCATGACTTATAAGGTGTTTTGATTAAAAAAAATCTGATATTTATGCATAATTTTTTCCTGTTATATGCATTTTCCATAAACCTATTTTTTAGAAAAAGATTTATTTATTTGTTCAGCAGGCAGAGTGACTGAGAGAAAAATAAATATATATATGTAATATCTTCCTATATCTATATATCTCTATCTATATATATCTCTATCTATCTCTATCTATATCTCTATCTATATCATCTATTAGAGAGAGGTTGACAGACTGGGAAGTCCACCAGGGTCTCCCATATGGATGACCACTTGGGCCGTCTTCCATTGCTTTCCCAGGTGCACTAGCAGAGAGCTGGATTAGAATTGGGACTTGAACCAGTACTCTGATATGGAAAGATGGCCTCATCAACAGCAGCTTAGCCCCCTGCACCACAGGGCTGACCCCACCACTCTCTGATGACACAGTGTGGGAGCTTAGAGCTGGCATTTGTTGGAGATCCACTGACCCTTTCTTCCATGTCAGGCTGCCAGGACCTTCCAAGTCTGTGGCTAGCCAGCTAATTAGCCCTGGCTAGCCAGCCAATGCCAGCAGCAGAGCTGTTACAGGTATGAGGATCATGGCAGAGAGATGCCCCCGGTGAGATACGGATCCTACCACTGCTGCTGCCAACAGGACTGCAAGGGGGCAGGCATGGGGCAAAGAAATGGACGATTGAGTTGGAATTTCCTGATGCGAACTTGTCTGGCTGTAGACAAGGGGTGTGTGTGTGTGTGTGGTGCTCACCAGCATGCTTGAGCCCTTTCACACGAGTGTGCTTTCATAGTTGTAACACAGGTGCGTCTTCTGAAGTTGCTGTCAACAGGAAGGAAGAGCCGGAATTTGCTTCTTCCCTAACTTTTACCATCTCCGCATCTCTCCGTTTGGGTAAATGTGACAAGAATGATCTCTTTTGTCTTCTCGCTCCTTTATTTTTTTTCTTCCCCCTCCAAACGTGGAAATTCCATGAGAAGTGTTTTTAAGAGTGCTAACTGACAAGTGTACACACGCCGTCCGCAGTCGGGGAGCGAGAGGCACAGTCGCTAACTTGTTAGACAGGAGTAGATTACAATCATAAATAAATGATTTGCTGTCTCCTCGCATTCAGACTTGTAGCTTTTAAAGTGTGCCTGTCATTGTGGAATCAGATTTAGTCAAATGCTGTGTAACTGCAAAATTATCCTATCCTTACCTTTTTATTCTGCTTATAATGGACAGTTAAATTGGATTTTCAAATTTGAAGTGCATATGTTTTTCACATCCCTAGAGGCTGTCTATTTTTTTCATTTCTAAAGCAACTCACTAATGTTTATCATTACCACACAGAAATATTACAATTCTTAAGGGGCGCCTTACCAAATCAGTGCAGGAGAAATGTGCTTTATCGTCTCAAAATGAAACCAATTTCTCAGCTGATTTGCAATTTATTTACATGTTAGCATTTGATTTCCGGCTGATTTATAACCTCACATGGCTCCATCTCAGGGTTTATTTAGAAAGCAGACAACGGTGGTCGTCGGGAAGGTTTGCAGAGTGCTACGTGGCATGGGGCAGCTGCTTCTCTTAGGCTGGTAAGAGCGGAACCAACCCCGAGCTTCTGGATTGAGACTCTCTTCCAGAGCGAGTTCCAGAGTACCACGTAGCAGGTGCAGTTCCACAAGGAGATGAGGGGGTGAAGACGGCCTTCGGAAAGGAGTGTGCTCACTGCTCTGTGCTGTGTAGGACTACCAGGCCATCTGGGATGGAATGGATGTGTGTTCCTTCATACCACTCTAGTGGCTGATGTGATGTCTGGATCCAAGCAAGGACTGGAATTGATGCGGAGGAGTTTGTGGGTCTATGGGTTCATCTCTCTGACCCCTAATTCACTGATCCCTTCTTGCAACCATCCCTGTGGCTGTCCTTCCACTCTGCCATCCATCTGCCCTCCATATTTCCCTCATTCATCCATCGATCTGGCCATCTGTCCATTCTCCCATACATTTATCCACCAATTCATCAGCTCACCCATGTATCCATTGATGCTCTCCATCTTTCTGCCAGCTATCCACTTATCCATCTATCCGTTCATTTTCTGTCATCTGTTTCTCTATTTATCCTTCCATCTCTCTGTTCATCCATTCTTCTATTCACCTACCAATCTATCTACCTATTCACCCATCCAACTACCTACCCACCAACTGGTCCATTTATCTATCACTCATCTGTCCATTGTCTATACATCTACACATTCTTTCCACCAACCCATCCATCTATTCATCCAGCTATAAACCCAACAAATTATCCATCTATCCATCTGCCCTCGAATCCTCCATCCATCCACTCACCCACTCATGTAATTATCATTCCCTTTATACATCCACCCACTCACCCAACCTTCCAATTACCCATCCATCCATCCATCCATCCATCCACCCATTCATCCACTCACCATTCTAACCATCTTTCCATTTACCCATCCATCCAACTATCCATCCATCCATCCACCCATCCTTCCATTTACCCATCCATCCAACTATCCATCCGTCCATCCACCCATCCTTCCATTCACCCATCCATCCAGTTATCCAACCACACATCCATGCCAAACAGTCGCCAATACAGATCTTTGAATTGCATGTTGCAGGATTAGAGGTGACCAAAAAACTGACCTGGCCCTCACAATTCTCATGGTTGAGGAGACAAGCACACACCTCTTGTGATCATGATGAAGCTCAAAGTACCTGATGGAAATAATAGCACTTAAGATATAACATACATGTGGAATACATACTGATTTAGAGCCTGGACGTTAAGTTATCTCACTTCCCTTGAGCTGGAGAAGCGTTTATCCCACCAAGTCTTAGTTTCCTCATCTCGACAATGGGAGGAGGAGTAAGAGGAACAATGGCTTCTGGCAGGGATCTTGGGACAATTTGGTGAGATAGTGCATCTGACATTCTGAGCATAGAGTTGAAATCAAGACAAACACTTGACCAGTTTCTTCTGAACATTATAATAGCTCCATCAGCAACAGGGACCAAGGACGAAAGAGCAGGTGAAAGGCACAAAGCAAAGACTGCTATGGAGGAAATGACTCCTGAATTGGGACACCTAAGCTGTCTTTCCTTTGGGAGCCAGCAATGCCAGCAATTGGCCCCTGCAGGATGAAACCAAGGATTCAGTAGTTGGAAACAATGCATGGCTGGAGGGAGGGACCTCAGGGGGGCAGAAGGAGAGGAGGTATGTCTGGTGAAGGGGGGCCTCAAAAACCTTGACCATGAGGGTAGGGAGCCTAGGTTTTGTCTTGGGGATGACAGAAAGCCTTTGGGAAGGCCTTTTACAGGACATGGCCCCCATCTGATTGGCACCTTAGACAGCTCAGGCATGTGGAGAACAAGTGACGAAACGAGAACCCCCTTGGGTTGGGACAGGGGACAGCATCCTGGAAAGCAAAAGTGATGGGACCGGGTGTGCCAGAGTGTGGCTGATGAGAAGGGGCTGGCTCCAGAGGTGGGTTTTTAAACAAAATCAGCCAGAACTTGGGGACCCATTGGAGAGAGGAAGGAAGGTAACGACAGTTTCCCAAACACCTCCAGGAACCTCTATCAGAGGCAAAAATCCTTGACACAGAGATGAATTTTCCACCTCCCCTTGCTTCTATCTGCCCATGCCATGCAGAGCTGCTCTGAATAAATTTGCATGTATTTCTGCTGCAGGCAGCCAGCGATAAAAGGAGCATCTTCTCCCCCTCTTTTTCTCTCTCTGAGTGGGAGCACACATCCAGCACGACTTCTCCTTCTGGGCACAGAGGCAGGAGCTAGGAACTTCCAAGGACTTCCTGGGTGAACTTGGACACCTCTCTAGGGACTTGGGCAGGGCACGCTCATGTCTCGGGCTGCAGGTACAAGAGTGAACTCAAACAGACAAACACCTTGGATCTTTTGGGATAATGTCAGTTGTCAGGAACAGCCGACCTGATGGAAATCAGCTTCAAATGAAAGGTGTGGCTTCAGCTACTAGGGCAAGTGAGAGGCTATCAGGTGAACCTGGGGTCAGAAGCTCATGATGACACTCATTTAGGATGAGCATTGGGGTAAAGTCGCCTCTTGGAATGCCCTCATCTTGTATCAGGTTACCTGCTTCAAGTCCCCGTGACTCAGTATTTCTGATTCAGCTTTCTGTTCATGTTCCTGGGAGGCTTGGGTTCCTGCCACCACGCATCTGGGACACCAAGACGCAGATCTGAATTCCAGGCATCTGCCCTGAAAAAGGGAAGAACTGAAACCTGACTCAGTAGCCGTTCTCATGTCTACCTGCAAGGAGAAAAGATGAAGGCATCTCTTATCATCTGCTCTCTACCTGGCGCCTGGGACTAAAGGATGAACGACCTCCTGGGGGTTCACATTCAACAGGAAAGTTAGAGGAATCAGTGGAAAGGAGGGAGGGAGAGACAGAGTATGTGAGAGCTGCTTCCTCGGGTTATTGTGAGGATAAAGGGACATGAAGCCAGTGGCATCCTGGGCATGTCACGTGGAAGAATTAGAGTTCTATAAATACAAGCGGTTGTGACCATTTGCAGGTTTTGCTGCTGAGGCTGTTGGTCATGGGGCAGTTCTCTCAAGGTTACCCAGTGATGGTGACTCAGTGATGGGGTGTGTGGCAGCAGAGTCTCCTGTTAGGAGATGACCCTTGATGTCAGTCACAGCCTCCCACATGAAACTCCTCTCCTCTTCCACGTGCATTGCTCATTCAAAGCCCGGCAGTGATTTCCTGCCGAGTTAAGGGCATCCCTAATGGAACGAGGCCTCCGCTACGTCCAAAGGCAGGATGCTATGCCCCTTGATTGCTTCTTCACCCAGGCCTGGGTCTGGCATCACAAGTGAGTGCTGGGACTTCTGAGCCTCTCCCATAGGTAACCATGGCCTGAAGGTGGCATTTGTCATTTCAAGGCCAGGAGGGACATGTCATTGCGTTTCATGCTGAGAATCAATGGCACTAACATGTCAACATTCTAAGATTGTATACCCTCTATGTCTACAATTCCAGCATTCCGTAGCTCTGGAATCCTGGGTTCTGCTTCCAAGGCATTGAGCATTCATCCTACCCAAGGGCATTGGAGGGAATGTTCTACATCTGTGTATCTCAACATGACAGCACAGTAGCCCTTGGCTTTCTGTGGCTGTCAGGTATTGAGTTGAGGTTAATGTATAGGAGAGGTTGGATGTTAAACTCCATTTCTTGCAATTTGCTTCAAGCTAAGACCCTGCAGTGTAGGGATACAAGAACTTGGAGTCCTCACATTCCTGTTTTCCGTGAGAGCTGGGCTCCCATTTGCCCTCAGGATGCGTGATGGAAGTTCTCTGTAGCGCTATAGCACTAGTGTGCATGCATCTATGTGTGTGAGTGTGTACACGTGTGTATGCGTGTACGTGTGTGTATGTGTGTGTACATGTGTGTGTGTGCTTTGGGGGCGTGGGAGATAATCTGGGATTCAGTTGAGTGAACAGGACCCCAAGGTGTTAGGCAGGATAGTGCAGGTTTACTGGTAGTGAGAGTGACACCTGAACCCCAGAGGCTGGAAACAGTACAACTGTGTGGCTTGTTGGCATTGCTTTATTTTTTTAATGGCAGGTTTGATGAGAAGCTGATCTCATGGTCACTTTGGTACTAAGCTGAAGCATCATCACCCTCTTACAGGGGAAACAAGCCATGGTGAACTTTGCAATAGGTTTGCTTTTCTTTAGATGTATTTATTTTACTTTAAAGTCAAATACTGGGAGTAGGGTTGGGGAAACAATCTTCCATACACTGGTTCACTCTCCAAATGACTGCCATGACAGGAGCTGGGTCATTCTGAGGCCAGGAGTCAGAAGCGTTTTCCTGGTTCTCCTATGTGGGTACAGGGACTGGGATTTGAAGTGGAGCAGCTGGGGCATGAACGCATACCCAGTGTACCACAAGTGGAAGATTAGCTTGCTACACCACTGCATTAGCCCCACCAGTTGGTTTTCAAATCTACCAAAACAAGAGCCAGAACCATCCCCGTGTCCTGATCCTGAGGATACAGGAAATATGCATCAACATGTTTTGGAACGGACTAGAGCCAGGACAATGTAGCAGTCGGCACAAAGAACTCCAGAGTATGCTTGGCCAACAGTGGGGTGAATGTGGCAGGAAAGGCCCAATTCTGAGCTGGGGAAACATGGAAGGACTCTAAAGTTGGAGACTGGGGATGGTCCCAAGATTCTGTGATGCTCAATTTCCCTCTTCTTCCTGGATCTCCTGGGTCTACACAATAACACCTGGTGGTGTCTGGGAAACCATCATTACCCACCCTCTTCCTCTCTCCAATGGCTTCCTGAATTCCACTCTGTCACACAGGGTCCTGCATCTTTTGTTCTTTCCAGCCTCGGGCTCCTGTCTCCATGTTTGTTCTATGCACAGAAAAATGCAAAAGAATCATTCACTTCCTTTTGGTGCACTTGGATATGTTTGCTATGCCTCCGTATGGAGTCTATGAATTTGTTAGCCATCCAGTAGGGTCACAGGGCATAGGGTCATGCTGAGCTCTGCCCACAGGGTAAAGGCCAGCTGAACTTGAGGCAGGACAGACCCTCGGTGCCTCCCCCTGTGAGGGAACCAGCCAGGTCTGCATCCCAGCCCTGGTCACGCTGAGCCCTCTCTGGATACACAGGAAGATCTGGGCTTCCCACGCTGAACCCCAGCTGCAAGCCAAGGCGCCGCCACTCAGCAGCCATGCTCTCGACTCATCAGCTGCCAGCTCCCTCTCCACGGCCCTCATGACGCCAGCTCTTGTCTGATCTGTCCCTCCGGCTACAAGCTGAGCCTTAAGCCTTCTTTGGTACTTGAGAGAGAAACCTCTCCTTTCCTGAGCGCTGTGCTGGGAAGGCAAAGGGAAGAGAGGGAACTCAGGATGGGAGCCACGAATGCCATGCAGGTGCACCTGCCGGGCAAAGTGGTCCATCAGGGGTGTGTGTGTGTGTGTGTGGGGTGGATAGAGATGTCTTCATTCTTCACCTGTCTGTGGGGTGCATGTGTGTGTTTTAGACACACACACACAGACACATGCACAGGGAGGGAAAGACAGCAAAGTGCGGAGAACCAAAAGGAGGCAATGACAGATGGAGGGAGAGGGAGATCCAGAGGGGTCTGGTGCTGGGATATTCTCTAATCCATGGCGTCTCACCTGTAACTGTTTGGAGATGCTCAAAGATCCTCGAGACCACTCCCACCCCAGATTCGCAGGATCCAAACAGACAACTGCAAAATAAAAACTAAGCAATATTTAACAACTGCTTATAACATGTAGAGGCACACCAGCCAACCAGGCTCCCTTCAACCTGACTCTCAGGAAGTCACCACTGAGGTGTGTGGAGCCCAGCCTGGGCAGGGTGGGAAGAATGTCACATCCCTATTTGATGGGACGTTGGGTGGGCCCTTTCCAAGTTGAAGAGCTCCAACTGTTCTCTGAGGCATCGGTTGGAGGAGTGGGGTGACAGGAAGATTGACAAGTGACTCTTGCAGATGCAATGGAGAGCCAAGGACCATCTGTGTGTGTGTGTGTCACCCTGAGTGAGTACCCTGACTTTATCCTTCTCCCCATCCTACTGATGAGAAAGCCAAAATTTGGAGAGATGAAGTCTCTCCCAAAGACTCCAAAGACACTTGTGGCAGAAATGGTGAGGAACCTGCACCCCATGTTCCCAGTGCATTCAATGGCTTCAGAGTCTGTATTTTTCCATCCACAAAATGGGTCTAAAAACACCTCCTGGATGTAGGCACTGTGGGGATGGAGGTGACAGACCTCAGGGACATATTACAACTCAATTCATTGAGTGTGTGTCCAATTAAATGCACAGACCCAAGACTAAGGATAACAGGGTGGGAGGGTCATCTATTTCAGGACCTTGAATTCCCTGTGGGGCAAAATAGGGTCACAAACCAAGCCGTGATCTGACAGGCCCATGGCAGCCCTCACCTACAGGAAGTCCCACAACAGTCTATGCCAAGTGACTTCACAGCCATCTGAGTTGGGGGCAAGTTGCATGAAATCAACTAACGAGCCATTTCTCAGAAGGTAGCCTTCTTTTAAAAAGCATCCCTTGTCTGTACCTTAGAAGGAAAACCAATCAACAGACCAGTTTGGGGCAGAATCCCAAATAGATAATGACTATGGCAGAATGCTATAGCTCCAGGATCTTGCTTTTAATCTCCGACATCAGTTGGGTGCACAGTAAGTGTTTATGTAATAAAATGAATTCATAGCAATTACATCTAGCATCTTATGGAGCACCCACTGGGTGCCAGTCATCTCCCTCTCACAGCACCCAGGTAAAGCGTGTGCATCTGATCATTCCCATTGTACAAATGGGGAAACTGAGGCTGGACAAGGCTACTGTCCCTGTGGCCTCCCTCTCCACTGACAGACATGGGATTTCAGAGGGATGAGGCCACTGGAGGTGGCATGACCTCAGGAAGAGAAGGGACCATGCTCCAGTCACGCCAAGCCCCTCTCTCTTCCCATTGTAACCCCAGCCCACTTAGCAACTGGAATAACTTGCCACAAGCTCAGAATCTTAAAGTGACAGATGTATTTGTTCTGCCATAGTTCACCAGGCCCGTACCCATCCTACCTGGCCTCTTCTAGCCTCAGGATGCAGCTGGCATCGTTTGGCTTGTGTCTGCATCGTGGTGCTGCCTGCTTCCATGACCACATGTCCCTGCATCCATTGTGTGTGTGCGGATCACCTGTTAAGCTCCCTTGTGATGGTGCCTGGGCTAGCACAGGATAAGCCCCACCAGCCTAGGATGAACCACATGTACCTTTTTCCTCACCAGGCAATATGGCCATGTTCTAAAGTTTCAGACCCTGGATCTTCGAGAGATGTTATGTCAGCCCATCTGTGAAACGAGGGCTCTGGACTGGGATCATCTGCATGGCTATTCTATTACTAAATCACCTGCCTTCTCATGGCCACAGCTCCCATACCTGCCCAGGCTGATGACTGTTCACAAACCCATTCTCCTTGTTGTCCACACTCTGTCCCCTCTGTCCCCTCCAGCACCTGCTGTGTGAAGTTGGGGAACCGGGAACAGAGCCCAGGAGCAGGCTGACAAATATTGCCCCTCCCCCCACCAGCTGGGCTCCATCTGTGGTCACCTTGTGCACAGTCTGCTCAGCTTTGCTTCTGTAGTTGGGCTGACAGACAGGCATGAGAGACATCAGAGAGGGGCCAGGCCTGCCCGAGGACACACAGGGAACCATTCTTTCATTTCCCCCAAAGCCTCAGCTGATCTAGGTTCATTTCCATGCTGGCTGCTGAGGACCAAATCTCCCAACCTGTTGACTAGGCTTCCATGCCAGGGAGGGAAGGGCCACACACACACACACACACACACACACACACACCAAATGCAGACACAGAGCTGGGAGGAGGCTGGGATGGGAGGAGGTCAGGATGGGAGAAATGAACCCTGTAAGGACGTGGAAGATGGCACATCTAAAGATGCCAGGGTGAGGGGTAAGGGTACTTGGCCTGCCTGGGAAGCCTTTTGCTGGGGCAGGAGTGTGTTAGAGGAGGCAGGTGCAAGGAAGGTTATGACTCCAATATGGGAAGGCTGATCAAAGGCTCGCGGACAGCTAGGGAGCTCAGCGTCCTCCATGGCATGGAACACTCAGTGAATTGACATTTTAAAGACCTATTTTATTTTTATTGGAAAGTCAGATATACAGAGAGGAGAAAAGACAGAGAGGGAGATCTTCTGTCTGTTGATTCACTCCCCAAGCAGCCACAATGGCCGGAGCTGCACTGATCCAAAGCCAGGAGCTAGGAACCTCTTCTTCCAGGTCTCCCACACAGGTGCAGCGTTCCAAGGCTTTGGGCTGTCTTCAACCGCTTTCCCAGGCAGGGAGCTGGGTGGGAAACAGGACTACTGGGATTAGAACTGGCACCCATATGGAGTTCTCATGCATGCAAGGTGAGGACTTTAGTCTCTGGGCAACTGCGCCAGCCACTGAATTGGCATTTTAAACCCACCTCCCAGAGGCCAACACAGAGACCTCAGCCAAGGAGAAACCCACCTGAGAATTGATCTCTTCATGTCTCTAATCCAGCACTTCTGATCCGTTGAGGGTAGATGTGGACTTCGGACAGTACGTGGGAAAAATGGGCCTGAGAAAATGATCACATTTTGGTGCAAAGATCTCTGAAGGGAGTCTCACCAAACGCCGTGGAGAGTGTATTTTATGAGAAACACACATGCACTTACTTCAATGGCTTCTTGCATCCAAATCCACTCATCTTTGAGCTCCATTTCCCTGGGGGCTTTTTGCAGTGCACCAATAGGCTGTGCCTCTGTGATCCTTGCCTCCTTCTTTCCTTCCTGAAGGAGGAAGACCTTCACATCCAGGGTTGTGCTAAGAGTTCCCGTTACCCCAGGTCCAAGGGGCTAACCTGCTGCATAGTTGCTGCCTACTACATTTGCCTGGCTGTCTTGGCGTGGAGTGTCCTGGAACCAGTTAGCGATGTCTGTCTGAGGGTTGAGTGTCCTGGGATTGATTAGTGATGTCTGCCTTGGGCACTGGGCATGGGGGCAGTGGCATGCTTGCTATGCCTCTTTAGGTCTGGGTTAGGCATTTCAAAAGAATTCCATTTATCTCTGATCTTTCAGGACCCAATCGTCTATCCTTGAGTGACCTTTATGCAGTAAGGAAGCCAAGGTCTTTTTATGGAAAAACAACAACAACAAAAAGGACTTGTTGACCAGGGCAGGGTCACCCATGGACAACTAGACAATTGGGGTCCCGATTTTGGAAAACCCCTCCCCGGCCAGGATCATCTCCCCTTCCCCTCCCTTCCCCCTACACACCTACTGCATCCTTGGTAGCCTTCAGGGAAGAGGACTCTCCCACTAGACCGGCCTTCTGGCTCAGCACACCCCAGTCTTTCTCACATGCCTGCTTCAGCCTTCCTCCCAAGTGGCAAACCAGCCACCTACCACCAAAGGAAAAATATATATATATATTTTTCTAACCAGACATTAATAGATAAATAAAAATAGCTTCTCCCCAGAAATGCCGAGGAGTCACGCAGCACGATGATTTCTTTCTGGGCGCAGAAACTCTTGAATAATCAAATCGCACGGTCCCCAAACAAGCTGGTGCAGCCCTTGTCAACCGCATTCCAGTTTTCCTCCTGGAAGGTCACCTCGCGCTCCTGCAGCCAGGGCTCTGCCCCCTCCTGCGCACACCCGATCCACCCCCCACCACCAACCACCATCACTACCACTCTCGGGGGACCCCGCCTCCTCAGAGCAGAGAAATGAATTCTCCAGTGCTTGTGGACACGAGCGGAAAATCCAAATAGAAGGTTGGGGGCAGCTCTCACAAATCATGGAGCAGAAGGGGTGTCAGATGATCAGATGGACTCTGGGGTGGAGGTGGGGGTCCCCAGATCCCCAGCTGTTTGTGCTCTGAGCCACAGGCCTGCTTTTGAACTTCTTCAATGTCACACTGAAACCTCCCCGTTGCCTTCAGAAACAAGATGATCTTCCCTGCTTTTTTTTTTTTTTTTTTTTGCTGCTTCTCTCCTTTTCTTAAAAAAAATATTTTTTTAAATTTTTTTTTTTTAAATTTTCCCTCATGTGTTAGGGGAGGAAGCGGTGACAGGGACAAGTGACAGCTCGCTAATTATTCCCTTACTGCCACCGTTGGACGCATTGCTCATTTCTCCCCATCTTCACACTGAATAATGCATGGGTCCCTATCTGTATTCAAACGGCACCTCCGGGGACCGCCAGCCTAACTAGCTGATAACTGATTCAGTTTGTAAGCAGGGCCTTTGGGACTGGCAAGGAAAAGTAGCCAAGAACAAATTTAACACTTCTCCCTCATTTTTTCAGAACATCAAGGCAAAGCAGGGTGCAAGGCGGGTTGAGGGGCACTTGCGGCGGGGGGGGTTCCTTGGAGGGCACTTGACCTCAAGTCAGCCAAGAGTGATGTCTGGTGCCGGCTGCAGGCCAAATGCTGGGGCCGGAGGTTAGGGAGGAGGTCGGTGAGGGGACAGCTCACCAGGTGCCCAGCCTCGGGCCATCACTGGACGCCCCTGCAAACCAAGCACAAAGAAGAGCCGCCCTGGACAGGAACATTCCCTTCTATGTCTGCCCGATTGTGTGGTGCTCGTCTGTGGCTACCTTGCCACCTGTCTCCTGGAAGGACCGGGCTGTGTCAAGGAGGAAGTCGCTCCCACCTTTGCAAGGATCAGTCTGCTGAGGGCCCATTGGCCAACGCTGGTCACATTCCTGAGAAAGCCCTGCCCAGCAGCCGCCTAGGGCTCCTAGATGGGCTCCTGCTAAAGCTACTGTAGGGAAGAGCAAAGTTGGGGACAAAGGGTTCTCAGAACCAGCCTTGTAGGGCAGCAAGACCTTGGTTTCATGCCCCTGGATCCAAGAATGTCCACATATGCCAAGCGACCCCTACTGTGTGGACCTCCAGATTGGGTATTTCACCATACAGCTGTGGAAACGGACATGTCCTTGCCAGTGGCCACTGCAATGGCAGGTCTGTTGTACCAAGGGCTGTCTGCATACAAACACTCTTATTTCCCCTTTCTTGACTCACGCTGTGTGTGTAGTTGAAGAAGTAGGGAGTGGAGGTTGATGGGTCTGAAGCCACACAGTGGATGGACCCTGATCATGAATGACATGTCTTCGGGGTGAGCCAGGGAGGTCCCAGCCACCCTCACCCCAAGTGGACTGGTGTCTCCCAGAATCCTCTCTTCCCATTCCTCCCTGGCCTGGGAAATGGTTGAGATAGGACACAGCCATCAAGTAGGCTCACGGTTTGGGTAGCAGGGCAAAGGGTGCCTTTGGAACTCAAGTCGTCTGCGATTTGGTCCACGTGTCAAGCTCATTTATTTGCTGGATTTGATTTGAATGGCAAAATGACACGTACTACAGTGAGAAAGCCATCTTTCATGCAAACAACCAGGGCTAGGCTAGGCCAAAGCCAGCGGCCAGGAACTCCGTTCAAGTCTGTCATGTGGGTGGCAGGAAACCAACTCATCCTCTGCTGCCTTCCAGGGCACATTAGCAGGAAGCAGGGCCCAGCGCTCTGACATGGCATGTGGGCACTCCAAGAAGTGGCTTCATCAACCCCATCCCAATGCCCACCACTTGCTCACAGGCTGAGACGATCATCGCGTGCCAACCTGAGGTTCTCTGTGTTATGCATGGCTTTCCCAGAGCCTCCTATGGCATTTGGCGCATAGTAGGGACTTTGGCTCATAGTAGGGAATCTGTGACTCATTACTGAATGAATGAGTACCACTCTGTTGTGAAGGAGATGCTAGCTAGGGCTGGGAGATGTCCAACAGCTTTGGGAGGTTTATTCTTCTCACTGTGACGTGTCAGAGACTAGTCCAACCCCTTGGTCACTGTGGCCCAGTTAGATGCCCAATATGCTGCCAGGGTTGAGACACAAAGCTGACTAGGAGAAGGAGAGAGGGGTGAGGAGGCACAACTGCTGGGATGGGTGCTCTGCAGTCCCCAGGTCCCCACACCAGGCCCTGTGCCGGACATTGGACATAAATCTGAGGAGTTCCCAAACCGTCTTGGAGGTGTGTGCCTTGAATACAAGCTGATACTCAATGTACAGATGCGATCCTGGGAAGAGGGGTGCCTTAGTATGGCTACACTGTGAGGGACTACAAGATAGGGAGCTATTGCACAGGTGTGCTGGCCCTGGTGTCAGAGCTGAGCAGACTCACACTGTTCCTTCTGTTCCCTGGAGGCTGGTGGGTCCAGGAAAGTAGGCATTGAGTGGGAAGGAGCTGGGGGACCTGCTCCCTCCCTAGCTGGCACATGCCCAGGTGTGTGTCTGCATCCAGCTACACACAGCAGCACTGCGTGCCAGGGTGACGCGGGGCTCACTGTCAGGAGCCACCCGTCAAGGCAACGGCGAGGGTGGCAGGCAGGCTGTTGGCTTAAAATAGCAGCGCGTCCTCCCCGAGATGGGAGAAGACTCCTCAAGCTGCAGCTTTCCCCTCCGGTGCCACCTCTGTGAGGAGCTGGAGAAGCAAGGCTCACGGGCAAGGTCCCCAGCACTTCCAGAACCCCCAAACTCCAGGACCTTCTTGAGCCACCCACTCCCTAACTCTGTACCTCTCTGGTCCCCCTCACCATGGTACCTTGAGGCGCCCATGTCCCTGCCAGCTTTCATTTTTTGTACGCCTGCTTTGTCGGCAAAATCTCCATTTCACTCACTCACTCACTCATTCACTCACTCACGCTCGATCTTCAAGCTGATAGAGCCTGGTCTGGAAGGGGTGTTGGATGAGTGGGGTATGGTCTGACATGCTGTTAGATTATTTTTGGTGTCCTAAGGAGAGAGCTAGAGCTGCATTTCGGGATGGCTCCCCAAAAGGGCTATGTTGGCCGGGTTTGGCAGTGGGAATAGGAGTTCAGGAACAGGTTAAATGCCGTGCCAGGTATATCAGACAGAGGAGATGGTGGAGGCAAAGGCAGCATCTGTGAACAAGCAGGGCATGTTTGGAGGGGACATGCTCTGGACAGCTCTACGTGTTCACGAGGGGCATGTGGGGCTGCAGCATGTTTGGCCAGAAGTCAGAATCAAGCCAGCACCTGAGGAGGCATGGGAGTGCTCCCCGTGGGCAGGAGAGTCAGGAAGACGTGTTTGAGTTCAGGTGTTCACACCATGGCTTCCCTTCCTCGCTCCCTCCCCGCTTCCTGACACCAGGTGCTCTCCTCAAGGTCTGAGGGGGAATCTGTGACATGTTAGAGGTAAGTATGAGGGCAGGTGTTGGCCTAGTGGTCCTGCTGAGCAAGACACCATCCCCGGGCCTAGCTGCTGACTCCAGCTTGCTGCTAACGCAGACCTGGGAGGCAGCAGGGATGGCTCCAGTGGTTGGATTCCTGCCACTCCCCTGGGAGACCCTGTTGACAATGGAAAAGTGAACCAGTGCATGGGAGCTCTCTCTCTCTCCTGCCCTTCCTCCAATATTAAAGCAGCTTAAAGAAAGATGAGCATAGACTAGAAGTTCCCCAGAGGGAATCAAACCCGACTTCTCTTCCCAGAATCTAAGCCATGGTGGGGTTGGAGTGGGGAGTATCATATCGGCACATTGGAATCCCACCATTGAGCCCAAGTCCAGGCCCCACAATCAGCTGGTCAGCAAGATGGCAAAGTTGCCCACTGTTTGCCTTTGTTAGCAATTGTTGTTAAACTAACCACCGCCAACCCAGCCATTCACAGTCATAGGAACTGACTGGGGGTACTATTGGCCTGAACCCTGAGCTGGGTCTTGTACCTGCTGCTCCCAGTTAGCCTGGGCTCATCTGGGGGTGGACTACTGCCCCTTTTCTCCCACTCTGGGCACAAACAGGTTGGCAGTTAGAGGAGACTAGCGACAGAAGAAGCCTGGGGGTGAGGACTCGCAGGTGTAAGGTGAGGCTTGGGTTGATGCTGTTCTCAGTCCTAACCCTGTTCCAGTGGTCCAGCACCAACCAGACATGGAATTGTCCTTATTTGCATCAGCAGGTCCCTGTTGTCCTAGTGGGGATGCTTGAGGCTGGGTCCACCGGGTCCCATGGCCAAGAACCCATCCTAGGCTTCCCCACGCCCTCTCCTACTCCATCTCTGCCCCAGCCAGGACAGAGAATGAGCGTGTACAAATTCCGCCTCATTCTTGAATGGCAACCCCTTGGGGAAGAAGGAGCAGATAGCAGAACTGTACTGTTTACAAGCTTTCAAATGGGTTATTGAATCATAAACTGGAATCACAGGCTATAACCAAATCAGCACAGATCAGATTCACTGAGTGCAGAGAGGGGCCGGGCTCCACCTAGGAACTCCTTCACGTCTTCCCCCACCTCACATGTCTCCCTGTTCCTCTTGAATGAGCCCAGCCAGGGCTGGCTGACATCCGTGGGATTAAGTCCATCTTAGGTTTACGAGCCCCAGTTGGGGTGGGAGGAGAACACCGACAGTATTTGCCACGGAGACTTGAATAGGACTCAGTGTGAGCTTTGTCCCCACCTGGCCAGTGCCCCAGGAATGAGACTGTGACGCTGGCTACCACCAAGACCAGGGCTGGCTCACGAGTGTCTCCAATTCTCACACATGAAAGCTTTCGATGTGGGAGCCACGCATCCGGCCCTGCTTTTAGTCTTAATGCTGATTTTGCTTATTTAGAAGTGGAGTGAAGAGAGAGAAAGAGGAGAGACACACAGCGGGAACTTCTAACTGCTGCTTCACTCCTCAATGGCTGTGATAGCCAGGGCTGGGTGGGGCCGAAGCCAGGTGGCCTGTAACTTCATCTGGGTGCAGGGGCCCAGGCACGTGGACTGTCCTGTGCTACCTTCCCAGGTGCATCATCGGGGAGCTGGATGGAAAGCGGTGCAGCCAGGGCCTGAATTGGTGCTTGAATGTGGGATGCCGGCATTGGAGGCAGCGACCTGAGTCATTGTGCCATAAAACGGAGCAGCAAACCCTCTTGAAGTGACTATCAGGTGTGCATGAAGTGGGGGTTCACTTCCTGATAGACCTCTTCTAGGGTTGTGTGTGTACACAGGGCTTCATGGTCTGTATAAAGCTCCACAATGCGTATCAAACTCAGGACACACAGTGCCTGGCCCGGAGGAAACACTGGCTCTTGTTGACCTTCCTACTGCCCATTGGTATCAACTTCATGTCTATTGCGTGCCAGGTACAAGTACTTGCTGCTTCTATGGCCTCACATGACCCGATGGGATGGGGTTGCTTGTGTCTGCATTACAGCCAAGGACCCCAAAGGGTCAGTTTTGCCCAAAGGCATCTCGTGGGATGAGCAGATCTGGGCTTTGACCTGAGCAATGCTGGCGGCCAAAGCCATGTTCTTTGCACACAGGATTTAGAGGGGGAGGACGATACAGAGAGATGTGTGAGTGAGGTGTTGTGGTGCTGTGGGCTAAGCGAGTGTAAGATGCTTGCACCTCTTGTGCGAGTGCCTAGGTATCTTGTCCTCGCTGCTCTGCTTCTGATCCATCTCCCTGATAATGCACCTTGGAAAACAGCAGCACACTGCCCAGGTGCTTGGAGCCCTGCACCTCAGGGGGAGACTTAGATCGAATTCCTGGCTCCTGGCTTTAGGTTGGCCCTGCCTTGATTGCTGCATGCATTCAGAGAGTGAATCAGTGGATGGAAGGTCTCTCTCTCTCCCCTCTCTCTCTGCGTTTCAAATACGTAAACAGTTGTTTAAGAGTGAGAAAGCGTCCTTATGTTCATATTGATGTGTCAAGGACTGAGACAGGGGTTCAGTCATGTGCCAGAGACAGCTTCAGGCTGCTGCCCAGCACCGCTCTGTCCAGTTACTCGTGCTGTGTACACCGTGCAGTCACCAGTCTGCTCACTCCACTGACCAACCTGAGTCCAGCGGGCAGCATCTGTCCCAGGGGTGGGGCGCGGATGTCCCTTTTTCCCTCCACTCAGAGGAGACCGTGCTCCTGTGACCCCAGCCTCCCTCACTTAGGGAGCAACTCCCTGGTGGGCTTGAGGAACAAAGAGAGGTCCACCCACCTGCCCAAAGCCACTGTACATGCCCAGGACCCCTTGGCGTGTGAGTATCTGGTTCCAGGCCTGAAGGACGCAGCAAGGTGTGCAGCCAGCCGTCTGGCACTAGCAGCCAGAGGAGGGCCTGGGGATGGTGCCCGGCAGCCTCCTGGCCTCCCTCCCTCTCCCATTCCACAGTGAGAAACCGCACATGCCCCACATGGCCTCCTTCATAGCCCAGCCCCTTGCGCGGATACAGGCCCCTGTGTGCTGGCCATGCCCCCTCCCCGACATACCCTTCCATTCCCGGATCGGGTTCCAGACAGCTCCGGGCCAGCCCGCCAGACTATTTAGTCTGGGTTTGGTGACCCTGGCTGACTGCGGCAGGCCTTGCTCAGGTTTCCGGCCCACCCCCTTCCCTCATCCTCACCCCCTCCTGCTCCAACTCCTTACACAAACATCATACCTTCAGGCTCACAACTTCCTGGCAATTTTGCCTGCCAGGAGATTCAGCCATCAGCTTCCAGATGGGAGCTCCAGTGCTCCATCTGGGGTCCCCCGGGGGGGACCCCCTTTGTGTCACTTTTCCAGCCCCGGAGGCGAGTTATTCTATTCTATTACACTGCCTTCTCCTTCTATTCTATTACACTCCATGTGATGCCAGCAGATGTGCCAGCTCATCACAAGGAACAGAAAAGAATGCAAATTCAAAATGGGTCTCCTTGGGTCAACGCACACTGGAAACTGAGGCCAGGGAGGAGTTAAGGGCTGGGCTCCACCTTGGGAAGGATGTGTCTTGCCATGTAGGCAGTGACCTGGCTTTGTCTTGTCCTCCAGCCTCTGCACCTGCCTGGTTCCCAGGCTGGGAACTCACAGCAGCTCTGCTGCAGCTCTCCTCACCCTCCACCCCAACCCTGAAACATCAGGCCACCAGGGATCCTGAGCCTAGAGCTCCCTGGTCCATGGGCATCTTACCTGAGTGCATTGTCTCTGGAGGGAGAGATTGGCAGCCCTTGTAACCCAGGTAGGTTTTTAAAAATAGCTCAATTCCATGCTTTTCTCTGTTTCTTTTAAATGAAAGGTTTGCTTATTTATTTGAAAGTCAGACTTATAGGTAGAGAAGGAGATTGTCTAATTGCTGGTTAACTACCCAGAAAGTCACAATGACAAGGGCTGGGCCAGCCCCAAACCAGGAGCTCCCATGTGGGTGGAAGGGCCCATCCTCTGCTGCTTTCCCAAGCCATGACCTGGGTGCTGGATCGGAAGTGGAGCAGCCAGGACACAAACCAGTGCCCCTATGGAGTGGCTGTACTGCATGGGGTGGCTTTATCTGCCCGCTGTACTGCCAGCTTTTTCCTCTCCCTACCCCATCTCTCTCTCCTTCTCTTCTCAGAAAGACACACACCCATACACTTACAGAAAACAGCGAGAGCTGCTATCTGCTGGTTCTCTCCTCACATGCCCTCCTGCAGTGGCCAGGGTGAGGTGTACCCTGAGACTGGGGGCCACTTGGCTGTCTCAGGGGCCTGCAAAGAGCACATTGGGGGGACCCTTACTGTGGTGGGCCATGAGTGATGTCCCCACAGGACAGATGAACCAACTAAAGTCCAGCATGGGCTAACAAGCTGAAGGTCACACTGCCAGCCGGCAGCAAAGCCTGCCTTTCGCTGCAGAGCCAGCACTGTGCAGACCAATGTTTGGGCTTCTTTTCCCTAGTTCTGTGGCCCATTTTCCTTCACCCTGAACATGCTATGATGTCACAGAACACAGACAACTTATCGAGAAAAACAGCAAGAAGCAGGACCGGTGCTGTGGTGTAGCAGGTCAAGCAGATGCTGAGGGGTCGGCATCCCATGTGGGTGTCTGTGTGTGACCCAGCTCTCCACTTCCAATCCAGCTCCCTGCTAATGCACCTGGAAAGGCAGCAGAGAATGGGCCAAGTACCTGGGCCCCTGTATTCATGTGGGAGAGCTGGAAGAAGCTCCTGGCTCCTGGCTTTGGCCTTGTCCAACTCTAACCGTAACAGCCACCGAGAATGAGCAAGAGGATGGAACATTCGAAGATCTTCCTTTCTCTGCAACGTGCCTTTCAAATAAAAAATATATCTCGTTTATTAATTTTATTTATTTATTTATTTATTCAGAAGGCAACAGCAGGGTACATACACATGGGTGCCTACCCAATTTCCCTCCAAATGAATAATGACAGAGAACCGAGTCTTTGTAAGTTGCCCCTGTAGTCCCACTCCACGCCCATGCTAGCACTGGCTGCACATTCTGACCTGTCTCTCCATCCTGAATGATATTACACATGTATATCGGCCTTTCTAAGTCACACCTGTGGGGTGTATTTGATTGCTAAACCTCGACGTAGACAATGTATTGCCTGTATGATTGGGGAAAGAGAATACAGATGTTAAAAAAATTAAACCACCTTTCAAAACCTTCCAGCCTTGGAGGCTTCTGAGATCCTGAAGTTCAAGTTCTGTTCCGGGAGAGTTTCACCACGGTGGAGCTGGATTTCCCGCAGGGATGTTCCTATACTCCGGCAAGCTGCCAGTTGTGTCTGGCTCCGGGTGGGGAAGGGAGGGGGTGGCCTGCAACTCCAACTCCCACCAGCTAGCCTGGCCACCCCCTCCCCATCCTCCCTGGGTCGATGAGGGGCCTGTGCTGAGCTTGTCGACTCAGCAAAACAGGCCTGCCGCTGCCGGCCCCCTCCGGCTAGGACCGGAAGGTGACTGCCTGCTAGCCAATTAATTCTGCTTTAATTGCTCCAACTCTCAGACGCAGGCCTCTGCAGCTAATGTGGCGGAGGGTGGTTCGCCTGGCAGATGCTGCCCGACCAGCTCGGGGGAGATGCTCAGAGAATTAGAAGCGGGAAAAAAAAAAAATCCAAAAACAAACCCTGATTCTGAGCAGCCCGTTGGGTGTAATGTTGGGGCAAGTCCTTGGTGCTTAGGGGTGTGGACCCAAGATGGGGCCACAGACCCTGATCATTCTTCTTGGGGTTCCCTGCTCCATGCTGGACATTGACCGTGGATCTGGTGGGAACTTTGTGTGTGTGAATGTCCCCTGGTTGGTCTGTCTTTTCCATCCAAATGCCATCTGCCTGAAGGGGTGGAAGGAGACAGCTTCCTTATTCCTGACCCTAGCCAGGCATACAGCAGGTGCCCCGGAAGAAGCCCTTGATTTCTGGAATACATTCTACCCGGCACCTGCAAAGCAGTCTCAGCAAACTGCATGAGATAGAAGGGGGAAATTGAGTCCTAGGGAAGGGGCCAGGTCTGTCCAGGCTGGCACCTGGCTCATGCCGCTTTTCAGCTTTTCTTCTTGCCCATCAGCCTCCCATGAACCTATGTGGCAAAGACAGGAGGCTCATCATGCCACCTTCTTTTGATTTTTTTAAAAGATTTATTCATTTTATTACAGCCAGATATACAGAGAGGAGGAGAGACAGAGAAGAAGATCTTCTGTCTGATGATTCACTCCCCAAGTGAGCCGCAACGGCCGGTGCGCGCCGATCCGAAGCCGGGAACCTGGAACCTCTTCCGGGTCTCCTCGCGGGTGCAGGGTCCCAAATCCTTGGACTGTCCTCGACTGCCCCCCCCCCCCAGGCCATAAGCAGGGAGCTGGATGGGAAGTGGAGCTGCCGGGACTAGAACCGGCGCCCATATGGGATCCCAGGGCTTTCAAGGCGAGGACTTTAGCCGCTAGGCCACGCCGCCGGGCCTGCCACCTTCTTTTGAAATAAGTCTCCACCTCCAGGCTGGCTCATTACACCCAGACTTTCTCACTTTCTCTCTTTCTCTCTCTCATTGTGCCCCGGGGGGCAACTTGAAACTGGCTTTTCCAGGAGCACATGGCTACTGTGACCTGCAGACAAAAATGATACGTATCTAATCTCTGACCTTGGAATGAGGACAGGGATTAATCAAGGACTTCAGATGGAGGGGCTGACGTGACCGAAGCGCACTGCCCGCCTAACCCCAGGCCTGTGGTGGCCCTGTAGGGTGGCAGACCCAGGAGGTCCAAGGGATCCGAGAGGTGGGGGAGAGAGGAGAGGAGGAGCAGGAAGAGGAAGAGGAACAGGAAGGGAGCAAGAAGACAGGCAGGCAGCGAGGGTCGGGGGAGAAGACACAGACAGAACTCAAGGCGCTGCTACTTCCTGCAGCAGCCGCTGGGAAACAGGCAAGAAAAAAAAAAAGACGTGGAGGACACCTACGAAACTGTGTCACATAATACAATATAATTAATGAATTAATAAAAAAGAAAGAAAAAAAAAAAGGTCAAAGGGACAGGCAGGCCTGAGACTGTGGGGACGTCCAGGGGAGATGGGGAAGCCGGGGTGACCCGCAGAAGGAATCAGCCCTACACCAGCCTGGTTCAGGGTCCCTCCACTTCATCCCCAGACCTGCCAGCTCCCGGGGCCTTGGGTTGGGGGCTGCCTCGTGCCTTCTCCCCGTCGCCGACCCCCTGATAGGCCAGGTGCACCACAACCACGCTTTCTCTCCTCTTTGCCCCTCACAGGCAGGCGCCCCTCCTCCCCGGATTTCTCAGACCTCTCCCCCAACCCTCCCTCCCAAGCCTTCCCCACCACCTAGAAAGTTGTCCAAGTGGAACAGCCTGCAGCTATTACAATAAACACCTCAGCCGCAACCTGTCTCTCATTTGCATATTAGCAGCCTTAATTCTGATGAAATATGCAAATGTATGCAAAATGAAATTCATCTCATAATGACACAAGGCGATTAAACAATTTTTATGCTTAAATATTCTGTTTAATGAAATCAAACAGACCTGCGCGTGTGACAAATTCTCCACAGCGTGGAGAAATTACTGTGTGTGTGTGTGTGTGTGTGTGTGTCTATGCCTCTGTATCAGACTAAACCACTAGCACCACACCACAGCCTGGATCTTTTTTTATTTATTTTTCCTTTATGGTGAGAGTAAAGAAGGAGAAAAGGATGTGTTTGTTAGCCAAGTGAACTGAAAATGATATTACTGAAAACTGCCAAAATAAGTTAGAAGCAATATGCCTTTGTTTCCAGTTAAGGAGACCAACCCCCAAGCCTTACCCACGTCACCCCAATATAGTCACAACGTATTTATCCTGCATGTTGATAGAGAGAAGGGAGGCAGCAGGCAGACAGGGCGATGCGGCCACAAACTCAGGACCCAGGACATGGTAGGAGGGACTCCAGGCTCCCGTGCACCTGCCACACCCCAACCCCCGTCCCGAGGGAAGCCCCGGTTTCCCGTCTTGTTTATGTGAACACAACAGATTCTTGTTGGGGGCCACCAAGGGATGGTCTGAAGGCATTTATGTCTTTCACTGGTAGAATGCCTTCAGGAATTTTGCTGGAGGAAGAAAAGAAAAAGAGGAACGGGAGTGTAGAGCAGAGAAAGACAAAGCTGAACTGGGAGGAGGGATGAGAGGCAGGAGGGGAGAGAAGCAAAAGGAATGGACAGCGATGTACAGAGGAGAGGAACAGAGACTGGTGAGCCTTTTGCTCCCCTGCGATGTCACTGCCTCTTCTCTCCAGCCTGACAGAGAGGTACTGCTATCATGCCCAACTTGGATTTAGCCACCGGAAGCCAGGAGTCTGGCTTAGGGAGCTGTCCGATGAAGGGACAGACCTGGGCTGAGCATGCAAGGGTCAGCTCCCACATGGTCCCTTTGCCATCCAGAAGCTTGGGACTGGCAGCTGGCCTACAGATTCATCTTCGGGAACCCTTCCAAGTGTCTGCGGGTGCTCAAACAGGTCCCTCTGCACCCCTCCTTCCTCAGGAAGGAGGAATCCACCGGGGTCAGGAATTGGGGTTTCATGTCAGTCTCTACATGCACTTTTTCTTGCACCCAAATATATACTCCAGGGTTACTCACCCCAATGTCCCAGACGAAGCTGCACCCCAGCTCCTCGTCACCCCAGTGAGAAGGAAGACCCCAGAGGGAAGCAGCCTCTCCTTCTCAGGAGAAAGATCCTGTTCCCAGGCAACACATGCTGCCCCCTCTCATGGGGAAGTTCAAGCATCCAGCAGACCCTCAAATCTGCTGGCTGCCCTCGCCACCACCGCTGCCTTCAAGGTACTCAGAAACCGGAACTTCAGCCTCTAAGACTCAATTTACCCAGTTGAGAAATGGAAAGATCATCTTTCTACAACTCCAAAGATTTTTGGAGTTTTAATATATGACGTCTCCTCTTCATTCCTGTGGAACAGGAGCTACTGCGACCCATGTCGATCAAGGAATCACATTCAGGAATATGAAGTTACCTGCCTGAGCTCACCCAGCAGACAGAAACAACAACGACCGTGCTCATTTGGTGCAGTAGGGCCCTGCAGGGCACCTTCTCGCAGCAGCCCTTGGAGGCAAAGAGTGCATTTACTTCCATGCTACAGGTGCAGACAGGGTGGCCTAGAGGAGGTAATTGGTGAGTTCAAAGTCACACTGCAACTCACAGACTGTGACGGGGATGCTCCAGAGGTCTTGGCTTGGGACCAATGTCATTGAATCCTCCAAGCAATTTCTGAGCCTTCTTGCCTCTTTGTCACCTCCATCTTCTCCTGGCTCTGAGGTTCATGGGCCCTGAGATAGAAAGGCATGTCATTAGAAAATAAGGAGGAATATTTATAATTGATATTTCAATGAGATGAGGCATGAGGAGAAGCTCGCAGCATCATCGTGCTGCTGGTGATAACTCAAGACAAAAAGAGGAGGCACATTGCTTTCCCAGAAGTGGCATGGAGGGGTGGGTTCTTCTTCTGTTTGTTTCATAGGGGATAAAGAAGGCGGTGGCACTGGAAAAGAAGGAAGGGCCCTCCCTGGAGTCTGGCATCCTTTGGCTGAGCACCCCTGGGACACATTAAACCCATCTCTGTCTCTGTGTTGGCGTCCAGTGCTCAATGAGTCAGTTTAGTACCGTGGCTACTATTTCCATCAGGAGTTACAAAAAGGGTTCTTACGCCATCAGATCCATACAATCATTTGTTCATTTAACAGATATTTACCTGCATGAGGCTGTGGTTGGGCCAAGTGGACAAGAACGGCAGTGAGGAGACTACAACAGTAAATGTAAAAGGCATAATTCTAGGCAGGCATAAGGACGAGGTTTCTCCACGTTGAGGAAGGTAGTCTGAACGACATCCAAACCAGGTCTACAATATGCTGAAAGTCTGCAACATGCTGGGCAGTAGGTTGAACTTGCAAAGAGATTAAACAGCCTGAGCTACGGTGTTGAGAGGTGGGATTAGAGGAGGCCAGACATGCATTGATTGTTTGAGGCTGAAGAAAGCTGGAGAGAGGAGAGCAGGCCTGCACACCCGGCTTTTCCCTGAATAACCATGGGCCCCTCAAGTGGGGTTGTCCCTTCAGCTCCCCGAGTCTCAAGCATCACATTGCTGACAGCCCTCTGGCCTCAGTGCCCACCAGGAAGGCAGGACCCTTCGGCCACTGGAAGACCCAGCCTGTGGAATGAAGGGCTGTGATTTCCACGAGGATGTTATGAGCGAGCAGAAATGCATCCCCACCCTGGCCGTGCGGATGCTCTTGGCAAACACAGGGGCGGCAGCTGCATTGAGTGTGAGTGGAAGCCAGACTCCCGTTGCCCCATTCCCTGGCTCCTCCAGACAGTTTCTTGGTTAAAACCTCCTTTTCCTCCATCACACTTTAACTATTTGCTCCTCCATGGCAGCTCCAAGACTGTGGGCAGAGAACCCGGAGGCCACCAGCAGAGTGTAGCAGTGGTGAGGGCAGGCATGAGCAGGCCTTGGCTCACCAGCTACCTGGATCCATTGTGGATGAGGGTGGTTGGTGACCCTCCCAGGAGCATCCTGGAGTGCCCTAGGTGTTCTCCTGCAGGTGCCTTTTCCCCAATAGTCCCTTCCCCTGGAGCTTCCAGTCTAAAGGAGATATCCGGGCACGAAAGGATAACTTTTCCTTTCTTGTATTTTCCCATGCCTGCCGATCCTTCTTCTGTCCCTCTCTTCTTCTCCTTGCCGCCCCGCCCCCCTTTGTCTTCTCACACAATCAGAATGTATCAATTTCAAGCACACACATTGAAAAGAGAGAGCCATTTCCAAAAGCAATATGATCTATCGCCTCTGTGTCCTGGGACTTCATTTCCTTGCTGGACAGGGGAGGTTGAGCAGTCGAGACTGTTGGCCCCCAAACCAAGTCCCAGCTCTCACACCTGAATCTCATTCTGTGTAGTTACACTCAGATCCCAGACTTCCTCCCCCAAGCCTTCAGGTGACCGTACACCAATGGAATGGAGCATCCACTTGACGTTGCTCCCTCCAGAACTTAGCCTTTGTCTTCCTCCCCTACTCCCTCGAAAGAGAAGTAAGGAAATTGGGATGGCTTCCCACTCTGCCTGCGACCCACCCCGTCCTTTCTTCCCATGCCTTTCCTTCAGGTCAGCTGAGGGTCAGTGTTTGCTCTGGAACTAACTGAAAAAAAAGATAAGAGGGAAAAAAAATCCCCAAAAAGCTTGCATATCCCAGTCCCCACCACATCTTTGCTTTTTCGCAGCTGGGATGAGCACAGAAATCTGATCCCTGTGCTCCGTGGGGTCAGGCTGGCCCTGTGTGGCCTGCCAGGGATGAGGGCTGGACCCTAGGCCAAGTGTCCTGCCAAGAGGCTCACAATGGCTCGGGCAGTAGCGTGGCATGCAACCAATGCAGTGTGAGGCAGGGGTTTATTGTGCCCCGTGGCTGCGGGTTGAGAAGTCCCATTTCATTCCACTCTCCTTCTATCCCAAGTGTTTCTCTCACTTTCTGTGGCTGCAGAGTTCTTCTCTTTGCCTCCCCTTCCAGGGTTATCCAAGAAGCATGGGAAAGGCTGAGTCTGAGACCAGCACTTCCCCAGGCTTGAATCAATTTGGCATCATTGGCTTATCAGCTGGAAGAGTCATTTAGTACAACAGTTCAAGCTAGAAAGGTCCTTCTGTGGCCTTGGACTTGATCCCTGTCCACTCATCGAGGAGGAAGCTGTGAGTAGCCTGGGGTCACCCGGCCAGTGGAGATGCTGGCCTGGGCTTTTGGGCCAGGTGCAATTCTGGCTTCTAACAGTCTTGCCTGTGGTGGCATTCATTACATTGCATTCATTATGTCCTCCTGTCCCTCCCTCTGGCTCTGTCCGGCCTCTGTCATTTTCTGTAAACCAGACCACCTCAGGCCCTTGGCATTGGCTGCTCCCTCTGCCCTTGTGTCTGCAAGGCTAACTCCTGGTTACGGTCATGCAGGTTTTAGCTTAGCTCTCTCCTGTCTGTCCCACACACCCTCCTTCAACACAGTCCGGCTGTGAGACAGACACGAGGCTGAGGTGGCTGGCCAAGAGCTTGAGCCTGGGCTGAGCCATCTTCCAGACCTTTCCAAGCACCTCTCAGCTTATGGTTCTATATCTTGCATACCTGGGGTCTCCATTCTGCTGTCACATCTTCAGGGGGCCAGGGCCTTGCCCCCTGAAGTGACTCTGACAGGTCCTAGGATTATCAGCCCCTGGGGTTGAAGACCCCCAGGCCCCTCCAGGATGCCCAGGAACTCCAGCCACATGGCAGTGATTTTTCTGCAGCTAAAGAAGCAGGTGCAGAGCTGTCTCCCATAGTAAGCCATGTGTGCCTCATGAGCCATGCGTGGCTCAGGCTTCCTGCACATGAACACTGTCCGACCCGTGGCTGCTGAGTGGACGCTTAACCCCAGGACCCATCCCCTGCTAACTGTAAACACACCTGCTGTTTTCCAGGTCCTGCAATGCAACACTCACAAGAACTAATCCAGTGCCATGTTCTCAGCCATCCGTCGAGGTCTGTTCCAAACTTGTACCCATTTATTGCTGAGCAGGCTAAGGCACAGCATAGCCAATATATCATAGCTGCAGATTACAGATGTGGGTTTAAACCTCTTGGTTCTATCAGACCACAACCTCAAGCTTCCCCACCCCCACATCCAGCCCTTTAAATACCTTCATGGGGTGGGTGCTTTGGGGGGGACGACCCATCTCAGGCTGTCCCCTAAGCAGGAGCCTGCAGATGGGACAGTCTTCCGCAGCAGCAGCAGCCAACGGAACCTGCTGTTTGCAGTCCACCACTCAGCCAGTCTCTCCCATACAGGCTGTTTGAGAAATGAAGACCTAAATGCAATGTGCCACCTATGTGACACACAAAAAAACCCCACAATCGGAGAGAGAGAGCCCTCCTCTTTATGCTGCTTTCCTCCTAGGCCCTTAGCAGCTTCTCACTGCAACTGGGCAGTCCTGGGCAGTCCCAGGGAGCTGATGGTCTGTGGGAGAGCATGCAAACACGTTATGCCCTGTCTCCCCCGCCAGGTGTAAAAGGCTTCCCGGATCACCCTGTCTGTGCTCTTTGTCACGGCAGACCTCTGAGTGTTGATTCTGCGCTATGTCCATAGTCTGTGTCATGGCCATCTAGATGCAGCTCCTGACACAGCTGACAAGGAGTTGAGCCAGATTCAAGTGCAGGTGTGTGTGCCTTGGAAAATCCAGGCTTCTTTCCACGTTGCTAAGTACTGTCACCTAAGATTCGAGCAGGTGCCCGGAAGCCATGAGTTCTGATCGGACGGGCTGGCTGCACAAGATCACACCTACTGAGCACAGGAGGTGACTGCATTTCCCAGGGTCCTCATCTCAGGGAGGTCATGTGACTAGTTCTAGCCAATAGAATGTGCCATCACTTCCTGGTTGACAGTTACAAGCTAGGTGCATCTCCCTTCCGCTCCTCCACTCCATTGAGTCAAGATGTCAGATTCCCAGCTAGTCAGGGCCTGGCTCCTTTCAACATCTCTCGGGGGATGGCGGCAACTTGCCTCAGCCTGTGATGTGACCAAGAAGTAGATGTCAATTACGCTCGGTTATTAAGATTTTGTTCGTTTTAATTGAAATGATGCTCTCCTCCCTTGATTAATAAGAATAATGTCTACAAGGTGGCACGTGTGTCTGAGACGGAATGGATGCTCTGCTGAGTTAGCAAGCCTCAGACCCATCTGCTCATTTGTTCACTTCCCTGACACTTGGTCATGTTCTTTCAGCCCCCTTTCCTCATCTGGGTGGGCTGTGTGACCATGGCCTCCATCCCTCCTCTCTGCCCACAGAGCTGGGCCACTGGGAGATGCCGGAGAAGGAGAGCATTGTGGATGGTGAGCCGGTGGTGACAATTGCCCCCTCTTCCCTGCTACAACCTTGTTTTGGCAGTGGTTTGGCTGTCCATTCCAGTCAGAGCTCCTTCTTGGTCCCTGTCTGGGAGAAGGTTCTGGAATGCTTTTCCTTTTCTCTGTCCCTCAAGACCAGCTATGCTGGCACTTCACTCTGTTGCTGGTCCTTGTGTTGCTTCACACTTCTTGCTGATTTCCTAAAGTTTGCTCATACCTCTGAGCACAGTTGCTACCTGAATGTCTTTTAAGTGAAGCCACTTGAAGGTATCATTTATTCCCCTCTAGGTTTGGAATATACCAGCAGTCCATGTATCCATCCACCACACAGTCACTGTGTATTCACTAATGCATTCACCCCCATCCATCTATACATCTGTATGTCCCTCCACTCATCCATCCATCCATCCGTCCACCTATCCACCTATCCACCCACCCATCCACCCACCTATCCACCCACCCTTCCACCCATCCATCCATGCATTCTCCCATCCATCCCCCCACCCATCCACCCATCCACCCACAGATCCACTCATCCACCTACACATTCATCCACTCATCCATCCACACATTCACCCATCCATCTACCCATCCATTCACCTATCTATTCATCCACCCATTCACCCAACTATTCATCCATCCATCCATCTGTCCGTTCATTCATCAGTCTGTCCGTCCATCTGTCCATCCATCCACTCATCCATCCATCCATTCACCCATCCACCCATCTATTCATCCACAGATCCACTCATCCACCTACTTATTCATCCACTCATCCATCCACACATTCACCCATCCATCTACCCATCCATCCACCTATCCATTCATCCACCCATTCACCCAACTATTCATCCATCCATCCATCTGTCCGTTCATTCATCAGTCTGTCCGTCCATCTGTCCATCCACCCATCTGTCCATCCATCCATTCACCCATCCACCCATCTATTCACCCATCCATCCCACTCATCCACCTACTTATTCATCCACTCATCCATCCACACATTCACCCATCCATCTACCCATCCATCCATCTGTCCGTCCTTCTGTCCCATCCATCTGTTCATTCATCCGTCCGTCCATCCATCCATCCACCTACCCATCTCTATGCCCATACATCTATCTATCCATCCTCCTGCCATCCAACTCCCACACATGTAATACATACCATATTCTGGGCAACATGGTAAGACAAGTCTAAAAGCTAGGAATGGGGCCAGCATGATAGTTTAACTAACTAATTCTCCATGTGCAAGAGTTGGCTTCTCATTTGGTACCAATTTGTGTCCAGGTGCTATACTTCTCATCCAGCTCCCTGCTTGTGGCCTGGGAAAGCAGCAGATGATAGCCCAAAGCTTTGGAACCTTGCACTGGCATGAGAAAGTCAGAGGAAACACCTGGCTTCAGATTGATTAACCTGCAGTCCTTGTGGCCATTTGCGAAGTGAACTAATGGATGAACGATCTTTCTGTCACTCTGTCTCTTTTAGCTCTGTATGCCCACCTTTCCATTAAAAACAAATAAAAAATTAAAAGATTTAAGCTCGGGCTGTTTTGTGCCTCTGTCTTGCTTGGATTTCTTTAGTGTAAATACAACTCTCCTGACCACCAAGTCTAACACGAGGACCTTTCCCTGTTAATCCCCTATACCCTGGTCTCATTGCTTTCTTGTCTTAGCAGGTATCATGTTATGTCACTACTGTTTCATTTAATTATTTGCTGCCTGTCTCCCACACTGAGTGGGCAGAGCTTTTGTCCTTAGCTCTGCCAGCTCTCCAGTTGCTGGTGACCAGCAGGCATTCACAAAAGTCTCAGGCCAAACACATGATGGATATATGAGAGAGGAAAAGGAACCACTGGAAGTGAAGTGATTTCTCTATTCTCCATAGACAGGATTAGAACTGAAGCCCACATGCACCCAGCACTCAGGCCGCTATCACCTTGTAGCACCATTGGATCCTCTCCGAGAGGCAGGCTGACCCTGACACATGGCAATTCTTTCCCAGAGATCCACATGCACCTGTCTTGTTTGGACAAACAGGTGACTTTGGGGCATGTTCTTGTCTCTGTGCAAATCCCCACTCTGCTCATTCCCATTCCCTATGGCATTCTCCTGGGTACAAACTCCTTCAAGGAAGAAGGGGGGCATTTTTTGAGCTCACATGCCTAGTGAAGATGACTTTATCTTGGATCAAAGTTGAGTCTCAGGTTGGGTAGCTTATCCAAGGTCTCTCTCTCTCTCACACACACAGTGTATCTGAGCATCGAGTTGGGTGTCAGAACTGAGTTCCGGCTATTGCTGGCTCTTCGACATTTACTCAGCCATCTTTCCACTGTGAGTCCAGATGTGAGTAGGAACTTGTTGAGGAAAGATTCCAGGGAGGGATAGCGGATGCCACCTGGAATACTCCCATTCCACACTGGGATAGCTAGGTTCAAGTCTCACCTCTGCTTGTGGTGCCAACTTCCTGTTAAAGCATACTCCAGTGGGCAAGCAGGTAATGTCTCAACAGGTAATGCCCCTTAGCAGGTTCCTGCCACTCATGTGGGAGGCTTGGGTTTGAGTTCTGGCCTCCTGACCTAACCTTTGCTATTGTAAGCATTTGGGGACTGAGCCAGTGGATGAAAACTGTTTTCCTCTCTCCTCCTCTTCTCTCTCTCTTCCTCTCTCTTCATCTTATTCTCCTCTGTTCGCTTTGTATAAGAATAAAAATATAGTCTCAAAAAGAAAAAAGACATCAGGGTTTTGCCCTAGGCCAGGTAGGAGATAAGCATTTTGTGGGCCTTTCTCATCCATATCTTACAAGGGGGGAAGTTGAGGCATGGGGCCACTGCTTGGCTTGCTGGCAGTGTTCACAGCCGGAGAGTGGGCTGCAGAAGCCATTGCTGTCACTCTTCCCCAGGCCACTGCCATCAACTCCCACCTTCTTCCCGCCGCAGCTGGCCTCTTGGGGCCCTTCCTGCCAAGGCTGCCAGCTGGGGAGCTTGGCAATGACCCGAAACGGCGCCTGCACAGAGCTCAGGAGCAGCCCAAGTGCCGTGTCCCCCCGATCATAAATACATGTCAGACACAACTCGGTCCAAATGCCCTTGGGTTCTGGGGGCACTGGGCTGTGAACAGCTTTAGACGAGATCCTGTCTTCTCAAGAGACTCAATCCAAATTACAGGTGATTACAGATACTCAGCCTGACCTCCCTGGCTGGTCCAGTGTGTGTCTGGGAATAGCTTCTTTCACAGCTGGGTCCCTGACCTGGGTCCCCAGGGCCTCTGTTGCTGACCCTGTTCAGGGAACACTATTTCTGAAAAAGTGAGAAGAAGCAAGCCCCAAACCAGTGGTGTGTCCAACTGCAACTACATGTGGTGCTTTCTGTTTCAAATAGCTTGGCAGGTCCTGTGGGCTCAGCCAGCAAGCCCTCCACTCTGGATGTGAAGCCAAAGGAGCTGCAGACCAAATGCAAGTGGCTAAGCATGGCTGCATTCCAATAAAACTTTATTTACCAAAAGCAGAACCTGGTTAGATTTGGTCCTCATGCTGTGGATTGCCAACTTTTGGTCTGAGTGACCAATCCAAGCCTCCTGACAGGGCATCAAAGGCACAGCCGATCAGCACCTAAATTCTGCAATCATGCTGGCCTTCTTACTCGTTTTACCGGCAAACCATTCAAGTGCTTAAGCTTGTGTCAGCTGGACTGGGCCACGGGGTGCCTGTCACTTCTGGATGTGTCTGTAAGGGTGTTTAAAGGGGAGATGGACAATTGTTTGAAAAATTTCCATCAGCTGGTTCACTCTCCAGGTGCCTGCAATAGCTGGGGCTGGACCATGTTGAAACCAAGAGGTAGGAACTCCGCCTGGGCCTGCCACACGAAGGGCAGAGCTCCAAACACTGGAGTCATCTCCTGCTGCCCCCCGGCGTGGAATCACAAACAGACTTGGGACTTGAACTCAGGACTCTGATAAGGGCTAAAGGTGCCCCACGCAGTGTTTTCACACCTGCACCAAATGCCCACCTAAAGATTGACATTTGTTACACTGAGTAGACAAATGGCCTGTCTGCATGTGGGTGGACCCTGCCCAGTCCACCAAAGGCCTGGATAGAGGCAGGGCTGAGCAATAACAAATCTGCCCATCTTTAATCTAAAACAGAAAAATGGGTCTTCCCGTGCCTTCACTCTTGGACTTGAGCAAGGACCATCCACTGGGTGTTGTTGCGTTCCAGCTGGTTGGTCTGGGACCACTTAGCCTCCTATGGAGCAGTGAAAGCCAACAGTAGGTCACGTGTTCCCAAGAGAGATGTTGTGCCTCTGAGAATCCAGACACCTGTGTTACTGTCACCAGTGTGTGTGATCACGTGGCTGACAGCCAGCTAAAACCTGGGGAACTACAATGGCCGTGGATCTTGGCAAACAAAACAAAAGAAAATAAACAACAACAACAAACCCAGCAGCAGGTGTTGTATACCAAGAGTGATGCTGATGAAGCCGCCCTGGTGGGGAGGGAGGGTCATGGCAGCAGCAAATGGTGTGTCATGTTGTGGGGGTGGGATTGGGACACTTGGCGATGTTTTCCCCAAAGAGATGCCCTCAGGCTGGCTGTCCGGGTCTTCCTCAGAATGGCCACAAGTGGCCTCTCCTGGACTCCTCTCCCCAGCGCCCCCCGACCTTGACAGCTGCTCTCTGTCACTCACTCACTGCTCTCTGGGGACAGGTCCTGCCCTGCAGCCATTAGGTTCACAATGCTGTCCTTTCCCCTCACCACGGTAGCCCCCCAGCCACAACTGAGCCCTCCTGTCTGAGAAGCCCTCCTTGGCAGCCTTGCCACGTGCTGTGCCTCCTCCGCCCAGTCTAGTCGCAACAAGCCGATTGATCAGAGGCAGGGAGTCCTCAGCCACATACTTACACCCCCGTTCCTTGATGTACAAAGCGTGGTCCACGAACACAGCAAGTAGGTTCATGGAGAAGAAGCAAGAGACTTCTGGAAAGCATAGGAATTCTAGTGCCTGGGGAGTGAGCTGGAGTCCGTGGGAGGCTGTGGCTCAGGGTGTCCTGAGCCTGGAGAGTATGGCAAAGATCTGGCCTCTTGCCCCTTCATTCCTCCCCCGACTCCAGTCCCATTAGACACTGCCCACTTGTCTCAGCACGTCAGAGGTCAAATGCATCAGTGTGTGTGCATGAGAAACGAGAGAGAGAGAGAGAGAGAGAAAGCAGAGAGCAAGCAAGTGACTCTAGGGAGCTTGAAATGCAAATTCAGTGTAAGAAAAAAGGTGGCACATTCAGGTCAAAAGCATGAACAGCTGCTGGTCCCTTGGCCTCTGAGAAGGGTACATCTGTGACTGCAGGAACCTGGGACAACGTGAGAGGTTGAAAGGGAGAGGAGGAGGAGCTGGTACAGAAAGCAGGGTCTTTCCACAGCCTCGCTGGGGCCAACAGGGATGCTACAGGCACTGTTTGCCTGCTTCCAAGCAAACTTGCAAGAGAGGAATTAGCATGGCCATTCCACAGATGAAGTCATGGAGGCACATAGCGGGACAGACTCAGGCTTAGGGAGCTCCAGCTTACAAGTGGTAGAGGCCAGAATGGATTCCAGGCCCCGGGGAACACATTGTCCAAAACATTGAGCTGGCAAAGGAAATGATAGAGGGTGAAGGAGCTGGTGGGGGCATGAAGAAAGCAGGTGGGCAGGACCTACCCCAAACCTGAGAGGTGGAGCCGTGCGTGTGTCTGTGTACTCTCCCAAGCCTGTCCTCCATCCCCCACCAGCCTGCCTGCCCTGAACGCCCAAGGCAGGGCGAGTCTGGTGGCCCCGAGTCACTTCCTGGTGTGGCTCCCCTGGGGCTGGTGCAAATGGAGCCATTGGGAGCCCAGCTGGCTGCCCAGCTAATGAGCCCCTGTGGGACCCTGGTCAGGCCTCATAAAGCCCAGCATAGAGCCAGGGGCTGGAGGCAGCTGGAGCCCTGGGCTGCCTGCCCTTGGCTTTGGCTCCCTGCCAGCTGAGTCCATAAGGTCCCAGGATGCTGACTTGGTCTTGCCAATTCTGAGGACCACCCTCTCCCTGACTTGGGAGCTGTTCCCTGGGGACCTCCTCCTTGTTGCTTTGGAGACCACAGACTTTCATGGGCAGGTCAGGGGGCTGAGGGCAGAGCTGGGAGGACCCTCTGAAAGATGCTCCTCCCTCCTGTTTATGGCCCAAAGATCACAGCTTTACTGGGATAAGGTCACACAGTGAGATGAGACAGAGAGGTTACTTGTCTTCCCAGGAGGAAGGTGACCCCCCTTGTGGTGGGAGAAACTGAACCATGTGGTGGACGTGCTCTTATGAAGACAGAAGGCAGGAAGGGAGGAGCAGGGCCAGTTCTCCCTCGGTGTTAGCTCGATTCCTAGGACTCTGTTCTTGTCCCCTCATCCCAAGGAAGCTCAGGGTGGTTAAGCAGCTTGCTCAGGGTCACACAGCCATTTGGAGTTGTTCGCATTGGAGTTGTCAGAGTCAAGTCCCTCCTGCTGTGAGTTGGGCACTGGCATGGACAGGCAGGATTCTGGATGAGCTCCCAGTCTGGAACAGCAACCAGGAGCTTATCTGGTCTAGTGTTCCCATGACTGCCCAGACTAGGTACAAGGTTGGTCTCCCTGTCTGATTCCTAAGCAACCCAGCCTTGTGTCTACCCATGACTGAGAGCTTGTGCTGGGTGGTGATGGTGGGGACTCTCAGACCTGCCTGTCGGCTACGTGACCCTGGAGAGACATCTCATCTCCCTGGCCTTGACTCTCCTCATCTGTAAGTTGGGCTACTAATAGCACCTGCTCTGAGGGGTGAGGATGAAAATAGCAGTGTGTGAGATAACAACATCACTGGCCTAAACCAGCAGCTCTACTGGTGTTGATGTTCCAGGGCCTGGCGGTGCTGCGGTCTGGGTTTGTCCCCACAGACCCCCACTTGTGCGAGGTCTCTGCTGCCTAACCTTGATCTCAAATATTCACTGGGCACACGCTGTGTGCCAGGCAGGCTCTTGGCATAGAAGTAAGCTAGCAGGTAGCGTCTGCCTCTGGCGGATGCTTGGCCTAGAAGGGAGATGGTTGAGGCAGCACCGAAGTCTACCCAGAACAATAAGGGCTGCAGCCAGAGGAGGTGCCTGTAGCAGGGTAAAAGCCGAGCAGGTTTCCTGGAGGTGAGACCCTTCGGGCAGAAGAGACGAGGTCAGAAGGTGTTGCAGGTAAAGAACTGAGCATGTGCAGTAGCCAGGGGCTGCTCAGGTACATGAGCAGGTGAGGGCCAGAGCTGGTTTTCACAGGACTGAAAAGTTTAGAAGAAAGGTGTGAGCAGTGGGCAAGTTGAGGGGAGTGGGCAGGGGGTGACTAGAAGTTTCCAAAGAAAGTACACAGACCCTTGTGTCCTAGGAACCCATGAGAGGTTGATAGGCAGAGGAGGGATCTGGTTGGGTGAGCGTTTGAGAGCCACCCCATGGCCCAATGCCCTCTCCCAGCCTTTGACCCCTGTAGCTGGGGTGAGGTGAGAACTCCCTGGAACAATGGGGTGTCCCTGATGGCTTTGGGGGTCCCCAGGAAGCCTTAGCCTGCAGGGTGAATGAGGAGACATGGGAGGAACCGCAGGGGTGTTCCACACAGCTGCCTCCCTCCCAACTGTCTGGGCCAGGAGTGCGGGAAGTGTCCAGGGCCCGTGACCCCTACCCTCCCCAGCCTTCTCATTCCTAGCCGCTGTCCATCCAGACAGGCCCTAAATCAGTGGCTCCTTTTGTTTCTTTCCAGGTGCAGCCCACACAGAACCTGGACACCTGCCAGAGCCCACATCCACCACACCCACTTCACACAAGCAGGGATGATCTACCTACCCTACATGTCCTGACAGAGAATGGCATGGAGTCCTGCAGATCTGGGCTTCACTTCAGACTGCTTGGCTGGGTGGGTGGCCTCAGTCTTCTCATCTCTATAATGGGGACCATAATAAGCCTCAATTGTTAGGTGGTCACGAGGATTAGATGGGACAATGGATTTAATTGTGCCCAGATTTGGTCAGCGCTAATTTCTCTCTCATTCTCTCTCTCCAATGCACACACCCACATACTTAAAGGTGCTAATGCTTGTTCCATGACATCACTTCCCTCCCCAACAAGTAGCTTTAGACAACATCCAGCCATGGTTCATGACTCCAGATTATTCCACGAACAGTTCCCAGCATAGGTTCCTAACGCATTTGTATTGGCACACCAGTCTTATAGAAACCTGCTTGAGCCCTGTCTGGGGAGACATGGAAGTTAAGAAGGGGAACCCCAGGTCTACAAGACATAATACTCACTTCCCACTGCACCTCTGCTCTCCCAGCTCTGCGAAACACTGAAGGTATAAATAGCAGGTGCTAGCACACACATGCAAGGGGCAAAGTACCCTGTGCGAGACAGAAGCGGGAGAAGCCAGGGAGACCAGCTGTCCCCAGGAAGGTAGGAGTTTTTTTTTTTTTTTTTTGCATGTTTATAGATCTTCTGTATATTGTATGTGTCTCACATGTCTGTTCACCATGGGTCATATCTATGAACGCAGCAAGGCATGCTCATCTCCCACACGCCTGAATGTGCGTTGATGGACTGGCATTCTTACATGTGCCTGAGTATGTGTGCAGGAGAATTCATTCATTCATTCATGAAACAGATTTGGAAGATACCTAGCTTTGGAGGCAGAACATGTAGAAATCCACGCATGGTGAGTTCTTCAAATGTTCATAGAATGTGTGTGTGGGGGGTGGGGGGAACCCATGTTTGCATTTCAGAACTTTCTGTGTGAAAATAAACTTGACCTCCAATTCCATGAACCTTTGGAAACTCTGTTACCTTTCGTAGGAAGCATCTGTTACCATAATCGGGACAACCATTAGTTCTCCAGGCACACACTGGCAAGGTCCTGGGCGAGCTGGCCCGGTTTGGAAGGGAGGGGATCTTCTATTTGTGCCCCTCCTCCGTCCCCCAAGGCAGTGTTAGCTTTCAACTCCCTTTCCTAATGTTTCTGGACTCCCACAGGCTTCCCTCACAGCAGGTGGGCAGTACCTAGGGCACTAACCCCCGCCCTTGAGCGCTGAGAGGTTGTCTCACTCAGGCTGGCCCCGGGGCAGGTGCATGAGGTTGCAGAAACGCACGGAGCCCGAGAACAGCCTGAGATTTTTCTTCTGCTCGCTCCACCCGAGAGGCCACTTAAGCAGCACATAACCGCCCTGTGATGTATCGAACCCTCGCTTGGCGCATAAATGCAGCAGGTCAACTGCCAGGCAAAAATGCCACATATATTTCCTCCCGTCCGATGAAATATGCCCCTCATTTGGCCGGGCTTTTGTTTTATTAGAACCGCGGCAGCAAGTGGGGCGGCGGGTTTCCTTGCTGCGGATCACCATCTGCTGTGCTTGGTTCTCTCTCAAGACCACGAGTGTCCCAGGATGCGGAGGGGTAGGGTGGGCGGACAAGTGGCCCTGGTCCATTGGTTTTTTATTGGCTCTCCTTTCCAGAATATAGTTCTCCTCAGGCCAAGGCCGGGCGGGGCCTGTGGAGCTTAGGAGGAAGAGGCGCATGTGTGGCTGGAAATTGGGCGCGCCATCATGTACCGTCAGGACCAGCTCTGCTACCTGTTGCTTCCTTATTTCCCCATTTGTCGAGTGTGACTTGAAACAGAATCCGCCTGCTAGAGGAGCCCTGTGGAGTCAAGGAGACACACTGGGTGCACAGGTGCTAACAGTCCATTCTAGATTTCGTCCCTGGGAAGACAGGATGCAGGTGGCGTCTTTATCCTCCCAAATCTCTCCGTGGTCTGAGGCACAGTCTCCGAGTGGGTGCGGAGGGGGCAGCTGGCTGTGGTGACCCGGCATTTCTCACTTCTAGCACCTGGAGTGGGGTGGGGTGGGAGGCAGGGTACATGATGAAGGCAGAGGGAGATTTCTACTTCATGTAATTCCACTTTTTTTTTTTGCCTCCACTTCTCTGATCCTTTAATTCTGCCAGGGACTTTCTTTCCCTGTGAAGAGAAAGCCCCAGGGCACAAAATCCTTTTTCCTCTTAAGCCCCAAAGGATGGAGGTCTCTGTTCAGGGCTCAACTAGACAACTAACCCACCAGCTCCCGGCCCAGGCCAGGTATGGCTGCACCGTCACACACGATGGCTCGCAAATCCATTATGAGTGGGGAGCAGCTCTCCTGTTCTCTGAAGGAGTTGGGGAGACGGACAGGGATGCCATGGCTCTTAGGGGGCCCATGGGGCACTGCCATTCGCTATGTGGGCCTTAGTTTCCCCTTCATGAATCTCAGGCATTTGATGTCTCTATCTGGCCAAAAAAAAAAAAGCCTTAAAATTCTATTTTAATACAATTTATTTATTTATTTATTTGAGAGGTAAAGTGACATGAGAGAGGAGACAGATTCTTCCATCCCACAGGGCTACTACAGCCAGGGTGAAACCAAGAGCCGGAAACACATGGGTGGCAGGAGCCCAAGCACTCGGACCATCCTCTGTTGCCTTCCCCGGTGCATGGGTAGGGTGCTGGATGGGAATCGGAGCAGCTGAGGCTCCAGCCAATGTGCTGTTCTGGGATGCCAGGGTCGCAGGTGGAAGGCTGACTTCCTACATCACAACACTGACCCCTGGGGAACCCCAATCCTTTCACCTCAAATGGCAGGCTGGGCCTCGGAGCACACTGGCAGTGAGCAGAATCTGGGGGAAGTGTGGGTGCCCTTGCGGTTCTTCTTCAGGGGCTTTTGTGTGGACAGTGGAGGAGGTCAGCTGGACCACATTCCAGCAGCCCTTCTGGACTGGGATACCGCCAGCAGTCCTGTGGGTGGGGGCGGAAGTGGCACCTCATCAGGTGTGGCTGTGGACCCTGCAGAAGCTTCTGAGGGACCTGGAAGCAGACGTTCCAGATTTAGGAGGTCACCCGCTAAAATTGAGGTACAGTAGATGTTACTCTTCTAAGTTCCTTAGTTTTGGGGATAATTTGTGTAGTAGTAGCAAATATGAAGGGAAACTGTTCATGGTGGGGCAAACATTGCAGTACAGTAGGTTAAACTCCCACTTGAGGTGTCGACATCCCATATCGGGAGTACCGGTTAGAGTCCTGGCTTCCCTGCTTGGCAGGTAGGTCCCTCTCATGCCCCTGGGAGGCAGCAGGTGATGGCTTAGTTAGTTAAATCCCTGCTGCTCAGATAGGAGACCCAGTTGGAGCTCCTGGTTCCTGGCTGCGGCCTGGCCTAGCCCTGGCTGTTGCAGGCTTTTGGGGGAATATATATATATATATATATATATATTGCTGCAAAATGTTTTGAAAATCACCGGTAATTTTTCCTAATATGTAATTTCTTCTTTAAAGCTTATTTTATGCCTTTAGGAGAGAGTGATGTGGGGCATGGAGGAAGCTGCAGAGGGAAGGTGATTCCCCATGGGCCAAATCCAAAACCATCTGAGCAAGAATGAAAAAGTGCTAATGCATTGAGGAGGAGATGAAGGAGCAGGGACGAGGGGAAGCACTTGTGTTCCAAACGGAATGTCAGCTAATACATGTAAAAGATGATACATTTCAAACCTTCCTGAGAAGGAAGAAAAAGCAAGTGGGGTGACACGGGCACAATGGATGAATTGAGGTGAAGGCCAGACAGCAGTTGCCCTCACCACATCTGTCCACTCCCAGTATTTATAAACCCTTGCGATTGAGAGGCAAAGGGGTTGGAGTTCTCCATCCTTTGAATGTAAAGGGTCAGACACTAGAACAACTTTGCTTAGTGGTTCAAGGCCACTGTCACTTTCCAGCTGGGTAGTGGCAGGCTGATGACTGGCTCCCAATGAACCCCACTTTCTTCATTTACTACTGTGGGGGGTTGAGTCAGGGAGTTGAGCTACTAGGGGAAGGCTTTGTGTCAGCCAAGAACCATGAACCCTTCACACATACAGCAGGTGCCTAGGGTAAGTTAATGTTAACCCAGTGCCCTGGGCCTGGGTAGGCCATCGGGTCTGAAGTTAATGTCCATCATTCTTTGCGCTATAGCAAAGAAAGCTGTTGTTGCTGGAGCTAGCATCTCTCCTGGTCAAGTGATATTGCCCTTTTGCATGGCTCGATTACAGCACCCCCTCCCACCACCCATCTCAGGACCACCGCCTCCACCCCCCAAGCCTGGGAGGATGCAGCAGCTGACAGCAGCATTGGAGGGAAGAATTGCAAAGCCGTGTGCTCAACTTTCCCCGGATGTTCCCTCCCTCTCCCTGGCCGTCGCTCCCCGACTTCCTGGCAAGCCTCTGGCTGTTTTTTCATCTGGAATTACTGGAATCCCACTGTCTTCTGTCAGCTCCCTCCCCTAGCTCTCCTGCTGATAGGAGACAGGAGAGCCAGGGATGGTTCAAAGAGACAGGGCAGCAAGAGGCGGTCTGAGCTCCTGTGGCCCCAGCGCTGCCTGGTGCGCACACACACACACATCACTCACGGGTGTTCTGATTCACCTGGAAGCTCCCCCTGCCGTCCCCTGCCACTCACTTGGTTTCCTCTACCTGCCTGAGTGCCTGCAAATTACCCATGTATTGTCGTCCTGTGTCTCTCTTCCTGTCTTTCTCTGTCAGTATACTCCAGAGAATAGAACATCACCTATACAGGATGTTACCTGTACAGAGTAGCAGGGCAGTGGCCATGGCGACCAGTGCTCCTGGGCTGATATCTGAGTCCTGGGTTTGGTGCTGCCAACCTTAGACCTCCTGCGTGAGCCTCTTCATGGAGCCAATACAAAGGCAAGGGGCAGGTTAGACCTCACCTGCCCCAGAAGGCACCTTGCTCTACAAAGCACCACTTGTGTCCTTCCTGGGTGTCTGCTTTCTCCACATGGTCCAACTCCATGCATTCCTTTCTCCCAACCACCACAAGCTCCAGGTCCTCATCCTTACCGATCTTCTTCCCAAATATTCAACTACACCTACTGGTCACATAGCTGGAATCTCCAACCCACGTATGTCAGAGCTTCCATCCTGGCCCCAGGTTGTGGGTAGAGCTTTGTGGCTTGGCAACTAGCTTGGAAGAGACCTTGGAAACCCCTTCCTGCATTCTCGGGGGTCGTTTGCTCTAGGAGAAAGACAGCTACCGTGTCATGGGTGGGCTCAAGTAGCCTTCTAGGGATGCATACATGAAAGGCAGCTGAGGCCTCTGCTAGTAGCCTGCACCCACTTCCCAAGGTGTGTTGGGGAACCCCTCAGAGCTGAGTGCTGCATTGCTGAGACTTGGGACGAGACCACAGCCCCCGACACTATCTAGTCTTACATCCTCACTAAAGACCTTGAACCTGAACTGTGCAGACTGGGCTGCTGTATTTTAGGCAATGCGTTTTTGCAACCCTGGATAGAGTATACTCTGTAGGCCTTTGTTCCGATGCCAGGCTCTATTCTGGCTTCCTGGTTTCTATTTTCCATTTGCTGACCAGATCCATGAGGACATGGGCCCTGTCTGTGCTTGCCCAAGGTCCGATTGATGGGGCTCCCCAAATGAAGTCTGGTGGGAGTGGGCGGGGGTCCAGCCCTTCAGGCTTGGCCTCAGCCACCACCCTCCGTCGTCTCTCAACAGAGCCGGAGAGCTGGCCCCACTCCCTGGGCTGTCTTTCTGCAATTGGCTGCTTACACTCTCTGCAACTTTGTGCTTGGTTTTCTTCCTGACGACCTGACAGAAGGTGGGTTTGGGCAGCTCAGTTGGCACCTGGGGGAGGGATGGCTGTCCTTGCCCTCCCCTCTACCGAGTCACAGCAGAAAAATAGCTTCACTTTGCAGGAGGAGCAGAAATAGCCTGTCGGAGGGATTCTGATGGCGGGCACCATGTGCTGAAGCAGTGTGGGAGTGGCCCCATTCTGACAGCTCACACACATGTAAACCAGCTATGCTTATTCCAGTAGCCATCCTCCTGCCCAGCCAAGGGTTAATTCTCTGTTATTAGCTACCCGTACTAATTGATTTATATTCAAATTAATTGATTACTGATCATATATATTTATATTCATGAATGAATCCATCCACCCATCCCGCTGTCACATCTGTTCATTCACTCACCCATCTATCCAGGCCTCTTTCCACCCATCCCTTCTTTCTTCTCTTCATATTTTACTATCTATATGTTCATCCTTTTCTCCACTTACACATCTTTCTATCTATCCTTTTATAGATTTATCCATCTATTCTTCCTTCAACCCACTTCCATCATTTCATAATCCTCTGTCTCCTATTTGTCTATATTTGTATCAATTGTCCATTCGTCTGCCCATCCATCATCCATCCATCCATCCACCATCCATCTACCCATCCATCATCCATCCATCCTTCCATTCATCCACTATTCATCCATGCACCCAACATTATCCAATTTAGCAGTCCCTCAGCCACCTTATATTTGTCTATATTCTTTCATTTCACCTGAACCTACAAGTGTTCTTGGTTAATGGCCTTCACAGCAGGCAGCCTTCCATGGATAGACTGCATGGGCTCTGGGCTGTGACAGGTGGAACCTAAGGGTAGAGTTCTTACCCTGAGTTTCATCAGGGCATGGAATCACACATCCTTAAACACCATCTCCCATCCCACTCCTGGAACTTCAGATTTCCAGAGTTAAGTACAAGTTCTGAGGGTCCTGCTGGATCCTGGATCCTGTGCTGGGTGACCTCAGGCCATTTACTTTGCTTCTCTGAGCCTGTTCTTCCTCTCTGGAGAGTGGAACTTGCAAAATGCTTTCAAGGTCATCTGTCTTGGGGGAATGAGACTGGGGATCCATGGGGCCTGGCAGAGGCTGGCTGCTGTCTTTCTAGAAGGATGGTGTGAGTCAGCAGGGGAGTAAGTCCAGGATTTTGCCCAAAATTGGTGGGGTGGAGGCAATCACAGGCGGATCCTGTTTTTCCAGCGCACTGAGTCACAGTGGCTGGCAAGGTGGCTGGGAAGGGGGAGGATCCCTCCTGCCGGCTGACACCTTCACCATGTTCTTTCCACTCCACTCTGATTTATAAGGCACCCTCTGGCGTCATGCCCTTGACTCCTCTTGGGGTGCTGTTTGCACCCCATCTCAACCATAGCCTCAGCATCAGAACAGGGAGAACTTTAAGGGCTGGCCTCAGTCTTTTCTATCTGCAAAGTGGGGTTGTCTTCAGACCCCTTGGGTTGTGTGCCTGTGTCATGCTTGGGTTGCAGGAATCTTCTGGGAAAGCTGAACAGGTGCAGGGGCAAGATTTCCAAGCTCAGATGGGAGAGCTTGGCCCAGGTTGGCCAGGGAAGTTTGGGGGTAGAGGAAGTGGCCAGGCTGGAAGGCTGGCAGCAGGAGGTTGTTCAGGCTGAGGTTGGAGCTGGGGCCAAGACTAGAGGAGGCATACAAAGGGGAACCCTGGTCATAGCTCCAGGTGGATCCAGTCCTTGAACCTGGCCTTGGCCATCGACCTCGAGTTGTTTGGAGAAGGAGGGCTGCCCAAGGCACTGCCAGGATCTCAAGATGTAGTTTCATTGCTGTGGATCTGTGCAGGGGAAAAGCCTTCCAGCGCTTGCTGGCTAGGTCTTGGAGCTCAGTTCACCCGAGGAGAAATACTTGGACACTGAGAATGCATGAAGTCATTTGTGGGTTCTCGCTCTCCCTCCTCTTCCACTTGCATTTGCTTGCTCCCTGCAGGGTTGCCTGACAGCAGCCAGCCTTGAATTTGATCCTGTCCCCTGGGCAGCAAGGACTCAAGAGGCCCACCCCAGGCTGCGCCGGGAACTGGTGAGCCACTGTTGTGCACATTTACACTGACCAAATGCTGGAGTCTCTCTCGGAGTCTCTAGGGGACGTGAGACATGTGGAATCAGGGATCCCAGAAACACCGGCAGACTTTGCACCATCATGGCATTCAGGATAGCTCAGAAAAGTCGAAGGACGACTTTGAGCTAACATGGCTGCAGGCAACATGGCAAAGTGAGTGAGCCCCAGCGTCCCCAATCCCGAGCAGCGCTGATTAACTCTTTGTGTTTTGGACCGGTCATTACAGTTCTTGCACATCTCTTGTTTCCTTGTGATTTGTTGACTGGATTGTTCCTAGGGTTGCCAGGTTTACCCAGTAAAAAGCCCAGGGGACCCAGCTGGACTTGAGTTTCAGATACATGATGAATCCCATTGTATAGCGTAAGAACAGGACAGCCCAGGCAATATTTAGGACATATTGGGGTGGTGTTGTGCAGTGGAGCAAGTTATCACTTGCCATGCCAGTATCCGTTCATGTCTTGGCTCCTCCACTTACCACCCAGCTTGTTATTACTTTACCTAGAAAAGCATCCACCATCAAAGGAGTGAATCCGTAGATGAAAGATTGTCTCTGTCCCTCTCACTCTGCGACTGTTTCAAATAGGTAAATCTTAAGAAAACAAAAACCATTCAGCATTTATTAGCAGCTGTGATGTCCTAGCCTGGCTTTGCTCTCACCACACCACTCAGTGCAGACACGCCACTGTCGCTGTGTTCCCACTAAGACACGCGGCAGTCAATAAATTTAAACATGATCGAAGCTGAGGCCCAGTGGTGGCGGCATTGGGCACTTTGAGGATGCTGCTTGACACACTCCAGGTCTGAGGACCTAGGTTTGAGTCCTGACTCTGCTTCTCATCCAGGTTCCTGCTGATGCACACACTGGGAGGCAGCAGAGAGTGGTTGATGTCCTTAAGTCCCTGCCACCCCCAGTTCCCAGTTCCCGGCTTCTTCCTGACACAGTCCTATCCAATGTAATGCTTTGGGGAATGGACCAGCAAATGGGAGCTTTCGTCTGTCTCTGTCTCCTCTCGCTCTCAAATAAATACACAAAGAATTAAATACGTTGGTTGGGGAGAAAAAGAAAAAGGCTGTGTCCTGGGCCCTTAGCAGATAGGATTGTTCCCTGTGCCCTGCTGGCCTCACCCTTGGAAACTCAGCACAGTTACGCCACTGTTGCTGTCTTTCCCATTTTGTAAGCAGGGAACGAGGTCCAAGATCACTCTCTCACCCAAAGTCCCGTGGCTCTTGGGGACGGAACGTGGCTTCAGACCCGGCCAGGCCACTGTTGGGCTTCAGATTCTTTTGGCTCCATTCCTGCCCTAGGCTGGAAAGAGGGCCACTGGCAAGTGTGTCCCCAGAGGGTAGAACACAGACTCCTGGGGCTGTGCAAAGCAAAGGCATGACACCAACATCCTCCCATCATCCCTGGGGGCCAGGGCTTCATGGTTCTTACTGCAGATGGGAGCTGAGATCTCCCTAGTGGTGCTAATGCCCAGGCAAATGCTCTCAGCACCCCAGAAAAAAAAATCTAGCAGGCTAGGGGTCATGGGGGGCGGAGGGAGTACCTTGCAATGACTCTAGGGACATAAGGCGAGATGAACAGGTGAAATTCTAGCAGCCACTCCTGCCTCCCACGCCTGACTGAGTGATGCTGGGCCAGGTGTTCAGTCACTCTGGAGGTCATTCCTTACCCCAGCTGCAGACTGCAGCTGCCTACAGACCCAGGAAGGTGGCAGGGATGGCTTTCGCCGTCCTGACTTCCAGCTTTCGATTCAGTTCAGCCCCAGCCGTAGCAGAGGTTTAGGGACTGAACCAGTAGATGGATACATTCATGTTCTTGCTCTCTTTTCCAAAACAAAAGAGCAGCCGTCTGCTAAAACAACAGCGACCGGCACAACAGTGATGATGATGATGCTACATCAGGGACATGAGCTGACAGCCTCACTGGACTCTCAGGTCAAGCAATTGGTCCCCAAGCTGTCCAGACATGCACCTTGGCCCTCCCTCAGCCCTGAGCTGGGAGTGGGGTGACCATCTTGGCCCCAGGGGCTGGTGCCACCGGAGGAGGACACTGTGTGTCCTTCAGGGCAGTTGACCTTGCAGAGGCTGACGTACTAATGGCAGAGGTAGCAGAGTTATAAAGCATGCCGGATGTCCACCAGTGGCAGTGGCGCTGGGCAAAGGCAAGGCCTGTTGGACAGCAGCTCTCGGCTATGACGATTTGGTATCTGAACACAGACGTAAAAGAAAAAAAAGGCGTGAGGGTGGAGAGAATGTATTGGGTGGAAATACTCTGAGGGTTGAAGCTGGATATCCATGTCTTCCTTGGACAAAAAAATGAGAGTCAGGATTTAGATCACTGCATTGAGCACCTGCCAGATACTCTCATCACCCTGGCTCATCACACTCATGGTATCTCCCTAACCCAGTCATTGAAGAAGAAAGATCGTTATTATCATTCTTAAGCTTCATTTCTGAGATGAGAACATTGAGGCTCAGAGAGCAAAAGTAACTTGCCTAGGGCCACATAGCAAAAGAAGAACTCAGCTCCAACTTCAGCCATAGGAAGTCACTTCTCTCTCTCCAGTGCAGGTTGCAGAACTTACAGTTCCCGGGGCGGGGGACAGGGGTGTAGAAGATGCGCTGGCAGGCATGGAAGCTCAGCCTACAGCCTTTGAAATCACAGGGGCAGGGCTGTTGTTGGTGATGTCCATGCATGGGGACTCAGTGTTCTTGTCTCTGAAAAGGGAACAAAGAATATATGCTTTCTGGGGTTCTTCTAAGCCCTGATTTGTCGGCCACTCACTGATGTGCCCACCGTGTTCCATCTCTCCCAAGAGGATTCAAAATGTGCAGAGGATTCTGGGACACATGGAAAAGCAGTTTCCAGGAGCGCACAGATAGGAGAGGGCAGCCGAGGCTTGCTGCCGGACTTACACAGTCTCTTCTCCAAACCCTGCCGGAGGCCTCCTGCTTCCCAAGCCTCCCGGAGAAAGTGGTCCACAGCCTGGACCAATTGTGGCAACTGACTGCTCTCCTTCCTGTTATCCCACTGTGCCCTGGGTTCTCCCCACTTGGCACAGAGACCTGCCCTCAGCATCGTCCTTGTAGCTTCCTGCGGAAGCCTGGCTCACAGCCTGGCCATTTCACAGATGAGAACACTGAGGCTGGAGTCCAGCTTTGCCCAGGTCCATCCACCAGCGGCCGAGCTAGAAAACGTGAACTTGTTCCTGCAAAACCCTGGACTTGAACTTGGACACCAGAGTCCCTGCAGCTCCTGACCTTGCATGCTTCCCTCGTCTGCTGAACCCCAACTGCAGTCCCTGCTCCTAACAGCCTTTCCCTGGGTTTGGGAGTGGACTGGGGGGAAGAACACACACGTGTACACACACTCACACACACACACGCACACACACACCGGCTGCTGTAGCCTTGCAGCCGGGCAGGAAGTCATCTGTCTGCTCCAGCAAAAGAAAGCAAGAGACCCAGCGACTTCATTGTGCACAAGGGGCCCTGTTTTCTGGGTCAGGGACAGGGGTGCGGTGGAGGGGAGATGCGTGACTCTCCCCCTCCCTTTCCCCACCCCACTCCCGTCCTCCCGCCCCATGCACGCAAGGCGCTTGGCAGCCGAGGAGACACAAGTTCCTGAAGACTTGTTATTTTAACAGAGCCAGCGCCGACGTGGCCAAAGGCAGCGGGCGACTCTGAAGGCGTTTCCAAGAAAGCGGCTGTTTCTCCCGGCTTATTATTTCAGACTCAAGTTCAGGGAGGGGGCCTGTTTTGCACAACTCGTGTTTCTGGAAAAACAGGACCTTGGAAAAGAAGCTGGCCAGGGCGGCAGGATGTGCAGCGCTGGGAGTGGGAAGGAGGGGTGGGCTGCTGGCCCTGAGGAGGAGGAAGGGCTGGGAGAGGGGGAGATACTCCTGTTCACACTCCTCAGGAGCTTGGCACCCACCCAACTAATGCACCCAAACTGGCCTCTGTCCCCTGGGGAGGGTGGGAGGTACATCCAAGCCTCCAATCTGACTGGTTTTTGTGCAGTGCGGCTGAGGGAAGGTGTATCCCCAGCTTACCATGTCTCCGTTTTCCCACCGGGAACAGGAGCTGTGAATGTTGTGTGTGGGAAGCCGCCGCCTGCTTCGCTAAGCTCTCATATTGCAATGGCCATGGAGTTCCGGCTGCCCTACTTCTGATCCAGCTCCCTGGCTCATGCACCTGAGAAAACCCATGGAAGGTGGGCCCCAGCACCCACATGGGACACAGCTCCTCGCAGCTGTCTGGGGAGTGAACCAGGAGATGGAAGATTTCTCTCTCTCGGTTTCTTTCTCCAATAACTATGTTTTTTTTTAAGAAGTTTGTGGGTGGCTGAGTGCCTGCTTATCCGTCTGTTCTCCTCAGACATTCCTCTGCCCCGCACTCACCAGGATCCAGCCTGGATCACCTTGGCCTTCAGTTCTACGGTCCATGGCACTACCAGCCCTTGATTTTTTCCTCTTGCCTGCAGCCCCGCACCCACACCCACCCCCCAAGCTTTTAATGTACCCCAGCCTCACCCTCCAGGTGCCGCTTAAATACCTACCCCTACTGGAGACTGGGGTTGGAGGAGAGAGGCCCTCGGCTCTGTCTGCCGACTCCAAGGCTGGGAGCCTGGGCACTGCATCTTCCTGGGTTGTTTGTGGTATCCTCGGGCCCCTAGGTGCGGGATGAGAGCAGTCTATACCTCTGTCCTCATGCAACAAGCCAGCCAGTCAGGTGGACATGCATGAGTTCCTCTAACACTTTCTTGTCTGTTGATCAACAAAGGCTGTGAGGTTCAAAGAAAAAACTCGGGTTTAGGAAGACCGGTCATCTCATCTCACCCTCCCTTCTCCCTCAGGATTCATGCCTCCTGAAGTCATGGGGCAGGGGTCTCTTTGAAGATATCCCTGTCAGCCTCACCCTCTTGTCCCCCCTAGGTTATCACCAGCCTTCCCAGCTCCCCCCAAAACTTATCTTCCCTTCTGGGACCCACTGTAGCTCTCCGAATCCCAGAGGTGCGTCATCTGCACCGGTCACGTGTCCCGGTGACTGTCAAGTGTCTCCTGCCTTAGAGCGCCTCTGGCTCCGGACTTTGTTTTATGGGGTTTGGCTGTCTGGGGGCTGCTGCCGCCACCGGTTCCATCCGTCAGCCCAGGATCGCTCCAACACTAATGCTGAATTTATAGAAGTGGTTAAACAAAGTGTTGACAATATGGACGGCGTGTTTCTGATTAACACGGCGATTCCAGGGGAAGCTGCCAACTGCGGGGAAGTCGGTAAAACACGGCTGTGATTTCCCAGGCTCGGCGCGCCGGGGGTTTGACATCGCAGGATTAACAGATGTTGCGGCAGGAATTTGCCGAAGTGTTTGGAGGAGATGCGAGGTCCTACGCAAACCGGAGCGGAGCTTTTCCGTTCTTTTCACTCTCTTGGGGCGATTAAATCTGAACCCTCATCCAGCCTGTGCTGTGTTTCTATTGGGAGCTTCTGTCTGTTGCAACAGGGCTCCCCGAATCCTGTCCTTACCTTGTCCACCAGTCCCCCAGCCCCAATGTGGACAGTCACGTCGGCTGACGTTGACTCAATCCTTGCTGGGTACCAGTTGCTTTCCAATCATCTGATGATGTAGGGTCGGTGATTATTTTAAAGATGTATTTATTATTTGAAAGGCAGAGTTACAGAGCGAGGAGAGATCTTCTAACTGCTGGTTCCCTCTCCAGCTGGCAGTGACAGTCAGCACTGGGCCAGGCCAAGGTCTAAAGCATGAGGATGCTTCCAGGTCTCTGACGTGGGTGCAGGGATCCAGGCACTCGGGCCTTCTCTGGCTGCCTGCTCGGGTGCATCAACGTGAAGAGAGATCAGAAGTGGAGCAGCCAGGACTTGAAGCGATGCTGCTGGCCAATGGTTTTACCCACAACATCGCAATGCTGCCCCGATTATCTCCATTTTAAAAACAACTTTGTAGAGGCAGGTGTCTGCCACTAGATCGCTGGTTAGGTTGTGATCCCATCAGAGCACCTGCTGCTGGTACAGCCCCTGAGAGGCAGCAGTGATGATGGTTCAGGTAGCACAATCCTGTCACTGATGCAAGAGCCTCGGATCAGGTTCCTGGCTCCTAGCTTCATTCTCCCCGGGCCACTTACAGAGTGAACCGGAAGAGAGAAGACCTCTTAATATCTCTCCTCTTCTCTCTGTAACTCCACCCTGCAAATAAATCAATAGATCATTTTAAAAAGTATTTTTTTGGCCCCCGTGGAGTATTTATCTGTCCCCAGAAGCATCTGTTTATCAAGCACAGTTTCCCCAAAACCGAGAGAGGCACGAGGCTCTGAGCTGAACCCCGGAAAGCAGAGCTAAATCTGCCCTCCAGCGACTCCATTTGCAGGTGCAGAGAGCCAGACGCTGGCCAGGGCACAGTGCTGGGCTAGGCGAGCTAACCTTGTAGGCTCAGGTGCCCGCTCGGCTTCCAGCTGGCATGGGGGCACGTCCCTAGACTCTTCTCCTCTCCCATTTCGTTATAAAGGGGTTGTGGGAGGGCAATCCCTAATGCAGCACATCTTCTCCCAAGCCTGGAACAGCCTGGCTGAAGTCTCCTGGAACTTCCAGGAACCATGCCCCGGTTCAGCTAGCTGCCTGGGGGGATCTTCACACCTCATGTCATCCTGATTTCTGGCCATCAGAGTCCAGCGTTGCTCTGCATGGGAGCGAGTGAGTGGTGCCAGAGCACAGGGCCCACAGGGAGGCTCTGATCTGATGTAGGGCAGCAGCTCCCTTCTCCATCTGGGTGCATACACAGCACAGTGGCGTCCCCACACTCCCACCCGTAGCTGCACTTCCTCCGCGCCCTCTTCATGCTTGTTCTGCATTTGACTTCCTCCCTCAGATGGCCTCCTACTCCCCATAAAACTCAATTTCTTTGTGTTTTCAATTCAATTAAGGGCCAATAATTCTGCCCACCAGGCCACACACTGCAAGTGCACTCAATAACCTGGTTGTGGCCTACGAGGGGGCTGCGTGCCAGGAGGGTCTCCCTGCCCCTGGGGGATTAGAGGGTGGGAGTTGGTGAGAAGAAAAAAACCTATGATGGAGGGAGTTACCCTACAGCGGCCGCTCTCTGAACCCCAGTGTCCCCCTCTGTCACACGGATCATGCTCTGATGCAAGTGCACTTCTTGCCTTCACTCAGGCTTGCTGGACACTAATTTACTGATCTACTCCAAGCAGACCACACTCACTGACCCTTCTAGGAAGGCTGCCCAGAGGAAGTTGTTCTGAAATGTTTGCACAGGTGTGCAAAGACATTCCTTCCAAAGTGTCTGTCACTGGGTGGAGTGGGGAGGGGGGACACAGAGGGGCAGGTGGAGGGGCTAGGGGAGGGTTTGATGATGTACACTGTGTTATTGTTGAACTTGGGAATGCCTTTCAGCTGTGCACAGAAATGGGGTCATAGAAGGATGGCAAAAACATACTCTGTGTTGGAAATCGTAGAGGTGTTCTCTGTAACTGTGTGTAGACACATGCATAGCTGTCCCTCAGTGTCTGGGGGTGGGCTCCAGGACCCGTCTCAGATACCAAACTCAGCGATGCTCAGATCCCTTATATAAAGTAGTGCGTAGAATCTGTCCACTTGATATCATCCATGGATGGCTTCTAACACCTGATACCATGTAAATGCTATCAGATGGTTGTGATTCTGTGGTATTAGGGAACCAGGACTAGAAAAGACAGTACCCACATTCAGGGCAGATGTATGTCATTCTGAACATTTGCTGTCTCTGCTTGCTTGAATCAATGGACATCGGCAACCACTGGCCATGGAAGACCAACTTCATTGCAGGCCAGCACGGCATAGCAGATGAAGCCACCAAGTGCAGTATTGGCATCACATATGGGTGTTGGTTCAAGTCCAAGTTGTTCCCCTTGTGATCCAGCTCCTTGCTAATGTGCCTGGGAAAGTGGTAGATAATGAGCCAAGTGTTTGGGCCCCTGCACTCACGTGGAAGACCTGGAAGAAGCTCCTGTCTTCAGCCTTGCCCCTTCCTGCCATTGCAGCCATCTGGAAAGCAAATCGGGGGATGGAAGATCTTTGTCTCCATAGCACTCCCCCTCTCTAATTCTGATTTTCAAACAGACACATTTTGAGAAAAGATGCCACCTGGAAAGCCTATATATCATGCAGAAGTACCTGCATTCAAGTTCTAGCTCCAGCCCCAAGCATCTGCCTGCTGAAGGCACAATCTAATAAAGGCAGCCGGTGATGGCTCAAATACTTGGCCCTCTACCACCCATGAGAGAGACACAGTTTAGCTTGACTTTCAGAACCCGGCTTTGACCTGGCCCAGTCCTGGTTGTTGGAGGTAACTGGAGAGTAAATCAGTGAATGGAAGATTCTCTCTTCTGTCTCTCAGCCACTCTGCATTTCAAACAAATAAAAATAATTAAAACGTTTTTCAAAAGAAAATGATCACTATGTAACTCAAAAGAGAAACCCAAATGGTGCTTAGGTGTGAGATGAGAACGGTGTTTATCTCTCGTGAAAGGGGTTTGGAGTAAGGAGAAGGACGCCCAGCTCTCCCCAGTTTCCTAAGAGCATATCCACTGCTCTCATAACTAAAACACATGAAGACCTACAGACGAAGGGTGCATGCTGTCACTGCTGAGTCTGAGCCTGGTATGGAGGCTGCGCAGTAACCACTGCAGGCATTTTTATCTGTTTCCTTGTGGTCTTGGTTCTCGTTCATAGACACACACATTCTTGCACTGAAGTTGGAATTAGGCTCCATGGCCTGTACTTCCATGAGATGTTTTCTTCCTGATGGTTTTCCTAGATCACTGACTGCCCCCTGTCCTGCACGGGGAGGCCCTGGGATGCAGCAGGTGCCTTCCCTGTCCCTAACCCCATGTGTGTTGGGCTGAATGGACTAAACAGACAGCCTTGCTCCCTCTTGTACTCTCTCCCATTATGACCTTGCTCTGTGCTTCCCACCGATGGGAGGTCAAGATATATTTTCTGAATGAAAGAAATTGCCAGATGAGAGAACAAATGAATGAAAATATTCTTAAGGAGTTGCCGAAGCCTGGCTGCCGTGAGGCTGCATCCCCAGCGATGTCAGGGTCAGGAACAGGTCCAAGGGGCTTGATTTGGTCATCCATCCTTCAAGTTCTGAACTCCTCTGCTCCCATCATGGAGCACATGGCAGCCAACATCTGATGAGACAAAAATGTGCTCCAAATTCTAACTACCCGCACCCCCACCCCCACCACACACACTTAACTGAACAGAATTCGGATTTTGCATCATCATTCCTGTGTGTCTCTGGGTCCTGAGAGCCTTGGGTTGAGTCCAGAAGTCCATGTCCCAGGTCCCTGGGAAGATGAAATGAGGTCCAACATCCAAGATGCTCAGCACGGGGCCTGGCATCGAGACGGGCACGACCGAAGTTGGCCATTAGCTAGAGACTCGCTGGGGACACTGGTGTGAAACATGTGCCTGGTAGAGGAGCCAACTCCTTGTCATCAGGCGTTTATCACCCCTGTGTGTGTCTAGCTGGAAAATGCAGTCACTCTAGTACCAGGGCCCCCCGTGAGTCTGCCTTGGCCGTCAACCTCCAAGCATTTCTTTCGTGTGTGTGTGCGTGTGTGTGTGTGTGATTAAAAGGAGACATAAGGCACTCCTGGCCGAATGTGTAAAGGTTAACCAGCTGGGTTGATGGTGAATGAGACACCATGTCAAGCCTTTGGACTGAGTGGCAAGGTGCAATGGAATAGAGAACTAGGAAGACTCTGGAGCTGGGACCAGACGTTTAACTCCGTGACTCCAGAGCAGCGAGAGTTCACAGCTTCCCACCTCATACCTGGCTGGGTCTGTGCTAAAAGGACCCTGAACGCTTGTTTTGTTAAAACCTCCACCACTTGCCCTTGAGCAAGTGGGTTACCATTCCCATTCCTGGAGGGGAACACAAGTTTGGTTTTGGAGTCCAAGGTCTTCCACATGGTGGGTAACTTGGGCGGGGACTCTTGTAAGCGTAGGAAGTGGGACATCAGATCCAGCCTCAGCTCAACTGCCATCCTAGAGGGCCCAAAGGCCAGGTTGATGTCACACGGAGCAAGTGACTCGAGGTGGGTCCCTAAGTGCTTGTGTTGGGGAAGGGGCTGTCTTTCCTTCATCTCTAGCTTCACTCATGCCACAGCAATAGGCTCAGGGTGACACCTGCCCGGTACAGAACTAAGCTGAGAATTTAGGACAGGACAGCTGGCTTCGAGCTGGCTTCGAGAAGTAGATGTTGAAGAAATGATTCCAAGGAGTCCAGCTCCCATAAGAGCTCCCATTACAGTAGGAGAGGGGGGTGGATTCAGCCTTGGACTTGAAGTCCCCCTGGCACCTGCCGCATTGCCCCAGCTGCTCCACTTTCCACCTAGCTCTCTGCTAGTGCACCTCGGACACAGTGGCAAAGGATGGCCCAAGTGCTTAGGCCCCTGCGGTCACGTGAAAGACCCAGAGAAAGCTCTTGGCTGCCAGCTTCAGATCAGTCTAGATATTTGGGGACTGGACGAGCAACCTGCTCAGTCTCTCTCTCTCAGTCTGTAACTCTGCCTTTCAAATACTTCAAATACATAAAATAAATCTTTTAAAAATATCTCTTTTGTAGAATTTATTTTCAAAGCATAGGAGGGAGGGAGGGGGAGAGAGAGAGAGAGAGAGAGAGAGGAGATGGCTGTCCCCTCCCACACCTGTTCAGTCACTTGTATACTTCCGAAGAATGTCTTCGGCCATGGGAGGTATAGAGGCAGCATGTGTGGGGGCAAGACATTGCCAGCTGAGCAGAGCCAGCCCATGCTTCAACTTGATCCCACTCAGCCCGAGCAGCCTGCCCAGGCATCTCTGAGGACACATCGGGTACCAACATCCCCCAACCCACCTCTCCATCTCATGACTTGGTGGGACTCGACTCAGTACAGTCTTCACCATGAAGCAAAGAACAACCAAGGCACCAAAGCTGTATCAGGGGTCCTGCACGGTGGCCTAGCAGCTAAAGGCCTCGCCGCGAACACGCTGGGATCCCATACGGGCACCGGTTCCAATCCCAGAGGCCCTACTTCCCATCCAGCTCTCTGCTTGTGGCCTGGGAAAGCAGTCAAGGACAACCCAAAGCCTTGGGACCCTGCATACGCATGGGAGACCCAGAGGAAGTTCCTGACTCCTGGCTTTGGATTGGCACAACACCAACCATTGCAATCACTTGGGGGAATGAACTATCAGATGGAAGATCTTCCTCTCTGTCTCTCCTTCTCCCTGTATATCTGACTTTGCAATAAAAATAAATAAATCTTTTTTTTTTTTAAAAAAAGCTCTATCGGAGCCCTTGCTCCTAAGAGGAGCACCCGGGGACACGGTGCTAAGTTTCTTCCAGGGGATTGTAAGGAGAGAGAAATAAACATAGTAAGAGGGTCCTTTGAGGTCTCTGTGTGACTGAATCTGAGAAACAGTGTGACTGCTTCCTCTTTGCAAGACTGGGAAGTATTTGCAAGGGTCTGGGTGACCATGAGGTTGTGGGGCTCACCCCCAGGAGTCCTGGCAGCCATGGGAAGAGGCACCTCCAGGAGGAGCACACAGGGGGGCAAACACAGCCGCAGGGCTCATGCAGGGCAGAGCCTGTAGCAACACAGGGTAGGGCCAGCCCATCCTTAGCTGCTGGAGACCCTGGCAGCTGCAAACAGAGCCCTTGGGAAGGTAAATAGGATGGCTGTGCCCATGTCACACACAGGGAAAGTGAGTCACTATGGAATTAGAAGGTGGGAAGTCAGAGGTCAGAAGCTTTATTCCCAAGCATTAGTCCTGGGTTGTCCACAGGCTTCTCCTTGAAGTGCCTGGGGCTGTTTTTTTTTTTTTTTCTGAGTTATTTTTCCAACCCTCCAGCTCTCCTGATGCTGTGAGTGAATCATTGCGTCTTCCAGGAGCCCCTACTCAGCCGCCTCACCACCTCATTGTCTGTCTCCCCCAGCAGAGGACGGGAAGGGACATGTCACATCTCCCTCAGGGCCTGGGACACCTAATCCACTACCCTGTGGTTTTTTTAGTCATTACCAACTGCTTCCTTAGGAAGTCAGTAGGGCCGCATCGCCTGGTGTTTGTATTCCAGGCAGTAGCAGGGAAGCAGGCACCACAGGGACAGCTGGGTGCGCAGATCCTGGCTGCTGGGACTCCGGGGATGGGGGGGAGAGGAGGGGAGTTGCTGGGAATCAGACCTGGACATTCCATTGTCGGCCTGTCCATCCATCACCCTCGTGGAGTCAGTAGGGAGCACTCCCACATTCCTGAAGGATGAGTCACAGGGGACAGCCAGGAGACTGTCTGGGGTAAGGGGCGGGGGGTGCACGTAGTGACAGCCCCTGCCTGGTGCAGGTTTTGACCAGCGGTCACCATCCCTGCCTAGAGCCACTCAGCTGCCCCCTCCCCGCCCCTGTTGATTGCAAGAGGGGGCTTGCCCAGGGCAAATTGATCTCAGGGGGAACTTGTCAGGGTTACAGGTGTGAGTGTGTCTGTGAGTGTGATGGTGTGTGCACACATGAGTGTGCGCATGTGTGAGTGTCATTGTGTATGTGTGAGTGAATCTGTGTGTGTCACTGCGTGTATGTGTGAGCATATGCGAATGTGCGTATATTTGTGTGTATGAAGTGTGTGTGTGTGACAGTATGTGCATGGGTATGTGTGTGACTGTGAGAGTGTGCGACTGTGTTTGTGAATATGGAAGTGACTTGTGTGTATACGGGACTATCAGGTCATTTCTTCCTATCGTCCCAACCCAGTGTTCCCTTGCCCCAGATAGTATCTAGAAGGATGTCTTTGGTTTCCCCGTCTCAAGGGCTATTTTCCTATTAGCGAAAACACAGTGCTAATACTTTCTGCTCCAACTTCCCAGGCATCCTTGAGTGCCAGTTGGTGTTACAGGCAACCTGCTCTGTGAAGGCAGAGTGGGCACATGACCCACGTCAGGAAGGAAGGAAGGAGGGCAGAAAACCCTGGGCCAGCACCCTCTGCTGTTCCATGTGCTCCTGCCCTTGTTATGTCTCCTCCCTCAATCGTTTCTCAGGTGAAGCGACTGAGTCTGCAAAGATGTCCGACGGGCTGTTGGCTGGGATGGTGGTGGCAGCGTTTGCGCCGTTGGGAGGAGCCGTGAGAAATGCTGATGTGAGCAAAGGAGGGAACGTTGAGAGATTACTGAGCGCTCCAGCTGACAGGGCCCCCCAGGTTATCTGTGCCTTTCCCTGACTTTGAGACATTTCGTAAGGCTCCAGGTTTTTTTTTTTAACTGATTGTAATACAAATGACCCAGGCCATGGAAATGCAAATGAACTTTGTCTAGTGGACCACGATTGATTATCGCCTTCAAGGTATTGACCAGTTGTGCAGCTACTTGTAAATTCATCCAGTGTTTCTCCTGGTGTGTGTGTGTGTGTATGTGTGTGTGTGTGTGTGTGTGTGTGTGGTGTATGCCTTTCTGTAGGGATCCACCTCTTCTGTCGCCCTTGGCCCCTCTGAGGGTCTCTGTCTCTTTCTTTCTCTGAGTCTGGAGTTTCCAAGAACCCCAAAAGGTGCCACCAAGCCCTGACTCTCTTAATCTCCCAAGACGGGCAAAGTCCCTTTGGTGTGGTCCAGGGGGTGATGGAAAAGCCTTGGGCGGGGAGTTCAAGAGCAGGAGAGTTTCCTGCAGAGGACAGGGGTTGCAGCCCAGATGGCAGAAGGATGAAGTCGGGCATGACCTTGGCTTTGATGGTGGTGAGAGGGAGAGGTTGACCATTCCTTTATGCCCCTGCCCCACACCCTACCTGCTCCCCCGCCCCCAAGTGCTGGCATTGTCTTGCTTTGGAAGCAACTGGCTCTTCTGAGCCGTGGATTTGGAGGGCAAGAAGCTCAGGGAGGGGCCTTGGGGCTGGCCAAAAGCTAGACTCCCCCAGAAGAAGTGGATGCTGTCTGTCCTGCCCTGCCCTTGCTCTTGGCTGTCTCAGATCCCCTTACCCACTCATGCAACAACACCTCCATCACCCCTTCTCCAGCTCCACATCAGTTTCATTCCTGGTCTCCTTCCCTCAAACTGGAGTGAACCCAGTTTGTGTCTCTGGGCCTCAGTCTTTGCATCCGTCCAATGGGAATGGCAATCTCTCATTGTCCATGTCTGACGCGGAGCTGGGTCATGGGAATGCCTTGGTGTCTGTGGTGATGCAGAGGGTGAAGGGTCTGTCATTTGTCCCCTTCTTCCTGTTTGGAATCCAGGGAAATCAGGGCACACTGTAGCAGATACTGCCTGCACACCCCATTTGCCCTTGGCTGGCTGGCTGGCTGGCTGACTGGCTGGCGTGCATTTAGCCCCGACAAGGACACATGGTTGGAAAGGACCATTTGCCTTCAGAGCCTCTCTGACTCTCATGTCCCATGACGTTGGGCAGACCCGGGCCAAGCAGCCAGAAGCACAACCTCTGCTCAAAACTCATTTCCCATCCACTGGCAGGCCTGTCAGCTGGCACCTGCCATACAGTGCCTCTTGCTGTTGCCTGGAGCCCACGAGACGAGGTGGTTTCCCAGTCTGAAACCTCCACCCGCCTGTGTGTATTCTGCAAGCAGCCGACAGCTGCCAGGAGCCAGGCTGCCAACTCCGGCGGCTGGAGATGTGCCACTCTGCCGCTCGCCCCATCCCAGAGTCCCCCCTGCTCTTTCATTCTGAGAAGCTTTTATGTGTTTCTTCCTTCTTCCAGAGGTCTAGTTGGATTGTAGCAAAAAAAAAAAAAAAAACCAAAACAAAACAACAACAACAGAGAGAGAGAGGGAGAGAGAGAGAGAGAATGCTCACACAGTGAATGCAATATCCAGGATGTTAGGAGAGACTGTAAAAATCTTACTTTGAGGGACTGGTGCCTTGGCACAGCAAGTTAAGCCTCTGCCTCCTGCACTGGCATCCCATATGGGTGCCAGTTTGAGTCTCAGCTGCTCCACTTCTGACTCAGCTCCCTGTTAACACACCTGGGAAAGCAGTGACGATGGTACAGTCCTTGGGCCCTTGTACCCAGTGACCCAGAAGAAGCTCCTGGATTCTGGCTTCAAACCAGCCCAGCTCTGGCCACTATGACCATCTGCAGAGTGAACCAGCAGATGAAAGATCTCTTGCTCTCTCTGTCAAGCTCTCTCTCTCTCCCTCCTTTCCTCCCTGCCTCTGTAACTCTGCTTTTCAAATAACATAAATAAATCCTTAGTGGGGTGAGGGTAGAGGAGACTTTGCTTTGAATTCTAGCCTCATTTTTATTTTTAGCTATTTTAAAACTCATTTACAAACATGTTGCATTGTGGTACTGCAGATCATGATCTGACCAATGATTGGGTCCTCCAGAGGGACGGATCTAGGGGGTTGGACCCAAGAAGACAGGTCTATAGGGATGAGTCTGGACTTTGAATCCACAGTTCTGTGACCCTTGCTGAGTGCCTTCCCTTCTCTGAGTTCCCATTTCCCCTCCTCTTCTCTCCAACCAGGCCATTGTTGGAAAGACACATCCTCCACCCATCTACCAAGTAGCTTGGATCAGGATCTTGCTTTCTGTTTCACCATGCAGCTACTAAGCATTTTCTGCAACCTTCAATGCGGGGTTCCTCTCACCCCACCCACTCACACTGTCTGTGCCATGTTGCTCACCACGCAGCTTCCTGCTCTATCTCTACTTCCTCCAACACAGGGATTGACACCTCTATTCCAGAAAGCCAGATGGGAGATGCCTAAGGCTCTCTGGGGTTCACGATCTTACCGCAAAGGTCAGCTGGGTCATCTTGATGCAACACCTCACCTGTACGGATGGGCATGGCTGTGTTCCCAGAATGTTCTGCTGCTGGGTTTGATCATCACGTCATTTCCACCTGGCAGGGAACATCATTTTAACATCACTTCAGTGAGCTGTGCTGAGCAGGCATTGGGCAAGTCCTGGTCTGTAGTCAGCATTTCCATAACCCTGCATCAGGAAACTCTTTAGTGGCTGTCCTCTGCCCTTCTACCTAGGCTACAGCGAGGACATTTTACTGGAGCTTTTGCCTTGCCCTGAACTTAAGTTGTCCTTACTTCCATGAGGGATGGAGCTGTTACCTTTAGCTGTTGCCTCCATTAGTGATTATAAGCTCTTGGAGAAGGCGAGTACTTGCTTGCATTCACCACTTTATACTTAGCCCCCAGCTGCAGGTGTTCTGCTGCTCGCTGTGGCAAGTCCATGTGTGGGCAAATGGAGGCCTTCTAGAACTGCCAGCAGTGGATGTGCCAATAAAGCCCATTTTATGAATGCGGACCCCGAGGCTCAGACAGGGACTGTGCTTCAGGTCTCACAGCTGCAGAAATAAGCCCCAAGAAAGAGAATGAAAGGGACCCTGAGTACTAAGTGTGCAGCGCCTGGATGCCACACACAGATCTGGGGGACTCGGAGTACATGGTACCTACTGTGTGCAGGGAGTGAGCAGCTGATGCCAGACAGGCCTCTTGCTTGGGGTATAGCCTGTGAGGTCCAGAGCATGGGACATGCAGTGGCCAACACAGGCATGAAGCCACCACAGGTAGGGGGCAGGTGCTGAGTCCCCAGACTGAAACAGCTGTGCGCACACAACAGGATGTTTAAAGACCAAACAATACACGTGCACCCCACTCCAGGGCCAAATGCTGCTGCCTGCATCTCCAGTTCCCGTATGTAATTCCTTCCACGTCCGGGGCTACATCTCAGAAATTGCAACCTGCAAATCAGCTTAGAAAATAAACTCATTCAATTAATAACAAAGATAGGCAAAGGGCAATGACACTCGTCCCCCGCCAGCGGCAGCCAGCGCAGAATCTGCTGAGTCATCCACAATAACCGATGAGTCATCATCCAGCGATCTCCCTCCCCGTCCTCCAGACAGGAGGGAAGGGTCTGGCCTTACCTACAGGGGACAGGATGGGCCAGACAAGGCCTAGAAGCTGACGGCTTGGGAGAATTTGTCTCACTGAGCTCAACTGCTACACCTGCTGCTGGGATGGAGAAGACAGGGTGAGGCCATCTCCAGGTGAGATGGGGTACAGCCCGCCACGCCCGACCTGAAATGTTGGGTGTCCTGGAGGTGCCAGCCATGGGTCATTAGCCCTCCTTGCTCTAAGTGGCTCGCGATGGTGTTTGTTTCCGGGCTGTGTTCACAGGCCCCTGGGGGCTCCTTCCCCTTAACCAGGCCCAGATGGTAGGAGGTTGCCCTGGCGGGTGGGGCGGCGTCGGGGAGGGACCCGGGGAGCAAGAGCTGTTGCTGGCTTCTCGGCAGAGCCCACTGGCCGGGCTCCACAGCCCCCTCGGCAGAACCAGCCCGCGAATCCCATTTGTGGACGGTGGCCTCGAAACAGGATTTAATGGTGGAATAATATTTACACAGCAAACTCCTCCAGAGGAGTCCTAAACGCCATAAAAGGGATTTTCGGAGCTTAATGAGTGTTAGTGGACTCCAGGCGGGATAATGTGGCAACTGGTGGCTCTAATCCGATCTGGCATTTTCCATACAGCAACACTCAGGGCAGGGGGTGGGGGATGCTGGGCAGAGGGGGATATTGTTTGCAGCGTTGCCATCTTTGTAAAATGATAATCAACCACCAAGTGGCTTACAAGCAGCTAGGGCTCAGCCATCTCTTTGGGCTTCAGCATTGGATGTTGGGAGAGATGAGTGGGAAAGGGGGCTTTTTGGAGACATGCCTTCAACTCTCCCTGGTTCTTTTCACAAATACAGCAGAGAAAGCTTTTGTTAAACTTGCATCGGAAGGGGTCAGTGAGACAAGCCTCCAGGTTGGACAAGCTGCAGCCACAAGGCCAGTTGTCTTCTAACCTGGACACAGCCCTGCCTCTCAGGGGGTGAGTGTGGCATGAAGGAGGCAGGGGCTACAGTCACGGGTTCGGGTCCCGACTCAGCCACCTCCAGATGGCGTCGCGTCCCTCTGTCTGCCTGAAATGACAAATGGTAACCACAACGTAGCTGTTGTGACAACTGCATGGGGGCCTTAAGGAAGTTCATGGGAAATGCATTGTGTGAAAAAAATGATGCATGGATTTGCAGAAAATGATGGTTTTGTATGAAGTATCTTCATTTGGAGGAAGGGTGCAGAGGGCTGACAGCCAGCTCTTACACAACAAAGCAGTCATAGAAATGAGTTTGAAGCCTTGTTTTTATTTGAAAGGTAGTGTTACACAGGGAGAAGGGGAAACACATGGAGAGAGATCTTCCATCTGCTGGTTCACTCCCCAAAGAGTGGCTCATGAATGTAAATGCTCCAAGCTGTTGGGATGGTGAAGTTGTTGGGAGATCAGTAGCTCCTGGTTAGTGTGTCTCTGGGGGGCTCTGGATGGGGACAGGTGCACAGCTCTGCCCAGCGTGGTGCTAACTCCATGCTGGTCTTACTGCTTGGCCCAACCTAGAGACCTCAGGACTGGGTGTAGTCTGCACCCTCAATACCGTTAGCCTAAGGATCTTGGCATCTACCTGCCCGCACGAGATCAGGGACCACAGCGACAGCCCTCTCACTGGCTCAGTCTCCTTCACTCCTGTGGACTTCACTCTTTAACCTCAAGATCGGGGGAAGGCTCCTAGCTCCCGGGGCTTCTGTGGGACTTTTGTCCCTGGGAAATTTCTGGCATGGAGGCATTCCTTCGCCTAACCACCTCCCCCCCCCCATGTCCTCCATGTGTAAGCGCAGAGCTGGAGACCTGTTGGAAAGGCAGATTTTACAGAGAAAAAAAAAAATCTTCCAACCACTGGTTCACTCCCCAAGTGGCTGCAACAGCCAGCTGATCCAGAGCCAGGAGCCAGGTGCTTCTTCCTTATCTCCCATGTGAGTACAGAGTTCCGCCAGGGTTGGATTCACCTTTCCCAGGCCATATGCAGGGAGCTGGATGGGAAGTGGAACAGCCAGGTCATGAATCAGTGTCCCTATGGGATGCTGGTGCTGCTGGCTTAGTCACCACACCGGCCTCACACCAGGCATTTAGGACAGGGAAGCTGGGCACATTTTGAAGGAAGAGAACAGTGACAATGCCGGGAGATAGTGTAGCTGCCTCTGTGACATCAGGGACAATTTTTAACACCTGTGTGTTCAGGTTGAGGTCTACACAATGGCCCAGAATGTCTACTCAGTCCTTGCAGGAGGAGTCCAAGAAATTGTACAGCAACAAAGTGGACAAGATTTAGTCCAGTTCAGTGAGGGTTTGCTGATTCTAGATCCCCTTCTGCTGTTGGTGTCACTGGTCCCTGCTCTGGAAGTCCGTAACCATCAGCAACATTGTAAGAAAATGCAGTGACCTTTGCAAACATTGTGAAACTGCGACTCTACTTCCTACACAATGTTGCTGTGAATTTAAATGCAGAAGTTGGGGGGGTCCTCTCTCTCTTTCTTTCTACCTCTTAAATAAAATAAAAATTAAGTAACTAAACATAAAACATATGTTTTTTTTAAATATGAAAAAGATCTGTGAATTTCTGTAGGGGTCCTTTTGAGAGCACTGTCCCCTGCCCTCAACACACCTGCAGGGTTCTAGTATCCTCCACAGAACTCCCTCTGTCACTCTGGCTGCCTGGCTGAGCAGCTCTGAGTCCTTGGAGAAACTCCTGGCAGAGGCTCTCCCATAAGGATGACACTTATTCCTGGAGCATCCTGTCACGGCCCTGGGAAAGATGGAACGACAGGGTTTGTTCACGCAGCTTCTCCCAGCCCTGTGCCAGCAAGAAGCCTTGGTGAGCTGGCACAGGTGATGGGATTGCAGTGAGGGCCACATATGCCCGTGAGCTACCAGCTAGTCCCATGTGCATTGACCACAACTGGATTATGCTTGCATCCTCTCACTACCATTGGTGTAAGACTTCGGGGATTGAACCACTGGATCAGGAGTGATGGATCTTGCGACCTTGACGTGGCTGTTGCCATCCATGAGCTGCAGCCAGCTCAAGAGGGTGCTGAGAAAGCTAAAAGGCACTGGCATGTGTCAATAGAGCCAGGAAGAGCTTATAGTCTTGATAAACATCAGATAGTGAGACGACCAACACGGCTAGCTCCTGAGTGGGATTGTAGCCCAGCAGTTAGACGCCTGCATCTTGCACTGGAGTGGTTGGCTCCAGCTGCTGCTGATGCTTCCTGCTAATGCAGATCCCAGTTCCTGGCCATTGTGGGCACCAGGGAAGAGAATTGGCAGATGGGAACTACCCCCGCCCCCCGCCTCTTTCTCCATGCTCTCAAATAAATAGTTATTTTAAAATGAGAAAGGATCATATTCACCCTTCCTTGGAGAAAAAAAAAATCAACTTATACAACCATGCGATGTATTTTCAAACTCCTTTTGGGAGTGAAGCATCCTAGGTCAAATAAAGTCCAGATGTGGACTTCTTAAGTTAGCAGGAGTTTTCTTTTGCCTTTTGGGGAAATAGAATGTATGCTTGAGCCAAAAGGCTTGTGGGTAAAGCTGAGTAAGTTAGCTCTGGGAGGGACGATATGATGTTGAACGAAGAAAGAGGGGGGGGGGGGCGGGGGGGGGAGAGATGGCTGATTCTTGATATTTGCTCCCAGGGTTCCATGGATGCCTCGCTCAGTCCATGAGTGCCAAGCAAGTGAGGAAGAGGATAGAGCCTCTTCATTATCAGCTGGCAAGTGGGGGCGGGGGAGGAAGAGACCCATCTGTTCTTCACCAGACACTTGGTGGATGGGAGAAGAGATTTCTAAGTGGCACAGTCATGCGTGTTCCTCTCTTCTCCAACACCGCCCTGTGTGAGTTGGCTATCCTTGGGGGAGTCATGGTTCCTGATAAGCCTCTACTTTGTCATCTGCAAATTGGGTGTGATTACTGCTCTCTCAGGGATCACTGTAAGTACAAACGGCAAGGCCATCCGATGAGTGCTCTGGCTTCCTATCCTGGACCACAAGCCAGGGGGCCCTGGCAGAAGTCACCAAAGGGATTGTGAGAGCTCAAACCAAGGGGGAGGGGCGTGGGGTTGGGTGGGGCAGTGCAGTAAGGGTCCCAGGATGAACACTGGCTCTGAGCATCTCCGTCTCTGACCCATGAGCCTGCACCTGTTAGCCATGGAGCCCTGGTTTCTTCTTTCCATCAGGGCAAGAGGGAGGAGTGGTCAGCAGTAGGAGAGGCAGTAGGGAGACCCTTGGCTGTCTGCTTCATGGGGTCAGATATGATGGCAGCCACTCCGAAGGACCAGGCCAAAAGACACCTCGTCCTCAGGCCTGCCGTGCTCTCTGTACATGGCTGCAGCTCCCCTGATGGGCTCCCCAGCCCTGCTGCCCCCCAGGCCCACTGCAGTGCCTGTACCTTCCTTAGGGCAAGAGTAGGGAGATATGGGAGGAGCAGCAGGCACATGGGTGAAGGGGGGCTCCACCAGCCGACCTGGCAGCCGGGCCCAGACCCTGGCTGGCAGCAGCAGAAGGCTCAGCGTCTGGGAGAGACCAATTCTTTCCCAGCTAGAATCTGGCTCCCATGCCTGGGTCCTTCCCGTCCACCTGCTCCAGCATCTGCTGCTCCTACAGCATATTCATCACAAGGAGAATGCAGTGAGAGCATGGGCAGGGTGCTCAAACTGGGAAGCCTGCCTGTGATCACCTGACCACTGGAGCCAGGCAGAGAAAAGCTAGACATTGGCTCAGAGGGATAGCAGCTGGGCAAATGACCACCCCCCCCAGGCAACAGCTGGTTTCCCCCGGCCCTGCTGGAGCTGGAGTGTGCTGCTGGGCAGCGTGGCCTCAGACAACTTCCCGGAAACTCTCAGAGCCTCAGTTTTCTGCTCCAGGAAATGGGAATGAGGCCAACAGATGGCCAACGGGCTTTGTTTCTCATCTAGCCTCTGAGTGGGTTAAAGAGCTTGTGCTGGCGGGAGTCGCCCTCACTCGTACACGAAGGGGGTAGCAATGTGTGCTTACTCATTCATTCACTGCATCATTCCAGGTGCACTAACCTCTCTCTAGAAAAGTTTGGGACTCTTTGGGGCAGCTTGAAGGAAAACAGAAAGTACCAGACACTTGGCCTGCATCACCTAGCAGAGTCGCTGAGTTCAGGCCTCAGTTCTGCTTCTGATCCAGCTCCCTGCTGATGTGACAGGCAGCCTGCACAGGGTCCCTGTGACCGGATTGGGTTTCTGGCTCTTGGTTGGGACCTGGCTCAGCCCCTACTGCTGTGGGCGTTTGGGAGTGTGACAGTGGGTAGAAGATTTCCTCTCTGCATCTCAAATAAATGAATGAACTAAAAATGTTTTTACAAAAGGAAATAAAGCAAGGAGAAAAGCCACCAGATGTACATGAATGCGGATGCTGATGGCCTCACATGGCCCAGTTTCTGTGGGCCAGGCATTGTTCTGGGCTTCTCACGGCCATCATGTTCTCTGAGATTCCCAATAGCCTTGCTGGGTCCAGGAAGGGGCTTCAGTATGCTCAGGGAAAGTGGAACAGGATGAACGGTTGGGTTTGGTGCAAATACTTTTGAAGTCCAGGCATAGTTTTTAAATCAAAGACTTCCTCCACAAACTTCTTGCAGATCCATATTAGAGCTACATCTCCATGGAAGGAAGACCTCGTGAGAAGCCAGGATCCAGAGAAGTGAAGCCGCTTCTGCAAAGGCACACAGCACCTTTGGGGGTCATTGATCCCATGACACAAGGACTTCACTTGCCTGCTGGCAACCCTGAGGTTCTAGCTACATGTCCTCATGGCTTCCAGGCCCTTCTCCTGTTTGATGTCTTTGTGGCCCTATAAGACAGCTGGAGAAGACAGCGAACTTGCTGTCTTATGGGGAAAACTGGGACTCTGAGCGTAGAAACCAATTTCCTACAATCACACAATAGCTCATCAACCACTGCGCCTGCCCACACCAACCCAAGTCCACCCAGTAGTCTGAGCCTCCCAGCTGGTGGTCAGTGTCCTCCTAGCTCATTGCATCTATACTGCACTGACCCTTGCATACCTGCTTAGATGTGAATGTTTCATCTCACAGGGAGCACTGTGCTTTAATCAGAGTTCATGTTAGCTTCCCTTAGCATGCACCGGTGTGCGCCATGACGCATGACAAGCAGGCTTGGCAGTGTTGTGCACCTGCTATGACCATTGGCATGTTGAGCATCCCTTCTGCTGTGGCCCTTCCCCTGGGGAGGGGAGTGCCAGAGGAAAGACCCCAGGCAGGCTGGGACTCAGGGAAAGTCCTGGAGAGAATAATTTCAGGCACCTATGTTTGGGAGCCTTGATAAGGTTCAAGTTTCCCGCTCTGTTTATGTCCCCTGCAGGGCTTGCAGACCCTTTGTGAGTGGGGCTCATGACAGTCTCCAGCCCCTCAGGCATGCTCATTGAGGGTCCAGATGAGAGGGTCACCAATATCATGTCCCCTGGGACAACCTGTCCAGGTTCCCTGCAGGCCCAGAGAGACATTGCTGCACGCCCACATTGCTCCCAGGGTGGCTAGGGATGACGCTAACGTGGTTGCCATGAGCTGTTGGGACAATTAGGGTGGAATGATTTTGCTGGTTCAGCTCCTCCTACCAGCACGGAGAAGGGCCTGTAGCATGGACCTCTGGTCCACGTCCTCGCTGCTCTGCTTCTGATCCAGCTTGCTGCTAATGTGCCTGGGATGGCCCAAGGATGTGAACCCCTGCCAGCCATCTGGGAGATACTGATGGAGCTCCAGTGTTCCTAGCTTGCAGTCTGGGCTGGCTGCCGATTTAATAGCCATCTCGGGAGTGAACCCAAGATCTTTCTATGTCTCTGTCTCTTTATTACTCCGCCTTTCAGCTAAATAAAATAAATCTTTAAAATGCTAAGCAGAGTAGTCCGTGTACAACTGCATGGCTTTAACAAGGTCCTTTGTATTCAGCGCCATATTTGGATGTCTGGTTGATGTGTCTGCGCTTCCAGGTAGTGAAGTGTCTGCACACACCATTGTGGGATCCCTCTATCACAAACACAGATGGCCTATGCAGTTTTATCTGACTATGAGGAGCACAGGTGCACACTCCCATGCACACACAGGCTCAGGGAAGCATTGCAGAGGCGCACACAGACCCCCAGCCCCACCCGCAGCCCCCGCCAGGCTGCCAAGACCAGCAGAGGTGAGCAGCGAGCTTCCTCTTGGATCTCGGCTCCCCATCTCGCACCACTCACTCCGCCACGTGTTTGCACGCTGATAAAGGTGCGCTGTGTCCCTGCCGTGGCTTTTAATTAATTTCTGACCTGAAAGCTCCCCCAGTGCCTTCTCCTGTACACCCACCAGCTGCAGCTCCCCTTTGCACAGGAAGCAGCTGCCCAAGTGTAGCCGAGATTCCAGAAAAGAAAGGAAAAAAAAAAAAAAGGAGGGAAAACAGAACAGTCCATGTGTGTGTGTGCATGGGTGGGGGGGAGTGGTTAGGGACTCACACATCTTTTTTTTTCCTTTGCCCTGATTTGCATATTAATAGTTTGCATATTAACCAGCAACTTCAGAGGGTGGGCGGCTAATGAATGCAGCAAGCTCCTCAATTTTAACTCAATTTGCCTCATCCATATTCCGATGACTTTGGGGATTGGTGTGCAGTGTTCGTTCCAAGGATCTGAGGCAGATCCAGTGTGGGCTGGTCCGCCATTAATCCAATTAATTAGCCCCATGGAAGTGGCCGCCTGGGCCAGGGCCCTTTGTTCAGTGCTGGGGGCTAATGACAGCCCCAATCTGATGGGATAATGAGGGGAGCCAAGGAGGGTGTGACCCCAGCCTGGGTCCTGGGGGGTGTTTAAAGCAGGAGGAGAGGGGGGCTTGGAGGGAGGGGACCTGGATCAAGAGGAAACAGAGGCAGCCCCTTTGCTTCTGCTCCTGTTCACTCCAGATAGAGGGAGTGCCCTGAGTGCCCCTCCACACCCACTCCCCGGTCTGTGGCCCCAGGGAGGCTAAGCTGTCCCAAGAGGCCCCCTTCACTCACCCCCACCCCCCCCATTTCCAGGCAGATTTCACCAATGGAGGCGCAGGAGGAGGTAGGAGGGTGGAATATAGTGTGCTCTTGGTCAAGCCACAGCCTGCCTGGCCACCTCACCTGCCGCAATAGCTACTCTCTCCGATGTCCTGCAGCATCCTCTCCCAGGTCTTGCCCTCCATCCCATCCTCCGAGACCAGGGAAGAGCACCAGCCCCCTACTCTGATAAGTGCATTGGATGGCTCCTGATCCTCCCAGCCCCAGAATCCTCTCTGAGTGAACCATCTGTGTCCTGCCGGGACTCTGGCCCACACCCACCGCACCCCTCCTCCCTCTAAGGGTTTCTCAGTTACACAGTCAGTCACTTTTTCTTCCAAAGCCGACCCACAGCAGTGCTAGGTTTCTGAGGCTCTCAGGTGGAGCGCCTGCCACATACTCAGAGTTCAGTGTGTGTTGGGCACAGTCCTGGCTAGTGAGACGGAGTATCCCAGCAATCAAGCTCAGGAAGAAATCATCACTCATGAGATACTTCTGCTAAATAATAATAATAATCCTGATAATAAAGGTCTTGGAGCCCAGGAAATCACCTTCAAGGAGGTGCTAAGCATGCAGGATTCCCACACATGCTAGGAGAACACGTGCTATGAAGGCAACCTTGGATTTCACGTAAACCTGATATTCTTTGAACTACACCAGGGGCTTCAGAAAGCTTTCGGGAAGTGTGTACAAGGGGAAAGCCATGCCTGTGTCCAGAGAGGCTTGGTTGCAAAATAAATGTAACGTTTAAAGCACATTTGTATATTTGTTTCTGTTTGGATGAGAAGCAGAGAGGAGAGAGCAAGGTCTTCTACCCACTGATTCACTCCCCAAATACTTGCAACAGCCCATTTCCTGCCCAGGCTAATACCAGGAGCCTGGGACTCTTCAGCCAGGTCTCCCGCATGAGTGGCAGGAAACTCAGCACTTGAGCCATCCCCTGTTACCTCTCAGAATGCATTAACTGGACACTGGATTGGCAGTGGAGTAGCTGGGACTGGAACCAAGCACTCTGATAGAAGAATGCAGGTGTCTCACACAGCAACTGAAATCCACTCCTCCACTAGTCCCACCAAAGGTACCTTTAATAATTCTGTTTTCCGAAAGACCCTCATTCTTTCTCTTAGACCTCTGTTTACTTGTCAATTTGAGGAAACTCAAGCACCAAGCACAAGTAAGTGTGTGTGTGTGTGATGGTTTAAAGCTGACTCCTGTGTCTAGGGGTCAGGAGAGGGGGGGAGTGTGCCTGAGATTTCACAGCTAGAACATGGGTTGCAAACAGGTGGAATGGGGCCCGCAATGGGTCTTAGATGGTTGAGCTGTTGCCTATAGTGCTAGCATATCCTGTGAGCACTGGTTCAAGTCCCAGTTGCTCCACTTCCAAACCAGCTCCCTGCTAATGTACCTGGAAAAGCAGTAGAGGTGGCCCAAATGTTTGGGCTCCTGCATCCATGTGGGAGAACTGGAATGAGCTCTTGGCTGCCGCCTTTGGGCTGCTCCAGTTACATGCTTTGCAGCCATTTGGGGAGTAAACTGACAGGTAGAAGATTCTCCGCTCTGTCTCTCTCTCTCTCTCTCTCTCTCTCTCTCTCTCTCTCTCTCAATGGAGTTCCAAGCTCTTGATCTCAGCCTGACCCAGTCCTGGCAATTCCAACTCTTTGGACAGTGAACCAGCAGATAGAAGATTTCTGTCTGTGTCTCTCCTTCTTTCTGTCACTCTGCCTTTCAAATAAGCAAAAACGGTAATAAGGAAAGTGAGAGAGAGAGATTTTCTGCTTGTTGGTTAACTTCCCAAGTGTCCCAAACCATCCAGGCCAGGAGCCTGGAGCTCTATCTGGGTCTCCCAAGTGAGTGGCAATGACTTGGTACACCACCTGCTGCCTCTCAGGGCGCATAGCATCAGGAAAGTGGAATCTGAAGTCGAGCCAGAACAGAAACCCAGGCCTTCAGGTCTGGGATGAGAGTCTTTGACTCTTGCCAAACGCCCTGGAAATCTGAACTGTTCAGGGCCTACATGATATCCAAGTGGAACGTTTCACCCCTGACCTCATGTGACGGGTCACAGTCAAAACACAGGGGCACCGAAACAACGCATTGAGTCAGCCTCTGGCTATGCGGATGCAGTGTCTGTGTTTCATGTTGGGACTTGGTTCCCCTCCCCAACATGGTTCATTAGGAATCAGGCAAATATTCCACAATCATAGTAAAATTTAAAAATCCAAAGCTTCCCTGCTTGTCCTAAACATTCAGGATAAGAGCAATGGAAAACCACAGCACAGAATTGTAACTATAGCCATCTTTCACCCTGGCTTAGACTTTGCAGGTGAATTTGATGACCTCCATTTTGGGTTGTTTTCTTCCATACTCATGAAGGATGATCTGGAACCAGTAACCAATCTCTGTCTACACAGCAACAAGGGAAAGAAGCTTCAAATCCGACTGGTTCCCTGAGAACTTTCTCCGGGGTGTCTCTGACAGACAAATGTCTGTCAGGTGCTGGTGCCCAGGCAGTCCTGATGGAGGCCTGTCTTATCTCTCTTTCTGCCAGACCCTCAGTGAGAAGCCCCTGGAAGACATGAAGGGTGGGAGGGAGGGAAGGTGGGGTGGGGGGCATCCTTGAAGATTACCGCTGCCGAGTGGCTTGCCTTGACAAAATGGAGTGTTTGGTGACAGAGCCCAAATATGCATTTCACTCGTTGGAAATATTAAATTAAGCGGTGTAACAGCTGAGAATAATTGGGTTTTCTGCCCCGTTGCCTGCAATTTTGTGTGGTGTTTGAGGCAGCTTGGAGACTCTGTTTTCTGGAGGAGGTGGAAGAGGCCCTTGGGTGGATTGATTGAGATTTAGGGGTTGTGGGATGATGCAGTTCAACTCCCTGTTGATATGGGAAAGCACTCCCCCATTTCAACCCTGGTACCAACCCTCTACACCCTGAGTTCTAAAAGAGACTGCACAGTGGGTAAAGTCACGGTCTGCAATGCCACTATCCCGTAGGGTGCTGTTTCAACTCGTGGCTTTTCCACTTCCCATCCAGTTCCCTGCTACTGTGCCTGGGAAAGCAGTAGAAGATGGCCCCTGCATCCATGGGAGAGCTCCTGGCTTTGTCCTAACCCAACCAGGGCCTTCGGGGCCATGTGGGAAGTGAACCAGCAGACAGAAGCTCTTTCTATCTCTATAACTCTGTCTTTTAAATCAATACAAGACATTTTTTTAAAGAAGTGGTAAGAAGAGTACTTAAAAGATTTCTTGTCTTCCAACTTAAAGGCTAACTCCCCCTCCCTCTTCACTTTATTATGCATGCATTTATTTATTATTTGTTTCTTCTCAAACCCCAAAGCCTTCCAGGGGAGCAGATGCGCCGGCACACCTCCCAGCACGCAGCTGCGTGCGACATTGACAGAAATGGTTTATGATACATTCCAAGGGCTCCACTGATCTTTTTTTAATAAGATGCCGCCTGCCACGCAGCAACGGCAGAGGCGCCCCTGTGGTTTCACAAAGATCCCGTTTCCCTTCTTGGGGACTTGAAACAGTGGCACCTCCTTTGGGGAATGTCTTGCAGAGACGCAAAACCCCTCCAGCGAGGAGCCTCGTCTCTCTCGGGGTGGGGGCGCGCTGCCCCAAACCGCATCTCTCCATCTCTCCAGGTGTGGTCCGGGTCCCTGTTGGGGGAGCCCAGGACTCTGCGTTTCCACAGGTGCTCCAAGACAACTCCGTCTTTAGAGGCTTCTGTCCTTAGCGGAAGAGAAGACAAAGCAGTAGCAGTTAAATTCCTACTTGCTTGCACTGCACAGCTAATCAGCTTCCAAGCTGAGAAACACAATGCCTTTGACCATGGCACCTAAACTGTGCCTTGAGGGCCAGCTTTGTAGACTGGGGTCTCTGATATCTCATTCCTGCCCCATCCTCTGCCATGAGATACCACCTTCCAAAATGATCTTCTCTCTCCCAAACAAGCCTTCACTTTGAGTCTGGTAGGTTTTTCCATCACCAAACTCCTACTCATCCCTTGAAACCCAACTGAACCTCACTGCTTCCTGGCAGGTTGATTAATCCCTGTCCTCCTTACTGCTTCAGCGCGATTGAAGATGCCACACCACAGTGCCCACTGAGGCACCAGTTGTGGAACCCCACTGTGGGGCTGGTACCACCCATAGCCCCCAACAGAGAATTTGACTGACAGCCACTTTTGTGGGTACAGGGCCACAAGGACTTGAGTTGTCCTCCCAGGCCGTTAGCAGAGAGCTGGATCAGAAGTAGAGCAGCCAGGATAAAAACAGTGCCCATATGGGATACTGGTGCAGGGAGAAGTTTAGCCCACTGTGCTTTGGCACACAAGCCCCTCCTGCTACTTCTTAGTGTTTTTGTTATTAAAGGTCAGACCGGTTGTGACGTTCCGACCCACGTCTGATCATGCATACACCATCTGAGCGTTCTCCCTTTCTTGGCTTTGCGTATTTTTGTGAGCGAGATCTCTGCTGACATCCATTTCCCTGCCAATCTCCCGTTTGATGCGCCATCCTGATCATGCTATATTATGTTTGGCAACATAATGGGATGTGACTCTGGCTGCCGATGACGGATGGGGCGCTCATCAGCGGCTGGAGCGGCACCCAATTTTCTAAAGAGCATTGTTACAGAAACACGCAGGATGGCCTTTTAACTCGTATTGATTTATTTCTGAAGAATGAGCCCCTCTCCTACTTTTACAAGTGCTGTAATTAGAGGACGGACTTTCCTTTCTGGGGAAGGGCTTGGGGAGCCCCACCACAAAGGGTGGGGGACTCAGAGAGAAAAGGCAGGGTGGGGGCAAGCTGCTGCCAGGACGCTCCAGGGGGTTCCACGGAGAGCAGGAAACACAGCAGCCAGAAACAGCCGCTAGCCTGCCTTGCTGCTTGCCATCCTGCCTCTCTTCCTTCCAGCCATCATCCATACACCTATCATGTATCCACCCACCCACCCATCCATCCATCCACCCATCCATCCATCCATCCATCCATCCATCCATCCATCCCCTCACACACTCATCCACTTATATGATTCATTAATCAAAATGCCTGCCTGCCTTCCTTCCTTCCTTCCTTCCTTCCTTCCTTCCTTCCTTCCTTCCTTCCTTTCTTTTTCTACTGTCGCCTTCTCATACCTTCCCCACACAACACCGTGGAGGACCCTGGTTGGTGTGTTACAGAGGAATGACTCACATCCCCGCTCCAGCACACCAGCTTACTCACCTGCCTATCTCCCTCCAGTCCCCCTCCCGGCTCAGGGGTCTTTGCATTCTGTTGGTGGCTTTGTGGTTCCCTCCCTGACCGCTGCGCTCAAACACCTTCTCAGTAGAGAGGACTTCCCTGGCCAACTCCTGCACCTGTTATTCTCAGGCACCTGCTCTGTGGTTTTCATCCTATCTCAGCTAGCAGCTCAGTGTGGTACCTGCCCAAGGCGTGTCTGTGCCAGGAAGGGTCACTCCCCCAGGGCCTGGGGTTTTTGGTTCCTTTGTCTGCAGCGAGAGCCACATCTAGAGGAGAATCCCATAGCCAGTGGGCACACCATGCATAGCTATTGGAGGAAATGAGCATTCTGTACAGACTCAGGCTAGTGACGACAAGTAGATGCAAGTACACAGAGGTTGATGCCAAGAAGCCAGAGCAAGGGGGCCAGAAGAGTCAGACAGGAGGAGGGAAGACCAATTGCTGGGTGCTTGATGTTGTCCCTGATGTGGATGTGGGTTCAGTGGCCCTGGCAGCTCTCCAGGCTGTTCCTGCCAGGATCCTATGGCTCTCCTGACTCCAGGAACCTTTCCTTGAGGGTGCAGCTAGAGACTGAGCCTTTCCCATGTTGGCGCTACCCTAGCAGAAAGCAAGAGCCTCGCAGCTTAGGTGTGTGTGAAGCGGGTGCCACTGCACAAGTCTAGGTTGCTGAAAACTGGCCCCGACAGCTGCTGGGTGAGGTCCCTGGGGGAAGCAGGGGTGCTTGGGTGAGCGTTCAGGGTCAGGTCACCCTGCCTCACTGCTATGTAGGGGAGTCTTCCTAGAGCCCAGGATATCCTGTCTGTGTCCTGGGAGGCAGCAGCAAAACCAGAGGCCAGGGTCTGCCAGGACATGGACACCCAAGAGCAGGTGGCCTCAGAGGCTGTGGGAAGCTGGTAGAAGGGAGTGGGGGACATGGAGGGGACTGCTTGATTTTGCCTGTGGTAGTTTTTCCTAAGTGGCAGGTGTCACCTTCAGGCAGAAAGTCTAGCAGACACAGAACCATCAGGGGCCATTGCGGGCTGGGGTGTAGCAGGGTGGAGGAGAACCACTCTGGACCCTACTATCCTTTTTTTCCCAGCATGCTCCCCACACAAGCCCTAGGCTAACCCTGCCCGAAGGCAGGGCCTCGTCCACTTGCTCAGACCTCTCTGTCTGAGATGCCCTTGCTGAGCCAGGCACCAGTGTCCCTCACTGGCTCACCCTGCACTTTCTCCCCTGCACACACTGGATCCAGCCTCGCAGGCAGTAACAGCATCTGCCTCCTTTTGCAGGTGTTGGCCGGGAAGCAACATGACCAGCAAGGCGCCCAGAAGAAGCGGCAACCACACGCAGCTCTTGGAGGCCATTGGGTTTGTCTCGTTTGGCTCAGAGTCCCTCTCTCCCTAGAGCTGAGGCGCCGTGGTGCTAGGAACCATTATTCTCTTGCCTGCCTTTCTTTTCTGTCCCACAAGGAGTGTCCAGTCATAGGCTGAGGAGGGTTGGGGTGGATATATTGGGATCATCGTTTATTAAGAAGAAAGCTGTCGAAATGACATGCACCCACATCCCGCTCTTGGAGATTGGGAAAGTATTTCACTCATCAGTGTAAAAGGGGCGTGGAGGTGCAGGGGAGAAGAGACACTAGCCATCTCGTGGATCAGCCGGGGCAATTTATTTGAAACTGTCCATTCTCTGGGTGTCAGAGGACGACTTTTATGTATAATCTTATTTCCAATTCCAACAAAGAACACTTCACTCATGTTCTGGGCTTTTTTTTCCCCCTCTTCCTAGACAATAACCGATTATAAAAGCCGTTCTCAGCCACCGGGCCCCCGCCCCATCTCGGCGCGGTGTTGACATATGGAAATGAATCAAAATGTAATACGCATAATTACAAGCATTGTAAGCAGGGTACAATTAGTGTCTCTTCAAACCAATGTTGTAATCAAAAGACACCACTAAAACAGTCCAAAGAGTGGGAGCGTGTGCTATGGGATTAGACACGGATTGGAAGGAAGTTTTTCTTTCTTTTCTTCCTCTCTTCTCCTGGGGACAGAGCCTAGCATCTCCTTCTATTCTACTCCTGAGTGGGTGCAGAGAAATCAATTCTAATTATTTTCTCCACCCATCGAGTTGAGCAGAGCCAAGGAAGCCCTTGGCTGAAAAATAAAATAAAATAAAATAAATCCAGCTTCCTGGAAGAGGGAGGGGAGGCTCTGGCTCAACCTCGTAACTGGAATGTGCCCTGTGGGATTGTCTCTCCCTGGGGAACCATCCTCTCTCAGGGCCCTGTGGATGGGAATTTTGCTGTGAGGACATTTGGCTGCATCATCAGAAGGTGTTTTGGGGGTTGCTATTGGTCCGTTAACTTCTCTGTCACATCCTTTGAATATGGGGATGACGGTCTGAACCAGCAGTAATAATGCCCACATCCCATACCACAGTGCCTGAGTTCTACTCTTTTGTCCCACTCCTGACTCCAGCTTCCTGCGAAGGCAGACCATGGACAGCAAGCAGCAGCTAATGGTTCAAGTGACTGAGTGCCTGCCACCTACATGGAGCACCTGGATGGAGTTCTTAGTTGCTGCTGCCAGTTGGCAGGCGCATCAGCAGATGGGAGCTCGCTGTGTGTCTCTCTAAGAAACCTGCAAATACTCAAGAGCAAATGTAAGCTGGGGGTTCCCATCAGAGGTACATCTCCTGTAAATGGACAGGTACTGCTCTCACATTGCTGTGTCTTCCTGGGACACCTACCCTGGGTGCTCACCACAGCAGACCCGAGGGACAGCGTGCATGGCCCCCTTTCCCGACATCCTGGCCCATGTCCACTTCCAGTAATAGACATCATGAATCAGAGGGTGTTCCAAACACCTGGTGCTTCTGAGGGTACCACCATGCGCCAACTGTGTCAGCGTCTCCTTGATCCCCCTCCTGTCCTGCCATCTCTCTCCCCTCAAACTGCTACTGCTGGCATTCCCTCAAGCCCCATGTGTAGTGCTCCCCTGCCAGGAAAGCCTTCACTGATGGTCCCCAGCCATTCCCTCAAACCCACTCCACACAGCAGCATCACTGTCAACTTTGAATGTGACTCTTGGTATGAACTATGTCATGCCCACCCATTGCTTATCTGGGCATTGTTCTAAGTCCCTCCATTTCCTAACTACCCAGCTGAGGATCTGACATGGGGGAGGAGTGAAACCCTTGCCTGAATTTTAGGACAAATTAGCCAATGAATGCTCCCTCTTGGTGGATTTCTAAATGAGGCTGGAATAAGAAAGAGAAAGTGACAGTTCTGAGAATCTACAGGACCAAGATCGCTAAACCCCTTCGCAGCATAAAAGTCTTCAGTCAGGGATCAAAATTCCTCTTTCCGTGTTGTTATGCTTCCAACGTGTTCAGCAACATTTCACACGTGGAAACTTCATCTCCAAACTCACAATTGAATGGGATTAAGAGCTAATTAAAATTAGATGTGGCCTGGACAGTGGGAGCCCAGGGATGGCATTCTTGGCTGTATCAGAAGAGGAGATCTGAGCTTGTACCTGCAGGGTCTCACCACCTGCTGCCTTCATGTTATGGTACAGCCAGACATTAGTCCTGTGTTGTTGGAATTCCAGGCCTCAAGAACTATGAACCAGGGGCCTGGTGCGGTAGCTTAGTGACTAAAGTCCTCGCCTTGCACGCGCCGGGATCCCATATGGGATCCCTGCTTCCCATCCAGCTCTCTGTCTGTGGCCTGGGAAAGCAGTCGAGGATGACCCAAAGCCTTGGGATCCTGCACCCACGATGGAGACATGGAAGAAGTTCCTGGCTCCTGGCTTTGGATTGGCACAGCACCGGCCTTTGCAGTCACTTGGGGAGTCAATCATCGGACGGAAGATCTTCCTCTCTGTCTCTCCTCTTCTCTGATATCTGACTTTGCAATAAAAATAATTCTTAAAAAAAAAAAAGAACTAGGAACCAAATGAACGTCTAGCTCTCCAATGGACCCAGCTCAATGTCACCCTAGGTGGCTATGTCTCCATGGACACTGACCTGCAGCCGTGTACATGTGGACCGTCACTCATGGGCTTGGGAGTAGACTGCCTCTGGGAGCCTAAGTCAAGCCGTGACTAGACATGAAGATGCTCCCATTGCTATGTGTAAACAGTGGTCCTTCCCATCCCTCTTCCACCATCAGTATGTGCAGAGATGTGGAGCACCCTTCCAGCTGAATGCGCTGAGTGGTCTTTCTGCTGATTTTCTGGGTGCATTTCCATCTTCCTTGAATCTTTAATACATATTGCAATTTTCCCCCCCAAACCAGTGCAGCAGCTACCAACGTGATGTTTGGGGTCTCATTTCTCTCTTTCTCTCCTGTCTGGTGGCCCAAGCTTTCCTCCAGTGTGTGTGTGTGTGTGTGTGTGTGTGTGTGTGTTTTGGAGGGGAGAGGAGTGGGAGGTCGGATGCAGGGTGCCCCTCCCCATTTGGGCAAAGTCCCAGGAGCCAGGACCTTCGACTGAGACAGAGTTCACAAACACTCCTGCCGAGATGGGGTCATCTGTAGTTACTATAAGGTGTTGGCGTTTAGCCTAGTGGTTAGATGTCTGCATCCCACACTGGAGTTCCTGGATTCAATTCCTACCTTCTGCCTACAATTCAGCTTTTTCTCACTGCATACCCAGGGAAATGGCCCATAAGGGTCTCTGTCACCCAGCCAGCCCTCTCTCCGCACCCCCCACCCCAAAGGAGCCCTGGGTTGAGCTCCTGATTTTAGTTGGTGCAGCCCCAGCTGTTGTGGACATCTGGGGAATGAACCAGTGGATGGCAGATGTTTCTGTCTCTCTGACTCAAAAAAAAAAAAAAATCCCAGACATTTCCAAAACTCAAAAGTCAATTTTGCCATGTGTTGATCCCTATAGTGAAACTGCAGGTGTGTGACGGATGGGTGGATGGCCTGAGTTCAATGTAAATACAGCAGCATTTTCTAGATGGCTTTGAACATTGTTGTGGGTTGGTATCTGCAGGGGTCCTGGACCAACTTCCTTTAGATACAAAGGAGCAGCTGCACATATACACACATGGTTATGTATGTACTTACAAATCCTAGTCTTCCAAATGCCAAGCGTCCCAGGAACAGGCTGCCAGTGGCACCGCATTCCCAGACCTGAAGTCTACATAAATGATTTGATGATCAAATGGCATGCTATGGGTTGAGTAGGACTTGTCTCCTGAAAACCCACACAGGATATTTACACTCTAATGTCTCAGTGTGGATGACTGGCAGCTGAAGGGTGGGGCTGGAGGTGAGTACAGAATCTGAAAGCTGCGTCAGGTGGGGGATGCTTAGGTCATTGGGGTGTGCCCTCGTGGAAATGCTGCTTATTCACTTGATTGGAGTCCCTCCCACCTTGCTCTCTCTCTCTCTCTTTCTCTCTCTGCCTCTCTCCCTCTCTCCCTCTCTCCCTCTCTCTCCCTGCTGGATCACCACATGCTTATTTCTGCACACCCACCATGATGCCCTCTCCACAGACACCACTGTCCTGGGGGGCACTGCCCAGTCCTGCACTAAGACCTCCCCATGAGAAGCTGAAGCAGAGCCTATGCATTCTTCCAGAAGCTTCTTTCGGGGGATTGCAGCTGCCAGTCATGAGCTCAGGCATAACATTCAAATCGGGATTAGGAAAAGAACTATTTTTAAACATTCTGCATCGGGGTGGTCCTCAACGAGGACGAGTTGGGATGGAAAGTCAGACATGAAATCCTCTGACATACAGATACAGTCGCAGTTAGCACCTGCCACCACTCGGGTCAGAGGGGTCTGAAGGGGTCCCGTGGCAGCAAGGATAGCCTGACTGATGGTATTACCTTGAACCTCTGTGCAACAGCAACTCTGATACCACCTGTAAGTCAATATCAGCAGAAGTCATCGCCCAGAGGTCGAGTCACAGAGTTAAGACTCAGACAAACCTAGGTTGGCACCAGCTCCTCTACCTTTCTGAGTCACACATTGTTCATATCAAAACAGGTTACATCCAGATCTTCAGGTCAAGTTCAACTAACTTGACAGACAGAGTTCATGGACTGTAAAAAGAATCCAGCTCCAGGCTGGATCCAGGTGCCTCGTGGAGGTTCTCGGGCATCTGTCTCATCTCCACTTTGTACTGGTTCCAGTTTTAAGCAGGAAGCTACCTCCTGAGCACAGAGGGGCTGCCAGCTGCTGTAAACATACCTTCCCTGATTGTCTATCTTCGGTCACTGGAAAGACACCTTTTTCTAAATAGCCACAGTCGAAGGCCTGCAGCTGAGCCTCATGTCAGGCCTCCTTCTCCTGCTCCTCTCTGTCACTGAGCCCGGGAGAATGGAACCCGCTGACTGGCCAGATTGAAGTAAGTCACCGCCCCACTTCTGCTCTGCCCCAGCCATGGAGGAGAAAACATATGCGGATTTTTTTCTTTTCTGGGAAGAAAATCAATGTGTCTTAAGCAGAAAGAAAGAGAATTGGAAACTGAGCCAGCAAAATCAACAGACATCCAGCAGAGAGGAAAATAGTATCATTATAAAGACGAAATGTTACCGCAGGCCAGCACGTGGGAATGCCAGCCAGCGAAGTGCTAGGTGCCTGTATTAGGAGATTAACAAAGAGCTGGTCTCCAACCACTCACCACTGGGGCGGAGAGGCTGAATTCCTCAGAGAGCTCAGCCTGCTACGCCATGTGCGCCCCTGGGCAGTTGTGCCTCTAGGGAAGTCCTTGGCAGCACCTGGGTGCCTTAGTATGGGTCTGCCCTCCCCTACCCCTTACACACACACACACACACACACACACCAAGCCTTTGCCCTCAGCCCCATTCCAAGGCCTGTCTCCCCTCCCCAACTGACAACCCATCGCAAACAGTTAGCTTCCTTCTCCTCATTAAAAGCAACATGAGCTAGCCAACACAAGCGCTGTATACCTGACACAGTGCCTCTCATCCTCTGTGACTGTTGCCTGGCTTCCTCGGGGCAGATGAGCACACAGATGTTCCAGCTGGCCAGAACAAGTGGGAGAGCTTGAACTCCAAGCTAGAGGGTCCACAGGGCCAGTGGTTACTGCAGAAGGCCCCTGAGGACCTCCCCTCCCTACAAAGCCAAGATTTCACACATCTCTCCTGCCGGGGGCCAGGGGGGCCGGGGGGTCGGGGGGGGGGAGGAATCCACCTGGCCTAGGGTGCTCCCTGAACCTGCTGTGAGCATGTTCAGTTCCCAATCGAATGAGTAACTGTTTCCATTTCTATGATGCGGGTCCACAGGAAACCAGGTGGTTCATTTCCAGGTCCATTGAGCCCCAAGGCAGTGCCATTAGCAGCACAATTGATTCCTCCACTCCGCTTACACGAGTGTTGGAAAATACAGCCTGCCCCCTCTCACACATCATGCCAGGGCAGGAGACGAGAAAGCCTCGTTCTCATGGATCTGTCATGGCCGTAGAACTGTGTGATCCCTCCACACAGCTAGCAGGTACAGTGCAGCTCTGGAAGGTGCTTTTGGTGTCTGCACAGAGGTGGAGGACATGGACACCCTCTCATGTCCTGAGCCAAAGTGCCCCTGAGCCCACAACATTCAGCCTCTTATCTTTTCAGACCCAGCATTCACGCATGCAAGGATTCTCTCTCTCTCTCTCTCTCTCTCTCTCTCTCTCTCTCTCTCTCTCTCTCACACACACACGTGTCTTCCTCACACCTGTGGGGCCTTCTTGCTCCTCTTCACATGATACAAAGTGCTCCTTTACTCTTTTTTCTTTTCCGTCTTCGCCCCCACCCCTGGTGGGAAGATCATATCCCTATGTGTGCCAACAGGAGCCTCGCAAGTATGTGTGTGTGTGTGTGTGTGTGTGTATGCTTCACACTCTCATTCTTTTTCTTGCCTGCACCACCACAATGAGCTGCAACTTGACCATGTTTGGGAAATGAATGGTGCTAGCCCTGCATTTGTTAATGCCGGTGCCTGTTTCCTGGGAACGGCTTGGCCGCTGGACACCACTTGCAGGTGTCGAGTGAGATGGAATAATTCCTGAGGCAGTGTTCTGGGGTTGCCTTCTCTGCTAGGGTGTCTTGGGGCGCCTTTGCTTCCTGCTGGGTTGAGAGTTAGACCCTACTTTCCAGCAGGACAGTCATGCTCTGGGACTCCTGGTCACTTCCAGCAACTTGCAGATAGGCGTGGCATGGACGCATGCTGTAGACAGGGTTTACAGTCCCTTCTGGAGGGGAGGGTCCTAGTAGGTGGTTTTCCTTGAACTTTTTTGAAGACCCCACACATGTGTGGATTTCCAAAAGCGATGTTCTCAAATTCATTTACCTTTTAATTCTATTTTTTTTCTCATGAACTAAAATAAGTAAATAAATCTAAGGGCTGGTGCAGTGGCCCAGTCCCCTGCCTGCTGCGCTGCTTCATGTCCAGCCATTGGAGGAGTGAATCTGAGATTAGAAGTGTCTCTCTCTCCTTCTTTGAATCTAACACAAATAGAATCAATGTTTAAGCAGAATCTAGAAAAAAATATCATAAACACTAGCTTTCAAAGCATGCAAACTTAAGAGCTGTTGAACCCAGATTTTCTTTTTCTTTAGCAAGGCTTTGCAGGTACCGCCGAGCCCTGGGTGCCGGTCCTGCTCTCAGCGCCCCTGCTCGCCTGCCACAAGCTTCAACCCGGGCAGTCTTCAAGCCACACAATGCTTTCCCACTTTTGTGATATGATCATGTTTCCATAAACATGATCTCGGGTCACTGCTGCAGATTCCTCAACCGTGTACAAATGGTGTGGAGAACAGAGGAGAGGGTGTGGGGTCAGGCTTGGTGGGGCAAGGGCAAGGGGGGTGTCCTATCATTCCAAACGGGCAAGGAGCAGTATGTGCGGGTGTGGAAGCTGCAGGGAGGGGGATCGGTCATGCCTTCCCTTCTTTTCATTTTCTGGGGGAAAATTTCATGGGGCTGAGACAGTGAGAAGGTTCCTACCTGCCCCCAGATCATGAACAATTTGGAAGAAATGGTGCCACATGGGACTCAGGTTACCACTAGGCATGAACTTGAACCAAAAGTCTGGTCTTTGGGGAATCATCACCCCAATCCTGACACTGGGGTGGGGTGGGAGGGGACAACTACCCTATGTACAGTTGGCTTTTTGTGAAACGTTTCCCTCCATGCTGGCCCATAAAACCCAGAGGCAAACAAAAGCCTGGAGCGACATAGAAAGAAACCTTAACTCCGGCACCCATACAGAGGGAAAGACGGTGATTATTCGGGTCTAGTTAACCGTGCAACAAAACGGAATAAACTCAGCTCCATTAACCTTATTTGAGAAGCACTTTTTGGTGATTCATGTCAATGGCAGTGTTAACATTTAAGAGGGCGCGTGTGCACAGCGGCGGCAGTGTCGCCAAGGAACCGGCTCGGGGGAGAGTACCCTGCTCACAGGGAAGGAGATGCTGCCAAGAGCAGTAACTCGGAGGCTGCCCACCTTCCCTCCCACTTTCCTGGCTTGATTTACATGGATTGACTGAACATCTTTCGGGGGTTAAAGGGAGGTGAGGAGCCTCTTCGATGCCCAGGGCCATTTGGATCATTATAACATCATTTGCCAGCCATACAAAAGGATCCACTCAAGCAGTAGCCGCCTGTGGATTTATGGAACTTTGAGTCCCACCTGCTCCTGCCTGCTGTGGCCTCCCTGGCTCTTCTGTGTCCCCAGGTTAGGCATGCCCACCCCTACCGGTGATGTGCCTGCAGTAGGGAGTGGGTCTGCTCCATGACATTAATCAGCACAGGAATGTATCAGGTCTGAGGGCATAATCTCTGTGTGTGTGCAGGGGATATGAGGGCTCACCCCTGTGTAACAGCAATCTCTACTGCCACATGGAAGATCTGTGGTTGGGAACAGGCCTGGTTAGTGAGCTAAGCAGATGCCCTGGCTAGGATGGGGTTCCCACCAGTGAGTGTGAGAGTTGGAATGGGGGCAGCACGCTGGATGGACACGGTTGTAGTCTCCTCTGGCATGGGTGTGGACTGGGTCTGAGGAGTGTCTGACTGGGCTAGACTCTGGCACCTACTGATGCTCGTGAGAGTCAGGGTTGGTGTGGAACAGGCTGGTCTAGGTCTCGACGCTTGCTGATCAACATGAGAGCTTGTCTGAGTGTGGACCAAGAGTGGCTGAGCTATAATACTCAGAACCAGAATGGGTATCGGCAAGTTAGTTAAGGCCAGGACAAGAGGTAGACTAGGTCAGCCTGGGCCAAGGACCCACTGGTGTGTGCAAGATCTACCACTTGGAGGAGATATGATAAAGGAGCTTGGGAAACTTTTTTGTCAGGACACAGTCCCTGCAGCTGAGCGCAAGAACCAAGACAAGGGATAGCCTTAACCAGTCCAGGTTATAGTAACCACCAGCATACATGTGAGTCAGGTCTGGGTGCAGGCCAGGCTGGACCAGTTCATAGCATCCATTGGCAGATCTGAGAACCAGGATGAGGTACAAGAGGGGCCAGGTCAGGTCGCAACATCAGCTGTTCACACTGAGGCCAGGACTTGGGGCTGGCTGGACTAGACTAGGCTGCAGCAGCCACCTGCAGGAGCTGGAACTGGGGGCAGGCTGGACTAATCCATGCTGAAGTACCTACTGGCAGAAGATGAGGTGAGGTGAGCTATGAGAGTCTGGTGGATTCTGGGTCCTTTATCCCCAGGGATGGAGGTGTCTCACAGGACCAGGTTGCCTGATCCAGGTCCTTGGGCCTGCCTGCATGGTGGGTGCCAGTCCATGAGCTCCTGGAGCAGAGGGTCCAGCAGGTTTCAAGTTGCCTGGCCTGGGTTGTTGGGCCTGCTTGCATGGTGGCTACTGGGTGAGTAAGCCCCGGGGGCAGGGGTTCAACAGGCCCAGGTTGCCAGGTTCTGGTTGCTTGGGCCAGCCCATGAGAATTGGTCCTCCTCAATGGAAAAGATGGAGCAGTGTATGCTTGGCTCAGAGGCAAATGGAGGATATGGCAGCCTACTGGGGCCTCCAGAGGACATCTGGTACCATAGCAGAGGAAGAAGAGAATAAATTGGGCAACTACCCTAGCCAAAGGATGACAGCAAATATCTAGGCAAATGAAGACTCTTAAGGTTGACTGTGTCAACCAATTGGCATTGGAAGAGTTTCCTCATCCATGGGGATGTTGGTGAGATAGACATTTCAAAACTATCTTAACCATCTGGACAGAACCCTCGGAGTATGTGCTACATCAGGACCATGGATTGATATCAGGTAGCAATTTCCCTTTCTGGGGTACTGGATCAGTTGGGAGGTTAGGTATGGCTTCTCCCCTTATTTTCCCCTACCCCAGAAACAGAAAGAAGAACTAGAAAATTCATAAGCAATGATCACACCCATTTTTCCTTAACCATAAATTCTTCTCACAATGATCAACTTTGTAAATATCTAAAATAAACTACAAGATAAAACAAAACAGAACGAACAAACAAAAACCAAAAATCCATTATTTGGGTGCATAAAATACTAAAATACTTTTGGCAAGATGCATGCTTCTACAAACTCTTTGATGAGCCTTCTTCTAAACACAAGAAGTTGTAAAAGCAGAAAGCATGGACTTGGAGACCCCCATCAGTTCCTTGACCTTACAATTAAGACTCTGCATACCCCACGTGGCCTGGGGCTCCTGATTGGCTCCATCCAGGGACTGTGTGCAATGATGGGTGGGGTGGGGACCAGAGAGCCAGGGGTGGTGAGGAACTGCTGTCCCAGAAATGGAAGGATCAGTATGGCGCCTGGCGTTGTGATGTGGCAGGTGAGGTCACCACTTGACACAACTGCATCCTATGAATGAGTATCCAGTGCTCTGCTTCTGATCCGGCTTCCTGCTAGCATTCCTGGGAAGACAACTGAAGATGGACCACGACCTTGGGTTCTTGCCCCCATGTGGAAGGCTAGAATGGAGCTCCTGGCTTTTGCTTGGCCAGTGTGGCCACGTAGGGAGTAAAGCAATTGATGGAAAAATCTCTCTCTCTCTCTCTCTCTCTCTCTCTCTCTCTCTCTCTCTCTCTCCTCCTATTCTGTTACTTCTGCATTTCAAATAAATAAATGAATCAGTTGTTGCTGGAGCTGGAGAGTGTGCTGTGTGGGAAAGTCCTCAGCAAGTCTTATGAACAGTATCTTGCCCATGCTGGTTCTGCCCATAGGAAGCCGGGGGTGTCAGTACCCTGACCACCATCTCCTCCAGTCCTTCCAGCTACTGCTGACTCTCCCCCAGTGGCCACACATAGCCTGGGACCTGGACTTCTATCATGGGCACCAAACATGGGTGAGTTGGGTGGAGGGGGACTCACCAGGAGACGAGAGACCCCTCGACTCTCTCCCTCCTTCATGTAGCTCCTCAGCCTCACTGCTTTGCTACCTGCATCTTACCCACCCCTGCCCTACTACCACCCCAGGGCCCACACATACATAGCAACCCCCATCTCCTGTCCAAAACCCAGCTCCGCCCTGATCCAGGTTGGCCAGCGGTCAGCAGCACCGCCTTGCAATGCTTTCCTGAGTGTGTGCCTGCTGCAGCCCCTGCAGACAGCATGCAGTGTATAGTAGATCTACAACAACTGTCAAACGACTAAAGGATGGGGGCTCAGGTGGAAGCAGAAGGTGGAGCCGTTACCTCCCGTCCCTCGGAAAAAGGATGCATTCCCCTGGTTCTTGATGCCTGTGCCTAAAGCCCCTACTTCTTCCTCCGTCATCTTCATTTTGCAAAGGCTGGTTTTGAGGTCCCTTTGGGGATCCCTTCTAAAGCTACCCTGCCAAAGCGCTTGCCAAGCGATTCAGACGCTCAGAAGCAGTAGGCTCGATGCTGCTGTCTGTTGTAAGGTGAAGTGTTTATGGAATAAAAACTCCAGCTCAGTCGGAACCTCTCTGGGGAGAACAGAATCTTCTTAGGAAAGTGAGAGGGGAGTGGAGCCTGCTGGTGGGGGTGTCTGGGACTCAGCTGCAAGTATTCAGAATTTATAAACGTGGCGGTGCTCGGATTCTGCCTTATCTGTGTCTATAGAGTGAGCTCTTCACGCGCATGCGTGCAGACACCAGTCGCTGAGAGGATGCTGTGCACTAACTATGGTGCTTTGGCCGTCACTGTTTCCTATGGAGAGCGCTGGAATTGGGTGTCAGGACCAGACACTGCAGGGCTGAGGATGGCTTAGAAAGCCCCAAAGCTGAGTTAGGGTTAAGCTGCCAGGCAGCACAACAGCTTCCCACGTTGTTGGAGGTCTAGGTTGGAGCCCCGACTTAACTCTCCATTCCGGTTTTCTGCTCATGTGTACCCTGGGAGGCAGCAGGCGATGGTTCAAATACTTGGTTCCCTGCCACCCACACGGGAGACCCAGATGGAGTTCCTGGTTCCAGGCTTTGACCCTGCCTGGTGCAGACATTTGCAGGGAGGGGATCAGCAGATGGAAGCTCATTTTGCTTTTTTTTCCCTCTCTTTCTTTATCTCATACAGCGCTGTATGAATGAATAAATGAATACATAGAAAGAAAACTTCTATGCAGAGGCTGGAGGAGGCTTGCGCGGGATGTCCCAGAGCTGAGCTGTTCAAATCGTGGCTCAGCGCACCTGCCTGGAACCCCCCAGATGTGAGCAATTAACGTCTCCGAGACCCCCAAGTGTTCTCTGTACATGGGTGGGGGGCAGCAGTACCAATGGCTCTGGCAATGGGACACTATTACGCCTTCCATGCAATGGCTTGGGTGTGGCATCCCCAAAGTTTGTGTGGGAAGCTTGGTCACAGCAGACCTGTTAAGAGGAAGTGGGAGGGGTCTGAGGACAGGTGGCGAACTCACTGGCAAGGTTGTCCTTAGAGGAAATCCAGGCTAGGGTTTTTTGGTTTTCTAAGATTTATTTGTTTTTATTGCAAAGTCAGATATGTGTGTGTGTATATGTGTGGGGGGGGGTGGGGAGAGAGAGAGAGAGAGAGATGAGATAGAGAGGAAGATTTTCTATCTGTTGATTCACTCGCCAAGCGGCTGCAACAGTTGGAGCTGAGCTGATCCAAAGCCAGGAGCCCAGAGCCTCTTCTGGGTCTCCCATGTGGGTGCAGGGTCCCAAGGTTTTGGACCATCCTTGACTGCTTTCCCAGGCCATAGGCAGGGAGCTGGATGGGAGGCGGGGCTGTTGAGATTAGAACTGGTGCCATATGGGATTCTGGCATGTTAAATGGCGAGGACTTTAGACACTAGGCTACCACACTGGACACCAAGCTATAGAGTTTTAACAGTTTTTTTTTTTTAAAGAATGATTTATTGACTTGAAAATCAGAATTACATACAGAAGAGAGACAGAGATTTTCTATCCACTGGTTTGTGCTCCAGATGCTCCCAACAGCCAGCACTGGGCCAGAGCAAAGCCAACAGCCAGTTGCTGCTTCTAAATTTCTCGCTGAAACGTTTGTAGCATCTTCAGCTGCTTACCCAGGCACAGCAGCAGGGAGCTGGATCAGAAGTGGAGCAGCTGGGACTCAACCATCAGGGGCTGAACTTGCTATACCACTGCACCAGCCTCCAGGCAGATCTTAGGAGGTGAGTGGGTGTGCAGGTGAATGAGCTGTCGAAGAACATATCTGGGCCCCAGTGGCTGCCTATCTTGCCACATAGTCTCTCCCCTCTCACACATCCCGCCCTGATGCCGACTGCTCTGCATGACCCAGACAGAGCTTCCTTCCTCCCAGAGGCAGAACCCGTGGGGTCACTGGTTTTTGAGTTGAGCTCCCAATGGATGAGTTGCACCCACCAGCGCCCTGCCTCAGGGGTCTTGTTATATCCCCGGCAGCACAGAGGGGCACAAGGACAAGCCTTGAGGCTGTAGCTTTTCTGCCGCCTCTGGTGTTTCTGCTTGTCCCTGGCTAATTCCTCCCGGGAGAGAATGCCACCCAGAAGAATTGCACAACTTGGGGCAAAGGACCTGATGCTGTTAGCAGGAAGAGTTCACTCCTTGGTCACCCGTGGACAGAGCTGGTGAAGAACAAGGCAGGTCCTGAGGGTCCTGTCCATCCAAGGAGGACCAGTTCCTCCCGCCTCCCCTTCCCAGGAAGGCCAGCTGATCATGTCAAGGGATTGATATAGACTTGGGCATTTTTTTACTTAACTCCTAGCAGAACAGAGCTGATGCCAGCAAGTGCAGAAGACTCACTGTATCGTCTCTAACCATCACTGCACAACCACGTGCACTAACTGGGTGAACGTTGTCCAGCCACACAGGACGTCAATATCCATTGTGAGTCAATTGGTGGATGAGAATGTAGAGTTTAGAAAAACCTTAATTTCTTACCCACCGGCTGGTCTTGTGCGATTAATTAATTGCAGTCCAGGGAGAGCGTCCACGCCACCCTGAAACATCCTTGTCTGTGTCTCTCCTTGCCTGGGAGGAAGGCTGCTGATGCCTGGGGCTGTGTGAGCACCACATTAATGACTAGGTGGGGAGAGGGGCTCCCAGCTCTTGTGGTTTTCTAAGTGGGTTCACAGCAGACGGCGAGGCCCTGATATCGTGCAGCGTGACTGATACCATGACTCACCATGCAGATGTCGGCACGCACACGCGTCAGCGTCCCCCTGTCTGGCCCATCTCACCGGCAGCCCCGGGACGTCAGCTCAGCTGTCCATGGAATGCTGCTGGGGGATGGCCCTCCTGCCGACCTCCAAGGAAAGACTAGAAAGGAAGCAGCCAATGTGTCTGGCTTTCCCACTTGCCGTCCCCCTAAATCTCCCTCTAAGTGACAGGAGTCTGGCCCAGTTGCCCTGTCTGGGGTGCTCGCTCCAGCTCAGAGGAGCCTGGTGCCAGGGACCCCCAGGGGGTTGCAGGGAGTTTGGGGAGGGGGGGCTCTGTTATTTTCCCACGCATGGCTGCCCTTTGCTGCTTGCGTTCCCAATGGTCAAACACAGACACAAGAGGCTTGGAGGGACCCTTCCCATTCCCCGCCCGCTGAGCAGCCTCGGCTGGCTTCCGGGCAGGTTTAGACAGGGGTGATGCTTCCAGGGACCTGGCATGCTCTGGAATCTCAAGGATCCAGCTTCCAAAGGAGTAGACTGACAAGATACACAGTCCTGGATCAAGTCGAGGTCTGGGACACCTTGGACCAACGCCCTCACCCTTGGCTTCCTGGTCTTTACATTGTGACGGTCACAACAGCAACCTCACCTGGGTGTTGCAAAGCTCGAAGTCTTCGCAAAGGCTTGCCAAAACACATAGCAAGCACCTGCCGTCTACCGTACCCTGTGCTGAGCCCGACATCCCATGTTGTTCTCACAGCCAGGTGTGCATGCGTACGTGCGTGCTTTAATTCCCTTTGTGGAAAAGTTACAATTGAAATTCAGAGAGGTGGATCCCTTGATCCACAGAAGCACACAAGGAAGATGTGGAATTTAAACATGGACACTGAGAGCTTCCTGCCCAGTGGACACCCAAGCCATGCAGACAGAGCCATGGGTTGTGCACGGATACACACACACACACCACACACACACAATGCTCACAGCTGACAATGACCCAGACCCAACCACACATCACATGAGGTCTACCACGTATCCCTTCCTGTGCCTGACTCTGTGGAAGTCCAGACATGGATTGTTTTAGTTTGGCACAGACTCAAAACTAAACTAAGGGGTTTTCTTAAAAAACAAAACAACAAGAAACCAAAACCACCTTGTTCCTGAGCGCTGGCTCTCTGCAGGGCACAGGGCATCCAGCACACAGCGAGACACTCCCCAGGCCAAGTTCAGAGTCAGAAATACAGGTTTCACATTCTCCCCCTGGGGCCTGGACAAACTTCCCCTCGTCAGGCCTGCACTGCTCTCCTAGGAAACAGAGAAAAACTGCTCATCCACACCGTCACGCTGATGGGAATACGCTGGGTGGTGTAGACAAAACCCCAGAGTGCTCAGTTTGTGGGGATTCCCGAGCTCACTGTGTAAGGGAAAGGAGGAAACGGAAAAATGGAACTCAGTGCCTGGGAGGTGGAGGAAAGTTTTGGGAACTGTTTCTGCCTTTACAGCTTGGGGAAGGGGAGATGCTGCTGGCAGCTAAATAGAGACCAGAAGGTCCCTGGTGCGAAGGTGGGGAAGCCGGGATTCAAGGAACACTGCAGAGAGGGGTTGGGGCCCCAGATATATACAACAGAGAGCCCACCTTGTAGAAGCCTGGGTCCCCCAGGTTGTCACTCTCCCCTCTCGTCTGGAGTGTAGTGGCCAAGAGTCTTCTCTAGGTAGACTTCCTAGCCTATGGGCCCCGCCCTAGCTGGGAGCCCTAGCTGCTGAGCTCCTGGCTGGGTGCCTGCACACAGCAAGGAGACCTGGGACTGTGTGTAATCTGGCTGTAGCTGCTAGGCCAGCAGAAATTGTTGGCCCTTCCTCTCCCCTAACTACTGGACAGCAGCCAGCAGCAGCCAAAGGCGGTGTGTGTGTGTGTGTGTGTGTGTGTGTGTGTGTGTTGGGAGAAAATGGGGGTAGAACGGCTGTCCCCTTCTCCCCCTCTCCAGCAAGGACTGTCCTGGGCCAGGCTGCTGTGGTCTGCAGGGCTAGCCCACTACAGGAGGCATCAAGGCACCACTACAGGAGGGCCCAAGGTTGGGTCTGTGAGCTAGGTTAGTACCTCAGAACCTCGACCAGCCACTGGGGCTCACAGAGTACCCAGAAGGCCAGCCAGCTCTCTCCTCCAAGGAAGGGGTTCCTTTTCAGCAAGAGGGCATCTCCTGTCTCTTCTGTCACTTGAACCTTGCTGGGGACACATGACAGATCCTGGAACAGGTGCACAGAGTCCTGTCTCAGGAGTCTGCCCTTGCTGGGCTTGCCTGAGGCTGCCTAGGCATGGCAGGGCAGTGGGCAGAGCCTGGCCTGCACAGGAACTGGACTCGATCAGGTGCAGAGTATGCAGCAAGAGCTAGAAGATTCGCCCTCAGGGGCCTCAGTGTATTGATCTGTACAACGAACTTCAGTTTGCAAATAACGAAAGGTTTTTGGGGTGGGGTTGGCGGGGTAGGAGAAGCAAGCTATTCTGCTCACCTTGACTTCAGAAAGGCTGACAGACAGCCAGCTTCCGTTCCTGTATCTGCTGAATCCCACTTCGGGAACAAATTGGTACCTGGGAAGGACCGAGTTCTGTGATCTCCCTGCTTCTGGAGCCCAGGGTGTGCCTGGGCGGATGTGTGGCTCAGGGGTCTTTGGTAGCTTACCCCAAGGCACACCCAAGCCAGCCTTTCCATATTCCACTGTTTCTTGCTCACCAGCCAGCTGTCCCTACTTCTTGGATGGGCACTGGGATGACCACACACACACACACGCACAGCTGGCAAGAGAAGAGATAAGATCCCACCCTGGGGGCTGAGTTTATCCCTGGGAGATCAGGCATGGCTGGCCAGCCCAGGTTTCTCTTTGGAGCAACCTATAAGTCCAGAATCTCCCAACAAGGGTGCACTTGGCAAAGCGATCCAGGGCTCCTCAATGCACAGCATGCTGCCCCTCTAGGAGGCGATCCTCACATCCAGTTTACAGATGAGAAAAGTGAGGTTGGGCGAACCCAAGGACATGCATCCCTGGGGTCTTACCTCCCCACCTGCCCCCAGCTCCCTGGTGATGCCCGATTCACCTTGCTGGTCACTCCCCAGGCCTCAAGGGGCAGCTAAACTCTCTCTGAATATTCCAGGAAGAACCCAGTCATTCAAATCTCTCTCCCTCTCTCTCTCTCTAAGTGCACGCGTGTGCAGGACAGAGGGTTGGGGAGCCTTGGGTCCCCCCTCTCCCCCACCCCCCTGATCTGAGATGGACATAAGCCAGGGCTCAGCGAGAGCATCTGTGGAGGCTGCTTTGTTCCTTGTCTGCATGACGGAGGACCCACAAATCAAGGTCGGAAGCCGAGCGCAGAAGGAGAGCAAGGCTGTGTCATTGGCGATCTCTTTGTTATCTCTGTGGAGAAGTCTTAATCCCTTAATCGCTTTTATTAATCTCATAACCATCTTTCCAACATCGCCTACATCCTTCTTATCTGGGTTAAGCATTTCCGTGAACTCAGAGCTTTTTGTCACTTGGGGAATTTCTCCTTCTGCTTAAGGTGTATCCCCTTCCTCCTCTCTCTGCCCAACTCCACCTCCTTCCCTCCACCTGTGTTATAAGACTCTGATAAGCCCTGAATTTCAGAACTGGCAGGAGCCTCCACGGCCAGTCCACATCCATTTCTCATTTTACGCCTGGGAAAGCCACAGCTCCCAGGTGTTAGAGGAGTCATTCAAGGTCACGCTGCAGGTTCAAGGTCACACTATCTCTGCTGAGGGTTCTTGCAGTGGTCCTCCCTTTAGTCATTAGGAAACGGAGGTAGAGGGATGGGAAGTCACTGGGTCCCAGAGATAGGATGGGAAGGATAGTGGGATGTAGGACCCCAGCTGCTGTGGCTTTTCTCCTGACCTCCCAGCTGCCTGGTCCTTAGGGCTATGTCTTTTTCCTGTTGCTTCCTTTAGAGTCAGCTAGCAGGTGCACACCTACATGGGAAGCCAGCTCCTTAACAGGTGAAACAAAGGAGTTAAGGACTCAAAATCTGACCACTGCCCCTCTCTCTCGGGAATTTTTTTTGAAAGATTTATTTTTTTTACTAGAAAGTCAGATATACAGAGAGGAGGAGAGACGGAGAGGAAGATCTCTCATCTGATGACTCACTCCCCCAGTGGCCACAATGGTTGGAGCTGAGCTGATCCAAAGCCAGGAGTCCAGATCCCAGGTCTCCCACATGGGTGCAGGGTCCCAAGGCCTCAGTCTGTCCTTGACTGCTTTCCCAGGCCTCAAGCAGGGAGCTGGATGAGAAGCGGAGCAGCTGGGATTAGAATTGGTGCCCATATGGAATTATGGCATGGACAAGGTGAGGATTTTAGCCCTTAGGCTACTGCACCAGGCCCAGGAATTTTTTTTTTTAATGTTTATTTTCAGAGACAGAGAGATCTTTTATCTGGTGGTTCACTCCCCAGAAGCCTGCAATGACTAGGGCTGGGGCAGGCTAAAGCCAGGAGCCAAAAACTTCTTCTGGGTCTTCCACATGAGACCAGGAGCCCAAACACTCAGACCACCCCTCACTGCTTTCTCAGTCCATCCAGCAGAGAGCTGGATGGGAAGTGAAACAGTCAGGACTAAAACTGGCCCCTATAGAGGATCACGTGGTGGCTTCACTCGCTACGCCATAGTGTCATTCCCTCTATTGGGAATTCTGACAACCTCGTTGGGCTTTCTGCAGCCCATCTCTAGCCTGCCTATGTCTACTGGAGTCGTTGGCCATGACTTCAGCAGGGTACAAGGGGGCACAAGTAGGGCACCAGCCCATGCGATCTTCACCCTGGCCTACCGTCTGTGCCACTGTAATGCATCTACTCTTAGTTGGGAGACACTTCCTCCATCTCCGTTAGAAAGCACAGCGTGGAACTCCACTAGAGACAGCTCCAGGGAGCACACGGAAGCTGGGAGTTGGGGGTTTGGAATGGGACCGTTTAGATCTCCCTCATCCCTTCCATGCATGGGGACCCCGATGGTAGCTGGGAGCTGGGCAGCCATGTCAAGGCTACAGTCAGGATAGCTCTGTGAGTGTTCAAGGCCTGACACTCTGGGAGCCATGCAGCAAACCTGCCTCGCCCTGTGGGGCCAGAAGAGCGAGAACTGCACCCCCAAAATGTCCAAGAACTAACAGCCACACCAGGCTGGCTCTCCTCTCTTCCTCAGGCCTTTCTCTCGCCTCTTCTCTTTCATTCTTCTTTGTCTACTTGACAAGCAGCTGGCGAGGCTGAAAATGGACATCCCACACTGCCAAGCTGGGAAAATTTATGTATATATATATATATATACATACATACATATATATATCACACCCCGGTTGGCTTTATTCATCTCCCAGAAAATGCCCTCAGTGGCCACCAAGCCGAAAGAACTCTGTTTCTCCTAGAACATCATAAAAACAAAGTAGAAATGTTTATGAAGATGGCTGCAAAAAAGAACAGTGGATCTATCTGGTCATGTACAAGGTGACGCAGTAATTGCTATGGAAACCAGCCACTATAATTCCATCAAAGGGAGGGGAAAAAGTTAAGTTCCCGGTGCTCCCTAGGACTCTATCTGCACATTCTTTCTACATATTTGCATAAAGTCACGGTTCGCTTTCATTGGCAGAATGTTCCCTGGCTCTGGCACCACCAGGGTTCTGTAAGGGCATAGGTCAAGTCCTGGTGAGAAGAAACGAACTCAGCTCTGTAGGAACTCTCTCCACCTCTCCTTCCAGGCAAACGATTCACTGTTTCTGAAACAGTGTGCATGTAAGACTATAAGAGGAACTTCAACTCATGTGAAAAGGAGTTCTGTCCGAGCTGGCACCGAGCTGCACCATGGCATAATGGACAAGGCCACCGCCTGTGACTCCAGCATCTCCCAAACGGCACCGCGTCCAGTCCCAACTGCTCCACTTCTGATCCCATTCCCCTGCTAATGCACTTGAGAGAGTGACAGAAGATGACCCAAGTGCTTGGGTTACTTCATCCACAAGGGAGACCTGGACAAAGCCCCTGATTCCTGGCTTCAGCCTGGCCCATCCCTGGCTGTCGTGGCCATCTGCAGAGTAAGCCAGCAGGTGGAAAATCTATCTCCCCCTCTCTCCTTGAAACCCTGACTTTCAAATAAATGAATAAATAAATTGTTTTTTCTTTTCAGGGAATTTTGTTCAAGGCAGGAGAACAGTAGATAAGAAAAGATGCCATTTGGGAAATTTTTTAAATGCTGATGTAAAGTCACATTCCTCGGTACATACCTGAGGTGTGCAACCCGGGAGAGGGTGTAGACCCTGTGAGATAGGGCTGCCCCCACTTCACGTGCACCTCACCCCAATCTGTGCACTCACGCCCACGCTTTTCAATCTTGAAAACTCCTACTCCTTAAAGGCTTTCTTAACTTACTTATTTCTTTTGCTAAGAGACACAAAGTTCCCCTCCACTGATTGACGCCCTAAATGGCACCACAACAAGCCAGAGCTGGACCAGGTCAAAGTCAAGCGTCAAAAGAAACCCCATCCAGGTCCTTTTTGGGTAGTAGAGGTCTCTGGACTTGAGCCATCCCAGGCCACCTCCCAGAGTATGCATGAGGAACAGGAGCTGGGATTCGAACCCAGACTTCTGATACAGCATGTGGGCATCCCGAGTGGGTGTCCCCACCGTTGTGGTAAACACCTGTTTCTCTGACCTTTGCTAATGCCTTCCAGATAGGTGCTGGGTGTGTGCCCCACCCCTGGGACAAACATCCGGGTTTCATCTCCCTGTCACAATGCACCCCCATAGATGCATGTAACTCTGATTTTTTTCCATTTAAAAGGGGAATGTTGAACCAGGCCACGTTGGGCCCGCCTTCTCTCCCTACCCCACACCATTGCACTCCCCGCAGTAGCATCAGGGAACCTGAGAGGACACCACTCCACAGTCCAGGGTGCAGCACCTGGAGCTTCTACTGGCAACTTCCAGGCTGTGCAACCTGGCTCAGCTACTTAACGTCTCTGTGCCTGTTATCTTCCCAGGCTGTAAAATGGGATTGTGGGGTTTGGATGAGTTAAGAGTCTGTACAGTCCAGAGCGAGGATGCCAGAGTGTTAACTGGCATCCATGGAGGACTCTGTTCTTGGGGAATGAGGGCCATTATTCTGGGCATTTCATGGGCCTTCCTTGTGGTGAAATGTAGTCTTTCCCCAGCAGTCTTGGTGCGAACGAGGGGCAGATGGAAGGACGACCATGAAGATCTCCATTTCACAGATTGGAATACTGAGGCACAGCAGGTGGTGATTGTTTTTACTTGCCCAAGATCAACACAGCAGACACCACACTGAGGATCTGCTGCAGGACTCAACTTTCTGAACCTGCCCGTCCATCCTTCCTTCCTTCCTCCTCAAAACCCTCGGCCACCTCCCAGCCAGCCAGCCAGAAGCCCTGCCACCCTGCCAGATGTCCCCTGTCATGCTCTAGACACAAAATGACAATGAAATGCATTATTATTTTTTTTTTCAAGAAAGAGAAGGAGAGAAGGGAGCAGAGGGTGGGAAAAAGAACTGTTCTCATCACAAATTTCTCCCTGGCCCTCTTCCCAGACTTGAAGTTCCTGGCACGCTTGGCAAGGACTGGGACAGGAAGAGGGAATGAGCAAGCAGGGTGCTGGGCAGTGAGAACAGTGGAGGGGGTTGGCTGGGGAAGGGGGCAAAGCTGTTTCCAGCAACGGGCACAAAACCTGTGTGCAGTGGAAGGATGTGGGACAATGCCAGGAACATGCACTTCGAGCCTAAAACCATGGTAAAGCTGCGTGTCAAGCTAGAGAGCCAAGAAGCCCCCAAAAGCCAACCTCTGGCTGGGAGACACTGCCCCTACTCCTTGTCTCGGAGACACAGCCCCAGCCTCGTACACCAGGGGTGTGTGTGTGTGTGTGGGGGGTGCTCCAGTAGGATTAAAAGATGCCCTCGCCTCTTCTCTTCCCGTGTCCTGGCCAGATAAAACCACCGCTGGGAGACCCAGAACAATTTTTATATAGGATTAGAAAACAAAAATCAATATTTAATTATCTGTAAGCTTTTTGTGTCACTGAATCTTGAGCGTCCTAACGGGGAGCCCGGACTGGCGAAGCCAAAGTGTGTCATTGAAGACGCAGCCGCGGCGGCCATCCCTTTCCAGAGCCGGCCCATAAATAGAGTTCGTGATCACTGCTCACACACCGCTTCTGGTATTCATCTCCGCCATCTCGATTTCCCTCTATTTATAGCAGATTTCCCCCCATATATTCCGAGGCCAGGTTAGCGTGAACGGAGTTCGTGAAAAGAGATGCTTAAAACTTTGGAACGTGCTCGGGTGGACAGATGGCAAGGTTTTCAGAAGCTATGGGACCCAGAAGGCCGATTTGAAGGGTGTTGATTTTTTTCCCTCCTGTTTCTCTTATTGCCCACACGTCTCCCTCCGACACCCCCTCCCCAACTCCCCTCTCAAAGGCTGCACACGGAGACGTCCATCCCCCAGCACAGTGATTACAGCTAAAGGGCAAACAAATGGACCACTAGGCGGGCAGCTCTGGGCCATGGAGCTTCTAGTCTTATCTCCGGATGGGTTTTCAGATTTGCTCAGTTTGACAGCCAAGTTCTGGTTCCTGCGGGTGCAGTTCTGGTTTTACCCATCCCGGCTGTGTCCATCACGGCCGTATGGTGATCTGGGCTATGAACCACCTGACCATTGCAAGACAAAATTCAGGGCCGTGGGGTGGGGGTGCTTCCTTCTGCTCAGCACAGTTCCCAGCATCTAGTAGATGCACCGGAAATGACAACAGTCCTGCCCAAGGGGCATGACAGAGTTCAAGCCCCAAGTGGCTTTGGGCCGACCTGGGTTTCCATTTCTTCCTCTGGAGCTTGCTGTCCTGGGGACACCACGCAAGTAGACTACCCTCTCAGAGCCTCAGTAACCTCACTGGGAGTCCAACACAGCCCAGGGTGTGGTGCAGAAGGCAAGCTGGTATGAGCTGATTTTGTGTCATTAACCCTAAGAGCCACTTGACTCTTCAGGTGAATGTGGAAAGTTCATGCATGGCTGGATGAACGACGAGTGAAGAGATGGGGCCTGGCACGGTAGCCTAGTGGCTAAAGTCCTCACCTTGCTTGCACCGGGATCCCATATGGTCCCTGGTTTGTATCCTGACTGCTCCTCTTCCCACCCAACTCCCTGCTTATGGCCTGGGAAAGCAGTAGAGGGCAGCCCAAAGCCTTGGGAACCTGCACCTGCTCCTGTGTGGGAGACCTGGCAGAAGCTCCAGGCTCCTGGCTTCGAATTGGCTCAGCTCTGGCCAATGTGGCCACCTCTTGGGGAATAAAACAGTAAAAGGAAGATATTTTTCTCTGTCTCTCCTTCTCTCTGTATATCTGCCTTTCCAATAAAAATAAATAAATATATTTTTTAAAAAGAGTGAATAGATGAGTGAAGGGAGAGGTGAGGACATGAAGGGGGGCATGAAGGGGCGGATCAGAGTGACGGATAAGAACGAAAGGACTAAAGCATGAATGGATCACTCGAGTGGATGGGTGGATGGCTGAATAAATGAATAGGTGAATGACATACAAGCAGAACTGGGCTCCGGGAAATGCAATCTGGGAAAGGATAGGTGGCAATGGTGCCTATTAATTAAAAAAAAAAAATAAGGCAGGCTTGAAACAGATCGGAGGATTTGTACAAATCCACAGGCCATAAAGGTATCATTTCAACTCGGTTGGGGAAGGGAATATTTCACCATCAGCCCAGGGACTATTGTTTAACTACCAGAGAACAAAAATAGAGTTAAAATGTTACTTTATAGCCATTCAGCAAAATCAGTTCCCGATGGATCCCAGTTAACTGGAAAGCATAAAACTCTATGACCCCCAATGAAAATGTGGGTGAGTATTTTACGATCTCAGGCCATGAGCATGTTTCCAAGTACAAAAACAACTCAAGGTGCTATAAAAGAAAACGTAGATTCATTAGACTGCATAAAAGGTTAAAAAGTGTAAGGCATACGCTGAGGAAAACCTGCTTTATCAATGCCAGATAAAGAGTTAACAGATAAAATACACGAAGAGCTCTCACAGGCTAAGAAAGCAACAAACTGAGACCTACGCTCTGATGTAGTACCGACGGCATTGGCATCCCATATGGACGCCAGTTCAAGTCCTGGCTGCTCCACTTCCCACGCAGCTCTCTGCTAGTGTGCCTGGCAAAGCAGCAGACGACCCCAGTGCTTGGTTCAGCAGACGACCCCAGTGCTTGGTTCCCTGAACTCACATGGGAGACCCAGAAGGACATGCTGGCCACTTGGCTTCAGATCAGCCCAGCTCCAGCTATTGCAGCCACTTAGGGAGTGAGACCACCCCATTCCCCCCCCCCCCGATCTGTCTCTGTCTTTAGAATAAATAAATTTTTAAAAAGAATTATTGCACATTTATTTGTGTTAGAATATTGTGCAATCATTTAAGAAAAAGAAAGGCTTAATTGGGACAGGTTTTCTGGTGCACTGGGTTAAGCAGTCTGTGGGATACCTGCATATGCTGCGAAAGTGCCTGGGTTCAAATTCCTGGGCTGCTCTCCATTCCAGCCTCCTGCTAATACATACACTGGGAGGCAGGCGATGACTCGGTCCCCGGGTCCCTGCCATCTGGGTGGGAGACCTGATGGAGTTCCTGCTCTCTGGCTTTGGCAGGCCTTTTTTCTGGCTATTGTATGAACCAGTGCACAAAAGGTCCCTCTCTCTCTCTCTGACTTTCAAATAACTTCTCTTTAAAGAATGCGCCCACATCCACAGTTCAGAGAAGACTTTTCCTAGCAAACACGCAGACCAGGTTGCAATTTGCACCACTCACTGGGCTGCGTGGATTCCAAGAGGTTCCGTGAGATGGACATTTTCACTGTGCTCTACGCAGTTCTGCGTTCTTGAACCTGTGCCTTGTTGCCCCCTTAGACTGCTTGCCTAGCATAACCTGCCCAAGCCCATGCCCATGTCCATCCGTGTCTGAGCACAGCCTCATCAAACACCCTCTAGGTGCATGCTAAGCCCCTGGGTGCTGCTCCACATTTGGGCTTGGCTGTTCAGGCCTCCTGTGCTCTACATCCTGCAAATCTTCACTGTGCTTCTCCACATTCCAATCTGGTCTCTCTCTGCTTTGAAAATATCTATTTGAAGGCCCGACACTGTAGCTTAATGCCTAAAGTCCTCACTTTGTTTTTTTTTTTTTTAAAGATTTATTATTATTGGAAAGCCGAATATACAGAGAGGAGGAGAGACAGAGAGGAAGATCTTCCGTCCAATGTTTCACTCCCCAAGTGAGCCGCAACGGGCCGGTACGCGCCGATCCGAAGCCGGGAACCAGGAACCTCTTCCGGGTCTCCCACAAGGGTGCAGGGTCCCAAAGCTTTGGGCCGTCCTCGACTGCTTTCCCAGGCCACAAGAAGGGAGCTGGATGGGAAGCGGAGCTTCCGGGATTAGAACCGGTGCCCATATGAAGTCCTCACTTTGTATGCAGCAGGATCCCATATGGGTGCCAATTTGTATCCCATCTGCTCCACTCCCCATCCAGCTCCCTGCTTGTGGCCTGGGAAAGAAGTTGAGGATGGACCAAAACCTTGGGACCCTGCACCCATGTGGGAGACCCAGAAGAGGCTCCTGGCTCCTGGCTTCGGATCAGCTCAGTTCCGGCCATTGTGGCCACTTGGGGAGTGAATCAGAAGACAGAAGATCTTCATCTCTGTCTCTTCTCTCTGTAGTCTGCCTTTACAATAAAAATAACTACATCTTTAGAAATGTTCATTTGAATGACAGAGTAGGAGGGAAAGAAGGACAACGGGATAGAGGAAGAGGGAGAGGAAGAGAGAGAGAGAGAGAGAGAGAGAGAGAGAGCCTTCCACTTGCTAGTTTATGCCCCAAATGTCTGCAATGGCCGGGGCTGAGCCGGCCCAAAGGCAGAAGTCAGGAAATTCTTCTGTGTCTCCCACGTGGTGCAGGAACACAAACACTCGGGCCATTTTCTGCCTCTTACCCAGGAAAGATTAGTAGGGAACTAGATTGGAAGTGAAGCAGTGGTTTTACACATATCATTGCATGGCTTAAAGTGTGCCGTTCAGTAGATGTATTTACTTTAGAGGTATAGAACCAGATAGAGGGGAAGATAAGGAAAAGAAGAGGGAGAGTGGGAGAGAGAGAGAGAAGAAAAAAGAAAGATACTATCTATTGATTTACTCCCCCCTCAAACACCTGTAATAGCCAGGACTCCTCAAGATCAAAGCTGGGAGCCACAAAGCAATCCTGGTCTCCTATGTGAGTGGCAGGGATCCTACTACAGGAACCATCTCCTGCTACCTCCCAGAGTGTGCCTTAAAAATCTGGAATCAGGAGTTGGAACAGGGACTTGAAGTCCAACATTGGAAATGGATGTCTTAACCGATGACTTAACTGCTGGCTCACCAGCTGCCCCTTCAGTGGTCATTTTCAATGCCCTGATTCCCAAGCCTTGAAATAGACATACTACCATGAAATCTCCAGTACTAGGTACAGCCATTTGCATTTACAGTTCATAAAGTTCCCAGACAATTTCTGCTTGCCAGAAAGTTGAGCAACCACAGTGTCAGCCTCTTGGGCTCCTTGGTACCACAGCACATGACTGCTTGCTTTCTTGTCTGCTAGCTGATTACGGGCGGGCGGCGAGCATCTGCACAAAGTTGGAGCAAAAGATAGAGACAGGTGCACAAGCACAAAATGCAGCAGCCATGGCGCGACACCAGGAACAGCTCCAAACGCTCCGGAGCAGGTGATGTTTGCTGTGGTTACCACGTGGAGGGCACCTACTCAGAGTGACAGCTGCAGCACCACTGGGCAGTATCGTGTATGGGACCGCCATCTGACGCACGGGTCGCTATCGCTGGAAACCCCTTCCGTGCATGCCCGCGCCTGCGAGTGTGCAAGGATTTCACAGTCAGTTTGCAGCCCCATGAAATCATCTTGTAATTGCATTTCACACGAACTTTTGGAAGCACTGTCGCATGCGCCTCCACGTCGTTATTGCTGTGACCATATTGAATCCATTACTGTGCATCTCGATGAGCGACTGTGCAGAAGGAGGTGGTGAAATGCCTCCTCTCTAGCCAGCTGTCACAACGCTCCAGCAGCCGGCGACCGGGGCCTCAGCCCCTTGCTGGAAGCGGGGCAAGGTTCTCAGATGGGGGTTTACTTTGATTCCTCCTTCTGGTGCTGGCGGGTGGTGAGTGATACCAGGGAATAGCAGTGTCCGGCAATGCTGCCGCCCAGGCGATCTGGCATCACACACGCACGGATATGTCTGAGGGGCAAGGATGTCTGTTTCCTGCACTTGTCTCAAGCCCATGAGGGGTGTTGGTGAGCCCCAGAAGTTCCATCTCCATCGCAGGAGCCCAATCCATCTGGACTGTTCCATGTCTTTTGCCTTCTGCGAGCCTCCGGGGGTGGGAGTAGCATGGACGGGAGATACCAGTGGAGGCTGGGAGGTGAGGAAGGTGGCGAGGGATGCCCTCCAAAGGCCAGTGGCTAATGCTGCCAGTGGGATCGTGAGTCTTTGCAAAGTCCAGTTAGTGCTATGTGCAGAAATATTGCACCAGGAGAGTGCAGTGGGCAAGGGCATCAGTTTTAAATCCCAAACTTTACCCCTGCGAGGCTGTGCTGGGGCCAGTTCCCATTGTGAGCCCTTTCCTTATTCCTAAGCTGCATCTGCCAGCACTTTTTTTTTAAAGATTCATTTTTATTGCAAAGGCCGATCTTAGAGAGACAGAAGGAGAGACAGAGAGGTCCTCTGTTCACTGGTTCACTCCCCCAATCGCCCAAATAACAATCTGTAGCCAAGAACCAGGAGCCTCTTCTGGGGCTCCCACAAGGGTGCATGGTCCCAAGGCTTTGGTCCATCCTCAATTTCTTTCCCAGGCCATAAGCAGGGAACCAGAACAGAAGTGGAACAGCCAGGACAGGAACCCTTGCCCAAATGGAATACCAGTGCCAAAGTCAGAGGATTAACGTGCTGCGCCACCACGGCAGCCTCAAAAACTCTCTGTGCTTATGTTCTGTTGTTTTGTTTGCAAAGTGCAGATGACTTATTACCTGTGACAATCTATGCGGTGCCCAGAACAAAAGCGAACACGCAGACTTTGCACGCTCACCCTCTCCGGGAGCCTCTGCTAACAGGAATGGCTTCATTTTATGCAGCTGTAACGCGTCCGGCAGCCCAAGCTGGATGCATCTGTGACCCCAGCTCTGTCTCTGCTGTCAATTGTTCAGTGACTGGGGCAAGACCCTTCCATTCTGTACTTACGAGTCCAAGGGATGACCATGGGTCAGAGCCTTTCAAAGGTTTAAGAACCACTCAATCTTAAGACTGCCACCTGCCCCCATCAGCCCATTTCTCAGATGAGCCCTCTGAGGCCCCTTCGCAGGAACTCAAGCAGTGAAAAAGCCATGATGATTCCAAATAGTGATATCTCTGCTTAGTATCTATGTTGTTTGTACTCCCTTCTCACAGTGAGAACTGGTCACTAGCATTTACGTCATACTTTCCCCGCGCTGACACATGGCAAACCGGGCTCTTCTCCAGCCATCTTAATCTTCATCACCAACCTGCGAGGCAGGCCAAGTACATTCCCCTCTGCCAGGATGAGGGAGGACAGGTGCAGCTCCTATCTGCTAGAGTTTGGATTTGTTGGTTGAAATTTGTCCTTTTGAATGTTTTTTAATGTACTGATTTTTTGTGGGTTTGAAAGGCAGAGAAATAAGCATCTTTGATGGACCTTCCCCCAACACATACCCTCCAAATTCTCACAGCAACCCAGCCTAGAGAAAGCCAAAGCCAGGAATTCAACCCTGTGAGTCATCAATCCGCTCCCTTCCTCCCCACCCACCCAGAGGGTATGCATTAGCAGGAGGTTAGAATCAAGAGGGGAGCTGAGACTCAAAGCTGACCGACGGGGGATGATGCGAATGGCTCAGACAGTACCTTTACCACAGGACCACAGTGCTAGCTTCCAGAACCCAGATTTGAACCCAGGACTGAGTGTGTGTTGCAAGGAGTCAGCCCCAGTGCATCCCAGCTTCTCTCCTCTTCCCTGAAATGATTCGAGCAGCGATGAAAAAAATAGCCTCAAACACTCTGAGTGGATAAATCAAGGCAAAATCTAGTCTCCCCTGGTGTACCATCTGCGTGTAGAAAAGGAAGGGACCAGGAGCAGCCCGGCTTCTCCCCTCCTCGACACAGCATCACCTCCTTCCCTGTCGTCAGCTGGGTCGTCGGCCCAGCCCAGTCGGTGAGGACCAGACGCTCCCACAGCTAAAGAAGTTGCACAAAATTCACAGATGCCCCGGGAAACGGCTCAGCATATGTCTAAATGGTTAATTGACTTAATTGCTGTGAGTCAGTCGATTAGCTCACTCGATCCACCCCAGTGGCCACAAAACGTCCTTAATGGTGTTCAGTTTATTTGTATGTTAAGCTCCAGTTACGATTACGGGGAACTTTTCAATTGCTGATTACCTCATAAATATATAATTGGAGTCGCCGAGAGAACAGAGCCCGGGAACCGCTCACCCAAGTCTGTGCAAGACTCGATGGTGCGCCTTGCCCATCAGCAATTCTTAACAGAGCTCCTACTAGGTGCTGGGTCTTCAACCAGGTGCTTGAGAGGGAGCTGAGTGGGGCAACATCTGTGTATGTGTCTCTCTCGGGAAGTCCTGCAGGAAGTGTGCACCTGCCAGGGTTTTAGATAAGGACAAGGAAGAAGAGAAAGCAACGACAGGATGGGATATGTAGGAAAGGGCTTGCTGGGGCTGGGTTGGCAGAGACAATTCTCCCTGGGGAATGGTGTCTGGGTTGGATGTGTGTGTAGAGTGGCCTCAGTGAGATCTGCGGGGCCCGGACAGCAGGTGGTCGCAGCCCAGTCATGTGTGTGAGAGATCCCAAGATGGGAATGAGCCTACCTGATGCAAAGCGGCCAGTGTGCCTGGAGACAGCAAGTGCAGTGGAGAGCAGACTGGAACTACAGAATGGAGCTGGAGGATGGAGACTCCGGGTCATGCATGGTGCTGGGCCAAGCAAGGAGCTTGGGATTATATTTTTTCCTTTTGAAACCTTTTTTTTTGTTGGTGTTGTTTCAATTTCTATTTATTTGAAAGGCAGCCTTAGAGAGGCAGAGAGATACTGCATCTTTTGGTTCATTCCCAAAATGCCCGTGACAGCCAGAGCTGGACCAGTTTGAACCACAGAGCCCAGAACACAATCCTTGACATGACCCCTCAAGTGCTTGAGCCATCACCTGCTGTCACACAGATGTGCAGGAAGCTGGAACTGGAGTTTAGACTTGAACCTGGGGACTCAGTAGCATCTTCATCACTACGCCAAGCACTCAGCCTGTAGGATATGTTTTTCTAAACACAAAGGAGTGAAGTCTTACTTGATCACTTGTGCTTCTGGGTGGAGCGTGGCATATTGGCATGGGGTGGCAGGTGACAGGAGCCAGTGGAGTGGCAGGAAACCATCCAGATGAGCCGCGGCGACATGGAACAGGTTGTTACAGAGTAGGCAGAGACCTGTGGATGGCTCTGAGTGTGTTTGGGAAGGAGTGGGGATGTACCAAGGATTGCAGGTGTTTGAACTTCGTCACGGGAATAGCAATGGTGCTGGGAGCCAGAAATGAACACCTGCAAGGAGCAGGTAGATTTGCAGTTCCGGAAACAGTGACTTTGACCCAGGCAGACTGGTCAGAAGGGTCCTTATCATGAGGAAGATTGGAGAAGAAGGCATTGTTGAAACTCAGACAACACAGGATGGTAGCCTGGGCTTGAACCAGAACCACAGAAGGCTGGGGCGTGGCCATGAGGATGTTCAGGCTGGACGAGGGAAGGAGTGTTAGCGGCAAATTGACTTTGCTCGAATCCGTGTAGTACACAGTCTGAAAAGAGAAGTCTCGAGGAGTCTGACACAGCCCAAATTCTTCCTCCCAGCCTGATCTTAATCCTTCCGGAGCTGAGTGGAGGCAGGGAAGTCGGGTCCAAATTAGAATGATATCAAGCAGAAAATAATCTTCGGTCTGGGTTGCTCTGATAAAAAAAAATAGGCAAAAATCATAATTACCATATAAAACTGTTTATGTTTGTGATTATATGTTACTGCCACCTCCAGGCCCTGGCAGTAAATGACTTAATTGCTGGGGCCTGGAACTGGGGCATAGGGAGCAGGAGGGCTCGGCTCTGCACCGCCAGGTGTGTTCTGGGTGCCACCCTAGCTTCTTGATCAACCCCAGTTCTGGGTAGTCACTGTGACCTTCGTCCTAGTTAACCTGGCAAGCGTCAGAGGTGGAGCCGGTGCTGGGGACTTTGTTGTTTAGTGAAATTAGTCAGACTTGGGCAAGGGCACTGGAAAAAAGGGAGGGAGAAAGACATGGGTTCCAAGGCAACAGGCTGTTAGGAGCTGGGCTTGGCATGGGGGGCAAGGGGAGATGGGTGTCCACCCCCGCTGTGCGCTCCATGCACCCGTCAGTCTAACGGATCGAATCTCACCAACTGACTCACCAGCGTCTCCCCCTCCCCGTCCTTGGGGCCTGACTCTGAAGAAAGAGCTACTGCTGTGAATTTAGGCTCCTCCAGAAGTAGACAATGAGACAAAGAATTTGGGGTCCTGGGGGCAATGCCAAGACACATCCATGTGGAGGAGAAAGGTGATACTCAAGTACCAGCTGAACCACCGTGCCAAATGCCCAATCTCCACTTGTATAGTGACTGACTCTTAGAACTCATTCCTATGAGTCCTTGAGGAACTCACTGGCTTCTGTGTGTGTCCATCACCCCGTTGGTGGTCACAGTGTCTGGTTAATGGCACTCCACTGGAGATGCTGTTGCCCTCACAACTTACTGTAATCCCCACACTTACTGCATGCCCCAATTTTGGGCAAGAACTACACGGGAACTACAATGGGGCACTACCTCGTCTGAGTGTTCCAGTCAGGAGATCTGGACGAATATGAGTTCCCTGATCCTCGCTCCACTAGAAGGGCCATGGAGAAAGGGACTGGGGGATGATCTCCTTACTGCTCCTGACCCTGGCCCCAACTTCCTCCTCTGCTGTATGCCCAGCTATCGCCACAACTTCTGACACACTTTGTATTTTTGCATAGTTTTATTGAGATATAACAACATGCCACAATCATTAGTCATTGGAAGCCGATTATGCGATGTTGTATATTCTAACTGGTGGGGCCATGCCACTAACATCCGATGTGAGAAAGAAAATTACAGTTCACTCACAGTCCTACCTCATTGACGCCCAAACCCAATGCCTGACAGCCACTCATCTACGTCCTCTGCTGTAGATCCCCCTATCTGGTTATCTTATATGAGCAAGGTCATACCACATGGGGCCCTTGACAGCCAGCTTCTTACACCCAGCGTGATGAAGGTAGCACAGCTTGACAAGTCATTCCTGCTCATTGCAGCAAGGCATGCAGGCAGTCCTTAATGCTCGTTGGATCTCGGTTCTCCTTTAGGTTCCGGAGTGAACGGTCATACAAAGTTTGGGGGATGGCATATGTTTTCATTCCTGCAGGAGCGGAATGGCTGGGACATTCTCTCTGCTTGGTTGGCCTTTGGGGAGACTTGCAGACTTGCTTCATGGAAGGCTACACCATTTGTTTCACATTCTCACCAGCGATGTGTGAAAGTCCCAGCTCCTCCACACCCTCGCCAACACTTGTTATCATCTGTCTTTTGGATCACAGTTGTCCTAGGGGATGCTGAAGTGCTTTTGATCTGCAAGTTGTTCGTGACTAATAATGCTGAGCGCATTTTTTTTTATGCTCTCACTGTGGGCATCAGTGTGAGCGTTGAGAAAAGGCCTGTGCAAATGCTTTGCTCATTAAAAAAAAATCGAATGATCTGTCTTGTTATTGATTGCCAAGAGTTCTTTATATTCTACATACTAGTTCCCAATGAGACCTATAATTTGTCGATAATTTTGTCTTTTTTCGTGCATTGGTTTTCCATGTTCTTAATGGTGTGTCATTTATAGCGCCAAAGTTTCTAACATTGACCAGGTTCAATTTGTTTTCCTGTTTTGACTATTGAAGTTTTGGTATCATCATCTAAAGGTTGTAAAGGCTGTTTTATATTTTCTTCTGGGGGTTTTACTATTTTAGTTCTGATGTTTAAGTCCACAATCTGTTTCGAAAGTTTCGCTCTCTTACATGTAGATATCCATTTACCTCTCTCTAACACCACTTACTGAAGGATTGTTTCCCTGACTCCCACCCTACCCGCAAGTGAACTGGCATCTTTGTCAGAAATCGGTTGGCCATGAGTCAGTGCCATGGTGCAGCAGGCTAGTCCATCAGCTGCGATCCTGACATCCATATGAGTGCTGGCTCGATTCCCAGTTGCTCCACTTCCTATTAGTTCCTTGTTAATGCACCTTGGAAAGTAGTAGAGGATGACCCACGTGCAAATAGCTCAGTATGTTCCTACACCCTTGCCAGTTGGTAGTTGCCTGAAAGACCTGGCAGCTAAGCTGGTAGAAGAAGAGTGTTTTCATTTCATTGATCTTCTTGACTCAGCACACTCACTCCTGTGGGAATGTGTGCACCTGTTGGGCTCAGAACCAGATTCTACCCTGCCACACTCACGCCCTGTCACACATTCATTTGGGCTTAGGCCTTGCTTTTCATCACAGAAATCCTGGCAGCATAACATCATCAGAAGGGAAGCAGCATTCCCCTAGGCCGGGGATCTGTGGATTTTCCTTTGAGTGTTGAAGATGATTTTGTTCTGATGTGTTTTCCAGGACAGTTGGGGAATTACAGTCCCAGCAGAAAGAGCACATGAATTGTTTCTTGATATTTCCTGGGATTCCAGCTGTGCTGGTGATTCCCTGTGTGATTGTGGGACAGGGACTTCCCTCCTCTGGTGTCTCAGCATCCCCATCATGATCCGCCACCACCACCATCGTTGTCAGGGTAACCTTTGCTCATGAGCATCTGCTGAGCGTTAAGACCGCTATTCTCCACAGCTGCTCTGGGGGAGACATCCTTATTCTCCCTGTCTCGCAACCCCCCCACAACATCCAGGGCTGGGTCAGAACTGCAACCAGGAGGCAGAAGCTCAAATCGGGTCACTTGAGCCATCACCACTGCCCCTCAGGGTCTGCATTCACAAAAAGCTGGGAACAGGGGCAGAGTCAAGGATTAAGCCTAGGCATTCCAATACACCTGCCAGCATCATACTCACCAGGCTTAAACTGCCCATGTTGGCTCCACGTTACGGAGGCAAAAAAGCAAGACTCCACTCTCCTCCTCCTGCTCCTCTTCCTCTTGCTTCTTCTTGTTCTTCTTCTTCATTATGCTACACCGAGGAACCTTCTGAGCAGCTTCTGACTGCCTTCAGGACACAGTGAAAATCACTTGTTAAGACCCCCCCCCCACCCAGAGCCACCTTCTCCACCTTCTCTCTTATCCCAGTTCCCTGCACCCTGCCACTACACACACACACACACACACACACACACCCTCCCTCACAACTTTAGTGAGGCCAGACGGGTATACTTCCTTATGAAGCATCCACGGGCCATCTGTCCCTGCACCAGTCACCATGCTGGGTGCTGGGGAAGAGGCAAAAGAGCAAAAAGCTCCTGGAGTCGGCCGTCCAATGGGGAAAGGCAGAGGGGATGAGAGAGAGCTTGAGCACGCAGCCTCATTCACACCTGCCACCTCTTGCTTGAGGTGAAAGAGGTTCTAATTCAGGACTCTGGGATGCAATTCAAAGAAGATCCTGCCACCCTGTCCTTCCCCATCACTATGGGTTGCAATTAGACCACTCCATGCTTGTCCCGATGGTCACTGCGTCTCTAACTCAGTGTTTGGTGTCCAGCAGGTGCTCCACAAGCACCCATCAAAGGAAGGGAGATATTCAGGGCAGAGAAGAAAAAAAAGAGATGGCAGAAAGAAAACAGCTGCCATCATACACACACACACACACACACACACACACACACACACACACCTCTGTGATGTCATGTGACCACATGGATCATTCTGTCCTGCTTCATTTCTTCTTCTTGTTTTCATCCACCAGTTACACTAGCCTGGAATGCTTAACTGAAAAAAGAAAAAGAGAGAGAGAGAGAGAGAGAGATGCAAAGTGGAAACCAGGATGTGATTGAGTTGTAATGTCTGCTGTGGGCAGGGAATTGGGCGTGTTTCGGCATGGGATTCCACTTTTGGGGACAGGGCTGAGGGCTCCACCTTGTAGCACCACAGACACAGGGAAGCCAGAGCAAGGGATGCAAGCTCTTCCCCTGAGGGTGTGGATGATGGACTTTTGTCCCATCAGCTTGTGATAGTCCTGAGCAGTCCCTCCTCCTCCTCCTGGGAGGTACACACGTGACAGCCACACTGAGACGCAGCAGCCAGAGCCCTTGCAATGTCCCCAGGGGACACATCACTGGTACAGTCCCTTGAAGACACATGTTCTAGACATTGAGGACCTGAAGCCACAAAGGAAATAGCGACATGTTTTCTTGGTGTCCCCAAGGAGCCACCTTGGATGAGGGTTTCCTAGGCAACACCGCATGGTGGAAGGTGGGCTTGTGAAGGCTGGGGTGATGTTTCTTTACAAAACTTGGGTGTCCGTTCCCATTAGCTGACGGGCACTATCAAGAGCAAGGGATCTTTTCCTTTCTTTTATTTCTAAAGACAAATTTACAGAGAGGAGAGGCAGAAAGATTTTCCAACCACTTGTTCACTCCCCAAATGGCCAGCCCAAAGCCAGGAGTCAGGGATTTTTTTCCAGGTCTCCTGTGTGTGTGCAGGATCCCAAGACTTTGGGCCATCCTCCATGGCCCTCTCAGGCCATAAGTAAAGAGCTGGGTCCTAAGTGGAGCAGTCGGGGCAGGTAGGGATGCTAGCACCTGAAGGTGAAGTGTTAGCCAATTGAACCATTGTTCTGGTCCTGCAGGATCTTTCTAGAGTCTGAGATAGATTTCCTTTTGATGGAAAAGAGGGTAGTAATTGGTTAGTGATATCTGTCTGGGCCGCGGGTTGGGAGATGACAACACACAGCACAGTATATTGAGCACCCCTACAGACTACCTAAATTGAGAGGCTTGAAGATAGCCTTCATGGCTTTCCTTTTGTGTCTCTCTTGGGATGACACCTGGGCTGGAATATTTTTCAGATACACAGAGAAATGAGTTGGAGATCACCAGGGACAATCCCCATTTCCTGAACACCTCCTCTGTGCTGGGCTGACACCTGCATATACTTGACCATGTTTCCAACCTAAGAATTGCATGGGGCAAAGTCTCCCTGAGTTGACTGTCACTGTCTAAATGATAGCAGCAACAGTCACAGTAACAGCCGTGATGATGCTGGACACAGCACCTGCCATCTCCATCCTTGGGCCTGAGGTTGTGTCGTCATACATCGCGTGTCTGTCCATCCATCCTCACACAAAAAGCTGAGCATCTTCTACTCTCACATCACTAGTGAGGAGACCCGAGGACCACCCCCCATCGGCAAGACCCTGCCTAGCTGGCCTGGGGTCATGTCCCTCAGCCCAAACGCAGAAGCAATGTAAGGTGCTCAGGATTCCTGCCTGGAAGCCACAGGAGCTGTCTTGTGCTGAGATGTGCATGGCAAGGGGGTGGGGCTGCCCTGAAGAAGAAGAGATGGAGGGAGGTTAGCAAGAATGGCCCTACATGCTCCAACAGGTCCAGGTCAGGAGCCAAGCAGGATGCGGCTGGCGGCAGGAAGCACAGTGTGGGACTTCAGGTCCCCCCCACTGGCTGAGGTGCCATATTTCTTTGCAGTAGCAGCAGCAGCAGGCTGGGATCCCCTGTGTGCCCAGTGCCCTCGGGATCAACACCTTGCAGCTGGTAGGGCCTGACTGGGAATTCATTATCTGAGCCTGCCTTTTCTGAGGGACCTCACTGCCTGACACTGCTTTATCAGGAAGCTGGGAGTGGGAGAGCTGAGCCCATCTGTTAGCCAAATGGGGGGACTTGCAGGCAAGGCGATGGAGTCATGTGCGAGGAATTTCTATGATGTGGAGTACTATGGGGAGGGGGAAGCAGTGAGCCAGGGTGGGAGGGCACTCCTGCGTGTGAGAGGGGAACCCTTTGGCTGTCCCGTTCAGGGGGTCTGAAAGTTTGGAGAAGGGATGTGTGTGTTTGGGGAGGAGGTGATGCATCCATTTCTCGTTATGCTAAGTCAAAGCTTGCTGGTGCCCTTTCCAGCAACAACTCTGACTCCACGATGATCCTGAGCTAAAAGAGACTGTGAATTTCCTTGTACCACCAGTATCTTCATGACCAAGCCAGGACAGACAGGGAGAAACACAGCAATTGGCACTCATCCGTGGTCCCTAATGAATCCAGGGGCCCGGGAACAATTAAAGCAAGTTGCTGTTCCTGCATCGACAAAAAACTGCATCTTACAGGCTTTCTCCTCCCTCTGCTGCTGCTCACCAAGGGGTACGGGAGAAGGGGTGCTGCAGGCCACGGGCACAAGCGTCCCAGAGATGCCAGGCCTACCTTGCTCGCAGCTGGGAAGAGTGGCAGGTGCCATTTGACTTGAATGAATAACTGAATGAGTGAGCCAATGAGTGAGAGAAGCAGTGTATCGGTGAACAAGTGAAGTAATGAGTACACCATTGGGGACATGAATAAGTGAATCAATGAATAACCAGATAAGTAAGTGAATTAATGAGTGAGGGAGTGAGTGAGTGGATACAACCATGCAGAAATGAATTAGTGAGTGAATGAGCAACTAGATGAGTTTGTGAATGAATTGCAGAGTGAGTCAGTTAAGCAGTGAATTAGTGAGTGAGTGGGTGAATGCCAGAAGCAACAGCAGTCCAGGGCCAGGCCTCACAGCGGCTGCTTCCCCAGCCTGGGCTACTGCTGGCCGGGTAGGGACCCAGGGCGAGGCTCAGCCCACGACCTCCTCTGAGGCACAGCAGGTGCCGTCGGGTGCTCCTCTGGCCTGGACCAAGGGACTGCGTCTAAGATCCCCTCATTCACCTTGTGAGAGCCAAGCCAGCCGAGCTGCTTCCCATGGACATGCTTGAATGGCACCCAGGGATGCCTGGACTTCACGTGACCATCCAGCCGCCAGAAGGGCTGGAGGCAGCCCAGTGAGGTTGGAGGTCGCATGTGTGGTTCTGTGACCTGGAGGATATGTTTGCAGAAAGCTCAGGTAACAAGCGTTCTTTCTCGCCTTCCCCTTTTCTCTTTCTGGGCTGTGGAAGGTTTTCACACAGGGTAGCCAGGGTGAGGAAGGTTTGCTGTCAGCAGACTTCAAACCTGCTTGGCAGTGGTAGATGGAGATGCTTGGCCGGGAGAGGCTTAGTTCAGATGGTGCCTTCTCCCGCACCTGGAGCTGACCTTGGCCTTGAAGCACCCAACCCACCAGGTAGGAACTGACACCTAGCAAATGCTCAGCATGCTGCTCGGTGGAATCCAGCAGGTGCAGCCAATATGGACAGCGACGATAATACAATCTTCATCATAATAAGCATGAAACTGAAGACTAACCTTGCAGTTTTGTTACGTCAGAGATGGATCCAAACGCACTGAGAAAGAGGGATTTTGCCACCAGATTTTGGGACAAAAGATGAATGCATTGGAGAGTCCCTCTTTGATTTCTCAGCAATTTTCCTTCAACTATTTGAACTTCCAGGTGTTTCCAGAGGAGATGCTAAGGCCCAGAGAAGGAAAGGGATTTGCCCAACGTCATACAGCCTAGGCAGGCCAAGTCCACACAAGCTCTTATGTGTTCTAGGCCTTCTGGCACATGCTGAGTGCTCCACAGATGGTGGCCTCCGATGAGCTAGGCTGCCAACCTCTTGGCAGGTGGTGGTGTGGCACTTTGCTGAGCACTGCCACCCTAGAGTGTAAGATGTGGAACCCACCACGGACAACGTGCAAATGCAGACACACTGCAATACCAGAAGCTTCTACCTGCCTGAATGTGTGCCAGCCCCTCCTTCCTTAGGTCCATCTTCAAGTGACCAGGGCACTCGGACACCTCTGCAGACATGGAAGCTGGCTCCTTGCTTTCCAAGAGACGCTCTGTGGCCAAGGAGTCCCCTCCCTCCCTGCATTTTCAGGAAGAAAACTCAGCTAGACTTCAAACCCAGCTCTTACCAATTGTGTGACCTCAGGAAAGTCTCTTCCTGTCTCTGAGCCTTAGTTTCTGCATCCGCACGATGGATATGTGCCTTCACATTCTTTTTGTTTTGTTTTTGGAATTCACTGGGACAGAATTGCTGGGAGAGAACTCGAAGGTGAATGTTAACAGCTATTTGGACCCAGCAGTGAGCAAAGAACCAGGGGCTGTTCTCAACACTCCCTGACGTTAGTTATTTTTAATTTTTTGTTAAAGTCATATATAGAGAGAGGAGGGGAGAGAGACAGGAAGATCTTCTGTCCGATGGTTCACTCCCGAAGTGGTCACAATGGCTGGAGCTGAGCCAATCTGAAGCCAGGAGTCAGAAGCTTCTTCTGGGACTCCCACACAGGTACAGGGTCCCAAGGCTTTGGGCCGTCCTCAACTGCTTTCCCAGGTCACAAGCAGGGAGCTGGCTGGGAAGCGGAGCTGCTAGGATTAGAACCGGCGCGCATATGGCATCACGGCACATTCAAGACATGGATTTTAACTGCTAGGCTATCATGCTGGGCTCCCCTGATGTTATTTTATATTCGTGGTAAGGGAGGCACAGTGCTGACCCTCCCCCCTCAATTTCACAAGTCAGGTTTGTTGGGGATGGAAGGGAAGTTCAATCTCTTGGCCAAGGTTCCCCAGACCCTCCCCACAGGACCAGGACGTGAATTTGGGCAACTTAAAAACTACAACCTGCACTCGTAACCACCAGAATGTGGCTTAAATGAAGAGAGAGAGAGAGAGAGAGAGAGAGAGAGAGAGAGAGAGAGAGAGGAGAGAGAGAGAGAGAGAGAGAGAGAGAGAGAGAGAGAGAGAGAGAGAGAGAGGAGAGGAGAGAGAGAGAGAGAGAGAGAGAGAGAGAGAGAGAGAGAGAGAGAGAAGATGCGAAATAGCTAGCACTTAAGACTAGGGAATCAATGTGTAGCTGTGTAATCAATGCATTAATTAAAAGCAGAGGAAGCACACAATTGCTTTATTCTCTCACACCACAGAGGTCTCCAGGGCACAGCAGTGCAGGGAGAACTGTCTTAGGTCACAGGGGTGGGGCAGGGGCAGTCAGACGGCCCCTGGACTGTTGCTGATACCCAGGCCAAAGTGTGTGGGTATCACACCCCACCAGTAGCCCTGTGAGCCAGACCAGGATCTCTGCAAGCTGCCTTAGCCTTGGCAGTGTTTTTTTCTGGTTTTGTTTTTTTAATTGATTTGTGGAATGTATAAATTGGGAGGTTTCACGGAAGATGCCAGTTCCTGGTGTAGCAAAGATCCTCCACTTGGCTGTGTACTGGCCTCCCTTCTTCCTGTCCCCTTCTTGGTGGTGGTGGTAGGGTGATTGAATTCGCACCCCGAGGTGAGCAGGGCTGAGGGATGTCACAGGGAGCAGCCCAGCCACGCTGGCTGAAGGCTCCGGGAGAGGCCCCGGCCCGGGAGGGGGTTCTCGTCTTGCTTGGATGAAGATGACTCACAGGGCTAGCATGTGTCTCTTGCAGAGCCAGATTTCCTTTCCTACTTTGTTTTTGTGAAAGCAGAAATAGAAGTTTCCATAACGTGGTGCAACTCCACCCAGCGTCGGCTCGTCTTGGGAAGCCACGGCTGTGTGCAAGCATCCAGAGGAAAGCATGGGGTGGGGGTAAAGGGGGAGAGGGGGAGGTGGTAGGGGAGAATGGGAGGGTGTGCTGCTGCTCATGGAGCAGTGAGCACAGCAGGACAGTATGTACTTGTCTCCACCGCCAACTCTGCTGCAAGATAGGTCCCCTCTCCACCAAGGCCTCACTGGAGCCTCTCTGAGGGAGATTGTTAAGGGGATGGATTCTTCAGTTCATAAGAAAGTGTGGGGTGGGAGAACCAGGAGGCTATGCAGTTTCCAAAACTAACTCATTCACCCAAACATCCATCCATCCATCCATTACCCATCCATCCATCCAACTACCTACCCATCCAACTACCCATCAGTCCAACCATCCATCCATCCATCCATCCATCCATCCATCCATCCATCCATCCACTTAGCTGTCCATCCATCCACCCTCTCATCCATCCATTTACCCATCAGTCCATCCATCCATTTATCCGTCCATTTACTTGTCCATCCATCCACTTATCTGTCCATTCACCCCTTCACCCATCTCCCCGTCTATCCAAACTCCCCTCCTGCTTCCATCCCTTCTCCTTTCACTCAGGAATTACCTGTTGAGCACCTGCTATCTATCAGGTCCCTCCAAGTCTCACTTGAAGATACATATATGCATAAGAACACAGGCAGGAGAAAAGGGCTTTCAAAAGGTGGCCACAGGTGACAACTGACCAGCAGCCAACGGGTCCTTTGACACGTTCATTACAGGTGGTTTGACTTAGCCTAGAATCAGATGCCACCAAGTCAGAGTGCTGACATCAGAACAAGCTACAAGTGAGGGCAGTTGAGGCACGAAGCATGCCCACTGACTGTGTTCCCCTTTAACAAGCAGGCATTCATGTCCCTGCACCTGCAGAGAATGCTCTGGAAAGACCTGTATGAAACGAAGAAGAGAGAACGGCCTAGTGTTGAAAGTAGGGTTCTCAAGCGCCCAAGGAAGATAGGACAGTCTTCTGCGTCTTTGTGTGTGTGTTTTTCAAATGCACATCGTGTGTTTTCAAAAACAGGGCAAGGAAATTTAAGAGATGTGGATCCTGGGATATGGAATTCTACCAGACAGGAAGAATACATCAAGAGACGTATTATACAGTAAGGAGGCTGTAGTGAATCACAAGATATCATCTGCCTGAAATTTACAGAGTAGAAACTTAAGTGTTCTTACCAGCAATACGTGCTACGTATGTGAGATCAGGCCTACGTGGATTAGTTTGACTCAGTTCACAGTATTTCAAACAGAGTGATACACTCTGTAAATAAAATTTTTATCTATCAATTAAGAAGGAAGGGGAAGGGGAATCACTAGATGGTACAGGTGGATGGGAAAGGGGCCATCTGAGCTGGCACGAGTGGACCAAAGAGGACTTTGCCTGAGATAAATGCAAGGAAAGGGACCACCCAGGGCAGCAGCGGGGCCCCTGATCTGTCCCTTTCTTCTCCGCACCTTATGTAGATAAGAGGCACCTGCCACCAAGAAGTTGTAGAGAACCCTGAAGCCGCGTGCAAGCGCAGGCTGCCTTTGCCTCGCCATGGCATACCTGGAGATCCCTTCCTTGTCTCTTCCACCTCCCACCCTCCTTGCTACAGTAGACAGCACAGACCCATACCATGACCATCCAGAGTAGGGAGGAGAGAAAAGTGATGTGTACCCCGAGCTCCCGGATGTGAAGTCCCGAGATGCAGCAATGGATTCACCTTCCTTCTCATCACCAGCTGATGAATTACGGAGGACGTGCAAGTGAATGTATCTGAGTGGATGGGTGCTGACCACTTGGCATGTTCTAATGATGCTAGCAGATATTTCATGTGTCCAATTCCATGTCAACCACTCAGCATGTAGGATCTCAATCCATTCTCGGGGCAAGCCTATATGGGAACCACACAGCTATGAATCTGTATTTCTGTGATGCAGATCCCAGGGTTCACAGAAGTACAGAAGTCAACTTACTCATCCAAAGTCACAAGGTTACTACTGACGTGAGAGTCTGAATCCAGATTCTGTCGACTTCAGAGCTGCTCTTCTTTTTAAAAAAGATCTATTCATTTTATTGGAAAGGCAAATTTACAGAAAGCAGGAGAGACAGAAAGATCTTCCACCTGCTAGTTCACTCCCCAAATGACTAAAACAGCCATAACTGAGCCAATCCAAAGCCAGGAGCCAGTAGCTTCTTCTGGGTCTCCCATATGGGTGCAAAATCCCAAGGCTTTGGATCGTCCTCTGCTGCTTTCCCAGGCCACAAGCAGGGAGCTGGATGGGAAGTGGAGTAGCCAGAACATGAATTGGGACCCATATGGGATCCCAGTGCTTACATGGGGAGGATTAGCCAATTGAGCCATTGTATCAGGCCCCAGAGCTGCCCATCACATAGGAAAGTTGCTTGGAGAAGACGGTGACCGGGAGAACCCAAGGCTCCCACATGCTCTCACTAACAGAAATGAATCCTCTTCCTCAAGAATAAAGGGCCCCGGAGATAGGAAAAGAAAACTCATAAAAAATTCATCTCTGAGTCGTAATTGCACCATAAAAAGTACTGAGTTGGAGTGCACATGCAAATGAGGCTGTATGGATTAATGGTGTAAACAGTCAGAATGGGGGTGCAAATTAGAGACATGCCCACTCCAATGTGCTAGGCAAAGGAGGGTGACAGTATGCCTTGAGGGGCATGTGTGAACACCGTGGCCACCAGCTCTGACCAGCAAATCCTGCACAGTGATGCTCTCTAGCCCCTCCTCCAGCTTGCTGCTTTCTGCTCATCACCTTTGAGCAGTCTGGGTGCTGCGCTGTGCTGGGACCGAGCACCCCTTTCTTCTCTGATTTCTTAGTGTTCACCCCCATGCAAGCTTGCTGCTCCCAGGAAAAAATGGAGACAGAGATTCATGAATTTGAGCAGCCACATCTCCTGTTTCTTGGCTGGGGCATCCCACAAGTTGGTCCTGGGAACCTGCTTTGTGCTGGATGGGTTCCCCATGGTAAGCTAGCAGAGATGACCATGGAAGGCCAGGGAGGACAGCTGCACCAGAAGGTCATCAGGGGTGGGACTTGTTTGAAGAGAGCCTTTCCTCCGAGACAGAGATGGGAAGTGCGGGGCTGAGCACAGATGCCTGTGGGAAGCAGGGGCACATGGAGACCTGCTGGGTCCTGGCACATTCAGGAAGCCATCTCTGTTAGCTGAAAAGTAGAGGAGCAGCATAGTGTGGGATGAGCTTGGGCATTTAGAACATTCTGGAAGAACATGTGTATATCTGCGTAACAAAGTAGGGCCCCTAACTTGGAGTTGGACCCCCTCTCCCACAAAACTCAGAGGATGTGTCATCTTGAAAGTGGAACCTGCAGCATGTTGGCCTCGATGAAGTTTAAAGGACCGTTCCCTGTAACAATCCTGTATGGGTTTTTAAACTGGGTTCCAGAGAACCCCAGGGTTTTATGTCCGTGTTTCCTGCAACTTCCTGGTGGGGAGGAAATATGGGAAAGTTTAAGAGGAGAATAATCTGGAACCCTTCCTGTGTCCACTAGTCAAGTGTTTTCTCTCTCTCTCTTTCATTTGGAATTCTGAGCTTAAGATTTCATGTAAATAAACTTCAATAACAACAACTCCATTTAATGTAGAGTGAGTGCCAAGTCCTTCCATTGGATGCACACAGCCTTGGGTTACCTGGTTTAGCTGAATCATTGCTCACATTCCCTCTCTCTCTTTCTGCCTTTTACTCCCCTGAATACCACAACTCTCTCTCTCTCTCTCTCTCACACACACACACACACTACTCCTCCTCCCTGTTTCTGTCCCTTTTCAAGGATGATTGAAAACTTCTTCCTTTCTCCCGGAAGCCCGCCCAAATCCCTCAAGTGTCTCCAACATTGCCAACACACCTTGGGTGTTTTCTAAAAATCCTAACCTGCAAAGGATGAGGTTCCTTTTCTACTGACCTATCTCCTTCCCCCATCAGACTGTGACATCCGCGGCAGCCAGGTCTGGGGCTTGTTCCATCAGTCATGCCCAGGATTGAGCTAAGGATGGGACAGGTCTTTTAGAAAAGTGTGCTGAACACATCGATGCCAAGGAAAGACAGAGAAAGGGAAGGTTTTGATGCTCATGGAAAAGTAACGGAGTGGATGCGCACATGTGTGGAAGGACAGAAGGGAGAGAGGCAGGGAGGGAGGGAAGGGAGGAAAGGAGGGAGGGAGGGAAGGAAGTCTACATGCATGTGGAGGGAGGAAGCCCTGTTTCAGCCTTCCCTGCGGTCCCCCAAGCCCTTGGCCTCACCCAGCCACCACCCCCAGCCCTTGCCTGTGTCCCACAGCCAGCCCCTGACATGCCCTGGGCCCACAGGGTGACAACTCCTTGAGCAGCCTCCCGTATCCTGTTCCTCCTCTTCCTACAAGCAGAGAAGCAGAAAAATCCATCCTGATGAGGAGGCGCCCGCCCGCCTGCCTGCCCACCCGTGCCCCTCCCCGCCCCTGCAGCCTGTAAGTCTGGAGCAGTCAGGCAGAAAGGAGCAGTCAATTTTTTCCAGGGTCAAGAGTGCCGGCTGCAAGGCGCAGCCCTGCAGGATGACAGGCAAGGCGGAAGGCTGGGAGGGGGGCTGCTTGCGAGGCCTCTCCTCCATCACCTGGACTCATCCGCCTGGCTGCTGCTGCCCAGCTGTGTCATGCAGGGTGCATACCCCTGTCCCACGCCTCGCTCTCACTAACACCTCTGCCATGCAGTGGGCTCCTCTAACTCCCCAGCCCCATGCAGCAACAGCAGGGCAGAATGCCAGAGTCCCAGCTGTCCCTCTGGCCTGCCTTCGTGTCACTTCTGCCTGGCCTTGGTGGCTCTGTGTCAGGCTCCCTGGTAGAAAGGATGATGGCTGAGCTGGTATCTGTTCAGGTGTCTGGCGGCTCTTTGCCAGAGGCCAAGGGACACTGTGCGTCTCTCGCTGCATCTTCTGCAGGGGTGTGGGTGGCTCCAGCTGAGCCCCTGCTCCTAGCGACTGCTCCCCGCTGCAGAGATCTGCCCTGTCTGAGGTCACACCTCTTGGTGCAACTGGCTCCTCTGACCTCCCTACCTCCAGGCTGAACGACTTTAAGAACCAAAGTTCTTATTATGCCTGAGTTGTACCCCGACTTCTCTGTCTGCTCCCTTCCCCTTGTAGGTACTCATTCTGAGCAACCCCCCACATGTACCCCTCAAGACAAGGCCCAGAATCTCAAGGTCTACCTTCAGGGGGACCAATCTGCAGCAGCCTGCTTTGCATGTACCTGTTTTGTCACCATAGCAATAGCACCACATGTTTTTTACTCCGAGGGTCAGGCAGCCCCAGGCTCTCAAAGGCATGGGCCTGGTTTCAGGCCACATCGGATGACCCCATACATGCACCCGCCCCAGTCTTAGCTGAGGTCTATTTAGTCCAGCCTACATTGCCCTCTGCCTCTGCCCCTCCGCAGACCAAACCATGGGCGTTCCCACCTGCTCCCTGGCCTTGGGGAGACCCTGCTGGATACAGTGGCCTGCGTGGAGATGTGTGGATTCCATTCTATACTTCCTGTTTCCAGACTTCAGGATCTGACGTTAGGTTGGCCTCACTGATATGCTGGAGGACCACATGTGATGGAAAAGGCCAGAAACATCTGGCTCTGAGTGAAATATTCTACTTCGCACTCCCCTGGGTCTCCAGCTCTTCCACCTGCAGGGAGCCCCAGGGCTGCTGGGATGAGCAGTTGGGAACCTGTGGAAGCCTGCACCAGTCCCCCAGTGCTAAGCTACATGCAAGTTAACCTCCCAGCCCTGTGAGCCTAAACTGACACCTGGCCTGTCCCCTGTGAGTGTATGTCCCGTTCTCTGAGGCTCCCTGCTCGGCCAGAAAGCCACACACAGTTCCACTGTTTCCCAGCCGGGCAGAGGGGCTCATCAACCTCCAACGGCCACCAGAGATGATAAACAACTGGGGCTTCAGATCGTGCCAAGAGGATCCACACAAACAATGAGGACTGGTGCTTGAGGCCTTCAGGACAGCCACCAGGGCTAGGGACAGGGACCCAGGCCAATTGACACGCACTGCATTCTGTGGCTGCCCCCAACCTAGCAGGAAGCCAACTCTAGGTTGGATACATGGTTCTGAGTCCACCGAGGCCTTGGCCATTCCCGTTGTAACTGCTTGCCTCAATTTCCTCATCTGTGAATTGGGTGCAGGTGCCTGTCTGCCCTCTCAATTCTCTTGTATAAAAGTTATGAAGACATTGACCTGTGGACAAGTGGGGGACATGGTGGGTGGGGGTGGGAGCAAAATGGGGGACCTGACATAACTGGATCAGGCATTTCCTCCCAGCTCTACCACATAACAAAATCCAGGCATTCACCGGGCTTCTGAGCAGCTCAGAAGGTAGTGGGATTCACCCATATTACATGGCACTTAGCTAATGGCACCTGCTCCTCCACCCCCAGGATATTGATCAGCCACTGGCAACCTCAGGAGCTCCAGCCAGTTTACAAAGAAAATCAGCCATTAATACAATTGAATGGTTGCTGGGGTTGAGGGGTGGGGAGGGCAGGAGGGGAAGTGCGTGGAGCAGACGAGTTAGGAAGAAGTCAGCAGACAGACGGAGGAGGGCAGGTGGCACCACGAGCCAGCTTGGTTCAGAAAGCAGGTATGGCTAGTGTCCGGCTCAGGACAACCTCACCCCGCTTTTTTTTTGCTCCCACATCCATTGGCTTAAGCAGAACGAATGTGCCACTGGCATCTTTACAAATGGGAGTTGTCACTGAGGAGAGGACAGGAGAGGGTACCGCAATCACTGGAGTTCTGGAAAACTGGAAGGAGTCAGAACTCAGGGCTTGCATTCCTCTGTGGCTCCAGCACAGCTGTCCCCACCTCCCCGGGAAGGAGGGGCGAATGTGGTGGTTGAGGGGTGAGGCAGCCTACGGAGTCCTGGGGCCCCAGCACTCCCTGCCAGCTGCCAGAGTTTGCATGCCTGAGACTCAGATCCCAAGACCAAACGGATGGATGGAAAAACTACATCCCTGCAAGTGGACGCTGAGTGTGGGAGGGCACGTACGTGTGCAACTACACCACAGTGTGTGAGCAGTGGCTCTCTCTGCTCTTCCAGGCCTTCTGCCCTCATGGCGGGAAAGCAAAGGACATGACGTCAGCACTTGGAGCTTGTTGCCGAAGCCACTTGCCTGCCCTCCCAGCCGTGGACCAAAGGGAGCCCGGATGTGCTAAGTCCCCAGCTGGTACCCTTTCCCACATAGGGTGTTCCCTAGCCCTCTACCTGTTTCCTCATTGTATGACCTGGAGTCCTCTTCTCTGAGCCTCTCTCCCATAAAGCAGAAGTGAACCCCAAATTGTAGGGTGGGAGGGAGGAGGGCCTAGAGCAGACACCCTTAAAGAAACAGCACTGCTTGCACCACCAGCTGATGGTATTATAAAGCCCTTACTGTGTGCCTGGCCAGGCCTGCCACAAGCACGTGACCAAGCTGAGCCGGCTAGAAGAGGAAGCCGCCTGGGCAAGCAAATGTGATGCATTGAGGCTGGTGGTCCCCATAGAGACCAGGTCTGCACCACGCACAGAAGATTCCCCTGGCAACACACTGAACTCGGCTGAACACCTACTGTGTACCTAGCCCCATGCTAGCGCCTCACCAACGACTAGGTAGGAATTAAAGTTGGAGACTTCTAAGAAGTGAAGAACCCTTACACTTCGGTTGTCCATCCATCCACCATAGGCACATGTACCCGTGACACACAGTTTTAAAGATCTGCGAAGTGTGTGTGCTGAATGATCCTCCTGCAAAGCAAGGTACCATCAACCATGATACAGGAACCCCCTGGCTTACAGATAAGTCAAGCTGCATTCACACCTGACCATCCCACCCTCCCTCTCTCCCTCCATCCATCCATTCACTCACTCATGGTTTCATTTGCTTGCTCCTACACAGGAATAGCGGGTCCCCAACCCACCCTCCAATAGCACTACCCCTCCCCAAATACAAGTGGGAAGCAGGGAGTGGGCCTCCCCCATCCCTGGGCCTCCTCCTGGTTCCCGGCTGCCAAGAAGCAGCTGCGGCCAAACATTTGGAAGCCATTATAACCCTCCAACCCCCACCCCCACCCTGTCTGCGTCTACCTCCCCTCAGAGCGGCTCAGCACTGTGGATTCCAAGGAATTTTGGCTGAGTTCCTTGGCAGGAGAAATGTTAGAGCTGCCTCCTCTCCCACTGTCCACAAATGGTCCTTTGCATTTTGGAGGCCTCAAAGCCTGAGTTCGGGGTTTGGGAATAACTGTCTGGGAAGGGCTCGGACATTACAAGAACTTGGGGCCCAGCCCAGACATGGTCACTTCCTCTCAGAACTTTAGCTGCCCCACGTGGACCCTGCTTGTCTGCAGCCCCCACACCCAGCAGGCAGGCCCTGCAGGCTCAACTCCCTCGGAGTCGGCAGGCCAGCACCCTGTAGCAGGCACCTTCCGCACCATGCTCATGGGCCACTTCACACCCACCTCCACCGGGAGGTGGGCATGACAGCTGGGACCTGAGAAAATGCCAAGCCTGGTCCTGCCACTCTGAGAACTGTGTGTCCCCAGCTGATGGCAGGGTGGCCACACATGCTCCTAACCCCACTTAGGGGCAGAATTGGGACCTCCTAGGAACACTCGATTGTGGCCTTCTGCGCCTCAGTCTGAAGCTGAATTCTACACCCTGGGCTGCGTCGTTCCTTCTCACGGTCCTTTCCATTTTCACTTGTTCTCCCTCCCCTCCCCGCCCCCTCCTCCTGTGCTCCCCTCCCCTCCTCTCCTCTGCTTCCCCTTCATCCCCTGTTCTCTTCTCCTCCCCTCCACTTCTCCCCCTCCTGTTCCCTTCTCCTCCCCCCTCCTCTACTCCCCTCCCTTCTCTCCCCTCTTCTCCGCCTTTCCCCCTTATCTCTTCTCCTTACCTGTCTTCTCTCTTCTCCCCTTTCTCTCTATCCCTATTCTTCTCTCCTCCCTTTTTTCCTCTCCCCTCCTCTCCTCTCCTCCCTCCTGTCTGTCTCTGAATCTCTCTCTGTTGTCCTATCTCTACAGTCTCCCCGTCTTGCTACCTCCTTGCCTTTCTCTCCCCGCACCCACCTCTCATCTCTCTTTCCCCTCATGCAGGTCTCTCCCTTCCTGTACCTGCCTCTCTGCTTCTCTGTCCATCTCTCTCCTCCTCCCACTGCTCTCACTCACTCTTTCTTCCCTCCTACCCGCCCCCCAGGAAATGCCACAGGCCCCTGCCTTCTCACAGCCAAGCCACCCTCGGCAGCTGACAGTTCCCCGAGAAAGCTTCTGCGTGCGTATTCTATTAAATGCTTGAGGGGTGTTGTATTCACACCAGCCATTCGTCACCATCTACCCCTTCCAGCTTCTCTTGTAAGTCACATCACGACACCTTGGCTTCGTAACACTGGTCCAAAAAGTATTCAAGGCAAGGTCAGAGAGGGCATCTGGGTCCTAACCCTGCCCCTGTCAGCCACGAGCTGGCATCAGTGTCTTCTCTACCAGTGGGTAACCCTAGCAAGGGCGACCTGGCGGGGCCTAGGATGCTAAGGGGACCCACTATGGCTAGCCAAGGGGCATGCCATCTCATGGGCTCCCCCTGCACCTGCCCAGACGTCTGTAATTCCTCCCTTCCTCTCAGGATCCCCCAGTTCCCTTGCTTGAGCGGCTGCTGAGCTTCACAACAATGACGTTGATGGATGCAGACAGGCTCCTCCTGCAGAGCCCCGCACGCCGCCTCAACCTCTTCCCTCCTCTGCCCCCTCGCCAGCCCTCTCTACTCCCACCCAGACTGCGGCGCAAAGCCCAGATCTGCTCCCCAGTCCCGTGCAGACTCAACTCCCAGGGATCAAGGGACCTAAATCAAGGCAATGCAGAAGGGCAATGGTGGCGGCCTGTATGCCAGCAAGGCGGGTGTGGCTGCAGCCTGCCCTGGGGGGCGGAGGAGGAATGGGTGGGACCCGGTTCAGAGAGCTTCTCTTGCAGGTCTTCCTGTCACAACGGCTGCAGCCCTGTTGCTGAATGGGGAAAGGAAGGATGCCGACAACAACAACGGGGTGCTGACTCGCTTCTGCTCTGCCGACTGCACAGCACGGCTCTGCAGGGCCCAGAGTCGTGGACGGAAATGCTCCACGGCTCCTGGCGCCTGTTCAAGCTGCCTGGTGAACAAAATTGATTTTTTATCGTTGCTCTGGAGCGAGCTTAATGAATCTGTTAGTGACGGCTGCCTGCCCCAAATGCCTCTTGGTGCCCGCACCACCAGAACGGCTCTTCCTGAGGAGGTGGCATTATTTAAGGCTCAGCCTGCAACCCTGAGAGCTACTGGGCATCAGCTGGGCTGGGCCTCGCCCTTCCCAAGGTGTTTTTCATGCTGGACTAGACCTGGAAAACAGGAAGAAAGCAACACTGAAAAAAATTCAGAGGTTTAATTTAGTTCACTTGTTTCTAGGGACCAAGTGTCCATCTGTCCATCTAGCCATGTATCCAGCATTTATCTATATCTATCCACCCACCATGTATCCGTTCATCCATCTGTATATCTGTGCATCCATCCATGTGTCCATCCATCCATCCATCCATCCATCCATTCACCCATCCATCCTACTATCTTTCTTAAAGATTTTTAAAGATTTATTTATTTTTATTGCAAAGTCAGATATACAGAGAGGAGGGGAGACAGAGAGGAAGATCTTCCGTCTGATGATTCACTCCCCAAGTGACTGCAATGGCTGGTGTTGTGCCAATCCAAAGCCAGGAGTCAGGAACTTCCTCTGGGTCTCCCACACGGGTGCAGGGTCCAAAGACTTTGGGCCGTCCTCAACTGCTTTCCCAAACCACAGGCAGGGAGATGAATGGGAAATGGAGCCACTGGGATTAGAACTGGCATCCATATGGGATCCCGGCGCATTCAAGGACTTTAGCTGCTATGCTATCGCGCCAAGCCCCATCCTACTATCTTTCAGTCCATCCATCCATTCAGACATGTGTTCATCCACCTGCGTATCCATCCTTCCATTGTCTCGCTCATTGATTCATTCATTGGGTCTTCCAGGTACCTCATCATGAAGCCCAGTGAGCTGGGTGTGACTTGTGGGACTCTGCCTAGAGCCCTCTCTCCCAACTTTCCTTCCACTGGTCTTCTCTCCATCTCAATCCCTCAAACGTACTTCAGGCCCTTTGCCTCTGCTCTCTCTCTTACATCATAAACCTTTCTTTTTCCACCACTGTCCTTTTTCTTACTGGGTCTCTTAGATGTCATTGCTTTACAAAGCCTTCTCTGACCACTTTTGGTATCAATTAGACTCCTTTTCCCCCTCATCACTCCTCAGAGCGCTCCTTGCCCCCTGCCATCACATCATTCATTCATTCATTCATCTTGCCGATCATCTGTTCTCTTCAACTGGAGCAAAGTTCTAGGATAATCAGAATTGTGCCAATCCCACTGCCTGCCACACCCCCAGGCCCCGGAACTGTGCCTGCCATGTGCTTGGCACTGGGCAAGGTGGATTTACTGAATGAGTTATTGGTTTAGCTAATACATACACCTTCATTTTGGTTGCTTAGGGTACACCTCTTCCCCTCACGGTAAGGCTGGACCCTAGAAACAGCATGGATCAGGAGGAGATTGAGACCCGAGCCCAACAGCCGTACAAGCGATTGAACACTTCACCTGAGCTAAGGACCTTGAGGAATGCTACGTGGGGCCTCTGCAAGCAGCTTTTGTTGCTCCTATTTGTGGCATCCTGTTTGGCCACACCACCCTGGAGGAGGCTGGCCAAAGAACCTGGCTCTTCTGCTGTGGACCACCCCATCAAAGCCTCCGGCTTCTCTCCTGAGACCCTCCCTGTCAGCTATCCATTCCCAGGGCTTGGAGACAGGAGATAGAACTGGGCCAGACCTTTGATCTTGTTTTGATGTGGGGGTAGGAGAGACGATGCATAATAAAGAAGCTGGGGCCCTTCCTGGGTTCTGCTGCATGCTTGATGCTCTAAAGGAGACCCCAGCAAGTGCACACACCTTCTGAAGTCCTTGGGCTGCCAGAGGAACTCCTCTAGGGCTAACTGAGGTCAGGGCAGGGCTGGGGTGGGGGAACAGAAGGAAGGTGGGGCTGGATAGTGGAGACACCCTGTTCTGCAACACCCTCTGATGCCTGCACATGAAGTTTGAGTGCAGCTAACCATGTTTGCCACTGATGGTATGTTCCCAATCAACCAGTCATAAGTCCAGTCTGGAATGTTCTTCACGAGTTGGTCCCACCCCCATGAAGTGGAGTCTATTCTGCCTTTCCTTGAACCTGGGAAACTCTGTGACAGCTCTGACAAACACCTACATCCACTGAGACCATACCTGACTTAAGGGACCAGGTCCTAAGGAAGACATGTCCCCTTGGTCCTAGGATGCTCCTCCTGGATAGGAGGCAGCCATGGAAACGCCGAGCACGGACTGTCTGGGCAAGTCCTTGCTGAGAGACATGGCGACTGTCCAGGGTGCGAGGGAGTGAGATGTCACACATGTCCAGCTCCCAGCCTTTGAGACTTCTGGTTGAAAACCTAGACGTCACGGAGCAGAAGCGAGCTGTCCCTGTGGTGGCCTCCCTGGACCTCTGATCCTCCTCCCCAAGACACGTGGGCATGATCAACAGTTGGGGTTGTTTCATACAGCCAAGGTTAAGCAGGGAAAGGGCTCCATCAGATGTGGCATCCCTTTGGTTCTGAACCCTTCATGAAGCCTTTTAGGGTTGCCCTTAGCGTCCTGTTCTTAGCTTCCTTTCACAGATGAGGAACAGAGGCACAGACAGGCAAAGAAGCCTGACACACATTGTAAAGGGGCAAGAGTCGACTTCGAACACACAGCTGGTCCACGCTACATCCTGGCCTGATGGCAGACACATGACCTCAGGGTCTTTCCATCCCTGGCTATCCAAGTTAAAAATGTTATGTACTCTATAGGATGAACCTCTCTGTGAGATTTAAGGCAACAAACACTGATGGGCAGGTGAATCAATGCAGATGGATGGATGAGTATGAACAACAACAGATAGATGATGGGTCGGCAGATAGATAGCGGATGACAGTTGGTGCTATGTTTGTTTCAAAGTTATGGCTTAAGCAGGATTGGAGAAAGAAAACTGAGCTCTGCAGTCCACTCTTCTCAGACCTCAGTTTTCACGTCTGTGAAATGGACACAACCTGTTCCCTGCCCTCCCATCTCCAGGAGATACAGATGAGACTCCCTGCGATAGTGTTTGTGAAACACCTTCACACAGAGCTGGCAGTTCCTAGGTGCTGGATGCATCCACAGTCCCGTCCTCTTGTTCACACACCACTCCTGTCCTTCCTGTGTCCTCCCCACCCCTCCTCACTGACATCACCACTCCCCAGCCCCAGCTGCTCTGCGGTTCCCCCAGAGCTGTCCAAGACAGCAGGGATCCCTCCAGCCCACTGCCTGAGAGCTGGAGGGTGGGGGGGTCACACGCATGTGTCTCCCTCCAGCGTGGTGCTGCCACATTCCCTGGCAGCCTCCAGCACTCAGCACAGCTGCCAGGCCGGCACGCCTCCTTCCTCCCAGCTGCTGGGATGCGACCTTGTCTATCAGGAGGCCCCGGGAAGCCTGCTGAGTGTGCTCCCAGTTTGGTAGGTGACATAAATATTTTCTAACATGCAGGCAACGATCTGATTGGTGTCTTCCCCAGAGTGCCAAGCCCCAGGCTCAGGGCTGCAGAGGCAGAAAGCAAGCAAGCAAAATCCTTTTTTGCCAGAGAAGTCTGGCTCCTTCCTCCCCGGAAGAGCTTAACTCTTCCCCTCCCAAATCTTTCACACTGCTGACATGCTTGCAGGATTTCAGAAGATGGCCATGGGGACCGAGATGGTCCCAAGCCTGTGCCCCAGCTAAGCCAACCCACTGTTTGGTGGTGGTGGTGGGGGGGGAAGCACCTGACACTGAATGCCTCCTAGAATCACCCAAGGCAATCACAATACAGTGACTGGAAGTTAAACTCCTTCTTAAAGGAGCCTTTCTCCCCTCCCCCCCCATAGAATCAACATCTAGCCATATCCAAGCGTGAAATGACATGGAGCCTGCGCTTGTTGCAAAAGACTACAAGAGGCAGAAAATTGGAGAACGGAGTATGGAGGGCAAGCCAGGCGGGCTGTGACGGGATCGCTGCGGAAGCCAGGTGCTGAGTCAATGGTAGGCTTTATCCTCAAGCAGCTCCAACCTGAGCTTGTGGAATGCAGAGTTCCAGGCCCCATCCTGGGAGGCTTGGGGTTGATGTGGGGAAACAGGTGTGGAGGTCTAACAACGCCCTGCCCTGCATCCACACACATACACACAACACACACACACCCTGAGGACCGTACTGGGTCTGCTGCTGCTGCTGCTGGAATGCACTTGGAGTTGCATAGCCTGATCTTATTCTCTCTACTTCGGCATAAGCTTCGTGTCCATCAGAAAATATTGCACAGTAGTTTTTCAAATGATGTGCTGATTCAGGCTTCCCAGATTGGAACTCAGGTGTGTGCATTTGAACGTGTCCCTTGGTGGTTCTGGTAGAGGGCCCCATGGCCCCAACTCTGAGACGCACAGTGGACCGCTGTCTAGTGGTGCCGTACGCAGCCCAAAGGAGCCAGTCCTGGAGGCTGAGCATGAACTGAAAGGAGATATGGGGATCAGGGAGGCTTTGTGATGTGGAAGATCATGGAGGAATAGATTATCTCATTTAATTCTTGAAATTCCCAGAAGTAGAGTCACTGCTCCCACTTCTAATTTTCAGATGAGAAAATGGAGAGGAGAGACTGGGCAGAGCAAAGTGGCTCTGTCAGGGCCTGGTGGGGAGTAGGACCCCGAGGAGTCTCTAACTCCAGAGCTGTTGTTCCAAACCGCCTTACTCCCTGCCTCCTTGGAGCACACTTTTCTGGAAGGCAACTCAGAAGATAGGTCCCAGAGAGTTATGGAATCCTTGGCAGCCCATAGGTGGAAGCCAGTCGGGGCCATGGGTGAGACAGGGGTTTTCTATTTAGCACTTGGAAGGCAGTGGTATGATTTTTGTAGCTTCCATTTCCCAAGCAGGGACCTATTATATGTCGGCCACCACGGACTGCAATCCCCATGGGTTACTTCCTGCGGGTAGGTAGAGCATTCCCACCAAACTCATAAAGCACAGAGTGCTCCATGAGTGATGGGGAGGGCTGAGCTTCACACTACACAGCAGGTGTTTTAGGGGTAGAGCCAGTCTGCTTGATGTCCATGCCCAGCCACCAGGCTGTCACCACACTTGGGGACACAGGACATTGTGTGAGGATGGAGAATAAAGGTCAGCGTGGTTTTTAGAGCAAATGCAGATGGTGTGTCAGGCGTCAGTAACCGCATCCAGTTGGAGTTCATGTCAAGACCACATCGGAACAGGTCATTGGATAGAGGCAGGGCTGCCTGAGTACCAGCTGGGCCTTTGGGTAAGTCTCAAAATCCCCTGGGAAGAACAGTCTAGCTTACCCCTCCTGAACTGGGGTTCCCATCCATTCTGGGTCATCCAGGTCCCTGAAAAACCCACAGAGGAGGTAAGGAGTCCATCCTTTTTCCTCCCCCCACACACCCCACCAAGCCCAGGATCCTCCATAGCTGCAGCAGAGAGGGTAGGTGTCCAAGATATCTCATTGCAGGTCTTCCCCAAGTAAGAGCGAGCTTTGGGGTGGGAGCATGGGGGGAAGCAACACCAGTTCCTCACCAGGGAAGTTCCAGGTGGATTTAGAAAATCCAGAATGAAATGTAAATATTACTTTTAAAAAATCTAGGAAAACCACAATGGGTAATGAATGACATTGGGAAAAGAATGCATTTCTTAAACACAAAACACACCCACAAGAAATGAAACACAAAGGAAGAGAAAAATGGATAGGTTTGTGTACCTGAAATTAAGTCGGGGAACAAGAAGAATCCACACGTTTAAAGATATCTTAAATGACGCGAAAATCCAACTGATGAAGAATATTTGCAGCACTTACAATAAACAATTGGCTAGTGGCCTCAATATTTCTTGCAAAGCTCTTGCATATCAAATAGGAAACACTAAAACCCTAAGAGGAGAAGTCAAAGGAAATGAACAAACAGCTCCCAGAAGAAAAAATGCAAATGACCCGATGAACATCCGAGAACGCGTAAATCGCCCCTCACACTTGGAGCAAGTTGCTGGCTTGGCGCAGATGTGTAATGAGCTTATTCCACGTGAACAAATCAAGGTCAGAGCGGACCCTTGATCCTGACGGAGGGGCAGCCGCTGTCCTAGGAGGCACCAGTTACCTTCCAACAGCCTCAATATCTCATGGTTGCTAAGGAGGGCACTTGGCACAGTGTTAAAGATGCCAGTTGGGGTGCTTGCCTCCATAGCAGAGAACCTGGGTCTAGAGACTCAGGCTCCAGATCCACTCATGATTCCAGTGCCTGCTAATACATGCCCTGGGAGGCAGCAGGGGATGCTCACGGGGCTGGGTTCCTGCCACACAGGTGGGAGACTTGGGCAGAGGTTCAGGGCGGCTTAGCGCTGGCTGTTCTAGACATTTGTTCTAGACACACATCTATCTGTCTACTGTATCTGTCTTTCTACCTACCTACTTACCTATCCATCTATTTCTATCTATCTATCTATCTATCTATCTATCTATCTATCTATCTATCTATCTATGTATCTATCAATCATATATTCATCTCTCCATGATCTCTCCCTTCCCCATCTTTCAAATTAAAAATAAATAAACAAAAGCTTCAAAAATCAGAACTCACAGTTTCAGACCCAGTGACTGTGCACCTGAACATCACAGACACAAAGCCTGGAAGCACCTTAGGTGTTCATAGTGCAGCACCAATGCCATCCTACACAGCCCTCCAGATGTGTGGCGAAGTGACAATGCCCTAACAGGGTGGAGACACACACAGAGCTGTCTGTGAAAGCCCATGCCTTCCAGGACAACATCAGGACCCAAAGCCCAGATGGACAGTCAGCCTAACCTTTCCTGTGGGTTTGGGGGACTGGGGACAATGTTTCGTTTCTTCCCTTGTCTGGCCATGAATTTAGTGTGTTCTGTGTTATAAACCCATCTGTCACAACCAGGAAAATATCAGTCAATCCAGTAACATGAGAGAAGCTGCTCCCTCCTTTTGGAGCCATTTGGTCAAACAGAACTCTCTGAACATGTACACGGGCAGTAGAAGGTTCCAGCAATCTGGGCAGCTACTGGCCCCTGGAGCAAGAAATTCTCTGGAAAGGAACTGCGGGGTGGCTTGTGGGGTGACTGGCAACTCTAGCAACACACCCCTGCCCACAAGTGGTGACAATCAGAAATGTCTCCACCAGACGCCACGTGGTGTCTCCAGGGTGCAGAGGGAGGCAGATACCGCCCCTAGTTGAGGACCACTGCAGTTCAGGGAAAAGCAAGGACCCAGAAGTGTCACTCACGTATCCCGTGGGCCACTCACTCACTTACTTGTTGCAGGATGTGTCCAGATCCTTACTCTGCCAGTTGAGAGACCTGCACTCTGATCTTCCTCGACACTCCCTGTGCAGCTCACTCATCTGTTTGTCAAATACTCCCTGAGCCTGTCCTGGAACCCAGGTCTCATAGGAAGGAGCGGGCATGGTTGAAGGGTGCAAATGCTTATTATTGCTGGGATCTTGTCTGGGGGGAGGTCACAGCCAGACAGGAACATCCCCTGTGAAGGAAAAGAGGAGAGATCTTCTCTCAGTTCACTCACCAAATGACCATGATAGACAGCGCTGCAACGGTGCAAAGCCAGGAGCCTGAACTTCCCTGCAGGTTCCCACAAGGGTGGCAGGGGCTCAGGTACTTGGGCCATCACCTACTGCCTTCCCGGTATGTGCATTAACAGGGTGCTGGATGGAAGGCAGACTGCCTGTGACTTGAATTGGAGCTCCGATGGGAGGTGTTAGCATCACTTCGCTGCACCACCGTCCAGCCCCAACGACCATGAACTTCCGTATCACCTGTTACTTGTGGAGTGCACTTTGTAGGAAGCAGAAGGAAGCAGAAGGTGCATTGGACGGGGTAACCAGAGCCCAGGACTCATGATGGGTTCAGAGTGATATTTCCAGGAAAACACAGGAGAGAGAGAAGACATCAAAGACGATACAGCACCCGTGGCGGAAGCAACACAGGCACCCTCTCTCCCTTGATCTGAGGGGGCCAGAGCTGGACGTGGAAGCCAGGTCCTGGAGCCAGACACACCTGTCCTGCTGTGGAGGAGCTTCCTAGGGCGAGGGGAGGCATCAGGTACAGCACCCCATCTGCCCCCAACCAGCCAAGGAGGCCACCACGGGAAGACACATTTCCACCTTGCACTGGGTTCAAATCCCAGCCTCGACACTTTACAGACTTTTGCCCTTAGGCCATATCGGTGTATCTCTGAATGTTTCCATCTGCAAAGGGGGCTAGCAGTGTTCAACACCCATGGGACCATGAAGGACCAGAGTAGGGGTACAAGTGTGATGCCCTTGCCCAGTATGAGAGCTGACTGGGGCTGCAGCCTGCTCCTGCTCCCTACCAAGCAGTTATTAGCTAGCGCATCAAACTCTGCATTATGCATGGGGCAATTTGTCTGCCTCCTGCTCCACCTGCAGAATCGATCTCCACACACAGCTACCTCATTGAGATTCAGGTCCGCAGTGCTGGGACTCCATCCCAGTGTCTGGTCAATAGCTTATATTTTTAATTTGTCAATAATCAGTCCAGGCCTTGGCCAGAGCTCCATGGAGGGCTCAGCAAGATTGCTCAGCTCAGGGGGGTTGGTAGAGGGAGCACTGGGGAGGTGAAGGGGAAAGGACTTTGAGGCCGAACGACAAGCCTGAGGTGAGGGATGATGGACAAGGGGGCGTCCCAGGAGCCCCAGTATGAGGGAGTCCTGGTGGTCAGCAGACTCAGGGGCTCATAGATATGTGTGCAGGACCTTCTGAAAGCTCACTTTGGAAATGCGTATTTTGAACAAACTGTGTCTGGTTTAAAAATGCTTAGTACCTAAATAATTTCTTCTTCATGCTGTTTTTTCTTTTGTTAAAAGATTCATTTATTTGGAAAGAAGAATGGCAGAGAGAGAGAGAGAGAATTTCACCCACTGATTCACTCTCCAAATGACCACAGCCAACCCTGGAACAGGCCAAAGTTGGGAGGCTGCAACTCTGGGTGGGGAGTGAAAGGGCCCCCAGCACCTGGGCCGTCTTCTGTTGCTTTCCCAGCACAATATCAGGGAGGCCAGGGTCTGCCACTGCAGTTACACTTAAGCTGTATACAGAATGTGCATATGTGCCAACACACACAGGTTTGTGGAACACAGTTCCGCCTTTACAGCATGCAAAATTCCCAGTGGCTACTGCTATGCGTGTGTCTCCAAAGTCATGCCAGAGGGACCACTAGTACCAAGATAGCGGTTGGCGGCCTATGTAAGCCATTCCCAATGCATGCAGAATGTGGCCCTCACAAAGTGGAAATGAGCCCATTGCATGGATGGAGAAACTGAGGTTCAGAGATGTGGACTCACAAGCCCAAAAGTGTGGTGGGGTTGGAGCGGCAAGCCTCCTGGGGTCCGACTCCAGGCAGGCCTGCTGCTTCTCCTATCTCTGAGATGAAGGTTCTCCTGGGTAAGCATCAAGAACAAACTTTCCTTCCTTCCTTCTGTCAAGCGCATCACTGCATTTGCTCTGGATCCAGAAGCATCCAGGAGCACGGGGAGGGCTACGAAGGTGAGTCAAAGAACAGGGTCATCTCTTTCACCACAATGCGCTCACAATCTGCAGTAAAGCAGTCCTCACTTATGCCCTGTTCTGGGCTCATTCCCAGGACAGAATCCACGAGAGGCCACGCAGCCGGAACAGCAGTGGCTAAAAGTAGTGGTGGTGCCCAAGGAGGGCACAAGATCCACCCAAGGTCAAAAGGTTAGTTGGCATTAGGGTCAGGGTTGGAGGCCAATGATAGCCGGTCCAGGGCTCCCCTGGCTCCCCGTGCCTTTACCCATCTTCATCCTTGGCCTCTCGTGCCATGCAAGCTGGGCTTTTCCATTCTGCTGTCGCTGGTCATGCCTATGTGTTCCGGGAAATCGCTGTCTGCTTTGCGGGCATGGTCACGGTCCCCTTCCATCCATCATCCCACAGCCGTACCCAGAGAACTCAGCCCAAAGCAAAGGACCAGAGTCCGAATCAGCACACCTGTCAGATGCAAGCCGGGGCACTGCCCGCTGAGTTCTGGGACACCTGCCCTGTCTTGTGCGGGAGGCACCCTGGGTCTCTGAGCCAGCCCAAGCTGAGTCTCCCGACATGCCGCTCATCCATAGCAGCCTCTGGAGAAACACTAGTTCCCCCGGCTTTCCCTTTTGCAGCCTGGAGGGACTCACGAGGCCCTGGAAGAGCTCCTCTCTTCCGCCTCCTGCTGGGATCCTGGTCTCCAGAGAACCTTCCCCGGAGTCTCTATCTACTCAAAGGCACTTTTTCACCAGCAGCAAACTCCCCAAGCATCCGTCGACTCCCCTGCAGCACAGGGAACTCAGAAGCTGTTCAATGGTCCCCCGAGGATCCCTGGGCCTCACGGGGCTGTGTGAGAAGCACAGATCATCACAGCCTGGATGCGTCTGGGGCTCCCAGTCTCCGTGGCTGTGGCGTGCAGCTCGGTTTCCACCAGAGGGGAGGCTGCAGTTAGCGGCAGCCACGTGACTTGTTGGTAGACACACAGCCAGTGGGGACAGAATGGGGATTCTGCATTTGACCTTATGGCCTTTTTCCTCTTCTTAGGAATGTCAGGACCGTGGGTAGAATAGGAGAATGCCCCCACCCCCCTCCAAAGGGGCACAGGAGCTTCCCATGGAAGTTGGATGAGGACAGATGTGGACAGGTGCACGCTGGGCAAACCACATTTTGTCCCTCCAGCATGAGGTGTAACCATTCACTGCTCTTCACGAGAGGTTGAAAGATCATCGCCTTCTTCCTCTTGCTTCTCCTCTTTGTCTCCCTCTCTTATACCTGTCTCCACCTCTGCCTGTCTCCTGCACTGCTTAATTCCCTCAGATCAAAGGCTGCACCATACCCCCCAAACCCACTTCCAGAGACCTCTGCTCCCTATTTTCCAGATGGTGAAGTCAAGACTGCAAGTATCTGATGGCTTGCCATGAATCACCATCAGAGAGCCTCAGAAGAGGAACTGGCCTTGGGCTCCCAGGCAAGGGAGCTGAGTCTGAGCTTTGGTCCTTGCCCTGCCCTGCCCTGCCCTTGACCAAAACCTTGCAGCCTGTGGCTGGAAATCTTACCAACCTACTCAGTGGCTTTGCTCTCCAGGGAAGTCATGCAGGAGCCCAAGCATGCAGCGTCCATTGGTTTTTCTCCACCCTACCCCGCCTCTCACCCCCAGGAGGGTTGGCTTTGATTTTTCCTGCCTCTCCCTCAGCCTGGCCAGAGGCTGGGGACAGCAGGTGGGTTTGCTCAGAAGCACTCAGATGTGAAATGGGTCAGGGAACAGATGAGGAGAGGGAATTGAACGCATTGGGGTTTCTACGAGTCTGCAGCGTATCCACGCGGGAAGCAAGTTGAATCTACAGATTTCCCTTGGGGCACAGTGGGGTGGGGAAGGAAGCTGCCAGCCTGAGGACAGGAGCCCCTCAGGTGTTGGGGGGCAGGTGCTGGACCAGCCCTGAGCCCCTCCAGCTCTGCTTGTCACCTAAGACCTAAGACACTGTCTCCCTGGTTCACTGCTCCCACTCTGGGTTCCCCTTCTGCTCTCCCCTCTTGCCTTCATCTTACTCCTCTTGTCTCTTGGTCCTTCCCCGCCTCTCTCTCTCCATCTCCACTTCCTTCTGTGTCCGTTCACAGTGTCTACTTTCATCTGCACCTGCTCCTCCTGCCCATTTCTTTGCCTACGTCTTAGCCTTTCTGGTTCCTTCTCCCTTGACTTGAGTCTCCCAGACAGCTGCTCTCCCTCTGCCTGCCTCCCGTGGGGGCAACCACCGCCCCCTTGCCCCTCTCCTCTGCCTTGCCCCCCTCCACTCTCCTCTCCCCTCCCCTCCCTTCCCCTCCCTTCTTTTCCCCTCCCCTCCCCTCTCCTCTCCTCTGATATCCTTCCTTTTGTTCATCCAGCCCATTGGAGAACTCTAACGTCTCCCTTTACTTTTTCTCTTAACTCTTCACATCTTAAATCTCCAGGGGGAAACCCCAAGATAAGGTAGACTCCCATAATCCAGTGTGGCTATGGCTGCAGAGCCGTGTGCGCGCGCACACACACACACCCTACCCCAAATAGGGACTCGATTTTTCAACCAAAAAACTTTATACTGTGTACCCACTGTGTGCTAGAATCTAATAACAAGGTGATAACAAATGTAGCATGCTTTATTCTCCCTTCTTTCTAGTAGGAAACAGGAAGCAAACATGCAAAGGGTTTAGGTGATCCTTTTAACACTGTGTTACAAAGATAATTGGCACATTAGGGGGAGAGAGGGTTCGCTGAGGTGAGAGGGGCCTGCTCTAGCTTGGAGGATCAGGATTTTAGACAGAGGGATAGCCAGGTGATGGGTCTGCAGCTAGAAGGGAAGAGCAGGGGGCCCACGGACAGGGAGGGCGCGAGGCTAGCTCAAGGCCAGCCTGGACACCCCTAAAGGTTACAAAACATAGCTTGTCCTCCATATCTTGGACTGATTTCATTGTCATTGATCCCTGAAGGAGTAGGGCCTGAGGAATGGGCCTGGATCACTTCCTAAACTTCACTGTATTTGCAATTTCCTTAGAAGCTGTGCTTCAGGGCCGGTGTTGGGGTGCAGACGGCTCAGCCGCCACTGGTGGCGCCAGCAGCCCACTTTGGGGAGTGCTGGTTGGAATCTTGGCTGCTCTGACTCTGGTCCAGTGCCCTGCAACTGTATCTAGGAAAGCAGAGGAGGATGGTTCAAGGGCTTGGGCCCCTGTCCCTCATGTGGACGATCCAGATGGAGTTCCAGGATTCCTTGGCTCAGCTCTGGCTGTTGCGGACATTTGAAGAATGAAGCAGCAGATGGATAGATGGATAGATGAATTCTCTCTCTTTCTCTTGCTCCCACCCTCTAGCTCAAGCCTTGGGTCACAATCGACAGGACAAGTGGATGAATCCCAAGGGGCTTTGCAGAATGCCTACTGTGAACTGACAGCACAGATACATTAACAGACCCCCACACATCAAGAACCACTGTTATTTATTGAACGTTTACACAGGGCTGTACGCAGGCCGTCCTCTTCTCCTCTTCCAATCATCTTCTGAGGCACTCGCCATCAGCAGTTCCACTTTTCAGGGTGGGCAACGGAGGCTCCTGAGCTGCAGCCGTCCATGAAACAAAGTCTATCCCCTCCATTCCCCAGCCCTGGAGGCAGTTGCTCCCTGCTCTGTTCCCCCTCCCAAACCCTGCACTACTGGGGGATGCTGTGGCATGGCGAGTGTAGCTAGCAACAGCTCAGCAGGAGACTCAGAGATCCACGCTTGTCCCAAGTGAGTTCCCACATTCACACTTGTCTTTTAAGGACAAGGGCACTTCAAAAACAATCAGAGAAAACAAAATTAAAAGAGGAGTTTATTTCTGGCATAAAAAATGAAATCCATGCATAATTTGCTTCCTAAGATGTATTTTTTACAAACTTTTTGAAGACCCTTTGAGGGCCTGGATTTCTTTCTTTTTTTTTTTTTGAATTTGTAACAAACTAAGCTCATCTTTTTATTTTATTTTATTTTTTTTTACCATGAATGTTTTCAAGTCCTTTTGTTCTTGGTTTTTCTGAACCTCCTGGGACAAAACAAAGAGACAATTGTTCAACCAATGCTGAGTAGAGCAGCCATGTTGCTTGCTTGAGAACCCACACACGCTTGAGAACCCACACACACAGGAGTAGCACTTTCCTAGGGAACTTCTTCAATCCAGGAAGTGATTTCATGGGATTTCTGGTACGTTGACAAGAAGGAGAAATGCAATTGTTTTAAAGAAAAGACAAGCACGGGGTAGAAGATTCCAACAAGGACAGCATATCCCTCTAACCTGAGAGAAGTATCTGCCCTTCTCTTAGAGACCCAAACAGGTCCCATCAGACAGACGCCCTCCTCCTACTTTCCTCCCTCAGAGCCACAGGCAACTGTCTATCCTCTGGAATGCACGGCTCCTACATAGATGCTTCATGAATGGAGCTAAAGGAGCAATGGGGGCAAGGTGAAGATCAGTGTTCATTGTCACAGCCTCTCTCTCCCAAGCTGGGGATGCACAGTCCAGCACTGGGCATGTCAGAAGTTACAGAAGGATGAGAGAAGAAGCAGGCAGGCACCCTGGCAGATGGTCCTGCATTTTTTGGAGCTTTTTCACTTCCCAAAGCTTTAAGGGATTTGCCAGAACCGTGAAGTCCTGGTTGGAGTCATCCCAAAAGGCTGGCTGGGAAGCCACTTCAGTGAAGCCACGTGGTCCATCCCCCTGTCTTGAATCAGGCTGCGGATAAATATTGCCATTTTTAGACTCACCGATGAGCCTTTTAAGACTTCTCTGTTGCCTTTTCGGCGTCATCTAAAGCTGGCAGTGGTGGACATCAGTTCCAATTCTCTTCCCAAAAGACACACCTCCAGCCTCTAGGAAAATCCCCACCCCGGGTCACTTGATGCATCCCAGAATACATTTATTTGGTCTTCACCCTGTTAAGATAGTCACCCAGATCCAATCTGGCCAGTAAGAGCATCCTCTTCATTCTAAAGGCTGTACTCATTGGCTCTTGGGATGTGCAAGGGACCCATATCAGGCCAATCAGCGTCAGTTCTGGGACTTTCACTGGAGTCATTGCTGCCATGTTGAAATTGGAGGCTGGCAGTAGGCCTTTGTGTCAACAGGAAGGAAGGGAGGAAGCCTGTGTGCCAGAAAAAACAAGCCAAGAGACAGCAGTGGGATGAGACACTAAGACCTGCAGGAACTGTTGGAGCCTGCAGTCAGACAGGCCTGAATCCAGGCAGAACTTTAGTTTGGATAAACCCATACATTCTCCTTTTTCCTAGACTGCTCCAAGTGGAATTTACGGTGTTCGTCATTGCATCAGTCTCGAAACCCCACTAGTTTGTCTAGTTTCCTATGAAGGAGAAGTGGGGAAGTGTGCTGTGTGATCTTGAGCAGATTAATTTCTTGAAGCTCAACTGCCTGGCCTGTGAAATGGGTTGGTTGCTACTCCATTCAGCTGTGTGTATGACACAAGTCGGCATCTGGTTCTTAAGGAGTCAGATCTTGCTCCCACAATAGCCTCAACTCTGCCGACATAGCAAGGTTCCACTACATGGACCGTGTCCATCTCCCGCCAGAGCAAGGTGGATCTCTTGAAATGAGCTGCCATGTGGGAAAGGAGAAGGATAACTGTCACCCAAGCTCAAAATCAAAGTTCGAAACTTCCCAAAGCTTACCTTAGCTAATAGGATTTATTTATCGATTTTTTAGTTCAAGTGCAGAAGAGCAGAATACAATGCTTTGCAGTCAAAGATAACCTCTATGGGGCCTCCAGGTGGCATGGCCCATCTTGTTTCTGTTCTGTTTAATTTTTTGTGCAATTATCCAAGGGAGGGGAGGTTCAGAAAGGGGTGGCCATTGGCCAAGGGTCACATAGCTGGAAAGCCTGCATCTGAAGCCACTAAGCTGTACTGATTTCTAGGAGTGGTGCCCGGATCTTGCACATTGTGCTCGTAGTATGCACTAAGCAAGGTGATGTGCGCATCTTTCCCTTCTCCCTGAACCCTCCCTCCCACTGTCCTTTAAGAAGGGCTTGGTGCCTGTTCCACAGGTGGAACGCGGCAGTTCTAGGTGCCAAGTATACTGCAAAGGGAAACCAATGGTGTTCTTCCTCATTCTACTATAAACGCAAATATTATGTCCTATATGTACAGGTGTATGAATTCATGTGTCGCCTGATGACAAACATTTTGAGCACTAGCCCTGAGGCTCCTGAGTCACTGTGCAAACACTACCGAAGGTACTCAGACAAAGCCGGAAGGGGTAGCCTGCCATGCGTCTTCGCCATATGGCTTGTCTCTGTGGTGTATCCCATTTCTCTTACGGCAACAGGGAACAAGACAACCAGAGACTAAATCGAGCACAACAGAAAAGGAGGCAAGCAAGAGACACAGGAAATACGAATGCTGTGTACAAGAAGCTTTGTTTGCCGTAAGCGGATGATGAAAGGTACAGAGAAGTAATTGCAGAAGCCAGCAACAGAGTTGGTCATGATCATGATCAAGTTATATCCTATCTACAAATGCATGGGCTCTGCTCCCTTAAGATCGGTAGCATATGACTGATAGCATCAGCCTCACCACAAACACACAAGTAAAATTTGTTGTCAGAAAACACTGGGACATCTGCAATGTCCCTGGGTGACAGCCCCCATAGAATCATAAGGGACCACCATCATACATTTGCTTCACATGTTTTAGATTGTGAGAAACAAAGTTTTTTAAAAACAGAGGAGGAAAGTCAACAGAGAGTATCATGCTTCAGGCCCAGAACACTGGCTCAGTTGGTTAATCCTCCACCTCCAAGTGTCGGGATTCCATATGGGCACCAGTTTGTATCTCGGCTGCTCCACCTCTGATCCAGCTCCCTACTTGTAGCCTGGGAAAGCAGAAGAGGGTGGTCCAAAACCTTGGGACCCGGTACTCACATGGAAAACTCACAGGAAGCTCCAGGCTTTGGATCAGCTCAGCTCCGGCCATTGTGGCCACTTGGGGAGTGAAGTTATGGAACAACCACACGTAACACAAAGAAGCCCCAAAGCAAAATCCATCTTTGGTCCATTCCTTAATCTCCCATCTGCTCCCAGCCTGGCTGGGCAGCCTCCCCTTACCTCAGCCAGAAATGTCCCTTTCTGTTTTCACCAATTATACCTTACTTTCATGTCCACTTCCATGGGACCTCTACGACCCAGCTGAAACCCTCAAGGCCAGGGACTTGTGTATCCAACACCAAGTTCCCACTTGGCACAGAGCAGCAGTGCCATGGACAAGGACAGGGATGCCCCATAGTATAATTGGTGAAGGACAAACAACTCCAAGGATGGGACATGACCAGAGTCAGTCTATGAACTTGAGTGCATCTCTTGGACCCCCAGGAATTCACACAGGCCAAGGGTTGAGTGGAAGCAGAGGTGAGAGTTTTCAGGCCTCCCTTGAGTTCTGCTTTTTGCACTGGGAAAATTGTTCAGTGCAATGAGATCTGTATTGTTACTTCTGGCCCTTCAACACTCCATTTTCCATACGAGAAAACTGAGGTCGTGTAAGAGGGGTAAGGATTGTCCTGGACACTCATGGGTGCATTGGGAGTGTAAAACTTAGGTCAGGAAGTGCAGGATGGAGCAGCCAACCCACCCACCCAAGCATCCAGACTCAGCCCTGTGGCTGAACACCCACCTGTGAGCTCTAACACGTTGCTCTGGCTACACTGGCAAACACTGATTGGCCACTGGCAAACTGACCCCCATATGCCTCCTTGATCACTGCTCAAAGGGCTGCTGGTCTGTGGACTTTGGAAGACCAAGGGCTATCCCGAGAGCTGTCACCCTCTGCCAATATTGACAGAGTCTGATCCTCCCCACACCGCGCCGCTGGCCACCCTGTCTTGTGAAACTACAGTGTGCCACGTGGAGGACTCAGGCCCATCCTTTCTCCCTGGAAGAAGTGAAAGGAGTTAGGGAGCCTCTGACTAAACAAACACATGTCGCTCTTCGGCAATAGAAGTGTCAGCATGATCCTAATTAATGGGTGTGTTAATGGCTGTTCTGTGTTTGAAGACAATAGCCGCTGCCTCCTAGATATGTTTGCAGTGACTCATAGGGATAAGTCTCTCTCTCTCTCTCTCTCTCTCTCTCTCTCTCTCTCTCTCTCTCTCTCTCACACACACACACACACACACACACACACACACAGTGCTTGCATGGGGCAGAGAGGGGTGCAACAGAATACACGCATAGGCGAGCACACTCTGTACCCACAAAAGAGCCACACTGTGGCACTGAGTCTCACACACAGGGTGTGTGCTGTTGAGCTCAGGGAGCCATGGGGACAAATAAATCTCACTCGGGGTACAGAGGATGTGGGAGCACAGATACAACGCATATTCATAACCCTGTGTCCTCCACGGCAACCTCTGTGAAAACATACAGTGCACACAGAACTGACGGTCATTCACGCAGCATGGAAGTATAACATTCATGAGGCAGCCACCATCCACACAAACCCATGTAATAAACACACCCAACACAAAGCACCCCTGTAGATGGCTCCTGTAATACCATAGAACACATGCACCAAACACAGCATCACAGAAAACACAATGCACCCACGCCATGCACATGAATACACGCCATGAACATACAACACACATGCAGTGAACATGTTAGACACACCACAGAAGACATACATAAAGCACATCCAACAAACACGTGTGCCATACAGACACTCAGTACAACACACTCAGCATGCATACATGGGACACACAGTGACTATCCAACACACACTACGTGTATCCCAGAATAGAACGCACAGCTCCTAGGAAACACACTGGCACGTACTTAGTACTAAGAGTCACAGCACTTATTGTGTATTCTCTTCAAGGACCAGATTTGACAGCAAGCTCTAAAGACATGGGAATGTAGAAGGTGGAGCCCCTTCCCTCTGGTGTATCCCATATCAGCAGAGAAGCCCAGATAGCTGTCCATTAGTGAAATACACCAAGCAGGCGTCTCAGCACCATTACGATGCTCAGGTTAATCCACATCATCTCACATGTTTCACTCCAACGAGACACTGGGAAGGTTGTGTGTGTGTGAGTATGTGTGGTGGGGGTGGGATAACTACTTGGCACAGGTACACTTGGTGGGCAGAAACAACATCCTAGTCCTGGATCACAAGGTGATCAGTACCCCACAGACTCTCTTTGTACCCCTCAATCCTTGCCTCCCCTCTGCTTGCTAGAGCTGAAATCTGGCCTCAATTCCAATACTAGGGCTTGGCTTTTCCTGCTCGGGTTTTAATTTTCCTCATCCAGTATGGCTTGGGAGGAGAGAGACATTGCTCCGCCTGGTCATCCGGACATCTGATGGTGTTGGAAGTTCAGCTGTTCCCTCAGTATCCACCAGGAATTGATGCTGGTACTCCCTCCTCCCTCACAGGTGCCAAACTCTATGCATGTCTACATCCTTTATTAAAAAAATGATGCAATATTTACGCTGAACCTCTGCCATCTTCCCATGGACCTTGAACTATCCCTGGATTATTACAGATCTTGCAAAATTTCAGTTCAGTGGATGTCATGGTCGCAATGACGAGGTAACCAGTCTGCGTCAGTTCACTGCAATTTTGGCCACACAGTTTCCATCCTCAGGGGACATGGACCTTGTACATGAAGAGGGCTGAAGATACAAGACACATGAATCAAGTAGGATCTTACCCTAAATCATCATCATCCTGACACACAGGAAGACATCAAGACTAAAGCACAATGCAGCCCACGGCCAGCTCCAGAGGAGGGGGTGGAAGTCCCCAGTGGGGACAAGCCAAAGGAAGCCGAAAGACCCTTATCCCACAATATTTTACTTATCCAAAATATAGTGGATGCTTAAAACAAAACAAAAAAAAAAGGCTTTGTGAAGAGATTGCTGGCCATGATCATTTTCAAAACTTCATTGGGCTGGGCATGACTGTTGCCTGTGTATTACAAGAGTGGACATACTTAATGAGCTACAGTCACTCCCTTAAGTTCACACAAGTGAGAGACTTTGAGGTTGAAATGGAGCAGGTTCTTAACTTAGCCGTCCTCCAGGACCTCCAGAATGGAAGATTGTCCTCCACGGCGGCCAATGCCATGGATGAGGCTATGGGAGGAAGATCTGAGACTGAGCTCACCCACACACATTTCCAAGTCCTCCACAATTCAGTGGCTCGTCCTCCAGCCTTGCCCAGCGCATCTTGTTTTTCTCATCTGTAAAGTGGAGCTCGCGCTGCTCCCATTCTAGGTTTGTCCAAAAACCTAGGGGAGACCCAATCTATGCAGCACTCAGCCTGGTAATCCCAGAGGGAGGAAGGGCTACAGACGCAGTCACCGTTGTTATTACCGTTAATATTATTTAGGAAGGGATTGGCGGGGCTAGGCGGGGTGGGGGAGAGTCAGAGATTCAGCTGCTAGAGGAGACAGGCAATGGGGGAGCGCTCGAGCAATGGCTGGGGAAAGGGACAGCTGTGAGGAAGATTAGGGAAATTCACGCGGAATATATGTACGTCTGCTACGTATGGCACATTTGGCAAAGACAGAACTGGGAATGAATACGCGCCTCCCAGAAGGATGTGAACGGCATTTGGCATCCCTTGTTGTTCAAGCCAGGAGCAGTCCTGTGTCTGTGTGTTTCATGCAAATGTGGGTGCGTGGAGATGTAAATTGCACATGGCTCCAGAGCCTCAGTGGCAGAGACAGAACAAAGAGAGAGGGCCAGACTCAACCCTGAAGAAGCCAGGTTGCTGCAGGAGTGAGGCAGGCCTGGGGAGCGGGTGGATGTGTGTTCTCTGCTTCCACTTGGGTTCTGCACTTGGCCCCAGAGACCCAGCTAATGCCACCAGTGCTGAGACCACCTACCCCCGACCCTGATTCTGTTACTGGACCAGACCCACTTTGGAGGTCCTTGTGTTTCCAAAGTCTGTTGTTTCAGGCCAGTGAGCAGCAAGAGGAGACAAAGAAAAGCCCGAAGGTCTAAGACTTGACCGTGGCCTTTTCAAGTCCAAGAGAGACAAGAACAAAAGGAGTGGGCACATGTGTTTCGAGACAAGAGATACCCCATTTCTCATGGAGACCATGAAAGAGGAACTACACAAACATCTGGGCTGGGAGAGCATCCTCTTGAATCCTGGGCAGCAGCCAGTGTCACCATGCCCTCCCCCAAGATCTCCTGTCCAGCTCTGTCTGCTATTCCACTGGACTGGGTCCTCACAGTTTCAGTGATGTCCTGAGGATGACTGGAGAGGAGCCGGCGAAATGCCACAACTCAGCTAAATCCAGAAGCCCAATGGCAAGGCTCACAATCCCAGGTTCTGGTGTCAACACGGCTTGGATGGCAAGTGCTGGACTCAGTCTGCATAGATTTGACATCCTTGCCTTTGGTACCTCAACATTACCATCTGTGAGATGGGTCTCACATGGCATGCAGCCCTCAAAGTGGATGTGTTAAGTACTTGCCTCGGTGTCTGGCATAGATCCAGACTCTCTCGGGAGTGGGGAACAATCTTCCTTGACCATATCCTGTGTTTACAGAAAAGTCTTCCATGCCATTAGCCAAACACACCCAAACCTGCCCCCTTGCCAAAAATACCTATGAAATTGTGTCATGTAATGCAATGTAATTAATGAATAAATGAATATTTAAAAAAAAAAATAAATAAGTCTCTCTCTCTCTCTCTCTCTCTCTGTCTCTCTCTCTCTCTCTCTCTCTCTCTCGGAGAAGATCAAAAGAAAGTGTGGGGAGCTGTGAGCCAGACCATTGTCTTGTCTTCTTTGTACACCTTCGTACCAAGGAAGCAGCTTAGTGTTGATTCTTTTCTCCTTATCTGTCAACGACCCAAGCCACCTTGGGCATCCCTTGCAATGAGTGGTTGGGCTCCTGTACATTGCCTGATGATTGGTTCTGCATGGATACAGATTGCCAGGGGAGTCTTTCTCCTGCTGGAGGACTTTCCCAGAGGGCATCGGGCAGGAGAAGCTGGGCACGGAGCTCAGAGTGATACCATCAGGAGATGCCCCCTTGGGATTGCCTTTGAAGAGTAAGGTGGTGGGGAAATCCCAGGGAGACGATTCCCATCCAACTTGATTGATCAGCAGGCACTATTTTCTGTCTCAGATCCTCTGTTGGTTCCTGTCACCGAGGGTAGAGGGTATCTCCTTCCAGGGCACTCTCTACCTCAAACCTTACACCCTCAGGTGCCGTCCTTAGAACCTTGTGAATTCCAACAGTCTTAAAGAGGGTAGGAACAGAAGGTGTGAGCAGGTGTTCCTCAAATCCCCTGACTCTTCTAGCCTTGGACTCTGACCTTGGATTCAAATTTAAGTTTTACTACTGAGAAAACCAGACCTCACATTTCCCTGTGCCCCCATTGCCTCATCTTTAAAATGGGTACAACAACAAAGGTTGTGGGAAGATAAAGTTATATACACAAAGAACAGCAGCCTGCACAGATGGAACCATTAGAGATGGCGTCTCCTCCTCCCATGCAGATGTATGCGGGGATCTTACAAGTAAGACTGGATTGAACATTGCCTTGCCTCTGCGGTTGGCAATGCGCTTGCAGTGTACACCCTGGACAACTGTACCGGGTAGCCCTGCCTGGAAAGTTCCCAGCAGGGACTGGGTACGGTTGGATAAGCATGCAATATGCAGCAGCAGTTGTATCATGGTCATCAAGAGTTGTCATCAAAGGATGCTGGCTCATAGGACCCCCAAGTGTCATTCACATCAGGTGCACTCATAGAAGGCACCTACTCACCCAAGCCTCTGCTCTTCCCCCTGTAGCACAGGAAATGATCAGCTCCACCCGGTGGTGAGGTCTCCATTGTTCCTTTGCAGCTAATGCCCCCTGCCTTCCAGAGCCTGGTACAGGCTAGATGCTCAATAAATATTTCCTTGGCAACTCACCTGCCATTAGCTTTTCTCTGTAAAAACAGGCATCCATGCTGAACATGCAAGAGAGACAAAGAAACATCTAACACGCCATCTCATGGAGTATGCTCAGCATCCCAAAGTCTCGTCCATTGACACATCAAGATTGGAATGAGGAGGTCGGGGACCCCAGTTCCAACCCACCTCCGTGGCCTTCATGGTACTTGGTAACTTCAGATAAGCCAAGGACTCGCTGAGACTCAGGTTCCTAGCCACCAGCTCACTTTGTAACTGACCACAGACTCTGCGATGCCAAGAGCGAAGGATGCAGCAAGGATGTGTGCACACTTCAGGCCACAGGGGAGCGGGTGCGGTGCCTAAACCGTAGCATCCCAAAGCAGGTGCTACAAGACATGTTCTGATTGCAGCAAGATTTGGTGGCAGCTGGCAGCCTTCCCCTCCCTCTCATCCCCACAGCGCTCTCTGATGCTATTTTCAGGAACCCCGGGGCTCCAGAAACCCAGTGTGACAGGCCATTGGACTCAGCTCTCTTCCCGCTTAACTATTCCGAGACGCTGTGTTTTTCTATCCACTGCCTTGTCACTCAGTGTATCCTGACCTCGTGTGTGTGTGTGTGTGTGTGTGTGTGTGTGCGTGCATGTGCCACACACTCAGAAAGAAAGCAAAAGTTGAGCCGGCCATTAAGGGGGAAATTGCAATTGCATTTTTTTTTCTTTGCGTCTGGCACACACAGTGAAGAGCTTATCAAACTAGAAGCGAGTTGAAACAGGGCAGTGGCACAGCAGTGGATGGTGAGGTTGGAGGGTGGGGAGGGGGAGGGAGGTAGCTGGTTCCTGTACCAGCCATCTGATTCCACAGCAGGTCTCATGCTGAGAGGCTCTGCGGCAGCTGCTGACGGGAGGTGGAGTTCATGCATCAGACATCGGGGAGACCCTTGCCACCTGCACCAGGGGCCAGCAGGAGCATGGCACGGTGGAGGCCCTGACTGGAACACAGGCAGGGGTAGGGGGACCTGTGTGAGCTGCCTTAGCCCAGCTCTAACATGCAGGCTGAAGCCTGGGGAGGGTTTAATGAGAGCTTGGGAAACGTAGCAAGGCTCTCAGAGTTGGCTGTGAGGAGGAGGCAGGAGGTGAAGGAGGGTCTACATGGCGGTCAGATGAAGACATTTCAGGGTTTTAAACAGGAGAGAGCTGTCGGGGGGTAGTGGGCAGGGGTTTTTGAGGGGATGTTTACTTAGGGACGCTTTGGTCTCTGCATCACAAAGAAAGGTTGCTGGGTCCCAGCGTGGTAGCCTAGTAGCTAAAAGCCCTCACCTTGCATGCACCAGGATCCCATATGAACACCGGTTCTAATCCCAGCAAGCCCACTTCCCATCCAGCTCCCTGCTTGTGGCCTTGGAAAGCAGTCAAGGACAGCCCAAAGCCTTGGGACCCTACACATGCCTGGGAGACCTGGAAGAGGCTCCTGGCTTCGAATTGGCTCAGCTCCAGCCATTGTGGCCACCTAAGGAGTGAACCATCAGACAGAAGATCTTCCTCTCTGTCTCTCCTTCTCTCTGTATATCTGACTTTTCAATAAAAATAAATGAATCTTTTAAAAAAAGACTGCCCCAGGTCCTCTGGCTTGATGGCATAGATCAAATTCTCAGCCCAATTCTTCATCTTTTATTTACCCATGATGTTAGCAGCCTCTTCCCCCAACATAGGGACACATCCCTGCACTTGAGTTTGAATTTGACTGTGTGTCTGGTTCTGGCTGATGATGGATCAGGGGAATGGAGAGTAAACAGGCTTTTGGATGAGCTCTTCAAAACCATGTGCGCATTTCCACAGTTTTTTTTTTTGCTTGTTTCTCTCCCCTTCACATGTTGGAGCCATCCTTGCTTGTGCAAAGATGACAGACGTGTGATGGTAGGCCAGCTACAGCCTTTGGCTCAGAGCTGCCCCAGAGGACCCATAAAATAAAGCTAGTTGGGAAGTAATCACTTACTGCTCCAACTCAGTGAATTCTAGGGGCTGCTTGTTACACAGCAATAACTGGCGATTACATGTATAAAGTCATTTCTGTAGTACATGGATCTGCTCATTCAGCAATTATGTCCCAAGCACCAAAAAGGCCAGACCCTGGTGTGGGCAGTGAGAATGTAATAACTAGTAAGAAATCAGAGAAAGTAGACAGAGGTTTCCAACTTAGTAGCTTGAGGACTGAATGTCTAAGTGTCACACATGAAGGGGGGCAACACAATCAATGCCAAGCGAAACAGAGAAGGGTCCTGCATGTGTGTGTCTTACAGAGAGCAAGACACAACACCAGACATGTCCATAATACCTGTGCTGCCTCTCCCCTCTCACCAGCCCCAGTCCAGTGGCAAGGAAGGGTGGGCTAGGAGCTTGATGGACCAACCATTAAGCACCAGGACGGGTTTCCTCCAAGCTGCTGGGTTATAGGGATGGGAACAGTTGAAGGTTGAAAAGGGGTGAGGGTGGCAGATGGAAGGCACAACAAGGGCCATGCCAGGGAGGGAGCAAACAGCGTTGGACCCGAGCGTCAGACCTGCTGCACGGTTGTCATTGGAAGATGAAGTGTAAGTGGGGAGGACAATGGGCTTGGAAGCACCAGAGCATGCAGGATGTTGGGGACTGGGCTGAAATGGTTGGACATGAGTCTAGAAAGGAAAAGAGGGAGACGTGGACAGCTCAGGTGGGAGAGTACCTCAGCAGGTTTTCCCTTGGGAATGTTTAGAAAGAGATGCGGTCAGGGCTGGCATTGTGGTCTAGCGGTTGAAGCCGCTGCCTGCAGAGTCAGGATCCCAGTCAGTTCAAGTCCTGGTGGACCCACTTCCTATCTAGATCTCTGCTAGTGAGCCTGGCTCTTTGGGCTTCAGTGTTGTCCTCTCCGTCTAGGGCAGCCGTCTTCTCTGTGCACACAGCGTCACCCAATATCAATTGTCAACAATGCAAATTCTCTGGGTCCTGCTCAGGCTGCCTGCATCCCACACAGGAAGGCCTGGGCTTCCTGCCTGCTCCAGCTCCCTACTCCAGCTCTGCCTACCGATGCAACCTCCGGGAGGTGACGACAACAGCTCAAGCACTCGAGTGTCTGCCACCCACCTAGGAGCCCAACATGGAACCCCCAGCTCCTGGTTACATGCTGGCCCAGCTCTGCCTGTTAGGGGCTGTAGAAGAGCGAGCAGCGGAGAAGAACTTCATCTGTTTATTTTTCCCTGCACGTTTCCCCACGTGGACTATATCTGGGTCTGGGGGTGGCGGCCAGCCGTCTGTGCTGTACACACCCCATGAGCAAGTCTGTTGCATGTTCACAATTGAAAATCTGCACTCTAGATGGAGAGCTTTGCAGTGGTTTTCTACGGCCTGAAGGCTTCCTCCTAACACCCGGCACACCTGCCACTCCCACTCTTGCTCTAGGAAGCCCTGCAGATCCCAATATTAAAGCCCACGCTGACGTCGAAGCCCTCTGCGCCCCGCATCAATTTCTCCCACTAAGCAGCTCAGGATGTGTCCCCGCCTGCCTCCCTCCTTCCCACTCTCCCTTCCTCCCGCCCCATTCCTGTTTACACGTTCCATAAAATACGGATTTGTCGTGGCCTCGTGAAATCCGATCTGTTTCCTCTATCTGGTGTGTGTGTGTATGTACGTGTGTGTTTTCCAAGTAGATTTTGAGCCTGTAATTCAGTTAATTATTTCCCAGAATCCCGGCTTGGTGGCTACAGCGTAGCACAAGACCCAGCAACGGAGACAGGCCCTCGGAAGCCTCTTGCCAGAAAACCTAATTTCATCATTGAGAAGTCTTCTGTCTTAAGCAGCCTCCACCACTGCCATAAATTTACATATTCTATACGCTGGTGGAACGGAGTGGGCCCTATTTGCATAATGCCGCTGGAGGGGCTGATGCTGTTACTGAACCCCAATGCAGCAGCAGCAGCAAAGACGCAATTATGAAGCTGTAGGCATTGGCAGGGAGCAAGGTCTCAGATGGATTTTGACTAGGAACCCTCATTCACCGCCCTGACTTCCTCGTTATGGAAGGCCCCAGTCTCCTCCTGGCTCCTGGCGGATCCGAGGGCTCAGAGAGAGGCTCAGAATCACTTGTCTGCATTTGACGTTGTAGCCAGGCCCAGGCCAGACCGGCATAAGAAACTTTGGGCTTCTGATGTTGGTTGCTGGAGCCATCTCCATTTTGGTTCCATGGGTCTTGCATCTCTCAGACGGTCTTGTCTTGGTGGCTTTGCTCACACATCCTGGCTTGGTGCTCATGCACCCACAAGACCTACAAGACGGGGGAAGGAGGCTTGCCCACCTCCTTACTGGAAGCCTATACAAGACTCTCACCCGTGGGTCTGGCGCAGTAGCTTAGTGACTAAACTCCTTGCCTTGCATGTGCCGGGATCCCATATGAACACCGGTTCTAATCCTAGCAGCTCCACTTCCCATCCAGCTCCCTGTTGGTGGCCTGGGACAGCAGTTGAGGATGACCCAAAACCTTGTGACCCTGTACCTGTGTGGGAGACCCAGAAGAAGCTTCTGACTCCTGGCCAGATTGGCTCAGCTCCAGCCATTGCGGCCACTTAGGGAGTGAACCATCGGACAAAGATCTTCCTCTCTGTCTCTCCTCCTCTGTATATCTGCCTTTCCAACAAGAATAAATAACTCTTTAAAAAAATCCTCTCATCCATATTCCATGGAGAGAACGTGATGATTAACAAGGTTCAGTTGGAAAATGGTCAGTGAGAAGGGGGGTTCTTGCAGCCACACTGTGGTCCTGCCTCAGGCTGAGAACGCTCAGGTCATCCTTGCTTCTAGGACAAATCCTGTATTCTCGGGTGCAGGGTTGCACAACGTGGGATCATTTGGGGATGTATAGGTCACTCACCGCAGCCTTAGGTTACCCTCCAATTCACTCCATGACCGTCCAAGGCCAACCTTCATCACCCACAGAGCTTACTTCATGCCAGCTCGGTTTCATCTCAGCATCACTGCATAGTCTCCTGCATGGTTGATGAGGTTCAGGAACAAGGAATGTGGGCTTGGCGTTACTGGATGCAAGGGAACTCATGAGCCACCCAAGTAGGAAACTCATCCGTCTGGTGCCACAGGTGAACACTAGATATGCTTGCTGAGCGATGGCCACTGAAGGTGCCAGGAACACGTCCTACACTTGTTCTCAGAACAGAAACCTTGCTTGGCAAGTCGTGGACACTTGATGGAGCCTCAACTGTATTTTATCTCCTGCACTGAGTCGTGGGTCCACAGAATCTTTTCAACCAAGTGATTTTTTTTTTCAATTCAGAGGAAACGGAAATACATTTTTAAAACACAAGTTTCCCTTCTGCTGGAACGGATGCTCGGCGTCGGTGGAGTTCAACATTGCAGAGATGACGTGAGAACCTCATGCCATGCTGTGCCGTGCCATGCCATGCCAGGATTTGAACAGTGCTCCAGTTGTTGAAAGTTAGGAGCAGCAGATCCTTTGCTGTTAAAAAAAAATTAAATCTTACTCCAAAGACCTCAATAGTTTGTTCTCAGTGTTGACTGCAACTGACTGTCGCATTAGCAGAATTTGGAGGGAAGTTACTTTTTCCACAAACTTGCATCCCAGGTTGAATCACTTATCCGAGACAAGGAGATCGGTCTTGATGAGCCAAACTTAGGACTCTAAAGACACCAAAGAGTGACTTTTTCAGAGGAGATCACTGTGCTGCCTAAGAGAGACCAGTTTTTTTTAAGGAGCAATGGAAGATCTTCAGTGTAAGGTTTCTGGGGTTAAAGGAGGGTGTCCCCCAAAAGCAAGCCTTTGATATGACAAAACTCAAGTTTCCAGGTCCGTGAAATAAGGTTCTGATTGCACCTGTTTCATTATCATCATGGAGGAAGTCAGATGAAAATATTCCTGACAGCGAACAAACAGGAAGGCTGAAGAACTTGCTCAAACATCCTGGAAAGTAGATGGCAGGAAAGGGAATATAGAGCAAGTACGGGGCAGGAAACGAGTCCAGCGGATTAACAACTTGCCCACATTTCCAGGAAGTAGTATAGATTGGAAGGACACGCCAGGATGCAGTAGAGTTGAAAGGTTGAAAGATTAAAATATTTGGCCAAAGTCCCAGGAAGGAGGTGACAGGAAGTAGATGGCAAGAAGTAGTATAGTGGAAACCTGAGATGCCTCCAGCTGCCATGAAGCAAGCATACAAGTGCTCAAGAACATTGAGACTCGTCCCAGTTGGCTTTCTGAGCTGCAGTGCTCAGAGGGTTTGGAGAAGAAGGTCAAAACTAGCTGGGGTTTGGTCAACTGGTCATCTTCCCTTAGAACCAGAGGTCAGTGGTGATTTCCGGGCAGCTCTGATACAGAGCTGACCTTCCTTCCATGTTACAGGAAGCTCGCTTTGCTTTGCCTTGGGGCTGTGGGTTGCTATGGCAAAGTCAGTTTGAAGTGACAAAGAGGAGCGCTTAGTTTGTAAAACCTTTGGTGGAAGTTGAATCCTTTATCTGGATCGGGGCCCGTTACGTTGTGATTCCGGATTGTAGCATGGATGAGTCCCATCACTTGGGAACTGGTGGCTGTCATCTTACCTTCCTCCACCACAGCTTCCGCCTCTGAGAATAGGTCCCAGGATAGGAGCAAGACACTCATGAGGGGAATGACACCCCGAATTTGAAGAAAACGCCACAGCTTACTCGATTAAGAATCGATGACACTCTATTTTTTTCAGAAATGCCTTTTAAGGTTGAACATATGCCAACAGTAGTACCCAACAGTTGTACACCCAACAAAAATGACAGCATACATGCCCCAAAAGATATGTATGGGAATGTTCATGGCAAAATTCCTTCCTGGGAACCACCCAAAAACCCACTAACAGGTAAGCAGACACCTTGTGTCATACTCCCGGAAAGGTATATCATACAACAGTGTTGAGAAATCCAGTCCCTAGCTACTTTCTGCTTTGTAAAGTTTTACGGAAACACATCTGTATCTATTTGTTTGCATATTGTCAGTGGCAGCTTTTCAATGCAAAAACACAATAGAGTGACCACAAATGGTTATAACCCACACCCATGCAACTTCAATTAAAGTACTCTCACCCTTTCTGGAACAAGCTTTGCCAATCATGTGCTATAAACTGAAAATTAGCATTCCACACTTCCCTGATGAGTGTGACTTATTTTCTGAAGATTTATTGTGTTAACTTGAAAGACAGACTGACAGAGAAGCAGAGACACACAAACACACAGATCTTCCATCCACTAGTTCACTCCCCAGATGGCCTCAGAAGCCAGAATGAGCCATGATGAAGCCAGGAACCTGGAACTCCATCAAGGTCTCCTACGTGGATGGTGGGGGCCCAAGCACTTGGGCCATCTTCTGATGCTTTCTCAGGGGTTTTAGCTGGCAATTGAATCAAAAAATAGGGCATCCAGGACTGGAAGTGGAACTCAGATATGGGATGCTGGTGTCACAAGTGGCAGGTGAACACATTATACCACAGGACAGGCCCCCCAGCATTTATGATTTCTGCAAATATAATATTGCAGAAAAGATGACAGCCTGGAGGTGCACCTGTTGCCTTTATGTCATGCCTAGAGACTGACAGGGCTACCCTAGATAGTCAGCAGACCAAAGCTATCTAGTTGGATAGGAAAGCAACATCCAAACTCCCCAACTTCCGCCCTGGATGAGTGTTTCACGGGTGCTCATTTTGTGTAAATTCATCAAGATGTATCGTGAGGATGTGTATGCTCTTCCCACAGGCGTGTTGCTCCTCGGTATAAATTTTAAAATAAATAAAAAGAAAACAGTGGGTGTATATGGTGACGCCAAGGAGATACTCAATGTATTTCCTGGACAGAAAGCTCAAATAACAGATTGTCAAGTTAGAAAACAGATAACTTTCACTTTTACACATGAGCACACATTTATTCCATTCACTCTACTAATGTTTATTGATCACTCCCGAGGAGCCAGGTGCCGGGGAAATTGGCAGCGAATGAAAGTTGACACAGCCCTCGCTTCCTTGGCACCGGTGTTGCATCCATGCTTGCCCACAGAGTCTCACACGGGGGTGCGCTAACACTCTCTAAGGTGGACCGCTACATGGGTACCCCAGTCTTGCACGTGTAGATCATGTCATTCTTGCCCAAGCACTTTCTTGCTTTTGGCTCTTCCTTTCCCCTATACCATCATGATCACCTTTCTCCTTCCAGGAATCAATAGACAGAGATCTTTCCCCAGCATCATCCAGGAAGGTGTCTTCAGAGGGTGTTGGCCAGGGATCCATAGTTTAGTCCCCAAAATGTGATGGGTCAGAACAGCTGGATTTCCCAGGACACACCTGGCATTTGAGACATTTGGGGGTCAGGCAGGGAAAGGGTTGCCACCTTAGCCTCAAGGATACCCTCAGCTGCTCCCTCTGCTGGGCCTCCGGATGTCAGAGAAGCTGTCTGCCAGGTGTGGATGGACAGCCTCATATCCAGAGCCAGGGATCTCCCACGTGCGCTCTGACAAAACATCCTGAAGATACACATTTGCCTCGCAACTTCTAGAAAGAAGGCCAGAATGGCAGAGCCCAGAATTCACAAGCCCCCAGTCCTGGTTCTATAGAAGAAGGGAAGGGAGACAGAGGAAGGAGATGGGGCTGCTCAGAGCGGCACACTCCAGCAGCACTGCCTCTGTCCCTCTCCAGCCAGGAGCCCATCTGCCCCTGCTGTGGGTGAATGCTTCACTGCCAAAGTGTCCACACTGAAAACGGACAGTAGACTCTGTTGCCATCCCTCACTACTCTCCTTGGAAAGAAGCTGGTGTGGGATCTCCTTCAACCTCCTCTCTGTTCTAAGCCCATCCTGGGATCCCAGGTCTTTGCACACATGCCCTTCTCTGGCCCTGAAACGCCCTGAACCCTCTCCCATGTCCACAGGACTGACACCCCCATCCTGGCATCGGAGCACAGATGTCACCCTCTGCCCATATCCACCACCTGTATTACTTGACTTATCGCCATTGACCTGTTCGACAAGTCACAGGTCTGGTAAGGTTTCTCTTCCTGTCCTTCCTTGCTCTGCACCGGAGCCTTGGAGAAGCAAGCTGTGTCATGAGTACTCAAAGTTACATGGAAGGAAAGCGTGAACTAAACATCCATGTGGCAGCAAGCTTGCTGTGTCCCCAAGGGGTGGGGCGGTGCGAGCTCTCCCCACTACTCTGATAAAGACATCCCTGCTATTGGCAGCACAGGCCCTGGCTGCTCTGTCTGGGAGAAGCATATTGACCCAGGGCCGAAGGGACACTTTGCAGCAATTGGTGTTGACTTCTCTGATTAACAGGTGGCTCGGCACTCACCCTCTGCTCCCCCAACACAGTGGACCACTAATGGGTATTACTGGCACTGCCTTCCTTTGACACCTCTGAGGTCCATTCTCAGGCATCCTCGGCCCCCAAGGGCAGTTCTGAGGCTATTGGCAGGAACTTTCCCTTCCAAGGTCTGTGTCAGAGTTACACGTCTGAACTCCACACCCCTCAATCTCACATGTTCTGAGAAAGGCACCTGCAGTCTTCCAGCAGTTGGCCCGAGAGCAGCAGAAGGCCAAGAGCCCCTTGGTTTCCATCATTACTTGGGCCTTCTCTCACTGTGTGTCTTTGGCCCCACTACCTTCCCTATCTGAGCATTGTTTATACTCATTTTCAAAATGAGAAGCTTCTCAGAGACACCACCCATGCCACCCCTCAAGCTGTAATAATTTCATAAACAGCCCCACCATCCTTTAAATGCCCAAAGGGTCAAGAAAGAACCCTTGCAAGTGGGGCCAGGCCTGTGGCACAGTGCATTGAGCTTCTGCTTGTGAGGTCAGCATCCTGTATCCCAGCACCAATACAATATTCCCAGTTGCTCTGTTCCTGCTAATGAGCCCAGGAAAATAACAGAACATGGCCTGAGGACTTGAGCCCCTGCACCCATGGGAGAAATCCGGATGGAATTCCAGGCTCCTGGCTTCAACTTGCCCCAGCCCCAGTCACAGAGGCCATTTGGGGAATGAATTAGCAACTCTAAGATCTCTCTCTCTCTTTTCTTACCTCTTTCTCTCTTTCTGCCTTTCAGGTATATATTTCAAACATGAATGCCTGAGTCCAGCCGTTTTCATTATTGCACATTCTGAATTACATTCACTCACTTATTCAGCAGTAACCCATCCAAGGGGCACACTGGGGACATCTGCAAATGCCAGCTATGCAACAACAAAAACACCTGACACACACTTAGCCGCAGGTGCTGCTAAATAGAACCCCCTCTCTCTGTCCCCTTTTCCTCGTCATTCAGTTTAAGAACTTTGGGAAAGGCACATGACATAGCTGTCTGTGTTATGTCATATCATACCATCTAATACCATATCATATCATATTACACCATACCACACACAGATGGGGAGACCGAGGCTCAGTGTGGTCAAAGACATGGCCAGGTCACACAGGTAGTGAGGCATTGAACAATGACTTGAACCCAGAGGTGTTTGCATTTATAACCTCACTAGGTCTTGGGACTCTAGCCTTCACACATTCATCTTTTTAGGTGGACCCTGTAGAACAGCAGGTTAAGCCTGTGTCCCATGTCAGAGTGCTGATCGGCATCCCAGCTGCTCTTCCTCTAATCCAGCATCCTGGTAGACCAGGATGGAGATCCCGGCTTTGGCTGCCGCAGGCATCAGGGGACTGAATCAGCAGAGGGATCATCACTCAATCTCAGACTCTCCCTTTGTCACTCTGCCTTTAAATTGATTCATCTTTAAACAACAAAACACTCACCTGCTCTGCACCTGCTAAGACAGATCATCAGAGGTATGTTGGGTCGTGCCACCATTTCCCATCCAAGAGAAGAACTTTAGAAAAGGATGGTCAATACTCAAATGTTCAAAGCCCGGGAGAGTTCACACCTAAGGGCGCACGAGCTGCCACCAATTAACACGGCGCCACCTTCCACCTTGGCACTGTAATCATCTCCAACTCAAGAAAATGATCGGGGTCATGGGAAGAACAGGGGCTGAGTACCAAACACTATTTACTATGCTGAGCAGACCCCTGCTGCCTACAATGTGTTGGCTTTCGAGACACACAGATCCACTCAAATTAACCCCTGGAGTGGTTCCTCTTCCAGATTCTCCATTTAGGTGGTTGACACCTTGTTGCGTATCTTTCCTAGAGTTCTGGGGAGACAGACCGACAGCCCTGGACGTGGTGAAGAGTTTTAACGCACAGTTCCAAGCCAGGGGTGGGGACCAGAGTTCAAGGCAGCAAGAAGAGCCCCCAGTGTAGCACTGAAGTCCTCCGAGCTCCTGGGTACAGCCACATCTGTTCATTAATTCATTCAACAAGCATGAAGGAAACACCTGTTTCGTGTTGGACACTATCATCACCTGGGCATGCGGCGGCAAATCAAAGTCCCTTTTCAGGAGTTTGAGTTCGAACAGGAAGGGTGGAGGATGAGAAAAATACATTCTTTCAGCTCCTGGATGGAGAGACGTTCCATGCAGCAAAGCAAGGTGGGGTCAGACAACAGACATGGCTGCCTGGCAGGTGTTGTGTGCTAAGACGGGGTTATCGGAAAAGAGCCCAGTTGAACCTGAACGTCCTCTCAAGCCTACTGATACGCTCCAAGGCAGCAAGGCTAGAGTGATGGCAGCTTTGAAGCATGCAACCCCAAGCCCCTGAGAGGACACCCACATCACCAACTGCAGTGGACTCTGCGGAATGGGGAGGACTGGTTCTGCTCGAGGAGCAGGGCTTGTTAAGGATCTGTTGGCCACCCCTGGGGAGTTTGGAAAACAGACCGGATGTCTTCTTTATGCATCCTGTACTTCTGCTCTCTGCAGGCTCTCTGCAGGCTCTCTGCTGTCTGTCTGGATTCCCCAGAAACCTCAACCTGCAGGAACTTGACTATGAAGCTGAAATTCTGCTGCTCTTCTTTTCAAAAATCCCCTTAGCCTCTTTCCCTGCACCTTCCCCAGGCACTGCCTGTTCCCTGGCCAGGCGGATGAAAAAGGACAAATTTAAGAGCAGGGCAGGGCGCCGTAAGCGGTGTGAGGATGGTGAGGGAGGCACTGCTCTCATTATTCCTGAGTGAATGACTCTCTCCTCAGGAGTACGTTAGCCTGCCTCCTCCCCTGGCCTCCTGGGGACCCCAGGGCTTTTCTTAAGAGCCACAGGCCTTTGCACAATATGCCTTTATCAATACGATTCCAATAAACGCTTGGTTCCACATATAAATTCCGGCGCCTGGCTCTGCCTGGTGGGTGATACTTGCTCAAGGAGCAGGTCATAAAGATATAATAATGCAATTAAAAGGTATGGCCTGTCACCCTCGTAAAGCTGGAGATCAATGCGGGGGGAGCTGAGGATGCTGGGGCGAGGGACCTGGCTGCCCTGCCATGCCAGAAGGGAATGGATAATTCAACTGAATGGATGAGAAGGCACTCACTGGACCCGGAAGAGGCTCTAACTTCAGCCCACAGTCCAGCATAGGCCTTTGACCCCCCCACAGTAGACTGGATGCCAGGAGAACTGGCTTGTGCCTCCAAATCAGGCTCATCGCCTGTGCAGCTTTCAACAAGCCCTTCCAACTCTTTAAGCCTTAGTCTTCTTATCAGCAAAATGGGCATTTTTAATTGCTTTGTTCTTTTTTTAAGATTGATTTTATTTTTATTGGAAAGGCAGATACACAAAGAAGAGGAAAGAGAGAGAGAGAGAAAAGATCTTTCATCTGCTCATTCACTCCCCAAATGGCCGCAACAGCCAGAGCTGAGCCGATCCGAAACCAGGAGCCAGGAGCTTCTCTAGGTCTCCCAGGCAGATGCAGGGTCCCAAGGCTTTTGGTCTTCCTCAACTGCTTTCCCAGGCCACAAGCAGGCAGCTGGATGGGAAGCAGGGCCACCAGGATTAGAACTTGCATCCCATATGGGATCCTGGCTCATGCAAAGCGAAAAGTTTTAGCCTCTATGCTACCATGACAGGCCCAGATTTAATTTTATTTTTTATTGGAAAGGCAGATTTGCAGAGAAAAGGAGAGGAAGAAAGAAATTATTCCATTCACTGGTTCACTCCCCAAATGGCCACAACAGTTAATGCTGAGCCATCTAGTGTCAGGAGCCAGGAGCTTCTTGCAGGTCCTCCACACAAGTGCAAGGGCCCAGGGCATTGTACCATCCTCTGCTGCTTTCCTAGGCCACAAGCAGGGAGCTGGATCAGAAATGGAGCAGCCAGGAATGGACCAGTGTTCGTATGGGATGAGAGCACTTGGAGGTAGAGGATAAGCCAACTGAGCCTTTGCATCAACCCCCACAGGATTCCTGAGCCACCATAGACATTGAGGGTCTTCACGCCAGAAAGGTCCTGTGCATAGTGGCTGGAAAACTTCAGTGTCTGCTGTGGCTCTCCGTGAGGGACACCAGTGAGTCCAGTGGAGGGCAGTAGGGAAAGATGGAGACTGTGGCCAAGTAGATAGCACAACCCTTATGCAAAGGAGGAAGCCACCTGTTCTTTCTGCTCTGCCAACTGCTGCTGCGCAGAAATGCCAGCCTGCTGTTGCCAGAGCGGGTATTCCCAGCATGTCAGGATTTGGATGTGAGATTTCAAACTTTTTATCACTCTACATGAGCCTAAAAACTTCCTCACAACTGTTGGCCATATCCAGCCCACGGGCCTCCAGTCTTCAGCCCTCTGCTGGGCCTGCATACAAACTTGAATGCTCATTGACCTCTGCCAAGGCCATGCCTCTAGCCTGTGTCTCCTCATGCAGGCACATGGGTAGACCCATCATAGCGTGGACATTTAGGGGCAAGGTTGTCTTGGCCTAGCTCTCGGCTCTGCCCTGTGCTGGCATTGGGACCTCAGATAAAGTTTTCTTGAGTGACAAGTTGAAGCTAGCAGCAGTTCTTATCCAGGCAGTTTTGAAGAGGAGTAAATGACACCTGTGAGTCAAGTTCTTAGGACAAGAGATAGTCGGGGCTTCACTCTAGAGGGCTGCGGTTGCTTGGGATGAACACATAAGGGTGCTTAGGGGAGGGAGAAGGCTGTGGGTCCCCAGAGCTTGGATGCCAGCCCATCACCCCTTCCCGCCTGCATTCCTCCTCTCAACCCTCCAATCAGAGTCCTGGATGCACTCACTCCTCCTGCCCCAGCTTCCCATCAAAAGCATCCTGCAGGCCCAACTGATCCTCTCTAGCACACTGCCACCACCAGACTCCGCCCATTTCCGTCTGCTAGTCTCTCCAAGCCACGACCCAGAGGTCACCTGAAGACATTCTCCAGGGCACACCTCCATCGACCACTGCTGATTTCACTCAGCTCCCAGCACACAACATGCGTTGCTTACCTCCATGACTTTGCTCCAAACCTCAAATGCCCTTTTATTTTCCCATTTCCTTTTTTCCCTGTGATAGTTCAAGGCACACCTCCCCCAAGCAGACTCCCCTGATTTCCCCAGTGCTATTCAGCGTCCTCTGGGTGCCTTCCATCCCTCTCAGTTCCACGTCCGTCCTAGAATTAGTCACAGAAAATTGTCCCTGTCGGCTTGCGGACTGTCTCCCAAGCCTGTGATGTAGAAGGATGGGACCCCTTTTATCCATCTTTCTCTGCCCTGTGACCAACAGGACAGAGATGTTCAGAGCATGCTTGTTGGATGGCTGATACAAGTACACATTCGCTCCGGGTGCACCTGCATCAGAAAGGAGAATGTTGCCAGACAAGCCACAAGACTCATGTCACAAACAGGTCCTGGCAGTCCTGGGCCCTCAGAAATCACAGCCCTCCGTGCAGGTGGCATTTCTGAGCAGAATCCAGGGCTTATGCAGAGACCTGCAGGTGTGGTGAGCTCACCCCTATCTGACACAGTCAGCCCACCCTACCGAGAAAGCAACCCCACAACAGAGAAAAGCCTACCTTGGGCTCCTGGTTCCCTCCAGATCTGGTGAAGGTTTTGATTCCCCACACATGAGAGAGATGAATTTCATTTCCTTCCATCCACTCTCACTGGCAAGTGAGAAAGTTTTGAAGTGGTAGCAGGTGGTCTCTAGAACTCAGAGGTGGTAACCTAGAGTTTTTTTGGATGGATTTCAGGGCCTTTTGCAGCATCCTGGGCTCATCTGGGAAGCTGACTATGTTGGATGCATTGATTTATTGGTTTGCTCCATCATTCATTCCACAGGCACTGGGCACTGACTGGGTATCAAATACTGGATCCAGAGTTGAATACCAAGCAGACACCTCCCCTGCCCTCACAGGCATTGTGAGAGGTGGGGAGGGCAGCAGATATTCACCAAGCAACCATTCAAATCTCTATCCAATTCCCACTGTGGGGAGGAGTGCAGAGGGTACCCCAGGGGTTGCATGATCGAAGACATTGGAAAAAGCTTCCATGAGGAAGTAATTGGGGCTAAGTAGCAATGAGCTACTTAGAGTAGAGGAGTATGGGAGGAGACGATCTCCCAGGCAGACAAGGCAGCAAGTTCAAAGACCCTTTGGTGAGAGGAAACATCAAAAATTGTTGAGAATAAACGAATGGGGGAGGGTGGACAAGTTCTCCTTGGATTCCAAGAAGCCTTAAGATACTTTGAAAATCAATGACAAAGCCAGGGATTCTTAAACCACAGGTTAAAGACCACTCACTCACTCATGCAGGTCCCTGAGTGTCAATCAGATCTCTTGAATCAGATTGTCTATTGGCAAAACATCCAGAAATCTTTGCATTTCTACTTGATTTTCCAATTTGCTGGCATCTAATGGTTTGGCATTACTGATGGAGATGAAAGTAATATCTAATAGGCTGACTTCTCATTTTGTTCTTAAAACTTGGTCCCGCTGAGAGGTCCAGGACAGGAATTCTGACAGTGAGTGAAATAGAAGGAGGGAGAAAGAGAGAAGAGGAAAAAGGAGAAGGAAGGAGTGAAAATTTTTTGCAGACAGGAGTAATTTGAGGTGGGCTGAATCAAAGAAACCAAGTTATCTCTAGAAGGAGGTGGCCTTAGGAATGGAATAGTTGGAGCCGGGGAATCCTATGTGCAAGCTTTAAGCAATGCATTGCTTGAAAATATAGTCTCAATTTCCCCTTTCCCCTCCATGCCTTGGTCATTGGCAGTATGCTTGCCTGGTTTCTTTCCTCAATAGGCGGTGTTTCTGTCCCTACGGTAGCTTGGATTGACCATGTGTCTGATTTTGACCATAGGAAGTGTGAAGGTAGCTTGGATTGACCATGTGTCTGATTTTGACCATAGGAAGTGTGAAGGAGGCAGTGTGCCTTTTCCTGGGCTGCAACTCCAGAGGCCTTGTGCACTAGACCTGGGAATTTGCTCATCTATCAAGAACCTTCTGGAAGATGAGATCCATGCTCCTCATCATCATATCATCTCAATGCAACAGTCAGCTGATCACCAAACTTAAGCAAACCCATCTTATACTGCCTGTGCCCATGAGCGGGTCCCTCATTCTCAGGTCAGTCCAGTCCAGTCTATGAACACTGACAAGCTGATCTGTAGACATGTAAGCAATGATGAATGTTTGTTGCTGGAAGCTATTAAATGTTGGTGCAGCTATTTAGCCATGGAACATCTTGGTTCTCTTACTTCTGAACTTTGGAACCTTGGGATAATCATTTTCCTGTCTGTGTCTCCGTTTCTCCAGTTGCGATATGGTGATGTTGGTGAGGCTAACGTCAATGCTACCTTCCTCAAGTCTTTATGAAGACTCAGTAACTGAGTGGATCAAGTTTAACAGCTTCACAGCACAGCACACAGTGATATATACAGGAGACATTGATTTCTTTCTTCCCTGGGGCTATGCCACAGTCGAGGCATGCCCAGATAGGGTAGGATATGTAGTTTTCTCACTAAAACTATCGTAGGTCAGACAGATTTGTAACTATGGAGGCAAGGCTAACAGGTCTGGGAATCCCAACCCCAAATATATAAGTGCCCCTGGTTTCCTCCTGAACTCTACAAGAGTCCATGGGCCAGTTAGGGCTAGGGGCAGTGCTGGGGTGGACAACCCCAATGCAGACTGAGTTCAGCGGTGCAGTTTGCTCTGCTTGCCAGAGCTTGCATGTTTACATACATCCTATAATTACCATCTGCACAGCCAGCGGCATTTGTTGCAAATGGGCCGTTTCCATCTGTTGAAGCAATTTCCTCAGAGGAATTTGCATTGATCACTTTTTTATGCAAAGCTTTTGTATAGATCATTTTTCCCCCCAATGGTTTTTAATAGGTCTAAATATTTGAGGAGCAGGGAGGGGCCTCCGAAGGAAGGAAAGTGGGAACTCGGGAGGGTCATGGCGAGGGAGAGAAGGTAGGAAGCTGTTCTTCCCCAAGACTCCATTTATGTCCCTCGTCTGCTGCAGCCCAAGTTGACCACAGTTAGGAATCCCAGACCAGGTGATACCATTTCCCATATTTATTGCTTGCCTTTGTACTTGAGCTGGTAGCCTGTGGTTAATAGAGAGGATTTGGAATGAGGAAAAATGGGGTGTGGTAATTAGCGAAGCAACTGGTGACTCCCGCTCAGAGCTTCGTACCTGAGAGGACCAGATGGACGATTTTGCATATTTTTGACAGCTGTAATGAACAGGGCAGCTCCGTATTGATTAAATGTCTGGGAAATTAGTGCAACCCTCTGGAGCTTCATTATTTACTATTTCTGCTCAAATCCCCAGCAAAGTTTACACAAGCAGAAGTCTGCAGTAAGGGAAGGGGGAAAAGCAGAGACAGCAGAACGAGATGATAAATGCTTTCCAGGGCCCAAGTCCTACAGATGCAGAAGCAGGGAGGACTGTAGTTTAGAGCTCCCAGGTCAAAATCTCAGTTGATTCATGCCTGCCGGCTCGGTGGCCTGCAGCTGGCACCATGTAGACTCTCAGAACATGGCTGGTCTTGGACAGAACGTGGGGGCAGAAATCAAAATCTAGTTTTCTGGACACATGTAAGGATGTGGGCCTCAAGAAACAGAGGACAACTTTGTGCCTGAAAAGCAAATGAATGTATGTCCTTGAAAATAGAATTCGAACTCTCTCATAAATAACAACGCGAAAAATCAGACCATTGCCTCCTCCAGTCCTGCTCCCAGCCTCTCGTGGATTCTTGCTGGAGCACCTGTCACACCCCTCATGTCTACTTTGCGCCCCATGAACAAAAGGGCTTCGCAATGCAGCGGCAGAATGGTCACCTGGGAGTTTGTTCCAAATGGAGATGCTTGGGCTAGCTCCTCCAGAATCAGGATCCATGTGGGCTCCCCCAGGGGATGCTAGCCACTAGAAGGTCTGGAATCCTGGGTTCAAATCCCAGCATCCATCCTCTGGACTCATGGCACACACACTTGAGTGTGTTTCTTTGTCCATAGCCAGGCAATGGGAGTCATCTCTTGAAAGCAAGATTCAAGGGAAGAGCAGAGGTACCCATAGCAGTGACCCTGTCGCTGCCTCTTATGCTGCCTGGGGTTCTGTCCCTAGCACATGACCTGTTAATCGAGTAAGCCACATCCTGTTTTGGATTGGATTATTTTCTGTACATGACCATGTACCAGGAAACAAGTCTTGAACCCACTGAATGTATCTAGACCCTTCTCTTCTTTAATAGCTGTCTCCTGGTCCAGGTCCCACTGGCCTATCCACTGCTCATGGAGTACCTATTGGTTATGGCCATTGCATTTATTGAACCAGTACCTCAATACACCTGACCTTTAGGCAGATTCACACATTTCTGTGTGAGATACTTCTTCAGCCACACTTTGGAGTCATGGGAGTCGACCAGATCTTGATGAGCATGATCAGTTTCCAAAAAAAGATGAAAGACTGGAGGATATGGGGACAGATTTCCTAAATGACAACAAGCATGATGCTGATGAATTAATGAGGATTGGGATGGAGTCATTTGTCCATAAGACCCACTAGGATTTACTCACTTATCTCACAGGCTTTTGAATACACTTGTGGTGGAGACCCTGGATTATGAAGTGCCTGAAGAAACACATGAAGGAATGGAAGGATAGCTGAGTGGAAGGAATGGGTGGAAAGAAGGAAGAAAGGAAAAAAAAATGAAAAAAGAGAGGAAGGAAGGGAGAGATGAAGGAGGGAAAATGGCAAGCAGGCAGGAAGGAAGGAAGGAAATGGAAGAAATGAGGGAAAATGAGGTTGAAAAGGAATGAAATAGAAAATAATGAAATCTGGAGAAAGGAAACAAAATATAAAGAGAGAAAAAATGGGGAGAAGAGTGAGACTATAAATTCTCTTATGCCGTAAACACTCATCAAGCAAGACTAAGAGAAAATGAAGTCAGTTTCATCCAATACATCATGGAATATTACTGTACTTCATTAATTTTTTTTCCCTCCAATTAGGTAAAAAGCCTATTCTATTAACAGCTACCCTTGCAAATCCAGACAAAAATTAACTCCTGGTGCCTCATCCCAGCAGCAGGGCAATTGATTCTTCCCCATAATCCGTTTATTTCATTAGCAATACATTTATTTGGTACATGCATTTTGCCACGCTGCAGCAAAGAAATGGCCTTGCAAGGTGTGGGGCATGGGGGAGCGTTTGGAATATTAACCAAATCGCTATTACCGCCATGGCAGTGCTTAAAGATCATATGTAAATCAAATGTCAGGGGAGAAAATTGTAGCGAGGGCTGTCAGGAAACAATTTAGCAGTGGTTAAAGGCACAGCTCATGGCTGGGTAAATTGAGAACTTTGCAAATGGGAAACCAAGCTGGTTTCCACTGTGGGAGCCGATGAGACCTAAAGGGAAAAGATCGGGGGGACTGAAGAAAGACTAGGATATTTGTCCCCTACAAAAATGCAAACCCAACACACCAAAAACACATTTCCTTGCAAATATTCCCAGCCAGCTGCTGTGGTGCATTCCATTGAACAGGAATTTGACCTAGAATTTCATCTCTGCTTTGACCCTGATCGGCTAGAAGAAGGATTTTGTTTCATGGAAAGGGCAGGTGTTTGGTAAAACATAGTGTGATCTCTTTATTCCCAGGGTCTCCAAAAGGGTTTCCACATCGCAGAGCCGATATTGCTGTTGTGCTTTTTAATATCTTACATTGCCCAAGTGTGTGATCTGTGGGATTTTACTCTTGGGGATGAGTCCTTGGGGGTTGATGGAGCGTACAAACCTGTGTGTATGTGCTATGAACCGCAGAGCTTTCTGCACACAGGGTTTGCTCACTGCTCTAGGTATTTCAAGTAGGAAGAGATTTAATGCCAGGCATTGGAGGCTCCCCTCAATTTACTGGAAGCACAGAGAACAAAGCCTAGGTGATCTAGATGCATGAAATTGTGTGGTGGATCAGGAGGGCTGCTGCTCGTGCTCATTCTGAATAGAGGCAGTTCCCAGCTACTGGTCAAAGTCACCTACAGAGCCTGGCTCACCGCTACACACAGAATGCAGCTGTCTGCAGCCAGGTGGCTTCTGCACATTGTATTACTACTGCTACTACTATTGGAGAGAGCGAGTTCTTTTGCACTGGTTCAGCCCCCTCCCCAACCCTTGCAATGGCTGGATCTGGACCGCTGCTGAAGCCAAGAGGCAGGACACAACCCAAATCTCCCATGCGGGTGGTAGACGCCCAGTCACCTAAGTCATCACCAGTTACTTGACCCCCTCAGGGTCTGCCTTGTCAGGAACCTGGAGCCAAGAGTTAGAGCTGGGACTGAAACACATGGATGTGGCCCATGGGCATCTTCACAACTAAACACTCACCAGAACCACTCCATGCTCTAGATCTCACACATAGTCTTCTCCCAGGCAGCACCTCTTTCTGCATATTCCATTTCATAGAAAAACAAAGATGGCCTCAGGGGCTGAGGGCTGGGTATAGTGATTAAACCACCCTGGGACACCTGCTGGATCAGAGTCCCCTGGTTTGAGTCTCAGCTCTGCTCTGCATTGCAGCTTCCTGCTCCTGTGAGCTCTTAAGGGAGCAGTGGGGGCTCATGTAGTCTCCCTCTGCCCTTCTCTCCTTCTCCCTCCCTCTCCTTCCCTCTCTCTTCCTCCCTCTCTCCCTCTGCCCCTCTCTCCCCCTCCCCTCCCCGTCTCTTTTCCCTTTTCTCTCTCCCTCTTCCTCCTCTACCCCTCTGCCCCTCCCCTCTCTCTTTCTCCCCTCTCCCCCTCTCTCTCACTCCCCTCTCCCCCTCTCTCTCACTCCCCCATCCCCCTACCTCTCTCTAACTCTCCCCCTCACTCTTCCTCTCTCCTTCTCTCCCTCAAACTCCAAAGCTGATTCTGACACCTGTCTGAGCCTCAAGTTGCCCAGTTCTGAAGTGGGCTGAAGTGTGCCTTTGCATCACAGAGACACTGGGAGAATGAAACAGTGCAGCGAACATCCAATGTCTTGGGACTTGACCCGTAGTGAGTGTGCTCAGGCCACATCAATCACTATTTGTCCTCCTCCTCTTCTTCCCCCCGAATCTCCTTTGGAGGAGGGGTTAATTTCAATCCCCTCTCCAGAGGACCCGCCAGGGTGCATGGAGCAATTTCCCAGGGTTCTTCACTTCCCCTGGGAGAAGTCCTCCCTCTAAAGAAAGCCATTAAGGATTTAATTTCTTATCATCTTCCATTCCAACTAGCCAGAGTGTTATGAATAATATCCTATTAGCCGGAGACATTCAAACAATCACCCGTTAACATGTTCTTACGGCAAAATGATGAAACGTCCTCCGGAATCAGGGCGGTTATCTGCGGCCCACTCGGCGGGTACTCCATCACACCCACCAACGACACGTCTCCTTGTATGGCTGTCTCTGCTCCCAAGCTAATCACCACGGGGCAGGGCGGTGAGGAGGGAGTTGAGCCAGGGACACCCTCGTGGCTGGAGGTAGCTGTTGGGGGCAGGGCTGGAATCTTCATCACAACCTGCCCTTACAGAGCAGGGGGCAAGGGAGAGGTGTCCCTTCTTGAAAGATACCATTCAACAGATGGCCAACATGGAGCAATTTTGTAACAGCATGGTGGGGTCAAGCAATCCATGAGGGACACGCATCCAGCCAGGCACATGAGAAAGGAGAAGCTACAGGGAGAAGGCATTTCAAGGAAAACACAAATAGAAACAAGAAGTAGACAGCTAAAGGAGCAGTGTTGGATGGGTGTTCAACTCAGTTTCTTGGGACATTCTCTATCTGAGGGTCCTAGCCAGTCCACTGCCTGTCCAGCTTTCTACTAATACATACCCTGGGAGTCAGCAAATCATGACCCAAGTTCTTGGGTCCCTGGCTACCTCGCAGGAAACCTGGCTGGAGTTCCCAGCTCCTGGTTCAACCAGATCCAGCCCTGGTTGTTGCAGGTATTTGGGGAATGAACCAGTTAGGTGGAAGGTCTCTCTCATCTCCAACCCCCCACCACACACATAACTTTCAAATAAAATGAAAATAAGTCTTTTCAAAACTACATTCTTATATTAAAAAAAAAAACAAGTGGGGAGTCTTGAGAGATTCCAACTTTAACATCCCCTCTACCCAAAAAGAAGGGTCCCCCGGGAACCTGGCCTAGAGAGGTGCCCCATTGCAAGGTGTTATCGGCTGCACGCACAAGACAGAGCACTGGGTTATCTGAGCTGTTCTCACTGCTTTGCAGTACACAGCTCAGGCCCAGGGACCCGGCCCACCTTAGGAAAGATGGCCCCTTGCTATTATCAGGGTGATGCTCATCACACTATCGGGTTGAGAACGGCCTCTTCTTGCACCTGCCTTCGCTAGAAAACTCCCTCAGTAGCCACAGTCTATTCTCTCTTAATAGATATTACACTGGGGCTTCCAAAAGTTCATGATAAATGGAATGTAAAGGTGAATTTATCAGGGTGCAAAGGAAAAGCTTTGTGTTCCTGTAATCTGTATTTTCGATGAACTTTTTTGAAGATCTTGCATAGAATAATGTGTGTGTGTGTGCATGTGTGTGAGTATGTGTGCGTTTATACTGATCCAAGAGCAAATGAGGCAGCTGGGCATGGCGGGGCAATGAGTGAAGCCATACCTGTGATGTTGGCATTCCATACCCACCCATGTTCAAGTCCTGGCTGCTCCACTTCTGATCCAGCTCTCCGCTAATGCATCAGGAAAATCAGTGGAAGATGGCCAAAGTGCTTTGACCCCTGCCACCCATCAGGGAGACCAGATGGAGCTCTGCACTCCTGGTTTTGGCCTGTCTCAGGCTCAGTTCTCACAGCCATTTGGGGAGCAAGCCAGCAGATGGAAGAGCGCTCTCTCCGTGACTCTGCCTTTCAAATCAATACACACATATTTTTTATAGGATCAGAAAATACAGAGAAGGCCCTGCATTCCTACCATATGCTACCTGTGCCTGGACAGCAGTGTCTGGCTCGACCTTCACAACAACCCTGTGACATTCATCCCATTGACCCCTTTCTCAGGGAAGAAACTGAGTCCGTGTGGCTCACGCATGATCTCAGGCCCGCTGAACCCGGGAGAGCCTACCTCTGCACTCTGAGTCCTGGCCCAGAGTACCACTCCCCGTGATGCCACACGTCTTGGTCCTTTGAGAACCTAGGAGTTTTCACACAGTTGTAGAGGACTATTGCAGGAAGGGCCAGGACAAGCCTACCTGCAACTCCAGCTTATTCAGACCAAGAGCAAAAGATCCTGCCCAGAGCAAAGCAGGCCAGGAGGGAATTCCTGCATCCCTAGGGCTGCCTGGATGCTACAAAACATAAAAAATATCAAGACAGATGAGGGCCGATGCTCCTGCTCGCATGCTCAGAATGTTCCAGAAAACTCCATGGTCCACCTGCAAGTTCTTACTCCCGCCATCCATCCATCCTGGCCAGTGGAGGGTCAGCTCCAGCACCTGCCTTTAACCACTAACCCAAGAATAAGAAGTCACCAAAGTTCCAGAGAGAGACTGGAAAGACATGAAAGACTAGCACAACGTGGCTTATAAGTGAAGTCACCAAGAGTTTGAGAGGGAGAAGTTAACTCCAGCGGGAGGAACAATGTAGCAGGAGTGATCTTTTCTGAGCAGTTTCTGTTCCTCCTTCTGGTTTCCCTGCCTCCCCACTTCCTCCCGACCCCAGGGTTGGGGGTGCCGGCCTCATGGACTTGCCTCCCCACACACTGAAATGAGAACCAGGCAAGGGGCCTGGCTGTGGTTTGCAGGTGACAATTCTCAAATCAGAGGTTTTCAGGAAACCCTTCTGGACTCTAGCTAAGAGGGGCAGCCACTCCCACTCCCGGCCACGGTCAGTTCCCTTCACTTCTCCTACCACTATGGCATTTCAGTGTTGTTGGGGGGTTGCTGATCCAGCTAGGGGCAGACAAGCAGGGGAGCAGGGTGGCAACAGGAAGAATACTCCTCATTAGGGCCGCGTCCATGGTTAAGTGCCTCTCTTTCGTTCTCTCTGACCTTGGATGACTGCAGCCGCCTTAAGTGCACAGTAATATACTCTCAGTCACCGTTCAATGCCCAGGGGGATGGCTTAAGGCCCTCCACTGGAGTGAATATTTTTATGCAGGCTATAATTTCTTTTAAGACCTTCACCGTGTTCCCGCAGCTGCCACCGCTCCCTCTGCTTCAGAGAGCAAGTGGCAGAGAGAAGAGCCACTTGCTCACGAGGGGAGGAGCGAGCGCACGGCCACAAGGGGCTGGGCTGGAGCGGCCTCTGGGGTCGAGGGCAGGAGCTGCTTCCTCACTGCCTTCTATGTTGCATGGACCAAGAACTGTGGCAACATTGATAACAGTGCCTACCCCAGGTCAGCACTCTGCTGGGAGACCAGCACCTAGGATCTCACTTCATCTTCCTGCCAACAAGCTGGTGGGTAAGTAAACAACACACAGAGTGCCATGTGACTTCTCCGAAATGACCCGTTTCTTTCAAAGAGGGGATACCAGGCTAGAAACTCAGGGAGTCTGGTCCTGCCCTCCACCCAGCCACTAGGGTGACCACTGCCAAGATCAAACCTGAACACACTTCTTCTCAGTTCCAAAGTCTGCAGTAGCATGGCTCTATGGTCATCTATGTCCTTGTTTCCTACTCATTCATCCTGGCATTTATGTCACCAGCACCACAGACCTCCTCTGTGCTCCTGGTACCCATGCCTGGCACATTCTGTGCCATGACCACTTCAGTCCATACCCAGTTGATTAGCTTCTTTCTCAGGCTGATAGCCAATCTTTCTGCTCTCCCATGGCAACTCAGAATATTCCAGAAAGCTTTTAAGTCCCATTTATAAGTTCTTCCTCCAATCATTCCTCCACCCTGCCTACCAAGGGTCCAACATCTGCCTGTGGTTGCAACTCCAAGAATGAGTAGTGGCTAAAGTTCTAGAGGTAGAGGGGGCAGACCTGAAAGTCTCACACACTGAGGCTTAGCAAGATCGCCACTCTTGGCCAGAGCCCTCATGATCAGCCCCATCCTGCCCACCATAGCTCAGCCCTCACACAAACCAGTGGGAACTGCAACCTAGTTACAGCAACCCGCAATAACCTCCACCAGACCTGCCAATATGTCCTACACCCTATTTAGGTTGCACATGCAAGTGCTGCTGCCTGGATCTGCCCAGCCTATTCTCATTCCCAGCACCCATGACTGTTGGTGGGTTCCATGGTCACTGCTAGCTCAGCCCAACACCACTCCAACTCTTAAGTGAACCAGTGGGACTTTATTTCCACAGGGTTGGGCCCACATAAACTCCACAGAATCTACCCCTGCACCTGATTCTCTTGCATGCTGGTTAGAGTCATGGCCTAATGTGACCCGTCCCCTGTTCCTGTACTCAATCAGGTACTGGGATCTAGTCCTGCTAGACAGGCCCTAAGCCCTAGCTTTTGTGTAAGCTGTCATGTGGTGATCAGCAATGTTCCATGTCGACAAGCCCATCTCATGACTCCCACGTGAGCAGGCGATTAGTCTGACCCACACAGAATTTCTGGTCTCTCCCCTCCAAACCACCAGGTCTCAGTCCTTTTGCTTACCTGCAAGTACAGTGGCCCTGTCATCAGGAGTCCCTCAGGATTCATTCCTCACCTACAAGGACAGCGGCCTTAGGCAGTAATTCCACAACCACAAGTTCCCAGAGCTTGCCACCAGGGGCCAACGGGCAGAGCCTGGTGGTCTGGCCACCTGAGCCAAGATGACCCCAGCCACTCCGAAGCAGCCAGGCTACACTCCCTGACTCTGACCAACCAGATGTGGCTGATGGGGTGAGGGGTACCATTTGTGTGCCCAGCCCTCAAAGCCCTCCAAGAATGAACCAAGATGGCCCCAGCTGCTCTGAAGCAGCCAGGCTAGGCCCTCTCACTCTCTTTCTTGGATAAACCCAGTTTGTGCACCAGAGGGTCTGCTCCCTCCCTTTGCGGGTTGTGGGCGCCCATTTGGAGCATCAGTGAGGCTGTGAGGGAGCATCCATCCAGAGGGATTGGTGACTGGGAGGATGGCAGAGACCTGATTGGCCCAATTCAAGGAGCTACACCACAACTCTGCCTCCATTCACTATTCATTCATTCCTCAAGGCTACATAAACACCCCAACAGCCGCCTGGATCCTGTTCGAAGCTTGGAGACTCAAAGGAGTCAGATGCTCTCCACCTATGACGCCTCAAGCTTCCAGAGAGACAGAGAGTTAAGGTGCATAAGTGAGTTGTTTTTCAAATAAAACATATCTTGGGGCCAGTGCTGTAGCACAGGTTAAGGTTCTGCTTCTGAAGACAATGTTCCATATTAGAGCATGCATTCAAGTCCTGAATGATGTCTTTCCAATCCAACTTCCTGCCAATGCACCTGTGAAAGCAGCAGAGGATGGCTCCTGTGCTTGGGCTCCTGCCATCCTCGTGGAAGATCCAGATGGAGTTCCTGGCTCAGTCCTGGGATGTGCAGACATTTGGGGGAGTGAACCAGCACATGGAAGATCTCTCTTGAGCTCTCTTTCATTTTGCCTTCCAAATAAATAAGCTAACAGGAAAGATTTATTTATTTTAAAGGCAAACTTCGAATGAGAGAAAGAGGGAGAATCTTCCACATGCTGGTTCACTCTCCCAGTGGCTGTGACAGCTGGAGCTGGACTGATCTCAAGCCAGGAGCCAGGAGCCTCTCCTCCAGGTCTCCCACATGGGTTTAGGGGTCTGAGCATTTGAGCCATCTTCCACTGCTTTTCCACATGTCTTAGCAGGGAGCTGGATTGGAAGAGGAGCAGCCAGGACTAGAACCAGCATTTGTATGGAATGTCAACATTGCAGGTGGTGGCTTTGTCAGCTATACCACAGCACTGGCTATAAACCATATTCTTTGTCCCAGAGATTTTGTGCGACTTCGGGGACACAGGCCGTCTGTGTGCACACAGCAGACACACACAGTTAGATGTTGACACTCAGAAGCCCAAGAGTGTGTACACGTGTGGGTATGCAAACATGCAAACTCATACATTAGGCAGTGCCTTCCAGGGAACCAAATGTGGCATGTGGCAGTGCAGCACTGAGGTGTTTATGTTGGAACCAGACAGAAGGGACGTCCCCTCTACCTCGCCCTTCCTGCATTTCTGTCTCTCCCCCTTTTCCGGTGAGCATCACTTAGGCTCCATGTGACTGTGACACGAAACATAGCCATTTCTTGTGACCTTGATATTATTAGCAACACCAATCGCGACATGCTGTGTGGTCAGCGTATTCCAAGGTGCCAGATGCTACGTCCCCATTTTACAGGTGAGAAAACTGAGGCTAACGATGATGCAGCAGCCCATTCCAGGTCAGGCATCAGAACTGGGATTCAGACATGGTCCCACCAGCCCTGATGCTCTCAGTCCCCAGCAGGCTATGCTCCCAGCACCCATGAATTCAGCATCCTGGAATTTTGCATTCCTGATGATGCATGTTCACTCCTAAAGCCTGCGTTCGCACCCCTCAGGGGTGTATGAGGGTGTTAGAGGGAGGGGGCCCCAAAGCTTTGGAAGTCGAGGCTGCTTGGTACCCTAAGGTCCCTGGGCATGATGCCCTGTGTGCTCATCTGGTGCCGTCAGGCAGATGGGGATACTGGCCAGTGCTGCCAGCCTGCCAGCTGGCCTTGGTCACAGGAATGGGCCTCCAGCCCATCTCCCACAGGCATACAGCTGGCACAGAGGAGCAGATGGGATGGCCGGCCGGGCCATTGGCACTGTGTGGAGCTGCCAGCTGGCTTTGCTGCGCCTGGTGCCTTGGCACCTCTGGGCTGGCGTTGGTGGGCAGGATAACTGACATGCCGGCTTCCTGTGGATGGGCAGCTGGCACCAGCAGCAGAGAGGAAAGCTCCTCAGACCCCTCTTGGCTGCCCAGAAAGGAGGAGGGGTCTTGACCTGTGGGAAGTGAAGCCAGCACCCACCCTGCCATTGGCCTGAGGGGCATCAGTAATGGGATGAACTTTCTCTTCAGAGCTTGCCTCAGTGGGCATGGTTTCTCATAAGCTCTGGGCAACACATCCCATCCCTGCCCCTGACTCTCACTCTTCCAGCCACACTTACCTGCCAGCCAAGGACTACCCCCTGGCAAGCATCTCCAGCCACAGCCAGAGCCAGCAGTGGGGGCCTGGGACCTTGGGAAGTTATTGTAGGGTCCTCACCACCATCACCACTGCCACCTGCCTGATAAGGACATGCACCTGCCCAGGCTGGATCTCTGCCTTTCTCACATCTCATTGTGAAGTGAACAGGGCAGAACAGAGTCACACCAGCCAAGATAAACCCTGGCAGGTCCATGGCCCCTGACCTCCACGCCCAGTCCTGACACCCCACCATCACCACCATCATCTCCCGACATACGGCCTGATGGGGAACAAGGTCTCCATCTACCAAGTGAAATGATATCAGGCAGTGAGGTCTTGATCCAGCCTGACCTTGACCTCGGGTTGAGGGTGGATTCAGCGGCAGATGGGGTTGCAATAGGATGACAGCATCCCACCGAGGCCATCTCCAGAGGTCAAGACCGAGACCAGGGCAAGAGTCTCCCTCACAGCCTTCAGAAGGCTGCCGGCCCCACACCTCTACTTTGGGGCCTCCAAGGCTGTTGGCTATTCCTGTAAGGGCCACCAGTTGCTTACGGCAGCACTGGCCGGCACATGCAGGTGAGACATTTTCCTCAGAGAGGGTCCATAGGTGGTACCAGGTGACCAATGCAACTCATGCCTTCCTTCCCACTTCCATCCCAGATCAGAGCTGGTTACCATCCTGTCTGGATCCTGATGCTTCAAAACTCCATGCAGTGAGAAAGAAGCGGAGCAGGAAGGCAGGGACAACCAGGTCCACTTAACCAAGAAATGCTTTATGAAGGCGAATGAATCCATCACCCATACTTTCAGATTTAGAGGAACACTATCAGGATGGCAGGCCCTGTCACAGAAAAGCCTTCTTTTCAGGATTTCAAAAAAAATATTTTTGCATTCTCTATTTCAGGCAGAGAAGCAACGAGAGAGAGAGAGACATTTAGGAAAAAGGCCACATGTAGATCCAAGCTGGTACTGGGGCTTGGCCATAGGAGTCTTAAAACAAGAAACTCCACCCAGGTCTTGAGCCATCACCTGCTGTCTTCCAGGGTATGCATTCACAGGAAGCTGAGCTGAGACAGGAATCGAGACACTCTGGTACGGGATGCAGGGGCCCCAAGGAGCATCCTCACTGCCGTGCCAAATGCCTGTTCTTAAGGTCTGTCTTTGGATGTGATGCCAAAAGACTTGAGGTCCAACTCCTGTCCCTCCACACTCTTTTTCTAGCCAAGAGACTGGTGAACACAGTGAAGCCTCCCACTGAAGGGCAAGTTTTAAAAAATGAGACCCAAGTGGGTTTTCCCATGAGCATCATTTTGTCCTATCATTCCATACCTGGGATGAGATCTTGAGAACAGGAGATGAATTTACACAGAAAGCCTTGATTTCAAAGGGTGTTCAGGGAAACAGCTAGTTTGTACATTAGTAATAATAATAAGAGTGTCCCCCCCGCAAATGCAGCTGCTGATTTAGCACATTCTTCACTACAGGTAATCAGCAGTTTAACTCAGCCATTTAACCCCATCACCTTACTGCACCACAATCCCAGAGAAGAAGTGCCCCAGGGTACCTCCAGGGACCTCAATCTGCTCCTCCGGGGCCTTCCCTGTTTCTGATTTTGCCCCTGATCTGGCTGTCCTCATGGACCTAAGATGGCTGCAGAGGTCTCTCCTTCATCCCTAAACCCAACCACATGCAGAGCAAAAGCTGTGAGCATTGTCTCACGAATGTCTAGCAAATATTGCTCCGTTTCTCACTGCCTTTGAGTGTGTGATGGAACCAGGCTCTTCCCCAGCCCTGAGAAATGGGATGATCATGAATAGACTGGCCACTGGGGCTGTGTTCTCTGAGGATGAAGGCTGGGCTGACTCCAGGACAGTGAAGGTGACCTTGGGCTCCAACATCAGAAGGAAGAAAATGGGATCAGGCACTGAATTCTGGCAGTCAACGGGACGGGGTGGCGGCCACCAGCTGGTTAGATCAGCAGCCATTGAACAGTTACGATGACATCAACAAGAGGCAGAGGAGTAATCAGGTGGCCAAGTTCGAGAAGCATGTGAGAAAGATTAGGTGGCATTGGTGGAGGAAGTGTTCTTGCACATCAACCAAGCCAACATTCCAACAGGATTGGTAGACACGGGGTAGGTAAATGGAATATTGGGGTGGGGAAACTTTTGCCTGCCTAGTGCTATTTGGATATTTATGAACCCACTTGTGGGCCACACAAAATCATTACCATAAATATCAGCTGGCTATGGATGCACTGAATTTCAGATCCCACCTGTAATTGCATTGACAGGGTCAGAAGAAGTGATGGCCAGAACTTTATCCAGCCCAGGGACTGGACGTTCCCACCCTCAGCTCTAACTCAGACAGAACAGTGAGCCAGAGCTCGCTAGTAAAATCCACGCATTGGCCTATGAGGCTGGGGAGTGCACAGAAATTCACCAGGGCTACTGAATTTCTGGGGCTAGAGGTTCTGGAGTGTATTACTGGGGGAAACCTTGATGTTTTGTATCTGCTTAATTAAAAAAAAACAATGAAAGTTCACACGATATAAAACGAATCAGTTTTACAACAGACAATCTCAGTGGCATTTAGTTGATGCCCTCTTGCTAATTCCAAAGAAGTCTCATCCCAGGGCTATTACAGAAAGAAAGCCTGTTGGTATTAGAGGATCCTTCTGTGTTATTCCTTGTCTCCAGTCCTAGGCAACCAGCAGTCTCCCTTGAGCAGTCACCTATTCTTGATGTGTCTATAAATAGAACATGTGATTTCTGTCGCTGTGGTTGTTTAGCATGAGGGTTTCTAGGTTATCCATGTAGCATGAATTAATATTTCATTCCTTCTTAAGGAGGCGTAATATCCCATTGTATTGACCAGAAGCCATCAGTTTCACTGAATGGACATCTTGCCCAAGGAAAGGATCGTGAGAGAAGCTGAGGCGTTATTCAGACGGCCACAAGATGAGAGTGCAGAAATTAGTTATGACTCACCCATGCACACAGACGTGATGAAGGCGGGGAAAGTTCAGCGGAGCAGTTCATGATGCCAGAAAATGCATACATGGTGTCAACATTCCCTGAAAAAAAAAAAAAAACAGAAAGAAAAGCAGATTAGGCATTGCTGTGTTCCCCAAGATCCTGCTTTTTTCACTCCCCATACTCCAGGGCCTGGGCTGAGGCTGACACTGTCCTGGGTGCTGAAGAGAAGCCGGAGATTTAGACAAAGGCTGGGGTATCTAGTTTGCTGCATCCTAGGGTATGTATGTTTGATAGACAGTGCTGGGGGTGGGAAGGAGTGGGATGAAAGCTC